>NW_027362769.1:142350990-143550990 GCF_046119375.1 Phyllobates terribilis | reverse complement strand
TGTGATAGGAACAGAATATTGCCAAAGGGTTAAAAGACTGCCCCTTGCGCGGTATAGTTAATGACAATCTTGTTCCCCTTCCCCCCAGTAGATCATTTTAAACCACCAGCCCCTGAATACTACTGTATTCTGATAACAGAATAAATTATCTGATTTACTGCTTATTTTACTGTCAAACATTGTAAAGAAATTGTTACTAAATAATACGCATTTTACAATTAATATTAGTTGTTAAATAAAAGAAACATACTTTTGTTCCGCCTGTGTCTCCGCTGTTGCATACTGTTTTCCTGCATTATATATCCTGAACCTATGCGGCCGGCCTCGACCCTGGACCATGTGACTACACTTCTGTTTCGCCATTCTGTACTTTGTATACCTGCTCTGGCCCATGGTTCAGCTGCAGCAGGTCCAAACATTGCTCTGGAGTGGCACCTGGTGGCTATCCTGCGGAACAAGGCTATCCTCACCATCAGAGGCGCTATTGATAACCATGTTGCCACTTAGTCATGCCCCTCCAGGGTAAGTCCAGCCAGTGGCGCAGTGTGTCTACACCCACCAGCGTGACCCAATTAAAGTAAAATAGGAGTCTTTGTAAAGCCACGTTCACACGTTCAGTATTTGGTCACTATTTTCCATTAGTATTTGTAAGCCAAAATCAGGAGGGGGTGAAAAATACAGAAATGGTGCACATATTTCTATTTTACTTTTCCTCTGATTGTTCCACTCCTGATTTTGACTTACAAATACTGATGGAAAATGCTGACCAAATACTGAATGTGAACATGAACTAATACTAATACTAAGAGAAAACATCCTCTGTTGCCTTTTGTCTTTTTTTTGCAGAAATTATAAATCCTTCTTAAGGGTAGATGTTCACTTTAAGGCCACATTGAAATGTACATCCAATACTGTTCTTTTTATGTTTTCTTAACAGTTATTGGTTCCACATTTACATTTTTTTAAAAGATTAAGATAATAAAATATTAAAATATTGCTCCAACAGAAATGAGAAGGAATATCTAAATATTTACATTTTATAGATTTACCTTTATTCCACAAATATTTATATATTATATTTGATAGTATAGTCACATATATTTTTCTTCCTACAGAGCTAACAACATGCGTAGAAGAGTTGTTTTAATATTAATAATATTAAAAGTTCCAGACAAGAAAACTTTTAAGAGAGTTGGTGTTTTTCTTTTTGTTCCAGACGGGCACCCTTTAAGGTTCAGAACATGTAATTCTACGTATTAAGTGTAACACAGAACTCAACGAGAAAGATCAATACTTCAGATATAAATAGAGAGCAGGAGGAAATAACAGAGACTCTTATTTTTAAGTTTGGTGATAAAAAGTAAACTTAACTCCAAATTCAACTTTAAAGTAGTGTTTAGGGTTTAGTAAATAGATGTTTTTTTCTGTTTAATGAAAACATACCATTTTTTTTGTAATATACTTTTCTGTATCAATTCCTCACAGTTTTCAAGATACGACTTAACTGTAATGGCAGCCATTTGGAACCTGCCAGCTATCCAATGTGTATGGTGTGTTTCATGATGGCTGGCAACAAAGAATCAACATATCAAAAAAGATTATTATTATTATTATTATTATTATTATTATTATTATATCAGGCAGTTGGATTTCAACCTGCCCTGTTCCTTTTTTTTTGTCTCGGGAAGAGGTATCTGGAACAGTTTAACTCCCTCTCACCAATACACAAATGTGAAAAATATGTATTTAATTTTGCCAAATATTTCAAGGGTTTCTCCCAAAATCAATTTTTTTCAAACTCCCTGTAGTCTAGTAACCTTTTTTAAAGTCACCCAACCATGTCTTCATATAATTAATGGTTAAATTCTTAAAGAAAAAATAAATATAAAATATAATATAGGTAATATATGTGTTACTCAATATTAATCAGAAATCAAATAAATGTTTTTAAAAAATAAATAAATATTTTATTG
This sequence comes from Phyllobates terribilis, assembly GCF_046119375.1. NCBI lineage: Eukaryota > Metazoa > Chordata > Amphibia > Anura > Dendrobatidae > Phyllobates > Phyllobates terribilis. The sequence goes on along the minus strand of NW_027362769.1, from coordinate 143,549,017 downwards.
AGGTACAGAACTATACAATAAAAATAAAAATTAAAAGTAATAATTAAAACCAAGAAGCAAAAAAAGTGAGGGGAGGACGTTGAGAGACACAACATAATGATGTGAAGATGATACAAGAGAGAGCCACCAAATGACAGAATATTACCAAGGAAAATTGATAACAGGTATGTATACAGGTACTGTATGTATATATACATGATTAATTACAATACAATTCTAAACTTTAAATCTGTAGAAAACGGAATTCAGACCCCCAGATGAAGTAGAGTCGAAACGCATGTCGGGGTCTTAGGTGGAGGCCAATGTGGTGACACATTCTATTTTTATTTTTTTGTATATCTGACTATAATGCGTCTCTTTATTATTTAATCTTAATTGCAATTTAATTTTGTGTATTACATTGCACTATTTGTGTGCATTACATTGCACCAAATTTCTATAGATCTAACTTTAGAATTGTATTATAATTTACCTTATGCATATACATACTTGTTATCATCATTCTTTGTTAATATTCTGACATCTGGTGGCTATCTCTTGTATTGTCTTCCCTTCATTGTTTTGTGTCTCTCATTGGCCTCCCCTTGCTTTCATTGCTTCTTGATTTTAACTATTACCTTTTAATTTTTATTTTTATTGTTTATATACATTTGCTTGATTTCTGAATATTATGAAACAACACATATGGTAAATATATATTTTTTCCTTTAAGAATTTAACCAATGATTATATGAATGCATGGTTGAGTGACTTTAAAAAGACTATTAGACTACATACAGGGAGCTTGAAAAATAATAGATATTGGGAGAACCCCATGAAATTATCTGGCAAAATTATATACATGTTTTTACATTTTAAGGGCTCTTTCACATGTCCAGATATTTCCGGTACTGGAAAAAACAGTACAGGAGATATCCATGTCTGTGTGTACGTATGTCCGTGTGTATGATACGTGTGGCATACATGGGGCAACTGTGTGCTACCCATGTACTGCATCAGTATCACACGTACTGGCGCCTGGGAATCAGAGGTACAGTTAGCGCTGTTCCCAAGCACCGGGTGGTGAACGCTGCCTCCATCATTGTCCCCTGCCGGTGCTGCGATCAGTGGCAGCAGGGGACAATGTTGAGAGTAGTATTCGGCTCTCCCTGTCTCTAAAACCTGTAAAAATAAGAATAAAATTAAAAAATTCGTATACTCACCTGTCCGAAAATTAAATAAATGTCCCATGCTGTAATCCATCGCTGATGAGCTGAGGAGAATGACTTGCTCCAGCAAGTGGGCCCCTGACCTGTACTGAGCTCACTGAGTGGTGTCCTGTCACTCAGTGAGCTCAGCGCAGTTCAGGGGCCTGCTCACTGCAGCGAGTAATTCTCCTCAGCGTGTGCGGTCACCTTAAGCCACTGCAGATGCTGATGCAGAATTGTCGGTCATATGGATTACAGCATGAGACAGTATGTCGGACAGGTGAGTATTATGGTTGTTTTTTATTTTTATTTCAGGGGACAATGGCTTCAGGGAATTAGGTGTAAAGGTGAGTGTAATCTTTTTTATTTTATTCTTATTTTACACTTGCTGGACACGGCGGGGGCAGAATACTACTCTCAACATTGTCCCTGATCGCAGCGCCAGCAGGGGACAATGATGACAGATGCCTGTAACACCCGGCACTTGGGAACAGTGCAAACAGTACCCTGATTCCCAGGCGCCGCTACTTGTCACACGGATGTCATCCGTGTGTCATCAGTGCCCACGTGTGCGGGACATTATGCGGCCCATGCTGCAGGTAAAAAACAGACATGTCCGCTTGTTTTGCCCACGGACACAATGTCCGTGGAAACACACTTACATGTGCACAGAGTCACAGACCCATTCATTTGAATGGGTCTAAGTGTGTCAGTGTCTCCAGTACTTGTGGAAACGGACACCACATGTACTCGAAACCCGGATGTGTAAAAGACCTTGACAGTTACCAGGCAAGGCGAAAACTGGTTGATAATTGTACTATAAAGGTTGAAAGCAATGTTAGGGCTCAAGATAAAAGAATTACAGGGGTCATCCTATCCTAACAAATTATTTTCCAAAGCATTCACATGAGATAGCATCATTCAGTGGACTGCTATCTCTCCTGACTCCCCCATACAGATGAACAATCGGCTTGGCGGAAACTTTTGTAAATCACTTTATTAGGGGATTTGTCTTCATTCCTATAAGTAATTGCATGTCAGTGACTTCCAAACCTTGACTTTTCCCAGTCTATATACCTGCTTTCATCTGCATTGCTATCACAATGTACTCATTTGAAGTACAGATGATGGCAGTAAAAGGTTCAGTTCCTGTGTTTGGTGATAAACTGTTGCAGGAGATTGTTCTGATAAGCTCAACACTCAGAGGAGGAGACAGATCAGATCACTTACATGGAGCTCTGCAAAAAAAAAAAGGCTGCGAAGTAGATGCGTTTACCAGGATGGTTTGGGTCCTGGTAGTTGGACCTCAGCAATTACAAAGTTATGGCATCTCCAACCAGTAAGCAATTGCTTTATATGTTGGGAATAACTCTTTTTTTAAAGGCATGGGGTTTGATGCCATAAAGCATCCATAATCTAATAAAAATTAACTGATTGGGTGTATTGTATTGGATATGCCCTAACCTAAGGGTAAGTTCACACTGTGTTTTGTTCTGACAGTCAAAAATGTCCATTTTTCACGCAGATGATGCTTTAGGTATTGCTCTTTTCTATTTTGAAAACCTGAAGCGTCTTTTTGTCGCATTTTTTGGTTGTTTTCTGAGCAATATTTTTTCCGCTGGCCTCTTTTTGCTTTAGCATTCTTTCAGCATTTTTTGGGCATCATTTTTACTACCGTTTTCCAGACCTTTTTTATTAAATCCATTAAACAATGAAGAAACTGCTGGCGCTTTTTGAAGCAAAAACGAGGATCAAAGATCCATAAAAGACATCCGGTCATCCTACAGGCATCTTTTTAGCTTTTCCATTGACTTGTATCGTACAGTATTGAGTATCTTCCTAGTGAAAAATATCTGAAGAATGGACATGTTGCTTTTATTTATCGCTTAGCTTTAAAAGTTTGAAGCGTTTGTAAGACCTTCAAAAGTCTGAACATATGAGCAGATACTCGTTTTCCCATACAAATTAATATGGCTATTCTTTTAATTGTTTTTTAAGCGCTTTTTCAATCATTTTCTTTTTAGTGGACCCGCTCGAAAAATAGCAGAAAAAGAAGCAATGTGAACATATCCTAAAGCTGCCATACACATTAGATGAAAGTCAGCTGAGCTCGGCAATTTCGGCAGGATTGGCCGACCATCTGATGTGTATGACTCTACCTCCAGGAAGAGAAGGATCAGTCCAATAGAAAGAGAAAGAGTTCCAGCTTCAAGCATAGTCCACAAAAGGGTATTTTATTCTTTAAAAACAGATTCTATAATCGAACCAGGGGAGGAGTCCTGAGGAGATAATTTGCATATTCCCACTGCATTTTGGGGTAAGTGAAGAGTCTCCGCAAGCTCAAAGAACACTGGATTTTGGCTGTTGGAGCTGAAAAGAGGACATCGGTAGCTTTTTTTTTAAGCTTTTTTCACTGTTTTCAGAACATTAACAATAAGAACATGGAAGAGTCCAGGAGCCATTTGGTGAGCTGCATATCCTGCTACATGTTCACAGACTTGCCAGTGGAAAAGCCAAACTTCACATGCCAGAAATGCAAGCTTGTGTCCCTGTTGGAGGAAAAGTTGCGAAATCTAGAAGAGAGGTTAACTACCTTGAAAATCATTAAGGAAGGTGAAGAGTTCTTAGACAGAGCAGAATTATCTCTTCATGATTCAGAAAGAGAAGAAATTCGAACTGCACCTGACGAAACAGAGGAATGGAAGCATGTGACCCACAGAAGCAGGAGGATCGAGAGGCAGTCAGCACCCATACTGCTCAGGAACCAGTACCAGGCTCTCACGCAAGAGAACCATGAAGACATACAGCAAAATAAGACTTTGCCAGCAATGAATAACCTTGTAAGCCCTCAGAATCCTCCTGGATGGAGAAAGAAGAATGTTGTGAAGAAAAAACGGAGAGTGGTGGTCATGGGGGATTCCCTGTTAAGAGGAACAGAGGCCGCTATCTGCAGACCAGACATAACCTCAAGAGAAATGTGCTGTCTTCCAGGAGCAAAAATTAAAGATGTGTCTGAGAGGATATCAAGACTCTTCAGACCTACAGATCACTACCCATTCCTGCTAATACATGTGGGGACAAATGACACCGCAAGAAAGGACCTGGAAACCATCTGCAGTGACTTTGAAGACTTAGGCAAGAAAGTGAAAGAATTGGGAGCGCAGGTGGTCTTCTCATCCATCCTCCCAGTGGATGGCCATGGAACAATGAGGTGGAATAAGATTCTACAGGTGAACAACTGGCTACGTCGATGGTGCCGTCAACAAGGATTTGGATTTCTGGATCACGGAATGATTTACCTATACGATGGACTACTTGCTAGAGATGGGGTGCACCTTACGAAGACTGGAAAACATGTATTTGGAAGTCGCCTTGCTACACTCATCAGAAGAGCTTTAAACTAGAACAATGTGGGAAGGGAAGCAAAAGGCCAGAAAAAGCCATACAGCTGACAAATACTATTGAGATCTCTGCTACTGGAAGTGGAAAGGAAGAACAAAGACAAAACAATTTAAATAATAAAAATATGGGAGGAAGAGAAACCAATCACAAACTAAAATGTTTTTATACAAATGCACAAAGCATGGGCAACAAACAAGGAGAATTGGAACTACTAATGCAGGAAAAGGAATATGATGTCATTGGAATCACTGAAACTTGGTGGGACGATACACATGATTGGAATAAAAGGCTAAAAGGATACAACTTATTTGCAAGAAACAGACTTGATAAACGAGGAGGAGGTGTCGCATTGTATGTTAGAAAAGCGTATATCTGCACAGAGATTGAAGCTTCAGAGACTGGGAGTTCTGTGGAAACTGTTTGGGTAAGAATACAAGGAGAGAACAACGGAAAGGACACCATTGTAGGCATTTACTACAGGCCACCTGGGCAAGCTGAAGATATGGATGAACTCTTTATGTATCAAATGACCAAGTTCTCCAAAAAATATGACGTAGTGGTCATGGGAGATTTCAACTATCCAGACATTTGTTGGGAATCTCTCTCAAGTAAAACTAACAGGTCAAGCAAATTCTTATCCTCTCTTGCTGACAACTTTATCTTCCAAAAGGTAGGGGAGAAAACAAGGGGATCTGCTACTTTGGATCTAATCCTTATAAACAGGGAGGAAATGGTTGAGGAGGTAAAGGTGGCTGGGACCCTAGGAGGCAGCGATCATGCTATTATAGAATTTTGGATAACTAGAGGAGGAAGACATGTGAAGACTCAAACTTCAAGGTTAGATTTTAGAAAGGCAGATTTTAAGAGACTCAGAAAGAGAATAGGAGGGATCCAATGGCTGGATGTCCTTAAGGACAAAAATGTCCAGGAAGGATGGGAAATTTTTAAAAATTAGATTCTCAAAGCACAATCGTTAACAATCCCGAATAGTAGGAAGAATGGGAAGCATTTAAGGAAACCAGGATGGATGAACACAGAACTTAAACACATGCTAAAAAGAAAGAAAGAAATGTTTATTAAATGGAAAGAGGGAGGCATATCTAAAGAAGATTATAATGCAGTCTGCAGATCCTGTAGGGCACGTATCAGGTTAGCTAAAGCTGATAATGATTTAAGGCTTGCAAGAGATGTCAAAAGCAATAAAAAAGGATTTTGGGGGTATGTCAAAAGTAAAAGAAAAGTCAAAGATGCTATAGGATTTTTACAGGATGAAAATGGAGAAATGGTAAGAGAGGATGTTGAGAAGGCCAAACTTTTTAATTCCTATTTTGCATCTGTTTTCTCTCAGAAAGAAAATGTAACATCAACTGATCTTCACTGTCCTTTTAAAGGAATAGAGGAATCCAAGTTATCTGTAAACAGAAAGATTGTGAGGGAATATTTAGCTAACATAAATGAGTTCAAGTCTCCAGGTCCAGATGAATTACACCCTAGAGTACTGAAGGAGATCGTAGAAGAAATTTTAGAACCACTCTCCATAATCTTTGAAAATTCTTGGAGAACAGGAGAAGTCCCAGAAGACTGGAGAAGAGCAAATGTTGTTCCTATCTTCAAAAAGGGGAAGAAGGTGGACCCAGGGAACTATAGGCCGGTGAGTCTGACTTCTATACCAGGAAAGATCTTTGAACAAATTATTAAACAACATGTATGTAAGTACATGGATAAGAATGAAGTGATTAACCAGAGTCAGCATGGGTTTGTAACTAACAAGTCATGTCAGACTAACTTAATTTCCTTCTATGACAGAATCACTGACTGGGTGGATCAGGGAAATGCTGTAGATATAGTATATCTTGACTTCAGCAAAGCATTTGACAAAGTATCTCACACCATCCTTATTGAAAAAATGACCAAGTATGCAATGGACCAGGCAACTGTTAGGTGGATTCATAACTGGCTTAGTGATCGGACTCAAAGGGTGGTTGTAAATGGCTTCACATCCAGCTGGATGAATGTCTCAAGTGGGGTACCACAGGGCTCCGTCCTGGGACCTGTATTGTTCAACATCTTTATCAATGATTTAGATGAAGGAATTGAGGGTAAGCTGATTAAATTTGCTGATGACACAAAGCTAGGAGGGATAGCTAATACTAGAGAAGAGAGAGAGAGGATTCAAAAAGACCTAAATAAACTGGAGCAGTGGGCAGCAACCAACAGAATGGTTTTTAACAGGGAAAAATGCAAAGTACTACATCTGGGCAATAAAAATGAAAAAAGCATATACAGAATGGGAGGAATAGAGCTAAGCAACAGTACATGTGAAAAAGACTTAGGTATACTAATAGATCATAGACTGAACATGAGTCAACAGTGTGATGCAGCAGCAAAAAAGGCAAATACAATTCTGGGATGTATTAACAGAAGCATACAGTCTAGATCACGTGAAGTCATTATCGGTCTTTACTCCTCTTTGGTCAGACCTCATCTGGAATACTGTGTACAGTTTTGGGCACCACATTTTAAAAAAGACATAGACAAACTGGAGCAAGTTCAGAGAAGAGCGACCAGAATGGTGACTGGTCTGCAAACCATGTCCTATGAGGAACGGTTGCAGGATTTGGGAATGTTTAGCTTGCAAAAAAGAAGACTGAGAGGAGACTTAATAGCTGTCTACAAATATGTCAAGGGCTTTCACATTGTAGAAGGATCATCTTTATTCTCATTTGCACAAGGAAAGACTAGAAGCAATGGGATGAAACTAAATGGGAGGAGACACAGATTAGATATTAGAAAAAACTTTTTGACAGTTAGGGTGATCAATGAGTGGAACAGGCTGCCACGAGAGGTGGTGAGTTCCCCTTCAATGGACGTCTTCAAACAGAGGCTGGACAGACATCTGTCTGAGATGATCTAGTGAATCCTGCTTTGAGCAGGGGGTTGGACCAGATGACCCAGGAGGTCCCTTCCAACTCTACCATTCTATGATTCTATGATTCTATGATTCAATTCAGATAGGTAGAGAGCAACGTGTTTCGAACGCCTAGACCTGCGTTCTTTGTCAAGCGAAGAACGCAGAAGGAAAGAGAAGCGAAGAGAAGGATCAGGCAGTTGTAATTTCAACCCCTTTAGTCCTTTTGTTTTCCAGGGGAGATTAGACTCCTGTGGCAGCGGCTTTCACCACACTGACCATTGAAAATACATGACCGCTTGGCCAAGCTGAGCGCTTATGTGTATGGGAGAGTTCGAAGACATGGCTGCCTGCCAAATATACGTTCACTGACAGTTATGGCCAGCTTTACTTTGGTGGAGATAGAAATATTTCCAATGCCCTATGTTTTATGCTGGAGAGGACATGAAGTCATGGATTGCATATGTAAATCCCCTCATTATTCTGAACTGCAGACTTTATACCAACATTATTAGACTGTAGAGCGTAAATCTTCCAGCACTTACAGAATACAACAAAGTTTCCATTTACTCCAGAAACTAAGAAGCACCAACAAACTCAAGCGTGACATCATCGAATGACACAACTTTTAATTACCTTCTCTTTCTCCTCCTCGCTCGTTTTTCTCCGGCCATCTGATTGTCCGTCAGTAAGTTCTGGAAGCAGCTAATTAAATTATTCTAGAAAATGATTTTAAGCATTAGGATGCACAAAGTTCAGTTTCTTTCTGTTTCTGTTACTATTACCAAAGCTATTGATAAGATGTCTAAATTTATTGCAGAATAATTCTGCAGGAAAGAAGATAAAAGGTTCCTGAATAAAATATGAGTTGAAAGCTGTAAATTGTAGCAATGCATATCATTTCATTCAGATGTAGGAAGCAATTACCATCTGCTATATTCATCAGTTCCCTCCTTTATGACTTAATTATATGTTTAATGCTATCAGATCAACCAAAGGGCACAATAGATGAATGAGAGGCAGAATAGGAAAGATTCTACGGCAAGACAAAAGGTGGATGAAAAGAAACCTGAGAACGGAATTGATTCCATTTGTTGGGAGAGAAGTTAATTTAAATAGTATATTCTATCATCTCTCGTGCTCCGCCGAGATAATATAAATCACGTGTTTGTGAATTTGCTTCATACAATTTTAACAAAAGCATTTAAGTTTCTGAAAACCGAAGGTCTCTGGGTTCTGATTTATTTATGAAATTGGTAACATTTGCAAAGAAAGAGCAGTGACTGACAAGCAACGCATCCCAAGTATTATCAAGAAGGAATATTCCAGGGCGCTAAGTGACAACAGAGAAGCGGACCTATCGGCCCTTGTTTTATTTCACAATTTCATTTATAGGAAAACATTTCTCCATTCTCGGCACGGGAAACGGAGGCTACACTCTGACATCTACATCACCTAAAGGCCAAGAAGTAACTTTTTACCGAGGCTAATTAGTAAAGAACTTGCCTTTTAAGTCAATCGGTCCTCGTTGTCCTCAAGACCAAGGTGTCCGGCTTCACCTTAATGGAAATTAAAAGTTCATCATATTTCTGTTCTGTAACTAGCATTAAAGTTGCATTCTTTTTTTTACATTTCTTGACGTTTTGTTCAGCATATTAACCTATGAAGTTGCTCAGGTCGGGGCTATAGGTTTTGTAAAACAGCCAAGTATAGTTTTTATACTGAATATGGATAGAACAAAAAATGTATGTGGTTTGCGCTCTTATATGACTCCAAAAACACTAGAGGGTCATATAGCTCTGATCCTGATACCAAACCATGGTTTACTTAAAGAAGACCTACTAGTACCATCTGTCAATTTCCTACATTGTGCCAAGCCTAACAACAGGACTAGGGATATAGACCAAGCCACTCAGCAATCTACAGACAGCTGTTTCGGGGTACTACCTCTCATCAATGCAGAGCAGGGTTTGGCAGGCTAAATAAGATTCCATTGATAAAGCTTTGGGGATGGTTGCTGACTCTTCATAAAGGGGTATTCCAGCACTGTCCACTTCCACATTGGAAGGTGAACAAGGCCAATGAATAGAAAATCCCCACAAAAAATAGACACATATATTAGCCTCATATCCATGTCAATATGATGAGTGCAAAGTATAGTACACAAACCCATTGCCACACCCAGTGATGAGTAAAAGCATAAAAAACAACCTCCAAATAATATGCAAGTCCCTGTTGTGCCACCAAAACAGATCTGACCTGTAAAATCTTGGACTCTATGAGCCCTCTGAAGGTGCTTATGGAAGACTCCACTGGCTTGTCTTTTCAGCACATCCCATAGTAGTTTGATCAAATCGAGATTTGGGGTGTTTGGAGGTCAAGTCAACAACTTCAACTTTTTGTCGTGATCCTCAGACCATTCCTGAACAATATTTGCAGTGTGCAGAACACATTTTGCTGAAAGAAGCCATTGGCATTTAAGAATAAGGTTGGTATGAGGGGTATACTTCACAATGTTTAGGTAGGTTGTTCACCTCAAAGTAACATACGTAGCAATGTTAGGACCTAAGGTTTCCAAGAAGAACATTGCGCCAAGCATCACACTGCCTCAGTAGGCTTGTCTTCTCCCCATAATGCATCCTAGTGAGGAACACACATGCACCAAATAAACTATGTGATGTAAAAGAATATGTGACTTATCGGGCCACCTTCTTCCTACAAGACCTAGCATATATGGGAACACTCCATAAGACCTGATCATGGGCACTCTGACCAGTCTGCACCTATGCAACACTATATGAAGTTGTGATGCCTGATGTATTCTGACATGCTTCTCTCATAGCCAGCATTACCTTTATTCGCAATTTGTGCTAAAGTAGCTTTTCTGTGGGGTCGGACCAGATGGGCTAGTCATCTGTCCCCACACACAACAATAAGCATTCTGCGTACATAACCCCGCTACTTGTTAACCAGTTGTCCTTCATTGGACCAGTTTTGGTTGGTACTAACCACTGCACACCAGGAACATTCCTCAAGACTTGCCATACAAGGATACACCCCATAATACCACATTTTGGTGCACCCTTCAAGACCTGCCATAAACGGGAACACTCCACAAGACCTGATATGTATGGGAACTCACCACAAGACCAGACATATATGGGAATTCCTCTACAAGACCTGCCATATAGGGGAACACTCCACAAGACCTGATATATTTGGGAACTCACCAAAAGACCTGCCAGTAAGTGAATTCTCCACAAGACCTGTCGTATATGGGAACACGCTACAAGACCTGCCATATATGGGTAATACCCATAAGACCTGTCACATATCGATATAACCTACAAGACCTGCCATATATGGGAAAATTCCACAAAACCTGCCGTATATGGGAACTCGCCACAAGACCTGTCATATATGGGAACACTCCACAAGACCTGCCTTATATGGGAACACCCCACAAGACCAGTCATATATGGGAACTCTCCACAAGGCCTGTCATATATGGGAACTTGCCACAAGACCTGCCATATATCACGCTTTAAGGTGGCGCACGTGGTTCGTGGACCCACTGTGCCACGAATCAGACTTACCCTGGAGGGGAATGACTAGGCAGCTACCTTTGTGTTCGCTGGAGCTTCTAGTGGCGAGGTCAGGCTTGTGCGGAAGGTAGCTGCCAGGTACCACGCCAGGGTGCGTACGGCAGTAGCTTCTGACCCCAAAAGGGCAGAGACGATACTACGGGGTGGAACGGCACTAGTGACAAGTCCAGACAGGATGGCCACTTGGGACAGGGTTCAGACTCACTGGTCTCGGGTAACAGACAGGTATCGCTAATGCAGCCACAGGGTATAGGTACCGCAGATGCGGGTTCAGGGCTCTGGCCTGGGTACTCAGCCCCCAAGGTGGCAGACACAACAGGTGTGGTTACGGGATACGGACTAGACTGGACTACAGGACACAGGATAACTGTATCGGGCAAGGAACAGAGACCTGGCAACATACAGTTGCTCACACTGCCACCTACTAAACTATTGTGGTTGCTCAGACATCTCCCAAATGGAGAGTGCGCCTTATATACAAGATGTGTCCCAGCTATAGGCTGGGAGACACCTTGCAGGTGCACAAATATTAGACTAAATGCCTCCCAGCTGTCCCTTTAAAAACAGGGAAGTGTGCCCTAGATACGCCACCAAGACACATGGAGTAGGGAGGAGGCAGGAGCACGCTGAAAGCTTCGCCACAGACCAGGGTAGTGAGTAACCCAGCGTGCCTGTACGCTGAGAGAAGGGGACAGCGTGCAGTGGAGCTGGACACATCGTTACACGATATATGGGAACGGGCCACAAGACATGCCATATATGGGAACACTCCACAGACCTGTCATATATGGGTATACCCCATAAGACCTGTTGCATGTCAGAAGGCCCTAAAAGACTTGTAATATATGAGTACACATCACAAGACCTGCCAAATATGGGAACACTCCACAAGGCCTGCCATATATAAGTATACCCCATACAACCTGCCACATATCGGTATATCTGTAACATCCCTGGCGGCGTGCTGGCATGGCTTACCACCTCCCACCATGCAAGACCGCCATCTTACCTATCAGTCCAGGCTGCACACTTTGTTTCCAGTACCTACTGTGTCTCTTGTCTGATTGCTTAGGGCGGCGGCGCGGTTACTGCCTGATTCTTATAGTTACTGTGTGTGCACTCCTAATGCCACCCCAGCCTATTGCTGTGAGTCACTGGATACTTAAACCCCCTCCACTCAGTAGGGGGTGCCTGAGCAACACTTTCTTACAGTGTGTTTTGTGCAACTGAGTTGCCAGGTCCTGTCCTGTATCTAGTCTGTTCCGCCACCCAGGGGGCTGTATACCCAGGCCTGTTACCTATATCTGTGACTTCTAGTCTGTTCCGTCACTCTGGGGGCTGTATACCCAGGCCTGTTACCTGTATCTGTGACTTCTAGTCTGTTCCGCCACCCTGGGGGCTGTATACCCAGGCCTGTTACCTGTATCTGTGACTTCTAGTCTGTTTCCGCCACCCTGGGGGCTGAGTTACCAGGCTCGTTCGTGTATCTTGTACCTGGTTCTGTTCCTGTCTGAACTGTGTCCTAGCCCGTTACCTGTTTGTCTCTATGTCCGAACCTTCCCTTTTCCTGCAGTATCTGAACCTGCACCTAACTCCAACTCGTTGTCTCTGTACTTCTGTTTGTGAGTTTTGTGTCCACTCGCTACTTCATAGTAAGTAACTTGTGTGTATCTGGTTCTGCTTGTCCTGTTTCCCTGCCTCCGTATCTACCTCCTGTGTTCTAACTGTCTTCCTGTATTTTCCAGTCTGTTCCATGTGAACAGAGCACTGTCCTGTCTGCCTGCACCCTCTGCTCTGTTCTGCTCTGCTTGTCCACCGCACCTGCGGTTTCGCTCTGCTCTGCTTGTTCACCGCACCTGCGGTTTCGCTCTGCTCGTTCACCGCACCTGCGGTTTCGCTCTGCTCTGCTTGTCCACCAGATCTGCGGTTTCGCTCCGCTCTGCTTGTCCACCGCACCTGCGGTTTCTCTCCGCTCTGCTTGTCCACCGCACCTGCGGTTTTGCTCCGCTCTGCTTTTCCACCGCACCTGCATTTCGCTCCGCTCTGCTTGTCCACCGCACTTGCGGTTTCGCTCTACTCTGCCCCGCTTATCCTCCGCGCCTGCGGTTCTGCTCTGCTAGTCCACCGCACCCGCGACTCTGTTCCTGTATCCCAGTCTGTACTGGTCCCTATCCAGCCTGCGTTCATTCCTGCCAGTATCTGCCTGTCTGCATACTAGACGTGCCTGCCAGTACCCGCCTGTCTGCATACCAGCCGTGCCTGCCAGTACCCGCCTGTCTGCATACCAGATGTGCCTGCATTCCCCCGGTGTGGGTAAACAGCTGTGAATGGTGTCTGACCTGGAGTAGCTCCTGGTCCCTCTGCTCGGTTCCTCCCTGGTTGACGGAGTCGACTGAGCCGCAGTGCGACCTTGGTCGGACTGAGTTGATGCTGAGTCATACCCCTCCAGGCACTCCTCGGTACATGGTCCAGTGGGATCACTAACCACGCTCACGTCAGTCCGGGCGTGAGCGTAACAATATCCTACAAGACCTGCCGTATATGGGAACACTCCACAAGACCTGATGTATACAGGTGCATCTCACAAAATTAAAATATCATCAAAAAGTTAATTTATTTCAGTTCAATACAAAAAGTGAAACTCATATTATATAGAGTCATTACAAACAGAGTGATATATTTCAAGTGTTTATTTCTGTTAATGTTGATGATTATGGCTTACAGCCAATGAAAACACAAAAGTCATTATCTCAGTAAATTAGAATACTTTATAACAACAGCTTGATAAATGTTTTTAAAATCTGAAATGTTGGTCTACTGAAATGTATGTTCAGTAAATGCACTCAATACTTGGCCGGGGCTCCTTTTGCATCAATTACTGCATCAATGTGGCAATGTGGCATGGAGGCGATCAGCCTGTGGCACTGCTGAGGTGTTATGAAAGCCCAGGTTGCTTTGATAGCAGCCTTCAGCTCGTCTGCATTGTTGGGTCTGGTGTCTCTCATCTTCCTCTTGACAATACCCCATAGATTCTCTATAATAGATTCTCTATGGGGTTAAGGTCAGGCGAGTTTGCTGGCCAATCAAGCACAGTGATACTGTTGTTTGTAAACCAGGTATTGGTACTTTTGGCAGTGTGGACAGGTGCAAAGTCCTGCTGGAGAATGAAATTTCCATCTCCAAAAAGCTTGTCTGCAGAGGGAAACATGAAGAGCTCTAAAATTTCCTGGTAGACGGCTGCGCTGACTTTGGTCTTGATAAAACACAGTGGACCTACACCAGCAGATGACATGGCTCCCCAAACCATCAAAGATTGTGGAAACTTCACACTAGACCTCCAGCAGCTTGGATTGTGGCCTCTCCACTCTTCCTCCAGACTCTGGGACCTTGATTTCCAAATGAAAATTGGAACTCTGGGACCTTGTTGAGTGTGTCAATGACAGTCTTCCCCATGATTGTGGAGCCTTCTGAAACAGACTAAGAGACCCTTTTAAACGCTTAGGAAGCCTTTTGCAGGTGTTTTTTGTTAATTATTTTAATTTACTGAGATAATGATTTTTGTGTTTTCATTGGCTGTAAGCCATAATCATCAACATTAACAGAAATAAACACTAGAAATAGATCACTCTGTTTGTAATGACTATATAATATTTGAATTTCACTTTTTGTATTGAAGAACTGAAATAAATTAACTTTTTGATGATATTCTAATTTAATGAGATGCATCTATATACAGTTAGGTCCATATGTATTTGGACAGAGACAACATTTTTCTAATTTTGGTTCTAGACATTACCACAATGAATTTTAAACAAAACAATTCAGATGCAGTTGAAGTTCAGACTTTCAGCTTTCATTTGACGGTATCCACATTAAAATTGGATGAAGGGTTTAGGAGTTTCAGCTCCTTAACATGTGCCACCCTGTTTTTAAAGGGACCAAAAGTAATTGGACAGATTAAATAATTGTAAATAAAATGTTCATTTCTAGTACTTGGTTGAAAACCCTTTGTTGGCAATGACTGCCTGAAGTCTTGAACTCATGGACATCACCAGACGCTGTGTTTCCTCCTTTTTGATGCTCTGCCAGGCCTTCACTGCGGTGGTTTTCAGTTGCTGTTTGTTTGTGGGCCTTTCTGTCTGAAGTTTAGTCTTTAACAAGTGAAATGCATGCTCAATTGGGTTGAAATCCGGTGACTGACTGGGCCATTCAAGAATATTCCACTTCTTTGCTTTAATAAACTCCTGGATTGCTTTGGCTTTATGTTTTGGGTCATTGTCCATCTGTAGTATGAAACAACGACCAATCAGTTTGGCTGCATTTGGCTGGATCTGAGCACACAGTATGGCTCTGAATACATCAGAATTCATTCGGCTGCTTCTGTCCTGTGTCACATCATCAATAAACACTAGTGACTCAGTGCCACTGGCAGCCATGCATGCCCAAGCCATCTCACTGCCTCCGCCGTGTTTTACAGATGATGAGGTATGCTTTGGATCATGAGCTGTACCACGCCTTCGCCATACATTTCTCTTTCCATCATTCTGGTAGAGGTTGATCTTGGTTTCATCTGTCCAAAGAATGTTCTTCCAGAACTGTGCTGGCTTTTTTAGATGTTTTTAGCAAAGTCCAGTCTAGCCTTTTTATTCTTGATGCTTATGAGTGGCTTGTACCGTGCAGTGAACACTCTGTATTTACTTTCATGCAGTCTTCTCTTTATGGTAGATTTGGATATTGATGCGCCTACCTCCTGGAGAGTGTTGTTCACTTGGTTGGCTGTTGTGAAGGGGTTTCTCTTCACCATGGAGATTATTCTGCGATCATCCACCACTGTTGTCTTCCGTGTGGGCCCAGGTCTTTTTGCATTGATGAGTTCACCAGTGCTAACTTTCTTTCTCAGGATGTACCTGTAGATTTTGCCACTCCTAATATTGTAGCAATTTCTCGGATGGGTTTTTTCTGTTTTTGCAGCTTAAGGATGGCTTGTTTCACCTGCATGGAGAGCTCCTTTGACCGCATGTTTACTTCACAGCAAAACCTTCCAAATGCAAGCACCACACCTCAAATCAACTCCAGGCCTTTTATCTGCTTAATTGAGAATGACATAACGAAGGGATTGCCCACACCGGTCCATGAAATAGCCTTGGAGTCAATTGTCCAATTACTTTTGGTCCCTTTAAAAACAGGGTGGCACATGTTAAGGAGCTGAAACTCCTAAACTCTTCATCCAATTTTAATGTGGCTACTCTCAAATGAAAGCTGAAAGTATGAACTTCAGCTGCATCTTAATTGTTTTGTTTAAAATTCATTGTGGTAATGTCTAGAACCAAAATTAGAAAAATGTTGTCTCTGTCCAAATATATATGGACCTAACTGTATATGGGAACTCGCCACAAGACCTGCTGTATATTGGAATTTTCCACAAGACCTGCTGTATATTGGAACACGTGACAAGACCTGTCGTATATGGGAACACTCCACAAGACCTGTCATTTATGGAGTCTTGCCATTTATGGGAACTTGCCACAAGACCTGCCTTATATGGCTACACCCCATAAGACCTCCTGCATGTCGGAAAATCCTACAAGACCTGCCATATATGGGAACACTCCACAAGGCCTGTCATTTTGTAGATTCCCAGTCATCTGGTCGTCACAACTTGGTCCTTGTCAAGGTAACTCATATCTGTACACTTATCAGTTTTTCCTGCTTCCAAAACATGAAGTTCAAGAACTGACTGTTTCAATGATCAATAAAATGCACTTCACCTGTGGGTAATTTTAACATTATGGCTGATCGAAAGCAATTAAGCAAATGTGGCACCCCAGGGGTCTGGTTTCCACAGTAACGGCAATGTTATGTCTGAGAGCAGGTGGGAGGTCTCTTGGTCAGGGATCCTATGCATGCCACACCTCCTGCCCAGTCCTGGGAGGGGAAGAACTTCCCCTATATAAACCTAGGGCTGAGGCAGGGTTAGTGAGTAGAGAAGAAGTAGAGACAGAGAAGAGAAGCAGATATAGGAAAAGAACATCAGGAGCTCTGTGGGAGCAGTGCTATAAAGAGTCAGGGGCTGGCAGCTGCAGAGCTCGCCCTGACTGAGAAGCTATCACCGGACCCGGAGTCCGAGGCTGTGGGGACTAATCTTTACCCAGCAGCAGAAACCGCCCGGCAGGGGATTTCAGGTCCTCTGGCCAAGAAACCCGAAGGCACGGTCACATGCGTGGGACCAGCACCGCCGTCGTGGAGCGGACGCCACTAGAAGGCCCCGAGTCACCGGCCATACGGGTGAGCACCACACGGTACACTCAGGGACGTGGGCTACTTATACCCGCCTCTAGCAAGGTAGCCAGAAGAGTACAGTCAGTTTGGGAGGCCTACAACTCCGCCTGGCCAGGGGAGATCCCATCTGCTCAAGGACTGACCAGGCCCCGATCGCTAGCCAGTACTCCGGGAGGGTCTATCTTTATCACCAGTAAAGACCCTGAACTACACCGCATCGTCTCTGAGTGATTCCTGCTACCCCCATCATCCACGTCGGCTGCCCTGAGGCCATACCCCTCCCGTTGGGGGTGATACTACCACGCTGCACAATCCTACCACCGGCCTCAGCGGTCTGCCCTGCAGCGGCAGCTCCTTCGCTGCATTCAACGGGTGGCGTAGTCGTCCAACATCTACCGCTAATACAACGCCACTTAGTCTGACTCCCTGGGCACGGACCGGGTCACCGCCACGAGACTACAACCCTCAACAGATCCGGCTCCGGGTAAGCTCCTGCATGCGCAACGCTGTGCGACACAGGCCCAGGGGTGCGTCAACTTCTGGCGTAGTCGGCAGGATCTCGTGCCCGCAACCACCGGGTACTGCGTGCCTGAAAAAGACTGTTCAAACTTACCAGTGGTGAAGATTCCCGCCATCCGTGGAGGTTTCCCGCCATCCGGCGCCATCTTCTACCTTCTTCCCGCCATCCGCGAAGTTTTCCCGCCATCTGGCGCCATCTTCTGCCTTCTTCCCGCCATCCGTGGAGTTTTCCCGCCGTTGGACGCCATCTTGAAGACGCCGCGCGGGAAGAAGAGGGGCGTGGACTCCGAAAGCGCGCGAGAACTGAAGCCCCGCCTCACGTCCGGACGTTGCGTAAGGTCCTGGAAGGAGCCCAGCAGACGCCGACGTCACAGGAGCGCGACGGAAGGTCCTTAACCCTGACGATCCACTGCGGAGCCGCGGCCTACGGAAGAGGATCATCGCAAGGTAGGCCACGGTCCACTAGGGGGGAGGAAGATGTCGGATACGGAGGAGAGCTTCACTGCCTCAACCCCCGCCAGCGCCACCGCTGCTGCAGTCATGCCTTTCACCATGCCCTATATCCCGGGAGCGGCCTGGCTACCCCAGTACTCAGGGGAGTCACATACCCTGCATGACTTTAGAGAAAAGCTGGATAGCCTCTTCCAGGTGTATCCCCTCACAGAAGAGCAAAAAGTGAGCATCCTGGTGGCCCAATTAACCGGGGCAGCCCAAAGGGAGGTAAAGTCCTGGCCACCTGGGGGGAGGACTGTTGCAGGGATACTAACCCGGCTGAGGGACACCTTTGATACCCGCACCTCAGCCGAGATCAAGCTTAGATTCTACGGGTGCAAGCAGCGAGCACACGAGAGTATAAGGGACTATGCCCTGAACCTACAAGAGGCCCTGAGAGCCATTAAGCAGACCGACCCTGACGGCGTGGGAGACGAGGACAGGCTGTTGACTGAACAATTTATAGAGGGTTTATATTGCAATGCCCACCGAACCCAGTTGCGGGCAATGGCCTTACAGGACCCTCATCTGGGATTTGCACAGTTCAAGGACAGAGCCATCCGGGTGCTCCGAGAACCGGCACCAGGTGGCGTTGTGACCCACAGACGCCCCACTACCACTTACCACCAGGAGGCGGCGCCCTTGTCGGCAGGGCCTGTGGGAGCTGATGCGCAGGCTTTGAACAATGACCCGGCTCCAGACCTGCACCATCAGGTCCAAGAGCTAGCTAAAAGCGTTGCCGCGCTAACCCGAACTGTGCAGTCTTTACAGGTTTCCACTCCAGGGAAGATCCAGCTGGCATCCGGACCGGAGGACATCCCGTGGCGTCGACCAAGGAGGACCCCACCGGCCAGAGGAAGACCCAGCGACCGATACAACGAGGACGGACAACCCATCTGCCGCCGCTGCAATCAACCCGGACATATGGCAAGGTACTGTCCTTTAAACTGGCACAACCTGGGGTAGAGGGCCAAACCCCAGGAAAAAGATCATCAGGCCCATCGAACTGGCGCGACAAATATGTGGGAGGACGTCCAGTCTTGCCTGTGGTACTGGATGGCATCCCTATGAGTGCCCTACTGGACACCGGGTCACAGGTTACCACTATCCCGTACGTGCTCTTCAAGCAGTACTGGAATGACTCGGATATCACCCGCTACCCTGACGACGATTTGAGTATCATCGCCAGCAATGGTCAGCCCGTGCCACAGATTGGATTTAAAGAGGTGACCATTAAAATCGGTAGAGTTGAACTGGTGGCACAGGGACTGATCATTGTAGACTTTGACAAGCACGAGAGTCACCCAAAGATAACTCTAGGAACTAATGTAATTGAAAATTGTCTTGCAGAGGTGATTTTCCTTTTACAGCAGGTTGCCAAGAACGCCAGCTCCGGCCAGCAGCGAGTGCTCCAGAAAGAGATCCGGGCACTGATGCGACGGCAACAGATAGAACTCTCCGGTGGTGAGATTGGTAGTGTAAGAATGTGTGACCCTTTCCCTATTGCCATGCCCCCAAAAAGTGAAATGATGATTTGGTGCCGGGCAGCTATTGGTCTGAAAGGTAGAGATTACCAGGCAATGGTAGAACCAGTTTACTCAGACAGTAGGCCCACCATTTTGACAGCACGGGGGGTGGTCAATGTACGCCATGGGAGGGTGCCCGTTCGCATAATAAATATCGGGAAGAGGGAAGTGTACCTGCCCCGGTATGCCACGCTAGCCAAATTGTATACCATCAATCAAAATTCCATACAGTCCGTAGAACCCTTGCCTCCATCTTCCCCAGAGGAAAGTAACGGCTCTAAGGAAACAATGGAGGACTGGTGTCAGCAACTACATTTGGGTACTGACTCCACTCCCTCACACCAGAGACAGGGAGTCTATCGGGTGGTTCAAGAGTACGAGAGAGTGTTTAGTAAACACCCGTTAGACTTCGGGCGAGTCAAGGGGGTAGAACACCACATCCCCACGGGAGACCATCTTCCCATAAAAGAGAGGTATCGACCCGTACCCCCTGCACACTACCAACACGCCAAGGGGATGCTTAGGGACATGAAGGAGGCTGGGGTGATCAGGGATAGCTGTAGCCCCTGGGCAGCTCCACTAGTCTTAGTCAAAAAGAAAGACAACACCATGAGGATGTGTGTAGATTACCGGAAAATCAACCGTATCACACACAAGGATGCGTACCCCTTACCAAGGATAGAGGAGTCTTTGGCTGCTTTAAGATCTGCTAACTTCTTCTCTACCTTGGATCTCACTAGCTGGTACTGGCAGGTTCCTGTAGCAGAGGCGGACCGGGAGAAGACCGCATTCACCACCCCGATGGGACTTAGCGAGTTTACCTGCATGCCGTTCGGACTCTGTAACGCACCAGGAACCTTTCAACGATTAATGGAGTGCTGTCTGGGCCACAGAAACTTCGAGACGGTCCTGTTGTACCTGGACGATGTCATCGTATATTCCAAGACTTATGAGGACCACCTGAAACACCTGGCGGAAGTGTTCGAAGCTCTGTCAAACTACGGCCTAAAGGTAAAACCCTCCAAGTGTCACCTCCTAAAACCAAAGGTGCAGTACCTGGGACACGTGGTGAGCGCTGACGGAGTGGCTCCCGACCCTGATAAGATCACCGCAATTAAGGAATGGCCAAGTCCCTCCAGTGTAAAGGAAGTGCGGCAGTTCCTCGGGTTGGTAGGCTATTACCGCAGATTCATCCCCGGTTTCACCAAAAAGGCAGCTCCTATGCAGGACCTCCTGATAGGCCAGTCCTGGAAGGCCAAGAACCAGAAGCCGCCCTTCAAATGGGAGAAGTTAGAAGAAGAGTCCTTCCGCCAGCTGAAGATGGCCCTCACGGGGGATGAAATCCTGGCGTACCCTGATTACAGCCAGCCCTTTATCCTCTACACCGACGCAAGTAACGTCGGGCTAGGAGCCGTACTGTCCCAGATCCAGCAGGGGAAAGAACGAGTAATCGCTTACGCCAGTCGAAAACTGCGACCCACCGAAAGAAACCCTGAGAATTACAGCTCATTTAAGCTAGAGTTCCTGGCAGTGGTGTGGGCAGTCACCGAACGCTTTAAACACTACCTCGCTTCTTCCCGGTTCACCGTGTACACGGATAACAACCCGTTGACACACCTGGACACGGCAAGACTCGGTGCCCTAGAGCAGAGATGGATGGCCCGTCTGTCCAACTACGAGTTCACAATCAAATACCGGGCAGGACGCTCCAATACCAACGCGGACGCCCTGTCCAGGATGCCAAACCTACCGGACGTAGGAGAAGATCCAGAGGGACTGGAAGAAGTCGAACTCCCCGCGTTCCACCGTCATGGGACTATCCAGTATTCCCATCGGGTAAGGAGTAAGCAAGCCGCTACGTTTAACCCCTTGCCTCACTACAACTGGGAGGAAACGCAAGACAGTGACCCTGCCGTCCGACTGGTGAAGGAGATGCTGACTCGGCCAGAGGCTCGCCTTGACCCAGACGCTCCGGAGGAAGCCAAACAACTGTGGGCTGAGAAGAGTCGACTGTTCCTTTACAAGGGGAAGTTGTGCCGCAGAATGGTTAACTCCCGGACGCATGAACTAATCTGGCAAGTAGTGGTGCCACGAAGAGACGCAGCCATGGTGATGGAGGCATACCACGACGGGGCTGGACACTTCGGATGGAAGAAGTTGGAGTTCCTGCTGCGCGGGCGGTTCCACTGGGTAGGCATGAGGGAAACCATCGAGAGGTGGTGCAGAGACTGTGGCCCGTGCAACCTAAGAAGGAAGGACCGTGCCAGCCAGAAGACCCCCCTTCAGTCCATCGTCACCAAGCAGCCGTTGGAACTGGTAGCCTTGGATCATGTAAAACTGACCCCAAGCAGAAGTGGCTACGTCTACGCGTTAACCATTGTGGATCATTACTCCCGGTTCTTGGTTGTCGTCCCCGTTAAGGACTTAACAGCTCAAACGGCAGCTAGAGCCTTCCAGCAGCATTTCTGCCGTCCACACGGGTACCCGGACCAAGTGCTGACGGATCAGGGACCTGCCTTTGAAGCGGAGGTCTTCCAGGAATTCTGCAATCTGTATGGCTGCCGGAAGATAAGGACGACACCCTATCATCCGCAAACTAATGGACTTTGTGAGAAAATGAACCAGGTGGTAATGGATCTTCTGAAAACGTTGCCCCTGGAAGAACGCAGTCTGTGGCCTGAGAAGCTGCCCGACCTGGTGGACCTATACAACTACATCCCTGTAGGTTCCACCAACTGTACCCCGGCTTACCTAATGAGGGCAAGGCCTGGTAAGCTACCTGTTGACCTGGAGATGGGAGTCCTGACACCCGAGGACACTTCACCGGAAGCAGACTGGGACACAGAGAGGCAGCAGCAGTACCGGAAAGTACAGGAGAGCGTGGAGCGAAGTCTCTGTCTCGCTAGGGAAAAACAAGAGAAAACTTACAACCAGTATGCTCCCGCTGTTCCCCTGGTACCCGGAGAGCAGGTCTTGAAGAGGAAGAGACGGCTCCACAAGTTGGACGACCAGTGGGAGAAGGACCCGTACACCGTACTGCCCTCAAGCCACGACAACCCGAAGGTTTGTACCATCAGTAAAGACGGAGGGGAAACCACAGCCATTGTATCCCGGGATCACCTGAAGAAGTGTCCCGAACAGCTACGGAACCCAGAAGGAGAGCAAGAAGACCCTCGACCCGTAGAGGAAAGGGAAGATATGGTTAGTACTGTGCTCGGAGACTTCCCTCGGTCCTGGACTCAAGTCAATGGTGCAGTTGTGGTACCCGTCCTCACGTTCCTCCAACCAGCATCCCAAGTGCCTACGGAGCAACAGGTAGAGCTGGAAGAGCAGCCGGTCCAGGAGGCAGCAGACTCCACACAAGCAGAACAGGAGGATCAACCCTCTGCTCATAGTGAGCCTGCCGTACCCCTAGTGAGCCAAAGAGCCCGTAAACAGCTGCCCAGTTTACCCTTGACAGCTCCTACACCCTGTAGTTCAGGGCCAGACAGTTAGCTCCGTAGGTCCACTAGGGCCACTAGAGGCCAGTTACCCGCACGTTGGAGGATTTGAAGTGTTTAAATTGTTTTATTGAGGTCACCTGTCTGTTACTTGTAAATAATTATGTGTTTCTAGTTATTTTTAGGAGTCCTTGGTGGATTTACCGGGAATCCTTGTACAATTGGTTGGAGCGTAACCTAGGAATGGACTAGAGACTGTTAAGGACTCGGGGCAGGACAGACCCCTACCTGGTTACGTCTCCCTGTTTTGGTGAAATGGACACCTTGCTTTTCTTCAAAATTGCACCCGGTTGCGGACACGCCGTAACCATCTTTATGTGTTTTTCTTATTGTATTATTATTGTTTATACCTTGTTATGTTTTTCTAAAAATATGTTTAGTCCCGGAGTACTAAATTTCACTAGGGGGGAATGTGGCACCCCAGGGGTCTGGTTTCCACAGTAACGGCAATGTTATGTCTGAGAGCAGGTGGGAGGTCTCTTGGTCAGGGATCCTATGCATGCCACACCTCCTGCCCAGTCCTGGGAGGGGAAGAACTTCCCCTATATAAACCTAGGGCTGAGGCAGGGTTAGTGAGTAGAGAAGAAGTAGAGACAGAGAAGAGAAGCAGATATAGGAAAAGAACATCAGGAGCTCTGTGGGAGCAGTGCTATAAAGAGTCAGGGGCTGGCAGCTGCAGAGCTCGCCCTGACTGAGAAGCTAACACCGGACCCGGAGTCCGAGGCTGTGGGGACTAATCTTTACCCAGCAGCAGAAACCGCCCAGCAGGGGATTTCAGGTCCTCTGGCCAAGAAACCCGAAGGCATGGTCACACGCGTGGGACCAGCACCGCCGTCGTGGAGCGGACGCCACTAGAAGGCCCCGAGTCACCAGCCATACGGGTGAGCACCACACGGTACACTCAGGGACGTGGGCTACTTATACCCGCCTCTAGCAAGGTAGCCAGAAGAGTACAGTCAGTTTGGGAGGCCTACAACTCCGCCTGGCCAGGGGAGATCCCATCTGCTCAAGGACTGACCAGGCCCCGATCGCTAGCCAGTACTCCGGGAGGGTCTATCTTTATCACCAGTAAAGACCCTGAACTACACCGCATCGTCTCTGAGTGATTCCTGCTACCCCCATCATCCACGTCGGCTGCCCTGAGGCCATACCCCTCCCGTTGGGGGTGATACTACCACGCTGCACAATCCTACCACCGGCCTCAGCGGTCTGCCCTGCAGCGGCAGCTCCTTCGCTGCATTCAACGGGTGGCGTAGTCGTCCAACATCTACCGCTAATACAACGCCACTTAGTCTGACTCCCTGGGCACGGACCGGGTCACCGCCACGAGACTACAACCCTCAACAGATCCGGCTCCGGGTAAGCTCCTGCATGCGCAACGCTGTGGGACACAGGCCCAGGGGTGCGTCACAATTAGATGTATTTTTTTCTTTTATTCTGTTTAGACGAAGAATAATGTTTGAAGGAATCATGAGGCAATGGACAAGCACAAATACAGTGCCCTCATTCACTGCTGAACCGTGTATTTCATAACAGAGTTTCCAAAAATTCGGTTAGTTCTTCAGTTATTTGTCCTTCCACTAGCCGGGTGACGGTAGTGCCATCCTGGATTCTGTCAGATCTTAATTTCACAATATTACTTTAATTGTAGGTATCTCATTAGCGCACTTTGTAGTGTTGTCTATTAATTTATGCTCCGCCGAGCCTAACATTTTTGCAACCATCTGGTTTGCAAGTCATTAATGGGGCATTTTAGACGATCTGTTCACTCAACACATGATTCTCTGACATTTTTCAGTGGGTTGAAAGCACATATTTGCAGATGCATTTGGTAAAGGTATAGAAAACAAATTAGAAGATTGATACTAATTTGTCTCATTTAATCTCCCCAAATGTCAATGTAGTGTTGCACAGAAATGTAATATGAGAATCTAACAGCTAAACCTGAGGCGAAAACTATTATCCACATATCCCCAACAATTCCTCCACTTAAAGGCACAGAAGATCCTTATTCTTTATGAAAAAGTTGAGAAAGACAATTTCTTTTTTTTCTTGATTCTAGATGTATCCAGTATTTGCCCGTGTCCTCCATAATTTGGAACCATGCTTCAGACATTTACTTGCTATCCCTTAAGACCCTCTACTTCTTATCATTTATGTGCCCAATATAGATTGTTCCATATTTTTTTTAGTAGGACTGAGTCTCTCTTGGCCCCTCTGGCCATATTTTGCCACTTAGGGTGACAGGCGGAGGATCAGTAAATAAGTGCACATAAGAAAACTCATTTCCGATTATCAGCGATGTAGAGATCCCGGTGATCGCCAGAAGAACAAGCCAATTGCTTATTCATCGGGTGATTGGGTCATTTTTGCCCGCACATAAATCATAATTTTCGGCAGCACATTGCCCCATGTATACAGGAGATGTGCTGCTGACAGCATGATGCTATATAGGGTGTGGTGGTAAAGTCTCTCGCTCTGCTGCACTTGGAGGTAGATATAGGATACTGTCCCTTTAAATGATGTGGTTTATTATACAAGCCAGCATAAACCACGACCAAGTGGAAAACGTAAACATAGCCTTTCAGGCATAACAGGAAAAACCAAAGGAACAAAAACTAAGGCACAAACAGTCCTTACTTCGGCCGAGGTCCGACCACTCAGGGTTAGCAAACAGTACATGGTCCAGTACACCAGCAGAAACTCCTCTCTCTCAGGAGCTGGCTTCCACACACTGACCACACCTGAGTATCAGGGCTGGTTATATAAAGCCCAGACACTAACTGGATTGGAGATAGGGTGGATAACATCCTGCCCTGCACTTTGTTATCCACTAAAAACATTCCCTTGTAAACGTGGTCCTGTTAACTCTCTCTGCACCTAATGTGCAGGAGAAACTTCCTGTCACGGTTCCACCCCTCACTCTGTCTGGGACACAGCTGATGACAGCTCAGCCCTCCAATCTTGTACAGGGGCGTGCTGGAGCTGTCAGTACTGTGATTGACAGCTCGACCATCCAATCTGGTACATGGGTGTGCAATAGCTCAGTGTGGTGATTGACAGCTCGGCTGTCCAATCTGAGACTGGGAAGCACTGGCTATCTTCAGTTGTTCATTATCCCAGGTGAATGCCTGGCTACTTAACTGAGCTGTTTCCCCCAGATCTCTGCCAGATGTACATTCAGCTAGTGTGTGTGGTTTGCTCTCTATGCCTTGCGTTCTGTTTATTGATCTTCTGCTGCCTGACCTTGGACCTTGTCCTGACCATCTGTCTGTTTAACCCCTTCTGCTCTGATCTGCTGTCCTCCTGGTATTCTGACCAATGGTAGGCTACCTGACTACGACTTTGCCTCTTCTCTTATGACGTACCCTCCTGGCTTTGACTCCTTGACTATCCCTTCTCACTGCCTGGCCGTGAAAAGTGACTCAGCGTCACACTTCCATGTTTTCACATCACTGAGGCTAAGAGTCTCAGTGACACATATCTCCCTTCCAACACACTACCAGTGACTTTGTCACAAGGGACAGGACAATTGTATCCATGACCGTTCTCTTCCCCTCAATACTTGTCAGGACTTGTCAACAGATCAATAAATGAGCAACAAACTATTTGTATATGGTTGATCAGCGTTCGTTAAGAGGAAGAGATCGGCCCATTTGAATGCACCTTTGGGGCGCCTCTCATCTTGCTTTATATGTGTTTATGGGGGTTGAAAAAACATTCTTTATGATAAAGGGGTTCCCACCATTGGGGCAAAGGAAGTGAGTTTTACACTTCTTATCATGAGAGCACTGTCTTGATAAAGACTCATTCAGATGTTTTACCCGTTTTTTAAGGATAGAACCTGTATCCATTACAATCTATGTGGTTATTCACATGTCCTTGTTTTTTTTGCAGAAAAAAAAACAGAGACATATCCATTTTTGATCCAAGTGATGGATGAATCTCGCCCATTCAAATTAACGGGCCTGTGAAAAATACAGACAGCACATGGGTGAGCTACCCCTGGCACTCTGATTGGCTGCAGGGGTTATGTGCTGTAGTCGTGATGTCAACAAACACTGAGTTTGTTATGGTATAACATTGCATGCCTATCCCTTTTATATGGGGAGACTTTGCTCCACAAGCGAGTGCTGACTGACAATGGAAATTTAGCTCCATTTATATGAATCAATTTTGAGCACTGTATGTCACTAGTGCAATCCCTCACATACTTACAATTTTATTGTTGGCAGCACATCCCTATTTATACCAGGCATTGTGCTGCCGACAATTACTTTTTTCGTGGACACTAACATAATTATCACAGTAAACCAAAGAAATTTACACCTATTTCTAAACTTCTTAGCCCCATATGTGAGTTGAGTAATATATAGACTGCAATGATTAACCTTCGAGAACTTATCTCATGATTCTCACTGCCGGACGTTTCGACATTTTTGCATTAAAATATGGTACAATTATTTAAAAATGAAATGAGTTCTCAAAAAGTGAATTATTACTTTTTCATTAAGTGTAAAATTGAATGTGTAGAGCAAACTTCAAGGACAAACTCTGAACTGGCAGCTCAATGATATAACCCCGATGATCCAAATAAATGTTTGTTGCCTCATCTTTATATTGCCTTTTTTTCTTATGGGTCCTAGTGCTGATTGTGACTTTGTAAAGTATTACAGCATTGCAAAATATATTCAAATTATTATTTAGTTTCTTCAAATTAGTGCATGGTACTGCCACTTCAACTCCCTAATCCTTGCCATCTTACAAGCAACACATTACAGTTGAATCCTTAGAGGCGTAATTTTGAGCTCCTGGAATCCAATAACATTTTTTAACACGTCTCCCACTTCCATTTGCAATTTATAGTATATTTACCCATTCTACCGGAACATCCGGAAAGTTCTTGGATAGAGGAGAGACCTTCCAGTCTTCTAAAAGTATTGGCATATGCCTCCTGAAACTTCCCAGAAAGCTACACTTCCCCTTTGCAACACATTGCTTTATTTTCCAATGAGCTAAGCCCTGAAGTCCAGATATACATTCAGGTAGCATGGTCTGTTGAAAAGGGGGCACTTTGCAAATTACAATACCTTATCTTCTGGAAAAGAATTTTGAAGTTTGTAAGTATGGTTTAAAATTGGAAACCAAGATGAACCCATATGATTAAAAGGATGATTACAACTATTTATTTCCTAAATGAAAACCAATTTTATAAATAGTGTTCACAATTTTTTTTTCACTATTTTGCAGCTGCAGAGTGTCTGTAAGTTGTAGTGACGCGCCCCCTGGGCCATGTTCAAGGGGATACCCGGAGCCGGATCTGTATGGGGGTAGTAGTCCTTGTGGCGGTGACCCGGTCCGTGCCCAGGGTGTCAAACTAAGTGGCAGTCTATGGCAGTAGATGTTGTTAAGTGTCGACTACGCCACCCGTTGAGTGCGGCTCTGAAGCCGCCGCTGCAGAGCAGTCCGCTGAGGCCGGTGGTATATGTGCAGCAGTGATGGTATAACCCCCAACGGGAGGGGTATGGCCTCAGGGCAGCAGGTGTGGATGATGGGGGTTGTGATGATGCAGGAAGGAGAGGCAGAGTCAGGAGATGCAGTTTCAGGGTTTTTACTCACTGATGTTGCTTTTAGTCACTCTGGCCTTGAGTGACCACCCGAGCCGTGCTGCGTCCACCAGGTCCTGGACTCGGCCAACCCCCAGGCAATTCCGGAGCGTGGTCCTGAGCTCCTTTCTGACTCTCCCTTCTTCTGGCCGTTCCCACCAGGGATCCACTTTTGGCCAGCTCCCTCGGGTCTCTTGGTGGTCAAGCCTCCTCTGGGCTCCCTGACCCTATACTTGGTGTGCCTTTCTAGTGGATTTGGTGAGGGTCGCGGCAGATCCTGACCACGACCTCCGGTTCCTGGCTAAGGTTTACTTCTGCCTCTGCCAGCTTGGGTTCCGGTACCCGTGTCCGCCAACCCTTCACCCTTTCTGGTCTGTTTCTGGGTTCTTGGGGTTCCTTCTGTCTTTCTCTCTGGGTCCTTCTGACTCCTCTCTCTGCAGGCCTTGCTCTGGAGCTGGGCCCAGCCGGAGCCACAGCTCCCTGTCAGCCCTCCTGGCTGAACTCCTCTGCTCTGCTTCTCCTCAGGCTGAACTCACCCTGATCTAAGATGGTGCCCACCTTATATACTCCCTCTATGTGTGAGCCCAGGTGACCAGCACCCAATGGGCTCCTACCTATGCCCAGAAACCCACCCCTATCTGCTCCTACACCACTGGGTTTTCCTCCCCCTCCCCACTCCAGCCAGGAACAGAAGCTGTCGTGCCTGCACTCTGTCTAGTGGGAGCACCGTTGGACTGTTCCTCGGAAATGGGGTGTGTGTGGTGCATGCAGCTAACTGAGCCCTGGTCCACACTCCATCCTTACCCGGGAGTGGAATACCACACCTCTGGTTCGAGGTGCAATACACCTGTAGCAGCCGAGTCCTCGGGGTGCTACATTCCCCCCTGGTAAATCACAGCACGTCCTCGGGCTGGAAAAGAGCAAAGACAATTTAAACATACAAGTTTTTAGAATGCATTCGTATATAAGACAATAACTTTTCACCCATCCCTTTATGGGAGGTATTCTTCTCTTTTTAACGTTACTTGGTACTCCTTTTCATAAAACATCTTGCTAATGCCACTGGAACTCTTTTAGCATATAAAACATCACATAAAACATTTGCATTATTATTCTAGCAGCATATAAAACTTTTCAATATAAAACTTTTCCAAGTAGAACATTCTTGAGCTCTGGCCGCTGTGCAACTTGCGACCAGAAAAAGGTGCAACAGTCCATTTAATCCTGAAGTAGACGTTGCGGTTTTTGTATAAAACCAGTAGGGGGCGCTTTAAGAAGCGCAACTATTTACAAGGGTATGGCCGCTCTCAGTCCTCGGCCAGTGGGAATAGGGAATGGCTGCTCACAGTCCTCAGCCTGGTAATTTAGGAAGGGGCACACAAGTAACAGTTCTTGTACCCTGACAGGTAACTATGTACAGTTCCATTTTACCGCTTACTGGTAACGGTGTCCTCCTGATGCTTCTTCCTTGTACTCTTCAGACCCGTCCGGGCCCTCAGGGTAGTCCATGTCTGGGCGGTACCGCAGCTCCTCCTCTGTTAGACGGTGGACATGGAGAGCATACAGTCCCTTTGCGCCCTTGTGCCGGGTGTAGGTGACCACGTCGCCGGGGTACAGGTCACGTCCGTGATGTCCCTCTGGCAGGTGGCTTTCGACGTCCCTTCTCATGACGAAGACGTCGGTGTCAGCCTCCGGGTCTCTGATGAAGCCCCAGCCATGCTCCAGCTGGAACTTGACTACGGTCCCGGTGGCTCTGGGTCCGCGGATGGCGTGGGTGTCTTGTCGGGCCCTGCGCTTCTGCTCCGCGGTCCTGGCCTGGAGTCGCTGTTCCCTGATGCGCCTCTGCCGCCGCTCTCTCTCATACGTAGCTAGCTGCTGACGGCAGCACTACAGGCGCTGGGCTTCTTCTGCCCGGGTCTCCTGGGTGAAGCCCATGAGGTTCTCACCAGTGGGGTCCCATGCAAACTGGGCATCCTCCGGCAGGGGTGGAGCGATGTTGGCGGGCTCCGGGGCCAGGATCAGAGGCTCACTCAAGGGTCGCTCTTTCCGGAGACGGGGGTTGGCGAACTCCGGCGGCCATTCAAAGGGTAGCCCGTCCGGGCTGGTATGTTGGGCATACAGGTCCGCGCCCAAGGGTGGCACTATGGGCTTCGGACGGGTGGCAGCGCCCGGGGGCACTCGGCCTTGCGACCAGGCCGGCGGTCGCTTGTCGGTCGTGCCCGGGGGTGGCACCGCCAAGGTAGGGGGCGCTGGTGAGGCAGCGGCGCCCGGGTGTGCTGGGCCTTGCGTCCTGGCCTGTGACGTTTCACGCTGTACGGCGCCAGGGTTCAGAGGGCACAGCGCGGGGCGGGGCGTGACGATGGTGCTTGCTGCCTGAGGCCTAGCTGGTGGCGGTGGAGGCGTGGTGTCAGGTACGGTCCCCGGGGCTTCGGGTCCCGTAACGGAGAGTGAGGGCAGGCTGGTGTTCCCCGGGCTTGGGGTGGTGGCGTCCCCATTACTTGCCTCAGTCTCCGTGGCCTCCTCCGCGGCGTCATCTGCAGCTGCCGGTCCCTCTTCTCCGCGCCCAGCAGTCAGCGCGTTGCCCGGTCCCGGCGGAGTCCTCTGCTGGTCACCTCCGTGCTGCCGGGCCATCTCCTCTCTCCACCCGGCAAACACATCCCGCTGCGCCCGGACCATTCTCCTGTTCAGATCTTCCAGCGCTGCGCGCGCACGGTCCGGGTCTCTAGGCAGCTGGGCCAGCAGTTCCGTCAGGCTGCAGGGTGGTTCAGCTTGCAGCAGGCTGCGGGCCAGGGTGCTGGTGGGGTTCGCTGCTCCCTCCATCTCCGGGTGCAGCAGGTCCAAACTGATCCAGAGCGCGCCCTGCCCCACAGTTTTATTTCCTATCCGCCCCCATGGGGTTTGGTCTTGGGGGCATCTGCTACAATCACCTTCAGGGGCAGCCCCCCCACGTTGATGGACATCTCCATTGCTGCATTCATGGCTGGTGGGGGCGGGCTCCTTCTTTGGCGCCACTCTGGGACCTGGCCCACGATGGGAGGTGGCTTCTTGTTGTCCTTTGGTGCGCACATAATGGCGTCCGCTCTGCCAGGGCGGGAAAAACGGATGAAGATGGCGGGAAACAGTCCAAGATGGCGTCCGATGGCAGGAATCGGCTCCGAATGGCGGGAAACGACTCCGGACGGCGGGAAACTTCTTTTTAAGGTACATGTGCAATTTTCTTCAGGCACGCAATACCCGTTTGTGGCGGGTTGGTAATGATCCTGCCGATTACGCCAAAAGTTGAGGCGCCCCCTGGGCCATGTTCAAGGGGATACCCGGAGCCGGATCTGTATGGGGGTAGTAGTCCTTGTGGCGGTGACCCGGTCCGTGACCAGGGTGTCAAACTAAGTGGCAGTCTATGGCAGTAGATGTTGTTAAGTGTCGACTACGCCACCCATTGAGTGCGGCTTTGAAGCCGCCGCTGCAGAGCAGTCCGCTGAGGCCGGTGGTATATGTGCAGCAGTGATGGTATAACCCCCAACGGGAGGGGTATGGCCTCAGGGCAGCAGGTGTGGATGATGGGGGTTGTGATGATGCAGGAAGGAGAGGCAGAGTCAGGAGATGCAGTTTCAGGGTTTTTACTCACTGATGTTGCTTTTAGTCACTCTGGCCTTGAGTGACCACCCGAGCCGTGCTGCGTCCACCAGGTCCTGGACTCGGCCAACCCCCAGGCAATTCCGGAGCGTGGTCCTGAGCTCCTTTCTGACTCTCCCTTCTTCTGGCCGTTCCCACCAGGGATCCACTTTTGGCCAGCTCCCTCGGGTCTCTTGGTGGTCAAGCCTCCTCTGGGCTCCCTGACCCTATACTTGGTGTGCCTTTCTAGTGGATTTGGTGAGGGTCGCGGCAGATCCTGACCACGACCTCCGGTTCCTGGCTAAGGTTTACTTCTGCCTCTGCCAGCTTGGGTTCCGGTACCCGTGTCCGCCAACCCTTCACCCTTTCTGGTCTGTTTCTGGGTTCTTGGGGTTCCTTCTGTCTTTCTCTCTGGGTCCTTCTGACTCCTCTCTCTGCAGGCCTTGCTCTGGAGCTGGGCCCAGCCGGAGCCACAGCTCCCTGTCAGCCCTCCTGGCTGAGCTCCTCTGCTCTGCTTCTCCTCAGGCTGAACTCACCCTGATCTAAGATGGTGCCCACCTTATTTACTCCCTCTATGTGTGAGCCCAGGTGACCAGCACCCAATGGGCTCCTACCTATGCCCAGAAACCCACCCCTATCTGCTCCTACACCACTGGGTTTTCCTCCCCCTCCCCACTCCAGCCAGGAACAGAAGCTGTCGTGCCTGCACTCTGTCTAGTGGGAGCACCGTTGGACTGTTCCTCGGAAATGGGGTGTGTGTGGTGCATGCAGCTAACTGAGCCCTGGTCCACACTCCATCCTTACCCGGGAGTGGAATACCACACCTCTGGTTCGAGGTGCAATACCCCTGTAGCAGCCGAGTCCTCGGGGTGCTACAGTAGCATCGGCGTCTCTGCCTCCTGCCCGGCAGAGAGGCCGATCTCCTCACCGCCGCGGTCCCGGTCCGGCGTCCTCCGGCTCCCTCACTGCATCTGCCCGGGGTGCGTGCCTCGCACGCAGATCCCCAGGTACTGTACTTAGGGCGCGCACGCTCCCTCCCTCTTGAAGGGGCTGCGCGCGTCGTCCTAAAGAGTCCCCGGCCAATGGCCGGAAGACTGCCCCTATATTAGGCGCCTCCTCCAAAATGGAGGTGCCTGTGCAAAGTTGTAGCTTTGTGTTCTAACACTTCTGCAGCCCTCAGGTCCCAGTGCTGCCCGCCAGCTTGTCCATCAGTCGTGCTCGCCAGTCTGTCTACCAGCCGTGTCCACTTGTCAGTCTGCCAGCCAAGCCTGCCTGCCTATCTGCATCACCTGTCTGTCTACATGCTGTGCTCATCTTCTGTGCCTGTCGGTTTCAGCCATCAGTCCCATGGGAGCCGCTTTCTCTCACATGAGGTCGGTCCCAGAGTGGTACCTGGTCCACCTTCCCGGTCCCTCCTTGGTTCGCGGAGTCGATTAAGCCACGGTGTAGCCAGGGTCAGTCCGGTTAGGCACTTAGTTACGCCCCTCTGGTCCCTCCTTGTATCACAGAACAAAGGTTCCACCACCCGGACCCGTAACAGTTTGCACAGGTCATGGAATCCGGTGGCTGCCAGGTTCCTTCGCTCTCAGACCTGTACCAAGAGGTCTCCCGCCAGAGATCTCAACAGGATACTATCCTGTCCTATCTGCGGACTGTCAACTCCCACTTGGATGCACTGTCCGCCTCTAACCAAGTGGCATCCTCTTCAGCGGCACCTCAACCCAGTAGCGCTGTGACATGCGGCTTAGGACCCCGGCTATCTGCTCCACCACGTTTTGGCGGTGATCCCGCTCTATGTCGGGGTTTACTCAACCAGTGCACGCTGCACTTCGAGCTCTTGGCCCATCAATTCGCTTCTGACTGGGCTAAAGTGGCATTTATCATGTCTTATCTCACCGTAGAGGCGTTGGCGTGGATCAACCCCCTATGGGAGAGAGGGGATCCCCTGGTGTCTAATCTTCAGGCTTTCCTTGTGGCCTTCCGCAGGGTTTTTGATGAACCTGGGTGCGCATCCTCAACTGCCTCCTCTCTTCTTTGTCTACATCAAGGGAGTCTCACTGTGGGCCAGTACGCGATGCGGTTTCAGACCATAGTGACTAGCCCAGGGGGATGGGGATGACTCGGTACCCGGGCCTTTAGCCTGGCCTTTAGGGATGTCGCGGTGGTCGGCTCCCGGGCCCGTACCCTGGGCCTCTCCTTTAAAAAGGGTTGTTGATTTGTTAAGTTTATAAAAGAGTTTGTGACGCCACCTGTGGCTTCTGGTGATGATCACCAGCGCTGCGCAGTCCACTGAGGCTGGTGATAAGGCAGCTGGATGGTATAACTCCCCACAGGTGGAGCTAGGCCTCAGGGCAGTGTATGAACGGGGAAAGCAGGACGAAGAGACCCCGCCGGGTCAGAGCAAGAACAGGGACAGACACGATAGTCACTTCAGTACCTTTTACTGATGGAAATTCAGGCACTCCCCGGAGCACTGTAGGGTGAAGGGTGTATGTCCAGATACTCCCCAATGAGCGGGTTTTGGGCCTCCTGCTTCTTGACTCTGCGTAGTAAGCTTCTGACCTGCCTGGAGCTAGGCCTAACTTTGTCTCTGTACTGCGCTGGCGGACCTTGTAGTAGGGCCTTCTCTTGGAGTGCACGCTCCCGACCTACGGGGCCTATGTGTCTCCTGGCTCTGGTACGTATCAGCACTTTAGCGATCCTGGGACTTGGAGTTCTCCAGGGATTCCGGTTTATCTTACTGGGTCATGGAGATCCCGGTAAGCTTCGGACCCGGTGTCCGGTAACTGCTTCTTCGGGGTGAGCTAGTTAAGCTCCTCTGCCCCCTATGAACTAACTCTCTTTACTCGCCTTCGGCCTACTCGGGCCCTCAATAGGCTACTCACACTAACGGCAGCTTGCTGCGCTTCACCGATCTTATGGCGCCGGCACACCTCAAGCTCACCTCTCTGAGCTACAACTGAGTCTAGAACACGCTCCACCGCAGACTGACCTCTCTCAGGCTTCTACTGCAGGAACTCTCTCAACAGGTTTGCTCTCTGTCAGTTCCAATGAAAGGAGGAGAGCAAAGCTCAAAAGATTGGCGATCTATCACAAATAAATGTAAAAAATATAAATTTTATTGAACATAACAATTGGGGTGAATAGACATATACAAAGTCACACCATGGACAAAAAGTGATGCGCACAAAAAAGGCAGAGATATCATATAACTATGATTGCCACAAATTGTTGGGCAATCAAATTGTCAAAATTCCATAGTAAAAATCGGTATTATTAACATGTGTATATTGACATGCATGTTGACCTGCACACAAATGCTAGAAATATCCTATTGCAATATTTAGTAGAAGAGTAATAATTATCATATATTCCACATTGCAGAAGTTTGTCCGTGGGCAGGTAAATATCATCATACACAGTAGGAATTACCTCAGAGTAGATTGCCACGTGCGCATCAACCCCGACGCGCGTTTCCGCAACCAGCCTTTGTCAAGGGGTATGTAGAAAGTGACTAGTGCAGTGTTTAAAAAGGGGACGCCAACCAATCATGTGTAGCTAATTATATTACACCCGTTTCATTCACCTGCATATAATAACGGCACTGAATTTAGACATAGCGCCAAGGAATTCCCATGAATGCATTGCGTGAACCGTAAGTGATGCAATCAATCGCCATGGTCACAAATTTGTATATCAGGAAAGTACCGCCCATGCACCCAGAGATGCAGTGCGCCCACCGGAAATGATGCCTCCATGAATGCATTGCATAAGTCGAAAATGATGTGATCGATCACCATGGACACCAATGTGTTTGTCAAAAAAGTACCACCCATATACCCAAGGATGCAGTGCGCCCACCGGAAATGACGCATCCGTTCCCAAGGTAACCGGGACGCACAACTGCAGCGACATCACAAGGATATCACAGGCAGAAGCGAGTGCAGGGACCATGGGACACATGCGTGCAGGTGGGGAAAGCACTGCATGAAAGCCAACAGGCATGCAATATATAGAATACAATGTAATAGATATGCAAACCAAGTATATATAGGGAAACAGCAATGGCTGTATGTATATATAAAGAAACAGCAAAGGCTCTATATATATTCATAGATGTCTCTCACAATGGGATATCAACTGTAACGAGTTATATTATAGTTATATCAAATGTCACCCATATGTGAACAGCTCAAGATGAACACATAGAACATATACATAAGCATATATAAGACATATATAAGACACATACAAGACATATCATAAAGCAATCTGTTATACATATAATCATATCCATATATGGTCTCACACATGTCAGAGTGGCTATCTATATATTCATACAAAGCCTCTCACAATGGGGTGTAAACTGTAAAGATTATATACCATAATTAAATAATTACACAAATTGTCACCCATATGCAATCGACCCTAAATGAACACACAGAGCATATACATGAACATATATGAGACCCACATAAGACATATACCAAAATACACAAACATCAAATATACATGTCTTGAAATCCATATAATTATAATTATATCAACATATGGACTCCCACATGCCAGATTATATGCTGTTCTAACACAAGATATATCAATTAACGTATTCATAATAAGCAGAATAATAATACTCAGAGTGGACCCTGCAGCTAATTGCCGTTTTGAATAGAGCTCGCTTGCATATGATG
This sequence comes from Phyllobates terribilis, assembly GCF_046119375.1. Taxonomy (NCBI): domain Eukaryota; kingdom Metazoa; phylum Chordata; class Amphibia; order Anura; family Dendrobatidae; genus Phyllobates; species Phyllobates terribilis. Next base: position 143,511,690 of record NW_027362769.1, on the reverse strand, counting down.
AAGAGGTGGGTTATTCTTGTATAGGAGCAGGCATCATATACGTATAAAGCAATAACTAAGAAGAGGACAAGAAGGCGGCGTACCTAAATATTAAAAATAAATGTTAAAATCTAATAAAATCATACTATAGAGGAACAGTGATATGTATGTCGATGTGCAAGAAAAGAAAAGAAAAAGAAAGAAAAGAGGAAGGATAAGAAGGGAAAAGGGAACAGAGAGAAAAGGAGAGAAGAGAGGGGAAAGAAAAGAAAATGAAGAGAGAAAAAGAAAAAAGAAGAAAAAAGAGAGAAAATCTAGGTGGCAATCACAAGAATGGGACGAAACTCAAATTCTCATTCAGTCCGTGTGGGTGGACAGTATTCAAAGCCCAAATCCACCTGGCCTCCAACTGGGCCAGGCGTTTGGAAATTGGACCTCCACGAATTCCCATATCGATACAGTCTGTACCCCTCACTCTCAATAGATTACTATTACATTGGTGGTGTTGCTTAAAGTGTCGAGGGATGGTTTTTAAACTGGACAGATCAGTTTGTACCGATGCTGAAGAGATGCTAAGTACGTGTTCCCTGACTCTTATTTTAAATTGCCTCGTGGTGAGGCCAACATATATAAGGCCACAGGGACAAGTGGCATAATGTATGCCATTTTTCGTTAGACAATTAATACGTTTCTTGATTTTATATTCGTTTTGGCCACTTGCATCATGAAAAATTTCAGCTCTCTCAATATTGGCACATGCCTTACAATGCCCACATGGTATACAGCCATTTTTGATGGTCACTGCATTTAGGAACGTAGGAATAGATTCTCCCACGTAATGGCTCCTGATAAGGTGATCACGAAGATTCTTAGAACGACGGAAAGTAAGTGAAGGTGCTGGTGAAATATATTTGGATAGTATTGGGTCGCATGTCAAGACTGGCCAGGCCTTTGTTAATGCCTTTCTCATTGCAGGTATTTGCGAGTTAAATTTAGTAATGAATCTAACAGTATCATTCTGTGTAGTGTCGCGAGTCTTATATAGAAGTTCATGACGTGATGAGAGTTTAGCCCTGTGATACGCCCTTTTAATCGACCTCCTGCTGTATCCACGTTCAATGAATCTGGATGTCAGGTCACTAGCCTGGATTTCAAAGTCGAGGTCAGTCGAGCAGATCCTGCGAAGTCGCAGGAACTGTCCGACTGTATCATATGTTGAGGATGGGCAGAGAAAGCGTGTAGAAGCATATTTGTAGAGGTAGGCTTCCTGTAGATATCAGTCTGCAATAATCCATCCATGTCCTTTTTCACCAAAACATCTAGAAATTCAGCTTCGTCCCTACTATATTGGTAAGTAATGTGAATGTTGTAGTCGTTGATATTCAATTCCTCCATAAATGATACTAATTCAGAATCAGTAGCCTGCCAGATAAACAGAATGTCATCGATGTACCGCGTCCAAGAAAGAACGCAGCACATCGATGACAGGCGATCGGACAGGAAGAGGTCCCTTTCCCACAGACCCAAGAACAGGTTGGCATATGAGGGAGCAAAAGCTGCCCCCATAGCTGTTCCCTGGAGCTGTAGAAAAAAGGACCCCTTAAAAATAAAAAAATTCTGAGTCAAAGTAAATTCCAACAGTTCAAGTACTAAATTTTTAATTGAGCCGGGAAGATCAGAGCCATCCAAAAAGTATTTAGTGGCTAACAAGCCATCTTTGTGTCTGATATTGGTATACAAAGATTCGACATCCGCAGTAACCAAATATGTGTCAGAATCTAGGTATACACCATCAATTTTACGTAGTAAATCAGTCGTATCTTTTAAAAAAGAGGGTAAGGTCTCGACAAGAGGCTGTAGTTTAGAATCAATCCATCTATTGACCGACTCCAAGTAGTTCCCCCCCCCCTGATATTATGGGTCGTCCAGGGGGAATAGATGAATTTTTGTGGAGTTTGGGTAATAGATATAATGTAGGTACAGTAAGTTCCGTAACAGTTAATGCTGAGAGGAGATCCTGGGTTATCAACTTGTTGCTCAATGCTTTATTAAGAATAGCCTGAAGTTGCCGACTGAAGACGGACAAGGGGTTATATGTTAATTTTTTGTAACAAATGGTATTATTCAGCTGATGGAATGCCTCAGATTCATACATTTTCTTTGGCCATATAACGATATTACCACCCTTGTCCGCCAGTTTCAGTACAACGTCCGGCAGGCTACTTAGTTGTTTTAATCTTATACGTTCATCCCTCGTGAGATTGTCCTTATTCATTTTGCATGAAATATTACGGAATTCTTTAGTAACAATTTTAACAAATAATTCAACATTTGTACAATTAGATAGGGGGGGGGAACTTCTTGGAGCAAGGTCTAATAGATGGAGGAATCTTACCGTGCTCGGAGGTATTGTGTTCTCTGTCAGTTCCAGTCTAGACTAACTGAGCTCGACTCTGCATTCAGGTTTGTACTTGCTGAACTCTCCAGAGGAACTGAGCTGCCTGGCTCCACCTTCCCTATTTATCTATCCCTAACGGGCTCCCTCTGGTGGTCTGAGGTGGGAGGTGGAGATGTGTGAATGGTTATGGGGGCCTCTTGTGGAGGAATCCATCAATACACCCTTCCAGGAGTTGTGATACCAAGCACAGCTGGGCTTCACATTCCCCCCTAGTTAAACTCAGCACTCCCGGGATGAAGTACATTTTATAAAAAACAGTAACAATAGGAAATATAAGCAATACTAAAACAATCTTCCCTTTATGGGAGGCACAAATCTTAAAACGTTACATAACAAAACGAATACAGAGTGTCCTCAGAATCCAAGTCTCTTGTGGTGAGGTTCCCAGAAAGGATTTCCATCTCACAAGGTAGAGTACTTTGGTAGTTTTGAGGGACCTGTCCTAAACCCTCTACGTAGGCCCTGGGGTGGCTGCAGGGCATGAAGATCCCGAATCGGACCTCCACACGTGCCACTCCAGACAGGTTTTGCTTCTGAGGTCACCTAAAGGGCACTCCAGGGAGTACAATTATATACAATAAAGAGTTTTTGGGCTGCACACAGTCCTCAGCCATGCAGTTCTTTGGTAAATAAAGAAGTAAATAGGCAAAGTGTCTGACGCGCCCCCTGGGCCAGTGCTGTTAGGGATACCCGGAGCCGGATCAGATGGGGGTTGTAGTCTCCGAGTGGCTGTGACCCGGTCCGTGCCCAGGGTGTCAAACTCAGTGTGTGGCAGTCCTTATGATGTTACTAGATGTTCTTTTGTGTCGACTACGCCACTCGTTGATTTGCGGTCACTACGGCCGCCGCTGCAGCAGGGTCCGCTGAGGCTGGTGGTGTGTTTGCAGCTTTGGGTAGTATAACCCCCAACGGGAGGGGTATAGCCTCAGGGGGTCAGCCGTGGAGGATGGTGGTTGTGAAGGTGCAGCAAAGAGACTCAGAGGCATAAAATGCAGTTCCAGGGTTTTACTTACTGGTGTTGCTCGGGTCACTGTGTACAGCAGTGACCACCCGAGCCGTGCTGCGTCCACCAGGTCCTGGACTCGGTCAACTCCCAGGCAACTCCGGAGTGTGGTCCTGAGCTCCTTTCTGACTCTCCCTTCTTCTGGCCGTTCCCACCAGGGATCCACCTAAGTCCGGCTCCCTCGGGCCTCTTGTTGGTAAACCCTTGTCTCTGGGTTCCCTGACCCTATTCTTGGTCTGCCTTCCGGGTGGATTTAGTGGGTGGTCGTGGCAGATCCTGCCCCCGACCTCCGGTCTCTGGCTGAGGATTAGTGCTGTAGCCTCCACCAGCTTGGGATCCGGTACCCTGTTGCCGACCCTTCACCCTATTAGCTCTCTTATGGGCTCTTGGGGTCCCCTCTTCCTGCGCCTCTGGGTCCCTCTTCCTTCTCCTCTGCTCTGCTTCTCAGGCTCTCAGACAGACTGTCTGACTGGCTGACTGACAACTGACTGACTGACCCTGATCTAAGATGGTGCCCACCTTAAATACTCCCTCTATGTGTGAGCTCAGGTGACCAGCACCCAATGAGCTCCTAACTTTACCCAGGCTGCTCCCCCTATCTGCCCCTACACTACTGGGATGTTCCACCCCCCTCCCACTCCAGCCAGGAACAGACACTGTCGTACCTGCACATTTCTCTAGTGGGAGTACCATCGGTCTGTTCCCCAGAAATGGGATGTGTGTAGTGCATGCAGCCTACTAGCTCAGTTCCACACTCCATCCTTACCCGGGAGTGGAATATCACACCTCTGGGTTGAGGTGCAATACCCCTGTAGCAGCCGAATCCTCAGGGTGCTACATTCCCCCCTGGTAAATCACAGCACGTCCTCGGGCTGTAAAATATAAACATCCAAAACATACAAATTTTTTTTTTTTTCATAAACATATAAAACATATAAAACATCATACACATCATCAGCAGCAATAAACTCTTCATATAAAAACTTTTCATAAATAACATTCTTGTTTCTGGTTCCTCCGGTCACGGTGCAACTTGTGACCGGGTAAAGTGCTACAGTCTCTTGAAGAAAACAGTTTCTTATAAAACCGGTAGGGGGCGCCTTAGGAAGCGCAACTATATACAAGGGGATATGGCCGCTCTCAGTCCTCGGCCAGGTATTAGGAACTAGGGACACACGGGCATCAGTTCAATTGGCTGGTCCCAACGGGGACTATATTTTAACTAGAACAGTTCTTATACCCTGACGGGTAACTATGTACAGTCTCTCTCTACCGTACTTCAACGACAGCGTCCTCCTGCTCCTTCTTTAGATTCTTCAGACCCGTCCGGGTCCTCTTGCTCCTCCTCACACCGCAGCTCCTCCTCCGTCAGGCGATGCACATGGAGGGCGTAGGGTCCTTTGGCACACTTGTGCCGGGTGAAGGTGACCTCGTCCCCTACATACAGGTCACGACCTCTGTGTCCCTCCGGCAGATGGCTTTCTACGTCTCTGCGGGTTACAAAGACGTCGCCGGGGGTATGATGGTCTCTAATAAAGCCCCATCCGTGCTGCATGTTGAATTTTATCACAGTCCCGGTGGAAGGGGGACCATGTGCTGCACGGGGATTCCTCCTGGTCCGGCTCTTCTGCTCCGCGCTCCTTATCTGCGCTTGCTGTTCCCGGACCCGCCTCTCTCTCCGCTCCCTCTCGAAGACCTCGAGCTGCTGCCAGCAGCACTCTGCACGCTCTGCTGCGGCCGCCCGAGTCTCCTGAGTGAACCCCATGAGGTCTTCTCCAGTGGGGTCCCACTCGAACTGTGCCTCCTCCAGCGGGGGCGAGGTCCTCTTTACGGGCTTCGGAGCCGGAATCAGGGGCTCGCCTAGGGGTCTCTCTTTCCGGAGTCGGGGATGGTGAAACTCCGGTGGCCATATGAAGGGCTGCCCATCCGGGCACGTATGCTGGGCGAACAGGTCTTCACCCAGGTGCGGCACTCTAGATGTTGAGGGCGCGTTGATGGTAGCGGCGCCCGGGTCGACCAGGCCTTGCGACCAGGCTTGGGGCACCCTAAAGGCAAAGGGCACCGCAAGAATGGCGGCGCCCGTGGTTACTCGGCCCTGCGGCCAGGCCGGTGGCTCCGCGGAGGTAGGGGGCGCTGTTGGTATTGCGGCGCCCGGGGGTACTAGGCCTTGCGACCAGGCCGGTGGTATTTCCTGCTTGGCCACGCTCGAGGTCGAGGCGTGTGACGTCACAGGGGTCGCGGCCGCGGTTTCCGGTTGAGGCCTAGTCTGCGGCGGTGACGATGCAGCGACGGGCACGGCAGGGGGAATTTCGGGCTCTGCGACGGGGAGCTGGGGCAGGCACGCGGTTTCCCGGCTCGGGGTAGAGACGTCCCCTTTACCTGCCTCCGTCCGTTCAGCTCCCTTCTCGGCGCCGTCTCCTGCCTTCATTCCTCCTGCGCCATCCTCAGAGGCGGTCTGTCTCCTCGTCTCTGGTGGCGTGCTCCGCTGTCGGGTTTCGGTCTGCTGAGCCATCTCTCGGCTCCACTCCGCCAACGTCTCTCGCTGCACCCGGGCCATCCTCTGTGCGAGGCCCTCCAACGCGGTCTGTGCACACTCCCGGTCTCGGGGGAGCTGTGCTAGGATCTCCAGCAGGCCTTCTGGAGTGGCGACCTGCAACAGGCTCCTGACCACTGGGTCGGTGCTGCCTGACTCTCCCTCCATCTCCGGGTACGCTCTCTCTGGACTCTCTTCCAGACGTCTTGTCTCCGGGTGCGCTCTCTCCAGACTGCTCCAGGCGACACCCATCTTTGCTCTCTTGTTCTGTCTCCGCCCACATTGAGGGTGGTCCCGGGGCAACTTTGTGATTGTCAGTTCCAGGGGCAGTTCTCTCACGCTGATGGACACTTCTAGCATCACAGTCTCTGTTGGTGGGCGCGGTTTCCGCTTTTGGCGCCATTCTTCGACCTGGCCCACGATGGGAGGTGGCCTTTTGCCACCCTCTGGCACGCCCATAATGGCGTCCGCTCTTCCAAGGCGGGAAATCTTTGGAAATGGCGGGAATCGTCTCCCAGTGGCGGGAAACTCCATGGATGGCGGGAAAAAGCTGCAAATGGCGGACAACCGGCGGGAAACGACCTGTGATGGGGTCCGTTGGCGGGGACCCTCCGGAACCGGCGGGAGACTTCTTTTTAAGGTAACGGTGAACTTCTCTTCAGGCACGCAGTACCCGGTTGTTGCGGGCACGTAATCCTGCCGACTACGCCAAAGTTGACGCGCCCCCTGGGCCAGTGCTGTTAGGGATACCCGGAGCCGGATCAGATGGGGGTTGTAGTCTCCGAGTGGCTGTGACCCGGTCCGTGCCCAGGGTGTCAAACTCAGTGTGTGGCAGTCCTTATGATGTTACTAGATGTTCTTTTGTGTCGACTACGCCACCCGTTGATTTGCGGTCACTACGGCCGCCGCTGCAGCAGGGTCCGCTGAGGCTGGTGGTGTGTGTGCAGCTTTGGGTAGTATAACCCCCAACGGGAGGGGTATAGCCTCAGGGGGTCAGCCGTGGAGGATGGTGGTTGTGAAGGTGCAGCAAAGAGACTCAGAGGCATAAAATGCAGTTCCAGGGTTTTACTTACTGGTGTTGCTCGGGTCACTGTGTACAGCAGTGACCACCCGAGCCGTGCTGCGTCCACCAGGTCCTGGACTCGGTCAACTCCCAGGCAACTCCGGAGTGTGGTCCTGAGCTCCTTTCTGACTCTCCCTTCTTCTGGCCGTTCCCACCAGGGATCCACCTAAGTCCGGCTCCCTCGGGCCTCTTGTTGGTAAACCCTTGTCTCTGGGTTCCCTGACCCTATTCTTGGTCTGCCTTCCGGGTGGATTTAGTGGGTGGTCGTGGCAGATCCTGCCCCCGACCTCCGGTCTCTGGCTGAGGATTAGTGCTGTAGCCTCCACCAGCTTGGGATCCGGTACCCTGTTGCCGACCCTTCACCCTATTAGCTCTCTTATGGGCTCTTGGGGTCCCCTCTTCCTGCGCCTCTGGGTCCCTCTTCCTTCTCCTCTGCTCTGCTTCTCAGGCTCTCAGACAGACTGTCTGACTGGCTGACTGACAACTGACTGACTGACCCTGATCTAAGATGGTGCCCACCTTAAATACTCCCTCCATGTGTGAGCTCAGGTGACCAGCACCCAATGAGCTCCTAACTTTACCCAGGCTGCTCCCCCTATCTGCCCCTACACTACTGGGATGTTCCACCCCCCTCCCACTCCAGCCAGGAACAGACACTGTCGTACCTGCACATTTCTCTAGTGGGAGTACCATCGGTCTGTTCCCCGGAAATGGGATGTGTGTAGTGCATGCAGCCTACTAGCTCAGTTCCACACTCCATCCTTACCCGGGAGTGGAATATCACACCTCTGGGTTGAGGTGCAATACCCCTGTAGCAGCCGAATCCTCAGGGTGCTACATGTCCATATCACTTAAACTGTTCAAAAATAAGCAAAACACAAAATAATGTACATTTGCTTGGAAAATACACAATTATGCAGTACATTACAATTTAACATACAATACCCCAGGGGTAACTATCTACACTCTCTGAAATTTTGCTACTTTACTCAGTGTACCTAGCAGGAGGTTTACCTCTTGTGCTGCTTACTGATCTGCGTAGTGCTGTGGTTGGTGGAGTGTCAGTGTCTGTATCTTCAGTTACTCTATCAGTTCTACGTGTAAGCATGTTGTAAAACTGCCTTAACCTCTCTCTTGGACTGGCAAGTCTACCATTGGCTGGGTCTTCTTGCTCTGCTCCTGCCGGGGATCCTTCATCCGGGGACACTTCTTGAGCTGGCTCTTCTGCAGCACTTACAGGTACAACTTGCTGTGGAGGGTTTTCTGGTTGTTCATAGAATTGGAGTACTGGAATGATTACTGCACCACCTATCTGAGGCCAATCAGCTGGGAAGTCTCCAAGGTCAGTGTGTATCACCGCTTCATTAGGTTCTTCCTGGATTGTGAGAGGTACTTTTTCTTGGGGTTTCAGTAAATCTGGACACAATTTTAGGAGGTCCCTGGACACTGTAGCAGATGTTTTTCCCCCATCACGACTGATTATGCATGTCTTTTTGTTGTCAAATCTTGACGGTAACACAGTGTAGGGTTCTTTTTCCCACTGGTCATCAAGTTTGTGGTTACGTCTTTTCCTTTTTAGTACTGTTTCACCTGGTGTGAAAGGTTCTGCTGGTGCATTTTTGTTGTATTGCATTTCCTGCTTTTCTCTCACCCGAGTAAGACTGTCCTTAACACAAGCTTGTACCCTTCTGTACTGCTGTTGTCTGGTGGTGTCCCAGTCCTCAGTGGTCATATCAGCTTCAGGTTCAACAACATCAAGCTCCAAATCCATGGGCAGCTTTCCTGGAGCTTTCCTCATGCAGCCCGCATGAGATATGCCGGAGTGCAATTGGTGGAACTGACTGGTATATGATTGTACACATCCGCTAGGTCTGGTAGTAGGTCTGGCCACTGGTTTCTCTCCTCAAGTGGTATGGTCTTTAGCAGGTCGATGATGATGTTGTTCATCTTTTCGCAGAGACCGTTTGTTTGTGGGTGGTAAGGTGTAGTTCTTATCTTTTTACACCCGTAGAGATGGCAGAACTCCTTGAACAACTCAGCCTCAAAGGCCAGGCCTTGGTCCATCAGCACCTGCTCAGGGTAGCCATGGGGTCTGCAGAAATACGCTTGGAACGTTTTTGCTGCTGTCTCTGCCGTCAGGTCTTTGACAGGGGCAACCACCAGGAAATGTGAGTAGTGATCTACCATGGTCAGAGCATAGGAGTACCCTGACCTGCTGGGGAGAGCTTGACATGGTCCAGGGAAACGATCTCCAGGGGCCGAGTCATCTTGATGGGCTGCAGGGGTGCCTTCTGGCTGCTGAAGTCTTTCCTTCTTAGGCCGCAGGGTCCACAGTCCCGGCACCACCTTTCAATGGAGCTGCGCATTCCTACTCAGTAGAATCGACACTTCAGCAGGGTCTCTAGCTTTTTCCAGCCAAAGTGCCCCGCCTGATCGTGGTAAGCTTCCAATACCATCTGGATGTCTGTCTTAGGGACTACTATCTGCCATACCATCTCATGAGTTTTTGGATTGACGTACCTCCGGCACAGCTTCTCACGGTAAATAAACAGCCGGCTTCTCTCGTTCCACAGCTGCTTTGCTTGCAGAGACGCATCTTTTCTCCAGGGAGGCACCTTCTTGGGTTATCAGCTGTTTGATGCGGCTGACAACCGGGTCACTGTCCTGGGTCTCTTTCCAGCTGTGGTGAGGCAGGGGGTTTAACGTCTTTCCACGCTGCTTCTAGGAGGCTCGTTGCTCGTGGATCATCCCACTCCGGTGAAAGGCAGGTAGCTCTATCTGTTCCAGGTCATCCACTTCTTCTTCCGTGTCTGACTGGTGAGGCATCCTGGACAGGGCATCGGCGTTGGCGTTCTTGCGGCCCGCCCGGTATTTGATTGTAAATTGGTAGTTTGACAGCCGAGTCATCCATCGTTGTTCCAGAGCCCCCAACTTAGCTGTTTCAAGATGGGTCAAGGGGTTGTTATCAGTAAAGGCAGTGAACTTGCTGGAAGCCAGATAGTGCTTGAATCTTTCAGTGATGGCCCAGACTAAGGCCAGGAACTCCAACTTGAAACTGCTATAGTTCTCTGGGTTCCTTTCAGTCGGACGGAGCTTCCTGCTTGCGTATGCGTTGACTTTCCCTTGCCCATTCTGCTTCTGACTTAAGACAGCGCCCAGGCCTTCGTTGCTGGCATCCGTATACAGCAGGAATGGTTGGCTGTAGTCAGGGTAGGCTAGGATCTCATCACCTGTCAGGATCTCCTTCATCTCCTGAAATGCTTGCTCCTTACCCCAGTGGAATGGAGGGTTTTTGCCTTTGGGGGACTGCCCTACCAGGAGGTCTTGCAGAGGAGCTGCTTTCCTTGTGTAGTCCTTTACGAACCTCCGGTAGTATCCTACTAGTCCCAAGAACTGACGCACCTCCTTGAGGTTCTTTGGCTCCGGCCACTTCTGGATGGCTGTGACTTTCTCCGGGTCTGGTGCTACGCCTTCCGGACTGACAATGTGTCCCAGGTACTGTACCTTCTTCTTGAGCAGGTGGCACTTTGATGGCATCAACTTCATCCCGTACCAGGACAGTGACTCAAATACCTCTGTCAGGTGTTTCAAGTGGTCCTCGTACATTCTGGAGTACACAACTACGTCATCCAGGTAAAGTAACACAGTCTCGAAGTTGCGGTGTCCCAGGCAGCACTCCATCAATCTCTGGAACGTTCCGGGGGCATTGCAGAGTCCAAACGGCATGCTGTTAAACTCGCAGAGTCCCATCGGGGTGGTGAAGGCCGTCTTCTCTCGATCCTCCTCAGCCACAGCTACTTGCCAGTACCCACTAGTGAGGTCAAGGGTAGAAAAGTAATTTGCTGACTTTAAGGCAGCTAGGGACTTCTCTATGCGTGGTAAAGGGTATGCATCCTTATGTGAAATGCAATTTACTTGACGGTAATCTACACACATTCTCATGCTCCCATCCTTTTTCCTAACCAGCACTAGGGGAGCTGCCCAGGGACTACAACTATCCCTTATTACTCCCGCCTTCCTCATGTCATGCAGCATTTCTTTTGCCTTCTGGTAGTGAGCTGGGGGTATAGGCCTATAACGTTCTTTGATTGGTGAATGGTTGCCTGTGGGGATATGATGTTGAACCCCCTTAACCCTCCCGAAATCTAGTGGATGTTTACTGAACACCTGCGAGTACTCTTGAACCACCCGGTGTACACCCTGTTTTTGATGGGCAGGAGTGGTGTCTGTCCCAACATGGAGCTGTTGACACCAATCCTCCACCTGGGTTGCAGGGTCATTATCCTCTACTTCATCTGGTGAGGTTAAGGACTCCGCCTCATGGATGCAGTTATTATTGACAGCATGTAATTTGGCAACAGTGGCATAACGTGGCAGTCTGACCTCATCTTCCCCTAAGTTGAGAAGACGGACGGGCACCCTCCCATTACGTACATCTACCACTCCCCTGGCGGTTAAGAGCGTGGGTCTATGTTCAGAGCAAAGGGGTTCTACTACCGCCTGGTAGCTCTGTCCTCTAAGACCTATGGCAGCTCTACACCAGATGAGCATTTCACTCATTGGGGGAATGACAATGGGTATGGGGTCTGTTACCCTCACGTTACCGATTTCACCGTCTCTTAGCCTTACTTGCTGCTGATACATCAGGACTCGGATCTCCTTCTGTAGCGCCCTCCTCTGTCCTGGTTTGGCAGGGTCAGCTATCTGTTGGAGTAAGAACACAACCTCTCCCAAATAGTTACCAACAATGTTAGTGCCAAGTACCATATAAGGATTAGTGTCATCAGGATTGGTCTCTACTTCAATTAGTCTCTGGTCCTTCAGCTCCACTCTCCCCACCTTTACAGTCACATTCTTAACCCCGAGTAGGTTAAGGGGGAGGCCATTTGAAGCATATACAGACAAATTTGGAGCTGGCGGACATAGATCGTCCATGGACCAGAACCTCTTGTAGAGGACTTCAGGCATGATGGTTACCTGAGATCCTGTGTCCAGCAGGGCATGCGTCGGGATCCCGTCCAGTACAATGGACAGGAAAGGTCTTCCTCCGACGAACCTGTTGTACCAGTCTGATGGGCCTGGTGAGTCTACTCCTGGGTATCGGCCCTCGGACCCAGGGTTTTCTCGTTTAAAGGACACTTCTGGGCGAGGTGTCCGGTCTTGCAGCAGCGGTAGCAGGTCGGGTCCCTCGGTGGACGACGCTGGTCACTGGTCCACGGTGAGGGCGGTGTTGGCCTCCTCCTCCTGCGCATCCAGGGGACATCCTCAGGGCTATCGGCTAGCAGGATCTTCGCTAATTCCTCGGGCTCCGTCCGCAGCTGCAGAGTACTCAGCACTTTGGTCAGAGTTTTGCTCACCTCAGAGCGCAGACTGTCCAGTTCTTTAGGGGACGTTGCTGGGACTTTAACTTCAGCAGCCACTGGGGATAAGGTGGGTGTAGCAGGCACTGGAGTAGCCCCACCCTGGTAAGGTTGGATGGCATTTGTTTCCAGGGGCTGCAGTCCTTTTATAGCCATATCCTTAAGATTGTCAAAGGTGGCATCTGGATGATCCAGGGACCACCAACGCACAGTCCTGCTTTCCTCTGGAGACTTCAGTCCCCGGACAAACTGTTCCTTCAGCATTTTGTTCTCATTCTCAACGCTGGTTGGACTAACCTGGTTCAGAGCCTGCAGGGCCCCTTGGAGATGCCAGGTGTAGTCCCAAACATTGTCCTCTGGTTGTTGGGAGCAGCTGTAGAACCTCATCCGGAGGTTCGCCTCAGTAAAGTCCTCAAATACAGTCTGTAGTTTTTGGAATATTGCGGACACTGACTCCTGGTCTGCGGCTGACCATGTTTCCACTTCCCGTACCGCAGCACCGGTCAGTTGTCCTAATACAACGGCAGCTCTTTGTTTGCCGGTCATAGAGTACATGTCTAAGATACCACATATCTTCCGTTTGAATCCAGACAGGGTATCTGGTTTGCCGTTGTACTGGGGGCGCCACTTTGCTCCAGGGATGTACGGTAAAGTCAAAGGAATGACGGGTGTTACAGGCGCTGCTGGTGGAGCGGCAGCTTCGGCCTGCTCATCATCGGGCGCGGGTTGAACTTCAGGGACGTTGACCGGCAGGTCGGCGTTCTGCTGCTCATCGGACATCTTAGCGCCCCCCTAGTTAACCGTGGCCTACCTTCTGGTTTTTCTTCCGGAAGGCAGCAGCTCCGCAGGTGACGGTTATCTTTAGGACCTTGCGTCGCTTGCATCCTACGTCAGAGCGTTCAGCGACGCTCCGTACAGGACCTGGCGCTTCCTGATTTGACGTCGAGGCGTGGGGCGTGTCCGGGACTTCGCGCTCTTTTGCAGGTACGCCCCTAATTTTCCCGCGGTTACACCCTTCTTCTCGCTCGGCGACCCAACAATGGCGGCTATCTTCACCACAATTTTACGTACACAGTTCAGAATAAAGGCGCACAGTACCCGGTCGCAACAGGCAAAACACGGCGTCGTTGCAGCGGGCACGCAATCCTGTTCGTGATGCCAAGTAGGAGATGACTAGCCCAGGGGGATGGGGATGACTCGGTACCCGGGCCTTTAGCCTGGCCTTTAGGGATGTCGCGGTGGTCGGCTCCCGGGCCCATACCCTGGGCCTCTCCTTTAAAAAGGGTTGGTGATTTGTTAAGTTTATAAAAAAGTTCTTGACGCCACCTGTGGCTTCTGGTGATGATCACCAGCGCTGCGCAGTCCACTGAGGCTGGTGATAAGGCAGCTGGATGGTATAGCTCCCCACAGGTTGAGCTAGGCCTCAGGGCAGTGTATGAACGGGGAAAGCAGGACGAAGAGACCCCGCTGGGTCAGAGCAAGAACAGGTACGATAGTCACTTCAGTACCTTTTACTGATGGAAATTCAAGCACTCCCCGGAGCACTGTAGGGTGAAGGATGCATGTCAGGATCCTCATCATGCCTCTTGAGAAAGCCTACATCAACAGCGGCGAAACGCGCGTCGAGGTTTCTTCTTGGCCAGATGGCGATTTGATCTTACTTTTTCCTCAGTCTGCCTGTCCTTCCCTCCTGGCTTCCCTGTGCAATTGATCGGTAAGCGGAACCCTGAAGTGAACTTTGTTTCACTTCATCTGCACACAGATGCGGATAGTATTTTGTGGTGGCTTGCCGCAAGTGCCATATATTTATCAGGGCTCACATTTTGCGTTACTCAGCTGGGGTTATGTCACTTTTATATAGATTGTATCTCACCATTTACTGTGCTAAATAACTTATACGGTGATACCACTTTTGTGGACTATATTTTAACTATATTGAATAAAGAAATCTGTTTTATGCCATTTAAGACACTCTTAAGTTTCTCCTGTCATACACACTGTAGGGTGTATGTCCGGATCCTCCCCAATGAGCGGGTTTTGGGCCTTCTGCTTCTTGACTCTGCATAGTAAGTTTCTGACCTGCCTGGAGCTAGGCCTAACTTTGTCTCTGTCCTGCGCTGGCTGACCTTGTGGTAGGGCCTTCTCTTGGAGTGCACGCTCCCGACCTATGGGGCCTATGTGTCTCCTGGCTCTGGTACGTATCAGCACTTTAGCGATCCTGGGACTTGTAGTTCTCCAGGGATTCCGGTTTATCTTACTGGGTCATGGAGATCCCGGTAAGCTTCGGACCCGGTGTCCGGTAACTGCTTCTTCGGGGTGAGCTAGTTAAGCTCCTCTGCCCCCTATGAACTAACTCTTTTTACTCGCCTTTGGCCTACTCGGGCCCTCAATAGGCTACTCACACTAACGGCAGCTTGCCGCGCTTCACCGATCTTATGGTGCCGGCACACCTCAAGCTCACCTCTCTGAGCTGCAACTGAGTCTAGAACACGCTCCACCGCAGACTGACCTCTCTCAGGCTTCTACTGCAGGAACTCTCTCAACAGGTTTGCTCTCTGTCGGTTCCACTCTAGACTAACTGAGCTCGACTCTGCATTCTGGTTTGTACTTGCTGAACTCTCCAGAGGAACTGAGCTGCCTGGCTCCACCTTCCCTATTTATCTATCCCTAACGGGCTCCCTCTGGTGGTCTGAGGTGGGAGGTGGAGATGTGTGAATGGTTATGGGGGCCTCTTGTGGAGGAATCCATCAATACACCCTTCCAGGAGTTGTGATACCAAGCACAGCTGGGCTTCACACTAGCGTCTGAACTAGCCTGGAATAACGAGGCCCTGGTGTCTACCTTTTGGGAGGGCTTTTCCGGACAGATCAAGGATGAACTAGCCGGTCGTGACATACCCTCTTCCCTGGAAGACCTGGTGTCTTTGGCCACAAGGATCGACATCCGGTTCCAGTAGCGTTCTAAGGAGGTGATCTGCGAGAAGAAATCTCCTTGACTTGAACCAACCTTCCAAAAGGCCAGTCTCTCTACAGGCCTCTATCTCGGCATCTACTTCTGAAGCTATGCCGGTAGACCAGGTTATGATGGGCAAGGCTCGCCAGGTGGTCCGCCGCGCTGAGAGCAGATGTTTCTACTGTGGCAATTCGGAACACCTAATCCGCTCTTGTCCAGAGAGACTGGGAAACTCCAGTGCCTAGGATCGCTTGGTGAGGTCGTCCTGGGCAAAAATTCTTCCTCTCCATCCCTGACTTGGTATCAGTAACTTGCGGGAAGATACACTTCTTCGAGACTGCCTATCTGGACTCCAGTGCCGTTGGGAATCTCATCCAACAGGCCCTTGTGGAATGGTTTCAGATCCCTGCCCAATGTCTTTTGGAGCTGCTAGCAGTTTTCTCCGTGGATGGGAAGCTTCTTTCAGAGCCCATCTTGTTCGTCACCTGTAGTTCTTCAGGTGGGAATGCTACACTCGGAAAAAATCTCCTTCTACCATGCTGTCTGGCCTCTCTCATCCTTTGCTGCTAGGATTGAATTGGAGCTCGGGTGAGGTGCTCCTCTGGTGACAGGAGTGTCATAAGACCTGCTTGGTTCCTATCCGTCCTGCTCGACCTTCGTCCACTCCAGCTAACCTACCTGGCTTGCCGGCACCTTACTGGTCATATGCGGATGTCTTCGACAAGAAGGAGGCCGAGATACTACATCCTCATAGGCCGTATGACTGTCCCATCGACATCCTTTACCTCCTCGTGGTCGAATCTACCCTCTGTCACTGGCTGAGACCCGAGCCATGTCTGAGTACATTGAAGAGAATCTTGCTAGGGGATTTATCCAGAAATCCACTTATCCGGCTGGAGCAGGATTCTTCGTCAAGAAGAAGGACGGCTCTCTTCACCCTTGTATCGACTATAGGGGTCTTAATCAGATTACGATCAAAAATAAGTATCCCCTGCCTCTTATCTCGGAGTTGTTTAACTGCCTAAAAGCCGTGAAGATCTTCACTAAACTCTATCTTCATGGCGTGTACAATCTGATCCAGATTCGCCAGGGAAACGAGTGGAAGACGGCATTCAACACTCGAGATGGCCACTACGAGTACAGTGTGATGCCTTTCGGACTCTGCAACGCGCCAGCTGTCTTACAGGAGCTGGTGAACAACATCTTCCGAGATCTCCTATACTCATGCGTGGTAGTGTACCTGGACGATATCCTGGTGTTCTCCCCTGATTTGCCTTCTCATCGGAGAGATGTTCGACAGGTATTGCAGAGGCTCAGGAAGAATCATCTGTATGCCAAGTTCGAGAAATGCGTCTTTGAACAGACTTCTCTTCCATTTCTGGGATACATAATCTCGGAGACCGGACTTAGGATGGATCCCGAAAAAGTGTTTGCTGTCCTAAAATGGCCCCGGCCTGAGGGGCTGAAGGCTATTCAGCGGTTTCTGGGTTTTGCGAATTATTACCGCCTCTTCATTCCTCATTTCTCTTCCCGGACTGCTCCCATCTCTGCTCCGACCCGAAAAGGGGCTAATCCCAAGGAATAGACTCCCGAGGTGGAAAGTGTCTTTGTGTCCTTGAAGCAAGCTCTCTCTTCTGCTCTGGTGCTACATCGTCTTGACTGTAACAAACAGTTTTTCTTGGAGGTTGATGCCTCTTCCTCAGGGGCCGGAGCAGTACTCACTCAGAAATCCTCGTCCGGGCAAATGGTGACCAGCGGCTTCTTTTCTAAGCTCTTCTTCCCTTCTGAGCGCAATTACTCCATTGCAGATCAGGAGCTGCTTGCCATCAAATTAGCACTGGAGGAGTGGCGGTTCTTACTAGAAGGGGCTCTGCATTCAGTGGTCATCTACACGGACCATAAGAATCTTGCCTACTTGCAGTCTGCTCAAAGACTGAATCCTCATCAGACCAGATGGTCTCTATTCTTTGCTCGCTTCAACTTAACTCTCCATTATCGCCCGGCAGACAAGAATATTAAGTCTGATGCACTCTCCCTGTGACCTGTCTCATCTTCCTCCTGGTAAGACCTTTGTGGCGGTTCCGGATAGAAGGAGGGTCTTACTCTGGGGTCATTCGTCCAAACTGGCTGGAGATGCCAGTCAAAGGAAGATGCTTCTGTTAATTTCCCGTCATTATTGGTGGCCGACTCTGCGCAAGGATGTTGCAGATTTTGTCTCCGCTTGCTCTTCCTGTGCCCGTAATAAGACATCTAGGCAACTTCCGACTGGTCGACTTCTTCCTCTACCCGTGCCTTCCGCTTCCTGGCAACGCATCGCTATGGATTTCATCACGGATCTTCCTGTATTGGTAGGCTGTACTGTCATATGGGTGGTCGCTGATCGCTTATCCAAGATGGCTCACTTCATTCCCCTGCCAGGTCTTCCCTCTGCGCCTGTGCTGGCTAAAGACTTCATCTGTCACATCTTCTGTCTCCACGGGCTACCTCTTCATATTGTCTCGGATAGAGGAGTTAAGTTTACTTCACACTTTTGGAGAGCCACGTGCAAGTTGCTGGATGTCGTATTGGATTTCTCTTTGGCCTATCATACTCAGTCCAATGGCCAGGTGGAACGTATCAGTCAGATCCTCACTAGTTTCCTTCAGCACTTTGTCAACACTCATCATAGCAATTGGGTAGAACTTCTGCCTTGGGCCGAGTTTTCTTACAACAACCATGTGAGTGAGTCCTCAGCCAAGTCTCCGTTCTTTGTGGTGTATGGTCAGCATCCCAATATTCCGTTTGCTGTTTCTACTTCTGTGGACAATCCGGCTGTGGAGTCTCTCGTCAGAGACTTTTCGGTGATTTTGGAAGACACTAAATCTGCGCTGCTACAGTCCTTGGAGCGGATGAAGAAGCATACTGATAAGAGACGTCTGGATCCGCCTTTATTTCATCCGGGAGACAATGTCTGACTTTCCTCCAAATATGTCCGTCTCAAGATACCATCATACAAGTTTGGCCTACGGTTCATCGGTCCTTTCGAGATTCTGAACCAAATAAATCCAGTGGCGTATAAGCTGAAACTCCCTGCCTCCTTACAGATCCCCAATTCCTATCCTGTGTCTCTCCTCAAGCCTGTTGTCCTTAATCCTTTCTCTGATGATCCAGGTACTACTCCAGCTCCAGTCTCCGCTGAGGACGTCTTTGAGGTAGAGAACATTTTAGCCATCAAGAGGGTAAGAGGAAAGACTTTCTTTCTTGTGGATTGGAAGGGGTTTGGTCCTGAGGAGAGGTCTTGGGAGCCCAGGGAGAACATTCATGCTCCTCGTCTTCTAGAAAAATTTCTTGCAGGCTTAAAGAAGAGGGGGGGGTACTGTAGAGTCGGCATCTCTGCCTCCTGCATGGCAGAGATGCCTATCCCCTCAACGTTGCGGTCCCGGTCCGGCGTCCTCTGGCTCCCACGCTGCACCTGCCTGGGGTGCGCGCCCCACACGCTGGTCCCCGGGCACTGTACTCGCGCGCTCCCTCCCCCTTAAGGAGGCCGCGCGTTGTCCTAAAGAGTGCCTGGCCAATGGCCGGAGGACTGACCCTGTGTTAGGCACCTCCTCCAAAATGGAGGTGCCTGTGAAAAGTTGTAGTTTTGTGTTCTAACACTTCTCCAGCCCTCAGGTCCCAGTGCTGCCCGCCAGCCAGTCTGTCTATCAGCCGTGCCCGTCAGCCTCTCTATCAGCCGTGTCCACTTGTCAGTCTGTCAGCCAAGCCTGCCTATCTGCATCACCTGTCAGTCTACCTGCTGTGCTCATCTTCCGTGCCTGTCGTTTTCGGCCATCAGTCCCGTGGTTTGCGGAGTAGATTAAGCTGCCGTGTAGCCAGGAAAGGTCTGGGTAGGCAGTTAGTTACACCCCTCTGGTCCCTCCTTGAATCACAGCATAGAGGTTCCACCACCCAGACCCGTAACATAAGTCCTTTAGCTAGCTGAGTGTCATTGCAAAAATGTTTAGAATACATCAGATCTCCTGATTCTGATAGCTCTGTAGTTGTACACCGATCTGAAATGGAGAGAGGGCAAAAATCTAACATTATATAGCGTACAGAGAAAACAAGCTGAAGATGAGCAGGAAAGCACTTGGACAGGAAATACTGGGAGACATTCCCATAAAAGAAAAATCTGAAATTTGGATCAGGCTGCAAACTGATAATGAATGAAGGTGTGAAAAGTGCAGACTAAAACTTGGTGCTTTTTTATTAGCTATAGGTAAACCACTAACATGTGCAAATATTACAGATGAGAATAACAGGTAAAATTCAAATTTGCCTGTTTGTGCGAATTTTCCAGGTCTTATAGAAGCTACTCTCCATGGATTGAATGTCCACTATTATGCTCTTGGATCTCTCCAGACTCCAGAGTATGATAAACATTACTGTTATTATTAACAGTCCTCAACTCGATCTCAAGCCATGGCGATTTGATAGATGAACACTCTGTAGGAAGATCGATTTTGTGCAAGCCTAGATAGGTCCACCAGGGTCTTCTCCGCTATTATCTTGATTGTATCAAGCCATAAGGTTGCTGGTCTTCCTCTTCGCCTTGTACCTTCTATTCTTCCGACCATGATGTTCTTCTCCAGTGATTGCTCTCTTCGTATGATGTGTCCAAAGTAGGCAAGTCATAACTTAGTGATTCTTGCTTCTAGTGACATGTCTGGCTTGATTTGTTCCAAAATTGATTTGTTTGTTCTTCTTGCCATCCATGATATTGATAACATCCTTCTCCAGCACCACAATTAGAAGGTGTTGATTCTTCTTCTGTCTTATTTCTTTATCGTCCAGGTTTCGCATCCATATGTTACTACAGAAAAGACCAGACTATGTATGAACCATGTCTTCAGTGCCAGTGAAATGTTCCTCAATTTGAAGACCTTGTCCAGTGACTTCATTGCTGATTTGCCCATAGCTATTCTCCTATTAACCTCCAGTGTCATCACTGCATTTTGAGTGATCATTGATCCGAATAGGTTGAAATCCTTTAAAACTTCCAGTTTGTCGCCATCGATCTCAAATGTGTTCCGGTCGTACCTGGCAGTAGTCAATATTTTTGTCTTTCTTGTATTGAGCTTTCCATCTTGACACTCTGTAATAAGTCCTTCATTCAATCTATGCTTGTTGTTATCAATGTTTGTATCGTCTGCGTATTTAAGACTGTTGATAATTCGTCCAGCAATTTTGATTCCTTTTTCTTTTTGGGCAAGTTCAGACTTCCTGAAAATAGCATCTGAATATAAATTGAGGAGAAATGGTGACAGGATTCAGCCTTACCTGACACTTTGCTCTACTTTGAAACATGTTGTGTCGCCTTGTTCCATTCGAACTGTAGCTTCTTGGACGATGTAAAAGGTTCCTAATGAGATTGATCAGATTGTTCGACACACCCATATCCTTCATTTTATTCCAAAGTTTCTGGTGATCAACACAGTCGAAGGCTTTGCTGTAGTTGGTGAAACAAAAAAGATGTCCTTGTTGTAATTTTGGCCTTTTTCCATTATCCATCTAATCTTAGCAATTACATCTTTTGTTCCTCTGACTTTTCTGAATCCTACTTGTTACTCTGGCAGCTCTTTGTCAAAATAAGGCTGTATCCGTCTTTGTAGGATCTTCAGTAGTATTTTGCTGGCATGAGGTATGAGTGCAATAGTCCGATAGATTCCACAGTTGGTAGCATCTCCCTTCTTCAGAATAGGAATAAACACCGATCTTGTCCAGTCCTTGAGGCTACTTCTCCCATTAGCTGGCGCCTGCTGTCACTGTTAACAGCAAGTGCAAGCGCCGCTGATGGGAGGAGTAGTCTCTCATAAGCCGTAAGTAAAAAAAAAAAAAAAGGTAAAATCAATAAAAAATTTAAATAAAAATAAACACATTATACTCATCTACACCTAATCGCAGATGCCCTTGTCCCCTGTAAAAATAAAAAACAGACTACTCGCTGTAGCTGTTAACAGTGACAGCAGGTGCGACACCCCAGGGGTCTGGTTGCCGCAGTAATAGAGATATTATGTCTGAGAGCAAGTGGGAGGTTTCTCTGGTCAGGATCCCTAAGCATGCAACACGGTCCACCCAGACCTGGGAGGGGAGGAATCTGCCCTTATAAACTGGGTCTGGGGCGGGATTAGAGCAGTCAGAGTCTGGACAGGGAAAGCAAGAACTAGGAGCTCTGGAGGAGCAGTAGCAGAAGTCCAGGGGCTGGAGCTGTGAGCAGAGCTCGCCCTGGACGAGGACACTAAAACCGGACACAGGAGTCCGAGGCTGTGGGGACTGATCTACACCCAGCAGCAGAAACCAGCCGGCAGGGGATTCCAGGTCCTCTGGCCATAGAAGCCCGGAGGCTCAGTCACAGAGAAGGGACCAGCGCCGCCATCCAGGAGCGGAGGCTAACAGAAGGCCCCAAGTCACCAGCCATACGGGTGAGCACCACACGGTATACTCAGGGACGTGGGCTACTTGTAACCGCTGACAGCAAGGTAGCCAGGAAGAGTGCAGATTAACGGGGAGGCCTACAACTCCACCTGGCCAGGTGAACTCCTGCTTGCTCGCAGACTGACCAGGCCCCTTATACTAGCCAGTACTCCCGGGAGGGTCTGCCTTGTACCATCAGTAAAGACCCTGAACTGCACTACACGTCTCTGTGATTCCTTGCCGCTCCTGCACCATTAGCACTGGGACCCTCACACCATCACTCCCATCATCTTCCACATTAGCTGCCCTGAGGCAATACTCCTCCCGTGGGGAGTTATCCCATACTCGGCTGCGCAACCAACATCAGCCTCAGCGGTCGGCAGCGCAGCGGCGGTCCCCACTGACCGCAATCCACGGGTGGCGTAGTCGGACACTTATTACAATACAAATAGACTGCCACTGGTTTGACCACCCTGGGCACGGACCGGGTCACCGCCACGGAGAACTACAACCCCCAGCGATCCGGCTCCGGGTATTCCCCCTGCACAGCAGCAGCAGCACAGGCCCAGGGGGCGCGTCACAGGCACCAGCTGATGGGAGAAGTACTCTCTTCAGCCGGCTCCTGTGACCCACAGTAAGCTCAGGTAGCATCTGGCTCAGGTAATTTTTTCCTATTGGATTCTTTCAACATTCCCATTCTTGGTTGAAATTTTCATTGTATTTCATTGATCTTTCTGGTCTTGCCCTTCAGATGTTCGCTTTCTATCTCTGTACATATCTTTTGGTAATAAAGTTCTTTGTCTGCTCAATTGGCTCTCTTTAGTCTTTTACTGATATTGTCTATGTCCTGCTTGTTACCATTTGCTTTTGCCATTCATCTTTCTTTGATGATCTTTAGGGTCTCTTCTGTTAACCATGGCTTCGGGGGTCTCTTCTGCCTCTTTTTTATGGTCTTTCTAGTTTCTTCAGTAATAATAGAATAGAATATGTGCCCATAATTCCTCAGGCTTTCTTTAATCTGTGTCCAGTGCTATAAATCGGTTGTGCAGACTGTTCCAAAAAATTTCAGGTATGTTGGTCAAATTGAGGTTGGAAACGACCTGTTGTCTAGTCTGTTTGCACAGCTTGACTTAAATCTTTGCTGTCAAAAGTACATGATTAGTTCCACAGTCAGCTCCTGGCCTTGTTTTCGCAGTAATGATCGACGACTTCCATCTTTGGCAAAAACATATGTAGTCAATATGACTTTTATAGGCCCCATTCGGTGATGTCCATGTGTAGAATTTCTGTTTGTGATTTTAGAGGAAGGTGTTCATAATGGACATTTGATTTGTTGTATAAAAGTCAATGAATCTTCCTCCAGCCTTGTTTTATTCACCAAGTCCAAAGTTTCCAACAACAGTTCCATGTTTGCCGCAGCCCACTTTGGCATTCAAGTCTCCCATAGTAATGAGTAAGTCTTGTTTTGACATTTTATCAATTTCTTCTTGAACTTGATCGTAGAATAGTTCAAGGTCCTCCTCCTCGGCCTCTGTTGTTGGTGAGTAGACTAGTATAACTGTGACATGAACTGGTGCTCCTTGTAGTCATATCGAGATGACGATCACTGACTGCATTGAATTTTAGGACAGTGTGGGCTAATCTTTGGTTGAGAATAAAAGCGACACCCCTTCTTCTTCGGTTATCATTGCCAGAATAGTAGACTCAATGTTCATTTGACTGAAAATGTCTGGATTGAGTCCATCTTAGTTCACTAATTCTGAGTAAGTCGAGTCCTGTTCTGTCCATTTCGGCTTTGACGATGTCGAATTTGCCTTGGTTCATGGTTCGTACATTCGAACTTTATGATATCTCTGCAGCTTTTGATCTTCTCTTTCGTCCAAGCGATATCAGCACCAAGATGTCTTTGCGGCTTTGATCCTGGGTCATTATGAGTATTGGTCATACTGATGTCGACCATCACCTCTAGCCCTGTAGCTTGTTGAGTGCCTTCTGACCTAGGGGTGCTTCTTCCAGCACTAATGATAAAGATAGAAAAAAATTAAAAAAATTCTCATACTCGCCTTACCGCTCAACTCCCTAGCCCCTCCACTCCTCACCTGTCCAGTCCTCATCACACCTTCTCATCACTTCCGTGAGCGCTGAATCCTCAGTTTTAAACAAGTGTGCGTAAGATGATAAGAACGTACGCTGTGACCTTGCATGCGAATGCGCGGAAAGGTACTGGGCCTTATCAGACTGTGAAAAGCGGAGGGGCCCTTTACAGCTCAACAAAATGATGGTCAATGGCCTCCGTTTTGCTAAATCCGAGCAGAAGCGAAATACAAAAAATTTGCAACTTAACTAATGCAGATTTTTTTTAATATTCGAATAGAAATAAATTCCACAATAATGTAT
Organism: Phyllobates terribilis; assembly: GCF_046119375.1. NCBI lineage: Eukaryota > Metazoa > Chordata > Amphibia > Anura > Dendrobatidae > Phyllobates > Phyllobates terribilis. The sequence goes on along the minus strand of NW_027362769.1, from coordinate 143,487,513 downwards.
TCATTTATTTCTAATAATTATCCTTTTTTTTCCAGTGGTGTTTTTAATGGCAATTTCTGGTTTGCATTTTCTGCATTCTGGAATATGTAACTTTATTTTATTTTTGCATTGTTGGGTCTGTCATGTTGTATTTTCTGTTTATTACATTTGCATAATTTTCTACTGATATATATTAAATGTGCTTTAATGTTTCGTTACATTGTTAGTACTTGCATGATAATCATGATGAAAATGTACATGATGGTAAGTTGATTTTCTTCATGGGGAGGAAACAGATGCAAAGTCTCTTATAAGTGACAAGTTTATAAATCACGAACCCTGTGATAAAAAAAGGAAACTACTCCAGATACAGAAAAAGAGAAAGTAATAAACAGGTCAGCAGAGTCACATAAAGGACACATTTATATTGTAAAGGACATTTCTATTAGCGCCACTTAAATGTTTTATTAAAGACATTTGGTCTGTAAAGAAATGTCTGACTCATTATGAAATGTTGAAAAGGGCGCTGTTTGATTCATTTATTTTTACAGAAATAAACCTGTTGTGAAAGAGGCCAATTTGTTGTACTATTAGCATATTACACATATAATTACCTTCATTATTCCTTTCTTTGCAAGCATAAGGAGACGTACCCTTCTGGTGGGCTCACTGGCAGTACAGGTGAGGGCATCGGGTGATATATATTTGTATGAACCCTTCCTGAAGCTGCCTAGATGTTCTTCATTCATTACCTGGAAGAACTAGATGGTCACAAGTATAGTTTGAAGCTTCTGGGCCACAATGCAAAATCTATAACTAAACCTCCACCCAAAATAGTGTCTTTTTATGTGCTTGATGGACCTTTGGGTATCGGTTACAGGTGCGACTGTTACTATATCTCTGCAATCTGCACATGTAGATGAACTACTGTATATGAATACACCACTTAATTGAATTTGGATTTTTCATTCATTCCTGTTGCCCCAAGGTATAAGATCTGGCCCCATCGGTCCCCAGTGTATAATATCTGGCCCCCTCACCCCCCGGTCTATAATATCTGGCCCCTTTGGTGTATAACATCCGGACCTATTGTCCCCAATTTATAACAACTAGCCCAATACCCCGGTTGTATAACATTCAGCCACATAATAAATAATATAGTAATCTTTTTATTTATATAGCGCCAACATATTCCGCAGCACTTTACAATTCAGACAATTTACAGATATTATCATCACTGTCCCCATTGGGGCTCACAATATAGATTCCCTATCAGGATGTCTTTGGAGCGTGGGAGAAAACCGGAGAACCTGGAGGAAACCCACACAAACACGGGGAGAACATACAAACTCCTTGCAGATGTTGTCCTTTGTGGGATATGAACCCAGGACCCCAGCGCTGCAAGGCTGCAGTGCGAACCACTGAGCCACCATGCTGCCCTTGCTACTCAGTGTATAACATCTGGATCCTCGGTGTATAATATCCGTCCCCTCACGCCCCTGGTGTGTAACATTAGGTGCCATTGCCCCCCAGTGTATAACATCCGAACCCATTGCCCCCCAGTGTATAACATCTGGACCCATTGCCCCCTAGTGAATAACATCCAGCCCCATTGCCCCCAGTGTATAACAACCAGCCCCAATGCCCCACGGTGAATAACGTTCTGCCGCATTATCCCCCATTGTATAAAATCAGTCCCATTGCCCCCCAGTGGATAGCATCTTGCCTCATTGCCCCATAGTATAAAAAATCCAGCCCCAGTGCCCCAATGTATAATATCCTGCCCCCGGTGTATAACATCAGGCCCCTCACCATGACTTCTGCCATTACTAATATGTGACTGAACAGCCGGTGGTGCAGAGCTCACTGATACCAGCGCGGTCCTGTAATAGGAGCCACCGGGGTAATAAGTCCGTTCATGACATTTCTTCCTCCTAAATCTTCCCCCATCACCTGTGAGGGATATTATTGAGAAGTGGAAGGAACCGAAGCAACTCAGTCCCGAAGTGGAGACCCCGTAACATTACAGAGCGGGAGGCCGAGTGCTGAGGAGCAGAAAAGTCACCACCGCTCTGCTGACCCCATAACTGCAGAGTCCAGACCTCCTCTGGAACAAATATTAAAGCTTAATCCTCGCTCTCCTAATGGCATGAATTACCGCAGTGATCTAATGTATTTCTATTAATCATGGAAAGATAACCCAGAGATCTTTTTCACTTTACGCATTGTGATATTTGTGTTTGCTCATGTTTTCGAGAGCTTTTTTGTTTTTACATGAAGAGTGTGTATGTTTACTACATCTTACAATTAAGACCTGTGTACGGCCGAAACGCGTCAACCAGATGGCTTGTGATATTTTCACTATATGATACATCTTTTAATGAAAATTCAAAAAAATGTGGAATGTTTGAAGAATATGTCAGCTTACTTTTTGCATATTGCACTTCTAATAATCGGATCTAGCGATTTGGCTGTGGAATCCGATCTTCATGATAAGGCAGTGTTTTTGGAATTATATATAAGCAAAGATGAGCTTCTCTCTTGTTTGGAATTGCTTTGTTAACATCAGCACAAACACTGCGCCCCCACCAGGAGCTTCATGGCCGAGCAGCTGCATGCAGCCGTATGTCACCAAGCACAATGCCGAGGGTCGGATAGAGTGGTGTAAAGTCCGCACCATTAGACTCTGAAGGAAATGTGTTATGTGCAGTGATGGATCACTCTTCCCTATGTGGCATCTGATGGTTATCTGGAGGAAGGATAATGCTGAGGGGATGTTTTTCAGCAGTCAGCCCCGGCCGCTTAGTTCCAGTACTGGGAAACATTACTACTTCAAAATACCAAGACATTTTGGACAATTGTAGCTTCCAGATTTGTGGGAACAGTTTGGGGTCTTTTTCTGTTCCTACATGACCGTGCCTCAGTGCAATAAGCAAGATCCATGAAGACATGGTTGGAAAAATTTGGTGAAAAACCTGACTTTCCGTATGTCATCGATGATAATGAACTCCAGCAGCATCTACCAAAGCCGCGGTGGGGATTCCAGAAGGTAAGAGATCCCTAAGTCTCCCATCAAGCGGCCAGAAACTAATGACCTGGCCAATGGACTAGAGTCATGCGAATAGATCCGCCTGGTTTTTACTGACAACCTATTCATGGTTTACAATCAGAAATGCCAAGATTAAAAAAAAATAAAAACTTGCCAGTCCTTTAGGCCAAAAAATGACCGGGTTCCTAGTCCTTTACGTCTCCATTTCAGCCCCTTATACTATTATACTGGCTAAAATACCAAGATTTTTACTTATCTTGGCGTTTGATACCAAACATATATCATTTAATGCAGTCCATCGTCTTAAGTGTCCCATTGCTTAAGTGTGAGATCTGAATTATACCAGAATTGAACTGAAGGTAACTGGATTCTTGGACACTGTAAACAATGTTTGTGTTTGATACAACAAAATCACAATGGAGAACAAGACCTCATGGGTAACAAGGCGCATACCACTAAATATCAATTGAGAAAAAAAAGGACAGCCATAAGTGTTTTAACCACCCCAGAATATAACATAATTAGGACACAATGTGATGACTAAAAAGACTTCATAATTTATTAAATGTATTCAAAAAAGACACACATTGCATAAGTTCCACATAAAACGAGACATAACATGGGTAGGTGTAGCAACAGAGGGTAGATAGAGACACAGTTGGCATCAATTGTAAACCAAGCCTACAATATATGTAGTCACATAGCTTAACCAATGTTTGTGTTTGTTTTCACTGTCACCCCCTTAATCCTTCACTTTTTACAACCACCCCTAATCCTTACACCCAGAAACGAACTCTTCATCTCTCTCTCCATCCTCCCCATTCATCTCACCTCTTCCTCTGAACTATTCCTCAACATTCAATCCTGTGTCTCTAAGCACAGACAGCCACCTCATGCTCTCTCCTGCTTAGAGATGAGCGTTGTTCTACTCGAACTGTTCGCCAATCTCAAATTCGAGCTGTTTTGGGCGGTGTTCGAGCCGGTCGGCGAACACGAACAATTTGAGAAAAATTCGGCTGTTCGAGGTTATGTTCAATAACTGTTCGTGCACCAAAATCATAACCTCCATCAGTTTGCAAACTGAATATAATTTTTTTTCTGCATCTAGCTCTGAAAAAATATTTGGGCTTCTAGCAGTGTGTGGGACTTGGTCTATTAGTCCATCTATACTGACCTCCATCAGGTTGCAAATTAAAAATAATTTTTTTCTTCATTTAGCTCTGAAAAAATATTTGGGCTTCTAGCAGTGTGTGGGACTTGTTCTATTAGTCCTTCTATACTGACGTCCAGCAGGTTGCAAATTGAATATAATTTTTTTCTGCATCTAGCTCTGAAAAAATATTTGGGTTTCTAGCGGTGTGTGGGACTTGGTCTATTAGTCCATCTATACTGACCTCCATCAGGTTGCAAATTAAAAATATATTTTTTCTGCATCTAGCTCTGAAAAAATATTTGGGCTTCTAGCAGTGTGTGGGACTTGGTCTATTAGTCCATCTATACTGACCTCCATCAGGTTGCAAATTAAAAATAATTTTTTTCTGCATCTAGCTCTGAAAAAATATTTGGGCTTCTAGCAGTGTGTGGGACTTGGTCTATTAGTCCATCTATACTGACCTCCATCAGGTTGCAAATTAAAAATAATTTTTTTCTTCATTTAGCTCTGAAAAAATATTTGGGCTTCTAGCAGTGTGTGGGACTTGTTCTATTAGTCCTTCTATACTGACCTCCAGCAGGTTGCAAATTGAATATAATTTTTTTCTGCATCTAGCTCTGAAAAAATATTTGGGCTTCTAGCGGTGTGTGGGACTTGGTCTATTAGTCCATCTATACTGACCTCCATCAGGTTGCAAATTAAAAATAATTTTTTTCTGCATCTAGCTCTGAAAAAATATTTGGGCTTCTAGCGGTGTGTGGGACTTGGTCTATTAGTCCATCTATACTGACCTCCATCAGGTTGCAAATTAAAAATAATTTTTTTCTGCATCTAGCTCTGAAAAAATATTTGGGCTTCTAGCAGTGTGTGGGACTTGGTCTATTAGTCCATCTATACTGACCTCCATCAGGTTGCAAATTGAATAAAAAAAATTTCTGCATCTAGCTCTGAAAAAATATTTGGGCTTCTAGCGGTGTGTGGGACTTGGTCTATTAGTCCATCTATACTGACCTCCATCAGGTTGCAAATTAAAAATAATTTTTTTCTGCATCTAGCTCTGAAAAAATATTTGGGCTTCTAGCGGTGTGTGGGACTTGGTCTATTAGTCCATCTATACTGACCTCCATCAGGTTGCAAATTAAAAATAATTTTTTTCTGCATCTAGCTCTGAAAAAATATTTGGGTTTCTAGCGGTGTGTGGGACTTGGTCTATTAGTCCATCTATACTGACCTCCATCAGGTTGCAAATTAAAAATATATTTTTTCTGCATCTAGCTCTGAAAAAATATTTGGGCTTCTAGCAGTGTGTGGGACTTGGTCTATTAGTCCATCTATACTGACCTCCATCAGGTTGCAAATTAAAAATAATTTTTTTCTGCATCTAGCTCTGAAAAAATATTTGGGCTTCTAGCAGTGTGTGGGACTTGGTCTATTAGTCCATCTATACTGACCTCCATCAGGTTGCAAATTAAAAATAATTTTTTTCTTCATTTAGCTCTGAAAAAATATTTGGGCTTCTAGCAGTGTGTGGGACTTGTTCTATTAGTCCTTCTATACTGACCTCCAGCAGGTTGCAAATTGAATATAATTTTTTTCTGCATCTAGCTCTGAAAAAATATTTGGGCTTCTAGCGGTGTGTGGGACTTGGTCTATTAGTCCATCTATACTGACCTCCATCAGGTTGCAAATTAAAAATAATTTTTTTCTGCATCTAGCTCTGAAAAAATATTTGGGCTTCTAGCGGTGTGTGGGACTTGGTCTATTAGTCCATCTATACTGACCTCCATCAGGTTGCAAATTAAAAATAATTTTTTTCTGCATCTAGCTCTGAAAAAATATTTGGGCTTCTAGCAGTGTGTGGGACTTGGTCTATTAGTCCATCTATACTGACCTCCATCAGGTTGCAAATTGAATAAAAAAAATTTCTGCATCTAGCTCTGAAAAAATATTTGGGCTTCTAGCGGTGTGTGGGACTTGGTCTATTAGTCCATCTATACTGACCTCCATCAGGTTGCAAATTAAAAATAATTTTTTTCTGCATCTAGCTCTGAAAAAATATTTGGGCTTCTAGCGGTGTGTGGGACTTGGTCTATTAGTCCATCTATACTGACCTCCATCAGGTTGCAAATTAAAAATAATTTTTTTCTGCATCTAGCTCTGAAAAAATATTTGGGCTTCTAGCAGTGTGTGGGACTTGGTCTATTAGTCCATCTATACTGACCTCCATCAGGTTGCAAATTGAATAAAAAAAATTTCTGCATCTAGCTCTGAAAAAATATTTGGGCTTCTAGCGGTGTGTGGGACTTGGTCTATTAGTCCATCTATACTGACCTCCATCAGGTTGCAAATTAAAAATAATTTTTTTCTGCATCTAACCCAGCCAATAGTTTTGGCCTAATACCACAGTTTGGCCACTCAGCTCTGCTCGGTTACCATCCATTGTTTTTTTGTGCAAACAACTCCAGAGTTGTGAATTAGTTAACCACCAAAATGAGTGGAAAAAGGCCTGCTGCTGGTGGAAAGGGGAATAGGCGTGTTGGGAAGGGGAAAAAAGGTTGTGTCCGTGGGGTAGGTGCAGAAGAAAGACCATCTTCCAGCCAAACTAAAATGTCTACTTCTTTTAGCGGACAATGTGATAAGATCCCTTTCTTACGGCCACGCCAATCGCTACAAATTCCAGATGAGGCACAAAAACAGCAGGTGCTTCAACGGATATCAAGTGCTCCTTTAAGTGGGCTCTCCTCCACATCAACTTCAACATCACAAATACTCCAGTCCTCAAAGGTGTCACCCAAATCGCACTTGCTTCCTCACAGCTCCCAAATCTCCAGCTGCCCGTCTGAGTATGAGGTAGAACAGATGGTTGAGTCTGCAGAGCTGTTTACTCATACTATAGCCTGGGAATCAGAGGTCGACTCCAGCGCTTCTGTGAATCCAGACGAGGAAATGATCTGCACTGATGCCCAGAATCTTTATGAGTCGGATCCAGGACCAGACGCAGAAGGTTCTGACCATAATGTAGACCCTCATTCCCAAACTGTAACTCCTGTTGGTGGAGACAATGAGGAAGATGATGATAAGACTCAAATACCTGATTGGAGCGACAACTTTAGTTTTTTGTCAGGGCAGGAACAGGTTGGCTCTGAGGACGACGGGTGTGATAACGCACAGGGTGATGATGATGAGGTCGGAGATCCCACTTACTGTCAACCCACAGTCAGCCAAGAGATGAGGTCAGCAGAGGAGGTGGAGGAAGATGCTAGTGACGACGAGGTCAGGTTGCGCCTTCCTGGACAGAGACGTAGTACTGGAAGCACGTCAACAACTGCATCCTCAAACACAACTCTGCCTCTCACCACAAGTCGTGGTGGCTCTTCAGGTCGCATGGGTGCTAAGCCTTGCATAGCCTGGGCATTTTTTCAGATCGATAAAGATGACCCAACTCGTGTTATCTGTAACATTTGTCAGCAAAAGCTAAGTAGAGGCCAAAAAATACATAGTTTGAGTACTTCATGCATGAACCGGCACATGGACATGAAGCATAAGTTGCAGTGGGAAGCTCAGTGTGCTACAATGCGGTCTAGCCGGCCGGGCCAACCACCGTCTGCCATATCTTGTGCATCCGCGGCCTCTTCATCCTCTGTGACTGGGGGGACAGCAGTCACACCTGTTTTGGGGCGCAGACCTGCCACCTCTTTACCCGCAACAGCCAGCGTGATTGGCAGGTCATCATTTTCTTTGGAGGTGGTAACACCAGCTGGTCTTGAGCGCTGTCCGACATCGATAGCACCACCTTTGGATCAAGGCAACCTAACATGTCCGCCTGCATCTTCCTCACAGACCGGCAGTTTGCCGGGGACACCCTTATCAACCCCGTCTAAGCACAATAGCCAGCCCTCGGTCCCTCAGATGTGGACAAGTAAAAGACCATTTCCTCCTAGCCATGAGAAAGCTAAGAGGTTGAATTTCACCATCTGCAAGCTCTTGGCTACAGAAATGCTGCCTTTCCGCCTGGTGGACACAGAGGATTTTCGAGACCTTATGTCCGTCGCAGTGCCCCAGTACCAGATGCCCAGTCGGCACTACTTCTCAAAGAAAGGTGTGCCTGCGCTCCACCAGCATGTCGCACACAACATCACCGCTTCTTTGAGAAACTCTGTGTGTGACAGGGTGCATTTCACCACAGACACTTGGACGAGTAGGCATGGACAGGGGCGTTACATGTCGCTGACTGGGCACTGGGTAACTATGGTGACAGCAGGACAAGGGGCTGCTGTCCAAGTCTTGCCGTCCCCACGAGTTGTGCGTCAATCCTCTTTATGTCATTTTTCCTCCACTGCTTCTGCCTCCTCAACCTCCTCTCGGTCTTCCACCTGCACCCAAAGCCTGTCTGGTCATGCCACAAGCTTTCTAACTGCGCAGAAGGGATCCTGCACACCTCCTTACTATGCTGGCAGTAGGGCTCAACGTCATCAGGCGGTTTTTACATTGAAATGTCTGGGAAATGTGAGTCACACAGCTGAGGAGTTGTGGTCAGCTCTGGAGAACCAATTTCATGAATGGTTGTCTCCACTGGACCTGAAACCAGGGAAGGCCGTGTGCGACAATGCTGCAAACCTGGGTGCGGCCCTTCGCCGGGGCAATGTCACACACGTGCCTTGTATGGCTCACGTGTTGAACCTGGTTGTCCAGCAATTTTTAGCCCACTATCCCAGACTAGATGGCCTTCTGCAGAGGGCACGGTCGCTGTGTGCTCACTTCCGCCGTTCGCATCCCGCAGCTCAGCGACTTACATCTCTACAGAAGTCGTTGGGCCTGCCACTTCACCGGCTAAAATGCGATGTGCCTACCCGGTGGAATTCAACTCTGCACATGTTGCAGCGACTGTGGCAGCACCGACAAGCCCTGGTGCAATACGTTCTGACGTATAGCCTGGGCCAACGAGATTCAGAGGTGGGGCAAATCACGCTGGAGGAGTGGTCTCAGATCAGGGACCTATGCACCCTTCTGCACAGTTTTGAAATGGCGACGAAGATGTTTAGTGCTGACGATGCCATTATCAGCATGACTATTCCGGTGATTTACATGCTGGAGCACATGTTAAACAGAATTCGGAGTCAGGTGGTGGCACAAGAGGAGGTGGAGGAAGTAGAGGATGAGGAGTTGTATGCGGAAGGGCTAACATCTGCAAGGTCCAGACGGTCGGCAGCACCAGGGCGGCAGGCATGTGAGGGTGGGGGAGATGATTTTACCAGGGCGCATGGTAGCAGCCAAACTAGTGAGGAAGGTGCAGGAGCCCAGGAAGAAGTGGAGGACGAACTGATGGAAGACTCATCAGATGAGGGAGACCTTGATCACATTTCTGTTGTGCGAGGTTGGGGGGAGAGGACAGAGGAAGGAAGCATGATTGTTACCTCGCCACCAACACAACAGGGACTTGGTGCTCCTGGATGCGCAACACACATGAGTGCCTTCTTGCTGCACTACCTGCAACATGACCCTCGAATTGTGAGAATTAGAAATAATCCTGACTACTGGGTTGCCACACTGTTAGATCCCCGGTACAAAAGTAAATTTGCAGAAATTATTCCTGCCATAGAAAGGGATGCACGCATGCAGGAGTATCAGCAGAGACTGTTGCAGAATCTTACATGTGCTTTTCCACAAAATACCAGTGGTGCACGTAGTGAATCTCACAGTTCCAACTTGCCAACCGTGGTCTGTATGGAATTGTTCAATAAAGGGCCCAAAATTAAGATAACATAGATGGGAGAGGTCTCTATGAATAGGAATTCCTAAGTATTTGATACCCTGTGAGGGCCAGGCAAAGGGAAAGTTGGACTGGATGGAATCCTATATGGATTTAGGGAGGGAGACATCGAGGGCCTCAGACTTCGCTGCATTGATTTTAAAATTTTACCATGTAACAAAGTGATCTATTTCAGCCATAACAGCAGGGATGGATATATGTGATTGAGTGATATATACTAGGACATCATCAGCAAATAGAGAGCACTTGTACTCGGTGCCTCCCACCTCAATCCACCTAATATTGGGGTTATGGCGAATTGATGAGAGCAGGTGCTCCGTCACTAGGATGTATAAGAGAGGGGACAGAGGACATCCCTGCCTTGTCCCATTGGTGATTGTGAAAGGTGATGAAAATGTTCTGACGCACCCCCTGGGCCTTGGGACACCCGGAGCCGGACCCTTTTTGGTGGATGCTGGTGGTTGTAGTCTTCGTGGCGGCGATCCGGTTCCGTGGCTCAGGGCGGTCAAACCAGTGGCGGAACTATTTATGTGGTTTTGATGTTTAAATGTCCGACTACGCCACCCGTGGATTGCGGTCAGAGTGAACCGCCGCTACAGGGCAGACCGCTAAGGCTGGTGTTGTGGGTGCAGCAGAGCGTAGCATAACTCCCCACGGGAGGAGTATAGCCTCAGGGCAGTGTATGCGGAGGATGGGGGTGATGGTGCAGGGCAGCAGCAGTAACGACACGGAGTCAGTGATGCAGTTCAGGGCCTTTACTCACAGTTCTTATTATCCAGACCACGTCTGCAGGTAACGGCTGCCCACGTCGTACTGTGCTCACCAGGTGAGGGGCTCAGACAACTCCCAGATAACTTTGGAGCGCTTCACAGGACCCCCTTTGTGTGTCCTTTGTCTGGCCTTTCTTACCAACACTTCTGTCCGGCTGCCTCGGGCCTCCTCTTGGTAAACTTGGCGCCAGTTTCCCTGACCCTATGTGGTGCCTTCCTAGCGGGTGGAGCAAGGGGCTGCGCCACATAAAATGTCAGAGCCTCCGGTTTCTAGCTGAGGGTCGTTTCCTGCCTCCACTAGTTCGGGGACCGGTCTCCCCCTTTGGCCTGACCCCTCCACGCAGGTGGATTCGGGCGTGCGGTGGCGACTCGCCCGTCCGCACCCCTGGGATCCCTTCATTCCTCGTTCCTGGAGCCTTCTCCGCTCCTCTTCCTTCCTTCTCCCTCTTGCAGGCCTGGGCCTCTGTTACTAGGCCCGCCTCCGGAGCAGAGCTCATGCAGAGCCCCTGCTCCCTGCCACTTCTGCTCAGACTTCTCTGCACTGAACTAAGATGGTGCCCACCTTTTATACTCCCTTCTCAATGCACCCAGGAACTGCTTCCTCCCTGCTCCTGCACTGCAGGGTTCCCCTTCCTCAGTGTTCCCTCCCCCCACTCCAGCCAGGGACAGGGACTGTCGTGCCCATCTCAGGGGCATATTGGTCGCCCTGCCCCACGGCAATGTGGTGTAATGCATGCAGGTGTCGGGTCCTGATCCACACTCCATCCTTATCTGAGAGTGAGATATCACACCTCTGGGTGAGGTGCAATACGTCTGTAGCAACCGAGCCCTCGGTGCTACAGTTCCATTTATCTTCAGCCTAGGTGACGTATTGTGATACAGGGCCGTGATTTTGGCTATAAAAGGGTCCGCTAGACCCCTACCCCAAGCTTTTTAAGAGAATCATATATGGCGTGCCAGGAGACTCTATGGAATGCTTTCTCAGCATCCAACGAGAGTATCTACTTACAAATTTTTAACTGCATCTAGCCCAGGAAATACTTTGTGCCTAGTAGCAGTGTCTGCTAGTCAGCGGATTATCCCGGCTGTTAAGCAAGCTACACCACCTGTAGTTTGGACACTTAATTTTTTCAAAGGAAATGCTTCGGGACCACGGGATACTTAGTGAAGAGCATCAGGAGGCACCCCAAGGCATAGGGGCTGGGACTGGCACTAGGATGCCTTGCGGTGGACAGCCGAGCTCGATCCTTATAAAAGCTTTTTAACTGCAGCAGCTTTAGTGGACGCTACTGGAGCTGGAATTACGCGGCTGCTGGCATGAGACTTGCCCTCCAATAGATCCTTGTAAATGGATTTAAAGTGTATTCATTCAAATTAGAGGGACAATTTAAATTAAAAAGCTTAGAGCTGCCTCCACCACAGGGGGGCTCTCTCGACCCACCAGCGGACAGGCACCAGTATTGGGAGAGGGGGGCTGGCCGTCAGGGTTCACCGCGGCTCTGGCACAAACCCGGCGACACGGAGGTGGCACGGGCAGGAGCGGACTGGCCGTCTCGGCTTCTCACTTTTTGGATTTTAGAAGGGCATGACATGCCTATATCTGTGTCTCCCCCTCCTTTTACTCCTCCACCTCTTTTCTTTTCGCATGACTATATGTACTTGTCACTTTTCCATGTGTTAGTTGTGTCTTCTGAGCAGTTTGTCAGCTTTTGGACACCTTTGAAGGTGTTTTCTATGTGTTTCTATGTGTTTTTGTTTGCCTGCCATTGGTTTTAACGGTGTTCGAAGGTGTTCGACGAACAGTTCGACGAACAGTTCGACGAACAGTTCGACGAACAGTTCGGCGAACACACGGGTGTTCGACGAACCGAACCGAACTCGAACACTACGGGGGTGGCTCAACACTACTCCTGCTCCCACCTACTAACACTTTTTCTTCTCCTCCTCACTGCTGGCGACATCTCCCCAAATCCTGGCCCTCCTCACCACATCCTCACAGTCACTTCCACCTCCTATCCACGATCTATCACAAACTCTCACAACCCTTCTAACCGCATACACATCTGCCCAGCCCCCGCTTCCCCAGTCGCACAACATGAGCTCTATGGAATGTTTGCTCCATCTGTAACAAACTTTCCCACATCCATGATCTTTTCATCACTAGCAAACTTTCCTTCCTCGGCATCACTGAAACTCTTACAGACATCAGTTCCTTACATGACGGGGATGTTGCTGCCACTTTATATAACACCACAACAGCTGCAGCCCTAAAATTGATCGCCCCCCTCACACATACCAAAGCTCCCACAATCAACAGGCAACCCTGGCACACCAGCCTAATCAAAGAGCTGCGACGCGCCTCCAGGGTTGCACTTCATCGCATTCAAACAGTCCCTCACTACTTTCAAGTCCACACTCACTGCTGCAAAACAAACATACTTCTCATCTCTCATATCCTCCCTGTCACACAACCCCAAATAACTATTCAACACCTTCAATTCTCTCCTCTGTCCCCCAGCACCTCCTTCCTCTCCTCTCATCTCAGCCAAAGACTTTGACTCCATCAGACAAAGCTTTTGCCTAAAGTCCCCCCAGCCCCTCCTCACTCCTACTCAATCCTTCTCCTCCAAAACCAGCTTCTCCACCATTACGGAAGATCACGTTTCCTCTTTACTCTCCAAATCACACCTCACCGCCTGTGAACTTGACCCAATCCCGTTTCACCTCATCCCTAACCTCACCACAGTCTTCATCCCAACCCTAACTCACCTTTTCAACCTGTCACTAACAACTGGTGTCTTTCCCTAATGCTTCAAACATGCCTCGATCACACCCATCCTCAAAAAGCCATCCCTCGACCCATCTTCTCTGTCTAGCTATCGCCCCATACCACTCCTCCCCTACGCCTCAAAACTTATGGAACAACATGTCCACTTTGAACTGTCCTCACACCTCTCTTCCTGCTCTCTCTTTGACCGCCTCCAATCTGGCTTCTGACCGCACCATTCTACTGAAACTGCCCTGACTAAAGTCACCAACGACCTACTAACTGCCAAATCCAAGAGACGCTACTCTGTCCTCCTCCTCCTAGACCTGTCATCTGCCTTCGACACAGTGAACCATTCCCTCTTACTACAAATTCTCTCATCTCTTGGCATCAAAGACTTGGCCCTATCTTAGATCTCCTCATATTTAACAGACAGGACATTCAGTGTCTCCCACTCACACACCACCTCCTCATCTCGCCCCCTATTTGTCGGTGTCCCCCAATAATCAGTCCTAGGACCCCTGCTCTTCTCCATCTACACATTTGGCCTGGGACAACTCAGAGTCTCACTTTCAGTACCACCTCTATGCTGACGACACACAGATCTACCTCTCTGGACTCAATATCTCCTCCATACTAACCAAAATCCCACAATGTCTGTCTGCTATCTCATCTTTCTTCTTTGACAGATTTCTAAAACTTAACATGGATAAAACAGAACTCATCGTCTTTCCACCATCTCATTCATCCCCCCCACCTAACCTATCCATCAACGTGAATGGCTGTTCACTCTCCCCAGTCCCACAATCTCGCTGCCTTGGGGTAATCCTGGATTCTGACCTCTCCTTCAAACCACATTTCCAAGCCCTTTCCACTTCCTGCCGACTCCAACTCAAAAATATCTCCCTGATACGCACATTCCTCAACCACGAATCTGCAAAAACAATAGTGCACGCCCTCATCATTTCCCGCCTCGACTACTGCAACCTCCTGTTCTATAGCCTCCCCTCTAACACTCTCTCACCCCTCCAATCTATCCTATACTCTGCTGCCCGACTAATCCACCTGTCCCCACTCTATTCTCCAGCCTCTCCTCTCTGTCAATCCCTTCACTGACTCCCCATTGCCCAGAGACTCCAGTTCAAAACCCTAACAATGGCATACAAAGACATCCACAACCTGTCTCCTCCTTATATCTGTGACCTAGTCTCCCGGTACATACCTGCACGCAACCTCCGATCCTCACAAGTTTTCCTGCTCTACTCCCCTCTTATCTCCTTTTTCCACAATTGCATACAAGATTTCTCCCGTGCATCCCCCCTACTCTGGAACTCTCTACCCCAGCATATCAGACTCCCTCCTACCTCTTCTGACAAGCCTACAACCTGCAGTAACAATTGCTCCACCATACCGTTGCACGACTAGCTCTACACTCACCTACTGTATCCTCACCCATCCCCTGTAGATTGTGAGCTCTTGCAGGCAGGGTCCTCGCTCCTCCTGTACCAGTCGCCATCACGTTTTGTTAAAGATCATTGTAATTGCTCATGTATGTATACCCCTTTTTTCACATGTAAAGCGCCATGGAATAAATGGCGGTATAATAATAAATAATAATAATAATTTAAGGTTTCCATACACAGTAGATAAAAGTCATGAAGTTGACATGAAAATCAGGTAGTTGGAATTCAATCGTCCGATCCCATAGGCAGATGATTCTCAAACTCTCTCATACAGAACACAGGAGCGCTCAGATGAGCCGAGTATTCTTGTTAATGGCGGGAGCTGTGATATATAGCTGTCGGCAGCAGTGTACTGCCAATGGCGGCAGGCCACGCGGCCACTATGAATCAGGGGAGCCCGGTGCCGGGTCCCCATGCTTTGCAGGGGGGAGGTGGGTACAGTAGGGTCATCGTACTGTGCGTGTGGAGGGTACTGTGGAGAAATTCACCATGGGGGTATCATACTGTGTTTGGGGGCACTTTTGTTGGCTTCATACTTTATGGGGGCAATGAATCTAGGAATCTAGTGCTTCAGTAGGAAGAAAATTACTTTGTAAAGGCTGGAAAGTTGTGAGATCTGCTCTTCTGTGACCCTGCCAAACATTTACTTTTATTTTTTTTTGGAGGGGTGGGGGGTTAGCCGAAAACTTCTGCTATGGGCCCCTGTTGTCGGCCAAACAAACAACAGTTATCTAATGTCTATGGCCAGGATTGAAACAGCAAGATAGTAAATCACTGCTACATACAGACAGACAGATAATAGGGGGATTAGATAGATAGATAGATAGATAGATAGATAGATAGATAGATAGATAGATAGATAGATAGATAGATAGATAGATAGATAGAGGGATAGATAGAGGGATAGATAGATACATAGGTAAATTTATGACATTATTTTGATCAGAAATGCAACACCGCTATATCTTTATATCTATATATATATATTTAGTTTCCTTATCACTTAATAATGTATCCGAGTACATAACTGTTGCCTCCGGATATATTATATGGGCTCTGTGGCCCAAGATAAATTGCAGCTGAATATATCACAGGTCCACCTCTTAGCCGGCATGAAGAGACATGTGAAATGATTGCGTTAGTTGCTTTGGTATTCATTGCCTGCTGGAGTCACTACATTACTGCACTAATGCTATTCCTCGGCACGGCGCAGCTCTCCGGCTCTAAAGGGGATATTTATGAACATATAAAGGAGGCAAGACTATGAAAATTTAGGAACTGAGACTCGGGCTGTCACAGTCCGCTAAGTAGAGGTGGTGGAGGCGGCTCTCTCTGTGCCCGGACACTTCACTAATAGCCTTCCTGATCTGTCACATTCTACTCCTCTGGAGAAAGTTGGGTGACCGGCTGTAACGCTTTTCCAAATGGTGGCACTTGAGTTTTTTTACACATCTAAATGGAATTTAGAGAGTGAAAAACTGAGCAGATTTACAGCTCACACAGGTCTTTGAGTTGTGCTAATGGATGGACATGGTGCTTGGGTTGCCCCACCCAGGAGGTGCCACAGGGGAGCTGGCTTCCATGGATTATGATCACTACGGAACCATACCCCCTTTCTGACCGGACGTATTTTTGTTTTTGCGGTTTCACTTTTTTTTTCCCCTTCTTTCAAGATCTATAACTTTTTTTATTTTGTCCTTTGATGCAACGTATGAGGTTTGCTTTGCGGGATGAGTTATAGCTTTGAATGACATCATTCATTGTACCCTATAATGTACTGGAAAAGGGGGAAAAAAAAGTTCAAGTGCAGAAAAAAGATGAAAACAAAGCAATTCCACCATGTTTCTTTTTTGGGGGGGATGGGTAGGGGTGGGTTCGTTTTTACACCATTCATTGTGCAGTAAAGATAGCATGACAACAGGATTCAACAGGACAGGACATTTACACAATGTTTTTAAATATTTTAGTGGCATAAAAAAGTTCAGAACTTTCAGAGATTGATGGCAGGAATTACAAGATCAGAGCTAACTGCGCTAGAGGCAGGTGACGGCTGTATAACACTGATGACACCTGACTTGTATGGAGTGGCCTCAGCTCCTAACACATTCCCTACACCTGCACCCAATGTAACCCACGTCTTATGTCGGGAAGGGATTAATGGGGTGCTCATGTCCTAGTGTGATGGTATATTACTAGGATTTGGCACCACTTTGTTATCAATATCATCCCAACCTTTGAGTCCTCATAAATCCAGAGAAATAAGGGGTTACATTGTTATTACCGGCTACCTACTGTGCAAAGAATGGCTGCATAGTCCTGTCCAAAAAAAAAGGAGCCAAGCTAAGGTGTCCAAAGAAAAAAAATTAAGCGCTGTGGCCAGTGGCGTACCGCCAATGGCGGCAGACCACGCCACTGCTATGGGGCTCGTGGCCAGAGGGGGCCCGTGAGGGCCCCAAGCAGCGTGGGAACGAGGAGGATAGGTGAGTAGGAGGTTGCGGCGGCAGAGGAGCGGGTTGCGCAGTGGAGGAGCGGAGCACACACAGTAGCCGTTGCTCCAGCTACCACGTGTGCCCGCTGCTAAAGGGACATGAATATTCCCTCTTCTCCACTCCCATGGGTGTGGAGAAGACGGAATATTCATTCTCTTTAGTAGCGGGCACAGAGGAGCGCTGAGCCGCGGCTCCTGCTGTCAGTGCAGAGGAGTGAATGTGCCGGCAGCAGCTGCAGACAGGACGCAGCGCTGGAGCAGAGGTGAGGAAGGCAGGTGAGTATAAGTGTTTATTGTTTTGTGTGCAGTGATTGGGGGTTGAGGAGGCCACACATACCAGGATACTTGGATTGAGGAGGCAACACATACCAGAATACTTGGATTGAGGAGGCCACACATACCAGGATACTTGGATTGAGGAGGCCACACATACCAGGAATGGGGGATTGAGGAGGCCACACATACCAGGAATGGGGGATTGAGGAGGCCACACATACCAGGATACTTGGATTGAGGAGGCCACACATACCAGGAATGGGGGATTGAGGAGGCCACACATACCAGGAATGGGGGATTGAGGAGGCCACACATACCAGGAATGGGGGATTGAGGAGGCCACACATACCAGGATACTTGGATTGAGGAGGCCACACATACCAGGAATGGGGGATTGAGGAGGCCACACATACCAGGAATGGGGGATTGAGGAGGCCACACTTACCAGGATTTGGGGATTGAGGAGGCCACACATACCAGGGATTAGGGGATTGAGGAGGCCACACATACCAGTATACTTGGATTGAGGAGGCCACACATACCAGGATTGGGGGATTGAGGAGGCCACACATACCAGGATACTTGGATTGAGGAGGCTACACATACCAGGATTGGAGGATTGAGGAGGCCACACATACCAGGATTGGGGGATTGAGGAGGCCACACATACCAGGAATGGGGGATTGAGGAGGCCACACATACCAGGATTGGGGGGTTGAGGAGGCCACACATACCAGGAATGGGGGATTGAGGAGGCCACACATACCAGGAATGGGGGATTGAGGAGGCCACACATACCAGGAATGGGGGATTGAGGAGGCCACACATACCAGGAATGGGGGATTGAGGAGGCCACACATACCAGGAATGGGGGATTGAGGAGGCCACACATACCAGGATACTTGGATTGAGGAGGCCACACATACCAGGAATGGGGGATTGAGGAGGCCACACATACCAGGATACTTGGATTGAGGAGGCAACACATACCAGGATTTGGGGATTGAGGAGGCCACACATACCAGGGATTAGGGGATTGAGGAGGCCACACATACCAGGATACTTGGATTGAGGAGGCCACACATACCAGGATTTGGGGATTGAGGAGGCCACACTTACCAGGATTGGGGGATTGAGGAAGCCACACATACCAGGATAAATGGATTGAGGAGGCTACACATACCAGGATTGGGGGATTGAGGAGGCCACACATACCAGGATTGGGGGATTGAGGAGGCCACACATACCAGGAATGGGGGATTGAGGAGGCCACACATACCAGGATTGGGGGGTTGAGGAAGCCACACATACCAGGAATGGGGGATTGAGGAGGCCACACATACCAGGATTGGGGGGTTGAGGAGGCCACACATACCAGGAATGGGGGGTTGAGGAGGCCACACATACCAGGATTGGGGGGTTGAGGAGGCTACACATACCAGGAATGGTGGATTGAGGAGGCCACACATACCAGGAATGGGGGATTGAGGAGGCCACACATACCAGAATTGGGGGATTGAGGAGGCCACACATACCAGGATTTGGGGATTGAGGAGGCTACACATACCAGGGATTGTGGGGGCCACACATACCAGGGATTGTGGGGGCCACACATACCAGGGATTGTGGGGGCCACACATACCAGGGATTGTGGGATTGAGGGGGCCACACATACGAGGATGGGGAAATTTACCAGTAGCTGCTGCATTTCCCACCCTAGGCTTATACTCAAGTCAATAGGTTTTCCCATTTTTATGTGGTAAAATTAGGGGCCTCGACTTATATTCGGGTCGGCTTATTTAAAATATACAGTATTTTAAAATCAGTGAGTACGTGGTGCCCATAATACTGCAGGACTGTGGCGTGCATTATGCTATATGGGGGCTGCATTTTACCCTATGGGGTGTGTAGTATACTGTATGGAGGACTATGGGGAGTGCATTATATTCTATGGAGGACCATGGGAAGTTCATTATACTTTATGGAGGATTATGGGGGGCGCATTATACTATATGGAGGTTTATGGGGGGAGCATTATACTATATGGAGGATTATGGGGGCGCATTATACTATACGGAAGATTATTGGTGGTGCATTATATTATATTGAAGGCTATGTGGGGCCATTATAATATTTTGAGGGCTATGTGGGGGGCCATTATACTGTATGAAAGCAATTATACAGTGTGAATGTTTGTGTGGGGTCATTATACTGTTTGGAGGGCTGTGTGGGGGCCATTATACTGTTTGGAGGGCTGTGTGGGGGCCATGAGAGTGTATGGTGGGCTGTGTGGGAGTCACAGTTGGGGGATCATACTGTGTTAGGGTCACCATACTTTGCCGTGGGAGTTGAAGTGGGGTACAATAGGGTCATTATACTGTGCATGTGGAGGAATGCACCATAGGGGTATCATACTGTTTGGGGGGCACTTTTGTTGGTATCATACTTTATGGCGGCAACGAAGGAGGAATCTACGACTTCAGAAGGAGGTAAATTACTATGTAAAGGCTGGAAAGTTATGAGATCTGCTCTTCTGTGACACTGACAAATATTTATTTTTTTGTAGGGGGGGGGGCAATTAGAGCTTCTGCTATGGGGCCCCATGACTTCTATGTACGCCCCTGGCTGTGGCCCTTTTATCCCAAGATTGGTGGGGGATTAGAAGTCAGAACCTCACCGATCATAAACTGATTAAATCTCTCTGAGGCTGTAACCTCAAAAAAGGTATATAGCACAGATATCATAGGAATACTGGCCTTCAACCTTTAATCCTTATACAGGGATTTGGATATACAACAGGGCCCCTGGGTTGCATCTACCAAGTAGCTGCTGGCTAGAGGAGTCATAATTAGTGGCTCAAGGTACTGGATGGACAGAAATAGGAGACAAAACCACAGTCAGGGTCAGATATCAGGTGGTCATTAAAAGGAAAGTCAGGCTAGCGAGGGTCAGAGTCTGGAGGGATTAAGGAAAAAACTTGGCCATGGTCACAAGCTGGGTCAGAATCAGAATAAGGGCATCAGGAATAGCATCAGGAAAATCCAAGAAATAACTGGCAACTACTCACAGTGTTCTGCAAGACTATGTAGGGTCAGGTACGGCCCCATTGGCCACAGAAGGGAGTTGATTACACCTGTTGAGCTGCCACACCAGTATCTCTGGCTAGACAGTGCCGGTGCCTCCGAATAATAACATCTCCTCCATCATCAGCACTTCCCGCAGGGTGAATACAGTGGGTGCCTGGTGACAGAAGCAGACGTCGCTGGAACAGGTCCAGATAGATAGTGTATCCTAACGATAAGTCATCACTCAATGCGATGACAATGTCCCTTTAAAATTAGCTGTATAGTCCCCATAACATTAAATTAAAGCCAGCTGTACCCACCGGTATTGTTGGGATTGCCTACAATCTAATGTATGTTGGGACCCAATAGTTGAATCAACCATCCCTTTTGCGCTCTGGAGCTGTCTGGCAGCGGGTTGCTCTGCTCTTCCCATTGAAAACACATGAACGCTGGCTCCGATCACTTCTGGCTTATTTCTAAATCCTGATATTCATCCCTGAAAGCGACATTTAAATGATGAGATTGCCAATATGCACTCACTCTGGCTCCCAACGGCCCCACACGGCACGATCATGGGCTACCAAAGGGGTTGTCATATTAGCGGGAATCCTGCTGAAGTCCCCCATGGCTGCCATCTTTGTCTTCCTGTGAAGCCTAGCCACAGTAATATTGCAGTACATAGTACATCAAACGATCACAGGTTCAAACCCTCTAGGGAGAATAAAGAAAAAAAAGGTTAAAAATGTAAATAAGTAATGTAAAAATTTAAATCACCTCCCTACTATAAATGCTGTAAAGAGAAAACTATCAAAACGCCACACTACTCAAACAATGTAATGAAAAAGAATCACAACATCATATACACCACAAAATGGAAATATTAAAAAGTTCCGGGTCTAAAAAAATTCCAATACTAAACAATTATTTTTTTATAAAAGTTCTGAATTGTTTTTACTATTTTACTTAAAAAAAAGATAAGCAAGTTTAACCCCTTTACCCCCCAAGGTGGTTTGCACGTTAATGACTGGGCCAATTCTGACCACTGTCAATTTATGAGGTAATAACTCTGGAACGCTTCAATGAATCCCACTGATTCTGAGATTGTTTTTTTATGACATATTGTACTTCATGATAGTGGTAAAATTTCTTCGATATCGCTTGTGTTTGTGAACAAAACGGAAATTTGGCAAAAAATTTAAAATTTCACAATTTTCAAAATTTGAATTTTCATGCCCTTAAATCAGAGAGATATGTCACACAAAATAGTTAATAAATAACATTTCCCACATGTCTACTTTACATCAGCATAATTTTGGAAGAAAAAATTTAGTTAGCAAGTTATAAGGGTTAAAAGGGTTAAAAGTTGACCAGCGATTTCTCATTTTTCCAACAAAATTTACAAAACCATTTTTTGAGGGAGCACATCATATTTGAAGTGACTCTGAGGGGCCTTTATGACAGAAAATACCCAAAAGTGACACCATTCTAAAAACTGCACCCCTCAAGGTACTCAAAGCCACATTCAAGAAGTTTATTAACCCTTCAGGTGCTTCACAGGAATTTTTGGAATGTGGAAGGAAAAAATTAACATTTTTTTTTTGGACAAAAATGTTACTTTAGCCCCAATTTTTTTTATTTTCGTAATGGTAACAGGAAAAAATGGACCCCAAAATTTGTTGTGCGATTTCTCCTGAGCACGCAGATACCCCATAAGTGGGGAAAAAAATACTGTTTGGGCACATGGCGGGGCTCGGAAGGGAAGGAGCACCATTTGACTTTTTGAATGTAAAATTTGTTTGACTAATTAGCGGACGCCACAACGCGTTTGGCGAGCTTCTGATGTGCCTAAAGAGTGGAAATCCCCCACAAGTGACACCATTTTGCAAACTAGACCCCTCAGGGAACTTATCTAGATGTGTGGGGAACACCTTGAACCCCCAGGTGCTTCACAGAAGTTTATAACATTGAGCCGTAAAAATAAAATGTTCACATTTTTCTCACAAAAATGTTTTTTCAGCCCCCAATTTTGCATTTTCATAAGGGTAACAGGAGAAATTGCACCATGCAACTTGATGTGCAATTTCTCCTGAGTATGCTGATACCCCATATGTGGGAGAAAACCACTGTTTGGGCGCACGGCAGGATTCGGAAGGGAAGGAGAGTGATTTGACTTTTTGAATGTAAAATTTAAATAAAAAAGCGCATTTGCTCACTACTTGAGTTTGTATTGGGTACTCAGGTATACACCATGTATCACGGGTGGTCAAATGACATGCTCAAGTCCCCGTTCTGCATGTTTCACAATTATTAGACACCCCAAAAAAACATGGCAGGGATCGCTCGTACATTGCAGGCAATCCCTGCTAGGCTTTCTGGCTGTATAACAGCTGCAAAACATATGGGGCCGAGACTCAAGCATGTCACTCGAGCACCCGTGATACTCTGTGCATACCCGAGCACCCGATGAAAACTCAAGTAGCAAGCACTTGCACTCAACACTAGTCACCATATCGTCGTCATTTTTTTCTTTACTTTTGAAAACATCCCAACCCTTGCACAACCCTAACCCTAGCCCAACCCCAACCCTAACCCAACCCTAACCCTAGCACAACCTTAACCCTAACCCTAGCACAACCTTAACCCTAACCCTAGCACAACCTTAACCCTAACCCTAGCACAACCTTAACCCTAACCCTAGCACAACCTTAGCCCTAACCCTAGCCCAACCTTAACCCTAACCCTAGCCCAACCCTAACCCTAACCCTAGCCCAACCCTAACCCTAGCCCAACCCTAACCCTAACTCTAGCCCAACCCTAACCCTAGCACAACCCTAATCCTAGCCCAACCCTAACTCTAGCACAACCCTAACCCTAGCACAACCCTAACCCTAGCACAACCCTGACCCTAACTCTAGCACAACCCTAACCCTAGCCCAACCCTAACCCTAGCCCAACCCTAACTCTAGCACATCCCTAACCCTAGCACAACCCTAACCCTAGCCCAACCCTAACCCTAGCCCAACCCTAACCCTAGCCCAACCCTAACCCTAACTCTAGCCCAACCCTAGCCCAACCCTATCTCTAGCACAACCCTAACCCTAGCACAACCCTAACCCTAGCATAACCCTAACCCTAGCACAACCCTAACCCTAGCACAACCCTAAGCCTAGCCCAACCCTAACCCTATCCCAACCCTAACGCTAGCACAACCCTAACCCTAGCACAACCCTAACCCTAGCACGACCCTAACCCTAGCCCGACCCTAACCCTAGCCCGACCATAACCCTAGCATGACCCTAACCCTAGCAAAACACTCACCCTAGCAAAACCCTAACCCTAGCAAAACCCTAACCCTACAAAACCCTAACCCTAGAGTTTATTTTTTACTCCTTTCCTCATGCGGTATAAGTGATTAGACGACTTTATTCTTTGGTTCGGTGTGATTAGAGTGATGCCAGATTCATATCGGGTTTTTATGATTGACAGCTGTTGTAGCACCCTGAGGATTCGGCTGCTACAGGGGTATTGCACCTCAACCCAGAGGTGTGATATTCCACTCCCGGGTAAGGATGGAGTGTGGAACTGAGCTCGGTAGGCTGCATGCACTACACACATCCCATTTCCGAGGAGCAGACCGACGGTACTCCCACTTAGAAATGTGCAGGTACGACCGAGTCTGTTCCTGGCTGGAGTGGGAGGGGGGTGGTACATCCCAAGTAGTGTAGGGGCAGATAGGGGGAGCAGCCTGGGTAAAGTTAGGAGCTCATTGGGTGCTGGTCACCTGAGCTCACACATAGAGGGTGTATATAAGGTGGGCACCAACTAAGAACAGGGTCAGTTGCAGAGAGAAAGTCAGGAGCAGAGGAGAAGAGAGACCCAGAGTGAGAGAGGAGAGAGAGAGAGACCCAGAGGCACAGAAGAAAAGGACTCTAAGACCCCAAACTAAATCCCCGGGTGAAGAGTCGGCACAGGGTACCGGAACCCAAGCTGGTGGGGGTAAAAACACTCCCCAGCCAGAGACCGGAGACCGTGGGCAGCGTTTGCCACGGTCACCCACCACATCCACCACGAAGGCATACCACGTGGAGGGTCAGGGAACCCAAGGCCAAGGGTGTCCCAACAGAAGGCCCGAGGGAGCTGGACCTGGGTGGATCAATAGTGGGGACGGCCAGAGAAACGACTGAAGGAGAGCTCAGGGTCACGCTCCGGACTTATTTGGGAGTTGGCTGGATCCAGAACCTGGTGGACGCAGCACGGCTCGGGAGGTCACTCGAAGCTGGAGTGACCAGAACATCAGCAGTGAGTAAACATCCTAAACTGCATAACCCGACTCTGTCTCTGATTGCCGTCTACACTGCATCACCACAACTCCCATCCTCTGCACCTGATCCCCCTGAGGCTATACCCCACCCGTTGGGGGTTATATCACCAGAGCTGCACCTATACCATCAGCCTCAGCGGACCCTGCTGCAGCGGCGGCCACAGTGACCGCAACACAACGGGTGGCGTAGTCGACAAATAAAGAACTTATAACATCTGTAGGACTGCCACATACAACTCAGTTTGACACCCTGGGCACGGACCGGGTCACAGCCACTCGGAAGACTACAACCCCCATCTGATCCGGCTCCGGATATTCCCACTAACGAATATGGCCCAGGGGGCGCGTCAACTTTGGCGTAGTCGGCAGGATTACGTGCCCGCAACACCCGGGTACTGCGTGCCTGAAGAAAAGTGCAAGTTTACCTCAGAAAGAAGTCTCCCGCCGGTTCCGGAGGGTCCACGCCATCGGACCCCATCACAGGTCGTTTCCCGCCGATTGTCCGCCATTTCCAGCTTGTTCCCGCCATCTGCAGAGTTTCCCGCCACTGGGCGACTCTTCCCGCCAAATCCGAAGATTTCCCGCCTTGGAAGAGCAGCGGACGCCATTATGGGCGTGCCAAAGGAGGGCAAGAGGCCGCCTCCCATCGTGGGCCAGGACAGAAAATGGCGCCAAAAGTGGAAACCGCCCCCACCAACAGAGACTGTGATGCTGGAGGTGTCTGTCAGCGTGAAAGAACTACCCCTGGAGCTGACAGTCACCGAGTTGCCCCGGGACCGCCCTCGAAGTGGGAGGAGACGAAAGAAAAGAACGAAGATGGGTGCCGCCTGGAGCAGTCTGGAGCGAGCGCACCCGGAGGCAAGAAGCCTGGAGAGGAGTAGCGGAGGAGCTTACCCGGAGATGGAGAGAAAGCAGAACAGCACCGGCCCGCTGGCCAGGAGTCTGCTAGAGACCGAGGAAGGAGAGCGGAGCAGCACCGGCCCGCTGGCCAGGAGCCTGCTGGAAGAAGAGCAGAGCAGCTGACCCGTTGGTCAGGAGCCTGCTAGACACCACGACCCCACTAGGCCTAGTGGAGGTCCTTGCACAGCTCCCCCGAGACCGGGAGTGTGCACAGACTGCCCTAGAGGGCCTCGCACGGAGGATGGCCCGGGTACAGCGCGAGATATTGGCGGAATGGAGCCGGGAGATGGCCCAGCAAGCTGAGACCAGTCAACGGAGCACGCTACCCTGGAAGAGGAAACAGACCGCCTCTGAGGATGGCGCGGGAGGACCAAAGGCCGGAGACGGCGCCGAGAAGGGAGCCGGACGCAAGGAGGCAGGTAAAGGGGACGCCTATACCCCAAGCCGGGAAACCGCCCACCTGCCCCAGCTCCCCGTCGCAGAGCCCGAAAGTCCCCCTGCTGTGCCCGTAGCCGCCATGTCACCGCTATGGACTAGGCCCCGACCGGAAGCCGCCGCAGCGACCCCTGTGACGTCACGCGCCTCGACCCGGAGCGTGACAAAGCAGGAAATACCACCAGCCTGGTCGCAAGGCCTAGTACCCCCGGGCGCCGCATCACCAACAGCGCCCCCTACCTCCGCGGAGCCTCCGGCCTGGTCGCAAGGCCAGGTAGCCCAGGGCGCCGCCGTATTAACGGTGCCCTTCACCTTCCAGGTGCCCCAGGCCTGGCCGCAAGGCCTGGGCAATCCGGGCGCCACCACCACCGCGCCCGCGCCCGTAAAACCAAGGGTGCCACACCTGGGGGAGGACTTGTTCAGCCAGCTCACATGGCCGGACGGGCGGCCCTTCATCTGGCCCGAAGAATTCCATGAGCTGGAACGGCAGCAGAGACTAGGGCCCTTGTGTGAGCCCCTGATTCCGGCTCCGAAGCCCGTGGCACGGGTCTCGCCTCCTCTGGAAGAAGCCCAATTTGAGTGGGACCCCACCGGAGAAGACCTAATGGGGTTCACTCAGGAAACCAGGGCAGCTGCAGCGGAGCGTGCTGAGTGTTGCCGACAGCAGCTCGAAGAGTTTGCGAGGGAGCGGAGAGAGAGGCGGGTCCGGGAGCAACAGGCCCAAGTATGGAGCGCCGAGCAGAAGAGCCGAACCAGGAGGGACCCCCGTGCAGCGCACAGTCCCCGTACCACCGGGACTGTAATAAAGTTTAACCTGCAGCATGGGTGGGGCTTCATCAGAGACAACAACACCCCCGGCGGCGTCTTTGTCACGCGCAGAGATGTGGAGTCCCATCTGCCGGAGGGGCACAGAGGTCGTGACCTTTATATCGGGGACGAGGTCACCTTTACCCGGCACAAGTGTGCCAAAGGACCTTACGCCCTCCATGTGCATCGCCTGACGGAGGAGGAGTTGCGGTGCGAGGAGGAGGAGCAAGAGGACCCGGACGGGTCTGAAGTTACAACCAGCTACAAGCAAAGAGCAGGAGGAAGACGCCGTTGAGTGCGGCAGAGCAGTAGATGTAAATAGTTACCCGACCGGGTACCAAAGAAACTGTTGCTACATATATATAGTCCCCGTTGGGACCAGCATGAGTGAACTGTTTACCCGTTATTCCGTATTCATACCAGGCTGAGGACTGTGAGCAGCCATTCCCTTCCCTTTACCTGGCCGAGGACTGAGAGCGGCCAACTTCCCCTGTATATAGTTGCGCTTCCTAAAGCGCCCCCTACCGGTTTTATAGGAAAACCAGTTTTCCAGAGAGACTGTCGCACTTTACCCGGTCACACGTTGCACAGTGACCGGAGGAGGAGCCAGAGGCGACGAGAATGTTTTATATTGATATATATATATATGTTGTTTTATATGTTTTATATGTTTATGAAAAATTTGTATGTTTTTGGTGTTATGTCTTACAGCCCGAGGACGTGCTGTGATTTACCAGGGGGGAATGTAGCACCCTGAGGATTCGGCTGCTACAGGGGTATTGCACCTCAACCCAGAGGTGTGATATTCCACTCCCGGGTAAGGATGGAGTGTGGAACTGAGCTCGGTAGGCTGCATGCACTACACACATCCCATTTCCGAGGAGCAGACCGACGGTACTCCCACTTAGAAATGTGCAGGTACGACCGAGTCTGTTCCTGGCTGGAGTGGGAGGGGGGTGGTACATCCCAAGTAGTGTAGGGGCAGATAGGGGGAGCAGCCTGGGTAAAGTTAGGAGCTCATTGGGTGCTGGTCACCTGAGCTCACACATAGAGGGTGTATATAAGGTGGGCACCAACTAAGAACAGGGTCAGTTGCAGAGAGAAAGTCAGGAGCAGAGGAGAAGAGAGACCCAGAGTGAGAGAGGAGAGAGAGAGAGACCCAGAGGCACAGAAGAAAAGGACTCTAAGACCCCAAACTAAATCCCCGGGTGAAGAGTCGGCACAGGGTACCGGAACCCAAGCTGGTGGGGGTAAAAACACTCCCCAGCCAGAGACCGGAGACCGTGGGCAGCGTTTGCCACGGTCACCCACCACATCCACCACGAAGGCATACCACGTGGAGGGTCAGGGAACCCAAGGCCAAGGGTGTCCCAACAGAAGGCCCGAGGGAGCTGGACCTGGGTGGATCAATAGTGGGGACGGCCAGAGAAAGGACTGAAGGAGAGCTCAGGGTCACGCTCCGGACTTATTTGGGAGTTGGCTGGATCCAGAACCTGGTGGACGCAGCACGGCTCGGGAGGTCACTCGAAGCTGGAGTGACCAGAACATCAGCAGTGAGTAAACATCCTAAACTGCATAACCCGACTCTGTCTCTGATTGCCGTCTACACTGCATCACCACAACTCCCATCCTCTGCACCTGATCCCCCTGAGGCTATACCCCACCCGTTGGGGGTTATATCACCAGAGCTGCACCTACACCATCAGCCTCAGCGGACCCTGCTGCAGCGGCGGCCACAGTGACCGCAACACAACGGGTGGCGTAGTCGACAAATAAAGAACTTATAACATCTGTAGGACTGCCACATACAACTCAGTTTGACACCCTGGGCACGGACCGGGTCACAGCCACTCGGAAGACTACAACCCCCATCTGATCCGGCTCCGGATATTCCCACTAACGAATATGGCCCAGGGGGCGCGTCACTGTCACACACTAAAAAAAATATTTTTTGCAAAGACTAATTTTTGCATAGCCATATTTTGAGAGCTATAATTTTTCCATATTTCGGCCGACAGTCATGTGATGGCTTGTTTTTTGCGGGACAAGTTGACGTTTTTATTGGTACCATTTTTGGGCAAGTGACATTTTTTGATTGCTTTCTATTCCGATTTTTGGCAGGCATTCTAAACAAAAACCAACAATTCAGGAATTTTTTTTTTTTTTTTTATGCCGTTCTGCGTGTGGTAAAATGGATAAGGCAGCTTTATTCTTTGGGTCAGTATGTTTACAGTGGTACCATTTTTTTTTTTTGGCGCTTTTACACAATAAAAACTATTTTATAGAAAAAAATATTTTTTTTTGTATCGCTTTATACTGAGAGCTATAACTATTATTTTTGGGCTAATGGCACTGAATGGCAGCTTGTTTTTTGCGGGACAAGATGACGTTTTTAGCGGTACCATTTTTTTTTATATTCGTCTTTTTGATCGCGTTTTATTCCATTTTTTGTTTGATGGTATGATCAGGCATTGTTTTTTGCTTCGTCTTTTATTTTTATTTTTTACCGTGTTCACTAAAAGGGTTAACTAGTGGGACATTTTTATAGGTCAGGTCGTACCGGACGCAGCGATACAAAATGTGTACTTTTATTGTTTTTTTTGTTTTTTTCATAATAATATGTATTTATGGGTACAGTATATTTTTATTTCATGGGGGATTTTTTATATATATATATATATATTTACATTTTTTTTTTCACTTTCTAGCACTTTTTTTTACTTGTACACTATGTCCCACTATGGGACTTTCACTTTTTGCAGCCTGATTGCTTATATACAGTAGCATAGAGATGCAGCAGCATATACTGTATGTATTAGTACACCTTGGGTCAGAAAGGGGTTAATATTGTCGTAATCATACTGACCTGGAGAATTAGGTAATCAGGTCCATTTTACTGCAAAGTGAACACCGTACAAACAAAACCTCAAAAAACAATAACAGAATTATATATTTTCCAGTATTTCACCTCACTTGAAATTTTATTTGCATTTTTCAGTACATTATTTGGTAAAGGAAATGCTGTAGTTCAAAACGACAGAGAAAAACAAGACCTCACATGGGTATGAAATAGAAAAATAAAAAAAAGTCATGACTCTTGGAAAAAGGAGAAGGGAAAAAAAAACGGAAGTCCAAAAATTAAAACTGGCCTTGACAGTAAAGGGTTAAAAAATGAGAGTTGAGCTCTGATTAGTTGCTGTGGATAACAAAGACAGTTTTTCTCTTAGAAGGTTGAGATAAATGAAGTCCAATGAGTTATATTTCAAGCAGTCAAGCAGATGTCATTAGATTTTATAATATAAGATACATAAATTATTATGGATCTCTTGGACCTGATGAAGCTGATATACTTATTTTGAAAATTCCTGCAAGAGAAGCACTATAAATAATTCATTATGTAACTTTTCCTACCGAATATTAAAATAAGCATAAAACACTCATCTTAATATCAGTATTATACAATCTGATGTGGAGTTTCCAAGTAAGTACCCCAGAATCTATTTAATATCATTGCAGTTATTTTGAAATCTAGTGATAGATTCAATTTAAAGAGAATTTATATTAATGTTTGTGGTCGTGATCTACCAACTCAACACAATGTCATTACGGGACCTGTAGTTTTAGAGCAGTGATGTCATCAACATCGTCCCACCCAAAGTAAGCTACTGTGCAGTGAAAACAATGGGGGGCAACACAGCGGCTGCCCTTTCTCCAGACCAATCTGCCCTAAATTTGTCACATAGGTAGAACAGGCACTTGGTGGGGGGTTAACATCGGGTCTCAGCATTTTAGGATCTACTGTTTTCGACATATTAGCAAAAAAACAGCACAAAAGCAAATATTAATTTAAATAATTTTTGGACCGAGTTGCAAAGGAACTAGTCGGACAGGCGGATTCCCGGCGGTTTCTCCCCGCCTGCTACCCTGGAGTGACAGGTCTCTCCCTGTGTGCATGTATAGGGACAGACCTGTCAGTCACTGGCAGCGGGCGGGGAGAAACCACCGGGGATCCGCCCATCTGACTAGTTTCCTGTGTAGCTCAGTCCCCGGTGGCTTTTACAGTGTATATTATTCTCTGAAACGTTGCAGCATTTCAGAGTTAAACATACTGTAACGGCTGAAATCATGCTGCTAGTGTCTGATACATGATGACCATCTATCAACTGTCAGGTTCCCTTCAATACGGAGGTAAAATATTGATCAAATACTGAACGTGTGAACGTAGATTAAGCGTAAAATACAAATAAATACATATAGAATAAACAAAATAACTAAAAATATTTTTTCCTTTTCATGTGTGGGGATACAATTTTGGTATCTTAAATTAGCCCATAAGTGTGAAGTCATAAAACATGTCAGAAGATGAGAAAAACTTCAACTGTGCATGAAATGACAGAGCTAGTATTATAATAAACAGTATGAAATTATACTATATGGACAAAAGTATTGGGACACACTCTGAACTCAGGTTTTCATTCAGTCCCCTTTTCCCCCAGTGTATAACATCCGGCCCTCGCCCCCCAGTGTATAACATCCGGCCCTCGCCCCCCAGTGTATAACATCCGGCCCTCGCCCCCCAGTGCATAACATCCGGCCCTCGCCCCCCAGTGCATAACATCCGGCCCTCGCCCCCCAGTGTATAACATCCGGCCCTCGCCCCCCAGTGTATAACATCCGGCCCTCGCCCCCCAGTGTATAACATCCGGCCCTCGCCCCCCAGTGCATAACATCCGGCCCTCACCCCCAGTGTATAACATCCGGCCCTCGCCCCCCAGTGCATAACATCCGGCCCTCGCCCCCCAGTGTATAACATCTGGCACTCACCCCCCCAGAGTATAACATTCAGCCCTCGCCCCCCAGTGCATAACATCCGGCCCTCACCCCCAGTGCATAACATCCGGCCCTCACCCCCAGTGCATAACATCCGGCCCTCGCCCCCCAGTGCATAACATCCGGCACTCACCCCCCCAGTGCATAACATCTGGCCCTCACCCCCCGATGTATAACATCCGGCCCTCGCCCCCCAGTGCATAACATCCGGCCCTCACCCCCAGTGCATAACATCCGGCACTCACCCCCCCAGTGTATAACATCTGGCCCTCGCCCCCCAGTGCATAACATCCGGCCCTCACCCCCCAGTGTATAACATCTGGCCCTCGCCCCCAGTGCATAACATCCGGCCCTCATCCTCCAGTGTATAACATCCGGCCCTCGCC
Source organism: Phyllobates terribilis (assembly GCF_046119375.1). NCBI lineage: Eukaryota > Metazoa > Chordata > Amphibia > Anura > Dendrobatidae > Phyllobates > Phyllobates terribilis. The sequence goes on along the minus strand of NW_027362769.1, from coordinate 143,455,054 downwards.
CCCCAGTGTATAACATCCGGCACTCACCCCCCCAGTGTATAACATCTGGCCCTCACCCCCAGTGCATAACATCCGGCCCTCGCCCCCCAGTGCATAACATCCGGCCCTCACCCCCAGTGCATAACATCTGGTACTCACCCCCCAGTGTATAACATCCGGCCCTTGCCCCCCAGTGTATAACATCTGGCCCCCGTCCCCAGTGTATAACATTTGGCCCTCGCCCCCCAGTGTATAACATCTGGCCCCCTTTCCCCTGTGTATAGCATCCGACCCTCGCCCCCCAGTGTATAATATCCATCCCCCATCCCCGGTGTATAACATCCAGCCCTCGCCCTCCAGTGTATAAGATCCGGCCTTCCGCCCCCTGTGTATAACACCCAGCCCTCGTCCCCCCGGTATATAACGTCAGGTACTTGCTCCCCAGTGTATAACATAAGGCCCCCCGTTCCTGGTGAATAACATCCTGCCTTCACCCCCAGTGTATAACATTCGGCCCTCGCTCCCCCAGTGTATAACATCCCGCCTCCCGCCCCCCAGTGTATAACATCCGGCCCGCCGCCCCCCAGTGTATAACATCCAGCCCTCGCCCCCCAGAGTATAACATCCGGCCCTCGCCCCCCCAATGTGTACAGTGTGTAACATCCGGCCTCCCGCCCCCCAGAGTATAACATCCGGCCCTCGCCCCCCCAATGTGTACAGTGTGTAACATCCAGCCCTCGCCTCCCATTGTATAACATCGGGCCCTCGCTCCCCAGTGTATAACATCCGGCCCCTCGTCCCAAGTGTATAACATCTGGCCTTCGCCCCTGGTGTATAACATCCGGCCCCTCGTCCCAAGTGTATAACATCTGGCCTTCGCCCCTGGTGTATAACATCCGGCCCCTCGTCCCAAGTGTATAACATCTGGTCTTTGCCCCTGGTGTATAACATCCGGCCCCTCGCAATGACTTCTGCCATTACTAATGTGTGAAAGAACTGCCAGTGATGCAGAGATCACTGATACCAGCGCGGTCCTGTAATAGGAGCCACCGGGGTAACAAGTCCGTTCATGACATTTCTTCCTCCTAAATCTTCCCCCATCACCTGTGAGGGATATTATTGAGAAGTGGAAGGAACCGCAGCAACTCAGCCACAAAGTGGTGACCCCGGGGGGCCGAGGTGCTCAGGAGCAGAGGGCAGAAAAGTCACCACCACTCTGCTGACTCCATAACTGAAGAGTCCAGACCTCCTCTGGTATTAACATTGGCACAAAAACTACGCCCCTGCCGGGAGCTTCATGGCCGAGCAATTGCATGCAGCCGTACATCACCAAGCACAATGCCGAGCGTTGGATGAAGTGGTGTAAAGCTGCCACCACTGGACTCTGGAGGAAACGTGTTCTGTGCAGTGATGGATCACACTTCTCTATCTGGTGTCTGATGGAGGAGTCTAGGTTTTGTGGATGCCAGGAGGACGTTACCCCCTGACAGCATTGTGCCCCTGTACAGTTTGGTGGAGAAAGGATAATGCTATGGGCTTGTTTTTCAGGGGTTGGAATAGGTCCCAATTGTAGTTTCCAGCTTTGTGGGAGTAGTTTAGGGAAGACCCTTTTCTGTTCCCCGTGACTTTGTCCAGCGCACAAGGTCCATACAGACATGTTAGGGGAGCTTGGTGGGAAGAACTAAAACAGAGATTATGAACTCTCATAGAAATCCTTTCCAGAAGAGTTGGAGCTGTTATATCTGCAAAGAGACTAACTTCATATTAATGTCTATGGAATTACAATTGGAGGTCAGAAAAGCTCCTGGAGGTGTCCTAATACTTGTGCTCATATAGTGTATGTTTTCCCATGCAGCAGACCAAGAGACGAACATAAATGTATATATGGCACTGCAGTGACACCCAGTGGCCACACAGTAATAAGACAATAATAAGAAAAATATTTCCTATGGCACACTGCCAGGATTCCAAAAGGTGTTTTCTTTTACCATTTGCTCCAATCCAAGTCTATTGTAATGGACAAATGAAAACTACTGAGAATCTCCATCTGAAAATACATTACAGATTATTTTTTTTATTTACTACCATTTAATTCTCATTAGTTCTGTTATCTACCTAGAAAAATCCCAATAATTAACCAAACAAAAGGCTTACAAAAAATTAGAACTATTGATAGTAACTACTATATGGTACAGCAAACATGTAACAAAGCTTTTCTTCACCTGGTGCACAGGTACAGTGGCCATCAACATAAAATGTACACATGCAAACATACCGTATATAACTTTTAGAATTGGTACACTAAAAGAAAAAGTGTTATACATAAATGTACATACTACTGTAATGTGATACATATATATTCACACACATATGTAATACACATGCAATTAAAATAATGCAAAATGCTAGCAAAACCTTTCACAGGCTGCAAAACAAATTACAACCACTGGATGGCGCCACATATATCATCTCGTGACAGAGTATTGCACAAACATGTATGTTTTTTTTCCATCTTAGGATATGTCACACTACACATACAAACACATCACACACATACATATGTAACTAGACACATTACACATATTTGCTTCACCGGCAGCTCTGTCACATCCTAGCAGTGGAGAAGGAGTTAAGCTGAGCAAAGGAATGGGTCCATGTAGATACAAAGCTGACATCACCGCTCAGCGATGGGAGCCATGATGCCGGAGTTCAGCATAGATATGACCTTTGCAGCAACTGATTGGCTGCAGCAGACACATGCCAGCGGCATGTAAACAAAGACATCATATTGATTTTTTTTAATATGGATATTTTTATTTTTTTTAACAAAAGTAACCTTATATCATTTTTACAAAACCATGTTTATACCAATAATGGTAACCTAGTACAATAACGTGTCTACTACACTTCTCTCTTTCTCTTCCTTCCCCCTTCTCTCTTGTGTACCTCTCTCTTCTGTACCTCTCTCTCTCTCTCTCTCTCTCTCTCTCTCTCTCTTTTCCTTTCTTCTTCTTTGTCTTTGTCTCTTTTTGCTCCTTTGCTCTTTCTCTTTCTTCTTTTTCTCACACCGCTCATTATTTCACTTCCACTGAAGGGGCTGCAAGGACTGTTGTGAAGGATGTGATCTGTTGGCGGTGTCGCAATCCGGGACAGGTAGCCGCCCAGTGTCATACATTAGCTGAGCCAATGGACTGCAGCCTAGGCAGACGATGTTCTTACTATGCTTACCCAGCCTGCAGTGTGGACTGTCAACCCGGCGAAGGGCCGCAGACGTGTGCCGTATCCGTTAATGGAGTGATGGTCCTGGGGCTGTTGGACTCCGGGAGTCTGGTAACCTTAATCAGTGTCACCATTCCCCACCAGCTGATCCCTACCAAATCTGTGGCCGTCCGCTGTATACATGGGGACACCAAGAACTACCCGGTGGCCAGAGTGACAGTCGGAACAGACTGTGGCGCCCAATCCCACAAGGTCGTATTGGGGCGCAATTTTCCCTTGCTCTGGGACTTGTGGGGGAAGGGATCCAGACTGAGTCACGGGGACAAAAGCCAAGACCCTAGAGAAATACCCCGGTTGACATCGGAAGTGGATGAGTTCCCACTGTGTGTCCTTGTCGGCGATGAGGACGAGACTGTGACCAAGGGAGTCGACGTCCCTGAATTAGAGGTGCCCGGAGAGAACTTTGGGTCAGCTCAAGTTCGGGACTTGACCTTGAAAGAGGCGTGGTACAATATTACGGTTTGTAATGGTGTTGCTCTAGAGCCAGGGGCGGACACCAGGTACCCACACTTTAGAGTTCAGGGGGAGCAATTATACCGGGTAGCCAAATTAAAAGGTGAAGAGGTAGTGGAACAGCTGTTAGTTCCAGGGCCATACCGTCGGAGGGTATTGGACATGGCCCACTCAGATATTCTGGGGGGACCGCTAGGATTTGAAAAAACTCAGGAGAAAATAGTGAGGAGGTTTTACTGGCCAGGATGTCACCTGGAGATCATAAACAATTGTAGATCCTGCCCCACCTGCCAGATAACCGTGCCCACCTTCCACTTCCGTAGTTCCCTTTGAGAGGATTTCCATGGACCTCATGGGTCCCTTAGTTAAATTGGCCCGGGGCCACCAGTACATCATGGTGGGCATGGACTATGTGACCCGGTACCCCGAAGTGGTACCCTTAAGGAACTCGTCCAGTAGTAACATAGCCCGAGGACTTGTCCACATCTTTGCCAGGACCGGCCTGCCGAATGAAATCCTGACGGACAAGGAACCCTATTGGTGAGCAAGGTGATGAAGGAGATGTGTAAAGTTCTTCAGATTACCCAGCTGTGAACCTCCGTTTACCATACGCAGACCGATGGCCTGGAGGAGCGCTTTAATAAGACCCTGAAAGCAATGCTCAAAAAGGTCGTCGAGAAGGATGGATGTGACTGGGACTATCTGCTACCGTTCCTGCTCTTCTCCATCAGAGAAGTTCCTCAAGCCTCCACTGGCTTCTCTGCGTTCGAACTTCTGTATGGCTGACATCCAATGGGTCTCCTAGACATAGCCAAGGAAACCTGGGAGGCTGAGGTCACGCCTCACCAGAGCATCTTCGAACATGTCGAACAGTTACAGGAGAGAATGGCGAAAGTGATACCCCTTGTGAAGGAACATCTCCGGGCGCAGGAAGCCCAGGCGAGGGTGTATAACCGGTCAGCCAGACTGAGACAGTTCCAGCCTGGGTATTGCGTTCTGGTTCTCATTCCCACTGTCGAAAGTAAGTTCCTGGCCAAGTGGCAAAGCCCGTATGAGTTGGTGGAGAAACTTAATGAAGTGAACTACCAAGTCCACAAGCCTGGCTGAAGAAAGCCGCACCAGGTGTACCATGTAAACCTTCTCAAGCTGTGGCGAGATCAGGAACCCGTGGGAGCTCCTTGTCTGAGAGCCGCTCCCGAAGGCAAGGTATAAGAGGTCACTATAGCAGAGACTATCGCCGGCCCAGAAGCAACAGTGTCGAGAACTGCTACAGCAGAATTGTGATCTGTTCTCAGAGTTGCCGGGGCATACTCAAGTGGTAGAGCATGACGTGCTAACAGAGCCACATATGAAAGAGTGAACCTGAAGCCGTACCGGATTCCTGAAGCACGCCGAGAGGTGATCTCGGCCGAGGTGAAGAGGATGTTAGACCTCGGTGTGATAGAGGAGTCAAAGACTGGTTGGTTGAGCCCAATCGCCCTCGTGCCAAAACCCAATGGATAGTGGAGGTTTTGTAATGACTACCACCGGCTGAATGAGTTATCTAAGTGCGACGCATACCCAATGCCCCGCGTCGACGAGTTCATCGAGAGGCTGGGACCAGCAAGGTATATCACCACCCTTGACCTGACGAAGAGTTATTGGCAGATCTCCATGTCACAGATGACCAAGGAGAAGACGGCTTTCACGACACCTGATGGGTGCTTTCAATACACTCGGATGCCGTTCGGACTACAGGGGGCCAATCCAGACCTGGCCGCAAACACTCTCCAAGAAGCAAGTAAGAGCGTTCCTGGGAATGGTGGGATATTACCGCCGGTCTATCCCAAATTTTTCCACGATGGCCACGCCACTGACGGATCTCCTAAAAGACACCAGATCAACCATGGTGAAGTGGACGGAGGAAACAGAGACGGCGTTTCAACAGTTGAAGCTAGCACTGTGTAAGAAGCCGGTCCTGGTTGCACCAGACTTTAAGAAAGAATTTGTGGTCCACACAGATGCTTCAGAAGGTGGCCTAGGAGCCATACTCTCTCAAGAGATAAATGGGTAAGAACATCCCATTCTCTATCTAAGCCGGAAGCTCTCGTCCTGCGAGAAAAACTACGCTATAGTAGAAAAAGAGTGTTTAGCCATAAAGTGGGCCGTAGATACACTAAGATATTACCTACTAGGCCAGAAGTTTAAGTTGATGTCAGACCATGCCCTTTTGAGATGGTTGAGGGAAAAGAGGGGTAAAAATGCCAGGGTAACTAGATGGTTCCTAGCTCTTCAGGACTTTAACTTTCACGCGGAGCATAGGCCAGGGAAGTTACACAGGGACGCTGATGCCCTTTCTAGAATTCCCTGTCTGGTATTGGAAGGTGTCCAAACCTGGGGCTTTGGGCAGAGGGGGGAAATATGTGACAGAGTCACAGGTGTGATATACGAGGGGAGGTATGTGTCACTCAGGTTGCTAGCCTGTGTGAACTAAACCTGCAAAATTTCTGCCAGCAAGTTATATGCTAGGGGTCAACTCACTAAAGGGTGTGTGGTTTTATGTGAATGGCAAAGAGGGTGGGAAGCCATTCACACTACCTCCCATCAGGGTGTGACTGAGCAAGGTTTAAATGCTCAGTCACCATTTTTTTTTTCTGTTGTTTTGTCTGGAGAGGCAAGGTCTCCAGACTGGAAAAGCCACAGATCAGAGAGGAGCTGAAAGCTGGGACTACAACCTGTGTGGGTGAATCCCACACTGCTATGGACTGTGCTATAGTTTATCTTTTGTTCTGTTGTTTTGCCAGTAAGGCTGGGTTTATTTCTGCTGGAGCTGCAGGGCTTTATGCCACATAATAAAGCCTGCAGAGAAAATACGGTTCCTGAATCTACTTCCGGAAGCAGACGACTTACCACAGCATACAGTATATAACTACTATTTTACAGAGCAGACACTGGCCAGTAACTTCTGTACTTGAAGCTAGCTGGTTTAACCCCTTAGATGCTGTGGTGAACAGACACCGTGGCATCTAAGCGGTAAAATAGGTGGGACCTTCTGTCACCCCCATTTAGCCATTGTGATATGAACGTGGGAACCCGATGGGTTGTTTAATGGCAGCCGGTGGCCCAGTCAGAATGTACGTATTTTATTTAATGGTAAAAGACTGAATGATGCAAAAGAGTCATCAGAGTCGCTTTATAATCCCAGTATTTATACCAGCTACAGATAGGAGTCTTTGGCCATGTTCCCATTTGTAGAAATGCTGCATTTTTTCTGCTTGTGTTCATTCATACCAAAATATGAAAAACAATCCGCTCTCTTCATTGCTTTGTTGCTTTATTAAATGCATTTTATCTTTTTCTAATGCAGAAACAATGTGGCACTTTTGCAATGCATTTTTTAAGAAGTAGTAATTCTGCACTGATCACCTTCCTACCATTTGACATACATTTGCTTCATACGTCAGGTTCTAGTCTTTGATGCAAGCTCAGAAACGGAGCTTGAATCATTGCCTACATTTAATGGGTGTGCTACACAGCCATCATCTGCCACTAACAGCAGCAAGCAGAGCAAAGCTCCACTCGCTGCTGGTAACTTTTTCAATGCTACTGTCAATCTCTGAGAGCAGCATTTACAGCACACAATCTGGGGGAAGCACCATTCCAAATGCTCATTGCCCCCCCCTGAGGGTCTGCAGAACATTCCCTTGCCCGTGGATGGTCTCATTGGAGACCGTGAGTTTTACCATATACTGCAATACTATAGTATTACTGTATATAGTACAAGCGATCGGACAATTGCAGGTTCAGATCCTATAAGGGGACTAACTAAGTAAAAAAAATAGATATATGCATATATACATTTATAATATATATATATATATATATATATATACATACATACATACACACATACATACATACAGTTGTAATGCAGCGACTTGCTGGCATTACGGTAATGGTCCAGGATGTGTTTCACCTGACCATGTACCTTCCCCCTCAGGTGACTGGTCACATGACTGTGACATAGCACAGGTCCTGGCCGCACAGAATGTCTGTCTGATCACATGACTGTGACATCAGCAAGGTCCTGTCAGTGTGTCTGTGTGTGCACGGGATGCATATATAAACCCTGCTTGATGGGAGACAGGTGTGTTCTGTGAGAGAGGCGTAAGGCCTGTTCCCGTGTGTGTGGGACACTGACCGCGTGAGGCCTAGTGAGGCCGAGTGAAGCCTGGTGCCTGAAAGGTCGAGACTGGATCCTGTGTGGATGCTAGTGGCCTTGGAAGGCAGAGGTTTTGATGAATAGTCCTTTGAGGGAACGACGGCTGGAGACCCCCACCTGGGAAGCCGCAAAGCCACAGTGGTGGCGGAGTAATGGACTGAGACAGCTAAACCCGGCAAAGGTAATACCCTGTGTTATATGGACATTAATATGGACATTGCTATGTTATTACCTTGCTGAAGGCTGTACCTGGAGCAAGTGGGCCGGTGGGTCACTTGGCTCGTGAATATTATATATATGTGTGTCGGCGTGCCACTGAGTTGGACCCGGTCATATGCGGTTTATGAAGTAATAAACTGCTGAGCACTGTTTAAAAAACGGAAAGACATTGCACATGTGCATTGATTGTCGCAGCGAAGCGAGCATTCCCCATTGTGATGTCTAGTGCTGCCTTACACAGTACAGACCAAAAGTTTGGACACCTTTTCATTTAAAGATTTTTCTGTATTTTCATGACTATGAAAATTGTACATTCACACTGAAGGCATCAAAACTATGAATTAACACATGTGGAATTATATACTTAACAAAAAAGTGTGAATAAACTGAAAATATGTCTCATATTCTAGGTTCTTCAAAGTAGCCACCTTTTGCTTTGATGACTGCTTTGCACACTCTTGGCATTCTCTTGATGAGCTTCAAGAGGTAGTTGTGGCGCCCCTGAGGGTTCAGTCGCCACAAGGGTACTGCACCTCAGATAGAGGTGTGGTATCTCTTCTTCCGGGTAAGGATGGAGCATCACTCTGGACCCCACTTCACCACTCAACACTACACCACTCCTGTCCTGTAGGGGGCCTGAATGCACCAGGGTGCTGCCCCGGCCCGGGATAGAGGAGATGGGGGGAACCAAAAGATAGGGGGAACCATGTAGTGGGTGAGAGTGGAGGACACACTTTTAGGAAACACTTATTGATTCATATTTAATCTACGGCCATCTTAGGTTCAACGTCTTTGATTGAGGGTCTTCTGTCAGGGTCCAGCAAGAGGCTGTAGCTGGCCGAAGGTTCGCGATCCTCGTACTCTGGCCTTGAGACGAGGAGCGGGTCAGATTTAACCACTGTTTCTACCCGGTCAAGGTCCTGTCCTAAGAAGGCCTGGGAGTGGAGCTCCACAGGCAAAAGGATCCCAGGGGGATACGGACGGAGCGGAGTTGCCACCTGTATTCTCTATTCTGGCCAAGCCAGAGGGATTCCTGCTGCAAAAGGGGTAACCAGCCCCCGACATCTGACTTTGTTACTTCACGTCTCAGTTGGAAGAGGCTTAGTGGATCCCAGGGGGATACAGATGGAGCGGAGTCGCCACCTGTATCCCTCACACTGCGTTTATCCAGTGGGACCCGGCCTTACACCACGTTCGTACCACACACAGTCAGGAGAAGACTCAGTGGGAGAACTTACCAAGGAGAGGAACACACACCAGCGGGGTCTCGACAGGTGCTCCTGATCTACCTGGGAAGTGCTGAACCCCCTTCCTAGTGGCCGCAGTACGCCGTGTGTAGCAGAGAGAAGCTTTGCGGCTGAAAGTTCACATAAAGTGAGTAAAGACCCGGATGACTTCATACACCGCCTCAGCTTGTTTATTCCTGCCCGGCACTGCACCCATCATACTTCCACATAGTCCTCCTACTCTCTCTGCCCTGAGGCCTACTCCGCCTGTGGGGAGTAGTAACATCTGAGCTGCTAGAACACCGGCCTCAGAGGACTGACGCAGCGCTGGTGGCCGTCACCAGGATCCGCAGGTGGCGTAGTCGAAATACCACTCATCCTTGAAAGCCCAATATTTTTATGTGACAGCCCTGGGCACGGACCGGGTCGAAGCCACGATTACATCCCTCCCCGCGACCCCGACACTGACTCGGCTCCGTGTAACCCCAAAGCTCAGGAAGGGCGTCACATTCACCGGAAATGGTCTTCCAACAATCTTGAAGGAGTTCCCAGAGATGCTTAGCACTTGTTGGCCCTTTGCCTTCACTCTGCGGTCCAGCTCACCCCAAACCATCTCGATTGGGATCAGGTCTGGTGACTGTGGAGGCCAGGTCATCTGGCGTAGCACCCCATCACTCTCCTTCTTGGTCAAATAGCCCTTACACAGCCTGAAGGTGTGTTTGGGGTCATTGTCTTGTTGAAAAATAAATGATGGTCCAACTAAACGCAAACCGGATGGAATAGATGCTGTGGCAGCCATTCTGGTTTAGTATACCTTCAATTTTGAATAAATCCCCAATAGTGTCACCACCAGCAAAGCACCCCCACACCATCACACCTCCTCCTCCATGTTTCACGGTGGGAATCAGGCATGTAGAGTCCATCCGTTCACCTTTTCGGCGTCGCACAAAGACACAGTGGTTGGAACCAAAGATCTCAAATTTGGACTCCTCAGACCAAAGCACAGATTTCCACTGGTCTAATGTCCATTCCTTGTGTTCTTTTGCCCAAACAAGTCTCTTCTGCTTGTTGCCTGTCCTTAGCCTATCCCCAAACACACCTCCAGGCTGTGTATGGGCTATTTGACCAAGAAGGAGAATGATAGGGTGCTACGCCAGATGACCTGGCCTCCACAGTCAACAGACCTGAACCCAATCGAGATGGTTTGGGGTGAGCTGGACCGCAGAGTGAAGGCAAAGGGCCAACAAGTGCTAAGCATCTCTGGGAACTCCTTCAAGATTGTTGGAAGACCATTTCCGGTGACTACCTCTTGAAGCACATCAAGAGAATGCCAAGAGTGTGCAAAGCAGTCATCAAAGCAAAAGGTGGCTACTTTGAAGAACCTAGAATATAAGACATATTTTCAGTTGTTTCACACTTTTTTGTTAAGTATATAATTCCACATGTGTTAATTCTTAGTTTTGATGCCTTCAGTGTGAATGTACAATTTTCATACTCATGAAAATACAGAAAAATCTTTAAATGAGAAGGTGTGTCCAAACTTTTGGTCTGTATTGTATGTATATATATACAGTTAGGTCCATATATATTTTGACGGAGCCAACATTTTTCTAATTTTGGTTCTAGACATTACCACAATGAATTTTAGACAAAACAATTCAGATGCAGTTGAAGTTCAGACTTTCAGCTTTCATTTGAGGGTATCCACATTAAAATTGAATGAAGGGTTTAGGAGTTTCAGCTCCTTAACATGTGCCACCCTGTTTTTAAAGGGACCAAAAGTAATTGGACAGATTAAATAATTGTAAATAAAATGTTCATTTCTAGTACTTGGTTGAAAACCCTTTGTTGGCAATGACTGCCTGAAGTCTTGAACTCATGGACATCACTAGACGCTGTGTTTCCTCCTTTTTGATGCTCTGCCAGGCCTTCACTGTGGTGGTTTTCAGTTGCTGTTTGTTTGTGGGCCTTTCTGTCTGAAGTTTAGTCTTTAACAAGTGAAATGCTGCTCAATTGGGTTGAGATCAGGTGACTGACTTGGCCATTCAAGAATATTCCACTTCTTTGCTTTAATAAACTCCTGGGTTGCTTTGGCTTTATGTTTTGGGTCATTGTCCATCTGTAGTATGAAACGACGACCAATCAGTTTGGCTGCATTTGGCTGGATCTGAGCACACAGTATGGCTCTGAATACATCAGAAATCATTTGGCTGCTTCTGTCCTGTGTCACATCATCAATAAACACTAGTGACCCAGTGCCACTGGCAGCCATGCATGCCCAAGCCATCACACTGCCTCCACCATGTTTTACAGATGATGTGGTATGCTTTGGATCATGAGCTGTACCACACCTTCACCATACTTTTCTCTTTCCATCATTCTGGTAGAGGTTGATCTTGGTTTCATCTGTCCAAAGAATGTTCTTCCAGAACTGTGCTAGCTTTTTTAGATGTTTTTTAGCAAAGTCCAGTCTAGCCTTTTTCTTCTTGATGCTTATGAGTGGCTTGCACCGTGCAGTGAACCCTCTGTATTTACTTTCATGCAGTCTTCTCTTTATGGTAGATTTGGATACTGATACGCCTACCTCCTGGAGAGTGTTGTTCACTTGGCTGGCTGTTGTGAAGGGGTTTCTCTTCACCATGGAGATTATTCTGTGATCATCCACCACTGTTGTCTTCTGTGGGCGCCCAGGTCTTTTTGCATTGATGAGTTCACCAGTGCTTTCTTTCTTTCTCAGGATGTACCAAACTGTAGATTTTGCCACTCCTAATATTGTAGCAATTTCTCGGATGGGTTTTTTCTGTTTTTGCAGCTTAAGGATGGCTTGTTTCACCTGCATGGAGAGCTCCTTTGACCGCATGTTTACTTCACAGCAAAACCTTCCAAATGCAAGCACCACACCTCAAATCAACTCCAGGCCTTTAGCTGCTTAATTGAAAATGACATAACGAAGGGATTGCCCACACCTGTCCATGAAATAGCCTTGGAGTCAATTGTCCAATTACTTTTGGTCCCTTTAAAAACAGGGTGGCACATGTTAAAGAGTTGAAACTCCTAAACCCTTCATCCAATTTTAATGTGGATACCCTCAAATGAAAGCTGAAAGTCTGAACTTCAACTGCATCTGAATTGTTTTGTTTAAAATTCATTGTGGTAATGTCTAGAACCAAAATTAGAAAAATGTTGTCTCTGTCCAAATATACATGGACCTAACTGTAATATATATATAAGATAAGATAAGATATAAGATATACTTTATTTTTATCCCGGAGGAAATTGCGGTATCACAGCAGCAGAACACAGATCTCGAACATGACACATATAATAACATAACATTTGGAATGCTTTAGACATTGCTTTTCAGACATTTGTTAAACACCCCCATAGCTGTTGGAACAAACGATCTCCTGTATTTTTCCTTTTTACACCTTAGTTGTATTAGGCGATTGCTGAATGTGCTCTTCTGTTTCGCAAACAGTTCATAAAGCGGGTGTGTGTTGTTGCCCATTATAGCTCTGCACTTCTTCTTAATCCTATCCTCTACCACCTCTTCAAAAATCCCAAGCTGTAGGCCCGCCGTCGCGCTAGCCTTCTCTATAAGTTTGTTGAGCTTGTTGGCGTCAGCAACACGCACACTGTTACCCCAGCAAATTATTGCCGCAAAGGTGGCACTAGCCACAATGGATTGGTAGAACACCTCAAGCATTTTGCCACACACATTAAAAGACCTTAACTTCCTTAGGAAGTACAATCTACTCATCCCCTTCTTGTAGACCTTCTCCATGTGGCACTTCCAGTCTAGCTTGCTATCCAGGTAAACCCCCAAATATTTGAAACTGTCCACCATCTCCACATCCTGACCGTCAATGGTAACAGGTAGGCATACCTTCTTGCACCTTCCATAGCTCATCACCAACTCCCTGGTTTTCTTAACATTTAGTTCTAGATAGTTAGCCGGGCACAATACTACAAAGTCCGCAACCACCATTCTATATTCCTCTTCATCCTGGTCCTTCCCAATACCGCCAACTATCACAGAGTCATCCGAGTACTTCTGGAGGTGACAACGGTCTGATTTATACTGAAAGTCAGCTGTGTACAATGTAAAGAGGAATGGCGACAGCACTGTTCCCTGCGGGGCTCCGACACTGCTCAGTACACTATCTGATGTAGCCGTCCCCCACCTAACAAACTGTGGCCTATCCGACAGGTAGTCAATTATCCAATTCACAAGTCCCTCATCCACCGCCATTTTAATCAACTTTCCACGCAGTAAGAGTGGCTGTAATGTGTATATATATATATACACAGTACAGACCAAAAGTTTGGACACACCTTCTCATTTAAAGAGTTTTCTGTATTTTCATGACTTTGAACATTGTACATTCACACTGAAGGCATCAAAACTATGAATTAACACATGTGGAATTATATACTTAACAAAAAAGTGTGAAACAACTGAAAATATGTCTTATATTCTTGGTTCTTCAAAGTAGCCACCTTTTGCTTCGATGACTGCTTTGCACACTCTTGGCATTCTCTTGATGAGCTTCAAGAGGTAGTCACCAGAAATGGTGACCCCCTGCCCCCCTTACAGTAAAGAAACTAAAAAAGAATATGAAGGTTTCTGGGTTTTTTTTGGACACTACAAAAAAATGACAGAATAAGTCATTAAAAATGTTGCTTGTAATCTAAAATGGTATTTGTTACACGCACGCCGCTAGGTTCAGATAGGGGCGAGACAGGTTTCATGAATTCTTTGGAATCCTGGGGGAACTGTTACTCAGGGTGATTATAGGCTGCAGCTTCTCACAGGCATACGTTAGATTCAATTGCTGACCAGACACATCTGACAAGAGTCTTTTTCAACAGTTTAACAGTGGAAACTAATCTGAAGCACGGCCAGTGCAATTCAGGGATATTACAGCAACAATCTTCATTACAGTACAGTCTGAGTTGCTTGAGCAACCGGCTCCAGTAACAATACAGTAGTTTCTTCACAAGGCACAGTATTACAGTCTCTTCAGTAGCATAATTCAGCATAGATTAGATTTCTTAACAGCACACTTCTATGCATACACAACCACAGGCTTTTCCTTCACAAGGACTCAATAGTAAACAGCATTCTTTATTCTGCATGGAGATGGGGTGGGGGGGTGATGAGGGAGATGATCCCTGTGACACAATTCCTTCCAGTCCTTATCTTCCTGCCCGATAATACTCTGCACTGTTAGTTCAGGGAGTTTATCTGACCTCTGTTTAGTTTCTCTCCTGATCTGAATCCTGTTCAGTTACATTTTCTCAGATCCATACAACATACCACCTTTCTCTTTGGCTTCAACCAGACTACAATAACAAGTTCCCCACAATCCCCCTGGGGCTCTGCTAAAACACTCTCCTTCTCCTGTGACTGTGCTAACCCCTCTAGTTGCTGGATGCTTCTGAAGCACAACACTTCCTGTCTCCTGTGCTTGTGTTATTCGTAACAGTTGCTGGATGCTTTTGAAGCAACAGCACTACTTCTGCATGTCACATATTTATTAAAATGTCAGCTCAGGGCGCAAAAAACAAACCCCCACACAGCTCCATCAGCCAGAAAATGGTGACACGTAAATCTTTTTATGAATTTCTGTTTTGTTTTTTTGACACTTAAAAAAATATACAAGTTTGGTATCGCCATAATCTTTTTTTTTTTTTTTTTGCGCAATTTAACCACACTTGACATTTTTTCACATTTTCTAGTACATTGAGTAATAAAATCAATGGCGCTATTCAAAACTTCAACTCATCCCGCAAAAAACAAGCCATCGGTTATGTGGACGAGAAAATAAAAAAAAGTTCTGGCTCTTGGAAAAAGTGGAAAAAAAAAATCATAAGGTCAAAAATGAAAATTTGCCCGATCAGCAAAGGGTTAAAAATGCACCGTGGGCACAACAAAATGTAGCACAAAAAAACATAACATTTGTGTTAAGTGGAAACAGTCTTATTTTGATTTCTTTATGGGGTTTTCATTCTCTGGGTCTAATCCTAGATAAAAAAAAATGTTTTGTACAATTTTGCATTCATTTTCTTTCTGTCTCATTTTCTTGCATCTAAAATGAAAAATAAAATGAAAAAAAAATGAAAACTTTGTATTTAGTAATCTGTAACCATGGCAACACATAGGTTTTCGTAGGAGCTGTATACACAAAACGGTAAGAGATTTTTAATCAAGACTGCTTGTACTGTAAAAACAGTAACTAATCCCAATCTAATAAGGTTGTTCAATATCATGGTTCTAAAATGAACTCATTAAGACTTTTCTATTAAAATGAACAATGAACAAGTAATTAATAAAACTGTTAATAAACATCCCATTATGCTGCAACAAATGACTAAATCATAATGTTATGCAACAAATTACAGATCACAATTATAGAAATTGACCTGCTTACTTAAATATTGCATAGGGCTAACTAGATTCTTTTTTTTCCCTCTTCTTTCCTAATTAATTCGCTAATTAATTTAATGATCACTTTCTGCATAATTTGAAATTTAAAAATGTCACTGTGTCAGATTTTACCATTCCTTTTTACACGCTGTCTGTTCCTACAAGATACATATTAACAAAACATGACCTCTATGCAAATGATAAGGACCCGCTGCTTTTTTTATTTGGAGTGCTGACGAGCACGTTCTGAGGAGGTGATTATATGATTATTCACAGAGAATCATTCACATATGTGCTGCAGACACTGATACAATGGCTGAAGAAGCAGTAAACGATTGTACTAGGATCAGCTGCGGATTATTTAGACACTATGTATTGTTTAGTTTGCTATTTCTCACCCGATGACGTGGATCCTCAGAGCCACTTAACCAAAAGACCAGTTTTTGAGCAGAACCAACAAGTGTTACTGGAGGATCAAGCAGAGGAGTGGGCTGTAAGGGTACTGCCAAGCTGATGTAGCAAAAGATTAGTAAAGCAGAGATGTATTGGGGAAGAAGATCTGGATCAGCAACGACTGGTGAAAGAAGATCTGGATCAGCAACGACTGGTGAAACAAGATCTGGATCAGCAACGACTGGTGAAACAAGATCTGGATCAGCAACGACTGGTGAAACAAGATCTGGATCAGCAACGACTGGTGAAACAAGATCTGGATCAGCAACGACTGGTGAAAGAAGATCTGGATCAGCAACGACTGGTGAAAGAAGATCTGGATCAGCAACGACTGGTGAAAGACTTGGATCAGCAACGACTGGTGAAAGAAGATCGGGATCAGCAACAACTGGTGAAAGAGTTGGATCAGCAACGACTGGTGAAAGAACTGGATCAGCAACGACTGGTGAAAGAGCTGGATCAGCAACGACTGGTGAAAGAACTGGATCAGCAACGACTGGTGAAAGAACTGGATCAGCAACGACTGGTGAAAGAGCTGGATCAGCAACGACTGGTGAAAGAGCTGGATCAGCAACGACTGGTGAAAGACCTGGATCAGCAATTACTTGTGAAAGAGCTGGATCAGCAACGACTGGTAAAGAAGAACTGGATGAGCAATGACTGGTGAAGAAGAAGTGGATCAGCAATGGATGGTAAAGAAGAGCTGGATTTGCGAAGGCTGTTTAAGAGCTGGATCAGCAATGACTGGTAAAGAAGAGCTGGATCAGAAATGACTGGTAAAGAAGAGCTGGATCAGAAATGACTGGTGAAGAAGAGCTGGATCAGAAATGACTGGTGAAGAAGAGCTTGTTTGGCAAAGGCTGTTAAAGAGCTTGATTAGCAATGACTGGTATAGCAAGAGTTTTTACCACAAAGGAACATTTTTGTTGGAAACGGTGCCTGCAAGGCAATCCTCTGCATGAAACAGGTTGCCCCATATGATAAATGATAAATACGTGATTTCTGGGGCTCCGATTCCAAAAATATGCTCACTAACAAATCATTTTCACAGAAGTCTTCACAACCCCGGTTACATAGCTCCAGAAGTCGGATACCCATATGTTTATCACCGGTCCTGTGGATATGCAATATATGATGTTTAGCGGACAATACTGGCTGGTCACCACATTGTATAGAACAAACATAAATACATGAAGCAGCTAGAGACTCGAACTGTACAGTCCTGTATACAGAGTATACAGAGTATCTGTACATTGCAGAAGTATGTAATGGGATACTCCCCACGTGCATTGTAAGCACAGGTCTATAACACTAATGTCTATCGCACATGAATACATCATCGCAGGAAACAGATCATTGCATTTGTGTCTGAAAACATATTTCACATGAGAGGAATCGCCGCGCAGAATTCCTACTGTTAGTTTAGATAACAACATCGGGTGCCATGTTCAGCGCTCTCATCTCACACTGCTGATAAATGATAGCACATATGGCATAGACACCTGCCGGAAATCAATCACAGCGAGAGAACTGCAGAGGAGTGAAGCTGCCTGCAGATACTGTATATCTGCAGGTAAGGTCACACTCTTACGCTAAGGCTACGTTCCCTCAATGATCTTGGGTGAGCTTTTGATGTTGCAGATTTTCTGCACCCATTAAAAAAAAAAAATTATTTTCATTTTTTAGAAAATACGCAGCATATAAAAAACTCACCGAAAACTCATTGTGGGAACGTAGCCTTAGGGAGAACTTAGGAAGTCTTTGCTCTGCAGTCACTTATCCAGAGTAAACCAGCCACTCTGCTACTTAATGTAACCATCATTTTATTTATTTTTTCATAAATTAATAGTACACATGAAAATAAGAAACTTTGTAACGTATATTATCAGAGAAACCTGCTTCTTTCTCCCCCTGGACTGATCTTTCATTCTCAAAATTCTGAATTCACAAGTAAAAATGTGTCTTCAGTGAATTCAGACTTTTCCATTACTGAGAGAGGTGATGACAGTTAGTGCTAATAAAGTTCTATAGAGAACTGTTAGGAAAGGTGCAGACGAGTGTATTTGGTGTCCGAGTGCAATCCGATAAAACATAGGATCACACTTGGACCAATGTTAGTCTATGGGGCCGTGCACATGTGCGATTTTTTACTCGGACAGACTTTGTCCAAGGAAATAAATCACTGCATGGCCGAGTTTGATCCGATATTCATGCAAGTCAATGATTCCGTTGGATGTCATCTGAGTGCAGTCCGATTTTCGTGTACTCACAGAATGGAGAAGATGGAGACATTTTTTAAGCAATGATTAAAGACCGGATGGTCTGAAATGCGTCTGGCCTACTTTGTCCCATCGGGGGTTGTGACTTTATGCTGACATCCATTATTGAATTTTTTAACATATTTAAATAAAACTTCTGATTTTTATGGGATCTCCAAAGCTGGATACTTTTTCTCCCTCATCTGAGTGCAGTCCGATATTTGTGCAATCACAGAATGGAGAAGATGGAGACATTTTTTTTCCTCCATCTTATCCTCATTCGAGAGAATCGGATCACACGATGCTCACACTCTGATTTGATCGGAGTGTTATTTGCATAATCGGCCCCATCCTCTCGGATGAGAGAATCTAAGGCCGTCTGCACCTACCCCAACTGTCTTTCTGGAGAACTTGCAGCAGAATGTCTGTCTCCGCCTCTAGCTCCTCCCCCTCCATAGAATTCTGAAAGCACCAACTGTCATCTCCTTTGTCATTAATGGGAAAATGTCTTTTCACTGAGCATAAATTTTACCCATGAATTGAGAATGAATGATGAATCCAGAAGGTAAAAGAAACAGATTTCTCTGCTGGGTATATACAGAGTTTCTTATATAACTGTACACTATGGAAATGAAAAAAATGACAATAAAAAATTACTGCATGTCAATCTGCCCGATCAGACACTACACATCTGTTCCAGGATATGAGCAACCTATATTGTTAAAGGTAGAGATGAGCAAATTGATTTGCCAGACCCTGGTCCAGCAGTCAGGTCTGTATTCTGTGGCTGCTGAATGGAAGCCTGGTGAACCACTTCGTAACTACACGCAACCCTGGTGCCTTTTTTGATTAACCGGCCTGGCACGACGTGTGTGTGTGTGTGTGCCATGCCACGATGATGACGACATTATGACATCCTACAAATCAAAAATGAGGGGCGAGCAGGAGTAAAATGCAAATAACCCTTCAAAAGGTGCACTCCACTAAATAAAACGGCGCATTGTCTCAGTGGCGTGCGCCTCCGTGCACCTCGCCAGAAAAGTTACTGGCATAAGTTATGCCACTAAAGTAGTGAATCCTTTGATAAATTTGGCAGGCAGTTGCCATGTCTTATCTTTCCCATGCTCCGCCCACTTTGGCGGAGACTGGTGCAAAAAATGCCAAAAGTCACAAAATTTTTGCGCAACTTCTCGTTGTGCAAAAATTTAGATGTTTTTTTAAAGTGTTTTAATCCCAGAAAACTGGGGTAAGACACATTGATGAATCAGCCCCTCCATCTGGAGCTAAGCGGCGACTTTGAACACAACATTGGTTGCACAGCTAAAGATCACTATATGCCGCTACTACAAGAAAGTAATTTTAACGAAAAAATAGGGCAAGAAAAGCATGGAGAAGTCAATGCTAAAACACAAAGAATACCAGCCATATATGGAAACACATGGAACTTTTTTTTTACTTGGTTGAAGATCCTGTGGACATAGACACAAGTCAAAAGTTTTGATTGGTGACAGTCCAGGTGCAGAGACCCCCATGATTGCTGAAACAAAGGCATAATGCACTCATCTGAGCGCTGTTCTCCTCCGAAACTGAAGACAGACAAATACATAATGATGCATCAAAATCCAAAAATCAGAATTATCACATAAAACACTTTGAAAAGTTACAAAATTTTTGAACAACACAAAGCTGCACAAAGAAATTGAGAATTTTGGGCTGGTGTTAAAGTGGGCGGAGCTGGGGAGGAGCCAGGACATGACTACACCCGCCCAACATATTTATCATAAGTGGCGGCATCTATGACTGGAGTAACATTTCTGGTGAGATGCATGCAAATTTATAATTCCTACACGGTCCACATTCGGACTGGGGTACGAAATGCCATGAACCAGGGCCATAGAATTTTTATTGGGCTCATCCTCAGTGTCGGAGACGGGCAGCTCCCGGCATCTTAGGCCACAGCCCCACTATCAGTATTTGGTTAGTATTCAGTCAGTATTTTTTCTCAGGAGTAGGAGCCAAAACCAGGTGAGGAACAATCAGAGAAAAAGTATAATAGAAACAAGTCACCAATTCTGCATTTATCACCCACTCCTGGTTTTGGCTCCCACTCCTGAGAAAAAATACTGACCGAATACTGACCAAATACTGATAGCGGGGCCGTGACCTTAGAGGAACCATTTATCGTGGCATATAAAAGGGTTGAACACTTTGAGGACTGGAAGTTTATTCAATCAAATGTGTTACCTTTGTTTATTGTTAACCGGGGAAAAGGGATGTGATTAGAATTTTTATATATTTTTTTTTAACTTTTTCAAAAACTTTTTTACTTTTTACTTTGTTAGTCCCCTTAGGGGACTTCAACCTAAGATCATCTGATCGCCTCTACTATGTACAGCAATACCACAGCATTGCTGTACATAGTAAAAATCACTGTCTTCCATGATGTCCAGCTACAGACTGGACATCACATAGTAGATCACATGACAAACACGGGGGCATGCAGCCGGCCCCTGGTTGTCATTGCAGCCCATCGGTTCCCCGCATTTCCATTGCATGGAAGCCAATGGCTGCCCAAACTGACATCTGGGCTGGATTGCAGCGCTTACATACCACTGTTAGCAATTGACAGCGGCATTTAAGGAGGTTAACAGCAGCAATCGCCAGGTTCACTGCCCGCTGTTGTTAGAAGCAGATGTCAGCTATATAGTACAGCTGGCATCTGTCCTCTGTGGCTATGCTTCTGAGCCCGCTCCGAAGTCCCTGACATGCTCCATGATGGATATATAATGGACATGCAGGGCACAACGCTGCCATCTTCTTCAGAAGCAAAGCTGTAAAAAAAAGGGGGCGTATTAGTAGAAGAAGCATAAAATATGGTACAGTTAGGTCCATATATATTTGGACAGAGACAACATTTTTCTAATTTTGGTTCTAGACATTACCACAATGAACTTTAAACAAAACAATTCAGATGCAGTTGAAGTTCAGACTTTCAGCTTTCATTTGAGGGTATCCACATTAAAATTGGATGAAGTGTTTAGGAGTTTCAGCTCCTTAACATGTGACACCCTGTTTTTAAAGGGACCAAAAGTAATTGGACAGATTAAATAATTGTAAATAAAATGTTCATTTCTAGTACTTGGTTGAAAACCCTTTGTTGGCAATGACTGCCTGAAGTCTTGAACTCATGGACATCACCAGACGCTGTGTTTCCTCCTTTTTGATGCTCTGCCAGGCCTTCACTGCGGTGGTTTTCAGTTGCTGTTTGTTTTTGGGCCTTTCTGTCTGAAGTTTAGTCTTTAACAAGTGAAATGCATGCTCAATTGGGTTGAGATCAGGTGACTGACTTGGCCATTCAAGAATATTCCACTTCTTTGCTTTAATAAACTCCTGGGTTGCTTTGGCTTTATGTTTTGGGTCATTGTCCATCTGTAGTATGAAACGACGACCAATCTGTTTGGCTGCATTTGGCTGGATCTGAGCACACAGTACGGCTCTGAATACATCAGAATTCATTCGGCTGCTTCTGTCCTGTGTCACATCATCAATAAACACTAGTGACCCAGTGCCACTGGCAGCCATGCATGCCCAAGCCATCACACTGCCTCCGCTGTGTTTTACAGATGATGTGGTATGCTTTGGATCATGAGCTGTACCACGCCTTCGCCATACTTTTCTCTTTCCATCATTCTGGTAGAGGTTGATCTTGGTTTCATCTGTCCAAAGAATGTTCTTCCAGAACTGTGCTGGCTTTTTTAGATGTTTTTTAGCAAAGTCCAGTCTAGCGTTTTTATTCTTGATGCTTATGAGTGGCTTGCACCGCGCAGTGAACCCTCTGTATTTACTTTCATGCAGTTTTCTCTTTATGGTAGATTTGGATATTGATACGCCTACCTCCTGGAGAGTGTTGTTCACTTGGTTGGCTGTTGTGAACGGGTTTCTCTTCACCATGGAGATTATTCTGCGATCATCCACCACTGTTGTCTTCCGTGGGTGCCCAGGTCTTTTTGCATTGATGAGTTCACCAGTGCTTTCTTTCTTTCTCAGGATGTACCAAACTAGATTTTGCCACTCCTAATATTGTAGCAATTTCTCGGATGGGTTTTTTCTGTTTTTGCAGCTTAAGGATGGCTTGTTTCACCTGCATGGAGAGCTCCTTTGACCGCATGTTTACTTCACAGCAAAACCTTCCAAATGCAAGCCCCACACCTCAAATAACTCCAGGCCTTTTACCTGCTTAATTGAGAATGACATAACGAAGGGATTGCCCACACCTGTCCATGAAATAGCCTTGGAGTCAATAGTCCAATTACTTTTGGTCCCTTTAAAAACAGGGTGGCACATGTTATGGAGCTGAAACTCCTAAACCCTTCATCCAATTTTAATGTGGATACCCTCAAATGAAAGCTGAAAGTCTGAACTTCAACTGCATCTGAATTGTTTTGTGTAAAATTCATTGTGGTAATGTCTAGAACCAAAATTATAAAAAATGTTGTCTCTGTCCAAATATATATGGACTTATCTGTATATACCATGGTCTTTAGTTAAGTGGATAAAATTAATTTAAAAATATTTATTTACAGGGCTGGTGATTCTGCTTCTCAGATACAGAACATTAAATTCCCTGCTTCACTTGTCACAGATGTAAATGATAAAATTCCATCTGCCTGTAGTCAACACTAGAGGGAGCTGAAGAGCTTACTGAAGACTGGTTTTCTTATTGATTTTAAAGAGAACCTGTCAGCTGATAAATGCTGCCAAATCCATAGGTAGCATGTATTAAACATTAGCTATATTATCTCTGCCAGGTACGTTCAACTCTGAAAACTTTGCGGCAATTCATAAAAAACATACTTTAAAAGCCGCCGGGGATTGAGACCGTGCTATAAACTAGTCGGACAGGAGTGTCCCCGGCATCTTCTCCCCGCCCACTGCCCAAGATTGACACGTCTCTCCTATATCAATGTAGCTGAAGGCAGACAAATAGATTGTGGAAATGCAAGGATTTGGAAGCCACTTGCAGGGTTGAAGACAAATCCTAGGGATTTGCAAAATTTCATTACTTTCCATGCTGGTCAAAATGTAAAAATAAAATAAAAATGAAAGTTTATTTTTTCTTTAAGAGTGAAGGATTTCCCTCCATGATAAAACATAAAAGTATATATAAAAAAAGTTGTAGTAATTTTCGTACTGAATAATTTAGGCCTCGGTATAATGTGCAGCTGTTACCAAGGATGTGCCTGTAATTTGGGATACAACAGATCTATTATTTATGTGCATTTATTTGAGAATTTGGCCTGAGGCAGCCTCATCAGCTCCCGCAGTAAGCCGGCCGTGTCACTGATTGCACAGCAGATTCACTACATGCAGGTATTCAATCACAAGCTATGTGAAACGCACATGCTATCAGCAGATCCATGATGGCGTCCGATATTACTAGGACTCGTTTCATAAATTCTCACCTTTTAGCTTTCACAGAAACAGCTTCCAGGCGTGCTGAGCGTTGTAGGTCTTCAACAGCTGGAGGGCCATAGGTTATAACAGCAAAACTTGTACTAGGGCCCAGTATGACCACCCTCAGCATGACACTGTGATGTAGTACATAGATAATGCACAATACAGGGATAACGCACACAGCGATGTCACAGTACAGGGATAACATACACAGCGATGTCACAGTACAGGGATAATACACACAGTGATGTCACAGTACAGGGATAATAAACACAGTGATGTCACACTACAGGGATAATACACACAGTGATGTCACAGTACAGGGATAATAAACACAGCGCTGTCACAGTACAGAGATAATAAACAGTGATGTCACAGTACAGGGATAATACACACAGTGATGTCACAGTACAGGGATAATAAACACAGTGATGTCGCAGTACAGGGATAATACACACAGTGATGTCACAGTACAGGGATAATACACACAGTGATGTCACAGTACAGGGATAATGTGCATCAAGGTATCAGAGCATAAGAATAATACACACAAGACATGTAACATGCATGTACAATGCACATGCACAAATTATGTCACTGAACAGGAAGAATGCAAAAAGTATCATCATTTACAAGGGATAGTACACCCATCAGCCGGAAATAAGGGGCTCCACAATAAAAAAACTTAGAATAGGGCCACATGCATTCCTCTTCCTCCCATCCCATGTCTATACTCATCACTAATTACTTTATCTCTGAGTAGACATTGACCCTCTTAGTTGTGGGTCTCCATAGTTGCTGCTATGACTGCACCCCGGTAGTGACACCCATGATGCAGGGATTCATTCTTATCACCATATTGGTATTGGGGATGAATTTTTCTTTAAGACGTAGCCCTAAAAAACTATGATGTGCTACTTGTTTTCTTGTGGTGGATATTGGGAACTAAACCAAGCATGTGCTGTGATTTCCTTTTTTTGTCGGGAGGCACAAGAATAACTACAAGGTTATTAAAGAGCTCCTTGCAGACAATTGTAATGACTGATTTACATTGTAATTTGCTAGATGATGAAAGTGTAGTTATGTGATTTACTATAGGAGTGGGACAATACAGTGCGATAGACATATAAAGTCGTATATACTCAAATTTTTGTTTTTCCAGAAGTGTCCAACAGGGGGTGCAAATCTCTTTTAGATCAGCAGCTGCCAGTATCACAGTGTGTAGGTCTTGGTGCTCATTCATTGCAAACCTGCATGATTAACTCACAGACATGAGAATGTCTTATAAAAGTGGGACCACTCTCCCCCCAAGCATGCACAATTCTGTACTTCCTAGACAGGAAACATTGTATGTTATGTTATGTTATGCTATGTATACACATTGTTTGTGTATGCTTCAAATTATACTAATCGCAGTAATAATTTCTACAATAACGATACTCCATAAAGCTTCACAATCAGACTTCCCATTGCAGCAAACTGTAAAATTCAATTATGTAGCATTGATTTTATAACTTGTGTACAAAAAACAACTTACTAAAATTGAAATATCCTATACTCAAAAGAGAAATTAAAGCTCTGATTCGAAGGGAATTTATCAGCGCTTTTTTAAATATATAAGAAGTGGTATGTCTGTCCCCCAATTAAAAAGATACCTTTTTTGTAGAGATCTGATGTACCAGTCATGAGAAATCAAGCGTAGAAGTCATATGCAAATCAGGCTGAAGGTGCACTGGGGGTGTGTCAGTGCACTTGGAAGAAGCACGCCTCCTTGGATCCACATAAGAAAATGAGTATTACAGATCCTATATGTCTAGGAGGACATCGGGGAGGGTGTCACACAGATCCCACTGCTGTCACCAGTTTGTCAAAGATGACACTGGGGAAATCGCATAAATCCCACCGCTGCCACCAGTTGTCAATGAGACGCAGCCGTGTGAGTCACACAGATCCCATTGCTAACACCAATTTATGAAGGGACGCTGCCTTCATTCGTCAGGACAATTACACAAATGACTGACAAGTAATGGACGAGGCCGCAACTGCTTCCACTACTAGGCCGGTTATTGGGGAAGTCACCGTGAGCGTATGGTAAATACACCTCCGATTCCAGCTCATGGAATATTAATATATACATACACACACACAGAGGGGGGGGGGAATAAGTATTTGATCCCTTGCTGTTTTTGAAAGTTTGCCCACTGACCAAGACATGAACAGTCTATAATTTTAAGGGTAGGTTAATTTTAATATTGAGAGGTAGAATATCCCAAAAAAAAAAAAATCAAGAAAATCACTTTGTATAAATTAAATATTTTTTTTTGCATTTTTAAGTAAGAAATAAGTACTTGATCCCTCTGGCAAACACTTAATACCTGGTGGCAAAACCCTTGTTGGCAAGCACAGCAGTCAGACATTATTTGTAGTTGATGATGAGGTTTGCGCACATGTCAGGAGGAATTTTGGTCCACTACTCTTTGCAGATCATCTCTAAATCATTACGATTTTGAGGCTGTCGCTTGGCAACTCGGAGCTTCAGCTCCCTTGATAAGTTTTCTATGGGATTAAGGTCTGGAGACTGGCTAGGCTGCTCCATGACCTTACAGTGCTTCTTTTTGGGCCATTCCTTTGTTGGCTTGGCTGTATGTTTTGGGTTATTGTCTTGCTGGAAAAGCACCGCCAAAGTATAATGTTTCCCCCACCATGCTTGACGGTTGGGACCATGTTCTTAGGGTTGTACTTCTTCTAAACACGGCGAGTTAAGTCAATATCAAAGAGCTAAATTTTTGTCTCATCTGACCACAGCACCTTCTCCCAATAACTCACAGAATCATCCAGGTGTTCATTGGCAAACTTCAGACGGGCCTGTACATGTGCCTTCTTGAGCAGGGGGACCTTGCAGGCACTGCAGGATTTTAAACCTTTAAAGGTATAATGTGTTACCAATGGTTTTCTTGCTGACTGTGGTCCCAGCTGCCTTGAGATCATTAACAAGTTCCCCCCCGTGTAGTTTTAGGCTGAACTTTCACCTTTTTCATGATCAAGGATACCCCACGAGGTGAGATTTTGCATGGTGCCCCAGATCGATGTCAATTGACAGTCATTTTGTATTTCTTCCATTGTCTTACTATTGCACCAACAGTTGTCTCCTTCTCACCCAGCGTCTTATTTATGGTTTTGTAGCCCTATTCCAGCTTTGTGCAGGTCTATGATCTTGTCCCTGATGTAGCATCGGCGTCTCGGCCCCCTGACAGGCAGAGACGCCATCCCCCTTACCGCCTGGCCCGGCGTCTTCTGGCTCTCCAGCTGCTGTCGCGCGCAGCTTCCCGGGCACTGTGCTTAGGGCGCGCACGCGCTCCCTCCCTCTTAAAGGAGCCGCGCGCGCCATCCTAAGGAGTCACCGGCCAATGGCCAGAGGACTTCTCATATAAAAGGCACCTCCTCCAAAATGGAGGTGCCCGTGCAAGGTTGTAGCTTTGCGTTCTAAACTCTGCTTCAGCCCTCAGGTCCCGCTGCTAGCCTGACTACCAGTCCAGTCCGCCAGCCTGACTACCAGTCCAGTCCGCCAGCCTGACTACCAGTCCAGTCCGCCAGCCTGACTACCTGTCTCCACCAGCCAAGTGCACTCTCCAGCCCGACGGTCTGCCTACGGTCCTAACCCGCCAGTCTGTCTATGGGCCAGGCTTGCCTGCCTACCCGGAGAATGTCCCTCTGCTCGGTCCTTCCCTGGTTCATGGAGTCGATTGAGCCACCGTGCGACCTTGGTCAGTCCGAGTCGATACCTAGTTACGCCCCTCTGGTCCCTCCTTGCACCGCAGCACTACCCGTATCTGTAACAGTTTGCATGGGCCATGGAACCCGGTGGTCCCCAGGCTCCTTCGCTTGCTGACCTGTACCAGGAGGTTTCTCATCAGAGATCCCAACAGGAAACCATCCTGACCTACCTGCGGTCTGTCAACTCTCGCCTGGACACGCTGTCTGTCCCACCTGTGCCCGCCTCGAGCCGAGCGACACCCGCTCCGGCGGCGCCGCGGCCTACCAGTACCACGGCATCCAGCTCTGGACCCCGGCTCTCTGCGCCTCCTCATTTTGGAGGTGCCCCCGTCTTATGTCGGGGTTTTCTGAACCAGTGCACGCTGCACTTTGAACTACTGGCACATCAGTTTCCCTCCGACCGGGCCAAGGTGGCATTCATCATGTCTCACCTCACCGGGGAAGCATTGGCATGGCTAAACCATCTATGGCAGAGAGGGGATCCCCTGGTGTCCGATCTTCCGGCTTTCCTCACTGCCTTCCGGAGGGTCTTCGATGAGCCCGGACGAAGGACTTCTACTGCCTCCTCATTGCTCCGTCTCCGCCAAGGGAGTCTCACGGTGGGCCAGTATGCCATACAGTTCCATACCCTCGCTTCTGAGCTTGCCTGGAACAATGAGGCCCTGGTGTCCACCTTCTGGGAGGGTCTTTCCGGTCGGATTAAGGACGAGCTAGCCGGCCGGGACATTCCTATCACCCTGGATGACCTAGTGTCACTAGCTACGCGGATTGACATCCGTTTCCTGGAACGTGCTAAGGAGACTACCCAGGAGAGAAGATTTCCTCGTCTTGCTCCTGTTTTCCAGAAACCTGCCTCCCAACCAGAAACTCCCCGGGCACGCTCGCCCGAACCCATGCAGATCGACCAGACTAAGATGGTCAAGTCTCGTCAAGAAACACGCCGGGCCGAGGGGAGCAGTTTCTACTGTGGTAGTAAGGAGCATCTGATCCGTTCCTGTCTGGTGAAGCCGGGAAACTCCAGTGTCTAGGACCGCTCAGAGAGGTCGTCCTAGGCAAGAGTAAACCCTCTCCGTTCTTGACTTTATCCGTTTCTATTTCCTGTGGAGAGAACCGCTTCTTTGAAACCGCCCACCTGGATTCCGGAGCAGCTGGGAATCTCATTTCCCAGTCCCTTGTAGAGAAGTATCAGATTCCTACCAAACCTCTGGCTGAACCATTGGCAGTCGCTTCCGTGGATGGAAGACTCCTTCTGGTGACCATCTTGCTCGTCACTGAGCCTGTAACCCTTCAGGTGGGAATGCTGCACTCGGAGAGGATCTCCTTCCATGTGCTATCCGGCCTCTCTCACTCCCTTTTGCTAGGTCTACCCTGGCTACAGAGACATGAACCCGTTCTGAATTGGCAATCTGGTGAGGTGCTCCGTTGGGGGCAGGATTGCCATGAGACCTGCCTGGTCCCAGTTCGCCCGGCTCGACCTCCGTCTACTCCGGCTAATTTACCTGGTCTACCGGCACCTTACTGGTCCTATGCAGTTGTCTTCGACAAGAAGGAAGCCGAGACACTGCCACCTCATAGGCCATATGATTGCCCTATTGACCTGGTACCCTGTGCCACTCCACCCCGTGGGCATATCTACCCTTTGTCGTTGGCCGAAACCCGGGCCATGTCGGGAGTACATCGAAGAAAATCTGGCTAGGGGATTCATCCAGAAATCTACCTCCCCGGCTGAAGCTGGATTCTTCTTCGTAAAAAAAAAAAAGACGGTTCACTACGCCCCTGTATCGATTATAGAGGACTCAACCAGATTACTATCAAAAATAAATACCCCCTGCTGCTCATCTCAGAGCTGTTCGACCGCCTTAAAGGCGCGAAGATCTTCACCAAGCTTGATCTTCGTGGGGCGTATAACTTGGTCTGGATCCGCCAAGGAGACAAGTGGAAGACGGCATTCAATACCTGGGACGGTCACTATGAATACCGTGTGATGCCCTTCGGCCTCAGTAATGCTCCAGCCGTCTTCCAAGAATTAGTTAATGACATCTTCCGTGACCTCTTATATTCTTGCGTGGTGGTGTACCTGGACGACATCTTGGTCTTCT
This sequence comes from Phyllobates terribilis, assembly GCF_046119375.1. Lineage (NCBI taxonomy): Eukaryota > Metazoa > Chordata > Amphibia > Anura > Dendrobatidae > Phyllobates > Phyllobates terribilis. Next base: position 143,425,229 of record NW_027362769.1, on the reverse strand, counting down.
CTCCGGATCTTCCCACACACCGGAGGGATGTTCGTCAGGTCCTGCTTAGGCTCAGGCAGAATCACCTATTCGCAAAATTTGAAAAATGCCTCTTCGAGCAGACCTCTCTTCCGTTCCTGGGCTATATTATCTCTAAGGCAGTGATGAAGAGACCATGGTGCAAATAAAAGCCTCTGTATGCTTTTATTTGCACCATGGTCTCATGGTTTTAATTTTTTCAAAATAAAGGCTATTTTTTAAGTCACTTTCAGGAGTTGCTGGATAACTACCTCTTCATCACTGCCTAATGTCTCCCAGACGGGATCTTTACAATCCGAGCACCGTGACTCATGAGAAAGCAGGCTGACCCAGGTGAGCTGAAATATTTTTTCTACATTGCCATCTCTAAGACAGGTCTACGGATGGACCCCGAGAAAGTTTCTGCCGTCTTAAAGTGGCCCCGTCCGGAGGGGTTGAAGGCGATTCAGCGATTCCTGAGCTTCGCTAACTATTACCGTCTCTTCATCCCACATTTCTCTTCCCGGACTGCACCCATCTCTGTGCTCACCCGTAAGGGAGCAAATGCTAAGGAATGGACGTCCGAAGCGGAGGAGGCCTTCCTCTCCTTAAAACAAGACTTCTCCTCTGCCCCGGTGCTGCACCATCTGTATTGCAACAAACAGTTCTTTCTGGAGGTTGATGCTTCCTCTTCCGGAGCCGGAGCGGTGCTCACCCAGAAATCTCTGTCCGGGAGAATGGTAACCTGAGGCTTCTTCTCCAAGCTCTTCTCCTCGTCTGAGCGCAACTATTCCATAGGAGACGGATAACTGCTAGCCATCAAATTGGCGCTGGAGGAGTGGCGTTACCTGCTAGAGGGGGCTCTGCACCCGGTGGTCATCTACACTGACCACAAAAACCTGGCATATCTACAAAATGCCCAAAGACTCAATCCGCGTCAGGCCAGGTGGTCTTTGTTCTTCGCCCGTTTCAACTTTACCCTACATTAACTACATTACCGCCCTGCGGACAAGAACGTTAAAGCCGACGCTTTGTCCCGATCCTTCCTGCCTTCCGATCAAGAGGAGGAGCCTATGCATATCATCGATCCCTCCAAAGTGATGAATGTGGCTCCCTTGGACCTGTCTCGTCTCCCACCCGGTAAGACGTTTGTAGCGGTTCCGGATCATAAGAAGGTTCTTCACTGGGGTCATTCATCTAAACTAGCCGGCCATGCTGGTCAGAGAAAGACCTTCCTGCTCATTACCCGGCATTACTGGTGGCCTTCCCTGTGCAAGGATGTTGTAGACTTCGTCACGGCCTGTTCTTCATGTGCCCGCAACAAGGTTCCCAGACATGTTCCAGCCGGCCGTCTCCGGCCTCTTCCCGTACCTGCTGCCCCGTGGCAACACATTGCTAAGGACTTTATTACTGATCTCCCTGTTTCTGCCGGATGTACTGTCATTTGGGTGGTCGCTGACCGCTTTTCTAAAATGGCCCACTTTATCCCTCTGCCTGGTCTCCCGTCTGCATCTGTGCTGGCTAAGGACTTCATTCATCACATCTTTCGTCTCCACGGCCTACCCCTTCACATTGTGTCTGATCGCGGGGTCCAGTTTACTTCGCGCTTCTGAAGAGCTATGTGTAAGCTGCTGGATGTCTCCCTGGATTTCTCCTCTGCTTATGTAGCACCCTGAGGATTCGGCTGCTACAGGGGTATTGCACCTCAACCCAGAGGTGTGATATTCCACTCCCGGGTAAGGATGGAGTGTGGAACTGAGCTCAGTTGGCTGCATGCACTACACACATCCCATTTCCGGGGAACAGACCGATGGTACTCCCACTAGAGAAATGTGCAGGTACAACAGTGTCTGTTCCTGGCTGGAGTGGGAGGGGGGTGGAACATCCCAGTAGTGTAGGGGCAGATAGGGGGAGCAGTCTGGGTAGTGCTAGGAGCTCATTGGGTGCTGGTCACCTGAGCTCACACATAGAGGGAGTATATAAGGTGGGAACCATCTTAGATCAGGGTCAGTCTGTCAGTCTTTTGTCAGAGCAGAGCAGAGGAAGAGAGCAGAAGAGAAGAGCAGCTCCAAGGCCAAGAGAGAGAGAGAGAGGAGAAAGAAAGACCCAGAGGGGGAGAACGAAGGAACTCCAAGAGCCCAAATTAGACCAGAGGGTGAAGAGTTGGCAACAGGGTACCGGATCCCAAGCTGGCAGAGGCTACAGCACACCTTAGCCAGGAACCGGAGGTCGTGGGCAGGACCGATCTGCCACGATCACCCACTAAATCCACCCGGAAGGCAGACCAGGAATAGGGTCAGGGAACCCAGAGACAAGGGTTTACCACCAAGAGGCCCGAGGGAGCCGGACAAAGGTGGATCCCTGGTGGGGAAGGCCAGAGAAGAGGACAGGACAGAAAGGGAGCTCAGGACCACGCTCCAGAATCACCTGGGGGTTGGCCGAGTCCAGGACCTGGTGGACGCAGCGCGGCTCGGGTGGTCACTTAAGGCCGGAGTGACCAGAACAACTGCAGTAAGTAAACAAACCCTGAACTGCACAGCCCGACTCTGAGTCTCATTTCCATCCTCGCTGCACCACCACAACCCCCATCCTCTGCAACTGACCCCCTGAGGCTATACCCCTCCTGTTGGGGGTTATACTACCTAAGCTGCACACACATCACCAGCCTCAGTGGACCCTGCTGCAGCGGCGGCCGTACTGACCGCAAATCAACGGGTGGCGTAGTCGACACAAAAGAACATCTAGTAACATCACAAGGACTGCCACACACTGAGTTTGACACCCTGGGCACGGACCGGGTCACAGCCACTCGGAGACTACAACCCCCATCTGATCCGGCTCCGGGTATCCCCAACAGCACTGGCCCAGGGGGCGCGTCAACTTTGGCGTAGTCGGCAGGATAACGTGCCCGCAACAACCGGGTACTGCGTGCCTGAAGAAAAGTTCATCGTTACCTTAAAAAGAAGTCTCCTGCCGGTTCCGGAGGGTCCCCGCCATCGGGCCCCATCACAGGTCGTTTCCCGCCGGTTGTCCGCCATTTGCAGCTTTTTCCCGCCATCCATGGAGTTTCCCGCCACTGGGAGACGATTCCCGCCATTTCCGAAGATTTCCCGCCTTGGAAGAGCGGACGCCATTATGGGCGTGCCAGAGGGTGGCAAGAGGCCACCTCCCATCGTGGGCCAGGTCGAAGAATGGCGCCAAAAGCGGAAACCGCGCCCACCAACAGAGACTGTGATGCTGGAAGTGTCCATCAGCGTAAGAGAACTGCCCCTGGAACTGAAGTTGCCCCGGGACCACCCTCGATGTGGGCGGAGACAGAAGAAGAGAACAAAGATGGGTGTTGCCTGGAGCAGTCTGGAGAGAGCGCACCCGGAGACAAGACGTCTGGAAGAGAGTCCAGAGAGAGCCTACCCGGAGATGGAGGGAGAGCCAGGCAGCACCGACCCAGCGGTCAGGAGCCTGATGCGGGCCGCCACTCCAGGCAGCACCGACCCAGTGGTCAGGAGCCTGTTGCAGGTCGCCACTCCAGAAGGCCTGCTGGAGATCCTAGCACAGCTCCCCCGAGACCGGGAGTGTGCACAGACCGCGCTGGAGGACCTCGCACGGAGGATGGCCCGGGTACAGCGAGAGACGTTGGCGGAGTGGAGCCGAGAGATGGCCCAGCAGACCGGCACCCGTCAGCGGAGCACGCCGCCAGAGACGAGGAGACAGACCGCCTCTGAGGATGGCGCAGGAGGAATGAAGGCAGGAGACGGCGCCGAGAAGGGAGCTGAACGGACGGAGGCAGGTAAAGGGGACGTCTCTACCCCGAGCCGGGAAACCGCGTGCCTGCCCCAGCTCCCCGTCGCAGAGCCCGAAATTCCCCCTGCCGTGCCCGTCGCTGCATCGTCACCGCCGCCGACTAGGCCTCAACCGGAAACCGCGGCCGCGACCCCTGTGACGTCACACGCCTCGACCTCGAGCGTGGCCAAGCAGGAAATACCACCGGTCTGGTCGCAAGGCCTAGTACCCCCGGGCGCCGCAATACCAACAGCGCCCCCTACCTCCGCGGAGCCACCGGCCTGGTCGCAGGGCCGAATAACCCAGGGCGCCGCCGTTCTTACGGTGCCCTTTGCCTTTAGGGTGCCCCAAGCCTGGTCGCAAGGCCTGGTCGACCCGGGCGCCGCTACCATCAACGCGCCCTCAACATCTAGAGTGCCGCACCTGGGTGAAAATCTATTTGCCCAGCATAAGTGCCCGGACGGGTCTGAAGAATCTAAAGAAGGAGCAGGAGGACGCCGTCGTTGAAGTACGGTAGAGAGAGACTGTATAAAGTTACCCGTCAGGGTATAAGAACTGTTCTAGTTAAAATATAGTCCCCGTTGGGACCAGCCAAGAGTGAACTGTTAACCCCGTGTGTCCCTATTCCCACTGACCGAGGACCGAGAGCGGTCAATCCTCCCTAATACCTGGCCGAGGACTGAGAGCGGCCATATCCCCTTGTATATAGTTGCGCTTCCTAAAGCGCCCCCTACTGGTTTGATAGGAAACTGTTTTATTCCAAGAGAGACTGTCGCACTTTACCCGGTCACAAGTTGCACCGTGACCGGAGGAACCAGAAACAAGAATGTTTATATGAAAAGTTTATTGCTGCTGATGATGTTTTATAAGTTTTATATGTTTATGTTTTATGAAAAATAAATGTATGTTTTTGGATGTTTGTATCTTGCAGCCCGAGGACGTGCTGTGATTTACCAGGGGGGAATGTAGCACCCTGAGGATTCGGCTGCTACAGGGGTATTGCACCTCAACCCAGAGGTGTGATATTCCACTCCCGGGTAAGGATGGAGTGTGGAACTGAGCTCAGTTGGCTGCATGCACTACACACATCCCATTTCCGGGGAACAGACCGATGGTACTCCCACTAGAGAAATGTGCAGGTACAACAGTGTCTGTTCCTGGCTGGAGTGGGAGGGGGGTGGAACATCCCAGTAGTGTAGGGGCAGATAGGGGGAGCAGTCTGGGTAGTGCTAGGAGCTCATTGGGTGCTGGTCACCTGAGCTCACACATAGAGGGAGTATATAAGGTGGGAACCATCTTAGATCAGGGTCAGTCTGTCAGTCTTTTGTCAGAGCAGAGCAGAGGAAGAGAGCAGAGGAGAAGAGCAGCTCCAAGGCCAAGAGAGAGAGAGAGGAGAAAGAAAGACCCAGAGGGGGAGAACGAAGGAACTCCAAGAGCCCAAATTAGACCAGAGGGTGAAGAGTTGGCAACAGGGTACCGGATCCCAAGCTGGCAGAGGCTACAGCACACCTTAGCCAGGAACCGGAGGTCGTGGGCAGGACCGATCTGCCACGATCACCCACTAAATCCACCCGGAAGGCAGACCAGGAATAGGGTCAGGGAACCCAGAGACAAGGGTTTACCACCAAGAGGCCCGAGGGAGCCGGACAAAGGTGGATCCCTGGTGGGGAAGGCCAGAGAAGAGGACAGGACAGAAAGGGAGCTCAGGACCACGCTCCAGAATCACCTGGGGGTTGGCCGAGTCCAGGACCTGGTGGACGCAGCGCGGCTCGGGTGGTCACTTAAGGCCGGAGTGACCAGAACAACTGCAGTAAGTAAACAAACCCTGAACTGCACAGCCCGACTCTGAGTCTCATTTCCATCCTCGCTGCACCACCACAACCCCCATCCTCTGCAACTGACCCCCTGAGGCTATACCCCTCCCGTTGGGGGTTATACTACCTAAGCTGCACACACATCACCAGCCTCAGTGGACCCTGCTGCAGCGGCGGCCATACTGACCGCAAATCAACGGGTGGCGTAGTCGACACAAAAGAACATCTAGTAACATCACAAGGACTGCCACACACTGAGTTTGACACCCTGGGCACGGACCGGGTCACAGCCACTCAGAGACTACAACCCCCATCTGATCCGGCTCCGGGTATCCCCAACAGCACTGGCCCAGGGGGCGCGTCACTTATCATCCACAGTCCAATGGCCAAGTGTAATGTATCAACCAAATCCTTACCAGCTTCCTCCGGCACTTCGTCAACGCTCACCATACGGATTGGGTAGAGCTCCTACCATGGGCCGAGTTCTCCTATAACAACCATGAGAGCGAATCTTCTTCCAAGTCCCCGTTCTTTGTGGTCTACGGTCAACATCCCCGGATTCCGTTTCCCGTCTCCGCTTCAGTGGACAACCCTGCCGCGGAGTCTCTGGTCAGCGAGTTTGCCACCATTTGGGAGGACACTAGATCCGCACTTCTTCAATCCTCCGAGCGGATGAAGAGACATGCCGACAAGAGACGTCTGGACCCACCTCAATTCCATCCGGGAGACAAGGTTTGGCTCTCCTCCAAACATGTTCGTCTCAAAATACCCTCCTATAAGTTGGGTTCACGGTTCATCGGTCCATTTGAAGTCCTCAAGCAAATCAATTCAGTAGCCTACAAGTTAAAACTCCCGGCCACCTTACGGATTCCCAACTCCTTCCACGTATCTCTCCTCAAACCAGTTGTGCTTAATTTTTTTCCCCGACGATCCAGGTACCTCCCCAGCTCCGGTCTCCGCTGAAGACATCTATGAGGTAGAGAACATTCTGGCCACCAAGAGGGTAAGAGGAAAAACCTTTTTTCTAGTGGATTGGAAAGGGTTTGGCCCAGAGGAGAGAACTTGGGAACAGAGGGAGAACATCCACGACCCGCTTCACCTTAAAAAATTTTTCAGGCCTAAAAAAGAGGGGGCGTAAAGGGGGGAGTATTGTAGCATCGGCGTCTCTGCCCTCTGACAGGCAGAGACGCCGTCCCCCTTACCACCACGCTCCTGGCCTAGCGTCTTCCGGCTCTCCTGCTGCTGCTGCCGGCACGCGCAGCTTCCTGGGTACTGTGCTTAGGGCGCGCGCTCTCCCTCCCTCTTAAAGGGGCCGCGCGCCGTCATATAAAAGGCACCTCCTCCAAAATGGAGGTGCCCGTGCAAGGTTGTAGCTTTGTGTTCTAAACTCTGCTTCAGCCCTCAGGTCCCGCTGCTAGCCTGACTACCAGTCCAGTTCGCCAGCCTGACTACCAGTCCAGTCCGCCAGCCTGACTACCAGTCCAGTCCGCCAGCCTGACTACCTGTCTCCACCAGCCAAGTGCACTCTCCAGCCAGGCGGTCTGCCTACGGTCCTAACCTGCCAGTCTGTCTATGGGCCAGGCTTGCCTGACTACCTGGAGAACGTACCTGTTACCTGCCATGCCTACCAGCCAGCCTACCTGGAGGCTCCTACACCAGTTACCTGCCGTGCCTATCAGCCAGCCTACCTGGAGGCTCCAAACAGTTACCCGTGGGAGTCACCTGCTCTCATACAAGGACTGGCCCAGAGTAGCACCTGGTCCCTCGAGTCGATTTAGTCGCCGTGCGACCTTGGTCAGTCCGAGTTGATACCTAGTTATGCCCCTCTGGTCCCTCCTTGCACCGCAGCACAGAGGTTCCACCATCCGGATCCGTAACATCTGACATCCTTAGAAAGCTCTTTGGTCTTGCCCATGTTGTAGAGGTTAGAGTCTGACTGATTGAGTCTATGGACAGAAGTCTATTATACAGGTGACTATGTAAGACAGCTGTCTTTAATGCAGGTATCGAATTGATTAGGAGCGTCTAAGTGGTCTGTAGGAGCCAGAACTCATAATGGTTTGTAGGGGATCAAATACTTATTTCTCAATGAAAAATGCAAATAAATTTATCTAAGTTATACAATGTGATTTTCTTAATTTTTTTTGTTTGGGATATTCTATCTCTCAATATTAAAATTAACCTACCCTTAAAATTATAGACTGTTCATGTCTTTGTGAGTGGGGAAACTTACAAAAACAGCAAGGGATCAAATAATTATTTCCCCCACTGTATGTATGTAAAATACTTAATTTCCACCAAAATTTGAAAAAAAATTATTTCCAAATCAAACAATGTGATTTTCAGGATTTGTTTTCTCATTTTGGCTCTGACAGTTGAGGTCTACCTATGATGTCAATTACAGGCCTCTCATCTTTTTAAGTGGGAGAACTTGCACAATTGGTGGCTGACTAAATACTTTTTTTCCCCACTGTAATGTGATATATATATATATATATATATATATATATATATATATATATATATATATATATATACATACATACACACGCACATACACAGACACATACATAGTACAGACCAAAAGTTTGGACACACCTTCTCATTTAAAGATTTTTCTGTATTTTCATGACTATGAAAATTGTACATTCACACTGAAGGCATCAAAACTATGAATTAACACATGTGGAATTATATACTTAACAAAAAAGTGTGAAACAACTGAAAATATGTCTTATATTCTAGGTTCTTCAAAGTAGCCACCTTTTGCTTTGATGACTGCTTTGCACACTCTTGGCATTCTCTTGATGAGCTTCAAGAGGTAGTCACCGGAAATGGTTTTCACTTCACAGGTGTGCCCTGTCAGGTTTAATAAGTGGGATTTCTTGCCTTATAAATGGGGTTGGGACCATCAGTTGTGTTGTGCAGAAGTCTGGTGTATACACAGCTGATAGTCCTACTGAATAGACTGTTAGAATTTGTATTATGGCAAGAAAAAAGCAACGAAGTAAAGAAAAACGAGTGGACATCATTACTTTAAGAAATGAAGGTCAGTCAGTATGAAAAATTGGGCAAACTTTGAAAGTGTCCCCAAGTGCAGTTGCAAAAACCATCAAGCGCTACAAAGAAACTGGCTCACATGAGGACCGCCCCAGGAAAGGAAGACCAAGAGTCACCTCTGCTTCTGAGGATAAGTTTATCCGAGTCACCAGCCTCAGAAATCGCAGGTTAACAGCAGCTCAGATTAGAGACCAGGTCAATGCCACACAGAGTTCTAGCAGCAGACACATCTCTTCAACAACTGTTAAGAGGAGACTTTGTGCAGCAGGCCTTCATGATCAAATAGCTGCTAGGAAACCACTGCTAAGGACAGGCAACAAGCAGAAGAGACTTGTTTGGGCTAAAGAACACAAGGAATGGACATTAGACCAGTGGAAATCTGTGCTTTGGTCTGATGAGTCCAAATTTGAGATCTTTGGTTCCAACCACTGTGTCTTTGTGCGACGCAGAAAAGGTTAACGGATGGACTCTACATGCCTGGTTCCCACCGTGAAGCATGGAGGAGGAGGAGGTGTGATGGTGTGGGGGTGCTTTGCTGGTGACACTGTTGGGGATTTATTCAAAATTGAAGGCATAATGAACCAGCATGGTTACCACAGCATCTTGCAGCGGCATGCTATTCCATCAGGTTTGCGTTTAGTTGGACCATCATTTCTTTTTCAACAGGACAATGACCCCAAATACATCTCCAGGCTGTGTAAGGGCTATTTGACCAAGAGGGAGAGTGATGGGGTGCTACGCCAGATGACCTGGCCTCCACAGTCACCAGACCTGAACCCAATCGAGATGGTTTGGGGTGAGCTGGACCGCAGAGTGAAGGCAAAAGGGCCAACAAGTGCTAAGCATCTCTGGGAACTCCTTCAAGATTGTTGGAAGACCATTTCCGGTGACTAGAGGAAAAGGAATTTACAAAGATGATACAAAATGGGAACAAAACAATCCGGTAAATCCAATTACATAAAATGAAAAGGAACAACAAAAGAGAATTACTAAACCTGATGTTACAGGAATGGCTCTAATCTTTATGGAGGGAAGCACTTAGATTGATTAAATCGAATACTCACAGCAAGCTGTGTCTTCCAGAATGACAAAAACAGACACCCAAATTCTTCTTTTTATTAGATCAAGGTTACGCCCTCATACCTCCCCTTGGTGAGCTTATAGAATTTTATTAGATCCCTAACTTTCAGGATATTTTTGCCCCTGGAGTTCCCAGGCAGTAGATATTGTCTTCGTGTTTCTTATCACCATTTTACCTTTTTATAGAGATGGATCATGGCATGGATAGCACCATCCATCAGACCAATATTAAGTTGGAGGGGTTCTGCCGGCCTTATGGTGATGCGAGTGAAAGAGAGTTATCTCCGTCTCTTCTCTGCAACGCCAAAAATATATGGTCCATAAATATTGGATCAATGTAAACCGCAATATTCATCAATGGCCACTGGCTCCAGCTGGTCTGCGATCAGTGCTTTGATCAGAGGAAGCTCTTTGGTTTGGAAGCGTACTTCCCCGCCTCTGCTTAAACAAATCTCAGCCTTCTTCCCAGCTATTCTTCCTGCTGTGATTACCTGGTCACTGCAGGAGGCTTCAATGGAGAGCAAAGTGTCAGCTCTTTTTCTCACTTCGTCAGTTATTACTAGTTTTTCTCTCCCCTAGTTATAATTAATCCCATATATTCAGCGTGATGATGATATGTCCCCTCTCCGGAGAGGTCTTATGGATTTTAATTTTTCTCTATGACACTATGCTAGTTTCCAACAACAGAGAAACCAGTCAGTCACTGGCAGTGGGTGTGGAGAAGTCGCCGGGGGGCCCACCTGACTAGTCTCACATGTAGCTTGGTCCCAGGCGGCTTTTAACGTATGTTTTTCTCTGAAATGGTGCGATGTTTCAGAGTGAAATATTCCAAGTTGAAATCATACAGCCAGTGCCTGATATATGCAGCCTGTGGATCAGGAAGCATGTATCAGCTGGCAGGTTCCCTTTAAACTATCTGCAGCCACAACACACAAGTTTTCCATAACTGGAAAACCCCTTTAAGGAGTAGGCAAAGCAGGCACTTTTACTAACGTATGTAAATTGTAAAGTTGATGGCTACATTTCAAAGATGAAAAACTTTATACTTGGAAAACCCCTTCAAGAGCTCTACAAACAGTACACTTCTGTGTTGGTTTTCCTGTCTTGGGGATCCATTGTAGTTTTGTTTTTTTCATTTCATAGTTTAGCATGTTCCAGGTTGTTGTTTTTTTGTTGTTCTATTTTTCATAGTTTTTTTTTCTAAAACACCTGAAAAAATTCTGAAGAAAAAAAAAACAAAACATGAAATTCCAGCCATTTTTCATAAACCTTTAGAAACGCTGTTTGGCCACAGAGGGACCATAAGTTTCACGCATAATGCCTACAGGGAGATAACTGTCCTTGTCAGTCACCAAATTTCACAATACGAAATGTGTACATTATTACATAAACATCCTAGACCTGATCAGGCTGGTGTACTTACTTTTAAAATCCATGTCAGAGTAGCTATAGAATGCAGATGTCACTTTTTTTTCCTGCACAGTTTTGTCATAAAACCTGAAGGTTTTCTTAGTCTCAGCAAAGTGAATGAGAGTCTTGAAGTCTCATGCACACGTTCCCTATTTTCGACATGCAGATTTAAACCTGCAGCATGCCAATTCTTTTGGCATTTTTGCTACAGATTTCAACTATGCTAATGATTGGGGGGAAAAAAAAAACGCATCAAAAGCACGCCCATTTTATGCAGAAATTTCTCAACCAAATACTTAACGTATGCGCCTACCCTTAGACAAGAAATAGAAAAACAAAGTAACAAAATTCACTTTGGAAATCACTTTAAACAAAGTCTATTTCTTAATTGTCCCTAGTCACACAGACCCCATATTGTTTGCAAGTCAGACAAAGTTCTACGTGAGGAGTAAAGTGTGGCCGTGAAGGGGTTAACCTGTGCACTAATTGCTTTTGCAGTCCTCCTCCCATCCACATGGGCTCTTCCAGCCAGGAAAGGGTTACACAAGCCTTGCAAGGTGAGGGCTTCTGCACTGCACTGCTGGCTTTATGCACTGACACAATTTCCTCATATGTGGCGGCTTCTCAAGTTTCAACACAAGGATGGGTGGAGAGAGTACACGTCTGCTGCCCTGCAACCTTCCCAGAGAAGTGTCTCCAAGAAGCAGGATATGGGATGTGATACAATGTAGCCATGCAGTGCAGATGTGCTGCCCTGAAGATCATCACCCCCAGAGTGGTGCCCAAGTGCCAGGAAGAGCGGAGAGGAGGAAAGCACCAAGAAATGCCACGCAGGCAGCAGTGAGCAGGCAACCCCTGTGCTTGTACAAAGAGGCTGCTGTGTGACAGCAAGTACTACAACTCCCAGCCACTGCAAGGATGCACAGGGTAAGGAAGTACTTTAGGGGCAGCGGTAGAGCCCTGGCGTTCATATTCGTCGCCTCTATCATCTGGCTGATATTTGACATGGCAGCTCTGAGGTTTTCTTTCAATGAGGTCAATAGCAAGTTGCAAAAAGAGGAACTTTTCCGCAGGGATAAAGTGGGATCCGAATCCTGGAATCCCCCAGGAAGGGGCAACGAGGACAGTAAATGGAAAGAGGCAAGGGAACCCCTGGGAAAGGACGTTACTAAGTTAAAAGGCATATTTTACCCTCCTGCGGATGAACTTGCTGGACCAGCTCATGCACTTGACAGTAACGCTAAAATTATGGCCAAAAATAGAAAAAGGACTATAAAGCCCAGGATATTTAATCAAACTTTATCTCCGTTGGGGGATCAACGAGCCAAAAACTTGAATCTTGAACTTGGAGCTGAGGAGGGAAAAAAGCTGGAAGTTGCAAAGGTCACAAATGTTCTGTTGTCAAAAGGGCAATTTCCCAATCCTCCAGCAGAAGAAAGGTTAATAGTCAGACTGAAAAATACGCCCCCTGTTGTAAAGTTGGGGGATGTACCCCATCAGGAAGAACCTGTCGGTGCAGGAGACTTTCAGAGTATGGTTAAAAGCAAAGACATGGTAACACCTAAATTTAGAGTTGAGCCTAAAGATGGTGTAGAAAGTAAGGATGATGTGGCCCCTAATGATGGAAAATATGCAGTGGGGCCCCTCGATGTTGTGGTTTCCAAAAATGGAACAGAACCAAAGGGTGCAGTTGTGGTGCAAGGAGTAGGGGCCCCTAAAGATGCCGCCGTGCCCAAGGATACAGGGGACTCTAAAGATGTGGGAAATCCTAAGGATGATGTGGCTTTTAAAAAGGAGAAGGATTCAGAGGCCCCTAATAATGTTGCAGTGCCTAAGAATGCAGAAAAACCTAAGGAAGAAAACGGAGAAGCCCCCAAAGATGCCATGGCCCCTAAACATGATGGAGCAGATTCTAAGGTTGCAGAAGCCCCCAAAGATGGAGCTAAGCACATGGATGCTGTGGCCCAAAATGATAAATCTGCACCCAAAGATGTAGGTCCCCTTAAAATTGCATTGGCGGCCAAAGATGCAGCTGCTCCTAAAGATGCCTTGGAATCCAAAGAAGTAGGAGCCCCTAAAAATGTAGATAATGAAAATGCTAAACCAATAGACAATCTCAATCAACATCCTGATGCAAATGTTGTATTGATTGATAAATTAAATGTCAATAATGACAAAATGGATAAACTGCCGCCCAAAAATGTCTCTGCCGACGTTTTACCTAATGATGCAGTCAATAATGATTTACCGAATAGTGATGCCAAGGGATCCAAATCACTGAATGAAACGGTTAAAAAAGTGAACCCGGGATCTAATATTTCTCAAATCAGTGCAAATGTGAAAAACTCCAACTTGCTGCTCAATATCAAAGAAGGGTTTTTAGGAAAAGTGGCGGATAAAGAAAAGAACAGACCGGGTAATGTCAAGGAGAAAAGCTCAAGTAAAGTGACCAACACCAGCTCCGACCATGGAGTAAAAATTGAAAGTGAAGTAATTAAAGTGAAGCCACTTACCGCCAAACATAAAGTATTAACTATTGATTTAACTATGAGTCCAAGAAATCCCAGAGCACCGGGCCAGTTTGGGAGGCCCATGGCGGTCCCTAAAGATAAGGAGCAAGAAGCAGGCAGACGGTGGAAAGAAGGAAACTTCAATGTCTACCTTAGTGACATTATCCCACTTGACCGAGCTATTGAGGATACCAGACCCAAAGGGTAAGAAGTTTCTCAAGTGCCTGAGATCTTGATTTCCAAATATGCAGATATTTATGTAGTGTGTGTGTATGTATGTATGTATATGTATGTGTGTATATATATATATATATATATATATATATATATATATATATATATATATATATATATAATATTATGTAATGTAATTGGCAGCAATATACTCACTGATGCCATTTATTTGTATAGAAGTATAAACTGGGCATGCTCAAATTTGAGCAAATGTCATTGTGAAGGGAGGAGGAGGAGGTGAGCTGTGACATCACCTACTGTGAATGGTGGATCCTGTGTTTTCTACTGTATATAGAGGTGTAAACAGTCATTGTACAGGGGGAGGAGGAGGTGAGCTGTGATATCACCTATTGAAAATGGTGGATCCTGTGTTTTCTACTGTATATAGAGGTGTAAACAGTCATTGTACAGGGGGAAGAGGAGGTGAGCTGTGATATCACCTATTGAAAATGGTGGATCCTGTGTTTTCTACTGTATATAGAGGTGTAAACAGTCATTGTACAGGGGGAGGAGGAGGTGTGCTGTGATATCACCTATTGTGAATGGTGGCTCCTGTTTTATCTACTGTGCACAGAGGTGTTACCTGTAATGATCAAATTGCTGAAAGGTCTTTTGAACATAACAGGAGGTTTCAGTCTAGTGTTGGGCTTAGTGGCCAATGAAAAAAATGGCAAGATTTCTATCACTTAGGTAGTAGCAATGTAGAATTGAAAAAACATTTAATAATAGAAAATAATATACAAACTGTTATGGTAAATATTTATAGTTTGCTTTGATTATTATTTTAGACAATTAAATTTACATATATATCTAACTAGTAGTACCAAAACAGTGCCACTTTTGTCCACTGACTGTTTCAGGTATTGCAGCAGCATTCAAAGGAATACTAGATTCAGCCCCAGGAGATGTATATTTCTGGAAGAAAGCAGATGTTTCTTTTTTCATCTCATACAACCACGTTAGGAAAATGTGTAGGTGTGAGACGGTTATAGACTGACGATCTTATTACAGTATGCTGTAGTTCAATGGGAAAAACAGCGCAGTAAAAGAAACCACATGTGCAAAACTGCCAAGTGCTGAAGTTTAAATGATGTAAGAGCAGCTCAGAATATCACATTAACCTGGTTTGTGAATAGGAAACTGATCGCTGCGGTAGATTAATGCATCAGAAAGGCTGCTATAAAATGTATAAATGATGCTATAATACACCGTGACACCAGTCTGGTCTATTATTTATGGAGAACGTCCAGCGAGTGCTTGTTTCTTATATGCACATTATACAAGGTATTTTACACTATTGTTTATAAGAAACTTAAAAGGGGTTTTCCCATAAATAACATTATATGTGATGATTGTATGAATCGTAGGGGGTCCAGCCACCGGGCCCCCAACAATTTATGAGAATGGTGGTCTCAAAGTTCTTCTGTGTAAATGGAGCAGTAGTGAGCATGTGCGACCACTGCTCTATTCGCTTGGTCGCACATGCTCACTACCACTCCATTCACACAGGGGACTTTGGACCCTCATTATCAGATTTAGTGTTGGTGGATGATGAATATTACTTGTGGGGTTAACCTTTTTAAAGGAAGAAGGTGACTCTAGTCCAGCATTACTGCCTAAATTATGAATGGAAATTAATGGTCCTATGTGATAGACCTGTTGGAAATTTAACCAATGCTTCCATGATAAAGCAAGTAAAGCTGCAAAAAGACTCAATGTGACTCTATGGAATTAGATGCACAAAGTGTGTACAGTAGGGGCTCATAGCTGTGTATGGGCACGGTATTTGGCAACTGTGTAATACGACCATAACCGCCCAATATAAAGTGGCTTGAGCACTATAACTCCTATTCAAGACTGACTATCAGTCTTGAATAGGATACACTGATATACAACGCGTTTCACTCCGAAGGACAAGGCTCGTCAGTGCATTACACTTACACCCATTGAGTTCAATGTGAACTGTGTAACACTTCACTTCCGCTTTTGATGCAGCTTCAATGAATTTAAACACCCTATGACGGGTCCCCACTAGTGAGGAGTATGTTCGGTTAACCCTTTCTGCGACTATGCTCGGGCAAGTATTCTTGTTTCTTAAGCATTCCTCACATGTATTAAAGCTGTCAAACAGTCGCAAATCATGCACACGGGAGTGATTCAAACATAACACCGAGTACGCTGAAGATACTCGGTACTCGCCCGAGCATACTCGCCGAAAGGGTTAACCGACCATACTCGCTCATCACTAGTCCCCACTAATTTCTGGGCGTCCCAGCAGCTGGATAATTGCTAATTGGCTTATTGTCTAGGATTTTTTTTCTACAAAAAAAAGATGGTCCAATATAAACAAAGCCTTTTAAATGGGGTGTACCAATGGCACAGCTTTGAACCTATCCACAGGGTAGGGACTATTGGGATCTCAACCGATCAGGGGAACTGCAGTCCCAACTCCATTTGAATGGAACTGATGATGAACATGCATATGGTTACTCCGGGGTACTCGGCCACTCCAGGGCGCTGCACTCTGCTACCTCGACCAATCCCCTGGACTTTGCATAAAGCAGCTATGCTCAGATGGGAAACTTGGGGACCCCATGCTTTCTTGACCGATGGGGGTCCTAGTGGACAGACCCCCTGGCAATCACATGCTCAGAACTAATCCTGTTGATGGGCGATGTGTTGCCATTTTGGTACCGCGCATGTTTCGTTGGCCAACCATCTAGTAGTACAGTCTGACAATGCAGCGTACTCAATGTATGTTGTAAAAATACTAGAAAAGTATAAGAACTTGTCCAGCACTCGACGTCTGCATTCCCTTTTAATGTTTTTAGTATGGCGAACTGCAGAGATGAACAGAACTTGTTTTGGTTCTTTTTTTTTGTCTTGATGCATTTCCTTGTGATTATTGCTATGGTTTACCGGTAAATCACTAGTAGCTGCTGCGTTGTGTGACCTGCGCGGATCTTCACCTGGAGCTACAGATGAGATCTGTGCAGGTAGAAGTGACCTAGTTCTGTCATTTTGGTGTCCCGTCTATTTATAACGCTTGATTGTGTATCTGGAGATGATCTGACGTAATTAGAGGTCGTTATAGAATAAAGGAGCTTCATAATTTTGTAGGACGGAGAAAAAGCATCCAAGTCTTATAGGGAACTATGTGCACCTTGGACTGAAGAGTTAAAACAGAAAGGTCATTCTCTGACGACACAATCGTTAGTGTCAGGTGTTTATGTTAAATTATTTTTACATTTATTTTGACTTTTTTTTTTTTCTATTCATCATTACCCAAAAATTTAAAGGAAAAAAAATTCACCATGAACACTAGGCCTAATATTAAACTATTACACCTTGTTCTTTATATGGATATTAGCAGCAATAGACTGATTCTGACCCAGTTTGTTTGTATAGAAGCGTTATCTAAGGGCAAAAGAGGTAAGCTGTGACATCAGTTATTGTGAATGGTGGATCCTGTTATCTACTGTATATAGAGGTGTTATCGGTACAGGAGGGGGGAGGAGGTGAGCTGTGATATCATCTTGTGTGACTGGTGGATCCTGTTATCTACTGTATATAGAGGTGATATCAGTCATTGTACAGGAGGAGGTGAGCTGTGATATCACCTATTGTGAATGGTGGATCCTGTGTTATCTACTGTATATAGAGGTGATATCAGTCATTGTACAGGAGGAGGTGAGCTGTGATATCACCTATTGTGAATGATGGATCCTGTGTTATCTACTGTATGATTTGTAAGACTGATGAAAACTTTTCTGTAAAGAATAAGACAAGTGAGTCTAGTATAAGACTTTGTGCACTGTTCTGATTTTTTTTTCATATACATACAGTACTATGCAAAAGTTATAGAAAAGTTTGAAAAAAATCCAGTAAAGAGAAATTATAAAATTATAAAAAAAATAGATGGTAGTAACCTTGACATAGTGATTGTTTTATAGTTCTTTTCTAATTGAATTGTTAACAATCCTCCTGCCGGCTTCTGGGATATTTTGTAGATTGTGGTTTTCTATGGTGTTTTATGAGTCAGCCGTAGTGTGCTGTAATTGTTCTCACTGCATGAATTTATTCTATAATTACTCTTAATGCTTCTGAGCTTTGCCACCCTCGTCCATCTTCGTGGAGGGTTTTTTTTTGTTGTTTTTCCTGTTTTACAGGCTTCTGTGAATGCTTACTAGCTGGCTGCTCATTGTGGGGCTGCAATGTGTTTGCTTTCAGGGCAGACTTTTCTCCTCGTACGTGGTGTATACAGAATTCTGAAAATAATAAAACTTTGGAGAGGCAGGTTCCACACGTACAGTGTATGAGAAAACCAAGAGCAAACAATGATCTGGAGCCCTGCGATCTGTGCGCTATCGGAGCATATCCTTATTGACATAGCTCTCTGGTTGGAGGTACGTTTCACCTCCAGCCCTTTCATTCAGACTTGCTATATCCTCTATAGGCGGAGTTCGGGTCACATTCCTAACTTAATCTGAATATTTCCATCTTAAATCCCGAAAAACATGAGCCATGGACATCAATAAAGGCAGACAACATCCAAAATTGAGACTATTATGTCGGACTTAAACGACAGACACCACCCAAAAAAAAAAAAGAGGCCAAATGGAGTCCTAAATTGCATGTTTTGGGCTCCATTTGCCTAATTGAAATCTATGGCTCTGTTGGCACATCTAAATCCTGTTTTCCAGGGGTTCAGACAGAAGCCCCCCCACAGTCAGGAACGTTGTCTGAAGCAAGTTTTACTCAACCATTTTTAGATGCTACTAATGACCTAATCATTGCCCACTTTGACTTTTGTAACATCTATATGAACTTCCAATGAGTAGACAGTTCCTGTATCTACTGTACAGCATAGAAGTTTATCTCAACCAATACAATTTTTGGCCTAATCCTTAAGTACGGGCTACTTACTAGCAAAGGACTACCTATGGACACCTTATCAAAGCTGATTAAACACAAACATGCCATACTTCGTTAAACATTCTGTCGAAAGCTCCATTTATATTATGTTCTTTGCCAAGTTTTGGAAGAGGTGGTGCAAGAGATCCTGGAACGTGCACTTCTGAAAAACATTTTCACAACGCATCCACTTTTTAAATGCCACTCCCTTTCCACGCCCCAATTTCACACCCCTGCGGGATACCGCTCCGTCTTGTGATGGACCATCCTGCTGCGACATGCAAGAAAAATGTCAGGATTACTTCTTTCCAAGAGGTATTGGTAGGCTTTAGCAACTCCGATGGGGCAGACCAGACGCTTTTAGACTTTTTAGGGAAGGTAGCAGGTAAAGCTCCTAAACCACATGCTAGAAGCCATTTATAGGGGTCATATAGACTGATAGAGGCCAAAAGAGTGACCTTTTGGCCTCTGGCCAATGTACTGCAAGAAAAGCAATGGGACATAGTAGACTATATTTTTCCATATAATGATATTCAGTAAAAATGTGTACTGTGCAGTATACTTTTTTTTTTTTAATAGACCGCTAGGGGTGAAAGATGCCGGTGTATAGAGAAGCTCTGGAGAGGGACAGAAGCGCACACAAAATTGGGCAATTCCATCTGGTAAAGGATAAGCGATGGTAGCGCTCACCTGAAGGCGTTGGCTGCAGGCACAACACCTCTAAAAGTGTGGAAAGCTGCTGCCCCGTGGTTGGATGAAAAGGTTCTTCCAGATGTATAACGGTGAAAAAGGAAACTTACATTTCGACGGGCTGCGTGAAACTGTCACACTTGGTTTTTATACCTTGAAAAACGCGCTAGCCTGATGCAGAAACTAATTGGTAATAATAAAAACCAAAGTTGGAATCCCAAGGCTCTTCATTCCTAATGCGCAGCCCGCCTAAATGTGACAATTTCCAATTTTTCCTGATGTCATTGTATGGCATCCATTAAATGTATATATAATGAATGCTTCATGATGCTTCCATTCAATGGATGTCATACTAGTCGATGGAAGCCATAAAGGGCCGTTCGTCATCCATTGCAGATATGTCATGAAAGCTTATGAACAGCTGATGAATTATGTCTTAACATTCCATCACAGCTTCCATTTACCTCAGGGACGGACATATCAATGGTGCAACCTGTGCAGCCACACAGGAGCCCAAGAGGTAAGGGGGCCACTACCACCTCCAAAGCAGGTGGAATTTTGTACTTTGAGCTATTAAACTGCAAAGGGCCCATATGCTGTTCTTGCACAGGGGCTCTTTTCGGACTATGTCCACCAGTGGTTTGAGTTACTGTGGGAAGGTTTCTCCTTCATTATCACACCTTTCCGTGCACCTCTGCTGACTTCTGTGCCCATCCCATGATACCATTTCGAAAATTCACAACATAAAAAAAAAAAAGAGGAAAAAACTACCAGCTGATCATCCCTCCTTGTTCAATAAATGTCTTTTCAAGCTTTAATATCATCGCAGCTTTTCATTTTCAAGCACTTCCGTAACACTTGGCTTGATTAATAAGGACCCCTTCACTGGATAAACTGTGGTGTGACACACCCGGCCTAACAACTTCAACCTGTAAGGCAGTTTTGGGACTTTAGAAACTTATATGTCTCTGAAAACTCAGGTCCAAACTTATTTGGCACTAAAATAAGGGCAAAGATGGGACAAGGTTTGGCATTAGTCCACCTTGGCTTTTAGCACCATCGTACTAACATTGGCAGAAATAGACTTTTGTAAAATAATTGTTCTGTAGAGAACGTCTTGTACTTTTGTGTCTTAACAAGTTTATACAAAAATGTGAAAAGTATTCACTGATGGAGCTTTTTGAACTGGGACCTAGGCCATCATCATTTGCAGCCAAGGCACAAAGGGGCTTGCAAGTCTACGGCCATCTGGGCAATCATATGCTATATTTGTCAAAACAAGGTGTTACCCAAGGGTTCATCTCTTCCTGTAGCCGGTGCTTTCGGAAGCCTTTCTAGTTGGTAAGTCGAGAGATCCAGAGCCCTCTTCCGAACCTCATGCCCCACACAGGCTTCCAGCTTGGAAAATTCAATGAGGACTTCTGACAACTCTACTAGAATTAAAAGTATGTGCCGACCCCTATTTCGACTCATTCCTATGACATTCATGGCAAAAGTTTTACAAAACCTGTTCACTGTTTCTTATAATTCTGCATTGTGCCAATCCCTTGTTTTTCCTCCAAAAATTGACAACTGGGTTTCACCATTTTCCCTACCATAGGCTTGTGTCGCTATACAGCAAGAGTATCAAACCTGCGGCCCAGGATTTCCATAAATGCGTCCCAACACCAAATCGTAAACTTAGAAGAATGCTGTAAGCTGAAAGAGGCTGTGAGCTACCTGGAGGTCGGCAGGACAATAGAAAGGCAAAGCAACCATTTCAAATCAGGCCACAAACAGAAAACCTACCCCATCACCCCCTTGGCATTGACCTCCCTCTTGGCTGCCCTAGACACACTCTACATTTATTTTCGGATTGGCTCGCTGGAGGACCCTTTGCTTAGCACGGGCCGGACCTATTTTGGGAGTGAGGGAAGGAGAGAATATTTAGTCTCCAAGTCTCTCATCCCCAAAGGGGCCATTTGTTAGACCCTTCAAGGTGTCAGATATTGAGTGATGGTTACTTGCTAGGCCATCTGTCTTGCAAAAAAAAAACAAAAAAACAGAAACTGCACTGATAATGCTAGTTCTGCATAATCGGTACAGTTTCCAAGCTTTGGTGACATCATGGTGGCATGACCAAAGCTGATTGTGTGGCCCAACTCAACTCTAATTCCGATGTGGCCCAGAGATGCCTAAAGGTTGGACAACTCTGCTATACAGTCTGATACTGTTTGTGCTGGTAAGACAGTTAGAATGTGTACGAACCCCTCCCCCCAACTAGTTACACCCTGATGTCAATTAATAACAAAAGAACGGCACAACACAGAAATATAAGAAAAGATGCTTCAAAATTGTTGGGTTGTATGGAATACCAATGTGGTATGTCAAGAGGGCTATCTGGTCCCAAAAGGACATGTGTAAATGGTTTTTCTTTTTTCTTTAACAAGACCACCACTTTAAAATTGTGTAAATCCATGCTTTAAAAATGACTTTTATATTATATTTGTATGCATGTATAATTACGGATCACTTTCTAAGACCACTTGGTCAGCAGTGTGGTTAAAAAGCTCCTATACTTATTAGACTAAATTGGGTTATACCAGCTGATATCAGGAAGATCAGTCAACAGTCTAATGTGTACGGGGGGGGGGGGGCTCCCCTGATAGTTGACGTTGAGGGAGACAAGAATCTGGCATATCAGATTTCCAAATTTCCAATGGCCAATCCTTTTGTTCCGCCAGGAGATAAGCCGCCGCTGGAGGCGTCTGCCAGTGGTTTTCTTGGAGAGAACAAGGAAGCGCTTGGCAGGGATTACTGTTCCTTTTTATGGAGAGTCAGTAGAGGTAGTCATTGGCTGATCGATCGTTCAGTTGAAAGCGATCTAATGTGTATGGGGGCCCAAGGTGATCACCGATCTACAGACTACGTAATATCCTACCGATCACGTGGTCAGGACTGCCAGAGAAAGCAGAGTATAACACTCAACTTCTTTTGTAATCACATTGCCCTGTTCTAAGGAATAGTGGTGGTCCCAGAGGTTGGACTGTCACTTAACAGAAAATTATCACCTGTCCTGTGTATAGATTATGGCTATGACAATACTTCTGTCTTTGTTGTTCTGCATTTCCCCCAAAAACATTTTTTGAGATAGAAGTTTTCTATCTCAGTAATGTTTTCTGCAAATAAAAAAGGTTCTGGAAGATGTCAGATAACGTCAAAAAATGTCAGCGTCAGTGACAGAAAACGTAAATAAATTGTACATATAATAGAAGTCCTGTCTGTGCCGAGATGGTGCGCGGTCACCGGCACATGGAAGCTGGAGAATTCACATGAAAACTGTTGCTTCAGATACAATGAAGCGAAACGTAACCCACCTGTTATCTAAAAGGAACATTGTAAAACAGCGTTGGGAGAATGAAACATCAGAACAGAGAACAGAGCCCTAATTCTTTACCAGTCCTGAAATGGATCGTTTAGTTACCTAATTCCCAAAGTCTTTGTTGTCTTTATCTGAAGCCTTTTATGACGTGCTTGACATGGTTTATATACCACATGAAAATACATGTAGATCTGATATTTTTCTTATATTATTTTGATCTTTTTGATCTCTTTTACTTGTCTTCTCTTTTATTATTTTACTATTATCTATTCTTTTCTTTTAGGCATTCTAGACATTTTTTTTTCACTCTTTAATGTACACCTCCCTTAATTTTTCTTCTGTTTACTGTCCGTTGATTTTTTGAGGTGTAATTACAGGTCATATTCATTGCTCTCTCCTTTGCAGAAGCACCTTTTTTATATATATATATATAACAAAACACTTCTCCACAACTCATGTTTTTACACACTTCACTTTTTGTAGAAAAACAAATATTTTCATGGAGTTTTTGTTTTTTTGTTTTTTTTAATCTTAATGTTACATGGAAGTCTAATTTAAAACAAATTGTGAATAATATTCTACTATTGCTGTATAATAGTTAAGCAGGGTAAACTTAGACCAGGCCATCCGAAGATGCGCCAAAGTGATCACAGCGTGCATCTTGCACCGTTGACTAGCTTCGCACCACCTTTGGTTGGCTAAGGACGGTTGCACACATGTTTCATTGTCTGAGTAAGGACCCTGATGTACAGATCGGTTGTGGGTCTCCTGACCCAAACCTACCAGCCTCATAGGTGCTTACACAGGTTAGGAGATCCGCTGTTTGTTCGTACATCATTGTCCGTATTCAGGCTGTGAAATGTGACCCTGAGAAACCAGCTTGACTTTGGGTCAAAAGTTTGAGCCCAAATCTCGGTGGACGGTGAAGCTTATTTAGTTACCATATTTTTCGGACTATAAGACGCACCAGACCACAAGATGCACCTAGGTTTTAGAGGAGGAAAATAAAAAAAATAATTAAGCAAAAAATGTGTTCATGATGCACTTTTAAGGGGGAGGGGGTCTTCCGCTGACACTGGTATAGGGGGTAATGTCCCCAAATTCTGACAGTAGTCCCCATCCTGGTATGCCTGGTATCCCTCCATCCTGGTATGCATGGAACCCCTCCATCCTGGTATGCATGGCACCCCTCATCCCTATCCTGGTATGCATGGCCCCCCTCATCCCTATCCTGGTATGCATGGCCCCCCTCATCCCTATCCTGGTATGCATGGCCCCCCTCATCCTTATCCTGTTATGCATGGCCCCCCTCATCCTTATCCTGTTATGCATAGCCCCCCTCATCCTTATCCTGTTATGCATGGCCCCCCTCATCCTTATCCTGTTATGCATGGCCCCCCTCATCCTTATCCTGTTATGCATGGCCCCCCTCATCCTTATCCTGTTATGCATGGCCCCCCTCATCCTTATCCTGTTATGCATGGCCCCCCTCATCCTTATCCTGTTATGCATGGCCCCCCTCATCCTTATCCTGTTATGCATGGCCCCCCTCATCCTTACCCTGGCATGTATGGCCCCCTCATCCTTACCCTGGCATGTATGGCCCCCTCATCCTTACCCTGGTATGTATGGCCCCCTCATCCTTACCCTGGTATGTATGGCCCCCTCATCCTTACCCTGGTATGCATGGTCCCCCTAAACCCCATCATGCTGCACATAAAAAAATTAAACACTCCTACTCCCCTTTCTTCTCTCCTCCAGCGCTGTGTCTGGTCTGCCCCACTGATCTCTCCATGTGAGTCGCGCATGGTGTCACTGCCATGCGCGGCTCACAAGGAGAGATCAGCTGCCGGAAGTCACTGCTCCCCACGCCGGGATTCTGTGCGCAGGGAGCAGTGACTTCATAGCCGGCACACAGCATAGCCGCAGCGCGGCTCCTGCTGCTGCCGGGCTATCGCATGTGCCCGCTTATTAAAGGGCATGAATATTCACCCCTCCCCATGCCCATGGGCGGAGAGAGGTTGAATATTCATGCCCTTTAACAGTGGGCACACGAGATAGCCGGCAGCAGCAGGAGCCGTGCTGCGGCTACACTGTGTGCTGCTATTAAGGAGCAGTGAATATTAATTTTCTTTAGCAGTGGGGACAGTGTAGGCTGCAGCAGGCGGCTGCTGCCTCCTGTGCCCTGCTCCTCCACCGCTACCGTTCCCCCCACACCCCACATATATATAATATATATATATATATATATATATATATATATATATATATATATATATATATATATATATATATATATACACCCCTCCCCCCAACATTCGACGCATCCCCCATTTTCCTCCAAAATTTTGGAGGAAAAAAGTGCTCTTATAGTCCGAAAAATAAGGTATGTTCTCAAATATATCTACAACACAATGCAACATCTCTTAGAAATGTCTAAAATGTGACAAAATTTGATGTAAGATCAAGACACGATCGCATCAATAAATGTTACCCATTTGTGATGCTAGTCACTGCTCACGGACAGGCCATGAGGCAGGGTAGTCAAACTTTTCCGGGGTCAGATGCTAAGAGAGCATGTAGTAAACTAAATGAGGAAAAATAAAGATGTAGTCAGGTCATGGTCCGAGGTCAGAATACCAGGAAGATAGCGGATCAGAGTAAAGGGGCTAGGCAAACTGATGGTCAAAGTAAGGTCCAAGTTTCGGCAGCAATAGATCAACAAACAGAGCACAGGAATACGAGGTAAACCACTGAGCAAATGCTATGACTGGAAGAGATCTGGGACTGACAGCTTAGCTACGTAGCTGGGTAATCACTTGGAACAGGGAGCACCAGAAGGAAGCTTAGCATCTCCCAGTCTCAGATTGACAGCTAAGCCGTCCAATCAAAATACCGGCAGCTCAGTACACCCATGCACTAGATTGGACGACTGAGCTGTCAGTCACTGCTTCCAAGACACACCGAGCGGAGGAATCGTGACACCATTGTATAAGCTTTATATACTGTTTTTTCCACTGGCTTCTTGTTAAGGCTTAAAAAAAAAAAAGAAAAAATTATAAAATGATACAAAATGTAATAAATAAAGTAAAAAAAAAAACCTGTTGTTAAAAAAGGAATACAAATATATGAAATTCATCTTGCAGACCAAAGAATGCAAAAAAAAGAAAAAGTGCGAAGTAGACCTTAAAGGTTTTATTGCCATCTCTTAACATTTATGGCATATCCACAGGATATGCCATAAATGTCTGATAGTTGCAGTTTCCAGATGTTGGACCTGCATCTATCACAAGAATGAGGCCCTATTTTGCATCACAGAAGAATTAAACATATATACCCTCTAAAAACAATACTTTTATTTTTATACTATTTAAAAACACACCTATGCCCGTGTATATAAAATAGAATATTTCTATAGTTGTCAGAGATTTAATAATTGCACATCTCCCTGAGGAGGATAATTGCTCCAACATATAGCAAGGACTCGTAGCCCTAATATGTCTCTAAAATGATCCTTAAATCACCACCTCTACACTAGATTATAGTGCAGAAAAACAAAGAGATCCATTATTGTAATTAAAAATAAATTTTATTACATCAATAAATTAAAAACATGACAACAACAGAACATAGAGTAAAAAAGCAGAGTGCCCAGTAAGGTGGACAGATTCCTGCACAACAATCTAGTATACCATAGGCTCCAAAAAATGACTATCTTAGTATAACAATATTACAGACCTCCTAGTGATAAATCTCTGTATGCCATTTATAAAATGCTATGTATAAGTAGCTAAATATAAATAGATGAGGGGCACAAGACCCTTTACCTAGACTAATTTAATGAAAGTCCCATGGGAAACATAGATAGACATTCATATAAAGGAGCTAAATACCTAATCCCTGTGGTATCAGGAAATAAACCATGATACAACGTACCTAAAGTGAGAGCAGAACTCTGTCCCTCCTTCACCCCAACGCGCGTTTCGGCTTCTTGCTTCTTCCGGATAAAAAATACAGAGATAGACAAAGATCAATTGATAGACTTCTCTTTCGTTCAAAGTATGCCTCGACGCGTTTCCCCCATCAATTAGGTTCATCAGGAGGCCGATACCAGGATTTTATGTCAAGGAATGATGAAGCTGCATGATGTATATTGCAGGAGGCTGATGGCTGACACAGATGGAGTGTCAGAGACCAGGTTTAAATATCCCCCTGATTGATGTGTGGATAGAGAAACATACACCCCCATAGAAAGGAGTCCTATGCTCTATCATAGGCTTCCCTGTCCCACTGGCGCTACTGCGCATGTCTGACAGTTATACCTAAGAGGTCCACGATACAAAATAAATGTGCAGGCGCCCTGACTTCAGAGGGGATGAAACAAGACGTCTGCACGCTATGGTGAATCATCGCATGTACTGGCTGCGTACCCAGGAAATGACGCGTGCGCTCCACCGTGGAGCGCACAGGGGAGCGCATGCGCGTCATCAGCGACTGAGTAGCACTTCAACCGGAAGGCATCTATGTAATATCTGGTTTATCTTTTTTAATTCCCAGAAATGACATCAGCGTTTCAGCCTGGAACGCATATGGAGATTCAACAAAGGATTTAAATTGGTGTGTCCCATGATCCAGACAAATAGATCCAATAGCTCTCATTACTCAAATATGCCCAGCCATTAACATAAATATAGACATGTCTTAATTGATTCAATAATATCATAATGAATATATGATTTTATATATATAAATATATATGTATATACAGGACCGACAAAAGGTCCAGGGCTGCAATCACTCATTTTAAATGTATAAAATTTTCACATGGATTAAAAGTAGTGGGGAATGGTGGGATATTATTAGTAATCATAGGAAACTGAATGAGTCTAGCAGGGTATATAACCCAATTAAATGAGGACCATAGATAGGAAAGGAAGGGGAAGGGGGTGTAGGAGGAAAAAATGCCATATGAAAAAGATAAGTGACACACTTGTACCCATGATATATGTGACGCGCCCCCAGGGCCGTGGGGTGCTCGGCAGCCGGGCCTATGGCTACTTGCAGGGGATATCATGGTGGCTGGCCCGGTCCGTGACCCAGGGCGGTCAGTGCAAAAAGGGGATATTTTTGGGATTGTTCGTGACGCCACCTGTGGATTGTGGCTAGAGGGAGCCGCCGCTGCGGAGCAGTCCTCTGGAGCTGGTGTTACGGCAGCAGGGGTGGTGTGGCTCTCCACAGGTAGAGCTAACTCCAGGGCAGTGTAGTTAGTGTAAGGTGCGCTGGGTGTTGTAGTGCAGAAAGAAAGATGGCGCTGATGAAATAATGGACGGAGGCAGTGCGGTGCAGTCATCCGTGTCTTTACTCACAGTTCTTTAAGGCAGTTCCACTGGTGCACAGTACTGATGCTAGCCGCCCTCATCGCGTTGCGTTCACCGGGAAGGGGTTCAGTCCTTCCTCAGACAGGTTAGGCGTACCTGGCAGAACCACACTTTCTCGTGTTCCTATTTTGACCGTCTTCACACTGGGTCTTTCTCCCTCCTGCCCTGCGCTGCCCACTCTCAATCCTGTTTGGATACTCTGAAGTCCCTCCTGTCCATCGGAGTTACACAGACTTGCTTGACCCTCAGGGGACTAGAATGCGGCTGCGATCCCTCTGTCTTCTGACAGATGCGGGGCGTACGGGTGCCTTCCTGCACTCGCCGTACCCCCTAGGATCCCTTTAAAACAGAACGGAGTCTACTCCCTCCTCCCCTCCTGGGCCTCCAGACTAGGCCCTACTTGTGGAGCAGAGCTCCTAATGAGACTCTGCTCCCGGGCTGTTCTTCTGAACTGTCCTGAGCTGTTCTTCTGAACTGCTCTCCTCTGACTGATCTGCCACCTGTTCTCTTCAGACTTGGGCCTCACTGGCTAGGCCCGCCTCTGCAGCAGAGCTCCTGTAGAGCCTCTGCTCCTCTCACTCTCCTCCTCTGACTGAACACACTCTCTAAGATGGCTTCCCTATATATACTCCTACCAAAGTGCTCCCCCTAACTACTTCCTCCACCCACACCCACTACTGGTTCCCCCTACCCCAGCCAGGGTCAGGGCTCAGCAGAATCATACATTGCGTCTTGCCCTTCGAGCCGGCCTGGAGCAGTGTAGTGTTGGATGCAGGTGTTTGGGGTTCCGGGCGGCACTCCCTCCTTACCTGAGAGAAGGAGACACCACACCTCCGGGTGAGGTGCAGTACCTCTGTGGCGACTGAACCCTCAGGGGCGCCACATATGTGCGGCATATATTCTCAGCATAACGTGCCATATTTTGAATCGCCAAACATTCGCGATTCTCTCCATTTATTTCTAAAAGAGTTGCAAAAATTGACTAACGACAATTTTTTTTTTTTAAATGATATCCCAGACCCCCGGGGCCTCCCCTATTACTGGTTCTGCCTTGTTAATCTATTCTAGCACAGCTAATTATAGCCGAATTTCCTGGTGACTCATTGTATACCCGCGCCTGTGTCACATACAGGTGCAGATGTGTCAGTGTAAATACCTGAGCTACAACCTTATCACCCTCAGTGTATGACGTCTCCATGACCTAGGAGAAATGACGCATCTAATCGCACCTTGTGCGAGGGAACTCCTGCTGTATATATAAGATTAATAAATGGCTGATATCTGCTTCTACAATAATGGCAGTCCCGGTAGTTACTGGTTATCAGAACGCAGTTATCCGCTCTTTTATAAAAATATGTTTTGTTTATCCATGTACAGTACAGACCAAAAGTTTGGACACAGCTTCTCATTTAAAGATTTTTCTGTATTTCTCTGCTTCTGTATGCCAGGCTATCCCGAGACCACCAATCCTGAGAGAGTGAAGGTGCAAGATCCCCTGTGTGTATGGAACGGCTCTGTGCATGCTCAACCAAAGCCCCATTTGCTTTTACAGGACCGATGGTGTTTGCTATTTGATTTGTCCCATAGAAGTGAATAGAGCAGTGGTCACGCATGTGCACTAATGTACCATTCACTCCACACCATTCTTGTGATGAGTGAAGGTCCTACTGGTCAAACCCAGGACAACGCAATTTGATCCCAGCAATCTGATGGACCTACACTTATTATACATCAGAAGAAATGTCAGATCCTGGGGAGCCAATATCAGGACTAGACTTTAGGGATGCATGAACTGGTTAAGCAAAGTAGAATTAAATATAGTTATTTCCAGTAAACCTAATAATTGTGACCAGGGCTGTGGAGTCAGTAAGCCAAACCTGCGACTCAGACTCCTCAATTTCCCTTACACCGACTCCCACATATATTGCTTATATTTAAGTGAAAAATTTATTGTAGTACAATGTGAACATCAGACATTTAATCATTTTTATGATACAATAATCAAGATATTTAGATAGAATATAATGATGGATAGCTGGAGGGACGGATGGAGGGATAGAGTGTGATAGACAGATGACAGCTACAGACAGCAAATAGTACATTGCACATATCGCACATATAGTTCACACACATTGTACAGAGAGCACATAATAATCGCCTACAATATTAGCATTAGTTACCTTCCTGTGACAGAGATGAGCTGTAGTACTTTCACTTTCTCCAGCTCGGGGCCCAGGAATCGGATCCTATGCAGGGCAGGCGCCCCTCCCCCTCCTCTCTCTGGTGAAGACGGCAGAAGACAGGACAGAGGAGGGGAGAATGAGCATGTCAGTTTGTTCGGTGTTTTTTTAATCTGCTTTTGCTATTGAAAACATTATCTATGAAGCATAGAAGCATAGAAGCATAGAATGGTAGAGTTGGAGGGGACCTCCTGGGTCATCTGGTCCAACCCCCTGTTCAAAGCAGGATTCACTAAATCATCTCAGACAGATTTCTGTCCAGCCTCTGTTTGAAGACGTCCATTGAAGGGGAACTCACCACCTCTCGTGGCAGCCTGTTCCACTCATTAATCACCCTAACTGTCAAAAAGTTTTTTCTAATATCTAATCTGTGTCTCCTCCCATTTAGTTTCATCCCATTGCTTCTAGTCTTTCCTTGTGCAAATGAGAATAAAGATGATCCTTCTACAATGTGACAGCCCTTGACATATTTGTAGACAGCTATTAAGTCTCCTCTCAGTCTTCTTTTTTGCAAGCTAAACATTCCCAAATCCTGCAACCGTTCCTCATAGGACATGGTTTGCAGACCAGTCACCATTCTGGTCGCTCTTCTCTGAACTTGCTCCAGTTTGTCTATGTCTTTTTTAAAATGTGGTGCCCAAAACTGTACACAGTATTCCAGATGAGGTCTGACCAAAGAGGAGTAAAGACCGATAATGACTTCACGTGATCTAGACTGTATGCTTCTGTTAATACATCCCAGAATTGTATTTGCCTTTTTTGCTGCTGCATCACACTGTTGACTCATGTTCAGTCTATGATCTATTAGTATACCTAAGTCTTTTTCACATGTACTGTTGCTTAGCTCTATTCCTCCCATTCTGTATATGCTTTTTTCATTTTTATTGCCCAGATGTAGTACTTTGCATTTTTCCCTGTTAAAAACCATTCTGTTGGTTGCTGCCCACTGCTCCAGTTTATTTAGGTCTTTTTGAATCTTCCCTCTCTCTTCTCTAGTATTAGCTATCCCTCCTAGCTTTGTGTCATCAGCAAATTTAATCAGTTTACCCTCAATTCCTTCATCTAAATCATTGATAAAGATGTTGAACAATACAGGTCCCAGGACGGAGCCCTGTGGTACCCCACTTGAGACATTCATCCAGCTGGATGTGAAGCCATTTACAACCACCCTTTGAGTCCGATCACTAAGCCAGTTATGAATCCACCTAACAGTTGCCTGGTCCATTGCATACTTGGTCATTTTTTCAATAAGGATGGTGTGAGATACTTTGTCAAATGCTTTGCTGAAGTCAAGATATACTATATCTACAGCATTTCCCTGATCCACCCAGTCAGTGATTCTGTCATAGAAGGAAATTAAGTTAGTCTGACATGACTTGTTAGTTACAAACCCATGCTGACTCTGGTTAATCACTTCATTCTTATCCAGGTACTTACATACATGTTGTTTAATAATTTGTTCAAAGATCTTTCCTGGTATAGAAGTCAGACTCACCGGCCTATAGTTCCCTGGGTCCACCTTCTTCCCCTTTTTGAAGATAGGAACAACATTTGCTCTTCTCCAGTCTTCTGGGACTTCTCCTGTTCTCCAAGAATTTTCAAAGATTATGGAGAGTGGTTCTAAAATTTCTTCTACGATCTCCTTCAGTACTCTGGGGTGTAATTCATCTGGACCTGGAGACTTGAACTCATTTATGTTAGCTAAATATTCCCTCACAATCTTTCTGTTTACAGATAACTTGGATTCCTCTATTCCTTTAAAAGGACAGTGAAGATTAGTTGATGTTACATTTTCTTTCTGAGAGAAAACAGATGCAAAATAGGAGTTAAAAAGTTCGGCCTTCTCAACATCCTCTCTTACCATTTCTCCATTTTCATCCTGTAAAAATCCTATAGCATCTTTGACTTTTCTTTTACTTTTGACATACCCCCAAAATCCTTTTTTATTGCTTTTGACATCTCTTGCAAGCCTTAATTCATTGTCAGCTTTAGCTAACCTGATACGTGCCCTACAGGATCTGCAGACTGCATTATAATCTTCTTTAGATATGCCTCCCTCTTTCCATTTAATAAACATTTCTTTCTTTCTTTTTAGCATGTGTTTAAGTTCTGTGTTCATCCATCCTGGTTTCTTTAAATGCTTCCCATTCTTCCTACTTTTCGGGATTGTTAACGATTGTGCTTTGAGAATCTCATTTTTAAAAATTTCCCATTCTTCCTGGACATTTTTGTCCTTAAGGACATCCAGCCATTGGATCCCTCCTATTCTCTTTCTGAGTCTCTTAAAATCTGCCTTTCTAAAATCTAACCTTGAAGTTTGAGTCTTCACATGTCTTCCTCCTCTAGTTATCCAAAATTCTATAATAGCATGATCGCTGCCTCCTAGGGTCCCAGCCACCTTTACCTCCTCAACCATTTCCTCCCTGTTTATAAGGATTAGATCCAAAGTAGCAGATCCCCTTGTTTTCTCCCCTACCTTTTGGAAGATAAAGTTGTCAGCAAGAGAGGATAAGAATTTGCTTGACTTGTTAGTTTTACTTGAGAGAGATTCCCAACAAATGTCTGGATAGTTGAAATCTCCCATGACCACTACGTCATATTTTTTGGAGAACTTGGTCATTTGATACATAAAGAGTTCATCCATATCTTCAGCTTGCCCAGGTGGCCTGTAGTAAATGCCTACAATGGTGTCCTTTCCGTTGTTCTCTCCTTGTATTCTTACCCAAACAGTTTCCACAGAACTCCCAGTCTCTGAAGCTTCAATCTCTGTGCAGATATACGCTTTTCTAACATACAATGCGACACCTCCTCCTCGTTTATCAAGTCTGTTTCTTGCAAATAAGTTGTATCCTTTTAGCCTTGTATTCCAATCATGTGTATCGTCCCACCAAGTTTCAGTGATTCCAATGACATCATATTCCTTTTCCTGCATTAGTAGTTCTAATTCTCCTTGTTTGTTGCCCATGCTTTGTGCATTTGTATAAAAACATTTTAGTTTGTGATTGGTTTCTCTTCCTCCCATATTTTTATTATTTAAATTGTTTTGTCTTTGTTCTTCCTTTTCACTTCCAGTAGCAGAGATCTCAATAGTATTTGTCAGCTGTATGGCTTTTTCTGGCCTTTTGCTTCCCTTCCCACATTGTTCTAGTTTAAAGCTCTCCTGATGAGTGTAGCAAGGCGACTTCCAAATACATGTTTTCCAGTCTTCGTAAGGTGCACCCCATCTCTAGCAAGTAGTCCATCGTATAGGTAATTCATTCCGTGATCCAGAAATCCAAATCCTTGTTGACGGCACCATCGACGTAGCCAGTTGTTCACCTGTAGAATCTTATTCCACCTCATTGTTCCATGGCCATCCACTGGGAGGATGGATGAGAAGACCACCTGCGCTCAAAAACCTTTCAGGTGATGCGGTTTTTTAAAAAGCTGATCTGCTTTTGCAGCTGAGAAGCGTATCCTCAAAAAAAACGCAGCAAAAACGTTGTGTGTGAATGTAGCCTTAGATCAGGAATAGAACAGCCATTTATAGGACATTTCATAACTTTCCCAAATTCCTATGAAAAAATATTCCCCACAAACTGCATTGATCTACTGCACCCAATCTATTATATATTTTAGGAGTCGGTCCATTTTATACCGACTTCACCAAAATGAGCACCGACTGACTCCACGACTCCGACTCCACAGCCCTGATTGTGACTAAGATAGCAAAAAAAAATGATCGGAGTCAAAAATGTTATACTTTGAGGTATTGATTTTAGTCCAGAAGGGTATTGATCTTTTGGTTATTAAGTGGTTAAAGATATATACTATAAATGATTGAGAGGTGAGGTCTCACTCCTGTTGGGGTTTCCATGCCCCATTTGCTATATAAAGCCGGTTTCACCCATCTGACATCTAGTCCGAATATGGGCAATGGGTCCCTTGACCTCAACTCAGGTCAGGAGACCTGTGGCCGGTCCGAACATCTTGGGTTATACACAAACATGAATGTTGGACGCTTGAAACCACCCTAAGGCGTCCACCATAGCGGGCTGCTTGCACATGAAAGTATGGGAACAGTCATGCATATCGCCTGCAGTAACCTATACATAAATGTCTATAGTATTTATAAAACACTAGTGTATATATAATTGAGTTTCAACGTGATCTTTGCAGATGCTCCAATCAGTTGGTCCACGATGATCTTCCCAACACCAGTATCATCATGTGTTTTGTGGACGAGGTGTGGTCCGCCCTCCTCCGTTCAGTATTTAGTGTCCTCAACCGATCTCCTGCTCATCTAGTCAAAGAGGTCATCCTCGTAGACGACTTCAGCACCAAAGGTCAGTGTTTTACAAGGTCATAATAAGGACATTTTACGTCATCTCATGGGCAAAGGAGTCAAAATACAGCAGATACGTCCGATTTTTGAATGCCTGATGATTTTCACGTTTTTTGTTGTCCTTTTACTTTCTTCAGCCTACCTCAAAGACAAGCTAGATTATTTCATGAAGAATTTCCCCAAAGTTCGGATACTTCATCTAAAGGAAAGACATGGGCTAATTCGAGCCAGACTTGCTGGTGCAAATATTGCAACAGGTAATAACACTTTGTAGGGTTTATATCCATGGAAATTATAAAGGTTACCAGTGCTGTAATCACCACTGATCGGCTAAGATCTGTACCATCAAGTGTTCAATTTCCCCACAGCGCCACCACAGGTGAACTGAAGCATTACACTATTGAAAATAATTGAGCTGTGTAATTGTAATGACTGGACATGTTGGCTCCTCTGCAGTGTGAGTGGCTCTTCGCAGCCAATAGATGATGGTCCTTGACCCCTTTCCAACATAGTACGTTATTATTATGCCCTATATCAGGATCAGGTGTACGAAGGGAGTAGAGGAGTTGAGCTAGCTCCATACCGGTCAGGTGCCACTAACTTCTGTTTAACTATTTAAATGCTGCTCTCAATCCCAATATTCCAATGGTGCTCCAAGGTAGCTCAGCCTGTGCCATGGTGGTGCAGTATGTTATTTGGATTCCCTAGAAGTTTTAAAAAAAAAATAAAGCAAAAGTTAAAATGATTAAACAAATATTTTTAAAATATAATAAAAATTTAAATCAGCCACTTTTCCCATTTAAAAAAAATATATAGAAAAACAAAATTGGGGGGCATTGTTGTATCGTAATAGTGCGGTCTATCAAAAATATTATTTTTTTTTTATCCATCGCCAGAATTGCTATCTTTCAATCCCACAAAAAAAAATGCAACAAAATGATGGCAATAAAAACAGCTTGCCACCCAAAAATCAAGCCCCCCACATATCCATTGACAGAAGAATAAAAAAAATGTAGAGGTCTCAGAATATTGTGATGCAAACTTTTATTTTCTTCAAAGTTCTGATTTTTTT
Organism: Phyllobates terribilis; assembly: GCF_046119375.1. Taxonomy (NCBI): domain Eukaryota; kingdom Metazoa; phylum Chordata; class Amphibia; order Anura; family Dendrobatidae; genus Phyllobates; species Phyllobates terribilis. Next base: position 143,389,365 of record NW_027362769.1, on the reverse strand, counting down.
ATTTTTTATTCCAGCTGCTAAAATATAAACAAAAACCTTTAAAAGTTTGGTATCGCCTTAAATCAGACTGAACTGAAGAATCGAGCTGTCAAGTCATTTTTTTACCGCACAATGAACAGTTTAAAAATAAATGGCTGGACTGCATTATTTTTAACCATTTCATCCCACTCGGACTTTTTTTTTTTTTTTTTGTCAGTACAATATATGGTAAAATAAGTGGTGTCATTCAAAACTAAAATTCGCCCTGAAAAAAAAAAAAAAAAGCCCTCAAATGGCTGTTGATTGAAAAATCACAACAACAAAAGTCATGGCTCTTGGAAGTAGGGAACAGAAAAAAAAAAAGTGAAAGTGCAAAAGCAAAAAAAAAAAAATTGCAGTCATGAAGGGTTTAATGGGGAACCCCTTTTGTATTGAATTAGTATTTGCTCATAATAAGGCTCCGGTAATATGGGCTGGTGGTAGATAACATTGCCGCCCAGTGCCGACATCATCTGGAGGTCAACAGGGGATCAAAAATTACGGGAAGTGCGCTCAGTGTCAGTAAGTAGCCGCCGGACTGCCCGGACATTAGAGGACCGATAGAGGCTTCCCCTGCTTGGAAATTCCTGGCATTAAACACTCAAGAGCGGTGCAGCATGTCAGCGATTGTCAGGATCCAGTGATGGATTTCTATAGTCAGCGAAAAGTAGAAGAATTTCCAGATTATTTTCCTAAACCCTATTGTATAAACCTGTGAAATATTGCTTTGCTCATGAGAAGGGTTTGATGACTAAATGAAAAATGTGCTAAATTGTATATTAATACCAACTCATATTAGATATTATATGTGTGTATATAGCAGAGATGACTTATGTGTAGCAGATCGGAATCAGATATAGCAAAGCTCCACTGGATTCTTATCACTGCCATGTTACCGTATCATTATGACTTGGCAGTTGTTGTTGTGATGCATCAAAGAGAAAAAAAATTAAGCAACTATGCAAACAGTCCCGATTAAAAGTCCCTTTGTGTCTACAGCTTCTATAGTGGCTTGCGAAAGTATTCACCCCCCTTGGCTTTTATCAATTTTGTAACATTACAACCTGTTGTGACAGAGTCACTGGTTTTCTATGCGAGGGGAGGTATGTGTCACTCAGGATGCTCTTCTGTCTGAACAAAGACCTACGGAATTTCTGCCAGCATGTTATATGCTGGGGGTTACCTCTTTAAAAGGGTGTGGTTTTATGGGAATGACGTAGAGATGAGAGGGAAGTCATTCCCCATACCTCCCCTTAGGGTGTGGCTGAACAGGGTTTAAATGTACAGTCAGTTTGTTTTCCTGTGTGGAGTGTGGGGTCTGGAGATTGAAGTCTCCAGGCTGTGTGTGGCTGATGCCAGTGAGCAACACCGGGGGACTGGTGTTACTGAAACCTCACAGGACTATCTGCAGCCGGCAAAGGCCTTGCTGGCTAGAGGACTCTGTTATATTTCATCTTTTGTTTTTCCGTTAACCCCAAGAGGGACTGTTTATTTTTATGGGACTTTGCTGGAGTTTATGCCGCACAATAAACCCACAGGAAGTTTATCCAAACCGTGTGTCCTGTGTCTACCTCCGGAGAGCCGAGCAAGTCGCTTTACCACACTGTGTTTAAATATTTTGGGAATTTGATATGTGTGTGATGTATCAGCACTAAATAGTCTCGTTGGTGAAGTGAGAAAAATATAGGCATAAATTAAATTTATGGGATCAAATAATTAAAATTTGGCATGTGCTTATATGTTCACCCCTTTTGCTCTTAAGCCTCTAAAATTTTCTGGTGCGAGTAATTACCTTTATAAGTTACATGATTAGTGAAAGGACGTCCACCTGTGTGCAATCTAAGTATCACATGTCTATCACTATATACACTTTACCTTTTCTGAAAGGCCACAGAGGCTGTAACACCATTAAGAAAGAGGCACCAATAACCAAACAACACCATGAAGACCAAGGAGATCTCCAAACAAATCAGGGACAAAGTTGTTGAGAAGAACAAGTCAGGTTTGGGATATCCCAATCTCTGATGATCCCCCAGAGCACCATCAAATCTATTATCATCAAATGGAAAGAACATGGTACCACAACAAACCTGCCAAGAGTGGGCTGCCCACCAAAACTCTCAGCCCGGGCAAGGAGGGTAATAATCAGAGACCAAAAGGTAATCTTGAAAGAGCTGCAGAGTTTCCAAGCAGAGACTGGAGTATCTGTCCATATAACCACAATAAGCCATATACTCCATAGAAGTGGCCTTTATGGAAGAGTGGGCAGAAAAAAAGAAAAAAAACTTTACTTACACACAAAAATTGTAAGGCTCATTTTGAGTTTGCCAAAAGCCATGTGGGAGACTCCTCAAATGTATGGAAGAAGGTGCTGTGGTCAGATGAGACCAAATTTGAACTTTTTGGCGCCAAACCAACACAGCTCATCACCCCAAGAACACCATCCCCACAGTGAAACATAGTGGTGGCAGCATCATGTTGTGAGGGATGTTTTTCAGCAGTTGGGACAGGGAAAATGGTCTGAGTCGAGGGGAAGATGGATGGCGCAATATACAGAGATATTCTTGAGCAAAACTTGTTTCAGTCTGTCAGTGATTTGAGACTGGGGCGGAGGTTCACCTCCCAACAGGACAATGACACAAAGCATATTGGCTAAAGTAAAACTTGAGTGGTTTAAGGTGAAATGTGTAAATGTTTAGGAGTGGCCTAGCTAAAGCCCAGACCTTAATCCAATTGAGAATCTGTGGTCAGACTTCAAGATTGTTCACCAGAGGAAACTATATAACTTAAAGGAGCTGGAGCAGTTTAGCCTTGAGGAATGGGCAAAAATCCCAGTGACAAGATGTGGAAAGCTCATAGAGACTTATCCAAAGCAACTTGCCGCTTTAATTGCCACAAAAGGAGGCGCTACAAAGTACTGATTTTAGGGGGGTGAATAGTTATGCACACTGAAGTTTTCAGTTAATTTGTCCTATTTGTTGTCTGCTTCACAATAAAAAGAACCAAATGTTCACAGTTGTAGGTATTTTCTGTACATGAAGTGATGCAAACCCTCAAAAAAAACAATGAAAATCCCGGATGTGAGGTAGCAAAACACCGAAAATGCTAAGGGGGTGGATACTTTCGCAAGCCACTGTATGTGTCTCCATGGTTACAGACTACAAACAAACCGTTTGTAGTCTGGTTCTGCAATCACGTGCCACAAATGTCTTAGATGGTACAACCCCATTAAGTATTAAATTAAATCCTGCTGCTCTTTTTTTTCTTTTTTTTTCTTCTTTTTAACATGTATCTAAAAATTAGACTAAAATTTGCAAATAGTCTTCATTTTAGTATTTTCTGTCTACAATTCCAATCCAGCTGTATTTGTTTCCATAGTAATACAAACAACCCCTATAAAGTCTAATCATATAGGACTGAGGGATGGAAGAGTGACTACAGGATTAGACCACAAAGGGTGTGCTGGTTATCTGCTACCATAAACTAAAATATAATTTTACCATAAAGGGGGAAAAAAAAATAATCATTTGGTATTGATGTGTCCACAAAAGGAAACATATAGTAAAAGCTACAAAAAGAAAACAAAATAAAAAACACATTCTGTATTTTTGAATCGCTGCACTTACACCCAAAAAATGCAATACATTTTTTTTTAGAATATAATATATTATATATATATATGTATATATAATATTAGTGTAAATAAAAACACCAGCTTGCCAACACAAAACAACAAGCCCTCATACAGGTCCAAAAATAAAAAAGTTACAATCTCAGATAATGACAACACAAACATGTGAATTTTTTTACAGCCACTAAAATATGGAAAAAAAAAAAACTATACAAGTTTGGTTTCGCCGTAATCGTACTGGCTGGGTTCACATGAGCATATTAATAATCGTCCCGAGTTTTCTAGATGAAACTCGGAAGATTTATTTATTTAAATTTAAGTTCATGTGTTTTTTTTTTTGGGGGATTTTTTTTAATTTGTCATCCGTTCAACATCCGTGCTTGTTGCAAATTTACAAGACTAAATACAGTTCCCTACATAAAAGAATTGCAATGTATGGCCACAGCCCCACTATCAGTATTCGGTCAGTATGTTTTCTCAGGAGTGGGAGCCAAAACCAGGTGAGGAACAATCAGAGAAAAGGTATAATAGAAACAAGTCACCAATTCTGCATTTATCACCCACTCCTGGTTTTGGCTCCCACTCCTGAGAAAAAATACTGACCGAATACTGATAGTGGGGCCGTAGCCTTTCTGTAAAAGTCAGATGCTACACAGTAGCTCAGTATGGGATGTGATTATATTTTTTTTTTATGTCCGAGTCTCATCCTACATATGGAAGAAACTAATGCAGCTGCAATTTTTTTCACGCATAGATTCTGTCTGTGAAAAAAAGAAAAATGTTCATCTCTTCTGCCCCATTTAACAACTTTAGCCAAAAATGCAACCTAGTGATCCCTGCCTGACCTTAAGAATCATATTCCTTTTTTTTTTTTTACCGACTAAAGAACACCGTAAAAATAGAATCCAATATCCAACATACAATGGCGGAATTGCAATTTCCCCCCACTTGGAATGTTTTTCCTGTTCTTTTCTGCAATTTTTATTACACTAATTGGTGTAATTCAAAACTAAAACTCGTCCCTCAGAGAACAGACCCCACACAGACTTGCTGATTATAAAAGTTATGGCTTTTATGGTAGGAAAAAAACAAAAAAACAAAAGCCCAAAAAATGACAAGTCGTCCGTCATAAAGGCGTTCAAGAACATGGTCCACGTGGGGTGTGCGAACATTCCCTTTAAATCATTCGCAGTGTATAAAAGTTCTTCTTTATCCTTTTAGGAGACGTGCTGACGTTCTTGGACTCGCACGTTGAGTGCAATGTTGGATGGCTGGAACCTCTCCTGGAACAAGTGCGGATAAACAGAAAGAAGGTGGCGTGCCCGGTGATTGAAGTCATCAATGATAAGGACATGAGGTAATGTTCCACTGTTTGTGGAGAACGCAATTACCCAAGTGACACTTTATTGAGATTATTTTGGAATATTATTTTAGATTATTTTAGGCACCGCTCTCCGTCAGCAGTCTCCGCTCTGATCTAAAGGAAACACTTTCAATGGAATCAGCTTTCCATAATCAGTTTAATCCAAGACACATGGATGGATGTGACTGAGGGACTGTTGCAGATTTCAGCTTTCAGCAGAATCATTCAGCAGTCAAACATTGTGGGAGAATGAACTTTAATACTTGGGAAACGCAGCAAAAATATTAATTATTACAAGATGGATGAAAACAGGAAAGAACTTTCATAAATTGGGGAGACCATGCAATGGAAACTCTAGGTTATCCACTTTTGGGGATATTTTTATTTTACTTAAATGCAATTATTTTTGGCTAAACATCATTTTTGCAATTGGGTGTTACTAAAAATATTTGCACAGTTTGCCTTCTATAGCGTCTGTGTTGCACTGCAGAATGAGATGTCTGAGAAACAGTCAGCGAGCTCATTCTGACAGTCTGATGGGAGAGTTTGTACCTCTATTATCTGTCATTTGCTGAGCGCCTCTCAGCTGATTTATGACCGCAGCAAACTTGAATGTGCACAGTCGCAAAGAGCCTGTAAAAGCCAAACGGTCCAACATTTTTAACAACATCTAATTGCAAAAGTGATTTTTAGCCTAAAATACATGCATTAAGCAAAATAACAAAATAAAAAAAATTCTGTCCCCAAAAGTGGGCACATCTGCTGTCTCATGCCAATAGTCCCTCTTCACATAAGCCTGTAGCTTTTGTATATTCTAACAGGAACAGATACACTAATTTACATTAGGCCATAAATGTGTATTTGAGATTCCTATCACACAGATGCCTCTACATTTTATTGGTGTGATTTAGGCTATGTTATTATGCAGTGGGTTTTTTTTTTGCTTTGTTTTTTTCAGCCAAAACCTAAACTCTTGGCAATAAAAATGTAGCATGCAAAGCACCGTTTTACTGCTTTTTTGCGTTTATTTTCTGTGGATGATATGTGTGCTTTGTCTAGAGTACATGTTATATAATTAAGTTAGGTTTTGCTGTGTTTTTTGCACTTTCTCATTGCTTTCTATGGGTGAAAAAAAAATTCTGCAAAAAAAAAAAAAAAAGCACTGAAAGAATTGACACGCTGCATGTCTCAAATTGCGTCAGAAAAAATCAGGAAAAAGAATAAGCATGTGCATGAGAGTTCTGAAATCTCAGCTTGTTTGCATAAAAAAATGCTGCAAAAAAAGCTTCGTGTGAACATAGCCTTATACCTCCCTGGTGGGGCACACTCATGAATAGTCCACATGAAAAAAATTGCAATATACTCCATTGATTGCTTACATTATGCGCTGGGTATGTGTGACATGAAGCGGGGCGGTAGCCATGGGCGAGGAACTCGTGTTTCACGCCGCAACACACTACATGAAAATGGGGGTCCTGGCTGGGAGTGTGGACTTTTGCTATAGTGGGAATACTCCCCTGCAGACCACATGGTGCCGTTGTATTCGGCCGGCCAGGACCAGATGTTACAGAGTTCAATGAGGGAGGTCATAGTGTGTAAATATGAAAAGAGTGACCGCCCCTTCCAACCTGAAAACTGGTGTGTACTGGTGCATACTAAGAGTAGCCATCTCTATACATAACTAACAAAGTAGCACTCTGTAGTGCTATAGCATGCAAACCTGAAATATAAGAATTCATATTTCATACATTTCATGTTTGCATGCTATAGCGCTACAGAGTGCTACTTTGTTATAGTTCGTAAATAAATGTATTTTTACTGAACAATAACTTTTGAGGAACTTTGTACATTTTTATTCTCATCACTATCACTTCTCCCCCAGCTATATGACCGTGGACAACTTCCAGAGAGGTATTTTCACTTGGCCGATGAACTTTGGCTGGAAGCCCATCCCTACAGAAGTTCTCCAGAAAAACAAGATAACGGAGATGGATCCAATAAGGTGAACACTTCTCCTTTTTTTTTTTACGACTTTCGACCCACTAAGCATGTCGCGTTCTCTATTTTCTAAGATACAGAAATTCACAGATCTACAATATTCGTATTACACATCAGGAAATCTGTCATTTACGGCCAAGCTCACATACAATAGATCACAGTCAGGGCAGGAGGACACCGACTCCTTGCCCAGAGGAACACTACAAACCTTGTTAGACAGTTTAATGATGGCATCCGGTGGAGGAAATTACAAGAGGAAAAAAATAAATAATAGATCTTGTATTTAACAACAAAGAATTTTATTGTCAGTTTTGCACAATTGACCACGTGCAGAATTATACGGTCAAATGTACTTTATGATGCGGCATTAAAACAACGTGATAATGGTTGATCCTTCTTTTTTTTTTTTTTTTTTTTATCTTTTCATTATAATTCAAGATTTAATAAGAGTTTGGGAAGGGAAGTGACAACCCCTCTAAGCACATCTACCATTCAGGAAAGAGGTTGTCAATTGTCAAAATATTTTTGGTGCCTTTTTCATGAAATGAATGACTCTGTTTGATGGCAACCCAAAGCAGATTTCAATGGAAAAGTTCATCAGTGTTGTTAGACTTTTTCATTGTCCAATGCTGAGTCCTTAAAGGGTATTTAGTAGGTGTAATAATAATATTAGCAAATGCCCCCAATTAGAAATGTAGTATAGTTCTTCTGATTCACTATGTCCCTTACCCCATGTACAGGGCATTGCAGTAGATTAGGTATGATTACAACCACTCATATAGTGACAGTTAGTTGTTAGTGGTCGTAAACCATGGATATCTAAGCTACTGCAATGCCCTGCACATCAGGTAAGGGACATAGTTAATCAGAAGAACTATGCTAAATTTCTAATTGGAGGTATTTGCTAATATTATTATTATTAGGCCATGGCCCCACTATCAGTATTCGGTCAGTATTTTTTCTCAAGACTGGGAGCCAAAACCAGGATTGGGTGATAAATGCAGAATTGGTAACTTGTTTCTATTATACCTTTTCTCTGATTGTTCCTCACCTGGTTTTGGCTCCCACTCCTGAGAAAAAATACTGACCAAATACTGATAGTGGGGCCGTGGCCTTACAACTACTACATATTGAGATAGGATTTTGGAGATGGGAATACCCCTTTAAGCCAGTGACTAACTGCAGCAATCAAATGCCTAACCTGACCAGTAGGGGAACTATGCTGCATGCTTTAAAAAAAAAAAAAAAAAATAGAAATACCCCTTTAATGTATAGACAATGCGGTTGTTCACCTCTGATTACTTATTTTTAATGAAATCCATGCATTAGGGTTTCATGAAAGATTTTGCACCGCTTGGTTTTTACAGGCTGTTTGTTTCCCTCCACGTTCAACTTTGATGTGGTCTGTGGTAAAAAAAAAATCAGCTGAGAGGAGCCCACAAAAAGACAGATAAGAATTAGAAAATCTCTCATCAGAATGAGCTCACTGGTGAGTTCTCAGTTAACTCATTCTGCTGCCGGAAATACACAGTGCAACCAAAAGGCTATGGAAGGCAAACTGTGCAAAACTTTTAATGAAGCCCAATTGCAAAAATAATTTTTAGCCAAAAATACATAAATTTTTAGTTAGAAAAAAAATGTCTCCAAAAGTGAATAACCCCTTTATGCTCAATATGATTCCTGCTCAAACTAGACAATGATACTGCCCTCTATAGGCAGGAAAATAAACTTCTTTAACCCAAACTATTACTATATATTTGCTAACATCATCTCTTTTATTTTTTAGATGCCCAGTTATGGCTGGAGGGTTATTTTCCATTGATAGGAAATATTTCTACGAACTTGGTACTTATGACCCCGGCCTGGATGTTTGGGGAGGAGAAAACATGGAAATATCATTTAAGGTATTTTTAAATATTAAGAAATATTTTTATGACCCATTCCCCACTCATATCATGTGATACATTCGGGAGATGTGCTTCATTAAATCTTAGAGCCTTGACCAGAAGAGATCCAGATTTTATAATAACTTTTGATTGACTTCAGAATATTCCAAGATTTGATTTTCAATGGTATATTGTAGAAAAAAAATGTAATTTTAGTAAAAATGTTATTAATACCACAGCCAAGTGGTTACCTTAGTACCTTAGCATGAGGCTGCTGCAAAATAGTGTTATATAGCTGTATAAGCTGTTAGCTTTAAACTAATGAGCAAAGTCATATTAAATTATATCAGGAAGAGGAAACAGCACCCCTACTGTTCATGTCTGGTATTGCAGTTCTACAATATCAGGCACATCTCATTGACACAAGTGGCGATCCAAGGGGTAATGTTTCTCCTTGAGGAGAATAACATGCCAAGCCTGTTATGCCATTGTGAGGAGACTTTTAAGCTTTGCAATGCTCCTCTTGGAAATTTAAATATGCAAATTGCCTCTTCAGAGAGAAAGAGGACTACAACTCTAGCGCCACCTATTGGAAGCAGCGATCCTAAAAGTCAATATCGACCCTTTACCGACCATTAACTCCAATTTGGGACAATTCTTTTAAAAAATAAAACTATACCCTATGATTGACTGAATTCAGAATGGAGATCAAGTTTCATCATTCAGCCATAGATAATCATGCAGCAGGAGAAATGTAGCGTGAGGCTATGTTCACACGATGTCTTTATGAGGGGATCTTGAAAGACACTTGCAACACTTTTTTTTTTTTTTTTTTTTTTTCAAAGAAGTTTTTGGGGTTGTTTTCTGACGAGATTTTGAAAAACACCTGGTTATAAAAAAGAAAAAAAAAAGTGCATCTCTTGGAAGTTGATCCTGATGGAATCCGATCCAAACTAGGCACTGTCAAATTAAAAGGCTGCAAAAAAAAGTTTTTGTAGAAAACCTCCAAAACGTCTTGAAAAAAATTCTTCAAAACCGTTTCAGGAAAAGAAAAACTCCTCCAAAAACTTCCCTCAAAAAAGTCCCCTTCCCTAAAGCAGTTTCTGTTTGAAAAACTTGTAAGTTTTTAAAAACTTTAAAAAAAAATCTGTGTGAACAGAGCCTTATATCTTTTCGAGACATGTCTTTAGCAGGGAAGAGGGTGAGGATCATCCCTTTTATTTATATATTTGTCTTCTCCTGTATTTTAGGTTTGGATGTGTGGTGGAGAAATTGAGATCATCCCTTGCTCCAGAGTTGGCCACATCTTCAGGAATGACAACCCGTACTCCTTCCCTAAAGACCGGGTGAAAACTGTGGAGAGGAACCTGGCCCGTGTCGCTGAAGTCTGGCTGGATGACTATAAGGAGCTCTTCTATGGTCATGGATATCACCTTCTACGAGAACGGGTGAACATTGGTGACCTGACGAAGCAGAAGGAGCTGAGGAAGAGATTACAGTGCAAGAGCTTCAAATGGTACATAGACAATGTCTACCCAGACCTGGACGCCCCTCTGATCAGAGCTGGAGGAGTGGTAAGTGCCGCTGTGCACATTTATATTATATACAGTGTGTGTGTATGTGTGTATATATATATATATGTGTGTGTGTGTGTGTATATATATATATATGTGCGCTAACCTGGTCAAAGGTCATTGTGAAGGCAGGAGGAGGAGGTGAGCCGTGACATCACCTATTGTGAATGGTGGATCCTGTGTTATCTACTGTATACAGAGGTATTATCAGTCATTGTACAGGAGGAGGAGGAGGTGAGCTGTGACCTCACCTATTGTTAATAGTCAATCCTTTATTATCTACTGTATATAGAAATGTTATCAGTCATTGTATAGGAGGAGGAGTAGGTGAGCTGTAATATCACCCATTGTGAATGGTGGATCTTGTGTTATCTACTGTATATAGAGGTGTTATCAGCCATTGTAAAGGAGGAGGTGAGCTGTGACATCATCTTTTGTTAATAGTCGATCCTGTGTTATCACTCATTGTACAGGAGTAGGAGGAGGTGAGCTGTGATATCACCTATTGTTAATAGTCGATGCTGTGTTATCACTCATTGTACAGGAGGAGGAAGAGGTGAGCTGTGACATCACCTATTGTGAATGGTGGATCCTGTTATCTACAATAGATAGATGTGTCACATTTCACTGTAATCCTGTCTGTTATGATAATGAGGCTTTGGAAAGTCTTCTGTAAAGAACACGAAATGAGTTTGATAGAAGACTAGTGGCCAGTATGAAAATTACAAGAATTTTGATTATTTTTTTTATAGGGAATTCCCAATCTGTTCAGCAATTGCTGAGGTGAAAAAAAAAACTGGAGACAATAAATGTACAAAAGTAAAACCGGTACAAGGCTAGTGTTAGGGGATATGCTAAAAGTATTGTGATAGCACCACTTTAAATTTATCTCTAAAAACAACTTCCACAGGACCTTTGTTGTCATATGACTTGTATTAAATATATTTTCCTGATATTAAGAAAATGTCAATAGTCCTGGATTTACGTGCTCTCATTTTTCAGATTATCGGGATTCTTCTTTAATTATAAAATATATATAAAAAAAATGCAAGTTGTATATGTAATGTATGCAATGGCCACTAGGGGGCACAAGAGTACACTTACATTAATACATAGAGTAAATGTTTGCAGAACTTTTTTCTTTTAATCACTTCTGTCATGATTCAGGCCGGGATGTATTAAAGGATAAATGAGAGTTGGCAATTAATACACACAAATAGTTTTGCAATAATTGACTTTGCGGCACACTACTTCTTATGTGAACCCAGTCTGAATGGTTCTGGTCCGTACAGGTTATCGCAAAATCAATCATATAAGTCAATAGCAAAAAGGCAATTCTGATGAATAGGGGCATATGATGAGAACATTGTTCTTCCTCTGTATAAAGCGCTGGTAAGGCCGCACTTAGAATATTGTGCACAGTTCTGGGCTCCGGTGCTCAGGAAAGACATATTGGAGCTAGAGAGGGTACAAAGGAGGGCGACTAAGGTAATAAAGGGAATGGAGGGACTAGAATACCCAGAGAGGTTGTCAAAATTAGGCCTATTTACGTTGGAAAAGAGAAGGCTTAGGGGAGACCTCATAAACATGTATAAATACATCAGGGGGCAGTACAGAGATCTCGCCCATGACCTGTTTATACCAAGGATGGTGACAAAGACGAGGGGGCACACTATGCGTCTGGAGCAAAGGAGGTTCCTGCACCAGCATAGAAGGGGATTCTTTATGGTCAGAGCCGTGAGACTCTGGAACTCTCTGGGAGAGGAAGTGGTGATGTCCAACTCACTTAACGAGTTCAAGAGAGGCCTGGATGCCTTTCTTGAGAACAATAAAATTACATCTTATGCTTAGTGATAGTTAATTAATCCAGGGATTTAATCTGACTGCCAGATTGGTGTCGGGAAGTGAATTTTTCCTCAATGATGTAAATTGGCCTATACCGCATGGTTTTTTGTTGCCTTCCCCTGGATCAACGCTGCGGAATAGCTGCAGTGCACAAGAAATAGGCTGAACTGGATGGACGCTTGTCTTTTTTCGGCCTTATAAACTATGTAACTATGATGTGTTTAATTTTTTTCACTTTTATCAAATTAAATTAAATGTGATTAACTTTCATCTTTTGTATTTTAGGTAAAAAACATTGCACTGGAGAAGTGCCTGTCCTTGGAAAACTCGACTGTAGTCCTTGAATCATGTGATGCCAGTAAGCAGGTTTGTGCTTTTATGTGGCTGTATATCAGATCTGTATATAAAAAAAATGAAAGCAGGCCTGGACCATATTTTCTAACAACTTTGCTGCTCCTCTGTTATTCCTCCCGACGGTATCTGACTGTGCAGGGCCACATCCTATCCAGAAAAACTGCTGAACTTCAGGTAGTTAATACCTGTCTTAGGGTGCAGTCAGACGGACGTATAAATTGGACCGAGATCAGACTGCAATGCTCGGACTGGCCGGCGGCTCTCCCCACCCGAGTGTGGCAGCTTCATGTATTTCATTGCAGCTGTCGGGAGAGCCGCCGGCCAGTCCGAGCACTGCAGTCTGATCTCAGTTCGATTTATATGGCTGTCTGACTGCGCCCTTAGACTAACGCTTCCTACAGGGAAATTATGGGGACATAACTAGAGATGAGCGGATCGATTTGCGGGACTCCGGTACTGCTTGCATCCGCCTCGTCATATGACGGTGCGCCAGCCCTGGCTAATCAAACGCCGCGCTGGGAACGCCGGAAGGTAAAAGAGTTCATGGGCCTCTCGTCTAACCACCAGGTGCAACTGACCTGAACGCTATCGGAGTATCGATCCGCTCATCTCTAGACATAATCCATATAACTTGTGCAGCTAAATAGCACCTAACATTTCTTGAAAAGTGACCCTTTGATTTGGGGTCCTGCTTTGAAGAAGACTTGTCACCACTCCTGACACGTTTGTGACCTTCATAAAATAACAATTCTGAATTATCCTCTCTTCGACCTCTACATTGTATTATTCCTCTGTTATTCCTCCTAGAAATGTATCAATAAATGGATATTTTCCTTGTCAAAGGGATGTATCCCTTCACAGTCTAAGGGTTAACGTCTCTCCTTGTGGAGAGTGACCTGCCTAAAATGCCAGTGTAAGGAGACTTATATGCCATGTAATGATCCTCTGGGAAATTAAATATGCAAATAGCCTGTTCAGAGAGGAAAAGCCAAACCAGAATCTCAGTTTTCAGACACATGTTTCGGGAGGGTTGCCCCTCCTCAGTGCAAAGCACGAGATCTGATTTGGCTGTATGAGAAGCTTCTGACTGGAGTCTAAGGGGTAATATTTCCTCTTGTGGAGAGTGACATGCCAGTGTAAGGAGACTTATAGGCCATGCAATGATCCTCTGGGAAATTTAATATGCAAATAGCCTGTTCAGAAAGGAAAAGCCAAACCAGAATCTCAATTTTCAGACACCTCGTTTGGAATGTTGCCCCTCCTCAGTGCAATGCATGACATCTGATTTGGCTGTATAAGAAGCCTCTGACTGGGGTGTAAGGTGTAACATTTCTCCCTGTGGAAAGTGGCAAGCCTAACATGTGAATGTAAGGAGACTTCTAGGCCATGCAATGCTCCTCTTGGAAATTAAATATGCAAGTTGCCTCTTCAGAGAGGAAGAGGACAATTTTCATCGTTAATTGGACTCTTTCACAGTATGCTGAAACAAACCCCCAACTGGTAACACCCAGTTGTCTTACCAAAGGGTGCAGCAGCCATTGTGTGAAGTGAGCCTAGATGTATGAAAACATTGAATATGTGGCATTCCTGCTCTATAGACTGCACTTATAAAATTAAGGTACTTGTTGCACAAACTGGCCAATAAATGGGATCCCATCAGCCATGACAAGGCGACCTTTCTCGACCTTTCTCTGGAGGGTCCCTAACCTTTTCTATCAGTCATACCTCTCCTGGGCTAAAAGTCTAGACAACTAAAGGGCAGGTAGGATCCAGCACTAACGGAAAACAGTCTTAAGCCTCATTCACATGTCGAGTTGTTTTGTACGACTGCTATCTGTGGTTTTCACGGATAACATTCATTCCTGTCAGTCTATGGGGTTGTGCACATGCTTTTGATTTTTCGCGGACTGTGGTAAATTGCGGAGACATGTCCTATTTTGATCCAAGCTTCGGATCAAAATCGGCAATCAAGTCTATGGGTCTGTAAATAAATTGGACAGCACTTGGATGCCATCAGAGTGCAGTCTGAGTTTCACGGACTGTCAGAAAGGAGAAGGTGGAGATCAACTTTTTTTTTTAACAATATTTTATTATTCATTTAAGGAAACCTTCAAGCAAAAGTATTACATTTTCTAATGTTGTGGGCAGTGCGTGACCTCTGTGTCCTCGTTTCTCAGGTCTTGCACTTGGTAGAACACAATGTATCACGTTATGTATTTGGTGTTTCTGTTACGATTTGGGCGATGAGCCTCATCTCTTCCTATTCTCACCGCAGAACCAGCAGTTTAACTTCACCTGGTTACGGCTGATTAAACAGAAGGATCAGTGCATTGCTCACGATGACCTCAAGAACATGGTGGCTGCGGTACAATGTGACAACCTGGACGGCAGCCACCGCTGGATACACAGGTCCATGACCTCGTTACAGCCCGTGCTGGTGAGTAACCCGATGGGTCACAGGTGTGAGGGATATTTACCTTGTGTGTGAGCAGATCCCGTGCCAGGGAACCAGCCCTGCTTCACCCTGCGCCCATATCAGCCTGACACCAGCGTCATTAAGATAAAGAAGGCAAACACGGCCCTGCAGATCTGCAGCTGGGAGTCCTGAGAGTCCTCCCCGGTGCTGCCATGTGCCGGACCCTCCTGAGCCTCCTGTGCCAGCTGGTATCTCACAGAACAGTTTATTCTTGCCTTTGGCAGCAGCACAATCACAGGTCCTTCACTTTCGAGCCGTTCATATGAGTGACTTGAGATTGCCCATATTTTCCCGATATATAAACTTCTATCGAGTTGTCCTGAGTGGTCACACATGGTCCACGTGTCCATCAGTATCGTCAGGTTTTTATCACAGTCGGTGTCTGGGAGAAATCCTGGTATATCTCCGTGCCCAAAACTCCCAGATAGACAATGGATTAAGGGATAGATGGAAACTATATAGAGAAAAGTATGTGCCACCTCCACATTACACCTACAGCTTTTATGACCTCCCATTCTACATCCATAGACATTAATATGGAGTCAGCTCCTTTGAAGATATAACGGCTTCTGCTCTTCCGGGAAGACTTTCTTCAAGATTTTGGAGATGTCTGTGGAAATTTTTCCAGAAGATCATTTGCGAGGTCGTACTGTGATGTTGGAAGAAAATCCGGGCTCACAATCTCCCCTTTTGTTCATCCCTAAAGTGTTGGTTGGAGTTGACGTCCGGGCTGTGTGCAGCCAGTCATGTTTTCCCACCAAACTCGCCCAACCATGTCTTTATAGCCCTTGTGCACTGGGAACAGTCATGGGGAATATAAAAGGGTCTTCCCCAAACTGTTCTCATAAAGCTGGAAGCTACAATTGTCCAAAATGTCTTGTGCTAAAACATTAAGATTTCCATCACTGGAGCCGAAGCCGAGGCCTTATAACAAGCCCATAGTATTATCTCTCCTCCACCAAACTGTACAGCGGGCACAATGCAGTCAGGGGGTAATGTTCTCCTGGAATCACCAAACCCAGACTCCTCCATCAGACACAGATAGAGAAGTGTGATCCATCACTGGATAGAACACGTCTCCTCCAGAGTCCAGTGGTGGCGGCTTTACTTCTCCATCCGACACTCTGCATTGTGCTTGGTGATGTAAGGCTACATGCTGCTGCTCGGCCATGAAGCTCCCGGCAGGGGAATAGTGTTTGTGCTGATGTTTATACCAGAGGAGGTCTGGACCCTACAGTTATGGGGTCAGCAGAGCGTTGGTGACTTTATGCCCTCTGCTCCTCAGCACTCTGCCCCCCGATCTATAATATTACTGGAGTCTGCACTTTGTGGCTGAGTTGCTGCGCTTCCTTCCACTTCTCAGTAATATCACTCACAGGTGATGGGGGTATATAAGAAATGCTAAAGCTGAGGGCCACGCAGAGGTCCTCATGTGGGTCTTGAGCTTCAGGTTGTTGAATACTGACACTGATAATCGCTCATGTTTCATCTCTTTTTCTTTACTAGTTTTGCTGATTTTTGACTTTTCCGTATTCCTTTACAGGCGGATCATATAGTTGTAGAAAACGCAAATCATCCAACGTGTTTGGAGGTCGATCCTTCTCACGCGAGACTCCAAATCGGCGTGTGCAGCCCATTAAATCACCTCCAGAAGTGGAGATTCCAGACGTACTTCGGGCCATAAAGAAGAAATTGTTACTGAAGAATATTCTATATTGTGGGAACGCTGAGCGGAGCAGATGGACAATAGTGTTACATACGACTTGGTATTTTTTTATTTTTTTTACAATAGGTAGAAATTGGATCTACCTTTTAGGACTTTGGAAAAACTTCTTCTATTTAAGGTTCCCTAAAAATTGGAAAAAAATTACCAAAAACGTTGGTTAAATGAGGGTTCAGGGATTTCTACTGATTCTGTTTTTTTTATGCTACAGGGGGCAGTGTTGTTACCAAGGGGATTATGGGGGGTAACTCTGATATTATTTATTCATCTGTGATTAATTTTGTTTTTAGGTGACTGGAATTCGGAATTCTAATGATACGTAGTGGAATATTGATCGGGGTCCGAAACAAAAATAACCTGATAGGGCATAAGGACAGGAGAACTCCTGGTGGGAGACGTGCACATGGGAATATGATTAATAATATTTTAATTCATGTGTGAATAAAACTAATTGTTTCTATGAATGAATGATTGAAATCTGCTTTAAATGTGGGTGGGGGGTTTCTTCTGTTGGACCCTTAAAGCTCTTTATTTTTACTAGTTTTTCTTAAACTGAATGCATTGCTATCTTCTTTCCGTGTGTTTTAGCTCTATATTTATGTCATCAATACATCTATTTTTACTTGGAAATACCACCAACCCATTTTGTTTCTCCACTTATTATTTTTTTTTTTTAAGAACCTTTATATTTTTAATGTAAAGATATTTCATTTATTGCAATAAATCATTGGTATTTTAGTGCAGGATTTATTAGGTCAATATCCTATGCATTCAGCTTAGAAACTAAGGCTATGTTCACATGCAGCCTTTTTACTGCAGCTGCTTTTTACAGTTTCAACAAAAGCTATGAGATTTCAGAAATCTCTTGCACACGCTCATTTTTGAGGGTTTTTTTTTTCCAGATTTTAATTGCAGCATTTTTGAAATCTGCAGCATGTCAACTCTTTCAGCATTTTTTATCCGTAGAAAGTAATGAAAAAGTGAAGAAACTCTACAAAGAAAAAATAATAATTTTTCCAGCATTTTTCGTGAATTAAACTAACTTCATTAATAAACATGTAATACGCACCCAAAAAAAATACAGCAAAAACACCCCAAAATGTGCATTTTGAACACAGCGTTTTAGCTGCAGAAAAAAAAAAAATGCAAGAACAAAGCATGTAAACATGGCCTAAGAGTCCTTCAAATGGTTTTAATTTTTTTTTTGTAGGATAATGTTTACTGCATTGATGTTGAAGAATGTTAATTATTGCCCTTGGGGTTTACAGAAACTCTTCCAAAAAATGTTTTGTTGTTGACCACCAACTACTACTACGGCATGTAAGGAAACAGCGCCACCTGCTGCTTATCCCCAATTATGCATACTGTAACTCAGGCCTTTCATTTCTTTAGTTTCCGAAGAAAACTTCATCTATAAATATTGCAGTTTATGCTGCATAATTGATTTTTTTTTTAGAGTTTTGATAGGGTTTATCTATATTCAAAGCAACTTTTATTACATTTTTAAGATTTTTTTTTTATACCAGTTCTCAATTTTTCTGCATCTATAATATGCAGATGTGGTATCGTTAACGCTATGAATGATGAGGCCCATTTTATTATTGGCTGCAAGAAATAAATACGTCCTGCACTAAGTATCATTTGCTTCCTCATATTGGTCTTGGGAACACAGATATTCCTAATGGCTATGATTTAAAGGGTTATTCCCATGTTTATGAATGTATATTGGCGGATAGTACATGTAAAAACAAGCACTTTTGTAATTTACTGTTTGTTAAAATTTGCAGCCGTTCTTGAGATATTAACCCCTTTTTTTTTTCTCTTCTCATTGTCTTGAAGACTGATCACCATTGCTCCCGCCACCATGGCCAGCTCTCAATATAAAGGAGCTTTACTGCACTGCAGAGGTTCTGCTGTCTACCAATGCTGGTCGATCTCCAAGGCAACAAACTGCAAACAAATAAAAGAGAAGTGTTAAAGAAGTTGGCCACAAATTTTTATTATGCCCCCAATGTATCCCCCAGAGGCCCATAAGTGTCTTTGTAAATACCTTCTGTTGCAGTTACTACCTGTGAGCGGCGCTATCACTGGCCGCTCACAGGCATCACGTGACCCTCTGCTGATGTCGCGTCAAGTGAGGCGTGACATCAGTGACGCGCTCCCCACCGTGGCTGCTGGGTTGTGAGCGTCACACCCAGCATCCACCACGCGCTTTCCCGATGAATGAGGAGAGGCAGAGCGCGTGGTGGATGCCGGGTGTGACGTGCTTGGTAACCCGCCCGCAGACTGGCATCCGTTGTGAAACGCAGAAGTCAGAGACCCCCGGCTGCATCCAGAATCATGACGTGACATCAGCAGATGTCAGAGCCGGCTGCAGCCGGGGGTCACGTGATGCCTGTGAGCGACCAGTGATTTCGCCGCTCACAGGCAGTAACTCCAACAGAAGGTAATTACAAAGACACTTATGGGCCCCCGGGGGGGATACATTGTGGGGGGGAATAATAAGTAGTAGACAACCCCTTTAATATCTCAAGAACAGCTGCAAATTTTAGTAAGCAGTAAATTGCAAATACCCATTTGTGAAGATGGCAATAACCCTTTTTAAATGGATCATTTGAAAAAAAGATATTTATAATTGGAAATCAGTTTATCAATTCGGAAACAATTTCTATAACCCTCAGCGATGAACAGTTAAAATGGGAAGTCATATCTAGCCAAAGATTTCCTCTTTGGGAGATTCCTATAGGTTTCTTGAATGCCTATCTTCCTCCATTATTTCCCTTGCAGTCTTTGCTTCTTCTTCCCTGCACAACGTACTACACATTCACAGCTGTGATATTCCAATCCAAATTTTGCAGATGTAAACTGCCTGTTCTAGCTACTGCAGGTCCTGTATCATGATTCTCCCAAGCAGGGCTTTATTTATCCTCTACATAGTATTTTTTTCCATGTTCCACATTCCTTATGTTCACCCATGTTCTATTCAAATCAAGATGTCACTGAAGACGAGAAGTGCCTGTTACAGTTCCTTCAGATCCTGTATCTTGATTCCTTAAGGCAATACTTTATCCACTGCGTAGGTTTTTTTTTCCCATGTTCCATGTACTCTGCTCACCCATGCTGTATTTCAATCCAGATGTTACAGAGGTGAAGTGCCTGTGACAGCTCCTGCAGGTTCTGCATCATGATTCTCTGAGGCTGAGTTGTATTTATTACATAGAGTGCATGAAACAGGGTAAAGAACAACTATGTTCAGTCATGTTGAATTTGAATCCAGATGTTACAGAAGTGAAATGGCTGTTACAGTCCCTGCTGGTTCAGTATCATGATTCTCCCAGGCAGGGCTTTATGTATCCACTACATAGTAATTATTTTTCCAAGTTTCATGTACTCCACGTTCACCCATGTTATACTCCAATCCAGATGCTACAGGAGTGAAGTGCCTGTTACAGCTCCTACTAGTCCTGTATCATAATTCTCCCAGGCAGGGCTTTATTTATCCACTACATAGTTAGTTAGTCATTTTTCCAAGTTCCATGTACTCTACTCACCCATGTTATATTCTAACCCAGATGTTAAAAAAGTGAAGTGCCTGTTACATCTCCTGCAGGTCCTGTATTATGATTCTCCCATGCAGGATTTTATTTAACCATTACATAGTTAGCATTTCTTTTTCCATGTTCTGTGTACTGCATGTTCACCCATGTTATATTCTAACCCAGATGTTACAGAAGTGAAGTGCCTGTTACAGCTCCTGCAAGTCCTTAATCATGATTCTCCCAAGTAGGGCTTTATTTATCCACTACATAGAGTACATGAAACATGGTACAGAGTTACTATGTTTACTCATGTTGAATTTGAATCCAGGGTTTACAGAAGAAAAGTGCCTGTTCCAGCTCCTGCAGGTTCTGCATCATGATTCTCCCAGGCAGGGCTTTATTTATCCACTACATGTTAGTAATAATTTTTCCAAGTTCCATGTACTCCACGTTCACCCATGTTATATTCCATATGCTGCAAAAGTGAAGTGCCTGTTACAGTACCTGCAGGTCCTGCATTATGATTCTCCCAGACAGGGCTTTATTTATCCACTACATAGTTAATAATTATTTTTCATAGTTCCATGTACTACACGTTCATCCATGTTATAATTCAATCCAGATGCTGCAAAAGTGAAGTGCCTGTTACAGCCCCTGCAGGTGCTGCTGTATCATGATACTCCCAAGCAGGGCTTTATTTATCTATTGCATAGTATTTTGTTTTCCAAGTTCCATGTATTCCACGTTCACCCATGTTAAATTCCAATCCAGATGCTGCAGGAGTGAAGTGCCTGTTACAGCCCCTGCAGGTCCTGCATTATGATTCTTCCAGGCAGTGCTTTATTTGTCCACTAAGTAGGTAGTAATTATTTTTCCTTGTTTTGTGCACTCTGTGTTCACCCATTGTTGTATTTCAATCCTCATACTGCAGATAGTAAGGTGCCTGTTATAGCTTCCGCAGGTCTTGTATCTTCCAGGCAGGGCTTTATTTACGGTTCATAAATATTTTTCCTTTTAAACATTTGTCTCAGATATGGAGTACAGTCACCATCTGAGGGTAAAGAGATCCTGTACGGTTATAGTATAGCTTGTATATGGTTAGAAGCAGGAACACAAGCAGCCGATTGTCCCACAGGCTGAGAAAAGCAGCTGCAGATTACAATATGAACTGACTCTTAAAGTAGAAAAATGCAGAAAAAGGTAAAGAAAGCTGCGTTGTTACATCTGTCTGCACAATGTTTATTTGTATGTTGTGCAACAATTGATATACAAACAAAGATAGAGAAGCCTTAAACAGGAAACAGAGGAAATCCAAAAACGGCAGATTTTGAGTAGGAGGTTTTTGGGTTTAGATTTCTAGTACTGACCTGTGCTCACATACATGGAACCTCTCAGAACGTTTTTTTTTTTTACTTAAAGGTAAATTCCCATCTCCAAGATCCCATCCGAATATGTAGTAGGTATAATAATAATATTAGCAAATAGCCCCAATTAGAAATGTAGTATAGTTCTTCTGATTAACTATGTCCCTTACCCCAAGTGCTGGTTATTGCAGTAGCTTAGATATTCATGGTAATCATGGAAACTTAAGCTATTGCAATGCCCTGCACATGAAGTAAGTGACATGCGAATCAGAAGAACTATACTACATTTCTAATTGGCAATATTTACCAATAATATTATTACACCTACTACATATTGGGATATGATCATGGAGTTGAGAATATCCCTTTTAAATGCATGTATTTGGGGTTAAAAAATATTTCAATTCAATTTTACATTAAAAATTTTGGTTTACTTTAACGGGTTCTTTGTTTTCCAGCACATGGTCATAAGTCAGCTGAAAAATAGACCAATGAAAGCCTTACAAACTACCCCATTGGACCTCCAGAATGAACTCACCGGCTGATTCTCATTTAAACCATTCTGCAGCCTGCATTAGTGTGTGCAACTCCGCGGCTGTAGAAGACGAATGGTGCAACGTTTTTTATGAAACCCAATAACAAAAAAATATCTTGCATTTAAGTAATGCCCAACAATTCCCAAAGGCAGACAAACCCTTTAAGCCATTGATTCAACTTCTCATTAACAATGATGTGATCAACTGTTATTAGTATTGCTAAATCGTGGTAATCGATACAAGAGGCTTTAAGACTATTATACACACACAAGTTTTAGCAAGAAAGAACTACCTGAATTTCACCAGTGGGTGAGTTTTCACCATTTAAAGGGTTAGTCCTTCTCACATTTGCATTAAGGTATGAGCGGGGCAGAGACGTCACATCTACTCTCAACTGCCAGGACATGTGTGATTGGCAAGTATTGTGCCCCTTTCCCATTCGAATGGTAAATCCAACGGCCAATCAAACGCACTTCCTGGCCGGTGTCGGTAGAAATGACGTTTCCTACCCTGCTTACCTCTCAATATGGAAGTGAGTGGAGCCTCACTAACCCTTTAAAGGAGTAATCCCATCTTGGATATTTATGTCATATCCACAGAAAATTTCTGATAGATACAAGTCCCAGCTCTTGTGGGTCCAGTCTCGCACCATGGGGAATGTAGAGGTGGTGAATCATGCACAGCTCTCCCTTCTATATGATTTGCCATAAATATCTGAGATAAGATAACCTCTTTAAAGTGTCTTGGAATGGGAAGATGGTCTACAGACCATTGGTGTTGGTAATGGATCTGTCTGTTTGTGACCATCTCTAGACTTAGTAAGAATAATTGTAGTGCAACCTCTCCAAAAGAACCCGTCTTTGAGTAGACCACCACGTGACAATTAGGATTTTCATTCATTTCCGTCATATCTTACGTATATTGACCATCTTCTTCGGGAAGACCACCTCTTAGAAAACTCTGGGCTGTGCAATTCCATGTGATTGTCTCAAAGGTGTTACACAATAAGGTTCCTTAGATCTAATGCTGGGAAGACATCGCAGCTGAACGTTCCAGGAAACTTTCACTCACAATGGAACTTTAGCAATTCCTTAAGAAGACAAAGAGTCAAAAGTATCACAACGATCATTGCAACCTACAACAAAAAACTGTTACAATGAATCTTGTATGGACTTTGGTAGAAACAATTCCAGGACGTTAGGAAAATATATCATTAAAGTGTAATATTGAACTTCCACATTAAGAATAAAGTGTCCTGCACCCCCTTTTTATTTATGGATGCTTGACTTACATTTTGTAAAGCATGCAAGGTCAAGAAATGCTCCAATCTCATACTGATTCATTTAAGTGGAACTTGTTGATATGAAGGGAATATTTAATTTTGGTTACCAAAAAAATTTGTGTTTTTTAGGATCTTTGTTTATTTTAATGTATAAATTGGGGGAAACATGAAATAAATTATTTTTGGACAGAAGTCATCCTTGTGCAATCATTTCTCGCATCTGTTATGTAACATTATTTTCACTTGTAGAAGATAAGAGATACTTGGCACTCCAAGTGATGTAACAGATCTTTATTCAGGCAATCCAAATACAGAGTCGGTAACGTTTCGGCCCTGAGATATGGGCCTTCGTCAGACATGCCTAGCACCAAGCGATTCGGTTCACCATTCGATAGCGCGGATACCTTACCCTATACCTCGGTTTGTTCATGCTGCAATCTGTGTGTGATGAAGGCCCATATCTCAGGGCTGAAACGTCACTGACTCTCTATTTGAAATGCCTGAATAAAGATTTATTACATCACTTGGAGTGCCAAGTATCTCTTATCTTCTACATGTACATGGGGTGGAATCCTTCTTGAGCACCGAATCCCCTTTTTCAAGGGTGCCATCCATATTCCTACTCCTATGTCATTTTCACTTGTAGGGTAGATTTATGGGAAGCAGAGTGGGATCCCAATACTCTCCGTGGCGGCTCTCATAATGAAAGAGTGAGATCTTGATCTTTGCATTAACCGAGCGCTGCCCCGTACTCTACTAAGCCGTTGCCGCTCTAATGATAGTTAATTACCGTTCAGTCGCCACTTACTAAGTGGATGCGTCAGTGATCGGTTAAGGCAAGGAGCGAGATCTCACAAGATCTCCTGGTTTCAGAACAAGGAGGACCACAGGCTTGTGGGATCCTGCTTTCAATGTTGGGATTCCGCAACCCATAAGTTTGACCGACTTTTGCTAGAAAGTCATGCACTTTCAGGGGACTTTATGGAGTATTCAGAGCCGTTTTTCTACTGCGTAATATTTGGAAAAATCCCCAGTCTGGGGCTGCACAATCTTTTATTAAATAAAAGGGAAGCCCCAGATTGGTAATAGGTTCTCTGTAAGTGACGTGTCTCCTTTCTCATCCATAGAACGGGGTCCTGATCTTGAACTGTTCAAGGGCCCAGTGGACACAATCTTGGTTTGGTCAGCGCTCTGGATTTCTTATATGGAGCTCTGAATCCCTGTCATCCCAACATAAAGTTAAGATAACGTGTTAGCTACTTGGGTGAGCGCAGATTTGTAGAGATAATCTTGAATTAAAGGAGTTGGCCCACAATTAATATGGGATGAAGATGGCCGAGCAACTCTGCTATCTAGCCAGTCCCAGAAACAATGAATGGAGCGGCACATGAGTTACTACTGCTCTACTTAAAGGGAATCTGTCACAGGGGTTTTTGCTATGTGATCTGAGAGCAGCATGGTGTAGGGACAGAGACCCTGATTTCAGCGATGTGTCACTTACTGGGCAGTGTTTTACTGTTTAAATAAAATCCAAGTTTTATCAGCAGGAGATTATCACTACAAGACTAGGCGTTTTATGCCTCATAGTCCAACCCGCCCCCAGCATTGATTGGCTGCTTTTTGTCAATATATAGTGTACACAGAAAGCAGCCAATCAGTGATGTGGGCAGGGTTATACACAGCTCAGCGTTCCGAGCTCTGCTTGATCTGCAGCAGAGAAAATTGTGATTCTATCACAACTGCTGCACCCAGTAAACTAAGTGATACATCGCTGGAATCAGGCTCTCTGTCTCTACATCTTGCTGCTGTCAGATTACAGAGCAAAAACCTGTTGACAAGTTCCCTTTAAATTGGAAAACGGAACTTGGTGATCAGTTGGGATCCCTATCGATCATAGAGTTACCATTTAAGCTTTGGAGGAAACATTGTTGGGTTTTAAGCTTGGAAAGCAATTAGTTTCCTGCTTGAGGCCAAGACTGGAAAATGCATCTGTTTACTAAATCCCATCCACATTAACATAATACTGTAAGCACGCAGCTTATGGCTCCACGTATGTACAAAGAGGCTGCTGTTCTGCTGGCAGAAGATACATTTATTCAGGACCCTACAATCAATGCAGCTCTGTTAGTGCTCGATAGAAAACAGAAAAAAAACACAAAAACTCTGATTGTTTATAGCACGAAGAGTGAAGAAAGACGACTTTATGGAGAATATAAGGCAAATACATTGCTGCTGCAAATTCTCAGATTTTCATCTTTAGATGCTGCTTAAACATAACCTCTAGAATTACCGTATGTTACGCGTTATAATTTACATTAGAGGGTTTCGGTTGACTAATATCTTAGAACATTTCCTGCCATTTAGACATTTTTTTTTAAAGAAAATGAGGCACGCTCAGCTGCTCTAATTCCTGTGGTTACAGCAGTGGCTGCTACATTGGTCTTCCCTGAGAGAGGAAGAATCAGAAGTCCTTGACTACCTGCTAGCTATAATGTTGAAATGTTAGTTTGATTGACAGCTGTGTCTATCGACCGTCTAATTTTAACAATGAGAAGACAGAAAGCCACTACCAGACCCCGTTATTTTTTTTCTTCATTTGCATACTAAACGCAAAGTTAAGCAACATTTTAAATAGTCTTCATTAGATTATGTCTACCATTTTGCTGCTGTGCAGTGCCTGTAAGTCCTTTATGTAGCTGAGTGATCTGCAAAAAGATACAAATCCATCAAAGCTCTTGTTCCTGCACCTGATCTCTCTCTCTGTTCTTCATCCCTCCTGTCAGTGTTAGTGAGAGCAGGAGAGAGAGTGAGAAACACAGCTCTGCAGTGGAGAGGGGAGAAAGTATCTCAGGGAGGGTGGAGAAAACAGGTTGTAGACAAAGAGAAAGGCACATTGAAGGGAACCTGTCATTTGATTCATGCTGCCCAAACCATTTGCAGCATGAATCAGAGCCTGGTTGCAGGAGTGCAGCCAGATATGTTTTTTAAATAAAACATAGTTCAAAGAGTTGGCAGTGAACCCGCGGAAGAGACGTAACTAGTTCGGCACTGACCCTGGCCGGCTTCTCCCTGCACCAGCCTATTTGTTGGTATATTTATCACATGTGTGTACATAGGAAGAGACCTGTCAATCAAATGAAGGAGGTGCAGGGAGAAGCCAGCTAGTGGCTGCATCGGACTAGTCACATCTCTTCCTATAGTCACCGGCTGCCTCTTCAAACAATGTTTCTTCTGAGAAAAACATACTTGTCTTCAATTGTGCAACCATTCTCTGATTCATGTTGCCTACGGTTTGGGCCGCAGGAATCAGATGACAGATTCCTTTTAAAAGGAACAAAGTCCAGTATTGAATCTACACTACTATACCAAAGCTCAGATCCAGCCTACATTACTGACAGAGACAATCCCACTAGAGAATTATTTGAAACTTGGATCAAACTGCATATCAGGGGGACTGAAATTAATTTTATTAACTAAAAGTAATCACTAACATGTAAAAATCATTTTCCTATGGTAAAGGTGTCCATAGACTTTAAGAGAAAGACAAAAAAAAACAGAAATGCAGACAGATATGTCAAATTAATTATACGACCTGTAGCAGGTACTGCAGGGGAGTTTATTTAATCAGTTTGCACATTAGTATTACATTCATACATAACGTATTCCTTATATAGCATAATTATTTTATTCTACATTTTCCTTTTTAATACGGGACAGTAAATGTAAGCAGCTTATACGCCCACATATAAAGATGTAATGCAAAAGCCCAGGCGCAACAGCTTCTCTACCTTCCGTTAATTTAATCAAACAGGAAATAATATCATAGACCACAAAACCCGGGTTACAAATATTGCATCCAATTTCTGGTTATATAAATTAGATTAATAGATTTTATTCTTCCTGGATATCAAAACGGGAAGTCCATGTTAGAAAACTACGAAGAGTGGCTGAACGTCGCCCAACAGTCCTCGAGTCTCATAATCCAGTTATGGTTGAAGCTGTCGCTAGATTTCGAGACCATGGTGCAATGAGTTCATCGATATGGTGCTTGTTACTTTTACTATGTTTTTTCTTCATTTTTACCATTTTGAAAAGTTCAACGGTTGACTGATTTCCTGCCTTGAACGTAGGGTAAAAGTTGGGCAGATCAGGGTGAAGGCACTTTTGGTTATTGGACGATACGGTGGTGCAAATATAAATGTATGGAGCATTCAGCTTTGATATCACAGATTAACCATCGACTCAAACTCATCAATCCGCTGCTTCGTGTTACCTCTCCGGATTTTGCGGTACGATACTGTGTCATATCTGGAGTAGCTGTGTCTGGAGATATCTGGTCTGTTTCCAGCCATGTCATTAGGGTCAAGAAGATGTCTGCCACTCGGACTAACCATTCTTCCATTTTCATGCTCTTCATATGACCCATCCCCATAGTCGGTGTCGGTCTCTATGGATGTATTCTCTTCTTCTGGTTCAATCAGGGTGTTGTCTGTGCCAGTTGGACTTGGGTGGTGGCTTTGCTGATACAACAATATATCTGGTGTTTCAGCTTTTTTCCCGTCTTGATCATTGTCTTGGTTACTTACGTATTCTGGACTTGATAGAATCTTCTCACTGTCTACTTCTGTGTAAAAATGGAATATCATTTAAAGAACACAATGTTATTTGTTTTTGTTTTTTAGGTAATTTAGATGAACATGTACACATCGATATAGAATAGGGAAGGATTCTTTACAGTTAGGGTAACGAAACTATGAAATGGAATGACTTGCTATGTCATGTTTTAAAAAAGAGCTACGTCCCAACCGCTGCTTTTTTCATTCTGTATGGGGCCATCGGAAGAATGGCAGCCCCATAGGAAATTAATGGAGCAGCGGTTGAGCATGTGCATTGCCGATCCATTCTAACAGATTCATGTTTCTGCCAACCGGTGTGGATCTCGGCGATCGGACCCCTACCGGTCAATCAGTTATCACTGGTGAATGGCTTTAAGGTAATATTGATGGATTGTAGACTTAAAGGGGTTGTCCACTCCAAAATTTTATTTTTAGAAATGGACTCATGGTGGTCTTAAATGATAAGAAAAACAATATACTCACCTTCCAAACCACTGCTGCTCTTCTACAACCCCTGGCAAAAATTATGGAATCACCGGGCTCGGAGAATGTTCATTTAATGTTGTTTAAAAAAAAGCAGATCACAGACATGGCACAAAACTAAAGTCATTTCAAATGGCAACTTTAGGGTTTTAAGAAACACTAAAAGAAATCAAGATTAAAAATGTGGTACTCAGTAAGGGTAATTTTGTTCAGACCAAGCAGAGGGAAAAAATTATGGAATCACTCAATTCTAAGGAAAAAATTATGGAATCATGAAAAACAAACACACAAAAGAACACTCCAATACATCAGTAGTATTTTGTTGCACCACCTCTGGCTTTAATAACAGCTTGCAGTCTCTGAGGCATGGACTTAATGAGTGACAAATAGTACTCTTCATCAATCTGGCTCCAAGTTTCTCTGATTGCTGTTGCCAGATCAGCTTTGCAGGTTGGAGCCTTGTCATGGATCATTTTCTTCAACTTCCACCGAAGATTTTCAATTGGATTGAGATACGGACTATTTGCAGGCCATGACATTGACCTTATGTGTCTTCTTTCAAGGAATGTTTTCACAGTTTTTGCTCTATGGCAGGATGCATTATCATCTTGAAAAATGATGTCATCATCCCCAAACATCCTTTCAATTGATGGGATAAAAAAACTGTCCAAAATATCAATGTAAACTTGGGCATTTATTGAAGATGTAATGACAGCCATCTCCCCAGTGCCTTTACCTGACATGCAGCCTCATATCATCAATGACTGTGGAAATTTGCATGTTCTCTTCATGCAGTCATCTTTATAAATCTCATTGGAACGGCACCAAACAAAAGTTCCAGCATCATCACCTTGCCCAATGCAGATTCACGATTCATCACTGAATATGACTTTCATCCAGTCATCCACAGTCCACAGTTGCTTTTCCTTAGCCCATTGTAACCTTGTTTTTTTCTGTTTAGGTGTTAATGATGGCTTATGTTTAGTTTTTCTGTATGTAAATCCCATTTCCTTTAGGCGGTTTCTTACAGTTCGGTCACAGACATTGACTCCAGTTTCCTCCCATTCGTTCCTCATTTGTTTTGTTGTGCATTTCCTGTTTTGGAGACATATTGCTTTAAGTTTCCGGTCTTGACGCTTTGATGTCTTCCTTGGTCTACCAGTATGTTTGCCTTCAACAACTTTCCATGTTGTTTGTATTTGGTCCAGATTTTAGACACAGCTGTCTGTGAGCAACCAACATCTTTTGCAACATTGCATGACGATTTACCTTCTTTTAAGAGTTTGATAATCCTCTCCTTTGTTTCAATTGACATCTCTCGTGTTGGAGCCATGATTCATGTCTGTCCACTTGGTGCAACAGCTCTCCAAGGTGTGATCACTCCTTTTTAGATGCAGACTAACGAGCAGATCTAATTTGATGCAGGTGTTAGTTTTGGAAATGAAAATTTATAGGGTGATTCCATCATTTTATCCTCAGAATTGAGTGATTCCATAATTTTTCCCTCTGCTTGGTCTGAAAAAAGTTACCCTTACCACATTTTTAATCTTGATTTCTTTTAGTGTTTCTTAAAGCCCTAAAGTTGCCATTTGAAATGACTTTAGTTTTGTGCCATGTCTGTGATCTACTTTTTTTCAACAACATTAAACAACTGAATGAACATCCTCTGAGCTTGGTGATTCCATAATTTTTGCCAGGGGTTGTATATTGTTGTGACCTCTCCTGGTCTCCTTGCTTCCTCTTCCAGTGATTGGCCAAAGTCTTGATGTTCTCTTGGGAGAGTATTCAATGAGATTGTTTCTTCCGGCTCCTATGTACAGTGGTGGCAAAAAGTATTGTGTTTTTTCATTGTAGACAAATTAAATGAAGATAATAATACGAAAGAATTTGTGATTGCAATCATTTTCAGGAAGAAACTGAGTATTATCTGACAGAATTGCAGGGGTGCCAATACTTTTGGCCACCACTGTAACACCAAGTCTGCAGCCAATCAGTTGCCTCTGATAGATAGCAGTGGCGATGTGACGTCCCCTGCCAGAAGAGGAAACAAGGAGACCATTGGGAGACATGTCCAGTGGTGCGGAGTAGAGGTCAGAGTCCATTGATGAGCATATCCGCACATCAGTAAAATACAACCCTTTAGTATCAGAGTCAGGCAGCTGCTGCAAAGGCTGACAAAACCATGGAATGTAAAAGAAGGAAAGATGTGCAAAATGTGAACATAGTTTTCTCTTTACACAAATCAATGGTCAGGACGTGCGTGAACCTTGTAGGGTGACCAAACTATTATGAGAATGGGTGAATTACGGTGACATAAAATTATTTATTTAGGAAAAAAAATCACTTGGGGCAATCTAATAACTATGTCCGACTATATGACTGGACACTGCAGCTCTGTCTAGGGAACATTGTCCAAACAAAAGAAAATTTCTGCATTAATGTAGATGGCATTTCTGTACTGCAAAAACAATCCATGGGAATCTATATGACCAGATGATGAAATTGTTAATCCTTTGAAAGGGGCCAAGAGGAGATTGGATGCCTTTCTTGAAAGTTAAGTAGGAAAATTCAGTCGTAATTCTTCCCCCTAAGATAAGACACCTAAAAGAATAAACTTCATTTTGCAATTAATGAACCTACCTATTCTTGCTTGACATCCATCTTCCTTGATGTCTCCAAATTCTTTCTCATGGTTATCCAGTACATCTGGTACTCTTTCCAAACTACTATTATTCTCATCGTTTCGATCTGCAAAAAAATAAAATAAATCATATAGTGGAGACCATTTTTTTATGGACCCATAGACTTATATCCCTGATTTTGATCCGACACTCGTTATTTTCTTTTAAGGTCAAACTTAGATTGGCCATTACAGGCACTTTGCTGACAAGAGGAACATGGTATACATGCAACTGGTAGGCGCATGTTCACACTGTGGCCATTTAACAGAAAAAAACTAAAAAAACCTAAGATAGAAACAAAAGGAGCATATATCCTGCTGGAAGTAAGCAAATAGTAATAGTATATGTACATAACATTGGGAACTTAGTAAACATATTGTTTGATCAAAAAAGTGTAAAAACCTTCCCACCACGACAAGGTGACCCCAATCGGGATGGTCCTATTCTCCAATATTAAAACCTCACCTAGTATCTGACGACCTCAATGTAGATGAAGCAGAGCAAGACTGGGGTTCAACTGGTCAGACACCCAGCCATGGGAAGCTATTTACGGAAAATGAAATTTCTAGCTCAAAAAAGGGGGAGCCACAAAGTGCAAGACACTACAGCAAAACCAAAGACATCACCCAGAGAATAAGTTGGTATACATGCAACATATAGAATTATGTTCACTCTGTGCACCTTGTCACGGTGGGACGGTTTTTATGTTTTTTTTGTTTTTACTTTATTTACATGTACCATTATTATTTTCTTACTTACTGCAAGGTTTATGCTTATTTTGTATCTATCGTAGGTTTTGTCTAAGAGGAGCATTAAGCAGTGTATGTAGCTGTGGTGTGTCACCTCCAGGCACTGTGTACTTCGGGCCGTGGGACCTGATAACTGATGATAAGTGGCAGTTCTGGGTGTCAGAGCCACGCTCATATGATATTGAGTTCTTGATGTAGATTTCCATTTCTGGGTGTCTATAGTTGGGCCCCGAACCTGCTCGGCCCTTATTCACATTGAGGTCATTTTTGACTCATGGTAAGGTTTTAATACAAGAGGTTAGGACCATCCCGACTGGAGTGCACCTTGGCACTGGTGGGATGGCTTTTACTCCTTTTTTTTTAGTGTTTACTAAGTATTCTATGTTATTTATATGCACTATTACTTTTTGTATAGGAGAAATAGATCCAGCTCACCAAATGTCCAAAATTTAAAATTCAAAAAATTGTATTTTATATATATTAAAAAATCCATCTTGATAGTGTGAACAATCAAAAATCCATATCTGGAATTAGGGAAACATGGGATACAATGCTGATTATTACTTTTTACTTACTTATAGCAGGGTATATGCTCATTTTGTTTTTATCTTAGGTTTAGTCTCTTTAATGCCCAGTGTGACCATGATCCTTTGCCTGTGTGGATTGGATGGGTTGTTACCGACATCTGGTGAGAATTTCATGTCAATTGCACCTTTAGAAATAGATTTACTTAGAAAATTGGTGACGTGTTCAATACTTATTTCACCCGCTGTATGTATATCCTCTCAAAACTAGTTGTGATTTTACCCTGCAGGATGCCAGAAATATTGGGAGCTGTTTGACAACGCTGATTTTTTTTTCATTGGAAACAAAACAATGGTCGAGAAGTCTAAAAGGGGTCTTTGTTCTATTGTTTTGTAAGTAACAATGGTGCAAAATTCAACTGACCCCATCTGTTGATGGAGGATTGTGTGTGAGGCTCTTTCATCTGCTCCGTGACTCCCATTTAAACCCCATGGACGCCAGGCAAAGGATTTCTAATGTTTTTTTTTGCATGTGCATTTAAAATCCAAAAACAAAAATTGAAGAGTGTCAGACAGGAGGGCTCCCCCTGGTGGTTCAAATATCCAAAATATTAAAAAGGACATTTGTGACCGCTCCTGACTTGTGGTTTAGTAAATACTTGTATTGCCCATAAAATACAGAGCGGATCATTGTGGGTCATTTTATTCGTAGCTCTTTGTTGTGACATTACTCTGCTATTAATTCTAGAAATTTATAAGTAAATTGACATATTAGTGTTACCATACCTTGTCAAAGGAGTGTGGCCTTACACAGTGAGCACTAATTGGACAGTGTCATTATAGGGCCACACACCCCCAACTGATAACACCCAGTTGTCAATTTATTTATAAACTTCTTAAAGCAATAACACAGGAACACAACACAGCGGTATAAAATAAATACTCTAGAATTGTGATACTATTATTACTACTATGTAACACAGGTACTTTAGATGCAGTGATACAGAAACACAGTGCAGCCAGGACAGGGTTAATAAACAAGGGGGATTTACTGTAACAGGGTCAATCTCCACGCAGGGAGTAACAGGGGAAATATGGGGACAACAAGGAAGTAGCAGGTAATATGCTATAACTGACAATCCACAGTTGGGCTAGATGTAGCAGAGTCGACACGGTTGTATTCGGCAGTTTTACACTTAGCTGACTCTTGCTCCTCACAAGTCAGGTGCTGGTGTTGCTTTCTTCAGGCTTCCCCGCCTAAACAATGCTCTGTCTTCTGGCGGCAGCGGGCGGTCTACGGTTTGACCCGCTGAGCCCCTAGTCCATAACACTGCACCTCACTTGCTCAGCTACAGGGATCCTGCGCTCTTCTCCCTCTAGTCGGGCTTGACTCCCACTGTCCACTGCCCCTTTTCACGCGCAAAAACTCCTTTTCCACCCGCTTCCTAGACATGAGCTCAGCTCCCCGGTCACCTGACTCCTAAGCTCCCTCTCTGGACACACCCCCAGCTTCCCGGTCACCTGACTCCTGTCTCGCAGTCTGTCTTCCCCCTGCAACAAGAGGCACGACAACGGCAGTTCCGGAACCCGTGTTCTGAAAGTACTTACACCCCGGTCTTCCCCCTTACAAGTATACAGGTATTTACTGAAATAAATATGGCAAGAGATCTGATAGGTCCTCTTCATACGGGTGTGTAGGAAAATGGGGCATCTCGGTTTCCATATATTTGGCTTATAAATTTTATAATAATAACAATATAATACTAAAAAAAATGACATACACAAATTTACAATTAACTATAGGGTTGTTGTGATGGGTCGGTGTCATAACAGGCACAGCTTATGGACAAGAGTGCTGATATTTGTAGGAAAAAATAACCTTTTTAGAAATACTGACATGTGACGCCTGGTATATATGTAAAGTATTAATCTTTTCCAAAAATGGAGCATGATTTTTTGATTTTTATTTGGTCATCTTTACCTTCTTAATCTTTGCCTTTTGTTCTGTTTTTATTTCAGAACTGGTGTTTTACAAGTCAGAAGTGCAGAACACAGAAATTAGTTTTCTCAACCTATAAGTTTCAGACATAAAGTAACATTTGATGCAGCTTGTGGTTTGTAAGATGTAATGGATTAGGGCTTTGTGCAGACAGTAAAGTTCTTCCACACCAAACTTCCCCCACCATATCTTTATGGATCTTGCTTAGTGCGCTGGGCACAGTCATGAGGAACAGAAAGGGTCTTACCCAAACCGTTCTACAAAGCTGAAAGCTACAATTGTATTGTATCTTCTATGCTGAAGTATTAAAGGGGGTTGTCTGGCCTTGGGGTACAAGTCTGCAGTTGCTCTATGTGACTGCAGACTTGTGACTCCTCACATCACGTGCACTGTGCGCTGTGAGGATTCTCTGGCGCCGGGAGCAGGTGGGCGGGTGACCACAAGTATGTGAATTGCATGTATGAAGTCACGTGCTCACTAGATGGGCATAGCCTCACTCAATACAAGTGAATTGAGTGAGGCTAGACACGTCTAGTCTGAATGTGGCTGGGAGTATGCAAATTGCACTTCTCCCTGTCCCGGCACCAGAAAATTCTCACAGCACACAGTGCACGTGATGTAAAGGCCCCGTCACACATAACGAGATCGCTAGCGAGATCGCTGATGAGTCACGGTTTGGTGACGCAATAGCGATCTCGCTAGCGATCTCGTTATGTCTGACAGGTAGCAACGATCAGGCCCCTGCTGTGAGATCGCTGATCGTTACAAAGCTTCCTGGACCATTCCTGGGTCGTTGCGCTCCCGCTGGGCAGTGTGCATCGCTGTATTTGACACCTTGTCAACGACCTCGCTAGCGATTCAGAACTGAGACACATTGAGGTGCATAAATTGGACTTTTCTGCGTTCATCGTCCCTGATTGGTGGTCGCTACTGCGTCCTTGTTTTTCAGATCCCACCAGCGTTCTCCGGCTGTGACTCCACTTTGAACAAATCAGACATCTTTAGCGAAGTAGGTATTGTTTGAGGTCTCAAATGAGTTTCCATTTTTAATTCATTTATAGGACATCTACCAATTATCTGCTATCATTGCTCTTCAGGGAGGGAGGGCTTGGCTTCAATAGCGATCTCGTTAGCGATCTCGTTATGTGTGACGGGGCACCAGGACCGTTAAAATACTGGCAGCAGTTGTCGCGGCAGGTCTTCGCATCATGGGTGTTTCTGCCATGTCCCACTGGTTGAAGGCCTGCAATTGCAGGATCGTTTGCACGCTATTCACCGAGCTCCACTTCCCCATTGGCTCGGTCCACAGAGTCCACAAAGCCAGGCGGACAGTACGTAATTGCATCACGTCGATGAAGAAAGTTTTGAAGCGTGCAACAGGCCAAAAGAACAGTGTATTGATTTAAGCTTCATGTTAATTGGCGTATGAAAAACTCTGAAGCGGTTGGCCACGACAGCGTGTCAGAAAACGTGCTGTGTGGGTGTGTGTGCACGAGACCCCTAAAATATCTGCCCATGCAAAAGCATATATATACAGATAGAAGCCAAGCCCTCCCTCCCTCCCTGAAGAGCAATGATAGCAGATAATTGGTAGATGTCCTATAAATGAATTAAAAATGGAAACTCATTTGAGACCCCAAACAATACCTACTTCGCTAAAGATGTCTGATTTGTTCAAAGTGGAGTCACAGCCGGAGAACGCTGGTGGGATCTGAAAAACAAGGACGCAGTAGCGACCACCAATCAGGGACGATGAACGCAGAAAAGTCCAATTTATGCACCTCAATGTGTCTCAGTTCTGAATCGCTAGCGAGGTCGTTGACAAGGTGTCAAATACAGCGATGCACACTGCCCAGCGGGAGCGCAACGACCCAGGAATGGTCCAGGAAGCTTTGTAACGATCAGCGATCTCACAGCAGGGGCCTGATCGTTGCTACCTGTCAGACATAACGAGATCGCTAGCGAGATCGCTATTGCG
Source organism: Phyllobates terribilis (assembly GCF_046119375.1). Lineage (NCBI taxonomy): Eukaryota > Metazoa > Chordata > Amphibia > Anura > Dendrobatidae > Phyllobates > Phyllobates terribilis. The sequence goes on along the minus strand of NW_027362769.1, from coordinate 143,352,746 downwards.
TCACCAAACCGTGACTCATCAGCGATCTCGCTAGCGATCTCGTTATGTGTGACGGGGCCTTAAGGATTAGCAAGTCTGCAGGCACATAGAGCACCTGCAGACTTGTAGCCCAAGGCTGGAGAACCCCAGAACAAAGGGAATGAGGCCGACCTTGAAAAACATTATCCCCCATCTCCTCCAGGCTTTAGACCTGGCACAATGTAGTCAGCAGGTAGCTAATGTTCTCCCAGTATTCATGAAATTTAGATAGAAAAACAAGAACATGTTTCCAATGCTTCAGAGTCTGCGCTTTACATTACTCTATCTGACTCTTGGTATTGTGCTTAGTGATGTAAGGCTTGCATGCTACTGCCATGAAGCGCTCAGTAGGGGCATAGGAGGGTCCGGCTTCTTATTGCACCAATTTAGTTGATTGACAGGTCTTTCCTGTGTGTGTACATAGGTAGAGACTAGACAATCATCTGGAACGATGTGTGAAGAAGTTGCGCGGGGGAGGTGTTGGACTAGTCAGTTCTCTGGATCTCTAAACTATGTTTACAGTGAAATGCTATAATGTTTCATAGAAATACACACCTATGTGCAATTGCACAGCCAGGTCTGATTCATTCATGGTGATTTTGGTAGCATTAATCAAATGATAGGTTGCCGTTAACACCGGAGGAAGTCTGGACTCTGCAGTTATGGGGTCAGCAGGGCATTGCGGACTCTTCTGTCCTTTCCTCCTCAACACTCGGCCCCCCGCTCTGTAACGTTACGGGGTCTCCACTTCAGGGCTGAGTTGCTTCGGTTCCTTCCTCTTCTCAATAATATCACTCACAGGTGATGCGGGAAGATTCAGGTGGAAGAAATGTCATGAACGGACTTGTTACCCCGGTGGCTCCTATTACAGGACCGCGCTGGTATCAGTGAGCTCTGCACCGCCGGCTGTTCTGTTCTATCACATGTTAGTAAATATACAAATGGTAATTTATGTTTGAGTAACAATGAAACAAAGTCTGACAGTAATTGATGTGAGTGAGAAAGTGACCAGAAGAAGTGAGAGAATAAAGGGGGATTTTGATCTGTCCTAAAATTCAAGAATTTATGAGTCAGGGAAAAGTGCTACAAATTACACCAATTTTATAAAAAAAAGTAGAGAACACGACTTGCTACATATAAGGTACAACTCAGTAGTTATGGGCAGTATGGTGGCTCAGTGGTTAGCATTGCAGCCTTGCAGCTCTGGGGTCCTGGGTTCAAATCCCACCAAGGACAACATCTGCAAGGAGTCTGTATGTTCTCCCTGTGTTTGTGTGGGTTTCCTCCAGGTTCTCCAGTTTCCTCCCACACTCCAAAGACATACTGATAGGGAATGTAGATTGTGAGCCCCAATGGGGACAGTGATAGTGATGTCTGTAAAGCACTGCAGAATATGTTGGCGCTATATAAAAATAAAGATTATTATTTTAGAATATTGACATGCCGTGGCTGGAATATCATGTACAGTAATAATTTGTTCTTAAATATAAACTATTTGATCATTTGTCTTTCTTAGGCCAGGGTCACACCAGAGTAGATTTTCTTTTCCAAGAGAATTGGGTCAATTATGCAAATGACACTCTGATCAGAGTTAGTTCTGAGTGTGATCATAGTGTGATCCAATTCTCTTGGATGAGGAGAAGATGGGGAAAAAATATTTCTGTCTTCTCTATTTTGTCATTTAGTGAAAATTGTTCCCCACTCAGATGTCATCCGAGTGCAGTCCGATATTTTCCATGGACTCATTGACTTGAATGGCTAAGTGCGATCTGACAATCGGATCCAACTTGGGCAAGTTACGATTTTTCCTCGGTCCAAGGAAAAAATCTGACATGTGCACGACCCCATAGAGTAACATTGGTCCGACTGATCGCATATGGACCTATAATACGTGTCATCTGCCCAAGCTCTTAGTCTTTACGTTTTCTTTGTATTTTTTACAACTGATGTGGTCAAAGTCAAAAGTGTCAAAAAAAAACACAGAAATTTGGTTTCTAGACCACAATTTTAGTCATAAAGTTACATCTGATGCATCACGTGGTTTGAAAAATGTAATTGTGTGTTTAGGGTAAAGTTGGCTGCTACTTAGAGCTCCAGTGATGGGGTCAGGAGAAAAATGTATGGACTGAAAAAATACGACCAAGCCTGAAAATGTTTTTCAACGGCTGAAAGGCAAATACTCAGTATGTCCTATACATCTGAATGGGACTTGCAGCAATCCAGGCACATATTGCAGAAATATCCCAATTAAAGGGGTTGTCTGGTCTTAAGCTACAAGTCTGCAATCAGTCTATGTGACTGCATACTTGTGAATCCTCTCATTGCGAGCACTGCACGCTGTTAGGATTCTCCAGTGCCGGCGATGGGTGCATGGTCTTAAGTATGTGATTAACATGCATATGGTCACATGCCGACTAGATGAGAGTGGCCTCTCTCAATGCAAGCTAGGATGGAAACAGTCTAGTCTGAATGTGTCCGGAAGTATTGAAATCACATACTTGCGGTCTCATGACCGTCCGCTCCCAGCGCCAGCAACAGAGAATCCTCACAGTGCCTATTGCACACAATGTAAGGATTCACAAGTCTGCAGTCACATAGATTGATTGTAGACTTGTAGCTTAAGACTGGAGAACCCCTTTAAGATATATGGAATGGATTGTCCATAAAACCCATGACTGACTAAGAAGAATGTGCCTGAAATCTGTGTGTTGTATTGCTGTGTGTTTACTCACTTTTTACACCTAATTAACAGTTGGAAAAACATTAGAAAGCAATGGATGGCTAAAAGAGATTGCAAACTGCGCCAGACTAATTAATAGAGTGCGCTATTAATTAGCCATAAAATATCAATGTAATGCAGGTGAGCCAAGATGAGGAATAATAAAGCAATATAATATAATATCCAGCAAGAATTGACAAATATATCTATGAAACTGCTTAGCTATCTTTTTTTGTCCACCAAAGGGAAACCAATCACAGCTCACCTTTCATTCTATCAGTGTTGGTTAAAAAATTAAAGCTGAGCTCTGATTGGTTCCTTTGGGCAGCAAAGGCTGTTTTTCATAAACAGCGCTCTGAGTGCGCCACTGCGCTAAATTTGCCACAGTTTCTGCTCTTCTGATTTACTTTTATCCTGTCTAAATTTAGTAAATTAGTAAAAAAAATAATATTCCCATTATTTTCAGTGATAAACTACTTCACAAAAAAATTGTGGACAATTAAATTGAAGTAAAATAAAAAATGTCCCCGATAACCCTTTAACACATACTAATCAAACCTATGCTAGAAGGACACTGTATTTGCAATATGTAACACATGGACAAGTTTGAAATATACAATTATACTATATGAAGAATCCTATTGAATACATTCACTTTAGACCCAGATACTCTACCTTCGTCATTTCTGTCATTTAGGTCCAATGATGACGTAGTAGTAATTTTGTCCTCAGGACTTCCACTTGTAAAGACTGAATCACATTGGCTTGTATCACATACGATGGCGATATCCATCTGATCGACCACATCGGTAATCTGCACCGGTATTATTTCAGGCTTCTCAGTCCCGTTATATTTAGGCGCCTGAGCTTCTTCTGCCATAATCAAAGCCTTCAAGATAATTGTAAATCCCAACAATAAAAGGAAACTGTAATAAATAGTCCCGCGTGTCGGGGTTAATACTCTTCTTTCGAGAGCATAAAGATGGAAAAACAACGGCTCAATGACATTATGAGGGTCCTCAGATGTTGGGTGATATTTGTCTGGCGGAGATGTCCTCCACCCGTAGGGTCTCCTGTGAATTATAGTGGACACATTTGCCTTTCTTATAAGGGGAACACGTAGCCCAATCGAGCTTTTGTCTCAGCAACCCGTAATTATTCTACAGCCTTCTGACCATGAGAGATTTTCTATTCTTGCAAGAAAGCCTCTTTTGTTCTTTCCTGGTAAACAGCGGCACCGATTGTTCTTAATCTTTAATCCATAGCAAGTGACCACTGCTAGTCATATTAAGTGGTGAGCCACCAGGCTTACAATTCACACTGGTTATGTTGTTTTATTAATCCGTCCAGGAACGTCAGTCGACAAGGGCTTCATATTTGTATTGCTAATCATTCCAGTGGTACCAGTAAACTTTTGATAGAAGATATAATTTATCCTACTCAATTAGCCCAAAAAAAAATAAAAATCACCCATGAATATCAATCGTTCATTATGTCCAGTTACACCATGATATCGGAGGGGGGTATATATTATCTGATAACTAGGAAGATTTGCAGTTTAGAGTTTAGCTGAGTAATGACTCCTTCAAGTATTTGGCCATATTTGGGATATTATTATTATTTATTATTACAGCACCATTTATTCCATGGCGCTTTACATGTGAAAAAGGGGTATACAGTTAGGTCCATATATATTTGGACAGAGACAACATTTTTATAATTTTGGTTCTAGACATTACCACAATGAATTTTAAACAAAACAATTCAGATGCAGTTGAAGCTCAGACTTTCAGCTTTCATTTGAGGGTATCCACATTAAAATTGGATGAAGGGTTTAGGAGTTTCAGCTCCTTAACATGTGCCACCCTGTTTTTAAAAGAACCAAAATTAATGGGACAATTGACTCCAAGGCTATTTCATGGACAGGTGTGGGCAATCCCTTCGTTATGTCATTCTCAATTAAGCAGATAAAAGGCCTGGAGTTGATTTGAGGTGTGGTGCTTGCATTTGGAAGGTTTTGCTGTGAAGTAAACATGCGGTCAAAGGAGCTCTCCATGCAGGTGAAACAAGCCATCCTTAAGCTTCAAAAACAGAAAAAACCCATCCGAGAAATTGCTACAATATTAGGAGTGGCAAAATCTACAGTTTGGTACATCCTGAGAAAGAAAGAAAGCACTGGTGAACTCATCAATGCAAAAAGACCTGGGCGCCCACAGAAGACAACAGTGGTGGATGATCGCAGAATAATCTCCATGGTGAAGAGAAACCCCTTCACAACAGCCAACCAAGTGAACAACACTCTCCAGGAGGTAGGCGTATCAATATCCAAATCTACCATAAAGAGAAAACTGCATGAAAGTAAATACAGAGGGTTCACTGCACGGTGCAAGCCACTCATAAGCATCAAGAATGAAAAGGCTAGACTGGACTTTGCTAAAAAACATCTAAAAAAGCCAGCACAGTTCTGGAAGAACATTCTTTGGACAGATGAAACCAAGATCAACCTCTACCAGAATGATGGAAAGAGAAAAGTATGGCGAAAGCGTGGTACAGCTCATGATCCAAAGCATACCACATCATCTGTAAAACACGGTGGAGGCAGTGAGATGGCTTGGGCATGCATGGCTGCCAGTGGCACTGGGTCACTAGTGTTTATTGATGATGTGACACAGGACAGAAGCAGCCAAATGAATTCTGATGTATTCAGAGCCATACTGTGTGCTCAGATCCAGCCAAATGCAGCCAAACTGATTGGTCGTCGTTTCATACTACAGATGGACAATGACCCAAAACATAAAGTCAAAGCAACCCAGGAGTTTATTAAAGCAAAGAAGTGGAATATTCTTGAATGGCCAAGTCAGTCACCTGATCTCAACCCAATTGAGCATGAATTTCACTTGTTAAAGACTAAACTTCAGACAGAAAGGCCCACAAACAAACAGCAACTGAAAACCACCGCAGTGAAGGCCTGGCAGAGCAAAAAGGAGGAAACCCAGCGTCTGGTGATGTCCATGAGTTCAAGACTTCAGGCAGTCATTGCCAACAAAGGGTTTTCAACCAAGTACTAGAAATGAACATTTTATTTACAATTATTTAATCTGTCCAATTACTTTTGGTCCCTTTAAAAACAGGGTGGCACATGTTAAGGAGCTGAAGCTCCTAAAACCTTCATCCAATTTTAATGTAGATACCCTCAAATGAAAGCTGAAAGTCTGAACTTCAACTGCATCTGAATTGTTTTGTTTAAAATTCATTGTGGTAATGTCTAGAACCAAAATTAGAAAAATGCTGTCTCTGTCCAAATATATATGGACCTAACTGTACATAGCAAAAACAATTACAGTAATCTTGAAAAATACAAGTCAGCGACTGGTACAGGAGGAGAGAGGACCCTGCCCTGAAGGGCTCACAGTCTACAGGGGATGGGTGAAGATACAGTAGGTGAGGGTAGAGCTGGTTGTGCAGCGGTATGGTGGAGCGATGGTTAATGCAGGTTGTAGGCTTGTCGGAAGAGGTGGGTCTTCAGGTTCCTTTTGAAGGTTTCCACGGTAGGCGAGAGTCTGATATGTTGGGGTAGAGAGTTCCAGAGTAGGGAGGAAGCACAGGAGAAATCTTGTATGCGATTGTGGGAAGAGGAGATACGAGGGGAGTAGAGAAGGAGATCTTGTGAGGATCGGAGGTTGCGTGCAGGTAATTCCTGGGAGACTGGGTCACAGATATATGGAGGAGACAGGTTGTGGATGGCTTTGTATGCCATGGTTAGGGTTTTTAACTGGAGTCTGTGGGTAATGAGGACCCAGTGAAGAGATTGACAGAGAGGAGAGGCCGGGGAATAGCAGGGGGACAGGTGGATTAGTCGGGCAGCAGAGTTTAGGATAGATTGGAGGGGTGTGAGAGTGTTAGAGGGGAGGCCACAGAGCAGGAGGTTGCAGTAGTCGAGGCGGTAGATGGTGAGGGCGTGCACTAGTGTTTTTGCAGATTCGTGGTTGAGGAATGTGCAGATCCGGGAGATGTAGTTGAGTTGGAGTCGGCAGGAAGTGGAAAGGGCTTGGATATGTGGTTTGAAGGTGAGATCAGAGTCCAGGGTTACCCCGAGGCAGCGAGCTTGTGGGATTGGGGAGAGTGGGCAGTCATTGACTTTGATGGATAGGTCAGTTGGGGGCAGGGGCGTACCGTACATAGAGGCAGCTCACGCAGCTGCTATGGGGCCCTGTGAGACAGGGGGGCCCGATGTGAAACAACATCAGACCCCTCCAACCCGCATCACAGTCTCAACAGTATCTGCATCCTAAGGATGCAGATACTGTTGAAAACAAACAGGTTCGTTCAGAACCTCCAGAGGTTCAGTGGGCTGGAATCAGGACCCACCTCTTCACCTCTGGCTGCACTGTGACTTGTCCGGCCGCGCAGACGATGCCTCAGTGTCTCTGTAAGTGCAGGAGATGAGGCGCTGCCCACCAGCTCCGGCCTGTAGTTACAGCAGATGGGCTGCTCCAGCATGGCCCCTGCTCTCCCTGTCTCCCCTGCTCTGTAGGTATCTTACTGCTCCGATCTCCCCCTCCTGACTTCAGCCCTGCAATTTGCAAGAACATTCTGCTGTCGGGACCTGGGAGATGGGAGGCTGCACCAGAGAAATGCATCATGTGGAATCATCTGCAGAGAGGGTAAGTCCATGTCTAATGTGTGTGTGCGCATATATGTGTATGCATATGTGTGTGTATATATGTGTGTGTGCATATGTGTGTGTGTGTGTGTGTGCATATATGTGTGTGCATATGTGTGTATAAATATATATATATATGTGTGTGTGCATATATGTAGTGGTGTACCGCCAATGGCGGCAGGCCACACAACTGCTATGGGACCCGTGAGCCGCACCTCACTGGGCCCTGCTTCCGCCTGTTAGCACCCGCACTGCCCGGCCGCTCTCCCGAATAGAATAATGGGAATGGAAACGTCTTCTGATGCTCCCTCGTCCATCATCATTGGTCGCGCTGACAGCCGGAGAGGGGAGGAGGGGGGGGGCCCAGTGAGAGCAATGATGATGGAGGAGGTAGCGTCAGAAGACGTTTCCATTACCATCATTCTTACTCGACGTATGATGTCATTAAAGGGCGCTCGCTGCTCTGAGATGTCCGGCACTTCACACTGCATGTTGAGGGGACTGGAGCATTGTCTGAAACCAGGAGAGGTGAATATTGTATTAATTTGACCGATGGCCATAATACAGTATGAGGACTGCATTATACTGCATGCAGGACCAGGGGGTGCATTATACTGTATGGAGGACCAGGGGGTGCATTATACTGCATGGAGGACCAGGGGGGTGCATCATACTGCATGTAGATCCATGGGGGTGCATTATACTGCATGGAGGACCATGGGGATGCATTATACTACATTGAGGACCATGAGACTGCATTATACTCCATGGAGCACCATGGGGGTGCATTATACTGTATGGAGGACTATGGGGAGTGCAGTATACTATATGGAGGAGGGCTTCGGAGCCCATTTTGGTGGAGTCAAAGTCGGTATAAAATGGACCAACTCAGACTCCTAAAATATATAATAAATTGGGTACAGTAGTTCAATGCAGTTTGTGGCCAATATTTTTTCATAAGAATTTGAGAAAGTTATGAAATGTCCTATAAATGTCTGTCCTATTCCTGATTTAAGGGTCTGGACTTTTAGCTGAGATGCATCTGTGCTACAGTAAATTTATCACTTAAACATGAGCCATGTATGAGGGAGTCGGAGTCGTGGAGTCAGAGTTGGAGTCAGTGTCATGGAAATTAAGGAGTTGGAGTCGGAGGTTTGGCTTACCGACTCCACAGCCCTGGTATGAGGGCTATAGGGAATGTCTTATACTGTATGGAGGACCATGGCGAGTGCATTATACTGAGTGGAGGACCATGGTGAGTGCATTATACTGAGTGGAGGACCATGGTGAGTGCATTATACTGTATGGAGGATCATGGCGAGTGCATTATACTGTGTGGAGGACCATGGCGAGTGGCTTATACTGTATGGAGGACCATGGCGAGTGCATTATACTCTGTGCAGTGTGGAGAGGTGTGGGGCCATTATATTGTATGTAGGCCCATTATACTGCATGGAGGGCTGTGTGGGGGTCACAGTTGGGGGATCATACTGTGTTGGGGTCACCATACTTTGCCTTGGGAGTTGAGGTGGGGTACAATAGGGTCATTATACTGTGAATGTGGAGGAATTCACCATGGGGGTATCATACTGTGTTTGGGGGACACTTTTGTTGGCATTGTTGGCATCACACTTTATGGGGCAATGAAAAAGGAATCTAGGACTTCAGCAGGTGGAAAATTACTATGTAAGGGCTGGAAAGTTGTGAGAGCTGCTCTTCTGTGACTCCGACAATTATTTACTTTTTTTGGGGGGAAGGGGGGCAATTAGAACTTCTGCTATGGGGCTCCATGATTCCTATGTACGCCCCTGGTTGGGGGGGTTAAGTGAGATGGGGGAAAGATGATGAATTTTGTTTGGTCCATGTTAAATTTTAGAAATCCAGCAGAGAAAAAGGATGAAATAGCGGACAGACATTGTGGGATTAAACTGAAAAAGAGAAGGACAGCACCTCCAAAAACATATTTTGATCTAATGCCTCTTGGCAAAAATATATAAAACTGAACATGAGGTTCTTAGTTTAACATTCTGATCAGACTGTATGACGTCATGGCAAACCTCTTAGTGAGTCCTAACATTTCCTGCCTGAACGGGAGCGGAGCCGTGCGCCAAACACCGCCACAGCAATAATGCACCAGCAGGGCGGGCGGCCCGTTGCCTCACAGCACCCATGCTGCAAGACCGAGTTGCAAGAGGTTTGCCATGACGTGGCAGTGGGCTTCATACAGTCTGATCAGAATGTTAAACTAAGAACCTCATGTTCAGTTTTATATATTTTTGCAGAGAGGTATTAGATCAATGTATGTTTTTGGAGGTGCTGTCCATTCTCTTTTTCAGAATAAGATATTGTGGGATATTTATTTTTTGTTAGCAAAATGTTCTTTATTTTTAATGTACTCGGCCGCTTTTGTGATCTTTCATCCTCCATGATTGGTGACCCCAGGGGCCGGTCGACGCCAGCGTAGGATGCACATCCAGCTGAAGTGTATTGCAACACAGGGATCCTCCGGCTCCCTGTACTGCAATACATGCCATTGGCCAGTCAGAGGCCGGCAACTGATGTCGGCGAGCCAGGCTTTAGCGTCGCATGGCAGTGGCGTCATGTGTCGCCATAGCAGGCATGCTGATATTAGCTGCCTTCCTCTGCGCTGGCAATAGAAGAGGATGCCGCACATCATGGAATCAGAGGAAGGTGAGAATAATGTGGGGTTTTTAATGCAGAGTCAGAATGGGAGACATATATACCAGAAAGGGGCCCAGAATGGGGGACACATATATACCAGGATGGGAGACTTACGGTATATACCAGGAAGGGGCACAGGATGGGGGACATATATACCAGGATAGGGGACATATGTACCAGGAAGGGGCCCAGTATGGGGGACATATATACCAGGATCGGGGACAGGATAAGGGGCATATATAGTAGGAAAGGGCACAGGATGGGGGACATATATACCAGGATAGGGGACATATGTACCAGGAAGGGGCCCAGTATGGGGGACATATATACCAGGATCGGGGACAGGATAAGAGATATATATAGTAGGAAAGGGCACAGGATGGGGGATATATATACCAGGATGGGGTACATATATAAACCTGCAGCAAGGGGCCAAGGATGGGGGACATATACACCTAGAAGGGTTCCAGGATGGACTGACATATATACCAGGAAGGAGCCCATGATGGGGACATTACATCATAATGTGGGGGTGGAGGGGCGAACACATATGTCTTTATAGAATTTAGAACACTACAAGGGTAATATATTTGACCAACATGCAGGGGGGGGCAGGTCTTCATTTTGCGCCAAGGCCCACCGGACTCTAGTTAGGCCACTGGTGACACCCCCAGACAAATGACAGAGTAAATCAATACAATAGCCAAACTTTAAAGACTAACCATCTTTTTTTTTATTTATTTACTTTTTTGATAAATCAATAGTACACGTGAAATAAGAAACTTTGTAATATATCTTATTAGAGAAATCTGCTTCTTTCTCTTCCTGGGCTGATCTTTCATTCTCAATATCCTCAATGCATGGATAAAAATGTGTCTTCAGTGAATACAGATTTTCCCATTACTGACATGGGAGATGACAGTTGTTGCTCATAAAGTTCTATGGAGAAGGAGGAGCTAAAGGCAGACACAGACATTCTGCTGCAAGTTCTGAAACGACATTTACAATTTAATTTTTTAAAAAGTAGCTTAAAGTTCAAAAATAAATTATTAGTTTGGATTCTGTAAAAAGTTTTCATTAAAGAGTATTCATAACTTCAAAATTTGATGCATATTTACAGGATTTGCAAAATATGTGTGATAAATGTGGGTGCTACCTAAGGTAATAAAGCCCATGTGAACAACTCTGGCACACTTTGGTGAGGTGGCCACTAGCCATCTCTTTCAGGTGGAAAATGAATGAGAGTTACAGAAACAGCTGGGCAGCCTCACCAGAAATGTCAATGGTTGAGGAGTATCCAGACTTTAAGAGATTGGTAGAAAATTGCATTTATTGATATTCTGAAACCCCATCCGTCAGAACTGGGTGTTGTCTCATCATGACAATCATAAAATCCCTTACTTGAAGCTAACTCAGAAATCGGATATTTTTGCCAGGGGAGTTTTTTTCCGGCTTTAAATGTCACTTAAAGAGAACCTGTCATCAGGATCAGGCATGATACACTAAAGATATGGGTATAATGGCGCGATGCTGCTGATTTAATCGGTACCTTGACTGTAGAAATCCGCCGCCTGGTTATTCTTTAATCACCATTAGAAGTTTTGGTACAAAAAGCTGTTCGTGCATCAGGGAGGTCCTGTGGGGTGGGACTGTGGGAAGGGTCTTCATCTCTGCCACAGCCCCTCAGCTGCCCCTGGTGTAAGTATCTTCATACTGTTTGAAATTCCACGCCGACGCCATCCTAGACGGTGGTGGGGCTTGTGCAGATCGATCTGGTTGTAGGCTTCAATAAAATGGCACCACAAATGTTAAATACTAGTGATGAGCGAGCATGTTCGCCACTATTCGTTACTCGCCCGAGCATCACAGTGCTCGAGATGCTCGTTACTTGGCGAGTATTTTTTGAATGTTCGGGCAGGAGCTCGGATCCCCGCCCCGCATGTTTGCCGCATATTAGGCAACCAATAAACATGCAGGAATTGTGTTACAGTCACTGTAATGCCATAGCCATGTGGTTGTGGCATTACAGTGATTGGCTGGTCGCATAACGTCATCGGGTCTATATAAGACCCGGGACCCTATGCTCGTCACAGTCTACAAGTCAAGGTAAAATGGGCAAGGCGCAAGGTAATGGACGGGGAAGTGGATGTGATGCTGATGGTGCACACAGAGGCCGAGGCCGTGGGCAAAATGAAACTGTGCCTGCTGAGAGAGCACAACAAGCACCCACATCATGTCGATGTCGATGCTACCACCACCACCCTGTCTTCCACACGGTCCAGTCACAGTAGCCGTGAGTCTGGACCACATATTCCTCACCCTGATCCTCCTTCCTCTCACCATGCCGAGTGCCCGGAGACAAGTGATCCCACACTTGGGAGTAGGGAGAGTTGCAGCTGAGCGAGGGAGAGAATTGGCGGTTATTTTAAACAGAGATTCCACACCACAATTATTAATCTACTCCAACAGTCCTTGTAAGGGCTCATTCTGATGAATATTAATCCTGCTGATAGCAGTAGTTAGGCAGAGTTTGTGGCAAGCTAGTATAGTATAGAATAGGGTCCATTGCACGTTCTTTCTGCTGCTGGAACTCATATCAATATCCCTAGATATAAGGGCTAATAATATTCTTTTTGCTTTTAATCCTGCTAATTTTGGTGAAAAGCAATATAATACACAATTTTTACTGCTCTATTTGCTTGTTAGTAGCATAAAGCCAGATTTGGTTGATTTGAATAGCATTGCTGTATAGTGCAAGTAGAGAAACTTGTCCATCATCTCAGGTGGTCAAATATTACTACAGTATTAATCCTGATTTTTTTTTGCAAGCTTCAAAGTATTATACTCCATTTAAAGTCTACTTCTCGTGTGTCCAAAATATATCCACACTTCTTCGCTGACCAATAGCATCGCTATACCGGCACTGCCCAAAAGAATTGATCATCAGACGTGATCAAATACTGCTATTTAAAACCTGACATTTTTTTGCAAGCTGCAAAATATTATTCTCCATTTAAAATCTGCTACTTGTGTGTCCCAAATATATCCAAACTTGTTCACTGCCAATTGCATCACTATATCGGCAGTGCCCAGAAGAATTGGTCATCAGACGTGATCAAATATTGTGGTATTAATCCTGACATTTTTTTGCAAGCTGCAAAATATTAAACTCCATTTAAAATGGGCAAGGCACAAGGTAAGGGAAGGGGAGGTGGATGTGATGCTGAAGGCGCACACAGAGACCAAGGCCATGGGCAAGATGAAACTGTGCCTGCTGAGGGAGCACAACAAGCACCCACATCATGTCGACCTAGCTTCCTGTCCTACTTTCTAGGGGGCCGCGGAACACCACTCTTGAAGCCAGAGCAGTGTGAAAAGGTTATTGGTTGGATAGCAGATAATGCGTCCAGTCAATTTTCGACACGGTCCAGTGTCAGTAGCCGTGAGTCTGGACCACATATTCCTCACCCTGATCCTCCTTCCTCCCACCACGCCGAGTGCCCGGAGACAAGTAATCCCACACTTGGACACTCCCGAGAGCTGTTCATATTTCCTTTTATAGATTCTGGCCTCTCGCCCTGCCTGCTTCAAGCAGGACAAGAGGAGATTGTGTGGTGCCCTGCTGCGCACAGGTTCCACAGAACCCTGTAGGGTGCATGGATGGACTTCTCCACAAGAGGCCCTCACACATTCACACACCTCCACCCTACCACCTCAGACCACCAGAGGGAGCCCCATTAAGGATATATATAGGGAGGGTGGAGCCTGGCAGCTCAGTTAGTTCAGTGAGTGAGTTACAGATTGTGTTGACGCTAGGAGATCAGTGAAGAAGCAGCACGCAGGCTGCTGTGCTTAGGCGAGCCAAGGCCTACAGCACGAGTTGAAGCTTAGTGAGCGCCCTGAGTGTGGCTGACGGCAAAGAGGAAAGGAGAGAGGAGATGAGGGGGCAGAGGAGCATACCAGGCTCACCCTGAACTATACACCGAACACCGGGTCCGTGCTTACAGGGTCCCTTTATACCCAGTAGGGACTACCAGATACCTGGAGGACTACAAGTCCCAGGTTGTCCAACGCTGACTACTGTACCAGGGCTAGGAGTCACGGAGACCCCAGCGACCAGGGAGAGTGATCTCCAAGAGAAGGCCCTACCACCAGGTCAGCAGGTTCAAGAGAGAGAGGCAGTAATAAAGCCAGGTCTAGCTCCATTCAGGTCAGAAGCTTAGCAAGTGAAAGCAATGGATCAGGAGGCCCTATACCTGCTCACTGGGGAGAGTCCAGAAGTGCACCCTGCGTACTGAGTACTCTGGACCATACCTGCATCTACACCAGTAAAGGTACCGAAGCGAACCCCCGTGTGAGTGTCTGTCATTTATCCCTGAACCGTCCTGGCCGTCTCTCACCTGTTCCACCGTCCATTCTCCCACGCTGCCCTGAGGCCCGCTCCACCTGTGGGGAGCCGTTCCATCATAAGCTGCCCTAACATCTGCCTCAGAGGACTGTCGCAGCGCTGGTAATCCTTACCAGGCACCACAGGTGGCATCACGAACTTTACAAATCCCCTATAGATATCCCCCTTTTTGTTGACCGCCCCGGGACAGCCACCGTGATATCCCCCACCGGCATCCAGAGGCCCGGCTGCCGAGTACCCCACAACTCTAGGGCGCGTCAATTGCATGTAGCGATGCCCAAATATTTGAGCAGTCACGGTCACACGAAGGCGACGGTGGGAAGAGCAATTACTGTCACAAGCGGTGGATGATGATGATAAGACACAATTGCCAGCAAGTCAGGAGGAGGCCCAGGGTGCGTACGTGGAAGACGAGGTGATGGATGATGAACTCACTGACCCAACCTGGCAAGGTGACATGCATAGCGAGGACAGCAGCAGAGGGGGAGGGAGGCGTAGCACCAGAACAGGCAGGAAGAAGCAGTGGGGTGGCCACAGACAAAAGACGGGTAACTGTTCCCCAAAACGCCTATACGAGGGAAGTTGCCAGTCCAACTGCTAGGTTTACCCGAGTCTGTCTCTTTTTTAGACTGTCCAGGTAACCCAAAAAAAGCCATTTGCAACATCTGCCATGCCAGCATCAGCAGGTGCAGCAAAACTACCAGCCTGACCACTACCAGCATGCTCAGGCACATGACAGCAAAGCACCTGACTAGTTGAGCCAAATGCCAGGCTCCATATGTGTCTGCGGGTGACACCACTGCCTCTGTCGCTGTTGTACATGCACACCAAGCTTCTGTCCATGATGCAGGCAAAGATGCCTCCCACTCTGCACCTGTCGTTGCACACTTGCAACCAATACCATCAGCAACCATGTGCACATCCTTGTCCCAGCGCAGCGTTCAGTTGTCCCTACCCCAATCCTTGGAATACAAGCAAAAATATGCAGTCACCCACCCACAGGCTGCAATATTAAACTGCCACAGTTCTCGAAGATTTCCGAAATTTCATGGATGCGGCTTTCTCTCTGTACTCAGTCCCCAGCCACCAGTATTTCTCTCTCCGTGCCCTCACCAACACAGTTACTGGGCAGGTCCACCTAACCACGGACACATGGAAAAGTGCTTGTGGCCAGGGATGGTAGATTTCACTGACTGCACACTGGGTTAATATTGTGGAAGCTGGGACCCAGTCACACCCTGGGACAGAACACGTCCTCCCAACGCCGAGGATTGTGGGCCCTGGGAAATCATGGTTGCCCCCAGAATCTACAGCTCCTGCACCTCTTCCACCTCCTTCTATTCAGCCTCCATCTCAGAAATGACCACATTAGTCGCAAGCTGGAAGCACTGCAGCACTGCCTTGGCCAAGAGGCAACAGGCTCTGTTGAAGCTTATCTGCTTAAACATCAAACCACACACTGCTGCAAAGTTGTTGAAAGCTGTGACAGAGCAGGCAGATCTATGGCTCTCACCACTAAACATACAACCTGGTGGCAGCTCTGAAGCTTGGCGAACTCGCACACATACCATGCCTGGTCCATGTGCTCAACTTAGTGGTTCAGCGGTTTCTCAAAACCTACCCAGATCTACCTGAATTGCTTGTGAAAGTATGCCACGTGTATGCCCATTTCAGAAAGTCAGCTACAGCTTCTGCCACCCTGACAGTGCTTCAGCAGTGGTTGCGGCCTCCACCTCACCAACTGGTGTGCGATGTCACCACGCGTTGGAACTCAACTTGCATATGTTGGGAAGGATTTGTGAGCAGCACAAGGCAGTTGTTGAGTACCAGCCTCAACACGCCCGTCTGTATTCAGGTCAGCCTCCGCACATAAGAGCTGATGAGTGGGCATGGATGTCTGACATTTGTGCTGTCCTCCAAAACTTTGAGGACTCTAAGATGGTGAGCGGTGATGACGCCATAATTAGTGTCACCATCCCACTTGTCTGTCTACAGAAACTCTCGCTGCTCACAATTAAAGAAGATCATCTCATCTCAACGCGGATTGGGTGATAATGAGGAGGAGAAACAGGAGGAGGAAAGGGAGCTGGTTTCCTGCGCTACAAACGGTACTACCCACACCACATTCATACCGTCTGTTCAGCGTGGATGGCCTGAAGAGGGGGAGGATGAGGAGGAAGACAAGGAGGAGGATGAGGAGAAGAACAATGACAGTTGTCCTCTTGGTGGGGACAAGGAAGTATTGGCTGTTGGCAGTCTGGCACATATGGCTGAGTTTATGCTCCGCTGCCTTTCCCGTGACCCTCTCGTTGTACACATTTTGGGCAACAGTATTTACTGGTTGGTCATACTTCTTGACTCGCGCTACAAGGAGAACTTCCTATCTCTCCTTGTCACAGCAGACAGGTATAATAAAATGTTGCAGTAAGAGAAGACCCTTTTTGAAGAATTATTAAAAAAAATTCACAGCTGACAACGCTGGCGGCAGAGGTCACAGTTCCTTGGACAACCAAGGAGTACAGGCAAGTGAGACACAAACCAGATGCAGCAGAGGCAGGGGACACTGTCAAAGGTCTGGGACAGTTTTCTAAGACCCTCCCAGCGCCTAGGCCCTGATGCGCTGGGTACTCTAATAAGGAGGGAAAAGTTTTGGAAAATGCTGAAGGAGTACCTTTCTGACTGTACCAGCATCCTCCGTGATTGCTCTGTGCCTTACAACTATTGGGTATCCAAGCTGGACACATGGCATGAACTGTCTCTCTATGCCTTGGTGGTCCTGGCCTGCCCTGTCGCTAGCGTTTTGTCAGAGCGGGTTTTTAGTGCTGCCGGGAGTATTGTAACTGATAGGCGCATCCGCCTGTCAACCGAAAATGCTGACAGGCTGATGTAGCACCCCGAGGGCTCGGCTGCTACAGGGGTATTGCACCTCAAACCAGAGGTGTGATATTCCACTCCCGGGTAAGGATAGAGTGTGGACCAGGACTCGGTAGGCTGCATGCACCACACACACCCCATTTCCGAGGGACAGCTCAACGGTGCTCCCACAAGATAGAAGTGCAGGCACGACAGCATCTGTCCCTGACTAGAGTGGGGAGGGGAAAGGACACCCAGTGGTGTAGGAGCAGATAGGGGTGGGTCTCTGGGCATAGGTAGGAACCCATTGGTTGCTAGTCACCTGGGCTCGGGTGTTAGAGGGAGGTATATAAGGTGGGCACCATCTTAGGACAGTGTTCAGTTCAGTCAGGAGGAGAAGAGAGAAGGAGCTCAGCCAGGAGGGCTGACAGGGAGCTGTGGCTCAGTCTGGGCCCAGCTCCAGAGGCAGGCCTGGAGTGGAGGCCAGAAACAGCAGAAAGAGAGATGAGAAGGAACGGAAAGAAAAGTAAGAAAGGAACTGGAACAGAGGAGAAAGGAAGCAAGGAACACAGAGAAAGGCCCAGAGACATGAGGACAGAAGGAGCCCCATATGCCCAGAGGAGATACAAGGTGAAGGGTTGGCAGAGCAGGGTACCGGAACCCAAATTGGTGGAGCGACTAATCCTCAGCCAAAACCGGAGGTTGTGACCACATCTTGGTGCGACCCCTCACTACATCCACCAGGAAAGCATACCACATAGGGTCAGGGAAACCGGAGAGAGGTTTCGCCAACAGAAGGCCCGAGGAAGCTGGACAAATGTGGGTCACTGGTGGGGACGGCCAGAGAAAGGAAAGGAAGGGAGTCCTGTGCCACGCTCTGGAATTGCCTGGGAGTTGGTCGAGTCCCTTGCCTGGTGGACGCAGCATGACTCGGGCGGTCCTAACTGCGCACATGTGACCTGATAAAGAACTGTGAGTAAAGCATTGAAAACTGCAACTGCACGTCTCTGTGATTCCTCGCCGCACCAGCACCATTAGCACTGGGACGCTCACACCACCACTACCATCATCTACACTAGCTGCCCTGAGGTAATACTTCTCCCGTGGGGAGTTATCCCATTCTTGGCTGCGCATACAACATCAGCCTCAGCGGTCTGCAGCGCAGCGGCGGTCCCCACTGACCGCAATCCATGGGTGGCGTAGTCGGACATTTGTTACAACATTAAGACTGCCACTGGTTTGACCACCCTGGGCACGGACCGGGTCACCACCACACGGAGACTACAACCCCCAGCATCCTACAACAGGCCCGGTTCCGGATTCCCCTGCACAGCACAGGCCCAGGGGGCGCGTCAACTTTGGCGTAGTCGGCAGGATCATTACCAACCCGCCACAAGCGGGTATTGCGTGCCTGAAGAAAACTGCACATGTACCTTAAAAAGAAGTCTCCCGCCATTTCCAGAAGTTTCCCGCCGTCCGGAGTCGTTTCCCGCCATCCGGAGCCGATTCCAGCCATCGGACGCCATTTTGGACCGTTTCCCGCCATCTTCATCCGTTTTTCCCGCTCTGGCAGAGCGGACGCCATTATGTGCACACCAAAAGACAACAAGAAGCCACCTCCCATCGTGGGCCAGGTCCCAGAATGGCGCCAAAGGAGGAGCCCGCCCCCACCAGCAATGTATGTAGCAGTGGGGATGTCCATCAACGTGGAGGGGCTGCCCCTGAAGGTGATTGTCAGCAGATGCCCCCAAGACCAACCCCTATGGGGGCGGATAGGAAAGAAAACTGAGGGGCTGGGTGCGGCCTGGATCAGTCTGGACCTGCTGCACCCGGAGATGGAGGGAGCAGAGAACTCCACCAGCACCCTGGCCCGCAGCCTGCTGCAAGTGGAGCCACCTTGCAGCCTGACAGAATTGCTGGCCCAGCTGCCTAGAGACCCGAACAGTGCGCGCGCAGCGCTGGAAAACCCGAACAGGAGGATGGTGCGGGCGCAGCGGGATGTGTTTGCCGGGTGGAAGGAGGAGATGGCCCGGCAGCACGAAGGCAGCCAGCGGAGGACCCCGCCGGGACTGGACAGCGCGCTTACCGCTGGGCGCGGAGAAGAGGGACCGGCAGCTGCAGACGACGCCACGGAGGAGGCCACGGAGACCGAAACAGGTAATGGGGACGCCACCACCCCAAGCCCTGGGAACACCAGCCTGCCCTCACCCTCCGTTGCAGGACCCGAAGCCCCGGGGACCGTACCTGACATCATGTCTCCACCGCTGCCAGCTAGGCCTCAGGCTGCAAACGTCACGCCCCGCCCCGCGCTGTGCCCTCTGAACCCGGGCGCCGTAAAGCGGGAGACGTCACAGGCCAGGACGCAAGGCCCAGCACACCCGGGCGCCGCTGCCTCACCAGCGCCCCCTGTCTTGGCGGTGCCACCCCCGGGCGCGACCAACAGACGACCAACGGCCTGGTCGCAAGGCCGAGTGCTAAGAGGGCCCGGACGGGTCTGAAGAGTACAAGCAACGAGCATCAGGAGGACACCGTTAGTGAATAAACGGTAAAATTAACTGTAAATAGTTACCCGTCAGGGTATAAGAACTGTTGCTGAAACTGTTACTGATTGGAGTGTGGTCCCCGTTGGGACTAGTGTGGAACTGTTAAAGGACTGTTACCTGTGTGCCCCTAATCCCTAACCAGGCTGAGGACTGTGAGCAGCCACTCCCTCATCCCCACTGGCCGAGGACTGAGAGCGGCCATCCTGTAAATAGTTGCGCTTCTTAAAGCGCCCTCTACTGGTTTTATATAAAAACTGCAACCTCTACCTCGAGATTAACTGGACTGTTGCACCTTTACCTGGTTGCGAGTTGCACAGCGGCCAGAAACCAAGAATATGTTTTACTTGAAAATGTTTTATGTAAAAAAGTTTATGTGCTGCTAAAATAGTAATGCCAACGTTTTATATGGTGTTTTTGCAAAAAGAGTTCCGGTGGCATTAGTAAAATGTTTATACCAGTAACGTTTAGAAGGAAAAGAGTACCTCCCATAAAGGGATGGGTTAAAAGTTATTGTCTTATATACGAATGCATTCTAAAAATTTTGTATGTTGAAAATTGTTTTATTCTATTCCAGCCCGAGGACGTGCTGTGATTTACTAGGGGGGAATGTAGCACCCCGAGGGCTCGGCTGCTACAGGGGTATTGCACCTCAAACCAGAGGTGTGATATTCCACTCCCGGGTAAGGATGGAGTGTGGACCAGGACTCGGTAGGCTGCATGCACCACACACACCCCATTTCCGAGGGACAGCTCAACGGTGCTCCCACAAGATAGAAGTGCAGGCACGACAGCATCTGTCCCTGACTAGAGTGGGGAGGGGAAAGGACACCCAGTGGTGTAGGAGCAGATAGGGGTGGGTCTCTGGGCATAGGTAGGAGCCCATTGGTTGCTAGTCACCTGGGCTCGGGTGTTAGAGGGAGGTGTATAAGGTGGGCACCATCTTAGGACAGTGTTCAGTTCAGTCAGGAGGAGAAGAGAGAAGGAGCTCAGCCAGGAGGGCTGACAGGGAGCTGTGGCTCAGTCTGGGCCCAGCTCCAGAGGCAGGCCTGGAGTGGAGGCCAGAAACAGCAGAAAGAGAGAGGAGAAGGAACGGAAAGAAAAGTAAGAAAGGAACTGGAACAGAGGAGAAAGGAAGCAAGGAACACAGAGAAAGGCCCAGAGACACGAGGACAGAAGGAACCCCATATGCCCAGAGGAGATACAGGGTGAAGGGTTGGCAGAGCAGGGTACCGGAACCCAAATTGGTGGAGGCGACTAATCCTCAGCCAAAACCGGAGGTTGTGACCACATCTTGGTGCGACCCCTCACTACATCCACCAGGAAAGCATACCACATAGGGTCAGGGAAACCGGAGAGAGGTTTCGCCAACAGAAGGCCCGAGGAAGCTGGACAAATGTGGGTCACTGGAGGGGACGGCCAGAGAAAGGAAAGGAAGGGAGTCCTGTGCCACGCTCTGGAATTGCCTGGGAGTTGGTCGAGTCCCTTGCCTGGTGGACGCAGCATGACTCGGGCAGTCCTAACTGCGCACAAGTGACCTGATAAAGAACTGTGAGTAAAGCATTGAAAACTGCAACTGCACGTCTCTGTGATTCCTCGCCGCACCAGCACCATTAGCACTGGGACGCTCACACCACCACTACCATCATCTACACTAGCTGCCCTGAGGTAATACTTCTCCCGTGGGGAGTTATCCCATTCTTGGCTGCGCATACAACATCAGCCTCAGCGGTCTGCAGCGCAGCGGCGGTCCCCACTGACCGCAATCCATGGGTGGCGTAGTCGGACATTTGTTACAACATTAAGACTGCCACTGGTTTGACCACCCTGGGCACGGACCGGGTCACCACCACACGGAGACTACAACCCCCAGCATCCTACAACAGGCCCGGTTCCGGGTTCCCCTGCACAGCACAGGCCCAGGGGGCGCGTCACTGACTGTTGTCAAAATGAACAAGGGCTGGATTGGGCCAGACTTCTCAACACCACCGGATGATAGCAGCAGAACATAAACTCAAATCCAGTGTTTTTTTTTGGAGGGTCTATTCCCATACACCCCTTCACACCCAAACATCGGTATATGCTTCAGGATTTCGTCTATTTTATGTCATCCTCCTCCTTATCCTTCTCCTCATCCTCTACCACTAGATCACCAGGGTGACCATCATACAATGCCCACATCATTTTTTTAAGGGTATTTATGATGCCCGTAGGAAATATTTTTAGAGACCTACCTCCATAGGCGGATTATAATGAGGGCAATCCGGGCGACCGCCCGGGGTCCCGAGCCTGCAGGGGGCCCGCGGCTCAAGGCGGGGTGTCTAATGCCGGATTGCCCTCATTATATGTGCAGGCCGCCGCGACACATACCGGTAGCAGTGGCGGGAGGGGGGCCCCGGACCGCTCCCCCAGCAGCGGCTGCCGCTACTTCTTCTTCGGCCGGGCCAGCACTGCAGCAGTTAACTTCCCTGTGCTGGCCCGGCCGCGTCACTGCTAGGAGACACGGCCCTGTGCGCGGCCGTATCTCCTAGCTCTGACGTCACGCAGTGCGCCCCGGCCTGCACTGCTGCAATGGAGAAGAGAGAGAGCAGGCAGGAGGAATGGAGCCGGGGGATGGTGAGTGTGTGTGTGTGTGTGTGTGTGTGTGCAGATGTGTGTGTGGGCAGATGTGTGTGTGGGCAGATGTGTGTGTGGGCAAATGTGTGTGTGGGCAGGTATGTGTGTGTGGGCAGGTGTGTGTGTGTGGGGGCAGGTTGTGTGTGTGTGGGCAGGTGTGTGTGTGTGTGTCTGTTTGGGCAGGTGTGTGTATGTCTGTGTGGGCAGGTGTGTGTGTGTTTCTGTGTGGGCAGGTGTGTGTGTCTGTATGGGCAGGTGTGTGTGTGTGTGGGCAGGTGTGTATGTGGGCAGGTGTGTGTGTGTGTGTGTGGGCAGGTGTGTGTGTGTGGGCAGATGTGTGTTTGTGTGTGTGTGTGTGGGGGCAGGTTAGAAAGTCTTGCCCTGTTGAACACTACACCTGACTTGAGGCCACCACCTCTTGGTTGTCCAATGTTCTTGCTTCTCTAGGGCTCTTCTCAGATATTCATTATACCAGCTCCCCAGAATACCAAAGCTAGGATGGGTGACCGCGAGCCCTGGTGGTGTTCATAACTGCGGCCACCCAGGGGCAATACTCCATAACAACAATCCCCTGAGGTGGTGTAGGATGTAAGGACCTATTCACACTACATTCAGCGCTGCATTCAGGTCTTTACACAAGGCTTACAACTGAATCCCTGAAATTCAGGATTGTGCTGTCTGAAATGAGACATCTGAAAGCAGAGCAAATGGAGCCTAAAGATTCAGACTTTAGCCTCGGTTTGCCTTTGTTCAAATCAATGGCTATGTCAAGGCACATCTGAATGCCATTTTTCAGGGATTTAGATAGAAGCCGGGAAAAAGGAGATGAATGCATGGCAAAGTTCAGTGTGAATTGACCCTTATATCTTGAGTCTTGATATTGATACCACATGCATTTTACTTGTTTTTAACTTAAAAAAAAATACACACACACAAATTATACACACACACACACACACACACTATACATACACACACATTATACACACACACTATACATACACACACAGATGTGTGTGTGGGCATGTGTGTGTGGGCAGGTGTGTGTGTGTGTGTGGGCAGGTGTGTGTATGTGGGGGCAGGTGTGTGTGTGTGTGCGCATGTGTGTGTGTGGGCCGGTGTGTGTGTGTGTGGGCAGGTGTGTGGGCAGGTGTGTGTGTGTGTGTGTGTGATGTCTGTCTGTGTGTGTGTGTGGGGGGGCAGATGTCATTGTGTGATGTCTGTTTGTATGTATTTTTGTGTTTCAAATGTGTTTATGCGTGTCTGTATATGTTTGTTTGTGTGCATGACTGCATGCGGCCTCCTGCTGAGTATAGTTGGCGCCGTGCGGCCTCCTGATGTCTCTGGGGGGGGCGCCGTGCAGCCTCCCGCTGTGTATATATGACTACGTGCGGCCCCCCGCTGTGTATAGATGGCTACGTGCGCCCCCCGCTGTGTATAGATGGCTACGTGTGGCCCCCCGCTGAGTATAGATGTCGCTGTGCGGCCTCCTGCTGTGTATAGATGGCTACGTGCGGCCTCCCGCTGAGTATAGATGGCGCTGTGCGGCCTCCTGCTGTCTCTGGGGGGAGCGCCGTGAGGCATCTATACTCAGCAGGAGGCCGCACGTAGCCATCTATACACGTATACTCAGCAGAAGGCCACACGTAGCCATCTATACGGTGCCATCTATACACAGCGGGAGGCCACGCGGCGCCTTCTATACACAGCGGGAGGCCGCACGG
The DNA here is from genome assembly GCF_046119375.1 of Phyllobates terribilis. Lineage (NCBI taxonomy): Eukaryota > Metazoa > Chordata > Amphibia > Anura > Dendrobatidae > Phyllobates > Phyllobates terribilis. The sequence continues at coordinate 143,328,523 of NW_027362769.1, read as the reverse complement.
CGCCATCTATACACAGCGGGAGTCTCAGTGCTTTGCAAGAGCAGTCAATAAATTCTGCTTGACTAATTCTGAGCACCATAAAGTCTGGTTCGCTTCTAACCTGCTGTCTTCATTTTCAGCTTGCTGAATTCTAACTCATTTACTGTCATTCGAGACGATGCCTTTGCTGGTCTCTTTCACCTTGAATACCTTTAAGTGCTCCACTTAATGTCATATTTTTGATTCTGTTCTTCTTCATCTTTTGGCATGTGCAATTGTATGAGCAAGTATTCATATGAATTTATGACCTACTTAAACCTTCGAGGACCTTAAATTTTATTCAATCAAATTTTTTTCCAGTTTAAAACTATGGGACATATATGTGCCTTGGTCCTCAAAGGGTTTTTAAAGGGGCTGCAAACATAAATACGAAAAAAATAATTCAATTAGTGCTTTTTGTGTTCATTTAATTTTTATTTGATGTCCATTTTTTTTATATACCTTGAAATTAAGCCCTACCCCATGGAATGAAGCCCTACCTACATGACATCTGAGAGCTACATGGATCCCGCTTGTGAGGTGCCTGTCCGTCACTACTATTCAGTTTTAGGGTCCACTCACTAAGCCATATATTCTCTCATGCAAGAGAATAGGGCCAATTATGCTAATGACACTCGGCTCAAACTCTGTCAGAGCTTCAGCTGAGTGTGATCCGATTCTCTCGCAGCACAGATATGGAGAAGACTAGATGGTGGCCCGATTCTAATGCATCGGGTACTCTAGAATAGGTATGCGGCCGACCGGGAGCAATCAGCAGAGCTGTGTTTAAATTTTGCGCCAAAATCGCTGATTGGTCGAGGCCGGCAACCGTGACCAATCAGCAAAGCGGTGTTAAAATTTGGCGCCTATATCGCAGATTGGTCGCGGCCGGGGGCCGCGACTAATCAGCAGAGCGGGATTTACATTTGACGCCAATAATGCTGATTGGTCGCGGCCAGTGAACGTGACCAATGAGCAGAGCGGTATTTAAATTTGGCGCCATTTATGGTGATTGGTCACGGCCGGGACCAATTAGCACAGCGGTGTTTAAATTTGGCACTAATAATGCTGATTATTCGAGACCGGTAACCGCGACCAATCAGCAGAGCGGTGTTTAAATTTGGCGCCAATTTTGCTGCTTGGTCGCGGCCGTCCACCGCGACCAATCAGCGAAGCAGTGTTTAAATTTGGCACCAATATGGCTGATTGGTCGCAACCACCGGCCGTGACCAATCAGCAGAGCGGTGTTTAAATTTTGTGCCAATACTGCTGATTGATCTCGGCCGGCGTCCTCGACCAATCAGCAGAGCGTTGCTTAAATTTGGGGCCAAAATCGCTGATTGGTCGAGGCCGCCGGCCGCAACCAATCAGCGATTTTGGCGCAAAATTTAAACAACGCTCTGCTGATTGTTCGCGTCCGTCAGCCGCGACTAATCAGCGATTTTGGGGCCAAATTTAAACTCCGCTCTGCATCGCTCTGCTGATTGGTCGTGGTCGCCGGCCTCGACCAATCAGAAGAGCGTTGTTTAAATTTGGCGCAATCTCGCTGATTGGTCGCGGCCGCCATCCGCGACCAATCAGCAGAGCGGTGTTTAAATTTGGCGCCAATCTCGCTGATTGGTCGCGGCTGGCGGCCGCGACCAATCAGCAGAGCGGTGTTTGAATTTTGCGCCAAAATCGCTGATTGGTCGCGTGCGGCGGCCGCGACCAATCAGCAAGCCGTGTTAGTGAGGACTGGAGAGCGTGTTTAAATTTGGCACCAAAATCGTTGATTAGTCGCGACCGCGACCAATCAGCAAAGAGGTGTTTAAATTTGGCGACAATACTGCTGATTGGTCGCGGCCGGCGACCGCGACCAATCAGCAGAAAGATGCAGAGCGGGGTTTAAATTTGGCGCCAAAATCAATGATTGGTCGCGGTTGGCGGCCTCAACCAATCAGCAGAGCGTTGGTTAAATTTGCCGCCAATTTCGCTGATTGTTCGCGGCTGGCGGCCGCGACCAATCAGCAGAGCGGGGTTTAAATTTGGCGCCAATAATGCTGATGGGTCGCGGCCGGCGACCGCGACCAATCAGCAGAGCGTTGTTTAAATTTGGCACAAAAAACGCAGATTGGTCGCGGCCGGTGGTTGCGACCAATGAGCAGAGCGGTGTTTAAATTTTGCGCCATTACTGCTGATTGATCTCGGCCAGCGACCGCGATCGATCAGCAGAGCGGTGTTTAAATTTGGCGCCAAAATCGCTGATTGGTCGCAGCTGGAGTCCGCGACCAATCAGCAGAGCGTTGTTTAAATTTGGGGCCAATCTCGCTGATTGGACGCGTCTGGCGTCCGCGACCAATCAGCAGAGCGTTGTTTACATTTTGCGCCAATACTGCTGATTGATCTCGGCCAGCGATCGCAATCAATCAGCAGAGCGGTGTTTAAATTTGGCGCCAAAATCGCTGATTGGTCGCAGCTGGAGTCCCCACAGTATCCGCATGGTGTTACAAAGGTCCGGACATTTGTGTTAAAAATCGGTGATTGGTCGCTGGCGCTGCACCGATTTGGGCGCCAAATTTAAATATCGGCCGCGACCAATCACCAATCTTGGCTCCACATTTAAACACCGCTGTTCTGATTGGTCGCGGCCGATATTTAAATTTGGCGCCCAAATCGGTGATTGGTCGCAGGCAGCGCCAGCGACGAATCAGCGATTTTTAACACAAATGTCCGGACCTTTGTAACACCATGCGGATACTGTGGGGACATCAGCGGCTAGGGTGTGAAGGGAGGACCGGGGAGCGGCGCTGCGGGTCGGGATACTTCTGCTCCGAGCGCCCGCTCATATCCCCGATTCTCGGAGCGGAAGTATCCGCACAGGCAGCGCCCCTGACATCCATGCGGCTAGGGTGTGAAGGGAGGACCGGGGAGCGGCGCTGACATCCAATTGGTCGCGGCCACTATTTAAATCTGCCGCACAAATCGGTGATTGGTCGCTGTCTTGGCCCGCGCCCAATCACTGATCTTGGCGCCAAAGTTAAACACTATTGTGCTGATTGGTCGCGGACGCTGACCGCGACCAATCACCGATTTGGGCGCCAAATTTAAATATCGGCCGCGACCAATCAGCACAGCGGTGTTTAAATGTGGAGCCAAGATCGGTGATTGGTCGCGGCCGATATTTAAATTTAGCGCCCAAATCGGTGATTGGTCGCGGGCCAAGACAGCGACCAATCACCGATTTGTGCGGCAGATTTTAATAGCGGCCGCGACCAATTGGATGTCAGCGCCGCTTCCCAGTCCTCCCTTCACACCCTAGCCGCTGATGTCCCCACAGTATCCGCATGGTGTTCCAAAGGTCCGGACATTTGTGTTAAAAATCGCTGATTGGTCGCTGGCGCTGCCCGCAACCAATCACCGATTTGGGCGCCAAATTTAAATATCGGCCGCGACCAATCACTGATCTTGGCTCCACATTTAAAAACCGCTGTGCTGATTGGTCACCGACGCTGTGCGCGACCAATCACCGATTTTGGCGGCACATTTAAATAGCGTCCGCGACCAATCATTACAGCGGTGTTTAAATGTGGAGGGAAGATCAGTGATTGGTCGCGGCCGATATTTACATTTGGCGCCCAAATAGGTGATTGGTCGCTGTCTTGGCCCGCGACCAATCACCGATTTGGGCACTAAATTTAAATATCGGCCGCGACCAATCACCGATCTTGGCTCCACATTTAAACACCGCTGTGCTGATTGGTCGCGGCCGATATTTAAATTTGGCGCCTAAATTGGTGATTGGTCGCGGGCAGCGTCGGCGACCAATCAGCACAGCGGTGTTTAAGTTTTGCGCTAAGATCAATGATTGGTCGGGTCCGAAGACCGCGACCAATCATCGAATCGTCTTGGTGAGGACCGGGGAGCGGCGCTGTCTGTGCGGGTACTTCCGCTGCGAGAACCCGGGACATAGCGGGCGCTCGCAGCAGAAGTATCCCGACCCGCAGCGTCGCTCCCCGGTCCGCCCTTCCGCATGGAGGTCAGCGGCGCCGGCTTTCCTTCCGCTGCTACCGGCCGGGAGATGAGCGCCTCGCGCCGCTCCTCTCCCGGCTGCATCTCCGTCCCGCAGATGGGTCCGGCGGTCTGGTTCCTTCTGCTGGTACTGGCCGGGAGATGAGCGCTTCGCGCCGGTCATCTCCCGGCTGCATCGCCGCTGAGCTCCGTCCCGCAAATGAGCCGCTAACGGCCGCCATCTTTTTTCAGAAATCCCACGGCGCTGATTGGCCGCTGGTGGACCAATGAGCGACGCGGGATTTCCTGGACAGACAGACACACAGACACACAGACAGACAGACAGACAGACGGGATAAGACGATTATATATATAGATGGAGAACTTAATTTCTCCATCTTCTCCATAGTCTCTGTGAGTGTTCATCGGACTGCACTTGGATGACATCCGAGTGCAGTCCAATGTTTTACGTGCATCCATAGACTTGTATGGGTGCACATGGTCCGAATATCGAATGAGATTATTTTCTCATGCCAATAATCGCAGATCTGCACTGTCCCATAGTATAACATAGGGCCGAGTCCTATCCGATAAAACATCACATAGCATTTGGCCGTGTTATACGACAGTGTGAGCGAGCCCTTAGAGTCAAGGAATATTTACATGCAGATGATGATATTACTCTCCAAGTGTATATTTTTTTAGGCGAGTTCATAGTAAATGCTTGTGAAGGCCAATTCAAATCGATTCTATATTCTACAATATTAACTCTTATCTTAAATTTGTGTAGGTTGAGCTATTGCACTATAGGTAGCATATTACACGCATTCAGACAGGGATTATGACCTTATACTCTTGCTCATGCAGGCAAGCAAAAAAAAACTATTCCCTATTGATACCGCTGTTAGCAGCTTTTAGAATAGGAACAGGTGCTAGGTATCATCAGCTGGAAATGAGTGGTCATATTCTGGTCACATACCTATCTTCCACAGTGCATAACTTGATAGATATTTTCCATGCACTCGTTGACCGATTCATAATTTTAACAGTGATCTGTAATTAGAAATTTATCAAAGCAGGCAGGGTTGCTTGCATTCCTCCACAGTTTGGTGTTGCAACGTACCTAAAAAAACCTCTTCGGAGCTGGTTAAACTTTTTTTTCTATTGTACAAAATTACCTCTCTTATCTGAGATTCGTGTATGGGTGAGTTATAGCAGTAGGGATAGCGTATTATAGACATCTAGTCAGGGATTATTGTATTACACTCCGTGCTAAAAAAAAACAAGAAAACAATTCTATTCCCTATTGATAACGCTGTTTCCTGATTTTAAAATAGGAACAGGTGCTAGATGGTACCATCAGCTGGAAAGAAGTGTTCATTCTGGTCGCATACATATCTTCCACGTTGCATAACTTGATTGATGTTTTCCATGCACATTGACCGATTCATCATTTTTACCGTGATCTGTACTCAGAAATTAATCAAGGTTGACAAAAATTTATCATAGTTGACAATAATTCATTGAAGTTGGCAGAAATTTTTCAAATTTGACAGAAATTAATCAAACTTAAAAAATTTCCTGATTTAATGTGTCCATTTGCAGTTTCTTTGTTGCTTTTGTATGTAAGAGGTAGTGGTGGGAGACTTGACGCTACTGGAGCTGGAATTACCACTTCAGAACTCTCCAGTGCTTTGTTTCCATCCATTTCTGGGTGCTTCTTGAATTATGTTTGGGGGTCATTGTCCTGCTGGAAGACCCATGAGTCCATGACCTAAGATGCCACTGGGCACTACATTGCAAACCAAAATCCTTTGGGAACCTTCACATTTCATGATGCCTTGCAAACAGTCAAGGCACCCTGTGCCAGAGTCCGCAAAACAGCCCCTAAATATCTTTGAACCTCCACCATATTTGACTAGAAGTACTGTGTTCTTTTATTTGTAAGTCACATTCCATTTACAGTAAACAGTTGAATGAGTGCGTTACCAAAAAGCTCTATCTTGGTCTCTTCTGTCCACAAGACGCCTGCTGGCCCTCTAAAAACAGTGGAAGCCGCCTGCTGGCACTCTATAAATTGTGAGGGGCGCCTGCTGGACATCCTGTACGTTCATACCAAGATACTTACACCAACTATCTGTGCTGGTAAACCATTAAAGAGGTTGTCTACTACTTTTACATTGATGGTCTATTCTTAGGATAGGTCATCAATGTCTGATTGGATGGGATCTGACACCCGACACCAATGCCAATCAGCGGTTATTGGTGGCGGCGGTGGCATGGACTTTGAATGTATTAGTTTATTTATAGTCATTCCAGTATTCCGGACATACATACTATAATGATCATTTTAGACTCATGGAGAGATGACTTCTTGGAAGTTGACCCTTTTTCTTATGTTGATGTCATCCATCACAAGGCTTCATTTTGATTACATTCAAAGTTTTTTTTCTTTCCTAAGTAGTGTAGAAGAATGGATAGTAAACAAGTTTCAGCTCCTCAAATGCAAAGTTTGGGATATGGGGGTGTCATATATTAATACTGAAGAAATACTCATCGCTGTTCCCCAAGTGGAGAGTGTTTACAAAGAGCTTCTCTTATCTGGAGGACCTGCCCTGTCCTACATCATACAGACTAATTAAATTGAATGGACTCTGTGCAATGCTTCACTTCCCCTGCGGAGGTGCTGCAGGGAAATTACACACTTAATGACAAGTTTGGCCAAGGATTGCAGTTGATATCAATTGGTCTTAGCAGGGGGGCATTTTCAGATATTTTTATTATCAAGGGACCCTTTTAGCAAGTAATAATTATCCAAAGCAGACAACTCATGGTACATATGGTACATCTCACATCATCATAAAATACTAACTATTCCTCATAGTAAGGTAGATTGTAATAATTCACTCGTCAGATCTCTGTTATACATCATTAATGAACCATTTACTTGCGTTGAATTGCTTTTATTAGAAAATGTCACCCCCATCATTCTATTTTTAATACATTTTAACAAAAAGTTAATTTGATCTTCACCCAAAACATGTTCTTAATTACAGATACTAATGAGCGCCAAAGGATGACTCATGGAAGGCTCATAATTAATCGCATGTAAAACTTGATTACTTTGCAGATTGTGAAAGACATTGGGAAATATTTATTCATCGCTTACCAGGATATTTTTAGCTACTGTTGTATGGAAAGAAATTCTGTGTATGAAAATACTCCATATGTAATTAGAATGCTACCCACCAAATATTATCACCCTACACTAGAGGAGACAACTTCTTACAGTGAAGTCAGACTGCAATCAGCTGATCCAGATTTTCCAACCAAGTCACACATTTTCATTACAGCAGCCACTACAGGTGAAATGTAGTATTACATGGTGTTCATTCATATTATTAGTGGGAGGATCCTCCCCAATGAGCGGGTGTGGGGCCTCCTGTTTCTTGCCTCTGCGTAGTAAGTTTCTGACCTGCCTGGAGCTAGGCCTAACTTTGTCTCTGTCCTGCGCTGGCTGACGTTGTGGTTGGGCCTTCTCTTGGCGTACACGCTCCTGGCTTACGGGGCCTATGTGTCTCCTGGCTCTGTTATGTATCAGCACTTTAGCGATCCTGGAACTTGTAGTTCTCCAGGGATTTCGGTTATGCCTTACTGGGTCATAGAGATCCCGGTAAGCTTCGGACCCGGTGTCCAGTAAATTCTTCGGGGTGAGCTAGTAAAGCTCCTCTGTCCCCCCTATGTACTAACTCTCCACTCGCCTTCGGCTTACTCGGGCCCTCACACTAACAGCAGCTTGCCGCGCTTCACCGATCTTATGGCGCCGGCACACCTACAGCTCACTACTCTGAGCTACAACTCAACTGGGCTCGACTCTGTATTCAGATGTATACTTGCTGAACTCTCCAGAGGAACTGGTGAATCACTGAGCTCCACTGCAGACCGACTTGTTTCTGTGTCTCACTCTGCAGGAACTGAACAGTCTGGCTCCACCTTCCCTATTTATCTCCCTAACGGGCTCCCTCTGGTGGTCTGAGGTGGAAGGTGGAGATGTGTGAATGGTTTATGGGGGCCTCTTGTGGAGCAATCCATCAATGCACTCTTCCAGGATCTGTGATACCAAGCGCAGCAGGGCGTCACATTCCCCCCTAGTAAAGCTCAGCACTCCTGGGCTGAAGTACATTTTATAACAACTGGGAACATGAACAATGCATTAACAATCTTCCCTTTATGGGAGGCACATTTCTTAAACGTTGCACAACAATAACAAATACAAAGTGTCCTCAGAGTTCAAGTCTCCTATGGTGAGGTTCCCAGCCAGGATGTCCATCTCACAAGGTAGAGTACTTGGTGGTTTTAAGGGACCTGTCCCAAACCCTCAACGTAGGCCCTGGGGTGGCTGCAGGGCATGAAGATCCTGAGTTGGACCTCCAATTGAGCCACTCCAGACAGGTTTTCCTTCTGAGGTCACCTAAAGGGGCACTCCAGGGAGTGCAATTATATACAAATGCAGTTTTTGGGCTGCACACAGTCCTCAGCCAAGAAGTTCTTAGGTAAATAAAGAAGTAAATAAGCAAAACACAAATTAACAAAGACATACATAAAAGAAAGTACACAATTAATACAATACATTACGATTTAATACCCCAGGGGTAACTATCTACATTTAGGAATTTGACTATTTACTGCTTATATCTGGCAGGGGGTTGGCCTCGCGTGCTATGTGTTGATCTGCGTAGTGCCGTGGTTTGTGTGGTAACAGAGTCTGTATTGTCAGTTACCCTACCAGTTCTACATGTGACTAAGTTGTAAAACTGCCTTAACCTCTCTCTTCGACTGGCAAGTTCACCATTGGCTGGGCCCTCTTGCTCCACTCCTACCGGGGATCCTTCATCCGGGGATACTTCTTGAGCTGGCTCTTCTGCAGCACTTACAGGTTCAACTTGCTGTAGAGGGTTTTCTGGCTGTTCATAGAATTGAAGTACTGGGATGATTACTGCTCCTCCTATTTGAGGCCAATCTGCTGGGAAGTCTCCTAAGTCAGTGTGGATCACTGTTTCTTTAGGCTCCTCCGGGGCAGTAAGAGGTGTTTCATCTTGGGGTTTCAGTAGGTTTGGACACAACTTTAGGTGGTCCCTGGACACTGTTGTAGACGTTCTTCCTCCATCTCGACTGATTAAGCATGTCTTCTTATTGTCAAACCTCAAATTTAATACAGTGTAGGGTTCTTTTTCCCACTGATCGTCAAGTTTATGGTTTCGTCTTTTCCTTTTTAATACTGTTTCACCTGGTGTGAAGGGTTCTGCGGGCGCGTTTTTGTTGTATTGAGACTCCTGCTTTTCTCTCACCCGAGTAAGACTGTCCTCGACACAAGCTTGTACCCTCCTGTACTGCTCTTGTCTGGTGATGTCCCAGTCTTCAGTGGTCATATCAGCTTCAGGTTCAACAACACCAAGCTCCAGATCCATGGGCAGCTTTCCTGGCCTTGCCCGCATGAGATATGCCAGAGTACAATTGGTGGAACTTACTGGTATATGATTGTACAGATCCACTAGGTCAGGTAGTAGGTCTGGCCACCGATTTCTCTCCTCAAGGGGTATGGTCTTTAGCAGGTCGATGATGATGTTGTTCATCTTTTCGCAGAGACCGTTAGTTTGTGGGTGGTACGGTGTAGTTCTTATCTTCTTACAACCGTAAAGATGGCAGAACTCCTTAAACAACTCAGCCTCAAAGGCCGGGCCTTGGTCCGTCAGCACCTGCTCAGGATAACCATGGGGTCTACAGAAATACGCTTGGAACGTCTTTGCTGCAGTCTCTGTCGTCAGGTCTTTGACAGGGGGCGACCACCAGAAAACGTGAGTAGTGATCCACCATGGTCAGAGCATAGGAGTACCCTGATCTGCTGGGGGACAGCTTGACATGGTCCAGGGCAACGATCTCCAAGGGTCGAGTCGTCTTGATGGATTGCAGGGGTGCCTTCTGGCTGCTGAAGTCTTTTCTTCTTAGGCCACAGGGTCCACAGTCCCGGCACCACCTCTCAATGGAGCTGCGCATTCCTACCCAGTAGAATCGACACTTCAGCAGGGTCTCTAGCTTTTTCCAGCCAAAGTGCCCCGCCTGATCGTGGTAGGCCTCTAATACCATTTGGATGTCTGTCTTAGGGACCACTATCTGCCATACCATCTCATGGGTTTTTGGATTGACTTACCTCCGGCACAGCTTCTCGCGGTAGATAAACAGCCGGCTTCTCTCATTCCACAGCTGCTTTGCTTGGAGAGGCGCTTCCTTCTCCAGGGAGGCACCTTCTTGGGTTATCAGCTGTTTGATGCGGCTGACAACCGGGTCACTGTCCTGGGTCTCTTTCCAGTTGTGGTGAGGCAGGGGGTTTAACGTCTTTCCACGCTGCCTCCTGGAGGCTCGTTGCTCGTAGATCATCCCATTCTGGTGAAAGGCAGGTAGCTCTATCTCTTCCAGGTCATCCACTTCTTCTTCTGTGTCTGACTGGTGAGGCATCCTGGACAGGGCATCGGCGTTGGCGTTCTTGCGGCCCGCCTGGTATTTAATTGTAATTTGGTAATTCGACAGCCGCGCCATCCATCGCTGTTCCAGTGCCCCGAGCTTAGCTGTTTCAAGATGGGTCAAGGGGTTGTTATCAGTGAAGGCAGTGAACTTACTGGAGGCTAGGTTGTGCTTGAACCTTTCAGTGATGGCCCAGACCAAGGCCAGGAACTCCAACTTAAAGCTGCTATAGTTCTCTGGGTTCCTCTCGGTGGGGCGGAGCTTCCTGCTTGCGTATGCGATCACTTTCTCTTGGCTATTCTGCTTCTGACTTAGAACAGCGCCCAGCCCTTCATTGCTGGCATCTGTATACAGCAGGAACGGTTGGCTGTAGTCAGGGTAGGCTAGGATCTCATCGCTTGTCAGGATCTCCTTCATCTCCTGAAACGACTCGGCTTGCTCCTTACCCCAGTGGAATGGGGGATTTCTGCCTTTAGGGGACTGCCCTACCAGGAAGTATTGCAGAAGAGCTGCTTTCTTAGTGTAGTCCTTTACGAACCTCGGGTAGTATCCTACTAGTCCCAAGAACTGACGCACCTCCTTGAGGTTCTTCGGCTCCGGCCACTTCTGGATGGCAGTGACCTTCTCCGGGTCTGGTGCTACCCCTTCCGGACTTACAATGTGCCCCAGGTACTGTACCTTTCTCATGAGCAGATGGCACTTTGAGGGCTTCAACTTCATCCCGTACCGGGACAGTGATTCAAATACCTCTGCCAGGAGTTTCAAGTGGTCCTCGTACGTTCTGGAGTACACTATCACATCATCCAGGTAAAGTAACACAGTCTCGAAGTTGCGGTGTCCCAAGCAGCACTCCATCAATCTCTGGAACGTTCCAGGGGCATTGCAGAGTCCAAACGGCATACTGTTGAACTCGCAGAGTCCCATCGGGGTGGTAAAGGCCGTCTTCTCATGATCCTCCTCAGCCACAGCTACCTGCCAGTACCCACTAGTGAGGTCAAGGGTGGAAAAGTAATTTGTCTGTCCCAACATGGAGCTGTTGACACCAATCCTCCACCTGGGATGCAGGGTCATTATCCTCCACTTCATCTGGTGAGGTTAAGGACTCCGCCATGTGGATACAGTTGTTATTTACAGCATGTAATTTGGCAACAGTGACATAATGTGGCAATCTGACCTCATCTTCCCCACAATTGAGAAGATGGACGGGCACCCTCCCATTGCGTACATCTACCACTCCTCTGGCGGTTAAGAGCGTGGGTCTATGCTCGGAGCAAAGGGGTTCTACTACCACCTGGTAGCTCTGTCCTCTAAGACCTATAGCAGCTCTACACCAGATGAGCATTTCACTCATTGGGGGGATGACAATGGGTATGGGATCCGTTACTCGCACGTTACCGATTTCACCGTCTGTTAACCTTACTTACTGTTGATACATCAGGACTCGGATCTCTTTCTGCAACACCCTCCTCTGTCTTGGTCTGGCAGTGTCGGCTATCTGTTGGAGCAAGAACACAACTTCTCCCAAACAGCTACCAACAATGTTAGTGCCTAGTACCATATACGGGTTGGTGTCATCAGGATTAGTCTCTACTACAATTAGCCCCTGGTCCTTCAGCTCCACTCTCCCCACCTTTACAGTCACATTCTTAACCCCGAGTAGGTTAAGGGGGAGTCCGTTTGAGGCATATACAGAAAGACTGACAAATTTGGAGCTGGCGGACGTAGATCGTCCATGGACCAGGACCTCTTGTAGAGGACGTCAGGCATGATGGTTACCTGAGATCCTGTGTCCAGCAGAGCGTGCGTCGGGATCCCGTCCAACACAATGGACAGGAAAGGTCTTCCTCCGACGAACCTGTTGTTCCAGTCTGATGGGCCTGTTGAGTTTACTCCTGGATGTCGGCCCTTGGACCCAGGGTTTTCTCGTTTAAAGGACAATTCTGGGCGATGTGTCCGGTTTTGCGGCAGCGGTAGCAGGTAGGGTCCTTCTGTGGACGGCGCTGGTCACTGGTCCTCGGTGAGGGTGGTGTTGGCCTCCTCCTCCTTCTCATCCAGGGGACATCCTCAGGGCTATCGGCTAACAGGATTTTCCCTCCTTCCTCGGGCTCCGTCCGCAGCTGCAGAGCACTCAGCACGGTGGTTAGGGCTTTGCTCAACTGACGCACCTCAGAGCGCAAACTGTCCAGTTCTTTAGGGGACGTTGCTGGAACCTTAGCTTCAGCAGCCACTGGGGAAAAGGTGGGTGTAGCAGGTACTGGGGTAGCCCCACCACATTGGATGACATTTGTCTCCAGGGGCTGCAGTCCTTTTATAACCATGTCCTTAAGATTGTCAAAAGTGGCATCGGGATGATCCAGGGACCACCAACGCACGGTCCTGCTCTCCTCTGGAGACCTCAGTCCCCGGACAAACTGTTCCTTCAGCATTTTGTTCTCGTTTTCGATGCTGGTTGGACTAACCTGGTTCAGAGCCCGCAGGGCCCCTTGTAGACGCCAGGCGTAGTCCCGAACATTGTCCTCCAGTTGTTGGGAACAGCTGTAGAACCTCATCCGGAGGTCCGCCTCAGTAAGATCCTCAAAGACAGTCTGTAGTTTTTGAAATATTGTGGACACTGACTCCTGGTCTGCGGCCGACCATGTTTCCACTTCCCGTTCCGCAGCTCCGGTCAGTTGTCCCAATACTACAGCGGCTCTTTGTTTGCCTGTCATGGAGTACATGTCCAAGATACCACATATCTTCCGTTTGAATCCAGACAGGGTATCTGGTTTGCCGTTGTACTGGGGGAGCCACTTTGCTCCAGGAATATACGGTAAAGTCATGGGAATGACAGGGGTTACAGGCGCTGCCGGTGGAGTGGCTGCTTCGGCCTGCTCATCATTGGGCGCGGGTTGAACTTCAGGGACGTTGGCTGGCATGTCGGCGTTCTGCTGTTCGTCGGACATGCTAGCGCCGCCCTAGTTAACCGTGGTCTACCTTCATATTTTTTTTCTTCCGGTAGGCTGCAGCTCCGCAGGTGACGGTCGTCTTCAGGCCCTTGAGTCGCTTACGTCCTACGTCAGAGCGCTCAGCGACGCTCCGTACAGGACCTGGCGCTTCCCGGTCTGACGTCGAGGCATGGGGAGTGTCCGGAGCTTCGCGCTCTTTTGCTGGTACGCCCCTCGGTTTCCCGCGATTACGCCCTTCTTCTCGCTCGGCGGCCCAACAATGGCTGCAATCTTCACCACAGTCAATATACAGTTCACTTCAATAAAGGCGCATAGTACCCGGTGGCAACGGGCATGACACTGCGTCGTTGCAGCGGGCACGCAATCCTGTTTGGGACGCCAGAGGAGATGACCAGCCCAGGGGATGGGGATGACTCGGTACCCGGGCCTTTGGCCTGGCCTTGGGGATGTCGCGGTGGTCGGCTTCCGGGCCCATACCCTGGGGTCTCTCTTTAAAAGGGTGGATATTTATTAATTTTATGAAAGTTCGTGACGCCACCTTTGGCTTCTGGTGAGCATCACCAGCGTTGCGCAGTCCACTGAGGCTGATGATAAGGCAGCTCGATGGTATAGCTCCCCACAGGTGGAGCTAGGCCTCAGGGCAGCTTATGAAGAGGGAATGCAGGACAGGCGAGACCCAGTCGGGTCAGAGCAAGAACAGGGACAGACACGATAGTCACTTCTGTACCTTTAACTGATGGAAATTCAGGCACGTCCCAGAGCACTGTAGGGTGAAGGGTGCATATCAGGATCCTCCCCAATGAGCGGGTGTAGGGCCTTCTGTTTCTTGCCTCTGCGTAGTAAGTTTCTGACCTGCCTGGAGCTAGGCCTAACTTTGTCTCTGTCCTGCGCTGGCTGACGTTGTGGTTGGGCCTTCTCTTGGAGTTCACGCTCCCGGCTTACGGGGCCTATGTGTCTCCTGGCTCTGTTACGTATCGGCACTTTAGCGATCCTGGGACTTGTAGTTCTCCAGGGATTCCGGTTATGCCTTACTGGGTCATAGAGATCCCGGTAAGCTTCGGACCCGGTGTCCGGTAAATTCTTCGGGGTGAGCTAGTTAAGCTCCTCCGCCCCCCCCCTATGTACTAACTCTCCACTCGCCTTCGGCCTACTCGGGCCCTCACTAGGCTACTCACACTAACGGCAGCTTGCCGCACTTCACCGATTTTATGGCGCCGGCACACCTACAGCTCACTACTCTGAGCTACAACTCAACTGGGCTCGACTCTGTATTCAGATGTATACTTGCTGAACTCTCCAGAGGAACTGGTGAATCACTGAGCTCCACTGCAGACCGACTTTTTTCTGTGTCTCACTCTGCAGGAACTGAACTGTCTGGCTCCACCTTCCCTATTTATCTCCCTAACGGGCTCCCTCTGGTGGTCTGAGGTGGAAGGTGGAGATGTGTGAATGGTTTATGGGGGCCTCTTGTGGAGGAATCCATCAATGCACTCTTCCAGGATCTGTGATACGAAGCGCAGCTGGGCGTTACATAACCAAGCGCCAACACCTAGCGGGCGTATAGGATGGCCAGCCACATAAGAAAGCAGATTTATGCAGTAGGTATTATATAGATTTAATATTATATAGATGACATTCTTAGACACCGTGACATGATAAATGATTGGTGGTTAGGATTATTATGATGATTAGGATTAGATTTAGAATGAAGCAGAGCTGAGAAAGCTAACCCCGCCCACACCAAGCTCTGTGTGTATAAAGTCCATAGACAGTGAGCAGCCTATCACAGGGGGAGGGGATGTTGCCTGACTTATGTAATCCAGCAATGTCAATCTCTTAGTGATAAATCCTTCAGTTAGTAAAAAAGCACGCACTTTGACAAGTGACACATCTCTGAATTCTGTGTTTCAGCCTCTATCTCTTGCTGTCTTCAGATTAAATAGCAAAAACCGGCTGACAGATTCCCTTTTATATGCATATACTGCTAAGTTCAGATTTATTGGCATGTCCTTCCCAGTAATACTGTACATGCTGCATGTGAGTTCTACTCCCTTCACTAGCTCTCATGTATCAGCACAATTTCTTTTTGGTACTGGATTTTTTTTCCATTATGTTGGAACAAAGTGATGCTTTCCCCTTCTCCAAAGTCAATCATTCAATCTCTCCCCCCACTTCTTTCTTCCCTATCTACACTCTGATACTTCACAGTCAGCAAGAGCTAATCTTCCTTATAACTTTGGTGATTTACTCTCTCTCTACAATCTGATCTGATCTGATCTGCTGTGTACAACCCATGAAAAGGTAATGGGATAGCAGAGTGAAAGAAAACAGTCATGAGAAGTGTGCTATCAGATTGAAGTTAGAAGCAGCAGCGCAGCCAGCTATGAAGAAGTTGCACAGACTCTACAACAACAAAATGGTTTACATGCTTTCAATGAAGACTATTTAGAAAGTTAGATAATAAAAGATGACACAAATTAACAATTAAAAAATCAGTGCAAAGGTTTCCTGTCTATAGCTTTAAAAGAGATTGTTTGCCTTAATATGTTTTTTTATATACAGTACAGACCAAAAGTTTGGACACACCTTCTCATTTAAAGATTTTTTTGTATTTTCTTGACTATGAAAATTGTACATTCACACTGAAGGCATCAAAACTATGAATTAACACATGTGGAATTATATACTTAACAAAAAAGTGGGAAACAACTGAAAATATGTCTTATATTCTAGGTTCTTCAAAGTAGCCACCTTTTGCTTTGATGACTGCTTTGCACACTCTTGGCATTCTCTTGATGAGCTTCAAGTGGTAGTCACCAGAAATGGTTTTCTCTTCACAGGTGTGCCCTGTCAGGTTTAATCAGTGGGATTTCTTGCCTTATAAATGGGGTTGGGACCATCAGTTGTGTTGTGCAGAACTCAGGTGGATACACAGCTGATAGTCCTACTGAATAGACTGTTAGAAATTGTATTATGGCAAGCAAAAAGCAGCTAAGTAAAGAAAAACGAGTGGCCATCATTACTTTAAGAAATGAAGGTCAGTCAGTCCGAAAAATTGGGCAAACTTTGAAAGTGTCCCCAAGTGCAGTTGCAAAAACCATCAAGCGCTACAAAGAAACTGGCTCACATGAGGACCGCCCCAGGAAAGGAAGACCAAGAGTCACCTCTGCTTCTGAGGATAAGTTTATCCGACTCACCAGCCTCAGAAATCGCAGGTTAACAGCAGCTCAGATTAGAGACCAGGTCAATGCCACACAGAGTTCTAGCAGCAGACATATCTCTACAACAACTGTTAAGAGGAGACTTTCTGCAGCAGGCCTTCATGGTAAAATAGCTGCAAGGAAACCACTGCTAAGGACAGGCAACAAGCAGAATAGACTTGTTTGGGCTAAAGAACACAAGGAATGGACATTAGACCAGTGAAAATCTGTGCTTTGGTCTGATGAGTCCAAATTTGAGATCTTTGGTTCCAACCACCGTGTCTTTGTGCGACGTAGAAAAGGTGAACGGATGGACTCTACATGCCTGGTTCCCACCGTGAAGCATGGAGGAGGAGGTGTGATGGTGTGGGGGTGCTTTTCTGGTGACACTGTTGGGAATTTATTCAAAATTGAAGGCATACTGAACCAGCATGGCTACCACAACATCTTGCAGCGGCATGCTATGCCATCCGGTTTGGGTTTAGTTGGACCATCATTTATTTTTCAACAGGACAATGACCCCAAACACACCTCCAGGCAGTGTAAGGGCTATTTGACCAAGAAGGAGAGTGATGGGGTGCTACACCAGATGACCTGGCCTCAACAGTCAACAGACCTGAACCCAATCGAGATGGTTTGGGGTGAGCTGGACCGCAGAGTGAAGGTAAAAGGGCCAACAAGTGCTAAGCGTCTCTGGGAACTCCTTCAAGATTGTTGGAAGACCATTTCCGGTGACTACCTCTTGAAGCTCATCAAGAGAATGCCAAGAGTGTGCAAAGCAGTCATCAAAGCAAAAGGTGGCTACTTTGAAGAACCTAGAATATAAGACATTTTCAGTTGTTTCACACTTTTTTGTTAAGTATATAATTCCACATGTGTTAATTCATAGTTTTGATGCCTTCAGTGTGAATGTACAATTTTCATAGTCATGAAAATACAGAAAAATCTTTTTAATTCTTAAATCAACTAACTGTGGGAAGAGATGGCATGATTGTTGACAAATGTTTCCTATTTGACTGTCGTTCAAACAATATTAATGTGTTAGTGCAACTGAGATGGGCTTGTAACTGGGGATGCAATGCCTTAAAGGTACAGCTTTCTACATGGAGCTGTAAGGAATTAAATCCCAAGCAACCATTCGGCCTCTGATGACTCAGATCTTCATCTCAAAGACAAACTGAGCTGAAGGGGGAGAAGAGGCAAGGAGACTTTGACGTAATCAAGCAATTGAAAATCTAGGAGGAGTCAGTTTTAAGTCAGTTCAACTATCTCAAATTGTGCTTCTGGGAGATCACTAAGATCATTCATCATCAGAGGTCATTTCAGATTAAAAGTGTTCCAAAAGCTTGTAAGGTGAAACCACTAGTCATCCTGTCAGTGGTCAATTTGCCGGCTGCTTTCTGAGAGTTCCTTCCATTTCTACATCATATTCCCACATTATGTCTCCCAATAAACTGTAAGTGTATATGTACAGGAACATTTCATAAGGTCTTATTTAATGCTGATGATGATGATGTATCGGTGAAATTATTTTTACAGTTGAGATTCTTCTTCTTCTACCGATCTGTGCAAACCAGGAATAAATTTCAAGAAGTTCTTTCGGACGCTTCCTCTTCTACTTTTACGTGGCAATGTCCCAAAAATATTTGATAGACTTATAGAGTCCCAGTTTGGTGACATTGGTTCACTTTCACTACTTGTCACACTGATGCTTCTGTGACGCGATAGTGAAGACCTCATCGAAGAAAGTCCGTTAAACTTATACATAAAGTCTTCTTCTGTACTAGATTGACGACTAAAACAAGCCTCTGTTCCAGAGTCTTCATCGAGCTCGGACATAGATCCAAGTCCATCTTCACTATTTAGTAAAATAGAGCTCAAATGGCTTTTTCCACTGCTTGAGCTTGACAATCTGTGTTTATTTAAGAAGGAACCGGGTGCGGGATTCCCAAAGATCTTGGAATAAATGGAGTCCAGTTCTTCCTGTATTTTGCTGTCATTTATAGTCCCTGCTGAAATTAGAGAGAAAAAAATGATTGTACATACTTCCTGAAAAATTCCTTAAAAGTTTAGATAATTTTTCTTAGGTTTAGTGTATTTTGCGTAAATTTAATGAAGCCATCTAGTCAAAGCAATGAACGTCAAACTACACGGAGATAATTATTTTAGCACTTCACAATTTTGTGTATGCCACTCTCAGCACCACCATCTCTAATATCTGGGCTCTATATAGGGAAATAGTCAACACCTCTGAACTACATAGATCTTGTGCAGCGACAGATGGATGCCGATCGATTACGAGTGGTCGGCAGCCTACAGGTGTGTTTAGACCCCTTATTTGTGTGAGTGCCATATGGCAGCTGCACTGCCTTGCTTAAGGGTTAAAGAAGCACTCCCATTAAAATTTTTATCCTCTTAATATATTCCAGTCATCATATTATACAGCACTGTGTACTTACAATTGCTCATTTTGCCTTTCTACCCAGTTAATTCTTCTATTTTCCATTAGGTTTATGTAGAAACAGGAAGTCTCTTGTCCCTGCATTTATCATCCTTTCTCTTCACTCCTGACCCAACTGCTCCTCCTCCTCCCCTGCCATTGACTTTTGCTGTGACTGATGACTCATACAGGAAAAATTGACCTCCTGTTTCTACATAGCGCTTAAAGGATTCATCTACTCATTTTTTAATCACCTGATGTCATAGACCTAATGGAAAAGAGAAGAATTAGCTGTGTTGAAAGGCAAAATGAGCAATTGTAAGTACACAGTGCTGTATAATACGATGACTGCAATATTTTAAGAGGATAAAAATTTTGATGGGAGGAGGAGGTGGGGGGATTCTTTAAGTTCAGAGGGTAGCAACTGTTTTCTTCATGCCTCCAAGAACCTGAAACCCAGCAACCCTAAATTAGAAACCCCGACCTTTCTGAACCCCAAGGAACATTACCATTAATCCCTCTTGCTACCCCAGACATCAACCCTTTCCGTATACAGGCATTAGAAACCAAGCAGGGAAATTTATCATTTCTACTCTTTTTTTGGGGGGCACCAAAAGCAAAAAAATTGGCACAACATATGACGCTTTGTGCTTCACTTCTAAAAGCATGAATGACTAACCACCACACAACAAAGCTACAGTACTATAATGTAAGCCATAAATTGTATCTGAAATAATTTTATTTTCTAGCCTACAAAGAGCCCAAGAATTGATCAAATTTCTTAAGAGGGATGTGCTTCATAGTAAATTCAGAGTTCCTTACTCCAACAGGCTTCTCGTTCAAGACTGGAATTTGGTTCAAGACAAAGTCATTCTCGATCCTTACACTCCCAGTATTTTTCTCTTATATTCTTTTTTCTTTTTAACTATTTTAATATATAGTAGTTTTATTTAGATACTGTTTATAGGTAATACTTTATTATATATTTAGATAATACATTGTAACATTGTACACAAAACCAATGCTTACAGACATGGTCACAGGTATATACGGACACGTTGCCGAATTCACCCTAATTCAAATAAAACTCTGCAGCCACATAAAAATCAATAACTTTTACTAATATGCCTGTAGGTCCACAGGTGTGTAGCTGCAGGGCCAGGGACTGGTGAGAAGATGTAGGTGGTCTAGCACTGGAATGCAGGAACTTTGGTAGTTTTCATGTCCCTAAGTCCTTAGGTGGTAAGGGTTCATTTAGGGAGAAGAAACCTTAATGTTTTCCTGGGCTTTGGAGCAGTTTCACACTGTGCTGTTCTCCCACCTTCCCTCCCTTTGTAGAAAACCTATTGTTTAAATCAGGGTTCCATTAAAAAAAAAATACAGATTTTTTTTTTTAAATTTCCATATCATGATCTATATTTATGTATAAAAAATTGAACCCTTACAATTTCCACATTGGCTACTGGGCCTACAGTTACACTATCATCCTTCCTGTCCTGCACAGAAGACTTTTCATCAGTTTCATTATCATCACAGAGGGAAAGGTAAAACCTCTAAATATGGAAAATAACTCATGATCTACAATTCACATTAGTTAATGGTCACAGATCATCACCTCCTTCTGTCACTCCTGTACAATGACTACACATCCATGTAAACCGGATAACACAAGTAAACAAGTATTCACAATAGA
The DNA here is from genome assembly GCF_046119375.1 of Phyllobates terribilis. Taxonomy (NCBI): domain Eukaryota; kingdom Metazoa; phylum Chordata; class Amphibia; order Anura; family Dendrobatidae; genus Phyllobates; species Phyllobates terribilis. Next base: position 143,307,721 of record NW_027362769.1, on the reverse strand, counting down.
TGATGTCACAGCTCACCTCCTCCCCCTCCTGTAGAATAATAGATAACACCTCTATATACAATATGACACATGATTCTCCAATTACCATAGGCAATGTCACAGTTCACCACCTCCTCTTTCTGTACAAAGATTGATAACACCTCTATATACAGTAGATAACACAGAATCCATCATTCACAATAGATGATGTCACAGCTCACCTCCTCCTCCTGTACAATGACTGATAACACCTCTATATACAGTAGATAACACAGGATCCATCATTCACAATAGGTGATGTCACAGCTCACCTCCTCCTGTATAATGACAGATAACACCTCTATATACAATATAATACATGATTCACCATTTACCATAGGCAATGTCACAGTTCACCTCCTCCCCCTCTTGTACAAAGACTGATAACACCTCTATATACAGTAGATAACACAGGATCCATCATTCACAATAGGCAATGTCACAGCTCACCACCTCCTCCTGTACAATGTCTGATAACACCTCCATATACATCAAATAACACAGAATTCACCATTCACAATAGGTGATGTCACAGCTCACCTCCTCCTGTACAATGACTGATAAAACCCGATATACAGTAGATAACACGGGATCCATCATTCACAATAGGCGATGTCACAGCTCACCTCCTCCTCCTCCTGTACAATGGCTGATAACACCTCTATATACATCAAATAACACAGAATTCACCATAGGTGACGTCACAGCTCACCTCCTTCTCCTGTACAATGACTGATAACACCTCTATATACAGTTGATAACACAGGATTCACCATTCATAATAGGTGATGTCACAGCTCACCTCCTCCTCCTGTACAATGACTGATAAAACCTCTATATACAGTTGATAACACAGGATCCACCATTCACAATAGGTGATGTCACAGCTCAACCGTCCCCTTCCCTTCACAATGACCTTTGCCCAGAACAGAGCATATTGATATTATACATCCAGTCAATCTATAGCTGTTAATGTCCATGCGAAGAACTGGAAGTAGGAGTCTAGTGGCCAGTGTGAAAATTGCAAGATTTCTTTTAATATAGTGATGTGAAAAAAAAATATGAAGAATTAAAAAAAAAGAAAAACACACGTAATATCAAAATCTGGCTTAAAGAAGTCATTTTCTGAGATTAATATGGCTGTGTGCCCACGTAGCGTTTTTCAAGCGTATATGCTGCGGAATTTCCGCAGCGTAAACGCTTGTAAAACGCATGTATATCCGCACCCCATGGTCCCCAATGGCATTCCGCAATGTCAATGCCCATGCTGCGGATTTTTCCGCAGCGTATATGCTGCGGTCAAAAATCCGCAGCATGTTCATTAATTTTGCGGAAGCGCTGCGGGATCAATGTGCGGATGGTACCCAAGTCTGGAGGAGAGGAGACTCTCATCCAGACCTGGGTACCAAAGAACCTGTAAAAAAAAGAAAAAATAAAGTTTATACTTATCTTCTGATGTTTTCCCTCCGTCGCGCTGTTGTCTGAAGGACCTGCCACGTCATTGAGTCATGTGACCCATCACATGACTCAATGATGTCACCGCAGGTCCTGCACACAACAGCGTGAGTCGCTCAAGACTCCGGACAGGGCAGAGAATGCATCAGAAGGTGAGTATAAAGTTTATTTTTTTATTTTTTACCATTCTGATGCTTAAATCACTTGGAGAAGTGCTTGATAACCCGCATGCGGAAATGCATGCAAAGACGCCTCACAAATGCTTCTACCTGGCGGGAAAACCGCATGTAATATCCGCATGCGATTTTCCCGCCAGGGAGAAGCGTAAAAAATATGCTTCAGGTCCGCAACGTGGGCACATAGCCTAAAGGAATGATGTAGCTTACTTGTCACAGCTGTTAGTTTGGTGAGAATACTCCAGCTCAGTTCTACCTGTTTGTGTAAACACTGCTTACAATGGACTTTTAATAAAGGAAGTTACGTTTCCTTTGGCCATTAAATTTGTTTAAAGCTGTGGATATAACCGAGTCAACCTGCTATAAAAATGAATTTATGTCGTGTTGGTTCTGATTTATGTCATGGTTTACACGGCCGGGCCCATGGTCTTCTGCTGCTGATGTATCTTTACAATAATGTCTTATTAGAATTTAGGAGCATATTTACCATGAAGCATCTGATGTTCTTTTTGTAACATACTTTGCAATTCCTTCCATTTTGATCGTAAATCATCCTGTAAATTATAGAAAATATGATATATATTTTTTTAATTTATGGACTTAGACATTTGTGAAAATAAACAATCAGAACTTTATAGGGCAGAGAAAAGCAGTTATAACAACTGAACGGGCAGCACAGGAAACCAGATCTCTGTAGTCAGTGAGTGGAAAGTACCTCACTAGGCAAATATGGAAACTTTTTTTTTTTTGCAAAATACAATTAGACACAAATGACAGGCTTCACCACAACCTGTGCACTACCGGAGGCACGTGCCGGCTTCTGTGCAGGTTGTTGAGTTTTTAGCTAAATGTAAGGAAATGATCTACAAGCCGCAGTACAGATATATGTCTAGACATCTTTTTTTATTTGCACGCAACCTGGGTGCATTGTAAGTAATTTTTTCATGTGTAAATATAAACCTTTAAAAGATTTTTATTTTCAATTTAAATATATTATAAAGCACCACACATCCCAGGTGTATAGTGAAGAAAAAATTCACAATATAAAAGGCTGCTCAAATGCTCAGAGACATAGAATGGTATAATCAGAGCACCACAATGGGCCTTTTATTACTCCACATCATTTGGGTATCATACCAATACTTGAAGATAGCATCCTGATGATGCAGAATATGGTGAAACGCGAAGAGGCGCAGTGTATCATGAATGACCATCCACTGACATGATAAGTGGGTTTTTTTTGAGTAGTTTTTCTATCTTCATGTGCTTATATATCTCCGGAACTACCGTATATACTCAAGTATAAGCCGAGTTTTTCAGCACATTTTTTGTGCTGAAAAAGCCCCCCTCGGCATATACTCGGGTATATACTCGAGTATATAGAAATTCCGTTGGTGGATTGTGGGGGTGGGGTGGTTGCAGCGGCGAAGGAGTGGGGCACACGCAGTAGTCGCTGCAGCAGCTACCATGTGTGCCTGCTGCTAAAGGGAAATGAATAACCCCACTTCTCCACTCCCATGGGCATGGAGAAGAATGAATATTCATTCTCTTTAGTAGCAGGCACGGAGGAGCGCTGAGCCGCGGCTCCTACTGACAGTGCCTGCTACTAAAGAGAATGCATATTCACCCTTCTTCACGCACATAGTTCCAGCATGGAGAGGAGTGATTATGCCGGCAGCTCACAGCAGCGTCTGAGAGTGCATGGCTGTGATCCCATGCACTGCTCAGATGCTGACATGAGCTGATGCAGAACAACAGGATGCAGCACTGGAGCAGAGATGAGGAAGGAAGGTGAGTATAAGTGTTTATTTTTTTATGTATGCAGTGATGGGGTCATACATGCGAGAATTGGGGGATGAGGAGGCCATGCATACCAGGATTGGAGATGAGGGGGCCATTCATACCAGGATTGAGATGAGGGGGCCATTCATACCAGGATTGAGATGAGGGGGCCATATATATACCAGGATTGGGGATGACGGAGCAATGCATACCAGGATTGGGGATGAGAGCCATACATACCAGGATTGGGGATGAGGGGGCAATACTTACCAGGATGGGGATTTACCAGTAGCTGCTGCATTTCCCACCCTAAGCTTATACCCGAGTCAATAAGTTTTCCAAATTTTTTGTGGTAAAATTTTAGGTACCTTGGCTTATACTCGAGTATATATGGCATGTTGGCTAGTTTAGAATTTTATTGTTGGGACAACTAGGATAAGCATGGGAGAGCCACCGAGGAGCGGGGGCGCCAAATCCCGTATCACTATGGTGCCAACCTCTGCTGTTAGGCAGGTAGAGCCTAGAGTCTATCCTAGGGAGAGACAGGCCCATTTATTGTGTTATAACCTGGGATGTTATAAATATTAATTGTATTATTATTATGCATCTAAAACATAATAGTTGGTCTATCCAGGGATAGTGTCCTTTGGCAGGTTTTATTCCTGTCTCCCTGTTTATACCATTTATATCCATTCTGACTATACCATCTATTGGCTATGAGTATTGAATCAGACATTTATGTTGTGGTTTGTGCTATATATTTAACCCCTTTCTGGCCCAGGGTGTATTAATACGTATCTGAGCCCTGAGCCTTACGGGCCTGATACGTATTAATACGCCCTGGCGATTTCGCCCGCACACAAGCGGTGCGGGCGAGATCACCGCCGGGTGTTAGCTGATTGCTACAGCTGACACCCGGTGCTATGTGCAGGGAGCGGTCCCGCACCGCTCCCGGCACATTAATCCCCGAAATGCTGTGATCGAAATCGATCGCAGCATTCCAGTGGCAAGAGGAGGTAAGCGCAATACTTACCTTCTCTGCCGGCGTCTCGGGGCGTCTGAGTTCGGTCCCGGCTGTTGCCATGGTGACCCGACGTCATCATGACAACATCCGGGACACCAGGAGGCAGGAAGTTGCTTTGGTCATGCGCAGTGCGCGACCAAAGTAACTTCTCCCTGTGCAGCGCTCACAGGCTGCATGGCATAGGGAGCTGTTGCTCTCTATGCCATGCAGCCGATTAGGCTGCAAAAAGTGAAAGTCCCATAGTGGGACAATGTGAAAAAGTAATAAAAATGTCAAAGTGAAAAAAAAAAATAGTAAAAATATTTAAAAAAAAAATGAAAATAGTAATAATAAAAAAAATAAAAATATATTGCACCCATAAATAAATAATCTTATGAAAAAAATAAATAAACCAATAAAAGTACACATATTTGGTATCGCCGCGTCCGGAACGACCTGACCTATAAAACTGTCCCACTAGTTAACCCCTTTAGTGAACACGGTAAAAAAATAAAATAAAAAACTAAACATAAAATGATGTTTTATCATCATAACGCCAAAAATAAATGGAATAAAACGCGATCCAAAAGACAAATGTAAATAAAAATGGTACCGCTGAAAACGTCATCTTGTCCCGCAAAAAACAAGCCACCATAAAGCTCCAACGGACAAAAAATAAAAAAGTTATAGCTCTCAGAATAAAGCGATGCAAAAACAATTCTTTTTTCTATAAAAAAGTTTTTATTATGTAAAAGCGCCAAAATATAAAAAAATATATAAATGTAGCACCGCTGTAAACATACTGACCCGAAGAATAAAGCTACCTCATCAATTTTACCACACCCAGAACGGCATAAAAAAACAAAACAAAAAAACAATTCCTGAATTGTTGGTTTTTGTTTATTCTGCCTTCTAAAAATCAGAATAGAAAGTGATCAAAAAATGTCACATGCCCGAAAATAGTACCAAGAAAAACGTCAACTTGTCCCGCAAAAAACAAGCCATCACATGACTCTGTCGGCCAAAATATAGAAAAATTATAGCTCTCAAAATATGGCGATGTAAAAACTAGTCTTTGCAAAAAAATGCGTCTTAGTGTGCGACAGCTGTCAATCATAAAAACCCAATATGAATCTGGCATCGCTGTAATTGCACCGACCCAAAGAATAAAGTAGTCTAATCACTTATACTGCACGAGGAACGGAGTAAAAAAAAACTTTAGGGTTAGGGTTGGGCTATGGTTAGGGTTGGGCTAGGGTTGGGTTGGGCTAGGGTTGGGCTAGGGTTAGAGTTGGGCTAGGGTTAAGGTTTGGCTAGGGTTAAGGTTGGGCTAGGGTTAGAGTAGGGCTAGGGTTAGGGTTAGGGTTGGGCTAGGGTTAGGGTTGGGCTAGGGTTAGGGTAGGGTTAGGCTAGGGTTAGGGTTGGGTTAGGCTAGGGTTAGGGTTGGGCTAGGATTGGGGTTGGGCTAGGGTTGGGGTTGGGCTAGGGTTAGGGTTGGGCTAGGGTTAGGGTTGGGCTAGGGTTAGGGTTGGGTTAGGGTTGGGTTAGGGTTGTGTTAGGGTTGTGCTAGGGTTATGCTAAGGTTAGGGTTAGGCTAGGGTTAGAGTTGGGCAAGGGTTGGGCTAGGGTTAGGGTTGGGATTTTTTCAGAAGTAAAGAAAAAAAAATTACGACGATATGGCGACTAGTGTTGAGCGCAAGTGCTCGCTACTTGAGTTTACATCGGGTGCTCAGGTATGCACCGAGTATAGCGGGTGCTCGAGTGACATGCTCGAGTCTCCGCCCCAAATGTTTTGCAGCTGTTATACAGCCAAAAAAAACTTGCGGGGATTGCCTGCCATGCACGAGCGATCCCCGCATGTTTTTTTTTGGGTGTCTAATAACCGTGAAACATGCGGGGCTGGGACTCGAGCATGTCACTTGAGTACCCTTGATACATGGTGCATACCTGAGTACCTGATGCAAACTCAAGTAGCGAGCACTTGCGCTCAAGACTAATGACAGCTTATTCAATATGATGACCTAATGTTATCAAATTATGTGTCGTACCTCTGGGTTCAAAATGTTCACTATACCCCTTGATAAAATCCTTGAGGGGTCTAGTTCCAAAATGGAGTCACTGCGGGAAAAGGGGGGTGGTTTCCACTATTTAGACACATCAGGGACTCCCCAAACGCAACATGGCATCCGCTAATTATTCAAGCAAATTTTACATTCAAAAAGTCAAATGACGCTCCTTCCCTTCCGAACCCTGCAGTGCACCCAAACAGTGGTTTTCCCCCACATATGGGGTATCTGCATGCTCAGGGGAAATTGCACAACACATTTTGAAGTCCATTTTTTCCTGTTACCCCTGCGAAAATAAAAAAAAAATGGGTCTAAAGTAACATTTTTGTGAAAAAAGTTAAATGTTCATTTTTTCCTTCCACATTCCAAAAATTCCTGTGAAGAACCTGAGGGGTTAATAAAGTTCTTGAATGTGGTTTTGAGCACCTTGAGGGGTGCAGTTTTTAGAATGGTGTCACTTTTGGGTATTTTCTGTCATAAAGACCCCTCAAAGTGACTTCAAATATGATGTGGTCCCTAAAAAAATGGTTTTGTAAATTTTGTTGTAAAAATGAGAAATCGCTGGTCAACTTTTAACCCTTATAGCTCCCTACTAAAAAAAAATTTTGGTTCCAAAATTGTGCTGATATAAAGTAGAAATGTAGGAAATGTTATTTATTAACTATTTTGTGCTATATATCTCTCTGATTTAAGGGCATACAAATTAAAATTTTGAAAATTGCTAAATTTTCAAAATTTTCGCCAAATTTCTGATTTTGTCACAAATAAAACGCAAGTGATATCGAAGAAATTTTACCACTATCATGAAGTACAATATGTCACGAAAAAAACAATCTCAGAATCAGCGGGATCCGTTGAAGTGTTCCAGAGTAATTACCTCATAAAGTGACAGTGGTCAGAATTGTAAAAATTGGCCCGGTCATTAAGGTGCAAACCACCCTCGGGGGTTAAGGGGTTAAACATGATAATTGGCTGCCTTAGGAGTGACTATTATTGGTAGGACTTATAAATGTTTTCCTGTCTACATTGGCTACATGAGCTCTGATCATATCAATTGTGCACATCTTAAGTGTTCGATCAGATAGTCATTTTGGTGGCCTTTATTATTTTTCATACAGAAATACAGTAATCATCCGATATAGGGATAATCTTGACTGTCTAAATCTTTGCTTCCCTATTTTTTGTCATTTTTATGTGCTCTGATTATACCATTCTATGTCTCTGAACATTTGAGCAGACAGTTATATTGTGACTTTTTTCTTCACTATGCACCTGGGATGTGTGGTGTTTTTTAATATATTTAAATTGAAAATAATAATCTTTTAAAGGGTTTATATTTACACATTTTTCTACTCCCCTTTTTTTATAATCTGCCTAAGGGTATGTGCACACGATGCAGAAATGCTCAGGATTTTTTCCTGAGCGTTTCTGCATCTCTCTGGCAGGAAAAAACGCATGCGGATTGTACATGCGGTTTCCCGCCAGGGACATGCGGAAATGAAGCGGTCTTCACTTTCATTTCCGCATGCGGGTTGACAAGCGCTTCCCAAGCGATTTTAGCATCACTTGGAAAGTGCTTGTCAACTTCACACTATATAAATCCATGCAACCGGCATGGATTTATATAGTGTGTGATGTCAAAAAATAAAAAATAAATCTATACGTTACCATCTGATGGCCCCCTGTGTCCTGCTTCATCGGTCCCGGCTGCCGGCAGTGAAGACTGTAGGACCTTCCGACGTCAGCGTCACGTGACCCGTCACATGACTCTGACGTCAGCGAAGGTCCTTCATTCAACCGCGAAGTGCGCGGGAAGCCGGCAGGACGCAGCGCGGGCCGTCAGAAGGTGAGAATATATATATTTTTTATTTTATTCTTTTTTTTTTTAATGGTACCTGGGTCTGGATGAGAGTCCTCTCATCCACACCCGGGTACCATCCGCACATTAGACCGCATGAAAAGCGCATCAACATATACAGTGATGCGGATTCCATGCGGTCTAATGCAAGTCAATTGCGGCAAAAGAGCAGCGTTTCCGCAAAATTAATTGACATGCTGCGGATTTTTGACCGCAGCGTTTACCCATCATGGGCACAGCACATGCGGATTTCCATTGGGGAACATTGCTGCCCTTCTACCATGCGTTTTTCATGCGTTTCCGCTGCGTTTCCGCTGCGTTTACGCAACTGCAAAAACGCCGCGGAAACGCATGAAAAACGCATCGTGTGAACTCAGCCTAAGTCATTTTCAGCCATCATTTGTCTGTTTGTTTCCGGTCTGTTTATGTCATTTCAATGGAGAATTACCATTGTTGTATGCAGTAGAAATAATTTCTATAAAACATTTTGTAGTGCAGGAATCATAAAGAAGTCATACAGATGGAGTCCAATCCAGGGACAATCTGGATGTAAAGGAAAAGGATACACGATCTGTCTCAAGAGAAAACGATATCGTAGGAAGGCAAGAATGGGAGTGGAAATCTGATAGGTCCTTATTAAAGCCCATATAGGCTATTGTGACGATACAGAGTAAAATCTTAATTATGCCAGACATACTTTCTGATGGCAAGAGCAGCACACCTTTATTTTTATGTTGACTCTTTAATATGTGTTCTTCTTTAGTTGATTAACACAGACTATTATTTGTATAACCCTGAATGTTATCTGCTCTTTGATTCTGAAACAATGATGTGTATTTACAAGAGCCCGTGTTATACAAACTATGTAAACAGATTAGCTAGAACAATTAATGTTTGCTAGATATGTTAAATACAATTGTAGGGTGTTTTCCAGTCCATCTTGGTGGATGAACTGTGGATACTTGAGCCCCGCACCTTTACCTCTTACCTGCGCCTGATGACCTCACACAGAGTCTTGGGACAGAGATTGAGAAAGACCTTAGAAGGAGCATGAGAGACATCCTCCAGGAAAGTAGATGGATTGCATGGCATCCAAAGAGACACAGATTTGTATTCGACATGATTCTAGTCTAAGGGTTCTATCCCAGGCGGGCGGAGAAGGAAGGGTTAGACTGTGTAATGTTGTACCATCTTGGGTATTTGCTGGGACTGTTCTGTGTGTTTATTGTCTGCTTTGTGGTTCAATAAAGTATTGACACACTGTTTTACCCTCACCCTGTGTTGTCTGAGTAGTGTTACGCCCACAGAAGACCCTGTGTCTTCACATTTTGGTGGCAACGGTGGGATACTACTCAGCCCAGCAGAGCTGGGGAAGATGCAGGTGACTGGTGCTAGTACACACAATCAAAGGGCTCCACAACCAGGGAGGCATGTAGAAAGACCCATCAGTCCATAGGTGAGGCATACATAGCGGGTTTTGGATGCTACCATGTCCAACCCCATCAGCCCGGCTTTGGGAGGAAGACCGGAGAGGATATACAGCAGCAACCAGAAACAGCAACTACAGGAGCTATGCCAGCTTCAACGGATTGAATACCAGGCCACTGACACTCATCGGATTTAATTCAGGAACCACAGGATGCAGAGGACGGCATGTATGAACACAATGGATACCAGTCTGTTTTCTTCAATTACGTTTGGAGTTTATTTGCAAGGATGATATGGAATATGCTCTGAGGAAACTGGATGATGCAAAGTTTTGTTCTAAAGAAGGTGAGACCTCTTATATTCATGTGTGTGCTTAAGGACATGCTGATTGACTGTCTGCAACAAGTGGAGAGGGATGATTGGGATCCTATCATGTCTGGCTAATTAAGATTGGGAGAGCAATGTGACGATACAGAGTAAAATCTTAATTATGCCAGACATACGTTCTGATGGCAAGAGCAGCACACCTTTATTTTTATGTTGACTCTTTAATCTGTGTTCTTCTTTAGTTGATTAACACAGACTATTATTTGTATAACCCTGAATGTTATCTGCTCTTTGATTTTGAAACATTGATGTGTATTTACAAGAGCCCCTGTGATACAAATTATGTAAATAGATTAGCTAGAACAATGAATGTTTGCTAGATATGTTAAGTACCATTGTAGGGTGTTTGCCAGTCAACCTTGGGGGATGAGCTGTGGTTATTCGAGCCCTGCACCTTTACCTCTTACCTGTGCCTGATGACCTCACACAGATGTAAATATAAACAGGGATGTCTGTAGTGCTGGAGACAGAATGAGTCTTGGGACAGAGATTGAGAAATACCTTAGTAGGAGCATGAGAGACATCCTCCAGGAAAGTAGATGGATTGCATATCATCCAAAGAGACACAGATTTGTATTCTACATGATTCTAGTCTAAGGGTACCGGCCCTGACTGGAAAGATTCGGATCGGCTCCATTGACCATCAGAGAGACATGGATACTTTTGAGGAGACAAGGAGAAGACGAAGAAGTCACCTGGCCCCATGGATATCTTGTTTTGGGGTTGCTAGGAGGGACCCACTGGTTGCCTAGAACCCATGGAGACATTTGAAGTTGCCAGGAGGGACCCACCGGTCGCCTGGCCCCATGGAAACTCTCGGAGTGGCCAGATTTGGACACTCGGGTCTCCTGGTCTTGTACCTCGATGGACTGCTAGCTTCCTAAGCTTGCCGCTACCTTCTCTCTGTGGGGGCCAGCCAGAAGCGGGGGGACCACTGATTGAGGTAGTTGGCCCTGGAAGTCTCAAAAGTCGCAGCTGTTCTATCCCAGGCGGGCGGAGAAGGAAGGGTGAGACTGTGTAATGTTGTACCATCTTGGGTATTTGCTGGGACTGTTCTGTGTGTTTATTGTCCACTTTGTGGTTCAATAAAGTATTGCCACACTGTTTTACCCTCACCCTGTGTTGTCTGAGTAGCGGTATGCCCACGGAAGACACCGGGTCTTCACAGCTATTTTCACTGCATATATCAAGGGGAACCAGGGTTCAGGGCAGTCTTCCCCCAAAATATGACAATCTGGACGTCAAGGAAGGGGATAGACGATCTATCTTCTCAAGAGAAAACTCCTGCGGGCCTTGATATAATTGTATCCTGGTTGTCCCTGTTTGGGGAAAGCCCACCCCACACCCTGGATCCTCTTGACCTATATGCAGTGAACCTAGTCTATATGGGCTCAGCTAAGAATCTATCAGATTTCCACTTCTAACTTAATTCTTACCTACTTTCCATAAAGCTTTCTCTATAGACAGATTGTCTATCCTCTTCGTAAATGTCCATGTTGTCCCAGTTTAGGGGAAGCTCACCCCACATCCTGGATCCTTTTAACCTACAGTATATGCAGTGAACATAGCCTATACGGACTTTGCTAAGGACCTATCTGATTTCCACCCTCAACTCAATTCTTGCCTTCCTTCCATAAAGTTTTCTCTCGAGACAGATCGTCTATTCCCTTCGTAGACGTCCAGGTTGTCCCAGTTTGAGGGAAGCCCACCCTGCACCCTGGATCCTCTTGACCTATATGCAGTGAACCTAGCCTATATGGGCTCTGCTAAGGACCTATCGGCTTTCCGCTTCTTACTCAATTCTTGCCTTCCTTCCATAAAGTTTTTTCTAGAGACAGAAAGATCGTCTATCCCCTTCGAAGATGTCCAGGTTGTCCCAGTTTGGGAGAATTTCAGCCTGCACCTTGGATCTCTTTGACCTATATGCAGTGAACATAGCCTATACAGTCTTTGCTAATGACCTATTGGATTTCCACCCCCAACTCAATTCTTGCCTTCCTTCCATAAAGTTTTCTCTCGAGACAGATCGTCTATTCCCTTCGTAGACGTCCAGGTTGTCCCAGTTTGAGGGAAGCCCACCCTGCACCCTGGATCCTCTTGACCTATATGCAGTGAACCTAGCCTATATGGGCTCTGCTAAGGACCTATCGGCTTTCCGCTTCTTACTCAATTCTTGCCTTCCTTCCATAAAGTTTTTTCTAGAGACAGAAAGATCGTCTATCCCCTTCGAAGATGTCCAGGTTGTCCCAGTTTGGGAGAATTTCAGCCTGCACCTTGGATCTCTTTGACCTATATGCAGTGAACATAGCCTATACAGTCTTTGCTAATGACCTATTGGATTTCCACCCCCAACTCAATTCTTGCCTTCCTTCCATAAAGTTTTCTCTAGACAGATAGGTAGTCTATCCCCTTCCTTGACGTACAGGTTGTCCCTGTTTGGTGGAAGCCCACCCTGCACCCTGGATCCCCTTGACCTCTATGCAATTAACACAGCGTATTTGCCTGATGGAAAGTTTTTCACTTGAAACTTTATGTAATACTGTACTTATTGTGGTGTAACCAATGGATGTGAAATACTGTCAATAATCCTATTTGAAGTATCTCCACGTGCCTTTAGGTGTGCAGCTCCTTCACTCTGTCTACTATTGGTCTACAGGAGCTCACTGTGTTGGATCTCAAGTGATCTCTAATTCGCTGGGTGTGCCAACTACCTGTTTGATTTGTACACTAGATTTGCCATGACTGGCACATCAGATCTCTACAAAAAAAGAATGATTTTTATAGGAGGACAAGCGCCTCTACAGCCAAACCACTACTAATTCTATATGTAAAAACAGGATGACAACCACTTATTGCATTATATCGAGCACCTTGTAATACTACCTTTCTACTACGGGAGGTATATTGTTTGTATCCACCTGCAGATATTTTTGTGAAGGATTTTCATGAGTGGAATTTTGAAAGCTAAAAGTCAACTTGGAATCTTGTGTCTTCTATAAAACATGGCAAAAGATCTTCTTTGACACTTTCAAGGAGTTACATTTGAACGGAAACCTCAGTTCCTACTTTTGTGCATCTCTTATCTATGTATAATACAAACCGGAACATACCTTTAAAATGAGCAGTTTAGCTTGCAATTCTGCTTGTCTAATCCTTGTACTATATTCAGTTTCAATTCTGCAATAGAAGAAATATTGTATGTGAGCGCCCTTATCTGCACCATGATTGACATTATATAACAGACACCACTTACCAATATGGCACTGTTCACACTAACATCATAATTTCTGTCACTGGCAAAAGCTATGGCATTGTGGTAGATCTATTTTCAACTAGATCCATAAAAGAACATTGAATAAAGAATATTCACTAATGAGATGCAAAAAAAAAATCTTCCTTTCTTAAAGGGGTTGTCCACATTTGAGGATAATCATTTTTTTATGGCTTAAATGCATGTATTTAGGGCTAAAAAATCAGTTTTGCAATTGGGTTTCATTAAGCATCTTGCACTTTTTGGCTTTTACAGGCTCTTTGTTTCCCGGCACATTCAACTTTGATGTGGTCTGTGGTCATAAATCAGCTGAGAGGAGCTCAGAAAAAAAAGAAAAAATGAGCTACAGACTCCAAATTACATCATAGCGAACAGGTACAGAGAAGAGAGACCAAGATTTTTAAGGCAATGAGTGAACTGCAAGACAGGTTATCATCAAACTTGGGGTTATTCAGTTTGGAAAAAAACTAAGGCTTAGGGGTGATCTAATGACAATGTACAAATATATGAGGGGACAGTATGGAAATCTTTCAAATGATCTTTATACACCTAAGCCTGTGACGGTGATAAGGGGGCATCCTCTGTCAGAGGAAAGAAGGTTTAGTCATAATCACAGTTGCAGATTCTCCATTGTAAGAGCAATAAGACTATGGATTCTTTACGGTAAGAGCAGTGAGACTATGGATTCTTTATTGTAAGAGCAGTGACACTATAGATTCTTTACTGTAAGAGCAGTGAGACTATGGATTCTTTACTGTAAGAGCAGTGAGACTGGATTCTTTACTGTAAGAGCAGTGAGACTATGGATTCTTTACTGTAAGAGTAGTGAGACTATGGATTCTTTACTGTAAGAGTAGTGAGACTATGGATTCTTTACTGTAAGAGCAGTGACACTATGGATTCTTTACCGTAAGAGCAGTGAGACTATGGATTCTTTACTGTAAGAGCAGTGAGACTATGGATTCTTTACAGTAAGAGCAGTGAGACTATGGATTCTTTACAGTAAGAGCAGTGAGATTGTGGAACTCTCCTCCACATGATGTTGTAATGGTTGATTCACTACTCAAATTCAAGGAGGGCCTGGATGCTTTTCTTGAAAATTATAATATAGCAAGTTATGGGCACTAGATTCTCTGATGGGGCGTTGATCCAGGAAACTAGTCTGATTGCTGTATGTGGAGTCAGGAAGGAATTTTTCCCCTGTTATGGGGCTATTAGCATCTTTTTCATGGGGGTTTTGCCTTCCTCTGGATCAACATGTTAGGCTATATTAATATAAATGTCCACATACACGGCATATTACACACTAAATGATAGAATATAGCTTATGCCCATCAAAACGCATAGATATCACTCATAGTTCTGTACATGTAATGACAGGTGCCCAAGAGAGTGAGTAGTTCAAAACAAAAAAGTATACTACTACTAACAAAAGAGAGAAAAGCAAGTCTATTCAGACATTAAATATATTTTATTCAGTTCAAACTACAAAATATTTAAAAACACAATGCATAAAAAAAACACAGGTTACCACTAGGTGGCACTATTACTCCTAATGTCAAAGAGAGATTTTTACACGGTCATAAGTAAAAAGCAGTAGTGCAGTGTTAGTAGTAACTGTCTCCAGGAAATGGCTGAACCAAAAGAAAGCCAGCCAACAATTCTATTGACTGACACTGCAACATAGACTATCATATCACATGAAACACAACCATGAACACTGCCTGATGGGGAGTAAAGCACCACCAAACAACCCCAACGCACATTTCGGCTTGTCACAGCCTTCCTCTGGGGTACTGCTATACTCACATTAGCTACCTTATATAGGTAGAGGATGTCATGTGAAACTCATGCACACCTGCAGACTCAATCCCTCATTAGCGTGCACCGCCCCAAACACATTCATTGATTTAGCCTGTGATCATAGCATCTCCTCCCTCATGTGTATCAGTGCACACCCCGCATGCTGCTGATCAGCACCGCCCCCGCCCCTCCACCGCGCAACGTGACCTCCTCCGGGCCCATAGGTGGCGCACATCGTGTTCACCCATCCAGAGGGGCGCATCCCAGGGTCTCGTCATGGGAAGCGGTCCGGTGACGCAGCCCGAAATCAACGCCAACAAAGTGACGGGGACGTGAGTCACCGGAGCACCACCCATAGAGACACCCCCCGGATGCGCGCGTCCGGACAGGCAAAGCGCGTGCGCACATAGGGTCCGGACATGCGAGTATCAGCGCTGGAGGAGCCTTAATAGGTAAACATTATCTATAGCTTAAACAAGCGCATGATAAATATCTTGACACAGTCAGCACAGTGAAAATGACAGGGTAAATGGGGAATAAAAGAGAAAAAAAAACCACCATAAGACTGACAAGATCCAGGATCGGATAGACCCACATCAATCTAACAGGTTTATAGGCTGCACACCACTATATAGCATCACAACATGCGATGGACATACATTCATTTATATTGCGGTACTCAAAGTTATACTAATCTACTGGTGTGAACTCTATTATCTATCAAGCATCACCCCACAACTTAAAGCACATTATGACCCATTATCCAATTTCATAAATTGCCTATGGTAAACATAAAACATATATCAAAGAATAAGGGAGAGAGAGGATATGGGGAGGGGGTGCGGGAGGGGGAGGATGGAAGAGACAGAAGATAAAGGGCCACCTAAACAGTACAAAAGCCTAATACACTCGCCCCCATACTACACAAATATACACAGGGCAATTACATTCCTCAGATACATGTATTACACCTATAGGTTATGCTATCATAGAAAAATCATAGCACAAAGATAGCAACCAAACTATCTCCAATATACACAAATAATAACCATGTAAACAGCGTATTGCATTGCCCACATACATAAGAGAATATGAGGAGGAGGAAGACACAGAAGAACATAAAGCAGATTATCCTCCATCGCCATCACTTTATTAATGGTTCGTCTCTTTGCCTGAATGTTAGGCTTCCGCCATGTTTCCCCCATGTTTGGCTATATGTTAAACTCGATGGACTTTTGTCTACCTTCAACTTTAAAAACTATGAAACTATATTGGGCTGCTGTGATGACACAGCTTCTGATCTTAATTAGCCAGACGCCTAGATTTGTTAGGCCAAGAGAGATACACTATTGTGTTTGTGTTGACTTTTGAATATATGTGTTTTTCTTTGGCTGGTCAAGAAGGACATACTAGTATTTGTATAAACCTGAATGTTGACTTCTCTTGGTCTGGAAACAATAATGTTTGTTAATATGCTAATTACATATTGTACTAAGCCAGCTAGTTGTTGATTTAAAGAGCTGGGGGATACAAACTATACAAATTGATTAAATGCTCAAACGATGAGACCTGAGCCCTTCACCTTTCCCCCTGACCTGTGAATGATGACCTTAGCCACTTATATAAATATAAAAAGGGATTTCTATCCTGCTGCAAGAGAATCATATTCAGAGTGACTCTTCAGGACAGTAGTTTTGGTAGCATGGCTCCATCTAGAGAGACACAGATTTGGATTCTACAGGATTCCAGCCTAAGGGTACACGGCCCTGGCTGAAAGGATACAGATCTCCTCCACTGACCATCAGAGAACCCATGGATACATATGGGAAACCAGGTTGGGACAATGAGGTCACCTGGCTCCATGGATATGTTGTTTGGGGTTGCCAGGTGGGACCCTCTGGTCGCCTGGAACCCATGGAGACGTTCGGAGAAGCCAGATTGGTTATCTGGTCCCATGAAAACTCTCGGAGAAGCCGGGGTGGGACCCTCAGGTCTTCTGGCCTTGTATCTCGATGGACTGTCAGCTTCCTAAGCTTTCCACTACCTCCTCTCTGTGGGTGCCCGCCAAAAGCGGGGAACCACTGGTTGAGTTAGTTTGCCCTGGAAGTTCCAAAGTCGCAGTTGATTCATTTCCGGCGGGCCAGCGGAAGGGTGAGACTATGTAATTTTGCACCATCTTGGGTATTTGCTGGGACTGTTCTATGTGTTTATTGTCCGTTTGGTGGTTCAATAAAGTATTTTCACACCCATTTTCTGCAACACTCACGGCTTGTTCTACAGACTCCGGCACTTGTCCATCACCTCTAGTTGCAGTTGTGACTTCTTCGAAGGACCCCTGGAAGCTGCATGCGTATATCTTCATTTGGACTACCATTTTCTCTAAGACAGGTAGGAATCACTCTTTTGGTATTTTATGAGTGGTTTGCAGCACATCTCTTTTCTTTTTATCATTTTATTAAAAAACAATTGCAAAAATTATTTTTATTCCCAATCACAAGCATTAAAAAAAAGTTCCCACAGGTGATCAAGCCCTTTAACGATCTCCTTCCCTTTGATCCTATTTTATCGTGTATTAGAATTAAAACTGACAAACAAATCTTCTCTGCATGCTCCAGGAGCTCACCCTGCCTTCTATTTTCCCTTTACTGTCCTGTGTCTGGCTGTTAGATAGCTGGCTGAAGCATGAGTCTCCCCCTCTGCAGCAGGACACAAAAATCATTCAGCTCTACCCCTTCAGTCATGGAAGTTTAGCCCTACAGAGTTTCTATTAGACTATTTCAGGAACAGTTTTACACTTCCCCTAATATGTTTGTGCAGTAAGTGAGTTTTAATCTTGCCACCGCAGCAAGTGAGCTGGTGGGAACCGGGATCCTTCATGGGGTAAAAGTTGCAAAAATGAATATAAAGTTTTGTGACATCTCATAAGTTAGATCCCTCACGTTTTAGGTTGAATCCAGGTATGAAGGGGATGAAGATAAAGAAGTGATCTCTTCCCAAGAACAGATTTATTTGGTTGTTAAGTTCAGCTCTTCCAGCTTTTCGTTTTCTAATTGCATTCAACGGTCCATGGTGTTTATTATGGTTTTTATGGGTGTGATGAACACAGGGTTAACCATAATCTGGGTGGTGATTAGTGATGACTTTGGTTATGGATTTACAAGGTAACACAGGTAGAATATTCTTGTATATTTCTCAAAGGGGCTGTCCACTAGTCCACGATGCAGAAAAATATCTTTATACAGAAACCTATACCTAAACACATGAAGGGCTTGTCTCATGTTTTTTGTTCAGGAGCATACGGCTCCTCTGCCTCCTGGCTTCCTGGGGAATGGTACATTTTTGAAGATTGACAGGTCGGAGTCAGACCTACAGCATGATTGCGTTGCTGGCCTGAATTGTGTGTTCTTCCATGCTTAAAGCAAAGGCAGCTTTGCCCCTGCAGCATAGGGCACTGAAATTGCCTGGATCCAATGTGCTGGCCAGCTTTAAAGCAGCACTTGAAAGCTCTAAAGCAAAGAGCTTACAAGCGTGCACTTCTTGTCTAAGAAGCAGGAAACTGCTAGATTGCAGAAGTGGACAGTATTCGAATAAATAAGAAATATAGAGTTGGTGCAAATCGATTTGCAGGATCCAGTCCAGCGGCCAAGGCAGTAATATGTGGGTGCTGGACGGGAGCCATGAGAATAGCCTACTACTTGCCGAAATATGCAGCTCTTCTTTTGATTGGCCAGCCTGGCACAAGTCATCATTGCGGTGTGACACACGTGATATTCCGCCAGGTTGACTAATTAAAAGAAGAGCCGCTGATGTCGGGAGGTTGGAGGCGGTTCTCAGGGCTCCAGTCCAGAGATTAATGGCCTGGTTGCAAGACCGGACTCTACAAATTGATTCACACTAATTCTAGAACAGTGCACAACAAATTAAGGCTGCGTGCCCACTATGCGTTTTTCAAGCGTTTTTGCCGCGGAATTTCCGCAGCGAAAACGCTTAAAAAACGCTTGGTAATACGTGCCCCATGGTCCCCAATGATAATCCGCATGTGCTGTGCACATGCTGCGGAAATTTCTGCTGCGGATTATCATTGCGGAAAAATCCGCATGTCCATTAATTTTGCGGACACACAGCGTAATCACCGCCATTGACTTGCATTGGACCGCGTGACATCCGCATCACTACATGTGCACAAGCTGATATCACACGGTTCAATGTGCGGATGGTACCCAGGTCTGGAGGAGAGGAGACTCTCATCCAGACCTGGGTACCATAGAAACTGTAAAAAAAAGAATTTAAAATAAAAAATAAAGATTATACTCACCTTCCGATGTCGTCCTGGTGTTTTCTCCTTTCCGTCTGGTCTGCTGTATGGGTCGCGGTGTTGTGAAGGACCTGCCATGACATCATTGAGTCATGTGACCTGTCACATGACTCAATGACGTCACCGCAGGTCCTTCACACCACCGCGAGCCGCCCAAGACACCGGACGCAGCAGAGAAAACACCGGGAGGACATCGGAAGGTGAGTATAATCTTTTTTTTTTATTTTTTACCATTCTTATTCTTTTTTTTTTTAACTAACTTGGTCACACTACTATAAATCCATGCTGGTTGCATGGATTTATATAGTGTGAACAAGTTGTCAAGCACTTTCCCAAGTGATGCTAAAATCGCTTGGAAAGCGCTTGATAACCCGCATGCGGAAATGCATGCAAAGACGCTTGACAAACACTTCTACCTTGCGGGAAAAACGCAGGGAGAAGCAGAAAAAATATGCAGCATTTCTGCATTGTGGGCACATAGCCTAAGAATCCCTTGGTTCTTCAGAATGGAGAGGATTTTTAATAACGGGTACATTGCAAAGTTGGTTGTTTTTATAAAAACTTTGAAATTTTACCGATTTAATAATATGAGAAAGCCCCTTTAACACAGCACAATCCATTGAACTTGTCAAGCTTCGTATGCTTTTGCATCTAGATATCTTGCTACATCATGGTATGTGCTTCAGGTTATGAAATGCAACATTTGCATGTGCTGTATGTTGCATTTTTGCACTAAGTTTCCAAAATGCTATACCACACTCAAAGGCGAAAGCATAAAGCTGCCCATATGTTGCCCATTTTTTCATATTGAGACGGGCATTGTACACAAATGCTTACCTGAGAAAGTTTCCAGATGATCGGATAAGTTCCACTGTCTGCTGATGACTGAATCCTTCCACGTCTACTCCATTAATATTAGTGATCATATCACCTGAAATATTCAAGATTATAGCAAAAATAATTAACTACGTCATGAGTAGACATATACTTTTTACAAAGATGTATGATAAACATTTGTATCTGGTAATGGTAAGATATTAAAGTCTCATTTAAAATTTGTAACTCAAAAATTAATAAATGGAACTATGAAATCTGGTTGTAAGATTGGTTTCCTAATGTGTAGGTTTCTATCTTAAGGTCAAATATTAGGGAAAGGGATCTGGATAGTATTAGCAGGCACATTGTTTTTTTTGTGAAAATTAAGGGGTTTCTCCAGAAATAGAAAAAAATAAAATAAATAAATAAAACATTTAATTCTAAATAAATTCCTAAATACCTATAATTAGCAAATCACACTTATTTTGTATAGTGAGGTAATCACTATGGAACATTATAATGTCCACCGATTTGTTACTTTGTCAGAAACGTGTTCTAGCATATTAATAGGACAGGTGCTTTTAAACATGTGTAAAAAGATGGCAGGAGTGCTTAGGTAAGAAGAGGCTGCTCACACTGCTGTCCAACCTGTGTATCTCATCTCATACTGGAAATACTAGGGACAATGAGGTAAGAAGATGCTGCTCACATTGCTGTCCACCCTGTCTATCTGATCTAATACTGGAGATACCAGGAGTTCTGAGGTGAGAAGATGCTGCTCACATTGCTGTCCACCCTGTCTATCTAATTTAATATTGGAGATCCCAGGGGTGCTGACTGCTGAGGTAAGAAGAGGCTGCTCACACTGTTGTCCACCCTGTCTATCTGATCTAATATTGGAGATGGCAGGAGTGCTGAGGTAATAAGATGCTGCTCACAATGCTGTCCAACTTGTATATCTCATCTAATACTGGAAATAACCTGGGGTACTGAGGTAAGAAGAGTCTGCTCACATTGCTGTCCACCCTGTCTATCTGATCTAATACTGGAGATACGAGGGGTGCTGAGGTAAGAAGAGGCTTCTCAAACTGCTGTCCACCTTGTCTATCTGATCTAATACTGGAGATACCAGGAGTTCTGAGGCAAGACGAGGCTGCACTGCTGTCCACCCTGTCTTTCTGATCTAATACTAGACATGCCAGTAGTGCTGAGGTAAGAAGAGGCTACTCACACTGCTGTCCACCCTGTCTATCTAATTTAATACTGGAAATAAAAGGGGTGTTGAGGTAAGAAGAGGCTTCTCAAACTGCTGTCCATCCTTTCTATCTGATCTCATACTAGAGATACCAGGGGTGCTGAGTAAGAAGATGCTGCTCACACTTCTGCCCACCGTAAGGTGGCTCTATCAATGGTCACCTGGCAGCTCTAAAATAGCTACCACGAACAGACTTGGTACAAGTTACTCCTTTTCCCAGAGCCCTGGGGGTGCCCTGGCCTTCACCCATTAATCCCTATACAGGAATATGGACTTTCACAGGGGTCCCTGGGCAAGGGCCACAGAGTCTGTTGCTATTCGGGTAGCAAAGGTACAACATTGTCAGGCAGGAGAAGCGTCAATAAACAAGCCGAGTTCAAAACAGGAAAGCACAAATACAACACAGGAGTAGAAATAACAGACCTAAACCAGGGAAGCACAAAGCTATATCTGGCAGCTTTCAGCAGTAAGCTGTAAACTTAATTAGAGTGTGGTGCTCTCCAATTGGCTAGAGCAGGGAGCTGATAACTCCAGCTGGACAGCACACACACCCATACTGCCAGACTGGATGGCACTGTATGTCCCAGCCACCCAAATCTAAGTGGCTGGACAGAGCCTGTGCCTTCCAGAGTTTCTGGTTCCAACGTCTCTATCACCAGCACCTGGCAACAGAAGCAGACATTGCATGAGCAGGTCCTGGTGGAGATGTGATACCTACCCTGTTTGTTCTAAAACTGGAGGTACCAGAAGTGTTGAGGTAAAAAGAGGCTGCTCACACCCCTGTCCACCTTGTTTGCCTGAGCTAATACTGGAAATACCAGGAATGCTGAGGTAAGAAGAGACTGCTTACACTGCTGCCCACCCTGTCTATCTGATTCAATACCGGAGGTACCAGGGGTGCTGAGGCAAGAAGGGACTGCTTACACTGCTGTCCACCCTGTCTATCTGATTTAATACCGGAGATACCAGGGGTGCTGAGTTAAGAAGGGACTGCTTACACTGCTGTCCACCCTGTCTATCTGATCTAATACTGGAGATACCCGGAGTGCTGAGGATAGAAGACGCTGCTCACACTGCTGTCCACCCTGTCTATCTGATCTAATACTGGTGATACCAGGAGTGCTGAGGTTAGAAGAGGCTGCTCACACTGCTGTCCACTCTGTCTATCTGATCTAAGACTGGATGTACCAGGGGTAGTAAGGAAAAAATAGGCTGCTTGCAAAATGAGTATGATTTGCTACTTAAAGGTAGTTTGGAATTTATTTCTAATGATATTTTCTTGATTTTTCAGATATTCCCTGAAAACTTCTTTAAGTGTATCAGAAGACATGCAACCAAAACTCTGGTCATAGATATACTTTTAGCAAATACAGTATAGAGGTTTTCCAGTCCTGTTACATTGTTTACAATCAATGGAGTGAAATAGCAAAAGGAGAAATGCATGTGGCATGTGGACACATGAACACTGCAGCCAGTCACTGTCACTGTCATAGTAGTGACATGTTCACACCACAAAGGTCATTGATGTGGCTGCAGCGATCACATGTCAATGCAAAACAATGTTATTAGAGCTGAGTGAACATAAACCGGTAGGGGAACAGGGAACCATCATCGTGGGAACTGCAGGGCATGAAAAAGTTTTACTCCTTTTGTTATTTTATACATTTGTGTGCTCTTTTTAAAAAAATATAGAAGTGAAAAACATCTTTCATAAGAGTTTTCAGGGGCTATAATATTGCTATAGCGCTAGGACAGGCAAAAAATCAGTGTGATTCTTACTTACGACACCACTGCCAGGTAACTGCATAAATAGGCTTGTTTACATGTCTACAGCGCCATACATGAGAACTACAACTCCTAGCATGCATCTACTAGAAACTGGTAATACATGCTAGGAGTGGTACTTGAGAACCACAAATCCATTTCTGGTTCTTCCTCCATATTTTGTTCCAGCGTATGATCACTTTTATATGATTACTAAGGGAGGAAGATATAGACACTGACCGGCTCTCAGTCCAGCATGGCTAGATGGGCTGTCCTCATGCACTTTGTACACGTATGTCCTCATGTCTATCCCGCGCACATGCTGCAGTTTGTATGTCTGTAATTCAAAGCATGAATAAAGGTAGCAGATTTTTGATTAAAGCAGTAAGTCTGAATGTTTAATTTAGTTACTTTGTAAGATGGTTTTATACTTTATTCAGAAAACTAAAAGATCAGCTCCATTTTCTGATACAGAACCCCCAAATCCCCTGCATATACATAGGATTTTACTGTAAAAATTCCAGTGGCCTGCAGTCACCACTAGAGGGAGCTTGGGAGCTTAATGAATACTTTCATATTGTGAACCTAATAATAAGAGAGTACATAGCAGGCCCCCTGCCTGTTTCTAGTGGTGTATTAAAGGGCATCTATTAGCAGGATTTCACCCTTCAAACTATTTATACAGCAGTGTTCAAAATAATAGCAGGGTGTTCAAAAACATTAGTTAAGCACAAAATATTTATACTAGTGTTTATTTCCATGCATTGAGTACATTGCATACTGTTTTCTAATTCAAAACATGAAGAGAAATGTATATGATTTTTAATACTTTACAGAAAATAACAGGAAATAAACATTGGGCCGTTCTAAAAAATAGCAGTGTCTGCATTTCTCTTTACAAACTCACAATGTGTCTTCTCTTTTTTTGAGGATTTAATGTTCCTGTGAATCACTAACCTAATATTTAGTTGTATACCCACAGTTTTTTTTAGAACTGCTTCACATCTATGTTGCATAGAGTTAACCAACTTCTGGCACCTGTCAACTGTTATTCCAGCCCAGGATGCTTTGACTACATCCCACAATTTTTTGCCATTTGTTGGCTTTGCCTCAAAAACAGCATTATTGATATCACCCCATAAGTGTTCTATTGGATTAAGGTCTTGGGATTGGTCTGGCCACTCCATAACCTCAATTTTGTTGGACTGGAACCAAGATTTTGCTCGTTTACTGGTGAGTTTAGGGTTGCTGTCTTGTTGAAACACCCATTTCAAGGGCATATCCTCTTCAGCGTAAGGCAACATGACCTCTTCAAGTATTTAACTTATGCAAACTGGTCCATGATCCCTGTTATGCGGTAAATAGGTTCGGCACCATAGTAAGAAAAACATGCTCATATCATGATGCTTGCACCACCATGCTTCACTGTCTTCAGAGTGTACTGTGGCTTGAATGCAGAGTTTGGGGGTCGTCTGACAAACTGTCTGCAGCCCTTGGACCCAAAAAAGAACAATTTTACTTTCATCAGTCCACAAAATGTTTCTCCATTTCTCTTTAGGCCAGGTGATGTGTTCTTTAGCAAATTGTATCCACTTCAGTACATGTCTTTTTTTTAACAATGGGACTTTGCTGGGACTTCTTGCTAAGAGATTAGCTCCACACAGGCGTCTTCTAACTGTCACAATACTCACATGTAACTTGAGAGTGTCTTTGATCATTCTGGAGCTGATCATTGGCTGAGACTTTGCCATTCTGGCTATTCTTCGATCCATTTGAATGGTAGTCTTCCATTCTCTTCCATGCTGGTTTTGCTTTCTATTTTATAGCATTGGAGATCATTTTAGCTGAACAGCCTATCATTGTCTGCACTTCTTTAGAAGTTTTACCCTCTCCAATTAACTTTTTAATCAAAGTACGCGGTTCTTCTGAACAATGTCTCAAACGACCCATATTTCTCAGGCTTTCAAGGAGAAATGCACGTACAACATGTGCTGGCTTCACCCTTAAATAAGGGCCACCTGATTCCCACCTGTTTCTTCACAGAATGATTGACCTCACTAATTGAACTCCACACTGCTATTATTTTGAACACCCCCCGGTACAATTAATTATTCAAATGCACAGACTCAAAAAACATGCAGATCATGAATGAGGAGTCTGGTGGTTTTCTTAGAATCTACAGCACCAACTGGTAAATTGGTTGACATGTGGTAATATAATTTATACCAAAAACAGTGATTAATCTTGTTAGTCATATTGGACTGCTATTATTTTGAACACTACTGTATATACATATGTACAATATACAACCACTCCTATCCTTATGTTCTGCTATTATTTGCATAGATTGCATGTGTAAAATGTTTGGATTTACCTGAATTTCAAAGCCAAATGGTTCATTGTCCTGTTTTGTAATAACCACTACTCTCCTGAAAAATGAAACACATCATACACTTAGAAATATATATTCAGGTATTACATTTACTCTCCAGTTTTGGTGTGCTAGAATATCCATCTTATGAATTACATTTTGCAAAAAAAATATATTAATATGGGTCCATCAGCAGAATATTCCACACAGAGCAGAATATTCTGCTGACAGATCTATGCTGACATGGATGACAGCTATTTAACCATGATGTTGGCACCCTGTGTGGTTTAGACACTGGCTACTAAATATTATTATGTAGAGAGTAAAATACAATCTAGGGGGGCCAATACTATAGAAGTTAAAAAGTTGGCTTTTAAGCGGCTAAAAACAGACTCATCAAGCTATTTGCGCCAGAATTCTGGAGAAATTTGTGCCAAAAAAACTGTCTTGTATGACTTACACCATATTTGTCATGTGTTATAGACATTTTTCTCCCCTTGGCTTTGCTGAAAGGGTTATGACTAGCCTGAAAAGCCTGTAGTAGGTGTAATAATAATAATATTAGCATCTACCTCCAATTAAAAATGTAGTATAGTTCTTCTGATTAGTTCTGCCGCTTTCTTCATGTGCAGTGCATTGCAGTAGCTTAGGTATCCATGGTTACGACCACTAGCAACCAACTAACTGTCACTATGTGAGTGGTCGTAACCATGGATACCTAAGCTACTGCAATGGCCTGCACATGAAGTAAGCAACATAGCTAATCAGGAGAACTATACAACATTTCTAATTGGAGGTATTTGCTAATATTATTATTACTACACATACTACATATTGAGAGAGGATCTTGGAGATGGGATTATCAGTTTAATATATACAGTACTGACAAATATGCCACAGTGTTCATAGCTTAGGCTATCCTAAACGCCTTTCTAGCACCCATCCTCCACAACGACCACCAGCCCGAACAATTGACACCCATGCAAGAGCTTGGTCTACTTTCAGAAATTGTTAATAATCACAAATATTGTATAATATTTCTTCACAGGTTTAGGTACCGCAGTGACATGAATGAGTTTTATTCTTACTATGCTTTAGTCAAAGGTTCATTGATTTTGGGCTAGAGGTTAGAAATGTGGGGAATTCCATCTGTTCTTAAATGAAACTGTCTCTAATTTCCTGGCAGCTTTTATAAAGCCTGATAGTGAAACAATTGATGAATAATGACATACAAATGTGAAAGAATATAATCATCTTTCTCAGTAATCAAAGATATTCTTAAAAAAAACAAGGAACTGAGTCTTCATCTTCTAAACTTGACTTTAATGTCAACGTTTTGGTATCAGAGACCCCTTCACCAGATCAAGCAAGGATTCACTATCAACTTGTAATAACATCCTATTTTCAAGAGCACGTTCTATACTCTATTACATGCACAAACCTGTTTGGTTCTGATCCTGTTGAGTCAATCAGTGAATTTGATCTTGACTTGATAAGCTGTAAAGAATGGAAATTCTGTCATTTGTACATCTATTAATGTTGACATTTCTTGGGTTCTCAAGAAGAGCGCTGTAGACACAATTCTTAACGTAAGGAACCTTCTACATTCCATAAAAATCTAATTCTACCAAAAAACAGAATTATTAGCTGTTCCTACTAAAACTAGCTCCTGAGATGACAGTTACACAGCTTTGAAGCTCTGACAGTAAAGAATCCTGCACAATTTTTCCCAGCCTGATGGAACCTTGATTATGTTTGTTTCGATAGTTGTTACAATTTTCCAGTAGTCTCAGTTTTATTTTAGTTTCATAGCTTTAACGTTGAAGGTAGACTTAAGTCCATCGAGTTCAACCTATAGCCTAACATGTTGATCCAGAGGAAGGCAAAAAAAACCCATGGGGCAGACATTAATAGCTCCCTATTAGGGGAAAAATGTATTCCCGACTCTATACGGTAATTAAACTAGTTCCCTGGATCAACAGAATCTAATGCCCATAACCTGTAATATTATATTTATCAAGAAAGGCATCCAGGCCCCTCTTGAATTTTAGTAGAATTCCAACATCATGTGGCAGAAAGTTCCATAGTCTCACTGCTCTTACAGTAAAGAATCTGCATCTGTGATTATGATTAAACTTTCTTTACTCTTGACATAGTTGATGCCCCCTTGTTCCTATCGCAGGCCTAAGTGTTAAAAGATCATTAGAAAAGTCTCTGCACTGTCCCCTCATATCGTACATTGTAATAAGATCACCCCTAAGCCTTTGTTTTTCCAAACTGACTAACCCCAAGTTTATTAACATATCTTGGTATTGCAGTCCTTCCATCTTCTCAAAACAAAATAAGCAAACTCATTCTAATTCTTGTCTCATAACTTGACAAAGATTGAAAAAGGTTTAATCTCTTGAGATGGCAAGGATTCTTTACTGTAAGAGCTATGAAATATATTACCTTAGAAAGATAGTTTACCTTAGATGATGGCCTAAAAAAATAAAAGATTTAAGGTGGCCATAAACATTAAAGTATGGTTAGCAAAACCCACTAACTTCAGTGGTTCTGGCCAACTAATTAATGTGTATTAGATGTTTAGCTGATTCTCATTTGGTAGATATCAGCGAAAAATAGATGGGGCATGTTGTGTTTCAATATGCCTAGTCCATTGTTCTCAAGCCAATGCCTGACGGCAGCTTGCCTCCTTATTCCTTTTGAGAATACATTCACGCATGACTGATCTAAATCCCGAAAGCATTTGTCAGAGTTAAACCCAAAGGGGGGGGAGAATAAATTAAGAGTGGCAATTCATAAGCTAGTCTTAGGCTGGAAAAGATGCACCATGATATATATATATATATATATATATATATATATATATATATATATATATATATATTATATATATATATACATATATTTATTTATTTTTTTTTATATATTTTTTACCATTTTTACTATAACCACTAAGCACCAAAAAAATAAAAAAATAAGGTTTTTGATAAATCTGTGTTGGGCTTTTGTATCTTAATATTGCTGTCATATTGTCACCAATCTAATGTCCTTTTGACTTTTCCAATATGTTCTATATAATTTGAAAAGTCATAAAGGTTTTTTTTTTTTGTAATATAAGCCATTCCCATTTATGTTCACAATTCCCTGTATCCTCTTGCTTTCACTAAAATAGTTTCCCCCATATATTTGAAGTTCATGTTCAAAAATAATTATTTAGAAGTGACACCTACCTGCTTGTGGCCCCGTGGTAATGTTGCTAAGGCCCCAACCAAGCAATGGCTTCCTCTACGACCATCCAAGTCGTTATTCCACAAAGTTTTGGAAGAAGCTCCGAAACCGCTAAGAACAAGGTTTTCCAGCTGAGATCCACACTTGTCCCGTGTCCGGGGCCTCATCGTAGACATGATGATGGTCTATCACCCGATTCCCTTCACAGAAATTTCATATCTGCTTAGAAAAGAGAAAATACATTGCCTGCTGCAAATGAGAACGGAAATATAGTGCTTGTGGTTTCCTATGTAAAGCTCGTAAATCTTTTTTTGATACCAGAGGAGCATTTTGTGTGTACATTAACCCTTGCACAACAAATTCTTCTCACACCTGACAACTGAAGAACCTTTGACAAAAAATGCGGGTACAGGAAGACTTGCAAAAGAATTTCTAGAAACTCATTACAAAAAAATATGAAAAAAAGAAAAACAAAAAATCTGATTTTTTCCCACTCTTCAAAAACATTCTGATGGGCTTAATTGGTTCCTAAGGGTCCTTCGATAGAGGGGCATGGCCATGTCCAAGTTTCCATTGAAGTTAGTTTCTAAGCTAAAGAAATCAAGTCAAATGGAGAACAATAACCCAAGTCAAGAGTCCATTTCATTCTAAGAGTCCCAGAATGATATTTTTGTAGAGGTATATGTGACATGAGAAATTTTTTGCTTTTCAAATTCAACCTTGATCTGAACCTGTTTCTTTACAATAGTCCTTGGTTTTAGAGCAATCATTGGTTTTTAACCATTTCAGTGTTCTTTACTTCCTCAATTCTATTTTACCTTACCCAGCTGATAAGTCGTTCTCCCCTTTTTCTTCTACTCATAGATGTGTTTTTCGCTCTTCTACCACGCTTCCTCTACACCCTTCACATCCACGCAACTTCTCACCCCCGTAGTCAAAGAAAGTGGCACGTTTGTTTCGTCCTTCGGTGGAGCCATCAGATACCACCACTAACTTATGTTTGTTAAATGACAACTCGTTTTATCAGGTCACGACAGAGGAGTTCAGGGGTGTATCTGCCTTGTCGCAGAATTCCTGAACTTCACAAAAATATGAACATATATTAGTACCGTTGATAAAAGTCACACGTTCATTAAGTTCAACAGAAGGATGGGAAATGATAAAAGGAAGGGGTATAGGTGCATGATCCAGTCTGCCCTAAAGAGCATATTTTTTACTCTGATCCCAAGTGGATCAATATTCAGAAGAAGAATTTTATACATGTACATAAGTATTGTGACATGCAGAAGTAGTGTTGTTGCTTCCAAGGCATCCAGCAACTGTTACAAATAACACAAGTACAGGAGACAGGAAGTGTTGTGCTTCAGAAGCATCCAGCAACTAGAGGGGTTAACACAGTCACAGGAGACAGGGCGTGTTTTAGCAGAGCCCCAGGGGGATTGTGGGGTACTTGTTATTGTAGTCTGGCTGAAGCTGAAGAGAAAGGTGGTGTGTTATCTGGATCTGGCAGAAGGCAACTGAACAGGATTCAGATCAGGAGAGAAACTAAACACAGGTCAGATAAACTCCCTGAGCTAACAGTGCAGAGTATTATTGGGCAGGAAGATAAGGACTGGAAGGAATTGTGTCACAGGAATCATCTCCCTCATTAACCCCCCCCCCTACATCTCCATGAAGGAAAAGCCTGTGGTTGTGTATACACAGAAGTGTGCTGCTAAGAGATCTAATCTATGCTGAATTATGCTACTGAAGAGACTTTAATACCGTGTCTGGTGAAGAAACTACTGTATTGTTACTGGAGCCAGTTGCTCAAGAAACTCAGACTGTACTGTAAAGAAGGTTGTGCTGTAATATCCCTGAATTGCACTGGCCATGCTTCAGATTAAATTCCACTGTTAAACTGTTGAAAAAGACTATTGTCAGTTGTGTCTGTCTTGTTGTGTGCCTGAGAGAAGCTGCAGCCTATGGTCGCCCTGAGTAACGGTTCCCTCTGGATTCCAAAGAATTCATGAAACACGTCTCGCCCTATCTAAACTTACCTGCGTGCGTGTAACATTGGTGGCCCGTATGGGGAATCCTGAGTGGGAATTAGCATGTAGAGGGAGAAGAGGAAAAGAGTCTGGAAAAACACATCAGCACAGCACCTCAATTCAACTCTGCTACACCAGTCAAAGGGGACCAGCCGTAAAGAAAACTCACTAGCAGCAATGGATGTGGAAATACAAATGGACAGAATTAGTGAGCTGCTTCTTCAGTTAACCTGTGAAGAATTGAGAACAGTAGCAGAATATATAAAGATGTCAGAAGAACAGATTTCTAAAGCACACAACCGCAGGCAACTGTTAGAGGCCATTAATACAAAAATGGATGCTGGGGGAGAAAGAAGCTGAAGACGTCATAGGGACGTTCCTCTAGGAGCTAACACAATTTCTAACCAGGTTGAAGTTGGAGGATGGTGGGGCGGCACCAATTACCAAAAGCGGGAATCTCCGTCCACAGACTGAACTACAGGAATTGAAAGAACAATTCAAAGCCCTAACAACAGCCCTGCCGGAATCGACCAAAACCTCTGAATGGGTGACAGACTCAGACAGAACCTTTACCCTGCTCGGGTTAGATAAATCAGGAAGACTGTCCTCTCTAACACCACAAATCACCATAAGGAAAGAATTCAAGATCCTGGGACAGATTGGAGAGTGTGAACAGAAAGAGAAACTGTCTTATATGAACTTGTTGCACTAGATCGATGCAGGCTTACAGAAAGTCTACCAGCCAGATGAGATCGTTGAGGGGGTGGTGAAAGCAATCAGCCCAGGACTGAACCTCCGCAGTATGCTAGAAATGAAGAGTCAATTGACCTTGCAATAGCTGAAGATGATTTTAAAAGGGCACTATAAAGAAGAGAGCCCTTCAGAATTGTTCCACCGACTCATTAACATCTCACAGGAAAATAATGAATCACCCCAAAGTTTCTTGTTCAGAGCAGTTGAACTGAAGGATAGACTGTTGTTTGCATCCAGAGATGTAGAAGCGGAAGAGAAATTTGATGCTGGACTAGTCCAGAAGAAGTTCTTGAGATCATTGGGAACGGGGTTAATCAGCAAAGACGTCAAGTTGCAGCTGAAAGAGAACCTAGAAGATCCTGGCATTCCGAACAAAGTCCTAATTGAAAAAATGAATGAGTCAGCTAGTTTGGAGTCAGAGGGCGAGCAGAAGTTAAAGAAAGGCTCTTCTCCTAAAATCACCAAAATGAGTCAGCTGAAGTTGGAGATCCCCGGTGGCCAGTCCGAAGATCATGATGGAGACCCTCCAGTGCCACCTCCGAGAGGGAACCTTAAATCACCAACAAAAGAGAGGACCGCCAGCGCTGACTGGGAGGAACTAATAGGAGAACTGCAAGCCGAGTTGATTCGTTCCAGGTCAGAACCTGTATCCCTCAGACCCAGGAGTGAGTTCCAGAACAGAAGATATCCGGCTTGTGAAGTGTGCCGTTTATCAAATCAGAGAACGGTGTGTGTCCACTGTCTAAGATGTGGTGAGGAAGGACATTATGCCAAGGAATGCCAATGGTCACGGTCGTTTGGGTTAAAAGACAGGAAGTTGCCAGTGTGGGGCGACTGGTAACCGCGACAAGGAGTAGTCCCCAGAAGCAAATCCAAATCTCACCAAACCTCAAAACGGCACATGAGGTAAAATGGCTGCATCAGTACTATCCCCAAGTGTGTTCCCGTCTACAACAGCTGCAAGAGAGACAGGGGCATCAGTTACTTAATGCCCAGTGGGGAGGTCAAACGATGTACTCCTGGGAGGAGGATTCTTTGGTCAGTAAAGATAACCTCAACAGCCTAATCGGTGAAAGGTGCTTTATACAGTACCAGCTAGATGGACTCCTGGTAAAAGCACTGTGGGACACAGGAGCCCAAGCGAGCCTTTTAAATGAAGAATGGAGAAGGCGGTACCTGCCACATACCTGCCTTCAGTCACTAAAAGAACTCTTAGGACCAGTGGAAATCCATGGCAAAGCTGTCAACCAGACAGAAATCCCTTTCATAGGCTGGGTGGAAGTGACTTTCCAACTGAAGGCCACGAAGAACAGTAACACCATCGAGATTTCGGTACCTTTTTTCGTGACCAGTGATTAGAATGTGGCAGAGGATCCTATCCTGGGTTATAATTAGTGATGAGCAAACGCGCTCGCCACTGCTCGGTACTCGCCGAGTATTTCCGGGTTGCTCGCGCTGGAACTCGGGTCACCTCTCTGCATGTTTGGCGCTCTTTAGAGAGCCAATGAACATGCAGGGATTGTTTGCCACACACTGTAATGCCGCAGCCATGTGGGTTGTGGCATTACAGTGATTGGCTGGCCACACAGCATCATCAGGTGTATATCAGGCCTGGTGCCGCCATGCTCGTCACAGTCTACTCCGGAATCAGGCAGTGTAGGGAGAGGTGCTGCTGAGCTAGGGAGAGATTCGCTTGTTTCTTAGTTAGTGTAGGTATACCACAACATATTCTACACATACTGTATCCATCTCAACTAACAGTCCATCTGAGGACTAATCCAGCTGCATAGATATCAGTTCTAGGCAGGCAGTGTACGTGGCAGACTGCAGTGCATATAGCAAGAGGGTCCATTCCAGTTCTGTCTGCTGCTGGTGCTTTTACAGATATTTCTAGAAATAGCCCCAGGTATCAGGGGCCAGGAATAATTTTTTCTTGGATCTTAATCCTGATTATTTGCTTAACCACTTCGCGCCAGAGCCTGTTTTTGCCTTCGTGACCAGGCCAATTTTTTCAATTCTGACCACTGTCACTTTATGAAGTAATTACTCTGGAACGCTTCAACGGATTCCCCTGATTCTGAGACTGTTTTTTCGTGACATATTTTACTTCATGATAGTGGTAAAATTTCTTCAATATCACTTGCGTTTTATTTGTGAAAAAATCGGAAATTTGGCGGAAATTTTGAAAATTTAGCAATTTTCAAACTTTGAATTTTCATGCCCTTAAATCAGAGAGATATTGTAGAGCCCAGGGGATGGGGAGGACTCGGCGCCCGGGCCTCGTTGATAGTTTCAGGGGATGTCGCGGTAGTCGGCTCCCGGGCCCGTACTCTGGGCCTCTCTTTTAAAAGGGGGGTTGTTAATTATATGGAAGTTCGTGACGTCACCTGTGGTATCTGGTGAGAATCACCAGCGCTGCGGCAGTCCACTGAGGCCGGTGGTAAGGCAGCTTGATGGTATAGCTCCCCACAGGTGGAGCTAGGCCTCAGGGCAGCAGGGATGTAAGGATGCAGGACAGATATGACCCAGCCGGGTCGGAGCAAGAACAGGGACAGACAAGATAGTCACTTCAGTACCTTTTACTGATGGAAGTTCAGGCACACTCCGGAGCACTGTAGGGTGAAGGGTGCATTTCAGGATCCTCCCCAGTGAGCGGGTATAGGGCCTCCTGTCTCTTGCCTTTGTGTAATAAGTTTCTGACCTGCCTGAAGCTAGGCCTAACATGGTTTCTGGTCTGCACCGGCTGACCTTGTAGTAGGGCCTTCTCTTGGAGTGCACGCTCCCAGCTTACAGGGCCTGCGTGACTCCTGGCTCTGTTACGTATCAGCTCTCTGGTGTTCCTGGGACTTGAAGTCTTCCAGGGGTCTCCGGTTGTCTCTACAGGGGGGTATACGACCCTGTAGATGCGGACCCGGTGTCCGGTATATGTTTTCTGGGGTGAGCTGGTTAAGCTCCTCTGCCCCCAATGCTACTCACTCCTCTAGCCTTCGGCCTACTCGGGGCCCTCACTAGGCTATACACACTAGTGGCAGCTTGCCGCGCTTCACCGCTCTTATGGCGTCGGCACACCTTAAGCTCACTATGCTGAGCTACAACTGAGTCTGGACTGGGCTCCACTGCAGGCTGACCTCGCTCAGGCTTAACTACTGCAGGAACTCTCGCAACAGACTTGACTCTCCGTCGACTCCAGACTAGACTCAACTGCCTAGCTCCACCTTCCCTATTTATATCCCTAACGGGCTCCCTCTGGTGGTCTGAGGTGGAAGGTGGAGATGTGTGTATGCTGTGGGGGCCTCTTGTGGAGGAATCCGTTCACGCATCCTTCCAGGATCTGTGGTACCAAGCGCAGCTGGGTGCCACAATATGTTACACAAAATAGTTAATAAACAACATTTCCCACATGTCTACTTTACATCAGCACAATTTTGGAACCAAAATTTTTTTTGTTAGGAAACTATAAGGGTTAAAAGTTGACCAGCGATTTCTCATTTTTCCAACAAAATTTGCAAAAACATTTTTTTAGGGACCACATCTTATTTGAAGTGACTTTGAGGGGCCTTTATGACAGAAAATATCCAAAAGTGACACCATTCTAAAAACTGCACCCCTCAAGGTGCTCAAAACCACATTCAAGAAGTTTATTAACCCTTCAGGTGTTTCACGGGAATTTTTGGAATGTGGAAGAAAACAATGAACATTTAACTTTTTTTCACAAAAATGTTGCTTTAGACCCAATTTTTTTTTTTCACAAGGGTAACAGGAAAAAATGGAATACACAATTTGTAGTGCAATTTCTCATGAGCGCGCTGATACCTCATATGTGAGGGAAAACCACTGTTTGGGCGCACGGCAGGGTTCGGAAGGGAAGGAGCGCCATTAGACTTTTTGAATGTAAAATTTGTTTGAATAATTAGCAGACGCCATGTTGCGTTTGGAGAGCCCCGGATGTGCCTAAACAGTGGAAACCCCCCACAAGTGACACCATTTTGGAAACTAGACCCCTTAGGGAACTTATCTAGATGTGTGGTGAGCACCTTGAACCCCAAGGTACTTCACAGAAGTTTATAATAATCAGCTGTAAAAATAAAATTTTCACATTTTTCCCACAAAAACGTTTTTCATCCCTTAATTTTGCATTATCATAAGGGTTATAGGATAAATTGCACCATGAAATTTGTTGTGCAATTTCTCTTGAGTATGCCGATACCCCATATGTGGGGGAAAACCACTGCTTTGGTGTACGGCAGGGTTCGGAAGAGAAAGGAGCGTTATGTTGGCTGGGATAGGCAGCAGACACCATGTCACATTTGAAGAGTCGCTGACATGCCGAAACCCCCACAAGTGACCCCATTTTGTAAACTACACCTCTCAAGGAATTCATCTAGGGAAGTAGTGAGTATTTTTTAATTTTTAAATTCATACCATTGGGCAGTGAAGGAAACATAATTATAATTTTACCACAAAAAAATGTTTTACCCTCAGATTTTACATTTTCACACAGGGCAATGGGTAAAAATGGTGCCGAAATGTGTCACACAATTTCTTCTAAAAGTGGCAATACCCCATATGTGGCTGTATCGTACCGCTTAGCCATACGGCGAGATCTGGGGGGGACGGAGCGCTATTTGACAATTGGAGAACAAATTATTGTAGAATAGGCATTTGGATTTGGGAGCACAAAATTTTCTGAATTTCTTTTGGGGGGCAAGGGCCATTTCGCTTTTCCAGAGCCTTTCTGCTACCAGTAACTTGGAAGTCCCTTATATTTTTAACAGATGACGGACCTGAGTGGGGACTAGCTTTTTTTGAGGACTGAGTTGAAGCTTTTATTGGGAACATTTTACGTAACATTTATCCGGCGCTCTAGGCTGAGCACTTACATCAGGGTTTCCATCTAAATTTCCAAGTGATGTAATTCAGATGAAACCCCTGCGGGATCCATTCACTGTAATGAGGCAGCGGAGTTACTCTGGACTCTGTCTGGCCTCTGTTTAGCGGTGTCCTTTTTTTCAGAAGTGCACAAAACTGTGGCCAACCGCACTTTTATGCACGCCTAAAAAAACTGACACCGTGGGATCACAGGCCAGACGGCATCCACAGTGGCCTATATCTGCCTCATTACAGGGAATCTTCCGTCATGGGTTCCGTCTGAATCACGTATTTCAGAGATTTACATGGAAACTCTGGTGTAAGTGCTCAGCGCAGAGCGCAGGATAAATGTGAGCAGAGCCTTACTGCGATCTTTGGGAGACATAATAAACAAATCAGTAGCAGGTGAAGAATTGGTTTTATTTATTTTTTACGCTGTTCCTCGTGCGGTATAAGTGATGAGATTACTTTATTCTTCAGGTCGGTGCGATTACAGAGATACCAGATTTATATCGGGTTTTTATGACTGACAGCTGTCACACACTAAGAGACGCTTTTTTTTGCAAAATCTAGTTTTTGCATTGCCATATTTTGAGAGCTATAATTTTTCCATATTTCAGCCGGCAGAGTCATGTGACAGCTTGTTTTTTGCAGGACGAGTTGACATTTTTATTGGTACCATTTTTGGGTATGTGACATTTTTTGATCGCTTTCTATTCCGTTTTTTGGGAGGTAAAATTAACAAAAACCAACAATTTAGGAATTGTTTTTGAGTTTTTTTTTTATGCCGTTCTGCGTGTGGAAAAAGTGATAAGGCAGCATTATTCTTCGGGTCAGTACGTTTACAGCGATACTACACTTACTGTATTTTTTTTTTATGTTTTGGCGCTTTTACACAATAAAACAATTTTATAGAAAAATATTTTTTTTGCATCGCTTTATTCTGAGAGCTATAACCTTTTTATTTTTCGGCTGATGGAGCTGTATGGCGGCTTTTTTTTTGAGGAACAAGATGAC
Source organism: Phyllobates terribilis (assembly GCF_046119375.1). NCBI lineage: Eukaryota > Metazoa > Chordata > Amphibia > Anura > Dendrobatidae > Phyllobates > Phyllobates terribilis. Next base: position 143,270,050 of record NW_027362769.1, on the reverse strand, counting down.
GTTTTCAGCGGTACCATTTTTATTTCCATTTTGCTTTTTGATCGCATTTTTTTCCACTTTTTGTTTGGCGATATGATGAAAAAGCACAGTTTTTTGCTCCGTTTTTTATTTATTTTTATTACGGTGTGCACAGAAGGAGTTAACTAGTGTGACAGTTTTATAGATCGGGTTGTTTCGGATGCGGCTATACCAAATATGTGTACTTTTTTGTTTTTGCATAAATATACGGATTTATTGGTTTAATATTTTATTTATTTATTTTTAGTTATTTTGTGATTTTTTTTAACAGTTTGAAAACATTTTTTAGACTTTTTTTTTACATTTTTACTTAGTCCCTGTATGGGACATTAATTTTTATTTTTCTAATCACTGTTCTCATGCAATGCAATAGACATGTATTGCATTGCATGAGAGCTTTGCTGACAGTTTCACACTGTCTGTCTCCTGCTAGAGTTCAGCTGCAGTCTGAACCTAGCAGGACACCATATATGGCAGATCTGGAGGCAGTCATGTGACCTCCGGCTGCCATAACAACGTCAGGTCCTGGAAGACATCAGGGGGCTGTCTGAGAGGTAAGTGGACGACCTCCTCTCCTCTCACTATCTTCTAAATGCCGCGATCACTATAGATAGCGGCATATAGAAGATAGCAAAGGGTTAACATCATTGGGACCTGATCCAATCAGGTCCTGATGATGTCCCCTGTCAGAGCTGTCACTCTGAACCGTTCATAAACGTCGGCGCTGCACAGAGCCCTGGCAGCGCCGACGTTTATGTACAGTGGGCGGTTGGGAAGCTGTTAAAAAGCAATCCAGAGAACACCGTTTTTGTGCTCCATTTGCTTGTTTGCACTGCAGAATACAGCCAGATCCTTTCCATATTACAGCGCTAAAAATCCATCTATTTAAAACTGTGGTTTGTCCGTCACACGGATCACATATAATTGCGCTGAAAATTCTGCCATTTCTTGCCTCCACTGAAATTTTGTTGCAGTGTGTCAGCGAAGTTATTGACACGAAGTCGCTGTTAAAAATAGTTACCTATAGTCCAGCTATTTAAATCTGTGATTTGTCCGTCACACGGATCACATATAATTGCACTGAAAATTCTGCCATTTCTTGCCTCAATTGAAATTATGTTGCAGTGTGTCAGCAAAGTTATTGACACGAGGTTGCTGTTAAAAATAGTTACCTATGGGCCATCTATTTAAAACTGTGGTTTGTCCATCACACGGATCACATATAATTGCACTGAAAATTCTGTCATTTCTGGCCTCTGTTGAAATTTTGTTGCAGTGTGTCAGAAAAGTTATTGACATGAGGTCGGCGCTGTTAAAAATAGTTAACTACAGGCCAGCTATTTAAAACTGGTTTGTCTGTCACACGGATCACATATAATTGGGCTGAAAATTCTGCCATTTCTGGCCTCCATTGAAATTTTGTTGCAGTGTGTCAGCGAAGTTATTGACATGAGGTCGCTGTTAAAAATAGTTACCTACAGGCCAGCTATTTAAAACTGTGGTTTGTCCGTCACACGGATCACATATAATTGCGCTGAAAATTCTGCCATTTCTGGCCTCCATTGAAATTTTGTTGCAGTGTGTGAACGAAGTTAAATAGTTACCTACAGGCCATCTATTTAAAACTGTGGTTTGTCCATCACACGGATCACATATCACTGCGGTTCAAATCCAGCCATTTCTACTGAACGTGGAAAATATTGTCCGGGCAAGGCGCGCGGCAAGGGATGGGGAAGTGGACGTGATGGTGATGATGGTGCATGCAGAGGACGAGACCGAGGCCGTGGGCTAGCTGACTTTGTGCCACAACAAATACCCACATCCTCTTGCTCGACCTTCCTGTCCCAATTAATAGGGGACCGCAGAACACCACCATTGAACACAGAACAGTGTGAACAGGTTATTGGTTGGATAGCAAATAATGCTTCCAGTCACTTAGCCACCACCACCACCACCCTGTCTTCCACACGGTCAAGTCTCAGTAGCCGTGAATCTGGACCGCATATTCCTCACCCTCATCCTCCTTCCTTCCACCATGCCGAGTGCCCGGAGACAACTGATCCCACACTTGGACACTCCGAAGAGCTGTTCACTTTTCCATTTATAGATTCGGGCCTCTCGCCCGGCTCACTTGAGGTGGGGCAAGAGGAGATTGCATGTAGCGATGCCCAAATATCTGAACAGTCACGGTCACACGAAGGCGACGGAGAGAAACTGTCACAAGAGGTGGACGATGATGAGACACAATTGCCAGAAAGTCAGTAGGAGGACCAGGGTGCGGAAGTGGAAGACGAGGTGGTGGATGATATAGTAACTGACCCAACCTGGCAGGGGGACATACAGAGCGAGGACAGCAGCACACAGGGGGAGGGAGGCGTAGCACCACAACAGGCAGGAAGAAGGAGTGTGGTGGCCGCAGACAGAAGGCGGGCAACCGTTCCCCGTATCATCAACACGACGGAAGTTGCCAGTACAACTGTTAGGTCTTCCCGAGTCTGGTTGTTTTTTAAAGACTCTGCCGATAACCCCAAAAAGGCCATTTGCACCACCTGCCTGGCCAGCATCAGCAGGGTTGGCAAAACGACCAGCCTGACCACCACCAGCATGATCAGGCACATGGCAGCAAAGCACCCGACTAAGTGGGCCGAACTCCAGGGTCCCGGAACAGTGTCTGCGGGTGGCATCACTGCTTCTTCCGCTGTTGTGCATGCAAGCCAACTGTAACATACCTGGCGGCGTTCTTGCATAGGGCACCATCTCCCACTATGCAAGATCGCAAACTTGATCATCAGTCCAGTATGCTAGCCTGGCTTCTTTCCATGCTGTCTGCTTGCCTCTGTTCTGGCTGCTTAGGGCGGCGGCCCGGTCACTTCCTGTTTCTTGTAGCTGCTGTGAGCACACCCCTAATGCGTCCTCAGCCTTTTGCTGTCAGTCATTGGATATTTAAACCAGCTCCACATACAAGCTGGGGCCTGAGCAACTTTAACATTCAGTGTGCTCCTTGACTCTGAATGTGCCAGGTCCTGTTCTGTTTTCCCTGCCTGTCCGCCTTCCTGGAGGCTGTATTCCCAGGCCTGTCTGAACACGCTCCTAGCCTGTTCGTTTCTGCCTCTGGGGGCCGTATACCCAGGCTCGTTCCTGTATTTCGCTGCAGTAACAGTTCCTGTCTGAACTGTCTCCTAACCTGTTACTTGTTTTGTCTCTATGTCCGTTTCCTCCCTTTTGCTGCAGTGTCTGAACCAGCACTTGGCTATATCTAGGCTCGTTCCTGTATTTCGTTGCAGTACTGTTCCTGTCTGAACTGTCTCCTAACCTGTTATCTGTTTTGTCTCTTTGTCCGTTTCCTCTTTTTTTCTGCAGAGTCTGAACCTGCACCTAACTCCTGCTCGTTGTCGCTGTACTTCTGTTTGTGAGTTTGGAGTCCACTCGCTACTTCTTTGCAAGTACCTTGTGTGTATCTGGTTCTGCCTTTCCCTTCCGTCTAAACAGAGCCCTGTCCCCTCTGCTCCGTCTTTGCTCACCGCTTTGGCGGTTTATCTCTGCTCTGCCTTACTTACCGCTCTGGCGGTTTCTGCCCGCTCTGCGGTTTCGCTCTGCTTAGCCCTGTCCACCGCACCTGCGGTTTCGCTCTGCTCAGCCCTGTCCGCCGCACTTGCGGTTTCGCTCTGCTCAGCACTGTCCGCCGCACTTGCGGTTTCGCTCTGCTCAGCCTTGTCCACCGCACCTGCGGTTTTGCTCTGCCCAGCCTTGTCCACCGCACCTGCGGTTTCGCTCTGCTCAGCCTTGTCCACCGCACCTGCGGTTTCGCTTTACTCTGCTTCATTACCGCATCTGCGGCTCTGAACCCGTCTCCTAGTCTGTACTGGACCCTATCCAGCCTGTGCTCTAACCTGCCTGTTCCTGTATTCCCCGGTGTGGGTCAACAGCCGTATCCGGGGTCTGACCTTGTCCACTGCATCTGCGGTTTCGGTCTGCTCAGCCTTGTCCACCGCATATGCGGTTTCGCTCTGCTCTGCCTTGTCCACCGCATCTGCTGTTTCACTCTGCTCAGCCTTGTCCACCGCATCTGCGGTTTTGCTCTGCTCAGCCTTGTCCACCGCATCTGCGGTTTCGCTCTGCTTAGCCCTGTTCACCGCACCTGTGGTTTCGCTCTGCTCAGCCCTGTCCGCCGCACTTGCGGTTTCGCTCTGCTCAGCCCTGTCCGCCGCACTTGCGGTTTCGCTCTGCTCAGCCTTGTCCACCGCACCTGCGGTTTCGCTCTGCTCAGCCTTTTCCACCGCATCTGCGGTTTCGCTCTGCTCAGCCTTGTCCACCGCACCTGTGGTTTCGCTCTGCTCAGCCTTGTCCACCGCACCTGCGGTTTTGCTCTGCTCAGCCTTGTCCACCGCACCTGCGGTTTCGCTCTGCTCAGCCTTGTCCACCGCACCTGCGGTTTCGCTTTACTCTGCTTCATTACCGCATCTGCGGCTCTGAACCCGTCTCCTAGTCTGTACTGGACCCTATCCAGCCTGTGCTCTAACCTGCCTGTTCCTGTATTCCCCGGTGTGGGTCAACAGCCGTATCCGGGGTCTGACCTGGAGTCGCACCTGGTCTCTCGGCTCGGTTCCTCCCTGGTGAACGGCGTCATAGCCGTCGTGCGACCTGCGTCTGATCGGGTTGTTACTTAGTTACGCCCCTCCAGGCACTCTCCGGTTCATGGCACAGTGGGATCACTAATCATGCACACACCAGTCAGTCCGGGCGTGTGCATAACAGTTTGCTCAGGCCATGGTTCCCGTTGAGCTCCACGGCCCTTCGCTCTCAGAGACATTTTCTGGCAAAAACGTGCACCAAGAAAAAATTTTTTCGCAAGCTGATATCTAGGCGATGTATGCACCAGCCCAAATGGAGCTTTCTGCACTCGTTCCTGCAGATCCGCCACGGTACTATGGGGATCCTAAACAAAGCCGTGCGTTTGTGGAGCTATGCATGCTGCATTTCAAGTTCTACCCTCTCTATTTTCCTACTGATTGGTCTAAAGTGGCATTTATGTTATCCTACCTAGCGGGTGATGCCTTGAAATGGATCACCCTCCTATGGGAAGCATGGGATCCTATCGTCCTTGACCTGCAGGCCTTCCTGGTGGCCTTTCTAATGGTCTTCGATAACCCTAATCCTGGGGAATCTGTTGAAGCTGCCCTTCCCAGTGTCCCGGAGCAGCCCCGATGGGTGATGTGTGTGGGTAGCTCACCAGTTCTCCTGCCCGAAGAGACTGCTGCCCACCCAGAAACCAGACTGAAGATGGTCCCAAAGCAGGGACTCTACATCTTTAATGAATCTGGCGATACGTCCATCGAGGCGGAGGATACTCCCAAGTCTCTGCACCCCTCTAACCTGGCGGAGACCCTCCAGTTGCCTCCTGAATCCTCCGGGGTGCTACCTGTTAACGAATCGAGAGAGACTTTCCTACACCCTGTACCGGATACCTTGCCCACTTCATCCAGTGAGCTTGACCAAGTGTACTCCGAAACAGTGGTTACCCCTGAGTCTCTGCACCCCTACAACCAGGCGGAGGACCTCCAGTTGCCTCCTGAATCCTCCGGGGTGCTACCTGTTAACAAATGGAGAGAGACTTTCCTACACCCTGTATCGGATACCTCGCCCACTTCTTCCAGTGAGCTTGACCAAGTGTACTCCGAAGCAGTGGTTACCCCCGAGTCCCTGCACCCCTCCGGCCAGGCGGAGGACCTCCAGTTGTCTCCTGTATTCCCCGGGGTGCTACCTGGTAACAATTGCAGTGAAACTTTCCTACACCCTGTACCTGATACCTCCCCCACTTCTTCCTGTGAGCTGGACCAAGTGTTCCCCGAAGCAGTGGTTACCCCCGAGTCTCTGCACCCCTCCAACCAGGCGGAGGACCTCCAGTTGTCTCCTGTATTCCCCGGGGTGCTACCTGGTAACAATTTCAGTGAGACTTTCCTACACCCTGTACCTGATACCTCGCCAACTTCTTCCTGTGAGCTGGACCAAGTGTTCCCTGAAGCAGTGGTTACCCCCGAGTCTCTGCACCTCTCCAACCAGGCGGAGGACCTGCAGTTGTCTCCCGAATCCACTGGGATGCTACCTGTCAACAAATGGACAGAGACTTTTTTACACCTTGTACCTGGTCCTGTGCCCACTTCATCTAGTAAGCTTGGCAAAATGTACCCCGAAGCAGTAATTACCCCCGAGTCTCTGCACCCTTCTAACCAGGCGGAGGACCTCCAGTTGTCTCCTGAAGCCACCGGGGTGCTGCCTGTTATCAAATGGACAGAGACTTTCTTACACCCTGTACCTGGTACTTCGCCTACTTCATCTAGTAAGCTTGGCAAAATGTACTTCGAAGCAGTAATGACCCCCGAGTCTCCGCACCCCTCTAACCAGGCGGAGGACCTCCAGTTGTCTCCAGAATCCACCAGGGTGTTATCTGATAATAAGTGGACAGAGACTTTCCTGTGTGCTGTTCCTGGTACTTCACCCACTTCGTCTGTTGCTGAGGATGGGTGGATGGGAGGAAGCATCCTAGTTACCAAGATGATGAGATCAGTTTCGTTTCGTCTAGTGGACAGAAGAGGTAGTCCTCTTGAAGAGAAGGATTGGCCTCTAAATTCTCTGCGGAACACTCTTGCAGGCTTGAAGAAGAGGGGGCGTAAAGGGGGGGGTACTGTAACATACCTGGAAGCGTTCTTACATAGGGCACCATCTCCCACTATGCAAGATCGCAAACTTGATCATCAGTCCAGTCTGCTAGCCTGGCTTCTTTCCATGCTGTCTGCTTGCCTCTGTTGTGGCTGCTTAGGGCGGCGGCCCGGTCACTTCCTGTTGCTTGTAGCTGCTGTGGGCACACCCCTAATGCGTCCTCAGCCTATTGCTGTCAGTCATTGGATATTTAAACCAGCTCCACATACAAGCTGGGGCCTGAGCAACTTTAACATTCAGTGTACTCCTTGACTCTGAATGTACCAGGTCCTGTTCTGTTTTTCCCTGCCTGTCCGCCTTCCTGGAGGCTGTATTCCCAGGCCTGTCTGAACACGCTCCTAGCATGTTCGTTTCTGCCTCTGGGGGCCATATACCCAGGCTCATTCCTGTATTTCGCTGCAGTAACAGTTCCTGTCTGAACTGTCTCCTAACCTGTTACTTGTTTTGTTTCTATGTCCGTTTCCTCCCTTTTGCTGCAGTGTCTGAACCAGCTCTTGGCTATACCTAGGCTCGTTCCTATAATACACGCTAATCATGAGTAGATAGTATATAACGTGTCAAATATTAATAGCCATAGAATTGTTGCTCTATTCAATACTACCCTATTACGGACATATTAGGCTCCAACCAAAACAACACAACAACGAAAAAGGAGCCAACGGTTTTAAAGATATGCATCAAAATTTATTAGTACATAAATGATCAGACAAAAGCAGGAATCAGTGTGGAAAACACATGAGGAATAAAAACCCGCAACAACCCTCTCCACATGGGGGACACATTCAGGACCAAACAGTACAATTTAAGTCCGATATAGACTAAGTATTTGAGGAGTAACACCATACATAGATGATATGTCAATACTTATTTTCAAGTACAGCATATATACTGGACTAGAATACCCATGCTGTCCTATACTGCTGAGTGTATGTTTCCTATCATATGCCAGATATAACCATAAGTGACCTGCTAGAGTCACTATATATACATACCAGATATATCAAGCTTCAGCAGAAGACAGTCAGGGAATAGTCACATTACAGCTCATGCGACAATCTATCAAAGGAGGAACGTGATAGGTTACATGTATTACAGAACCTACCTGACATCATTATTAAACCCACGGATAAAGGGGGGAATATTGTCGTCTGGTCAAAACCCATGTATGAGAAAGAGGCATATCGCCAATTAAACAATAAAATCTGTTATAAAAAATTGACGTTTAATCCTCTCACCTCATACATGGCAGAATTGAAAACCATTATTAATAGGGCTATAGCTGAGGAAACCATTACTCAGGAATTGGCCTCAGCTCTCTTGATTTCTGAGCCGACTATTCCCACCCTTTATCTTTTACCAAAGATCCACAAGGATGCCGCAATCCCCCCTGGACGTTCCATCATTTCGGGTAGAGGGAATTTTCTTGAACATGTGAATAGGTGGATTGACTCCCATCTGCAGCCACTGGTGGAATGTCTGCCTTCATTCCTTAAAGATACCGGTGACCTTCTCAAAAAGGTAGACGGATTATATATTGAGGAAAACACCATCCTAGTGACTGCGGATGTGGAGTCATTATACACCAACATCAGGCATGCGGATGGCCTCTCCGCGGTCAGGTTTTTCCTAGACACCTCAGCCTTACCACTCACTTTGAGATCCCTCATTCTGGAACTATTGGAGTTCTCGCTCAATTATAATTTTTTCATTTTCAAGGGGTCCTTTTTCCTTCAGACCCAGGGGACAGCCATGGGTGCGGCCTTCGCGCCCTCCTATGCCAATCTGTTCCTGGGTCTGTGGGAGAGGGACCTCTACCTGTCAGATCATGATGAGTCGATGTGCCGTGTCCTTTTTTGGACGCGGTACATCGATGACATCTTCATGATCTGGCAGGGTCCTCCCTCATCCCTACAGATGTTTATGGACCAATTAAATGGTAATAATTCTAATATACACCTTACCTACCAGTCCAGCACACATCATGTTGAGTTCTTAGATGTGACACTTACAAGGGATGAGGCTAACTGTTTAGAAACCACTCTATTTCGTAAACCTACTTCTACTAATATGTTGCTGCACGCAACATCTTCACATCCCATGCACATGCTCAGATCAATACCGGTGGGGCAATTCCTGCGGGTTCGTAGGATTTGCTCCACTGATGCTGAATTCGAGAGACAGGCCTCTGAACTCAAAGAGAGATTCCTCGAGAGAGGATATAGCCATCATACAATCAAGAGGGCATATAATAGGGCCAGATTCTCATCTAGGTATAATTTGAGCTATGGCAATCAAAATAGAGGAGAGGACAAAGAGAAAGAAAAAGTGAGATTTATCACCAATTTTCACTCCCAATTTTCCCGGATGAGAGAGATATTGGCTAGATCCTGGCACATTCTCAAGGCAGACAATATTATATCCAGATTTATCCCAGACAAACCGTCTATTACCATCAGACGATCGAAGAATTTACGTGATCATCTGGTGCGTTCACATTACGAGGGGCCGGCGGGGACTACATTTCTAGATACCTATACTAAGAGGAGTGGATGTGTCCCTTGTGGTCGGTGCGTGGCATGCCCAAATGTGGAACACTGTGACACATTCTTTAAATCTGACGGGTCCAAAGTCTACAGGATCAATAGATTCATCACCTGTACTACTAGATATGTTATATACTTTGCCACGTGTCCATGTAGACTTATATATGTGGGCATGACTACCCGTCAATTTAAGGTGCGTGTCCGCGAGCACGTTTTGGGCATTATTGCAGTGGCTGACCACACGGACACATCCACCCTCAAAACCTTACCTCGACATTTTAAGATCCACCACAATTGTGATGCGCCGATGCTCAAAATAAGGGGCATCGACTGCATAATACCCAGTATACGGGGGGGTAAGGTGGGTCAACGATTGACCCAAATGGAATCCCGTTGGATTTGGTCCCTCAACACATTGCACCCAAAGGGACTCAATGAGAGCATTAGCTATTCCCCCTTTCTCTAATCCCTAGTATCTACCACAAAGTTCTATCTAAGGTGGCCACAGCTAATTGAGGCTAGATTTTATAATCTTAACTTCCAATATACATGGTTTTAATGATTTTAACTCACTGTTTTTCTTGCAATAATTAGGACTTACCTTTTGTCTGGTCGTTTCTTTTCTTCACTATCTGGGGGTGGTTTTTCGATCCGGCCGTGAGAATGGGCCCTCTGCCGGACGTGGTGTTCCGTCCGGTCCATGTGAATCTGCGGGGGACCATGGACGACAACCTGCATGGTGGAGATATTAAATTATTAAAGCTGTAAGATTATAATCTGTACTCATAGGTACATTTATTATACTACATGTAAATATCAATTCATGCTATAATGTTGTATAAAACGAAAAAGTGGACTGATATTTTCTTCAATGACATTTTTCTTCAATGACATTTTTCAATATTATGTATCTTAATGTTGTGTATCTTGCATATGAACATATGTTTTGTAGTATGTTGGGTGTCTATTGCACAATGGGTGTGCAGGGTACTGTTATATCTCCGGCATGTGTGTTATGTACACACATACATATGGGCGCACACAGCGCAATTTTGTTTATATATGTGTGTATATACACTGATAGACATCATCGCACACATGTATGTATTTGGGCGAATTATGGGGTATATATCTGATGACACAGCCAAATGTTGGCCCCCTAAAAAATGTAAAAAAAAAAATTTAAAATTATGTTTATATAACAAATAACATCATTTGTGTGTGTGCCTGTGATCGGATATGTATATACAACCGGGGATGCCAAATATATCCGGATGGGGTATCACCTGTTCTCTACATTTTTATTTTTAATATTTTTTACCTCACATGTCACACTTGGGTCTTTCCCTCCCCCCCCCCAGTTCATGTGTTCTTTCCCCTCTCTCTTTATTCTATCTTTTAGACATTCTTTGATATGTGGCATCATGGCCTTATAGAACTGACTCTCGTTATTTTAATGAGAGGGATGCGATGATACCTGGTCTAGTGAAGGAGACAGTCAGGTAAATGTGCGGAGTATGTGGGTCTGTGCGCCAGCCGGCTTTCCGTGTCCCAGTGACGTGAGGTGTTGTGGCTATTCTGTAGCCCCCGCTTCCGTCACATGACGCGGATGCTGGCCGGCGTCCGGATCCCCATGGTGACACACGTCACTTCCGGTCCCGCGGTCTTTGTGTTCTAGCGGTGTGCGGCGTCAGGGTTTATGCCCCGCCCCTCTGCTGTCACATGACGCGGATGCCAGCCGGCGTTCTACCTCCGCAATGACACTTTGTGTTCCAGCGGTGTGCGGCGTTAGGGCTTATGCCCCGCCCCTCCGCTGTCACATGACGCGGATGCCGGCTGGCGTCCTGGTCTCCGCAGTGACGCTGATATCACTTCCGGTCTTTAAATGTGCCTGGCGCCAATATAAGCAAGTGACAGCGAGGCAGCAAACATGCCCCCTGACGAAGGGAACCACCGAAACGCGCGTCGGGGCTTCTCTGCTCCTCATGTGCCGACCTCAGACGGACTTCTAAATCTTTGACTATTCCCTGACTGTCTTCTGCTGAAGCTTGATATCTCTGGTATGTATATATAGTGACTCTAGCAGGTCACCTATGGTTATATCTGGCATATGATAGGGAACGTACACTCAGCAGTATAGGACAGCATGGGTATTCTAGTCCAGTATATATGCTGTACTTGAAAATAAGTATTGACATATCATCTATGGTGTTACTCCTCAAATACTTAGTCTATATCGGACTTAAATTGTTCTGTTTGGTCCTGAATGTGTCCGCCATGTGGAGAGGGTTGTTGCGGGTTTTTATTCCTCATGTGTTTTCCACACTGATTCCTGCTTTTGTCTGATCATTTATGTACTAATAAATTTTGATGCATATCTTTAAAACCGTTGGCTCCTTTTTCGTTGTTGTGTTGTTTTGGCTAGGCTTGTTCCTGTATTTCGTTGCAGTACAGTTCCTGTCTGAACTGTCTCCTAACCTGTTACCTGTTTTGTCCCTATGTCCGTTTCCTCCCTTTTGCTGCAGTGTCTGAACCAGCACTTGGCTATACCTAGGCTCGTTCCTGTATTTCGTTGCAGTACAGTTCCTGTCTGAACTGTCTCCTAACCTGTTACCTGTTTTGTCCCTATGTCCGTTTCCTCCCTTTTGCTGCAGTGTCTGAACCAGCACTTGGCTATACCTAGGCTCGTTCCTGTATTTCATTGCAGTACAGTTCCTGTCTGAACTGTCTCCTAACCTGTTACCTGTTTTGTCCCTATGTCCGTTTCCTCCCTTTTGCTGTAGTGTCTGAACCAGCACTTGGCTATACCTAGGCTCGTTCCTGTATTTCGTTGCAGTACAGTTCCTGTCTGAACTGTCTCCTAACCTGTTATCTGTTTTGTCTCTTTGTCCGTTTCCTCTTTTTTTCTGCAGAGTCTGAACCTGCACCTAACTGGTGCTCGTTGTCGCTGTACTTCTGTTTGTGAGTTTGGTGTCCACTCGCTACTTCTTTGCAAGCACCTTGTGTGTATCTGGTTCTGCTTTTCCCTTCCAGTCTGTCCCATCTGAACAGAGCCCTGTCCCCTCTGCTCTGTCTTTGCTCACCGCTTTGGCGGTTTATCTCTGCTCTGCCTTACTTACCGCTCTGGCGGTTTCTGCCCGCTCTGCTCTGCTTTGTCCACCGCACTTGCGGTTTCGCTCTACCCAGCCTTGTCCACCGCATCTGCGGTTTCGCTCTGCTCTGCCTTGTCCACCGCATCTGCGGTTTCGCTCTGCTCTGCCTTGTCCACTGCATCTGCGGTTTCGCTCTGCTCTGCCTTGTCAACCGCATCTGTGGTTTCGCTCTGCTCAGCCCTGTCCACCGCATCTGCGGTTTCGCTCTGCTTAGCCCTGTCCACCGCACCTGCGGTTTCGCTCTGCTCAGCCCTGTCCGCCGCACTTGCGGTTTCGCTCTGCTCAGCCCTGTCCGCCGCACTTGCGGTTTCGCTCTGCTCAGCCTTGTCCACCGCACCTGTGGTTTTGCTCTGCTCAGCCTTGTCCACCGCACCTGTGGTTTCGCTCTGCTCAGCCTTGTCCACCGCACCTGCGGTTTCGCTCTGCTCAGCCTTGTCCACCGCACCTGCGGTTTCACTCTGCTCAGCCTTGTCCACCGCACCTGCGGTTTCGCTTTACTCTGCTTGATTACCACATCTGCGGCTCTGAACCTGTCTCCTAGTCTGTACTGGACCCTATCCAGCCTGTGCTCTAACCTGCCTGTTCCTGTATTCCCCGGTGTGGGTCAACAGCCGTGTCCGGGGTCTGACCTGGAGTCGCACCTGGTCCCTCTGCTCGGTTCCTCCCTGGTGCATGGCGTCGTAGCCGTCGTGCGACCTGGGTCGGATAGGGTTGATAATTAGTTACGCCCCTCCAGGCATTCTCCGGATCATGGCACAGTGGGATCACTAATCACGCACACGCCAGTCAGTCCGGACGTGTGCATAACACCAATGCTCTGTCCATGGCGCATGCAAAGATGCCTCCTGCCCTGCACCTGTCATTGCACACTCTCAAATAGCACCATCAGCAAGCACGTCCATGTCCTTGTCCCAGCACAGCGTTCAATTGTCCCTACCCTAGTCCTTGGAATGCAAGCGCAAATACGCAGCCAACGCCCCACAGGCCTCACTACTAAATTCACACATTTCACAACTGCTTGCGCTCTAAATGTTGCCTTTTAGGCTCATGGAGACTGAAGCTTTCCACAACCTGATGGCAGCGGCCGTCCCTCAGTACTCAATCCCCAGCCGCCACTATTTCTCCCGGTGTTCCGTCCCCACATTACACGAGCACATGTCCCACAATATTAGCCCTCAACAACGCAGTTACTGGGAAAGTCCACCTAACCATGGACATGTGGACAAGTGCTTGTGGCCAGAGACGGTGCATCTCGCTGACGGCACACTGGGTTAACATAGTGGAAGCCTGCACCTCCTCCTCTTCAGCATCCATCTCCGAAATGACCACATCAGTCGCAAGCTGGAAGCACTGCCTCGGCCAAGCAGCAACAGGCTGTGCTGAAGCTAATATGCTTAGGTGACAAACCACTCAATGCTGAAGAGTTGTAGACAGCTCTGAAAGAGCAGGCAGATCTGTGGCTGACACTGCTGAACCTACAGCCAGTCATGGTCGTGTGTGACAATGGCCGGAACCTGGTGGCGGCTCTGAGGCGAGGCAAGCTCACACACGTACCATGCCTGGCCCATGTGCTTAACCTCGTGGTTCAGCGGTTTCTCAAAACCTAACCAGAGCTGACGGATCTGCTTGTCAAAAGTACGCCGCCTATGTGCCCATTTTAGAAAGTCACCTACAGCTTCCGCCGCCCTTGCCATGTTTCAGCAGCGTCTGCAGCTTCCGGCTCACCGACTGGTGTGTGATGTCCCCACACGTTGGAACTCTACATTGCAGATGTTGGGAAGGATTTGTGAGCAGAAGAGGGCAGTTGTTCACTACCAGAATCAACAAGGCCATGGGTATTCAGTTCAGACTCCACACATAAGACCTCAGGAGTGGACATGGATGTCAGACATATGTACCATCCTCCAAAACTTTGAGGACTCAACCAATATTGTGAGCGGCAATGACGCCATAATTAGGGTCACCATCCCGCTTCTCTGTCTTCTGAAATGCTCTCTGCTCACAATCAAAGAGGATGCATTGCAGGCGGAGCACGATAAGATGGAGCAATGGACCATACAGGGTGATTACACACAGCCCAGCCTCATCTCATCCCAACGTGGATTGGGTGACAATGAGGAAGAGGAGAAGGAGGAGGAGCTAGTTTCATGTGCCATAGACGGTACTACCTGCACAACTCTCATACCGTCTGTTCAGCGTGGATGGCCTGAGGACAGGGAGGAGGAGGAGAGCATGGTCAGTTGTCCTCTTGGTGAGAACACGGAAGTCTTGCCTGTTAGCAGCCTGGCACGCATGGCTGAGTTTATGTTACGCAGCCTTTCCCGTAACCTTCACGTTCTCCAAATTTTGGGTGATAGTCATTACTGGTTGTTAACACTTCTAGACCCACGCTACAAGGAGAACTCTCTATCTCTTATTCCCGGACAGGTCTACTAAAATGGGGCAGTACCAGAAGGCCCTTTTTGCAGAATTATTAAAAAAATTCCCATATGAAACACTAGAGGTCACAGTTCGTTGGACAACCAAGGAGTACAGGCGAGAGAGGCACAACTCCAATCCAGCATAGGCAGGGGAACACTGTCAAAGTTCTCGGACAGTTTTCTCAGACCCTCCCATCTTACAGGCCCCGAGGTGCGGGGTACTCTCACAAGGAGTGCAAAGTTTGAGAAGATGGTGAGGGAGTACCTTGCCGACCGTATCAACATCCTCTGTGATTCCTCTGTGCCTTATAATAACTGGGTATCCAAGCTGGACACGTGAAATGAACTGGTTCTCTACGCCTTGGAGGTCCTGGCCTGCTCTGCCGCTAGCGTTTTATCAGAGCGGGTTTTTAAGTGCCGCCGGTGGAATTATAACCAATAGGCGCATCCGCCTGTCAACTGAAAATGCTGACATGCTGACTCTTATAAAAATGAACAAGGGCTGGATTGGGCTAGACTTCTCAACACTACCGAATGATATCAGCGTAACATAAACTCAAATCCAGTGTTTTTTTTTCGGAGGTCTATTCCCATGCACCTCTTCACACCTACACATGGGTATACGCTTCTTGATGTTGTCTATTTGCTCTTGTCCTCCTCCTTCTCCTTATCTTCCATCACCATATCATTCACCACCATCTGCCATATCACCTCCTCTACGTGTCTTGCAAGGGGCATTGGAGTGCCACCAAATTTTTGGCAGGCATTGCTTCACTGTATAAGCAAACACTATGGGAGACCCACTTCCTAATAATGGGAACATTGTTTTTAGAAGGCTCTCTGACCTCTACGTCTCTTGCAAGAGGCATCGGAGTGCCTCCAAATTTTTCGCAACCCTTGCAGTCACTGCATACGCCATAACAGTATAGGCGACCCACTCATTAATAATGGGAACAACAAAGCATAGCCGGCTGATAGCTCTCTAACAATAGCGAGGGCCGACTGCTGGCCCTTTAAGAATAGTAAGGATGTAAAAATAGTGTTTGTGACTCTCACAATCCGTCCTTCATAAATGAAACAGGATGTGTCTGATGATGTTTCATACACATCTAAAATGTTAAAATGACATTTCCCGGTGAATGCATTTGTCTTGGTTGAAAGCAATGCAAAAGTGCAAAAATGCATCAAAAACGCTACATGTGAACATAGCCCAAGGTGTGGAGGAGCATTTTGTTTTTGGTTATTTATTTTGCCTTATATACAAGTCATTACCCTGGAAAGGTTGTTCCTCAACATATTTCCTAGGAAAATCCATTTTGGTTTTGTTTTTGTATGTTTTATTGTGAGTCCGTAAAAGTGGCGTAATACCTCTGACAACGTTGTTGACAGCAGTGACCTGGTATTCAGAAATGCTTCCAGGGGTCTTCCCCATGTCATTTGAGCACTGTTCCCATCGATTTGGGCAATTTTTAGGCCCTCTGCAGACCGCCGGGGAGAGCCGCTTGAAAAATGCTTGAGTTTCCCATAGACTTACATTGGGCTCGTTGCTCGGGTCGAGCAGCTGAGCATTCCAATTTGCTCGACCCGAGCATCGAGCACCCGAGCATTTTAGTGCTCACCCATCACTAGTTATAATGTAATCAGTGAGGTCATCACGAAACACAAGTCAGGGACGCTGGTGGTGGATGCAATTGCCACATCACTTGCCATACTCAACGCCGTGGCGGAAAATGTGATTCATAGAGTAAAGAAAGCACAGAATACAATGGACGTAAAAGAAGTCAAGGTAGGCTGGCACCCAACCATCTTCCCTGCAAACCAAATGGTCGGGGTGAGGTGTGGAGTCCGCGTAGAACCTGGAAGAAAAGTCCAGAAAAGACTGTTCGTGCCAAAAGACTCCTCAGAACTTCCGGAAGGCCTAGTTCAAGGTGAGACTGTGCTTACGATTCCTACTGGTGGGTTTGCTCCAGTGACAGTACCGGTGATGAATACTACAAAACATGAAATTAGACAGGATCCAAAGACTGTGTCAGGTCACATTGAAACAGGTTAAACGGTATATCCAGCCAGTGTGAGACCCTCCCAGGGGTCTACCATGAATTCAGTCTCCCCACCAAGTAACAGGAGTTGCCCAGGGGAGGAAATTGCATGACCCACCTCAGGGTCCTGGGATCCCCCAGTATCGCTGGAACACTGGTGTGCTGAAGATATAGCGATAGTGCAGGGGCCGTGAGGGCCTGGGGTACTCGGTAGCCGGGCCGGCAGTCTTCCAGGGAGGTCACGGTGGCAGTGGCCCAGCTCCGTGGCCCTGGCCGAGCAGATGAAGGGAGTATTTACAGGGGATTTGTAGTCTTTATGTGATGCCACCTGTGGTGCTGTTGTGTGGACCCTGGGGGATAGATGGTATAGCAGCTGAGATGAAACACTTCCCACAGGCGAAGCGGGCCCCCAGGGACTGAGAGAGCTGATATGAATGATGGCGGCAGGGGAAACAGGGTGAAGATAGCAGGGTGGCAGCAGTGATGATAGTCATGTTGGTAGCACAGCTGCGGGGAGGCACAGAAGAAGAAGACAGACACGAGGAATGCAGTCCGGTTACCTTTACTGCAGAGAAAGCTGTGGAGTCCGGGGCACTGGTCACTAGGTCCAGGAGGGTCCGGTCAGCCTGGAAGCAGTTGGAGTCCGCCCCGTCAGATGGGTTTGGAGGCCTGCCTGCTACACTTCTCCATTGCGGGCCCCGCTGCCTGTTAGCTACCCTGCGGTCCCTCTTCTTCACTCCTGCTCTAAGCTACGTACTAGCAGGCGGTGCAAACCTATAATGGGTACTGCTGTCTTGGGTGCAGCTCCAGGCTCTAGTTATGCTGCTGTGCTGCCGGGCTTCTGCTTGTGGCCAGAAAACATGCAGTCTCCTGTCTACCCTGATTCGGTTGCTGGGACGTGCAATCCCTGTACAACCCAGGACTCTGGCGTCCTCTGTTCCACTGTCTGGGGTGAGCTCTTCATGTGCTCAGCTCCCCAGAACTTTCTCCTTCTCTCTCTCTCTCTGTGATTTCTGCCCCTCTCCCTTCCCTCTCACACTCACTGACTAACTCCTCCCCCCAACCAGAAAAGGCAGCTCCCTAAAATAGGGTATAGAGCTCCCTCTTCAGGTAAGGGATCAGAACTTGTGAGTGCATGTGGGGTTTACCTGACGTGGGGAGCTCCTCCTGCTCCCAAGCGTAATATCACCTCCATTGAAGGAGGCAACACTACTGTGGCAACCGGCCCATGGGGCGCCACATTCCCCCATAGTGAAGCACAGTACGTCCCGGACTGTGAAGACATAAGGTACAAGTTAACATGAACAGTTTATTCCCTTTTGGGGAGGCACATTTCTTAAACGATACATTATTATCAAAAAAGAATGCAAAAAGTACAAAAACATCAGAAAAATGCAAAATATAAACCATTCAACAAGGTGCTCGTGATAACGCCTATCCGGAGCATCACCTCACAGGTTTGTAGTGCAGCATGGTGGGAACCGCCCCAAACCACCTCAAACTTCATCCCTGGGCGTGGCTACAGGGCACACAGACCATGGTTTGACCTGGTTCTTCGGCCACGCTGATGGTTTTTTGAGGTCAGGATTGGATGTGAACCACCCTTTTGTTTTTGTTTTGTTTTTTTTCATTGTCCTGGCCACACCTAGTCCTATGGCCCAATTGTCCATTAACAGGCTAGTATGTGCACTTATTCAATTTAGCTTAGGAGTTCATACAGCAGTCTCTGTAGGTAATTTATGCGCAGTGATTACTGAGTCTCACACTACTTAGTCCGGGTGGGCACAAGGTTTTTCAACATTTTAACTTAATATGTACATCTGCTAACTCTTATAATGCTCTATAAACCATGCTTGTACTGAACTGGGGTCTGACCTAGTGTACTATGCTGCGATCTATGTAACACTGGTGGTTCTGTTGACCTTGCTTGATCTGAGGTGTCTACTGCTGGTGTGGTAGGCTCATTTTGGGCTACACTATGGTTAGTATGACGTAGCACAGGT
The DNA here is from genome assembly GCF_046119375.1 of Phyllobates terribilis. Classification (NCBI taxonomy): domain Eukaryota; kingdom Metazoa; phylum Chordata; class Amphibia; order Anura; family Dendrobatidae; genus Phyllobates; species Phyllobates terribilis. The sequence continues at coordinate 143,251,158 of NW_027362769.1, read as the reverse complement.
AGGCTTGGTAGTCTTCTACGACCTTTTTGACTCACCATGGGCACATCAGATTCGCCGCTAGCAGGGGGTAGATTCTCCTGATCCGCTGCTGATGAGGCATCTGTTTCTGAAGCCGACTGGTCTTCACGAGGACCCAAGGTATCTGTTGTTTCTCGTGTAGTCATCGGTGGAAATGTCAAGACTGGTACTACTACTGCCTGGTTTACCTGACTCCAAGACTGAGGAAATTCTCCTAATACGGTGTGGACCTTCCCTTCAACCTCTTCTATCTGTTGAGGAGTGTCTTGACCTTTACCTCTGTCACACAGTTGATCCGGGCACACCTTCAGGGGGTCTCTAGATACAGTCGCAGAAGTTCTCCCTTCATCTTTAGTAATGAGGCAAACCTTACTGTTATCAAAGTGCGAGGGCAAGATGGTATACGGCTCAGCCTCCCACTGGTCATCCAGCTTATGAGTTCTCCGCTTTCTTTTCAGCACCTGTTCTCCTGGTGACAAGGGAGCGACAGGGGCTTGCTGATTGTAATCTTTCTCTTGTTTCTGTCTGGCTCACAATAGACTCTCTTCCACACACTGTTGGACTTTGTGGTACTGTAGCTGTCTTTCAGTGTCCCAGTCTGTGTCTGGCTGTACTGCTGCTGGTATTAGGACACCCATGTCCAGGTCGATGGGAAGTTTACCCGGTCTTGCCCGCATCAGGTAGGCTGGGGTATAGTTGGTCGAATTTACCGGAATGTGATTGTACAGGTCCACCAAGTCTGGTAACTTCTCGGGCCACTGGTTGCGCTCTTCCAGAGGTATGTTTTTCAACAAGTCAATCACCACCTGGTTCATCTTTTCGCACAAACCGTTGGTTTGCGGGTGATAAGGTGTTGTCCGAATTTTCTTACAGCCGTACAGGTTGCAGAATTCTTGAAATATCTCCGCTTCAAAAGCTGCGGTTTGGTCTGTTAGGACTTGCTCAGAATAGCCATGAGGTCGACAGAAGTGCTCTTGAAAGGCTTTAGCAGCTGTCCTCGCCGTCTGGTCCTTGACTGGTACAACCACTAGGAAACGTGAGCAGTGGTCCACAATCGTTAAGGCGTAAGTGTATCCCGACCGACTCGGAGACAGCTTCACATGGTCCAGGGCAACGATTTCAAGGGGTTGTCTTGCGATGATGGGTTGTAAAGGGGCTCTCTGGCTACCACGATCTCTTGGTCTTAGATTGCATGGGCCACACTTTCGACACCACCTCTCGATGGAACTTCTCATGCCCATTCAGAAGAAATGCTCACGGATCAGGACCTCCAACTTCTTCCACTAGAAGTGTCCTGCCCCATTGTGGTAAGCTTCCAGGACCATTAGCACATCCTTCTTTGGAACCACTATCTGCCATACCAGCTCGTGCGTGCGGGAGTTGATGGTTCTTCTGCACAATTTACCTTCATAAAAGAACAAATTGGCTCTCTCCTTCCACAGCTGCAAGGCTTCTGGTGGTGCATCCGGGCCTGGGGACGAATTGGCTTGACTCAGCAGTTCTTTCACCATGCGGACGGCCGTGTCACTGTCCTGCGCTTCTGCCCATCCATGGTGAAGCAATGGGTTGAAAGAGACTCTATGAACGGCTGACTGCTTGTTTTTCACACAATGGGAGCATTGGGAAGCACCCTGGCGGTGAAAGGCAGGCATCTCAATTTCTTCGAGGTCTTCCAAATCTTCTCCCATGTCTGGTAAGTTCGGCATGTGGGATAAAGCATCGACATTGGCGTTCTTGCTTCCCGCCCGATATTTGATCACAAACTCGTAGTTAGACAGCCGAGCCATCCATAATTGCTCTAAGGCACCAAGCTTCACAGTCTCCAGGTGTGTCAGCGGATTGTTATCCGTGAAGACTGTAAATCTGGAGGAGGCGAGGTAGTGTTTGAACCTCTCAGTCACTGCCCAGGCTATAGCCAGGAACTCCAACTTGAAGGAACTGTAGTTGATGGGGTTCCTTTCGGTAGGGCGAAGCTTCCTACTGGCATAGGCGATGACCCTCTCTTCGCCTTTCTGCATTTGAGACAACACGGCTCCCAACCCAACATTGCTGGCATCTGTGTACAGGATAAACGACTGACCTTAGTCGGGGTAAGCCAGGATTTCGTCTCCCATGAGAGCTAGCTTCAAGTGATTGAAGGATTCTTCCACTCTGTCATCCCACTCAATCGGAGGGCTCTTGGTCTTCGCCTTTTTGGAGTGGCCCACCATGAGGTCCTGAAGGGGAGTGGCTATCTTGGTAAAGCCCTTGATAAATCGTCTGTAATAGCCAACCAACCCTAGAAAATGTCGTACCTCATGAATGGTAGTTGGCTTCTGCCAGTCCTTGATGACGGTGACCTTATCCGGGTCTGGTGCCGCACCTTCTGCGCTCACCACATGGCCTAGGTATTGTACCTTGGGTTTCAGGAGATGACATTTGGACAGCTTCACCTTGAGACCAAAGTTGGATAGGGCTTCGAATACCTCAGCCAGGTGTTTCAAATGGTCTTCATAGGTTCTGGAATAGACAATGACATCATCCAGGTATAACAGTACTGTTTCAAAGTTCTTATGCCCAAGGCAACACTCCATTAACCTCTGGAACGTTCCAGGGGCGTTGCACAGCCCGAATGGCATACAGTTGAACTCGCATAAGCCCATTGGTGTAGTGAATGCGGTCTTCTCCTTGTCTGCCTCTGCAGCAGGAACCTGCCAGTACCCACTGGTGAGATCTAGGGTTGAGAAGTATTTAGCTGATTTTAGGGCAGCTAGCGACTCTTCAATACGTGGCAAGGGATAGGTGCCTTTATGGGTGATGCGATTGATCTGCCTATAGTCGACGCACATACGCGTGGTACCATCCTTCTTTTTGACTAGTACCAAGGGGGCTGCCCAGGGGCTACAACTATCCCTTATTACTCCTGCCTCTTTCATTTCTGGCAACATGCTCTTGGCACACTGGTAGTGAGCCGGAGGGACGGAACAGTATCTCTCTTTAATAGGGGGGTGGTCTCCCTTAGGGATATGGTGTTGAATCCCTTTTACTTGCCCAAAATCCAGGGGGTTCATACTGAATACCCTTTCGTATTCCTGGACTACCCGGTAGACCCCATTTTTCTGATGTGAAGGGGTGGAATCAGTACCAATGTGCAGTTTCTGACACCAGTCCTCCAACTGTCCCAGGGAGCCGTTGTCCTCCATGGCTTCAGATGGGTCCAAGGGTTCTACTGGCTGGATTGCATTAATACTAACAGTAAAGAGCTTGGCTACAGTAGCGTACCTGGGTAAGTTGGACTCTTTTTCCCCACAATTTAATACTCGTATGGGTACCCTCCCCTTTCTGACATCCACCACCTCTCGAGCTGTCAGGATAGTGGGTCTGCTGTCAGAGAAAACGGGCTCTACTAAGGCCTGGTAGTCTTGGCCTCTGATACCCATGGCTGCCCTACACCATAGCATCATTTCACTCTTGGGGGGTAGCACAATGGGGTACGGGTCACTCACCCTTACGCTGCCAATCTCTCCACCGGACAACTCTACCTGTTGTCTTTGCATGAGTGCTCTAATCTCTTTGTGCAGAGCTCGCTGTTGTCCCGAGTTCGTGGTTTCAGCTACCTGCTGTAACAACACAATTATCTCACCAAGACAGTTTTCAATAATGTTTGTACCTTGGGTGATCATGGGATTGGCATTCACGTTTATCAATATCCACAATTATCATACCCTGTGAGTCAAGTTCCACTCTCCCCACCTTAATGGTCACCTCTTTATACCCCATCTGAGGCAAGGGCTGACCATTACTTGCTACTATAGTCAAGTCATCAACAGGGCGATGGGTAAGGTCAGTGTCCGCCCAATAGCATTTGTAAAGGACATGAGGCATCCTGGTCACTTGGGAACCAGTGTCCAAGAGAGTGTTCAATGGAATACCATCAATCACGACGGGCAGGATTGGCCGTCCCCCCACGTACTTGTCCCTCTAGCTGTGTGGACCAGGTTTCTTTACTCCTGGGGGTTGGCCCTCTGCCCCAGGGGTCGTTCGCTTAACGGACACCACCTTGCGATGTGACCCACCTTGTCGCAGCGTCGGCAGATGGGCCACCCGGTCGGGTCGTAGCAGTCGGTGTCTCTTCCTTTGGTGCGGGTGGATGGGATTCTCTCCTGTCGTCGCCACGGCAGGTCATCCGGACTCGAGGCCAGCTGGATCTGCTCTGTAGACACTTGCAGAGACTGCACTGTTGTTGCCAACACAGCCATACTTCTGGTTAGTTCTTGTACCTGTAGGTGTAGTGTCGCTAGGGGTCGTCTCTCGTAGCACACGGATTGCCCTGTCCTTAAATTGAGCAAATTTCATGTCAGGGTTTTGTAAGGACATTATACGCAATTGGGTCTTATGTATGGTAGACAGCAGTCCTTCTATAAATTGCTCTGTTAGTAGCCTGTCCTCTTCCTGCATGCTGTCAGGATCAATCTGCTTAATGGCTTGCAGCTCCTCCTGTAGGTTGAGGGCATAGTCTCTCACACTGTCCTGCACATGTGTCGCTCCTTGTGTAACACGGGTACTTTAGATGCAGTGACACAGAAACACAGAGCAGCCAATACGGGGTTAATAAACAGGGGAGGTTTATGATAACAGGGTCAACCTCCATGCAGGGAGTAACAGGGGAATATATGGGGGAAAAACAAGGGAAGTAGCAGGTAAAAGTCTATTAGTGACAGTTCACAGTTTAACTTGATGTAGCAGAGTCGAACCGGTTGTAGTCAACAGTTTTTTCACTTAGCTGACTCTTGCTCCTCACAAGGCAGTTGCTAGCTGATGCCGGTGTTGATTTTTCAGGCGTCCCCGCCCAAACAATGCTCCGTCTTCTGGCGGCAGCGGGCAGTCTCCAATTTTACCCGCTGAGCCCCTAGTTCATAACACGGCACCTCACATGCTCGGCTCCACGGACCCTGCGTCTCTTCTCCCTCTAGTCAGCTTGACTCCTCCGGTCCACTGCACTTGGATCTTGCTCCAAGTACTGTAGCCAGGAGCCTGGACCCTCTCACACTGCTCTGCTGAGCAGGACCCAGCTCCCCTTTTCCGCGCAAACGTCCTCGTCTCTTCCTATCTCTAGCCACGCCACCAGTTCCCCGGTCACCTGACCTCCCAGCTCTCACTCTGGACACGCCCCCAGCTTCCCAGTCACCTGACTCCTGTGCTCGCAGTCTGTCTTCCCCTTGCAACCAGAGGCACGGCCCCGGCAGTTTCGGATCCCTTGCTCTGAAAGTACTTACACCCCAGTCTTCCCCCTTACACTCCCGCTCTCCTTTAACTCGCCATTCCACGGGCGAGAGTTCGTTCATCAAACGTTCAAATTCTTGGACTTCCTGGACGATATGGTACCATATGACTTGATCTTGTTTGTAACGGTGAGGAGGCACTCCTGCTGTTGTCCGTTCTGACCAGCGTAACTCAGTTTGACAAATGGGGGGTGCAGGATCCCTCGGATTTCCAATCTCCGCCTGCTCTGTGGCTTCAACCGATGTTGTTCCCTCACTGCCTGCACTGGGGACTGCAGGTAATCGAGTGCTGGGGGTCGGAGGTAGAATCAACAACTCTTCTTCTTCCACATCGTGGCTTGGGGCAACTGTGACAGGACCCTCTGTAGAAGCAGGTGATTCTTCTCCATCCTCGTCATCTTTAGACAGACAGGGTCGCAGCATACTACGATGAACCACTCTGGTAGGGGCTCCTTCAGCCCCCTCGGGTTGAACTTCATACACAGGTCCTTCAGCGCCAATTCTGCGCTTCACTCGGTGCAGGGTCCGTTCCCACCGCCTACTCAATTTGCCCCGGGGCCGCCTGTCCCGAACCAACACCTTCTCCCCGGGCCTCAGAGCTGTCCGTCGAAGAGGCAATGTCTCATGATGTTTGAGCTCCTGAAACTTTTGTTGTACCAACCATCGGAGGGTCTGCAGTCGATGCCGATGTTCCTGGACCCAGAAAGACACCCCCGTCCATGGGTAGTCTTCCTCGGGGTCCAGCTCTAACTCGGTAATCTTTCACCCCTTTCGCCCGAACAGCAAGGTATAAGGAGTGAACCCCGTCATACTATTCAATCAGTTGTTGTAGACCCACACCAGCTCGGCCACAAACGCAGGCCACTGTACCTTCCGATCTTCCTCCAACGTGCGGAGCATTTGGATCAGTGTCCGATTAAATCATTCACAGCCCCATTTCCTTGAGGGTGGTAAGGAGTAGTCCATAACTTCTCAATCTTGTTTAACCGGTGCAGCTCTTTCATCACCCGGCCTTGGAAGCTGGCACCTTGATCGGAAAGAATCCTCTTTGGGCAGCAGTACACCCGAATGAAGTCTCGGCAGATGGCCTGCGTAGCTGACTCGGCGGTCTGGTCTCTGGTCGGGGTCACTACCGCAAACTTTGTGAAGTGGTCTGTCATTACCAGGCAATGTTCATACCCGAGATGCGCCGGTCCAACAGTCAAATAGTCGATCATCAGCACCTCCAAGGGGGCAGAAGTCACAGTAGTTTGTATGGGGACCTGCTGCTCCGGGGGCGTAACCAGCTCACAGCTCCGACATCTTCGACAAGTGTCTTCTATTGTTGCTCGCTGTCGGGGATGATACACCAGCCTCTGCAACCACTGAAACATCTTCTCTGGTCCGAAATGAGCCCCTCATTCATGAGCCTCCTTAGCCACTACTCTGACCAACTTCTCTGGGATCACCACTTGCCAGGTGGTCCCGAACTCTCGCAGTAGCTGCACCCGTCGGTACAGCAGCCCGTCTCGCAAACACAGTCTCTCCCATTGTCCCAGCATCTTCAGTGCTCCTGGGGACAGGGTACTCTTCTCTTCACGACTGGGGACTTGCCGCAAAGCCACCCATTGACGTAATTGAGCAACTTCTCTGTCAGTCTGTTGAAGTTGGATCCAGTCATCTCTTGGCCGCCCTAGCACTTGTTCTTCCGACGTCTCTCCGATCTGTCCCTGCGCCGCGGCCAGCGGTCCCACGAAACTTCGGAAGCTAGGGGTCTCATCCGCCTCCAAATCTTCATCGCGGTCATGATCAGGCCGTTCATATGTCACTCTGGAGAGGGCGTCGGCCTGAGTATTCTCTGCCTTAGGCCGGTAGGCGATCTTATGCCGGTACCTGGCCATGCGGGCCACCCACCGCTGCTCCAGGGCCCCAATTTCGCATTCTCCAGGTGGGCCAGCGGGTTGTTATCTGTTCTCACCAGTACTTCGGACCCGGACAAATACTCTGCAAACTTCTCGGTCATTGCCCAAACCAGAGCCAGCAGCTCTAATTTGAAAGAGCTATAATTATCCTGATTCCTCTCGGAGTCGTGAAGGGAGCGGCTGGCATATGTAATCACGCGCTCTTTCCCCTCCTGTACTTGGGATAACACGGCTCCCAGACCATGTAGGCTCCTATCAGTGTGGAGTATGAAGGGTTGGGAGAAATCCGCATAGGCAAGTATTGGTGCCTCGGTCAGGGCCATTTTTAGGGCACAGAAGGCCTCTTCCTGGCTGCTTCCCCACCGAATCGCCTGATTCTTGGAGCCCGCCGGCACTCCCTTAAGTAGCTCCAGCAATGGGTGGGCTATGTGGGTGAAGTTCTTCACGAATCTTCAGTAGTTCCCGGCAAGTCCCAGGAAGGCCCGAACTTCCTTCACTGTCTTTGGGGTAGGCCACTCCTGTACGGCGGCCACCTTTTCCTGGGTGGGCCTGACTCCTTCACCAGACACAGTATGACCGAGATATTCGATCTGTTTGCGGAACAGGTGGCACTTCTGGGGCTTCACCTTTAGGCCATGACTCTGTAGGTGACTCAGTACTTGCTCCAGTCGCTGGAGGTGCTCCTTGAAGGTGACGGCATAGACAATTATGTCGTCAAGGTAAATCAGTGTCGCCTCAAAGTTTAAATCGCCCAGGCACCTCTCCATCAGACGCTGGAACGTCCCGGGGGCGTTAGTCAGGCCCGAAAGGCATCCGATTGAACTCAAACAGTCCCATGGGTAATATGAACGCCGTCTTCGCACAGTCATGTTCGGCCACGGGCACCTGCCAGTACCCACTGGCCAGATCCAAGGAGGAGAATTATCTTGCCTTCCCTAAGGCCGACAGGGACTCTTCGATTCGGGATAGTGGGTAAGAGTCCCGTACTGTACAGGCATTCAGTCATTTATAGTCCACACAGAACTGCAGGGTCCCATCTTTCTTCCGGATCAGGACAATCGGGGCTGCCCGCGGACTCTGACTCTCCCGTATCACACCATTCTGTAACATATGGGCTAGCATCTCCTTAACCTCTTTATACATCTGGGGAGGTATCTGCCGGTATCTCTCCCACACTGGGGCAGCGCTCCCCTTGGGAATCTCGTGGGTAATGGCTTCAGTGCAACCAAAATCATCCTCATGGCGAGCAAAGACTTCCTGGTACTGCTCCAGCACCTCCTCAACCTGCTGCACCTGTCGAGGTGTAAGTCCCGTCAATTCAGCCCGCATTTGTTCTAGGATTCTTCGTCCCCCCTTCGCACTAGCCGGTGGAATTCCGGCGGCACGGTGACCGCCAGAGTCCGGGGGTCTCCTTGTACAGCGGACAGCTGTACCACATCAGATCGCACCAACTTCTCTGGCATTCCCAGAATCTGGGCTATTTCCACCCTGGGAGGGAGTGTGAGATCATCTTCGCCCAGATTAACACACCGCACTATAACATTGCCACCCTGGACGGTGGCCAGTGTCCGAGCCACCAAGAGTCCGGGGGGTACTTTGTGAATCTCTCTAAAACTGAACTTCTTGTGTTTCTCCCCTCCACTAACCCAACTCTACCTAACATCGAAATTACCTTGGAGGGTTCAACCATAAATCCCAAGCAGCACGCCCGCTGCCTGGGGGTCATATTCGACACTAACCTTTCCTTTAACCCCCCATATCCGATCACTCACTCGCTCCTGTCACCTGCATCTTAAAAACATCTCCAGAATCCGACCTTTTCTCACCTTTGAAACTGCTAAAACTCTTACTGTTGCTCTTATTCACTCTCGTCTGGACTACTGCTACTCTCTTCTGATCGGTCTCCCTCTTACCAAACTTTCTCCTCTCCAATCCATCCTGAATGCAGCAGCCAGGGTCGTATTTCTGTCCAGCCGCTTCACCGATGCCTCCATCTTGTGCCAGTCTTTACACTGGTTGTCGGTCCGCCTCAGGGTCCAATATAAACTCATCACTCTCACCCACAAAGCTCTCCACAGTTCTGCACCGCCTTATATCTCCTCTCTCATCTCTATCGCCCTACACGTGCCCTCCGTTCTACAAATGACCTAAGACTAACATCCCCCATAATCCGAACCTCGCACCTCTGTCTCCAAGACTTCTCTCGTGCTGCGCCAGTTCTCTGAAATACACTACCCCAGGTGATCCGACTGATGCCTAGCCCCCAATATCTTCAAGCGCGCTTTAAAAACCCATCTCTTTAAACAAGCCTACCACCTTAATTACTCAGTAAATTAACTTTCCCCTGTTCTCTCCTTCTAAATATCATTCAGAATCTGTTCCCTACTCTTCCTCTGTCTCCACACCCTCCATGCACAAGATAACTGCACTCGGTACTCGAGTATTGCACTTAAACATACAGGCTGATGACCGGATCATACAGCTTTATATGAAAATCCCTATTTATTATAATTGCCAGACCTGAAATAACAAGCACTTTTCACCCATTGTGTCCCCCCATTTCCTTGTAGAATGTAAGCTTGCGAGCAGGGACCTCACTCCTAATGTAACTGTTTAAACTGTCCTTAAATTGTATTGAATTTATTGTCTGTACATGTCCCCGCTTAATTGTAAAGTGCTGCGGAATTTGTTGGCGCTATATAAATAAAAAATATTATTATTATATTATCGATGTTGGTTCTATCTGAACTTCGACCCCCTCAAGAGGTGTGCAGGCCTGTGCGGGTAAAGTGAGTACAGTTTGTCCGGGCGGTAAGGTGAGCGCCGTAGCTGCTGGCACTATTATTTTCCCCAGGATCTTCCCTTCACTCGACGTCTCCTGAGCCTGGGCAGCTCGGATTAGTTGTTGAAAGACCCTCTTTTGGGAAGTTCGCGGGTCCCACTGGTCTAGAGGAATCTCCTTCGGCTCACTAAGCAGGATTTGCCCGATCTCTTTCAGCACATTCATTCCGAGGGTCACCGGGGGTCCACTTCCGGTTCCCCCTGCGACCAGGATGACTCCTTTTTTTCCCACTTCTTTTCTCAGATCTTCATCCACATCACCCCTGCGACCGGGATGGGTAATTGATTAGCTGCCGTGAGTCTAACTACTGGTCCCCATTCAGGCCGCGCTATCTCTGGAAATCGCTGTTGAAAGTAGGCTTCTGTCATCGTAGTCGCCTGGGATCCCGTGTCAATCAGGGACTTCCTCTTTTTCTTTCCCCTTCCTCAGGCTCCGGGCTGTGTCCCCCAAGCACGGAGCCTGCTAGTTTAACGGCTGCCGTGACAGGGGCTGCCCTCGGCTAGCACAGCCCCTGGCGTAATGTCCTGCGCCTCCACACTTCCAGCAGGTCGTGTCTCTGTCTGTGTAGGGCTGCCTCACTTCTCTACGGAACTCTTCTGCAGGGTGGTGCCTGAATTCAATTCTTTCCATAACTGGAGCAATCGATCTGGGTATCTCTGGTGTCAGGGCAGGGGTCTTCTTGAGACTGGACCATTCATCCCGCATCTCCTGTATCTCCTTTCGCATCTCTCAAGCCCATTCCGATTCAGCTGCAGGCGTGGTGGGTACCTCGTTACTCCGGACCATCCCTGCCAGGGCCGTCACCCCCATCTCCTGCTCTCTCACACGTGCCTCTGCCCCCACCTCTGGAAAAGTCATACGTGGATTGGCGCGCAGGCACTCCCGCAAGGCCTGCGTCAGCTGCACATCCCTGAGGCCTGCCACAAACTGGTCCCTTAAGATCACGTCGGGGGGCCCATTCCCAAATTCCCCATGTCGTCTTTTCTAGTGATATAGGCATGCACCCTCTGTAAGGCATTAACATACTGCGTCACAGTCTCCCCCTCCTGCTGCACTTGGTGAAACAGCCGTATCCTCAGCTCTTCTACATTGGTGGGATCCCCATGCATCTCCTCCAGTATCTGCACCACTTTTTCTACAGTATCCCGGTCATGGGGAGGGCGGTACATCATGGATTGTTGGGCCTCGGCGTCCAGGGCCAGTAAGGCTATTTCGGCTTGCATAGCTGGGGTCATCGGGTGCATACATAACATACTCCTAACTCTCTCAATCCAGTCCCACAGCATCATATTGTCCCCGGTGAACTTTGGGAGATTGCTGAGCATGGCCCCCAGCGGCAAGCTAGATTTAGGAGCTCCCAGGATGGGCTGCTCTGCAGTGTCTGTGTTTAACAACTGCATCCTGCCGACTACGTCAAATGTAACACGGGTACATTAGATGCAGTGACACAGAAACACAGAGCAGCCAATACGGGGTTAATAAACAGGGGAGGTTTATGATAACAGGGTCAACCTCCAGGCAGGGAGTAACAGGGGAAAATATGGGGGAAAAACAAGGGAAGTAGCAGGTAAAAGTCTATTAGTGACAGTTCACAGTTTAGCTAGATGGAGCAGTCGAACCGGTTGTAATCAACAGTTTTTTCACTTAGCTGACTCTTGCTCCTCACAAGGCAGTTGCCAGCTGATGCCGGTGTTGATTTTTCAGGCGTCCCCGCCCAAACAATGCTCCGTCTTCTGATGGCAGTGGGCGGTCTCCAGTTTTACCCGCTGAGCCCCTAGTCCATAACACGGCACCTCACGTGCTCGGCTCCACGGACCCTGCGTCTCTTCTCCCTCTAGTCGGCTTGACTCCTCCGGTCCACTGCACTCGGATCTTGCTCCAAGTACTATAGCCAGGAGCCTGACCATCTCACACTGCTCTGCTGAGCAGGACCCAGCTCCGCTTTTCTGCGCAAACGTCCTCGTCTCTTCCTCTCTCTAGCCACGCCACCAGTTCCCCGGTCACCTGACGTCCCAGCTCTCACTCTGGACACGCCCCCAGCTTCCCAGTCACCTGACTCCAGTGCTCGCAGTCTGTCTTCCCCCTGCAACCAGAGGCATGGCCCCGGCAGTTCCGGATCCCTTGCTCTGAAAGTACTTACACCCCGATCTTCCCCTTTACACTTGCACAGCCGGTCACCGTGACTGCGCTGCTGGTCACCGTACAGCTGCACTCCTACTGCAGAGCTTCTCACACTTGTATTGTACTCTCTGAGCTGCAGCAGCTGGGATCGTCGGATGGGATGGATGAGATCTCACAGACAGAGCTGTAGCAGCTGGATGGATCAGATCACACACAGCCCTCTGCAGGGGGAGGTGACAATCTCCCCCCTCCAGTCTGATGCAAAGGGGAAGGCTGGCATCTTTCAGCCTGAGTGACAGGCAACTTTGGTATAGTCTATGCAAGTGGGAAGGGCCTGTTTTGGGGCAGTTTCTGAGGCTCCGCCCATGATGGGACACCCCACATATCATTAACTCCGCACGTGCTACAGTAATGGCTCCAGTTTCTATAGTTATACACAGTCTTTGTGGCACACAGGACCCGGTTAACGGGGTCCGCAAATCCTGTTCGTGATGCCAGTTGCAGCGGCCGTGAGGGCCTAGGGTACTCGGTACCCGGGCCGGCAGTCTTCCAGGGAGGTCACAGTGGCAGTGGCCCAGCTTCGTGGCCCTGGCCAAGCCGATGAAGGGAGTATTTACAGGGGATTTGTAGTCTTTATGTGACTCCACCTGTGGTGCCTGGTCAGGGGTGACCAGCGCTGCTGTGTGGACCCTGGGGGATAGATGGTATAGCAGCTGAGATGAAACACTTCCCACAGGTGAAGCGGGCCCTCAGAGAGAGCTGATATGAAGAATGGCGTCAGGGGAAACAGGGTGCAGAGAGCAGGGTGGCAGCAGTGATGATAGTCACGGTGGTAGCACAGCTGCGGGGATGTGCAGAAGAAGAAGACAGACACGAGGAATGCAGTCCGGTTACCTTTACTGCAGAGAAATCTGTGGAGTCCGGGGCACTGGTCACTAGGTCCAGAAGGGTCCGGTCAGCCTGGAAGCAGCTGGAGTCCACCTCGTCAGATGGGTTTGAAGGCCCGCCTGCTACACTTCTCCGTTGTGGGCCCCGCTGCCTGTGAGTTATTCTGCGGTCCCTCTTTTTCACTGCTGCTCTAAGCTCCATACTAGCAGGCGTTGTGAATGATGCGCACCCTGGGCCGTGGGGTACTCGATGCCGGGCCAGTCTTTACTAGGGGAGATGTCACAGTGGCAGTGACCCGGTCCATGACCCAGGGTGGTCAATAAAAGGGGTTTATAGTTTTTATGGTTTAACGTTTGTGACGCCACCTGTGGTATGCGGCTATATGGAGCCGCCGCTGCGGAGCAGGTCCTCTGGAGCTGATGTTAATGCAGCAGAGTTGGTTCAGCTCTCCACAGGTAGAGCTAAGCTCCAGGGTGGTACGGTGATGGTAGATCATGAAGTAACTGTGGTTGTGCAGTGTGGTGCAGGGGATGATGGCGCAGCAATGATTCACAGAGACAGTGGGGTGCAGTCTTCAGGGTTTACTCACAGTTCTCTCTTTGCTCCTGGTTATAACTGCCAGCTTATAACCTCCCACGTCGTACTGCGTTCACCGAGCAGGGGTTCAGCAATCCCTCAGGTAATTCCAGAGTGCCTGACAGGACCCCGTTCTAGATGTCTTTCTCAGCCGTCTTCCTGCGCTGGCTCTCACCCTTCCTGCCCTGCGCTTCCAAGCCGGTATCCTCGGATCTTTCTGGGCAATCTGGAGTTCCCTGGATAGTATGTGGTTACCTTTTTGGCGACTTGAGTGAAGATGCAGCAACTACTTCCTGAAAGAGTAGAAGCCTCCGGTTTCTAGTTGAACGTTGTAATTCTCACTAGTTAGGGGTCGGTCCCCTTCTGCGGCTCAATCCCTCTACGTCCTGGTAGATTCGGGTGTACGGGTGACCTCCAGCACTGTCCGTACCCCTGGGATCCCTTCTTCACTCCTGGAGCCTTCCCTCTGCTCCCGTTCCTTCCTCCTCTCCTTCTCCTGGGCCTCTCTTACTCAGGCCCGCGCTTCCCTGAGCAGAGCTCCTGCTCCCAACTCTTCCTCTGACTCAATCTCCTCAGACTCCCTCTAGAATGTTCCACCCTCTCTTTTATATCGCTTCTTACTGAGCTCCCCTGAACTACTTCCTCCACCCACACCCACTACCTGGTTCCCCCTACTTTGTTTCCCCCCACTCCAGCCAGTGACAGGGCTCAGCAGAGGAGCAGCGCATCTTGCCCCTCCTGCCGGTCTGGAGTAGTGTAGTGTTGGATGCAGGTGTTAGGGTCCCAGGCAGCTCTCTATCCTTACCTGGAAGTGAGATACCACACCTCTGGGTGAGATGCAGTACCTCTGTGGTGACTGAACCCACAGGGGCGCCACAAACTTATAATGGGTACTGCTGTCTTGGGTGCAGCTCCAGGCTCTAGTTATGCCGCTGTGCTGCCGGGCTTCTGCTTGTGGCCAGAAAACTTGCAGTCTCCTGTCCCCCAGATTCGGTTGCTGGGACGTGCAATCCCTGTACAACACAGGACTCTGGCGTCCTCTGCTGCACTGCCTGGAGTGAGCTCTTCACGTGCTCAGCTCCCCAGAACTTTCTCCTTCCCTCTCTCTGCTGCTTTCTCCCCCTCTCCCTTCCCTCTCACACTCACTGACTAACTCCTCCCCCCAACCAGAAAAGGCAGCTCCCCAAAATAGGGTATAGAGCTCCCTCTTCAGGTAAGGGATCAGAACCTGTGTGTGCATGTGGGGTTTACCTGACGTGGGGAGCTCCTCCTGCTTCCAAGTGTAATATCACCTACTGTGGCAACTGGCCCATGGGGCGCCACAATAGCAAAACAGATGCTGAGAGAAGAGTGTCATGCATTCTCTAAAGATGACTCTGATATAGGCTTTATCCCGTCGTTGCAATTGAAAATCAATTTGAAAGACACGACCCCAGTAACCAGAAGTTACATGTCTGTGTCGAAACCATTACACCGTGAAGTGAAAGAGTATTTACAAGATCTAATCAACAGTGGTTGAGTCCAAAAGGTGAAGTTGTCTTATTCCTCTCCTATTGTTTGTGTTAGGAAGAAGGAGGGTACGTTGAGACTTTGCTGTGATTACCAGGAACTAAACTGAAAGTCAGTACCTGATCGGCACCTGATACCAAAGATTCAAGATATGCTGGATAGCCTATCAGGAAGTACCTAGTTCTCTGTCCTCGATCAGCGTAAAGCATACCATCAAGGGTTTGATGAAGAGTCCAGTAGACCCTTGACAGCATTCATCACACCGTGGGGGTTATATGAGTGGATCCCCATACCGTTTGGGCTCAGTTAAGCTCCAGCAGAATTTCAGAGGAGCATGGAGACCTGTTTGGAAGGATTGAGGGAAGATATCTGCCAGCCGTACCTGGATGACACAGCAAAACCTTCCGGGAGCATGTTGAACACGTGAGAAACCGTATTACAGCGGTATCAACAACATGGAGTTAAGTTGACCCAAAAGAAGTGTGAACTGTTCAAAAGGCAAGTCAGGATATACCATGTACCCAGCAGAAATCGCTCCGGTACTGGCCTTAAAAGACAAGCTGCCCTCTACTGCCGGGGAGTTGAGGCAAATCTTAGGATTCCTCTCCTACTATCGTACTTACATTCGGAACTTCTCCAGGCTTGCCTCCCCGCTATACCTCCTCTTGGTGGTAACGACAGAGTCAACAACACCCATGGAGAAAAAGAAGAACACAGGTAGGACCGGGCTTAAAAGAAACAACGCCGTTTTGTCCCAACAGCCCATTCTCTGGACAGCAGACCACCAGGAGGTATTGGAAGAACTAGTAGACTACCTGGTAAAACCACCCATCTTGGGATATCCTGATTTCAACTTACCATTTGTTCTTCATTGTGATGTGACGCTCGCAGCCCAGCCCTGAGAGATGAGGGGGTACTCGGAGCCGGGTCAGATGTTTGGTGGGTTGTAGCCGTGGCCTGGACCCGTTCCGTGCCCAGGGCCGTCACATTAAAAGATTTAATGGGCTTTCAGGTTTTGGTGTTAATCGAGTGGTTATATTGACTACGCCACCTGTGGTTTCTGGTGATCCTCCACCAGCACTACGTTCAGTCTTCTGAGGCGGGATGTAGTGGCAGCAGCAGATGGTACTACTCTCCACAGGCGGAGCAGGGCCTCAGGGCAGAGGAGACAGGAGGATGGGAATTATAGTGGGAGATGTGATGCGGTGTGGTGCGGTGCCGCGTTGCAATAAGAAACCGGAGGCCATAGGGGTAGTCTTCCAAGCTTCACTCACGGTAGAATTCACAGCTGCAAGTCTTCTCCCTGCTCCTCACGGCACGCTGCGGCCACCAGGAGCGGGGGTCCGACAACCTCCGAGTAGTTCAGGTGCTTTGGTCAGGGCCCCACACCAGAGTGTTCCTAGAAATTCCCACTAGGTCCTCTCCTGTCCGTATGTGATGCGCGTACTAAGGCCGGGTCTCCCTCTGGACTATGCACAGAACAAGGGTACGGGTGGCGACTCCGCTCCGTCCGTTACCCGGTGGGATCCACTGAGCCTCCGGGCTTCTCTGACTAAGACTTGAAGTGACAGAGTCAGATATCGGGGGCCGGTACCCCTTTTGCAGCAGGAGTCCCGCTGACTAGGCCAGAATAGTGAGGACAGGTGGCTTATGCCGCTCCGTCTGCATCCTCCTGGGATCCTTTTGCCTGTGGAGCTTGTCTCCTCTACTCCCCTCCAGGCCTTCTTGGGTAGGGACCTTGACCGGGTAGAGACAACCGTTAACTCTTGCCTGCTCCTCGCCTCAAGGCCAGAGCACGAGGACCGTGTCCCCATCAACTGCAGGTTCACACAGAAAGCCACGTTCAGTGATGAAGATCACAATCAAAGACCATAAGCCCAAAATGACTGTTAATTAAATATGAATCCTTAAGTGTAACCTAAATGTGCGTCCTCCACCCTCACCCACTACTAGGTTCCCCCTATCTTTGGTTCCCCCATCTCCTCTTATCCCGGCTGGGGCAGCACCCTGGTGCATATTAGCCCCCCTCAGGTGTGAGAGATGTAGTGTTGAATGCAGAGGTGGGGTCCTGACAGCTGCACCATCCTTACCTCGAAGGAGAGATACCACACCTCATTAAAGAGATGCAGTACCCCTGTGGCGACCGAACCCTCAGGGGCGCCACAGTGACACTTCTCAAGTTGGACTGGGGGCTGCCCTGTATCAGCATCAAGATGGAAAATTGAAAATCATCGGTTACGGTTCTAGAACATTGACAGACGCCAAGAAGAATTACCATCTATATTCCGGAAAATTGGAGTTCCTGGCATTGAAATATGCTATCTCTACTACAGCAAAGAGTTTGAAGTATACACTGACAACAACCCTTTGACCTATGTCCTCACTACAGCCAAACTGAATGCAACGGGTCAGAGATGGGTTGCTGAACTAGCTGACTTCAATTTCAGCATCGAGTACAGGCCAGGAAAATGCAATGTAGTTGCTGACAGATTGTCGAGAATGCCACTAGAGCCTGAGGAGTTCATGCACGAATGCTCGGAGGAAGTCAGTCTGGAAGCTATTGAGAGCACTACCCAAGCAGTGCAAGCTTATCAAGAGGAAGATACACCATTGTGGTGTCCGTTGATGATGGAAACCACCATAAAAGCAAGAGAACAAGATCACCCCCTGTCCATTCAACAACTACCAAAAGGAAAAATCCGTAGAGCACAACGGGAAGATCAGATAATTGTTTAGAATACTACTTTATGTGGACCAAAATCGGTTTCCAAGTAAACGGGAGAGAGATAATGAGTCACCAGCAGTATCTGTTTTACTTAAAGAATGGACGAAGTTCTACCTCAGTGAAGATGGTATCCGGTGTCAGAGACTTACAGAACGTATCCAGAGTACATTCGGAAATGGAAGGAACGTATGAAAGAGGCATACAACATAGAGTCCAAAGTGATTACGCAAGGACAGAGCAAGAGTAAGGAGTACTATGAATGAAAATGTTATGGAACGGAATTGGCACAGGGAATCCAGGTGCTAGTCAAGAACGTACTTGAGAAAGGCGGTCCAGGAAAACTTTGTTCGTACTGGGAAGACAAGATGTATGTGGTCGTAAGGAGGAAAGCTGATGACAGTCCAGTGTATGAAATCCGATTGGAAAGAGGGGACAAGAAAACTAGAATAATCCATCGGAATTACTACCCTGTGATTATCTCCCATCACAACAAGACTTCCCAGAAGCAGACCGACATCGACCGAGATCGACTAAGAGACCACCACAGATTGAAGCTCCGGTGGTGGATAGTGACCTTGAAAGTTCCGATGATGAAGAGCATACCGTTGTATTTCTCGGACCCTCAAGGAGGGGGATGTACCATACTCAGGAGAGTGAACTAAGTCCCGAGGCTCCAGAGTTTGTACCAAGGAGTACAGATGAAGTCCAATTCAGATCTGATGATCGAACACCGGTCACTGGAGAGACCGATCGACACTCAGGAGAAGTGGAATTACCAGACCGTGTGGAACCAGGCGATTCCGGAGAAGTACAGGAACTTATAGAGGCAGTTCCAGGTGCAACTGAGGAAGCACGGGAAATGAGTGCGGCAGAAGAAACTCCTGTGACCGAAGAACCCGTGGTATCTGAGGAACAACCCACCAAGAGGATGTCGACTTGAGAAGTGAGGAGGCCCATGATGCTGACGTATGAGACAATTGGTGAACTGAATCCAGTGCCAAGTACTGTCAACTGGAAACAGGTATCTCTGCCTACCGACCAGGTAAGCCCACTGGAGTGGTATTCACCATCGAGAGGCAGTATGAAAGATGTTGCCTGGTGGAAAGACTTGTTTTCATGCTTTGATTTTCCTCAAAAGACTTTGTAGAAACAAAGAACTGTTAAAGCCTAGAGAGAGCTGGTTGAAGACGTACGAAAAACTACAGCTGAAGAGATGCTGATTGTTTTAATTGTGCTAATTATTTATTTCTTACAGGAGTACTACAAGAAAAAGGTCGTAGAATAGGTTGTTATAAATGTTTATAAATGTTATGCCAATTTGACAATGCCAGTTTGTATATAAAGTTACTCAACTTTCATCACTGTCTCAGAATTGGTCAGATTTACCAATTAAGATGAATGTCGAGGACGACATTCAAAAAGGAGGGAAGAGTGTGACATGCAGAAGTAGTGCTGTTGCTTCAAAAGCATCCAGAAACTGTTGCAAATAACACAAGTACAGGAGACAGGAAGTGTTGTGCTTCAGAAGAATCCAGGAACTAGAGGGGTTAACACAGTCACAGGAGACAGGGAGTGTTTTAGCAGAGTCCCAGGGATTGTGGGGAACTTGCTATTGTAGTCTGGCTGAAGCCAAAGAGAAAAGAGGTGTGTTATCTGTATCTGACAAAAGGTAACTGAACAGGATTCAGATCAGGAGAGAAACTAAACACAGGTCAGATAAACTCCCTGAGCTAACAGTGCAGAGTATTATCGGGCAGGAAGTTAAGGACTGGAAGGAATTGTGTCACAGGGATCATCTCCCTCATCAAACCCTCCCCCCTCCATCTCCATGCAGGATAAAGAAGGCTGTGTACTATTGTGTCCTTGTGAAGGAAAAGCCTGTGGTTGTGTATACACAGAGGTGTGCTGCTAAGAGATCTAATCTATGCTGAATTATGCTACTGAATAGACTGTAACACTGTGCCTGGTGAAGAAACTACTGTATTGTTACTGGAGCCAGTTGCTCAAGAAACTCAGACTGTACTGTAAAGAAGATTGTGCTATAATATCCCTGAATTTCACTGGCCGTGGTTCAGATTAATTTCCACTGTTAAACTGTTGAAAACTACTGAAAAAGACTCTTGTCAGATGTGTCTGGTCAGCAATTGAATCTATCGTGTGCCTGAGAGAAGCTGCAGCCTATGGTCACCCTAAGTAACGGTTCCCCCAGTTCGCCCTATCTGAACCTAGTGGCATGCATGTAACAGTATTTATGTTATTTTCTTCCCAACAAATATATTTGTATGTATGTTTGAATGTATTTGCATAGTAAAAATGAATGAAGACACAAAACCATCAAATTCAACCATAGGTGTACTAAAAGTGATCTGGGTTCCATACCAGTCTCTACCCTCTTCCCATTGAAAAAAATAAAGTTGAATCCAAAATGGCCGACTTCAAAATGGCCACCATGGTCACCACCCATCTGGAAAAGTTTTCCCCCTCCCATATACTAATGTGCCACAAACAGGAAGTTGATATCACCAACCATTCCCATTTAATTTAGGTGTATCCATATAAATGGCCCACCCTGTATATTTAATGGGCTATAGAGAAAAAAGGTAAAAACATGGCGTCTACTTGCATAATAACTTCAAGATCGGTTTGTAGCCCCAGACTATTGGAAACCCACAGCAGAACTACTTACCTTAGGAAGTTGTGCTGGGAGAAGGCACAAAGCTGGGGGTCAACGCATGATGTAGATCCAATTGCACGAGGAACTAGCTGCAGCAGGCGCTCAGGAGCGCTTGTAATATCAAGGCGCCCATGCAAAATACTTAAAATAAAGTCTGGAGGAAATTGCTAAGCCTTAGGCTCTACTGGTTTAGGAAGTCGGATGGAATGAGAAGTGGATCCAACAGGATGTAGAATAAGTGAGTATTTTATTTAAAAAAAAAATACTCAAAGGTTAAAAACAACAATGAAATGAGAGGTAAAGAGTCCACGCAACGCATTTCAACGCTTGACCGGCATCTTCATCAATTTTTTAACAATAAAATACTCACTTAGCCTACATCCCATTGGATCCACTTCTCATTCCATCCAGATTTCCTCAACCAGTAGTGCCCAAGACTTAGTATTTTCTTCCAGACTTTATTTTAAGTCTCTATATCTAAGTATGGGTTAATAAGTTAGATTTATGAAAAACTGTTTGTTTACAGGCTGTGGGCCCTTGGGCTTTGGGCTACTGCCTGAAAGCAAAATTTTTCTTCTTCTCACACGACACAATCCCTGTAGACTACATTCCACTGGATTGTGGTAGATTTTAGTTGAACCTTAAAGGATAGGGAACAGCTTCCTCACTGCTTGAGGTCTGATAGCTGGGAACACCAACAATCATGAGAATGGGGCTCTACAAAGCCCCATCTAAGTGGAGTGAAGGTTGAGCATTCGCACCCCCACTCCTTTCATTTTCCATGAGGCTTCCGGAAACATGTGAGCGATGTACATGGCTAGACAATGAAGGGAACGATGATCTGCATACTCGACCTCTCTGCAGAGCACCATCCTAAGGATCAGTGAGGGTAATCCTATGGATAAGTGATAACTTCTTTACTTAATACAAACCCTTTAAAACTTTATTCTTCTCCTTCTGTAACACAGATCAATCACATTAAAGAGATTTTGTTAGCAAATTTGGTTTATGACAGCATCATATAGGTGGGGTGTGAAGTCGATATAACATACTTAGGTGGATGGTCAGACTAATTGCATGTCTAATGGACGGCTCCAGCATCCATCCAGGTGGCCAGTAGAGCTATCACTTAAGAGCAGAAGAGAGGCTCCTTGGAAGTGATGCAATTTGACAATATGGCTCTAGGACAAGGAAAAGTTGTACATTTTTGCCGTATTCTGATGGTTTTGGTATGAGTTTGATGGTCTATCCTTAGATCAGTGGGAGTCTGTCTCATATCAATCCTGCAGAGCAGCTCACTTGAATGGGACAAGGCTGCAATACCCAGGACGGCCGCCGCTAGATGTTTGTGGAATGGAACAATGTAAATAATGAAGTGACTGCAGTGCTCGCACGAGTGCCACAGCCCTTAAAAACAGCAGATTTGCAGGGGTGCCAATTGTCTGAAAACTCCTCTGATTTAAAGGGGTTGTCCAATTCTTGTTGTAGTGTCTGCATGCTGAAGTTTCCCCAGAAAAATTCCAAAAAAAACACCTTACTCATCTCAGGTCTCCAACAATGTCAGCATCCGGTTTCCCAGCATTCTTGTCGCGTGACATGGTGACATGCCATATGAGCGCTGCAACCAATCACTAATGTGCCGTTTCGCTCACACTTCCTGTAGATGAAACTCGGACAACTGGGTGAGGTGTGAGATCCTGTGCCAACATCACTGGAATGGAGCTGGTTACTGGTTAGGAAGGTGAGTATAAGGTTTTTTTATTTTACTCAGTGGACTATAGCATTTAAGGAGTTGCTCAAGTAGAGGACAACCCCTTAAATTTTGATGGTCATCCTAAACAAGATAGTTGTCGGATAAACATTTGTTCATCAGAAAGTTCTCTCTCCTGACTTCCCCATCAACAGGGAGAGAGAAGCAATCTGCTGCCAGACTCCGCTGACATCGGCTTATCTCCCCATAGAACAAAAGTATCAGGGTGTTGAAATTCCAACTGCCCGATCCTTGTCCCTCCCGAAATCATCTAGAGACCCCATACACATCAGAAGGTCAGTGGACTCAATCAGCTTTCATCTAATCTGCCTTTAGGTTAAATCATCAATCTTCAAAAACTTTGACCACCGTTCTAACAATAAAACTCAAAAGTTCCATTTATTATAAAAGCTTGCACATTGCAAGAGTAGCTCTTAGATTTAGGAACTATTTATTTCTTAGGTACTACAGATTTTTGAGGAACATCTTAGTAGATTGTGTTTCTAAGTATTCTCTAGGCTGAATAGAAACTAGAGGTGCACCCAATCGCAAGAAGCCTAACAAGACCCCAAAGGTCATTTTGTCCCATATGACGATACCAGTGCTATAAATGTAGTGTGATAGATGGCGGCCCTGTTATTGACTTTGCATTGATGTCCAGGAGCTTTCCAATGAATTACTTGCATTTTTTAAGTGATTTTTCTTGTTTGTCTGGTTGGTATTTATTGCTATTTTTTCCACCAAATCACTTAAAATGATACAAACGAGTTGATGATTTTTGTGCAAAATCAAAGATGCGCCTTTTTTGCCTTTTACATTTTTAGCACCTTTTTAAAGCAAAAACAAAAAGTCACATGATACTTCAAAATGTTGCACATCTTTACCTGCGCAAAAATAAAGTTAGAGATTTTGCACTCCAGTATGGCGCTGGCATACAATTGCACAAATTATTTGCGACATTTCAACAATTAGCAAAATAATGAATTAGGCGAAAACATCTGGATAAGAAAAAACATGGCCACATTGCGAACAATAAAATAAGGTCAAATACAAAAGTCATTATTAAAACCAATTAAAACCAAAGATAATGATAATATTTATGATGATTTCTTTTGTTTATTAGAGGATTGCTCTCTAAGGTTATTGCTATATCATGATTTGGAATAACCATACAGACCTGTGACTGCAGCTTTTGTTGAAATATTTAGTGACGTACAATCATCTTTTACTTAATCCACAGCGATTACCCTGAATCTCCTTGTACTACAAGTTTTAATCTTGGCAAACAACGCATGTGATTCTGAGTCAGAGTTTCAATAATGAAATGAGTTCATTCCCCTGATGAAGATTAAGCATTTTTATTAAATGCATTTTTTTTGTGATTGTGGCTTGAATCTTGAGCGATTATTGGTAAAACATTATCTTTTATTCCAAGAACTTGAATGAATTTATATTACTGAAATGCAGAGACTATGGGAACGTTGCGGATGAGTCAGACGCACAGGAAATACGAGAGACGAGTTTGTCCTTATAGCAAATTTGAGATAAATAAATTACTGACTAAAATCAGACAAATGAAGAAACCGAGCAGTGAGCAGACAATCAAGCTCATTTATTAACATTGTCTAAACAAAAATTGGCTTTTTCACCCATAACAACCAGAGCTCAGCTTTTACTTATTTAAAGAGGACCTCTTATTTACCATAAATATGTATTTTTTATATGGTATAAATGCTGCTGTTCTCCTGAATCCGTCGTTGTTTTTCTTTTGTTTCTGTGCCTCTCCATTCCTGAGATATGGCCTGTTCTTTCCTGAATATAAATCGTCTTTTTTATAGCCAGCTGGGTGTGGTTCTTAAAAAGTTTCATAGAAAAATTTATGACCATGCCCATTTGGAAATAAAGCTAAGATTTATATACAAAGAAGAAGAGGTTGTATCTCTGGAATGGAGAGGCACGAGAACAAAACAAAAACATCTGCAGATTCAGGAGAACAGCGGCATTTACACCATTTTTTAAAAAAAAATTACATATCTGTGGCAAGTGACAGGTTCTCTTTAAACAACTCAAAAAATGTCATTGATATGGGCAACTATGTTCACAGACAGCAGAAAAAAATCCTTTCCCTCCCTCTATCCCTTTCTCTCTTACTTTCTCAACTTTATCGTCACTTTTTTCTCCTTCTCATAAATAGTCTATTATAGTCTGTAACCCGATCCCTCAGTGATCTGACAGTCTGTCATAGCTACCTCTCTGAACACAAATTATACCAAAGAACTGAGATTGAGAAATCAGTGCATGGAAGAGGAGAGGGGGATCTGTTTTTTTTTGTTTGTTTTCTCACTTCATTGAGCTGCAAAATCAGACACAGCTCATGTGCGTTTTTTGGAAAAAGTCAGACATTTTTAATCCTATACAACCTCTTTACCTATGTTTCCATGCTGGGATTTGGATTTCAATGTTAGAAACATTACCCAATAGTGTTTAAAGAAGGACAGTAACTGTAAGCCATATTTCCATGGTTAATGCTTAACTTTCATATTTTTCTTCTTCATTTTTAAGTCAATCATTGATGATCAGAAACATAGGAAAGGAGATATATTGCACAAGCCAAATCTTCTGAATCTCCCAGTTATCTCCTAAAAATAAGATATTCTGGCTCCCAGTAGGGTAAACAAGAATCCCCGAAACCTGGTATGAGTTAGGGCTGACACTTTTCATGGGTGCAGTCTGGCACTGTTAATGGAGAACTTAGGCATTCATTATGAAGGTCAGGCCAGTATTTAATGTGCGACTGTAATTTCAGGTGAACTTGCAGCAGAATGTCTATGTCTGCCTTTTAACTCCTCCCTCCTCCTCCCTTTTCCATAGAACTTTATAAGCACCAACAGTCATCTCCTATTTCAGTAGTGTGAAAATCTGTAGTCACTAAATACAGATTTTATCTGTAAATTGAGAATGAAAGATCAGCTCAGAAGGAGAAAGAAGCAGATTTCTATAATAAGATAAATGTAAAAGTTGCTTATTTCCATGTGTACTATTGATACTTGCAGTCAGGGCCGGCGTCAGTACCCGGGCAAGTGCCGGGGCCCTGAGCAGGCGGGGGGGGCGCTCGCCGTCCGGCACCCCGCTGCGCTATGGGACCCGAGAGCAGTGTCAGCGCCCGCTCCCCGCGCTTGCTCAGGGCCCCGGCACCCGGCGCAATACTTTCCTCTCCCCGTGCCTCCGCTGCAGGTCCTATCTCTTCCGCGGCGGTGACGTCTTTACACTGCGCTCTCTCCTGAGCCGTCACAGCGCAGAGCGGTAAGACGCCTTCGCGCATGAGGAGTCCGGAGCAGTGGCAGCAGGTGAGAAGTGAGGTGAGTATTTGATTTTTTTTTTTTTATTGTATGGAGGCATGGGGCATTATATGGTATGGTGGTGTGGGGTGGGGGTGTGTGACATCCTGCATGGGGCATTATAGGGGAGTGGGGGGGTGACATCCTGCATGGGGCATTATAAGGGAGGGGGGGTGTGATATCCTGCATTGGGGCATTATAAGGGAGGGGGGGTGTGACATCCTGCATGGGGCATTATAAGGGAAGGGGTGTGTGACATCCTGCATGGGGCATTATAAGGGAAGGGGTGTGTGACATCCTGCATGGGGCATTATAAGGGAGGGGGGGTGTGACATCCTGCATGGGGCATTATAAGGGTGTGTGTGACATCCTGCATGGGGCATTATAAGGGAGGGGGTGTGTGACATCCTGCATGGGGCATTATAAGGGAGGGGGGGGTGACATCCTGCATGGGGCATTATAAGGGGGGATGTGACATCCTGCATGGGGCATTATAAGGGAGGGGGTGTGACATCCTGCATGGGGCATTATAAGGGGGGGGGTGACATCCTGCATGGGGCATTATAAGGGAGGGGGGGTGACATCCTGCATGGGGCATTATAAGCGAGGGGGGGGTGACATCCTGCATGGGGCATTGTAAGGGAGGGGGGTGTGACATCCTGCATGGGGCATTATAAGGGGGGGTGACATCCTACATGGGGCATTATGTGGGGGGGAACAGCCTGTGTGGGGCATTATGTGGGGGGAACAGCCTGTGTGGGGCATTATGTGGGGGGAACAGCCTGCCTGGGGCATTATGTGGGGGGAACAGCCTGCATGGAGCATTATATGGGGGCCAGTATTCTGTATGGAGCTTTATATGGGGGCCAGTATTCTGTATGTAGCGTTATATGGGGGCCAGTATTCCGTATGGAGCGTTATATGGGGGCCAGTATACTGTGTGGAGTGATTCGCTGGTTTCTGAGCTATTGTAAAATTTACAATAGATATCGCTCATGTAATGTAAGAAGTGAAATCTTTGGCCTTGTACTACATATATATTTCTCAGCGGTATCTGTGCATCATGAATCGTGGTATGTGTTAAAGGGGCCCACTGAGACTCTTTCGCCCGGGGCCCACAAAAACCTGGAGCCGGCCCTGCTTGCAGTGCTACTCGGTGGTGGTTGTGTTGTTTGGCTGCTCTCATATACCATAGGCATCAGACGCCATGGTATGTCGCAACTCGTCAAGTAAGCAGCTGCTATGTCTGTATGTAGAAAATTTTAATTTAAATTATCTTCATAGCAATTCTTAAAAGTTATACTTGTGGGAAAATGCTGAACCTTATGTTCTCTTGGTGAAGCTAAACGCTTTATTAAGTGCCCACACAGGAAGGGTGCAGTTGTACAAACCGGTATATGGCAAGATATTTTCAGCCCAAAAAATGGCACTAGCTTAACATAATGAACATTTGTAAGGATGGTGTACTGTGATGTCGCATTCCTACACCTGAAGCCACCAATCGCGTTGTGTGTATTATGTCAGGGTTCCCCAACTCCAGTCCTCAAGGCCCACCAACAGGTCATGTTTTCAGGATTTCATTAGTATTGCACAGGTGATGGAATTTTTTCCTCTGCAGGTGATGTACTTATCACCTTTGCAAAACTAAGGAAATCCTGAAAACATGACCTGTTGGTGGGCCTTGAGGACTGGAGTTGGGGAACCCTGTATTATGTCATACGTCTTTTGTATATATTGTGTAGTGTGAATTGTAATGTATAGTGTAGGATGTGATAGTGTAGGGTGTAGTGTATAAAATAGTATAGGGAAGTAGATAGGATAGAGTTAATGTTTGGCACTAGCCCACAGGGGGTGGGGCTAGTGTTGGGGAGATGGATGCTTCCTGTTAAATAGTGAGATAGAGTAAGAAGTGCAAAGTGAGAAGTGTTGCCTAATGGGTGATCCACAGTGAGGGGAGACTAAAGCAAGGGATAATGTGATCCTGAAGAAAAGTGACTGACGAGACAGAGTGTCCTTCTGGAGAAGGGTCCTTAGATATGATGCAGAGTCATGAACCCAGAAGCTTGTAATGCAGAAGGTAATGGACCTAAGCAGGATTGAGTACTATGGACTAGTGGGGGCCCCGAGTGCAAGGGTTCCAGGGCGCCAGTAGTGCAAGAAATAGGACTTGGAACCGCTGAGCAAATAAAGACTGGACTGTAGCGTTAAAGCTGAGTTGTGGCAGAGTAGAGAGAAACAGTGTTCTTCACTACCCTGGAGTAACCTACAGAGGAAGGATACTGTGTGGAAAATGCTTCATACTGTAAAGGAAACATTGATAAGACTTTTTACCCGCTGACCCTTGTATATAATCCTTACCAAGCTACTGTTCAGTAAAAAGTTTGTTTTGGAACTGAAGTCTCTCTCATTGAACTGTGAAACACATGGTGCTGGCCAGCCCACATTACCGGCTACATGCAGCCTGCACGGGCGTAAGGCCCACATAGCACAAGTTCACACACCCAGCCAGGACCCACACTTTCAGGTAGCGCTCCAGGGAATAAAAGGAGACCAGTGCCCTGCCCGCGGCTACCGCCCTGTGCCGTGCTACACGCTCATATAATAAATACATTCCCATGGAATGAACTGATTCTTCTTGCAGAGATCCAGAAGCTGGGGGTCTTTAGTGCAATGTTCCCTAAAAAAGCCAAAAAGTATAAAAAAATACCCTTACTGTAACATACCTGGTGGCGGGCTTACATGGTGCACAATCTCTCACTATGCAAGATCGCAAACTTGATCTTCAGTCCAGTCTGCTAGCCTGGCTTCTATTCATGCTGTCTGTTTGTCTCTGTTCTGACTGATTAGGGCGGCGGCCCGGTTACTTCCTGTTTCTTGTAGCTGCTGTGGGCACACCCCTAATGCGTCCTCAGCCTATTGCTGTTTGACACTGGATATTTAAACCAGCTCCATATGGAAGCTGGTGCCTGAGCAACTCTATCATTCAGTGTGCTCCTTGACTCTGAATGTGCCAGGTCCTGTCTGAACTATCTCCTAGCCTGTTGTCTGTCCGCCTTCCTGGAGGCTGTATTTCCAGGCCAGTCTGAACACGCTCCTAGCCTGTTCGTCCCGCCTTCTAGGGGCCGCATACCTAGATCTGCTATCTTTGTTTTCTTGCCTGTCTGTCCGCCTTCCTGGAGGCTGTATTTCCAGGCCAGTCTGAACACGCTCCTAGCCTGTTCATCCCGCCTTCTAGGGGCCGCATACCTAGACCCGCTCCTGTATCTCGCTGCAGTGTTAGTTCTTGTCTGAACACTCTCCTAGCCTGTTACCTGTTTTTCTCTATGTCCGTACCTACCCTTTTTCTGCAGAGTCTGAACCTGCACCTAACTCCTACTCGTTGTCGCTGTACTTCCTTTTGTGAGTTTAGAATCCACTCGCTACTTCATTGCAAGTATCTTGTGTGTATCTGGTTCTACCTTTCCCTTCCAGTCTGTTCCGTGTGAACAGAGCCCTGTCCCCTCTGCTCTGCCTTGCTCACCGCTCCGGCGGTTTCTGCCCGCTCTGCCTTGCTCACCGCTCCGGCGGTTTATCTCTGCTCTGCCTTACTCACCACTCCGGCGGTTCCTGCCTGCTCTGCCTTGCTCACCGCTCCGGCGGTTCCTGCCTGCTCTGCCTTGCTCACCGCTCCGGCGGTTCCTGCCTGCTCTGCCTTGCTCACCGCTCCAGCGGTTCCAGCCTGCTCTGCCTTGCTCACCACTCCGGCGGTTCCTGCCTGCTCTGTTTTGCTCACTGATCCGGCGGTTCCTGCCTGCTCTGCCTTGCTCACCGCTCCGGCGTTTCTTGCCTGCTCTGCCTTGCTCACCGCTCCGGCGGTTCCTGCCTGCTCTGCCTTGCTCATCGCTCCGGCGGTTCCTGCCTGCTCTGCCTTGCTCACCGCTCTGGCGATTCCTGCCTGCTCTGCCTTGCTCACCGCTCCAGCGGCTCCTGCCTGCTCTGCCTTGCTCACCGCTCCGGCGGTTTCTCCCTGCTCTGCTTGCTCACCGCTCCGGCGGTTCCTGCCTGCTCCGCCTTGCCCATCGGTCCGGCGGTTCCTCTCTGCTCTGCTTGTCTACCGCATCTGCGGTTCTGTTCCTGAGTCCCAGTCTGTACTGGACCCTATCCAGCCTGTGCTCCAACCTGCTAGTACCTCCCCGTCTGCACGCCAGCCGTACTTGTCAGTACCCTCCTGTCTGCATACCAGTCATGCCTGCCAGTATCCTCCTGTCTGCACTCCAGCCATGCCTGCCAGTGCCCACCTGTCTGCATGCCAGCCGTACCTGCCAATACCCACCTGTCTGTGTGCCAGCCTAACCTACCTGTTCCTGTATTCCCCGCTGTGGGTCAACAGCCGTGTCCGGGGTCTGGCCTGGAGTAACACTGGTCCCTCTGCTCGGTTCCTCCCTGGTGCACGGCGTCGTAGCCGTCGTGCGACCTTGGTCGGATCGGGTTGATACTTAGTTACGCCCCTCCAGGCACTCTCCGGTTCATGGCACAGTGGAATCACTAAATCACGCACATGCCAGTCAGCCCGGGCGTGTGCATAACACTTACCAAGTGTAAAAGACACAAGTGCGCATGCGCCACTATGTGCACATGCGCCACTATGTGCGTGCATGACTGGCCCAGCCAGTATCAGTGTGTATGTGCACACAAACAGGGCAGCATTTGCTCTAGGAGTGGTCGCTGTTCATCAGAAGCTAGGGTAGTCACCAAGGCACAAATTGAGGGAGCAAACTGTGCACCCATCTCATTGGCATGGGTGCAACCAAGCCCCCTCATTTGCACATGAATTAAAAGTTATTTTCAGTACTAGGTACAGTGCAAGTATGATTTTTATAGGAGGACTATTTCACCCCCCTAGACAGAAATAGTATTCCAATGTGTACCCATTGAAAAAGTTATGTATTCCATTTGCCCCCTAAGAAGTTATAATACCGCTGAGTACTATCTCCAAAAGTGATAATGCCCCAAGAAAAAAATCAAACTTATGCTCATCTAATTCGCTTACAAAAAAAATTGCTCATGTGCAAATTATTGTTGCCCCCTCACTCCATGCCAAAAGCTTAATAACCCAATACCATGATTCATAGACTAGCCAGAAAAATGTGGGATCTGACCCTGATCCTCTGATGGCCACAGTAACCACAACTTCTATGGAGTTAGTAGCCAAATATAAGCATTGCAAGGCAGTGATATCATGGAGTCTCCTGCGTCGAGATGCTGGTGCCCTATGTGTTCCCCGGTGGCCTACAAGACTTGACCCCAGATTGGTCTTCTTTGGAAACTGACCCTTGGTGCTCACAGCCCCAGATAAGTCCCACCACATAAGTGCAACCTTAGTTCCAGCACTTGCCACAATCCCTCACCCATTGCCTGGCTTTGGTACAGTACTACTCCCAACAGCTGTATCTCAGCAAGAAAAATCTGTATTTTCTGAAAACAAGTATACATGGCATTTCACTCAGCCAACCAAAATGTAACTATGCTGACATGGGCTGAAATAATCCAATGCAACATATATCTGCCTTCATTACTGGAAAGGCGCCAACGGACCCCAGGAAATAGTCTAACAAGGTCTTTTTGGGCATACTAAGCCTTCAGTTGATGAGTAGTATTTGCCACAAGAGTGATAAATCTCCACAGCCGTGGTCCTATTACATTTTCTGACTCTCTTGGCCCTTTAAGCTTTCGCACTCCTTGATTACATATCTTGAGTTAAAAAAAAAAAAGTTTGACAAATTCCTGAGTCTCAGTCTCTGTGTTAACTTCACGGCTCTGTAGTACATCTCTGGGGCATCACAATTTATGGCTTATGATCTTCTGTAATTCTTAATATTAATGATTGACTTCAAATGCTAAAATTGTTGGGAAAGTGTCCCATAAATGAAGTTCGAGACAATCTCTTTACGCTGAAATATTGAAGACTTTCATCCACCATTACGTTTGATAAATCTTACCATCTCAGTCATAAATTTTGCACTAATTATTAGCCTCCTCGGCCGGCTCGTCTTATTCATCGACCCCTTTCATTATACAATCTTCTGGATGAGCGGTTTGATCTCGCCTTGGGTATACTATGTCTGGTGCATTATGGATGTCTACCACTTTTTTCCACTTTGAACTTATGTTGCTTTTATATATTTCCAATTAATGTTTAGTACTTATGAGCTGCCAATTCCCAGTGATACATACTAATGTTTCAACAGAAAAGTCTTCTATATATTCAATACTAAAGCGGAAACTATCTGCTTAAATGAAGTTATACTTCAGCTCGTAAAGCCTCGGAAAATGATTTGTCTCTGTCTGTAACAAAACTTTTCATTCCAATTATCTAAGGCAGAAGCGTAGGAGGCATAGTTTTGATCATACTATGTACAATAGTATATCGGTAGCATTTTCAGTCTTGCTGAATCTTCTATCCCTGTGTACATGCCCTCACCCTAGACTGGCACTCTTCAAAGGTCATCGTATTATTACTATACATTAGAAGTATAACAAAAGCTCGAGGTGCTTATAGGTGCTGGCTGTATTTTATATGGGGTAAACCTGGTGACAGGTTACCTGTAATTTTCAAATGTTAGGTTAAACAGTGCACCAAGACTTAGTCCATGCCAAGGGTGCACAGAAGTGTCTTCATTTGCATGTTAAATGTCGCTTTTTCAGCAAATATTACGCTAAGCTGTACATGACTGGTATTACTTTAGTAGGGGCTACGTCCCCTATGTAAATCTGTATGCAGTCGAATTTTCATTTTGAGGTTACAGACTCCCTTTTAGTTAGCTTAAAATTAATTTCACTCAACCAATGAACATTTTGCTCATGCATTGGGTGATTGACAGTCTGTTTAGATATTGGGAAACTGATTATCAATATATCACCTGCAGTGTTAAATGGGTTGCCTGGTCTAAAACTACAAATCTGCAGTCACTCTATGTGTCACTCTATTCTATATGATTAAAGACTTGTGAATCCTCACATCATGCACTGCTTGCTGTGAGGATTCTCCGGTGTCAGCGTTAGGTAGTCAAGTGACTGCAAGTATGTGATTTGCATACTTCCGGACACAATCCGACTATGCAAGTAAATTGAGCGAGGCCGCTCCTATCTAGTCGAATTGTGGCCGGGAGTATGCATATCACATAAATGGGGTCACATGACCACCGTTCCCGACACTGACACCGGAGAATCCTCACAGCAAGCAGTGCGTGATGTGAGGAGTCATAAGTCTGCAGTCACAAAGAGTGACACATAGAGTGACTGCAGATTTGTAGTTTTAGACCGACAACCCCTTTGCTGCTTCTTAAAGGGGTTGTTTGAAGTTGAAAAGTTATCTGCTTTGCGGGTGGTCTGACCCCCCAGCATTTCCGAGAACTGGAGCAGCGGTCGATCATCCGCACTACCGCTCCATTCATTCTTAATGGGAGAGCCGGAGATTACTGAGCACAGTGCTCTGCTGATCTTTGGTGTTCCCATTAGAATGAATGGAGCAGTAGTGCGGATGCCTCTGTTCCATTCAACTGGGGCTCTTCAGGTCCCCCGTTCCCAGGATCGATGGGAACCACGGCAGTTGGACCCCCAGTGATCGGAAAGTTATTCCCTGTCCCATGGATGGGAAATAACTTTCAAACTTGAGATATCCACTTTAAAGAGTATCTAAACCTTTGGGATATTTTTTATGTTTTACACCCATTCTGAGCAGATCGTGGGTCATCCAGTTCTGAGGCCGCCACCAGTCGCTAAACAAAGACCTCCTAGAAGACTGCAGCTCAGGAGACAGGTGAGCATGCGCACAATGCAGAGTGGATCCAGTGAGTAGAAAGTCATAGTCTCCTGAGCTATGCACTTCTAAGAGGTCTTTTTAGCAATCGGTGGTTATCTCAGGTACCACCCCATGATGTCTCTTCTTTACACTGAGCCAACTTCAGACTCACACCAATCTGCTGAGAATTTATGGACCTTAAACATATAAGATATCTTCCAAAAGTTAAGTTACTCTTTAAATGTTTAATAAAGCTCCTGCCTAAGACTAAGCAGTACTCTAATTCCTGTATGGTCTGCAGTCTGATGATGGATGGTAACAAACACTTCAAGCAGCTCCTTACCATTGTTAAGGACATACTGGGAGTTGTAGGTTAATGCGAAGCAATTGTATTTGAGGCTGTCCTGACACTACATTTTATTGCTGTACTAAGCTTGGCTGCGTATTCATGTACTGATGGAGGCTCTTGTGATGTATTACTATACTGACAGTAGTTCTGGTGATGTATTACTGTACTGATGGTGGTTGTGGTGATGTATTACTGCACTGACGGTTCTGGTGATGTATTGCTGTATTGTCGGTGGTTCTGGTGATGTATTGCTGTATTGTCGGTGGTTCTGGTGATGTAGTCATGTACATGTTGTAATCTTTAATTTATCAGACTTGATATATAAACATTATAAGGTCAGTGTGCTGGACTAAAAATACAGCTGTGTGAATGTCTGTCACCTCAGCCAGAATTTGACTAAAGCCCCCATACACTATAGACAGCTGTCCGATTGTTCGGCCGGCAGCTTTCTCGCCCCGGCTCTCCCATATGCAGGATTGCTCACTCTGCCAAGTGTTCCTGTGTCCTCTATCAGAACCGCTGTTAGGCTATGTGCCCACGTAGCATTTTTGTAGCGTTTTTGCGGCGTTTTTACAGCCGCGAAAAAGCTTGTAAAACTGTCAGCAAAGCAATGTGAATTCAGATGTGCTGTGCACATGATGCGCTAATTAGCGCGCCAAATTCGCATTGCGTTGCAAAACGCAGCATGACCATTTCTACCGCGATTACACCGCAAATTCACAGCCATTGAGGA
Source organism: Phyllobates terribilis (assembly GCF_046119375.1). Taxonomy (NCBI): domain Eukaryota; kingdom Metazoa; phylum Chordata; class Amphibia; order Anura; family Dendrobatidae; genus Phyllobates; species Phyllobates terribilis. The sequence goes on along the minus strand of NW_027362769.1, from coordinate 143,216,693 downwards.
ACATTGAAACCTGAAATGGTTAAAATAACTCAAAGAACTGAACATATGAACAGCGAGTCATCTTGCAGTGTATGAGTTCATTGTTTTTAGCATATATTTAGCACTTTTTAGGGTGGATTACAGAGCGGATCTGCCTGAAAATGAAGCTGTGTGCACATACCCTTAGTCTGACTGATCAGTAGGGGGCGTACCACTTAAAGTGCCTAGGGCAGCATGAATGCCAAATACAGCCCTGTGTAGTAGATTACCTTTCCTGTGGGCCGTTGCTTTCCTGTGCAGACATACAGTACTGGGACTGGACTGGGACCGCGCTTCAAATACCAAATGCAGCCAGTGAGTTGAGTGAGAGAAACGCCCCTGAATTGGCTTGTGGGCTAGCGGGTAGTGTTGTGACCCCCGTTAGGGCCTGTGTACTGTTTAGTGTTGTTCAGATAATTAGCGACAGTGATGAGTAGAGAGACACTGATGTAATATAACATTGACGGTGACCGGTACCTGGAGATAGGAATAATAACGTGTGAATAATATTATGTTATATTCTGGATATCTGTATTGCTAAATTCTATATTATAATATAACCTGTTTTACTGTTTTTTTTGCTCGTGTTATTTCCCGATCCCATACTTAAGGCTCTAAGCCATCCCCACTGTCTCCTCATTGTCTGCACCGTTGCATCCAAGTAACCTGCTTATGACTCTCCCCCTGGGCCGCGTGGGGAACCCGGAACCGGGCCTCTGGTGGGATGCTGGGGGTGGTAGTCTCAGTGTGGCGGCGACCCGGTCCGTGGCTCAGGGTGGTCAAACCAGTGGCAGTCTTAGTGTAATAACAAACGTCCGACTACGCCACCCGTGAATTGCGGTCAGTGGGGACCGCCGCTGCGCTGCAGGCCGCTGAGGCTGATGTTGTAAGCGCAGTCAAGTATGGGATAACTCCCCACGGGAGAAGTATTGCCTCAGGGCAGCTAGTGTGGATGATGGGAGTGATGGTGTGAGCGTCCCAGTACTAATGGTGCTGGTGCGGCGATGAAACACAGATACGTGTGGTGCAGTTCGGGGTCTTTACTGATGGTATAAAGCAGACCCTCCCGGGAGTACTGGTTAGCAGTAGAGGCCTGGTCAGTCTGTGAGCAAGCAGGATCTCCCCCTGGCCAGGTGGTGTTGTAAGCCTCCCTGTCTATCTGCACTCTTTCCTGGCTACCTTGCTCTATGCGGGTAGAAGTAGCCCACGTCCCTGAGTATACCGTGTGGTGCTCACCCGTATGGCCGGTGACTTGGGGCCTTCTGTTAGCCTCCGCTCCACGACGGCGGTGCTGGTCCCTTGCTTGTGACCATGCCTCCGGGCTTCTAAGGCCAGAGGACCTGGAATCCCCTGCCGATTGGATTCTGCTGCTGGACCTGGATGTCCCCATAGCCTCGGACTCCGTGTCCGGGTTTAGTGTCTTCAGCCAAGGCGAGCTATCTAGCTTCCATCCTCTGGCTCTCACTCCTGCTCCTACAGAGCTCCTGCTGTAGCTTTCCCTCTCCAAGCTCTGACTCACCTAATCCCACCCCAGACCCAGTTTATAAGGGCAGATTCCTCCCCTCCCAGGTCTGGGCGGGCAGTGTTGCATGCTTAGGGCTCCTGACCAGAGAAACCTCCCACTTGCTCTCAGACATAATATTTCTATTACTGTGGCAACCAGACCCCTGGGGTGCCACATTCCCCCCTAGTAAATTTTAGTACTCCGGGACTAAACACATTTTTAAAGAAACATAAATACAAGGGTATAAACAATAATACAATAACATATTTACAAGAAGCTTTAGTTCTTTAAAGGTCACGGCGTGTCCGCAACCGGGTGTCCATATCACCCAAGGTGAAGTTTGTGAAACAAGAGGGTGTCCATGTCACCCAAGGTGAAGCTTTAAGCGAAGTAGGGGACCTGCCCAAAGCAAACACCTTGCGTTGGCCTTGGGCGTGGCTGCAAGGGTTAAGCTAGCTACTTTGGGCCGCAAGGAGGCCACGCCAGACAGGTTTTCTCTTCCGCGGCCGTCTTCGCAAGAGGCACAATGTGCAACTATCTACAAGATTGTTCCGGTTATCCAGCGTCCATAACCTGTTAGTCCAAATAAATCTGCAGGGTAACTGAGAAACATAATTAATAACAGGCAACAACAAAAATCGTAAACATTTTCAAGAAACAGGTAAATTTACAGTGCATTACTTTATATTTTCCAGCGAGCAGGCATCTGACCTCTAGTGACTCTAGTGGACCTACGGAGCTCACTAACTGGTCCTGCACTACAGGGTGTAGGAGGTGTTATGGGTAAGCTGGGCATCTGTCTGCGCACTCTTTGGCTCACTAGGGGCACGGCAGGCTCACTACTAGCAGAGGGTTGATCCTCCTGCGCTGCTGGTGTGGACTCTTCTGCCTCCTGGGCCGGCTGCTCTTCCAGCTCTACCTGGTCTTCTGTAGGCACTTGAGGGGCTGGCTGGAGAAAGGTGAGGACGGGCACCACGATAGCGTTGTTTACTTGTGTCCAGGACCGGGGAAAGTCTCCGAGTACGGTGCTGATCATTTCCTCCTTTTCCTCTACGGGTTGAGGGTCTTCCTGATCTTCATCCGTGCTTTGCAACTTCTCGGGGCACTTTTTCAGGTGGTCTCTGGAGACAGTGGCTGTGGTCTCTCCTCCATCCTTGCTGATGACGTACAGCTTTGGATTATTGTGGCTTGAGGGCAGTACGGTGTACGGGTCCTTTTCCCACTGGTCGTCCAACTTATGGAGCCGCCTTTTTCTTTTCAAGACCTGCTCTCCAGGTACCAGGGGAACAGCGGGAGCATGTTGGTTATAAGTCCTCTCCTGCCTTCTTCTTGATTGACAGAGACTTCGCACGACGCTCTCCTGTACTTTCCGGTACTGCTGCTGCCGTTCTGTATCCCAGTCTGCCTCTGGCGAGGTGTCCTCAGGTGTCAGGACTCCCATATCCAGGTCAATAGGCAGCTTACCAGGTCTTGCTCTCATTAGGTAAGCAGGGGTACAGTTGGTGGAACCTACCAGGATGTGGTTGTACAGGTCCACCAGGTCGGGCAGTTTCTCAGGCCACAGGCTGCGTTCTTCCAAGGGCAATGTTTTTAGCAGATCTATCACCACCTGGTTCATCTTTTCGCAGAGTCCGTTGGTCTGCGGGTGATAGGGCGTTGTTCTTATCTTTTTGCAGCCATACAGGTTGCAGAACTCCTGGAAGACCTCTGCTTTGAAGGCTGGTCCTTGGTCTGTCAACACTTGCTCCGGGTACCAGAAGTGCTGCTGGAAGGCTCTAGCTGCTGTTTGAGCCGTTAAGTCCTTGACGGGAACCAACACCAGGAACCGGGAGTAGTGATCTACGATTGTGAGGACGTAGACATACCCAGATCTGCTCGGAGCCAGTTTCACATGGTCCAGGGCTACCAGTTCCAGTGGCTGTCTGGTGATGATGGGCTGCAGGGGAGTCTTCTGGCTGGCACGGTCCTTTCTTCTTAGGTTGCACGGGCCACAGTCTCTGCACCACCTATCGATGGCTCCTCTCATGCCTACCCAGTAGAACCGTTCACGCAACAAGTACTCCAGCTTCTTCCATCCAAAATGTCCTGCTCCGTTGTGGTATGCCTCCAGAACCATAGCCGCGTCTCGTCTTGGGACCACTACCTGCCAGGTCAACTCATGTGTTCGAGAGTTAACCATTCTTCGGCACAGCTTCTCCCTGTAGAGGAACAGCTTACTTTTCTCCTTCCACAGTTGCTTGGTCTCCTCCGGAGCATCTGGGTCAAGACGGGCATCGACCTGTGTCAGCATTTCCTTCACCAGACGGACTGCGGGATCACTGTCTTGCATTTCCGCCCAGCTGTAGTGGGGCAAGGGATTGAACGTCACAGAGCGCCTGTCCTTCACACGATGGGAATACAGGGTAATCCCATGACGGTGGAACGCAGGGAGCTCGACTTCTTCCAGATCTTCTGGATCTTCCCCTACGTCCGGTAAGTTTGGCATTCTAGACAGGGCATCCGCGTTGGCATTTGAGCGTCCCGCCCGGTATTTGATGGTGAATTCATAGTTGGACAGGCGGGCCATCATCTCTGCTCCAGGGCACCGAGCCTTGCAGTGTCCAGGTGTGTCAACGGGTTGTTATCCGTGTACACGGTGAACTTGGAAGAGGCAAGGTAATGCTTGAAACGTTCGGTCACTGCCCACACCACTGCCAGGAACTCCAGCTTGAATGAGCTATAATTCTCAGGGTTCCTCTCCGTGGGCCGTAGCTTTCGGCTGGTGTAAGCGATTACCCGTTCTTTCCCCTGCTGGATCTGGGACAGTACGGCTCCTAGCCCAATGTTGCTTGCGTCCGTGTGGAGGATAAAGGGCTGGCTGTAATCAGGGTACGCCAGGATTACATCCCCCGTGAGGGCCATCTTCAGCTGGCAGAAGGACTCCTCTTCCAGCTTTTCCCACCTGAAGGGCGGCTTCTGGTTTTTAGCTTTCCGAGATTGACCTATCAGGAGGTCCTGCATAGGGGCTGCCATTTTGGTGAAACTGGGAATGAATCTTCGGTAGTAGCCTACCAACCCGAGGAACTGCCGCACTTCCTTTATGCTGGAGGGTCTTGGCCAGTCTTTAATCACGGTGATCTTATCGGGGTCGAGAGCCACTCCGTCAGCACTCACCACGTGTCCCAGGTATTGCACCTTTGGTTTCAGGAGGTGACACTTGGAGGGTTTCACCTTTAGGCCGTAGCTTGCCAGGGCGTCAAACACTTCTGCCAGGTGTTTCAGGTGGTCCTCGTAAGTCTTGGAATAAACTATGACATCGTCCAGGTATAACAGGACCGTTTCGAAATTCCGGTGTCCCAGACAGTATTCCATCAACCGTTGGAAGGTTCCTGGTGCGTTGCAGAGCCCAAACGGCATACAGTTAAATTCGCTGAGACCCATCGGGGTGGTGAATGCGGTCTTCTCCCGGTCCGCCTCTGCTACAGGAACCTGCCAGTACCCGCTAGTGAGGTCCAAAGTAGAGAAGAAGTTAGCAGATTTTAATGCAGCTAAGGACTCTTCTATCCTTGGTAACGGGTACGCATCTTTGTGTGTGATACGGTTGACCTTCCTGTAGTCTACACACATTCTCATGGTGTTGTCTTTCTTTTTCACTAAGACTAGTGGAGCTGCCCAGGGACTACAGCTGTCTCTAATTACCCGAGCCTCCTTCATGTCCTTTAACATCCCCTTGGCGTGCTGATAGTGTGCAGGGGGTACGGGTCGGTATCTCTCCTTTATGGGAGGATGGTCTCCCGTTGGGATGTGATGTTCCACCCCCTTCACTCGCCCAAAGTCTAGCGGGTGTTTGCTAAACACTCTCTCGTACTCCTGAACCACCCGGTAGACTCCCTGTTTTTGGTGTGAGGGAGTGGATTCAGTACCCAAATGCAGTTGCTGACACCAGTCCTCCATTGGTTTCTTAGATCCGTTACCTTCCTCTGGTTGAGATGGAGGCAAGGGTTCCACGGCCTGTACAGAGTTCTGGTTTATGGTGAACAATTTGGCTAGCGTGGCATACCGGGGCAGGTATACTTCTCTCTCCCCGATATTTATGATGCGGACGGGCACCCTCCCATGACGTACATCGACCCCCCCCTGTCCTGTCAAAATGGTGGGCCTACTGTCTGAGTAGACGGGTTCTACCATTGCTTGGTAGTCTCTACCTCTTAGACCAATAGCTGCCCGGCACCAAATGATCATCTCACTTTTTGGGGGCATGGCAATAGGGAACGGGTCACACATTCTCACGCTACCTATCTCACCACCAGATAGTTCCACTTGTTGCCGCTTCATCAGTGCCCGGATCTCTTTTTGGAGCACACGCTGCTGGCTGGAACTGGCGTTCTTGGCAACCTGCTGCAAAATAAGAATCACCTCGGCAAGACAGTTTTCAATTACGTTAGTACCTAGGGTTATTTTTGGGTGACTCTTGCGACGGTCAATGTCCACAATGATCAGTCCTTGTGCCGGCAGTTCAACTTTACCGACCTTGATGGTCACTTCTTTAAATCCTATCTGTGGCACGGGCTGACCATTGCTGGCGATAATGCTCAGGTCGTCATCTGGGTAGCGGGTTATGTCTGAGTCATTCCAGTACCGCTAGAAGAGCACGTACGGGATGGTGGTGACCTGTGACCCCGTGTCCAGTAGGGCACTCATAGGAATGCCGTCCAGTACCACAGGCAAGACCAGACGTCCCCCTACGTACTTGTCACGCCAGTTCGATGGGCCTGATGATCTTAGGCCTGGGGGTTGGCCCTCTACCCCAGGTTGTGCCCGTTTAAATGACAGTACCTTGCCATATGTCCGGGCTGATTGCAGCGGCGGCAGATGGGTCGTCCATCCTCGTTGTACCTGTCGCTGGGTCTCCCTCTGGCCGGTAGGGTCCTCCTCAGTCGGCGTCACGGGACGTCCTCCGGTCCGGATGCCAGCTGGATCTTTCCTGGAGAAGAGACCTGTAAAGACTGCACAGTTCTGGTTAGCGCGGCAACGCTCTTAGTCAGCTCTTGGACCTGATGGTGCAGGTCTGTAGGCGGGTTATTGTTCAAAGCCTGCGCATCAGCTCCCACAGGCCCTGCAGACAAGGGCGCCGCGTCCTGGTGATAAGTGATAGCAGGGCGCCTGTGGGTCACAGCGCCACCTGGTGCCGGTTCTCGGAGCACCCGGATGGCTCTGTCCTTGAACTGTGCAAAGTCCAGGTCAGGGTCCTGTAAGGTCATTGCCCGCAACTGGGTTCGGTGGGCATTGCACAGTAGACCCTCAATAAATTGTTCGGTCAACAGCTTGTCTTCATTCCCCACGCTGTCAGGGTCTGCCTGCTTAATGGCTCTCAGGGCCTCTTGTAGGTTTAGAGCATAGTCTCTTATACTTTCATGTGCCCGTTGTTTGCACCCGTAAAATCTGAGCTTTATTTCGGCTGAGGTTCGGGTATCAAATGTGTCTTTCAGCCGGGCTAGTATTTCTCTGACAGTCCTCTTCTTCCCAGGTGACCAGGACTTTACCTCCCTTTGGGCTGCCCCGATTAACTGGGCCACCAGGATGCTTACTTTTTGCTCTTCCGTGAGGGGGTATACCTGGAAGAGGCTATCCAATCTTTCCCTAAAGTCACTTAGGGTATGTGACTTCCTTGAGTACTGGGGTAGCCAGGTTGCCCCCGGGATATAGGGCATGGTGAATGGCATGACCGCTGCAGCGGTTGCGCTGGCGGCCGGTGTGGCGGTGGAGCTCCCCTCGGTATCCGACATCCTTCTACCCCTCTAGTGGACCGTGGCCTACCTTGCGATGCTCTTCTTCCGTAGGCCGCGGCTCCGCAGTCTATCATCGGGGTTGAGGACCTTGCGTCGCGCTCCTGTGACGTCAGCGTCCGCTCTTCCTCCCTTCCAGGACCTTACGCAGCGTCGGAGCGTGGGGCGGAGCTTCGGATCTCGCGCGCTTTCGGTGTCCACGCCCCTCTTCTTCCCTTGCGGCGTCCCGAAGATGGCGTCCGATGGCGGGAAGCGGCTGCGGATGGCGGGAAGACGGCAGAAGATGGCGGGAAACGACCAAAGATGGCGTCCGATGGCGGGAAACGACTCCGGACGGCGGGAAACTTCGCCACAGGTAAGTACAAAAGTCTTTTTCAGGCACGCAGTACCTGGTAGTTGCGGGCACGAGATCCTGCCGACTACGCCAAAGTTGACTCGCCCCCTGGGCCGCGTAGGGAACCCGGAACCGGGCCTCTAGTGGGATGCTGGGGGTGGTAGTCTCAGTGTGGCGGCGACCCGGTCCGTGGCTCAGGGTGGTCAAACCAGTGGCAGTCTTAGTGTAATAACAGATGTTCGACTACGCCACCCGTGGATTGCGGTCAGTGGGGACCGCCGCTGCGCTGCAGGCCGCTGAGGCTGATGTTGTAAGCACAGCCAAGTATGGGATAACTCCCCACGGGAGAAGTATTGCCTCAGGGCAGCTAGTGTGGATGATGGGAGTGATGGTGTGAGCATCCCAGTACTAAAGGTGCTGGTGCGGCGATGAAACACAGAGACGTGTGGTGCAGTTTGGGGTCTTTACTGATGGTATAAAGCAGACCCTCCCGGGAGTACTGGTTAGCAGTAGAGGCCTGGTCAGTCTGTGAGCAAGCAGGATCTCCCCCTGGCCAGGTGGAGTTGTAGGCCTCCCCGTCTATCTGCACTCTTAACTGGCTACCTTGCTCTATGCGGGTAGAAGTAGCCCATGTCCCTGAGTATACCGTGTGGTGCTCACCCGTATGGCTGGTGACTTGGGGCCTTCTGTTAGCCTCCGCTCCACGACGGCGGTGCTGGTCCCTTGCTTGTGACCGTGCCTCCGGGCTTCTAAGGCCAGAGGACCTGGAATCCCCTGCCGATTGGATTCTGCTGCTGGACCTGGATGTCCCCACAACCTCGGACTCCGTGTCCGGGTTTAGTGTCTTCAGCCAAGGCGAGCTATCTAGCTTCCAGCCTCTGGCTCTTACTCTTGCTCCTACAGAGCTCCTGCTGTATCTTTCCCTCTCCAAGCTCTGACTCACCTAATCCCGCCCCAGACCCAGTTTATAAGGGCAGATTCCTCCCCTCCCAGGTCTGGGCGGGCAGTGTTGCATGCTTAGGGCTCCTGACCAGAGAAACCTCCCACTTGCTCTCAGACATAATATTTCTATTACTGTGGCAACCAGACCCCTGGGGTGCCACACTTACACAAAGGCAACTTTTTTGTTCTCTTGAAAAAAAGTGATTTCAATTGGATCCAGTTTTTTTAACATTGAAGTCTATGGAAAACAGATCAGTAAAATACCCATCCATTTTTCTGCCATTTGACCCGTTTTTTTCTTGCTGGATTAGTTTCATAAAGATGATGTCCAGTAGTATAGGTTAAATATTTATTTTTCCACCTCCAGTAAGCAAAAAAACGGATCCTTTTCAAATGGGAGAAAAACAGATGGCTATTTAACTGAACTGTTTTCCATAAACTTCAATGTTAAAAAAACGAATCCAGTTGAAATCAATTTTTTTTTAGGACACAACTTTTTTGTCAATGGATTATTGCTGGATCCGTTCTAAAGAATGATTTCTGGACATGGGAACTCAGCCTGAGGCCCCCTTCTCTCATACGTGTTGTGACATTTTTCACACAAACCAGAGACACTTACACACGCACACCCATTATAATCTATGGGGCTGTGTGACCCACACGTAGACATGTCCATTTTTTTCTGGCAGCATGAAGAACATAACATAAAGTGTATTTTTTTTTAAATAAATTGGTGAACCAGGTTGTCGGGAAGTGTTTATTCAAATAAAGTATTTTTTTGTGTGCGTGTGCTTTTTTTTTTGATTACTGGTTTAGTAATGGGTGTGTCTGATAGATGCCTCTCCATTACTAACACCAGGGCTTGATGCCAGTTGTGATTTTTTACCATTACCCCATTGCCAACTCACCAGGGCAATCGGGAAGAGCTGGGTAAAGCTGGGGCGGCTGGGGGCTGGTATTTTAGGCTGGGAAGGGCCCAATAACTATGGGTCTTCCAAGCTTGATAATATCTACTCACAGCTGTCTGCTTTACATTGGCTGGTTATCAAAAATGGAGGGGACCCTACGTAGTTTATTTCATTTATTTATTAGTTTAATACATGTACAGTAACCAATACACGCACGGCACTAATTATATATCTCACGGATATCTATCTAGCTATCTGCCATATGTCTATCATCTATTTACTCCATATGTATCTGTAAGGGGGAAGACCGGGGTGTAAGTGCTTTCAGAGCAAGGGATCCAGAACTGCCGGGGCCGTACCTCTTGTTGCAGGGGGAAGACAGACTGCAAGCAGAGAAGTCATGTGACAGGGAAGCAGGGGGTGTGTCGAGAGAGGGAGCTGGGAGGTCAGGTGACAGAGGAACTCCTGGTGTGACTAGAGAGAGGAAGAGATGAGTACGTTTTGCGCGGGAAAGCGGAGCTGGGTCCTGCTCAGCAGAGCAGCGTGAGAGGGTCCAGGCTCCTGGCTCCAGGACTGGGAGCAAGAGCCGAGTGCAGTGGACCGGAGGAGTCAAGCCGACTAGAGAAGAGACGCGGGGTCGGTGGAGCCGGGCAAGTGAGGTGCCGTGTTATGGACTAGGGGCTCAGCGGGTAAAACCGGAGACCGCCCGCTGCCGCCAGAAGACAGAGCATTGTTTGGGCGGGGAAGCCTGAAAAATCAACACCGGCCTCAGCGTGCATCTGCCTTGTGAGGAGCGAGAGTCAGCTAAATGAAAAAAACTGTTGATTATAACCGGTTCGACTCTGCTACATCCAGTTAAACTGTGAACTGTCAGTGATAGACTTTTACCTGCTTTTCCCTTGTCTTTCCCCCATATTTTCCCCTGATACTCCCTGCGTGGAGATTTACCCTGTTATTATAAACTTCCCGTTTATTAACCCCATATTGGCTGCTCTGTGTTTCTGTGTCGCTGCATCTAAAGTGCCCGTGTTACATATCTCTATCTTTACATGACAGTATATATATATGCAGAAAATACACATTGCAGATGATTCTGAAACACACACGACCGTCATCTTTTTCTCTGTGAACACAGGAAATCTTCGCTTGCCGCACTCACAATTTTTTTTAGGTGCGAAGACGCTCAGTGAGCCAGATGTGGGTGAAACCACACACAGATATAACAATGACATTTGTCTTTTAACAGAAAACCAGCTATAAGAAAACTGTTTGATTACTGGAAGATCGTAAAGAAGCAAATAGATCATTAGTACCATGTATTGTCTGTACACGTATGGGGGATGTAAGCGATACTTTCTGTCTGCAGAATCAGCATGAATTTGCTGCATTGTCCTCCTTACGATTTATGAAAACAAGAATAATAAAAATGTATGGCCCCATACGTTGGTTCTCTGATTTTACTTAAAGGCTCATAGGTTTTTTAGGTTTTTTATCAAGGGTTTTGCTAAAAAAATAAATGGTATAATGGTGGTATTCTATTGGGCATCCTAATCTTTCCTGCAAACCATGCTTAGGATACGTCCAAACTGCATTTGTGCCCATGTCAGCCGCATACCCTCTGGATAGTGTATGTCTCGGCATCCGTCCCCTTTAGGGACCTACTGCAAAGAATCATATACCGCATGGTACACCTTACTTTTCAGTAGCCCTCTGTATGGCATAGCGCTGTCTGCTGCACTTTCCTATAAAAAAAAATGGTGGGCAGACAGATACCGGCCGGAGGCTCAAAGAATATGCTTTTGTCCTTCATCTGGTAAATGGGCACATGATAGGATATGTTGGAAAAAGTACAGCAGACTAAGTGCACAAGCACTATGTACAACTAACCTTAGAGAGGCGACATATGGTGGCACCTCGAGTTTATCTGAATCTGTAGAAATTGTTCTGTTGAACTGCAAGAAAAGGTTACTTTCTGTGAAGTCTGTCTGAGTCAGACAGGCGAGGGTCAATATCAGGAGGGATAAGATGAAATTGGCATCGGATCAATTGCAGAATATGAAAAATCCATCAGCAATATAGAAAATCAAATGCAATAACTGGCAACTCTTAGCAAATGGCTGGAAGTTTAAATAGGGTGTGGCGCTGCCTCATAGGGAATAGCAGGGAGTAGATCACTTATGCTGAGTAGTTGAACAGCACAGACACCCATTCAACTCCCAGCTACCCCAGTATTCCTGGATGGACAGTGCTTGTCCCTCTCAGTGAGATTAACAATGCTGTCTCATCCAATACTAGTATCATCCATAGGCCACGGCCCCACTGTCAGTATTTGGTCAGTATTTTTGCTCAGGAGTAGGAGCCAAAACCAGGTGAGGAACAATCAGAGAAAAGGTATAATAGAAACAAGTCACCAATTCTGCATTTATCACCCACTCCTGGTTTTGGCTCCCACTCCTGAGAAAAAATACTGACCAAATACTGATAGTGGGGCCGTGGCCATAGAGGTAATATGGCCTGATGACCGAGGAAGATGTCGCTTGAGCAGGTCTGAGTAAAGATATAGCCCTTTCAGAATTTCGTCATTGCATCAATGACCCAATATTCTTTAAATAATTCCACAATATGCCAAGTCTGCCAATCATTCATTCACTATTGTGTAAATTACTAAACCTTTTTACCTTTTTTGGATTTTTCTGAAACTTTTCTTGCCCTTTTTTTTCAGAGGGTCAAATAAATGTATGCCTTCCTTTTTTTTTTACCCTACATATGATGTAATATAACATGTAATATCATCTTGATGCGCTTCGTCTTTGTTATGAGATTTTACAAGGAAGAATATTATCTTACTAGAGAAAGAAGCTGGATACTAAACCTGCAGGACAAGCAACAGGATTCTATTATAGGACTGGCTGTGCTATGAGTAAGCAGAGATAAACTGTGCAAGAGAAGAGATGAAAATGAAGGGAGTCTGTCAGCACAAAATGACTGTTCAAACCAATCACTGACGCTTGGTGCACCCTTGGTGTGGCCAAGCAGTTCAGTGCATCTTTCCACCTATTTAATTTACATGCCTTCTCTCCCTTGATTGACAGCTCTGGCTTTACAGGTGCCAGAGGAGGGAAGACATAGATGGAAAACAAGAAGGTGGGAAAGTGCCTTCAACATTTTGTGCTAACAGGCTCCTTTTAAATATTTTCTGCACAGCGGGTGGGACATAAGTGGATAGAGCATGACCAAGAAGCGGCAGTATGAATAGTGTAGCCATAGATATTACACACAGCGCTCTATATACTATTGTTATCAAAGTGTGCGTATTATCAGTCCAGGTGCGATCCGATAAAACATCAGATCACACTCGGACCAATGTTATTCTATGGGGCAGTGCACATGTCCGATTTTTTTCCTTGGACTGAGCCGGTCCTAGTAAAAAATTGCAGCATGCCCAAGTTAGATTCGATATTCGGTTACACTCAACCATGCAAGTCAATGAGTGCACGGAAAACATCGGACTGCACTCAGATGACATCAGAGTGCAGTACGATTTTCACGGACTGGCAGAATGGAGGAGATAGAGAAAAAACAACTTCTATGTTCTAGTCATCCGAGAAAATCGTATCACACTATAATCAGAGTCTGATCAGAATGTGATTATCATCTCAGATGAGAGAAAATGCGCTCCTGTCACCCTAGCTTTATAATAAGAAACATACAGCAAGTATATGGCCCTCCAGAGGCGTTAGGCTCAAAAGGTCAATTTTGAGCAAGATTTAAAAAAAAAAAAAAATGTTAAAAAAGTAAAGCAACAAACTACATTTTCCATTTTTTATTTAAAATATATATTTCGATTTCACTGAAACACTGATAGAATTGACTATAGTTACCACTTTACAAAACAATACATGTTCATAAAAATGATGCATGGAAAAAAATACATTAAAAAGTCCAGATATACTTTAATAAGCCAATGTTTGACATTGTATTCTTTAATATACACAATGTGCATGTGATGTTGATTTTGGTTGCGCTGTGTACATCCTACATAATATGTCAGTATGTATAACATATGCATACAATATACAGTACATCACAAAAAAAAAAAACACATTATACTATACAGAAAAAAATTGTTTATAGTCAAAGGAAACAAATAAAAATGGTGTTGTCGTGGGGTCTACGAAATGTCTTCATGACCCTGGGGTTGTAAGTTATTTTGGATGACAGTAACAACACTTTTTCTTTCACCTTAGAAGAAATTTGTGGTTTCGATAAAACTCATTGATCAATTAATTACCCATATTATTATATTTCCAAGTGTCTGGTAGGGTCACGTACAAATTCAGCTGCTGATGGAGCCTATAGAACACAGTAGATCTAATGCGCATGGAAAGTGATGTAGTTCACAATAGTCTAAAAATTATACTGCTTCCTACTTGACAGTTTTATCAAAGAAGTTGTTTGGTTTAGATGAACCATTTGTAAACACCCTATGGAGAAATTAAGGGGGTACCAACAATAAAGAGAGTCTGCCGAAGAGCATCTCTTGCTCTGGAGGACTCAGCCTGTCCATGTATTAAACATTGTTTTCTAAATTAATTGCGTAATACTTCATTTCTCCTGTGGGGGCACTGCAGGGAAATTTAACAGATGATTGCTGTGAGTCCTGAAAGTGGAACATGATTTTATCCAAGTAGACTATGCTTTTAAGGACTATTAAAATTAATGTCAGCAGGGTCCAACAATAACAAAGTGAGTTTTACCCTCGGTTTCTAAGAGGCAAATGTAAAAGCTTAAAAACGACAACCAATATAACTATCTGATGTCACTTTTCTATAAATGGCTGCTAGAAGAATGAGAAAATGTTTGTAAAAATCATTGCTGCTAAACTTTGGTTTGTACTTTAACTTCTGATTTACTAATATATGGCCCATATTATGTTCTGATTTTAATTTTTTTAAAATTGAATCTCTGTTTTTATTATCAGTTTTTGTCGCAAAATGATTTTATATCAGTCTTTGTTTTTCTGACTAATCATCTGCATGGATATCGATGAAACTATTTTTTTTTGTCTGTCTGCAGCCTCCACTAGAGGGAGCTCTAGAGCTAATAAAATACTGTCTCAATAATAATAATCAGAGTGCTCCCTCTAGTGGTTGTTACTGGCATTCCACGTGTTATCTGTTACATCTATGGCTCTGCAGGAGATTTGAAACTCTGTATTAGGCAAAAAGAGCTCAGCAGAAAAACACACAAACTAACCACAGTGTACAGGTAGTTTCTCACACGTCATCCATGGCTTACATGAATTGCTAATAACAAATACTTAAATAACTCAATGGAATAAATTGGTATAACATGACAGGCAATTAATATATTCTGTACTTCTGCAGATGCATGGCTTGTTTGCCTGCATAAAATCATTTAATTTGTGTCATATTAACCCCTCTCAGAAGATGAGGCATTAATTAAGCAGATTGCGATGGCAGATAATTAGCGCAGCCGAAGTTTCCTTGTGCTGAGATAATTCAATCTTTGACTATTAACAAGGGAGATACAGTAAACAGAACTGGAATAGATAATAAAAACAATAAATGGGAATTGAAAGCATAAAGCATACGTATTCAACCGCGGCTTGTGAGTGGACTGAATATTACACTATATATAATGAATTGTAATCACAGTATTTGTCACAAGAAAAACAGATCTCCCGCCAGGAGGCTAAGTGCCCCCCCACCCAATTACAATGAGTTCAGAACTATACAATTCTTATGTTATATTTATCCTACGTGGTGTTCTCTGTTTTCCTCCCGTTATCTCCTTTGTTCAAATAAGTATACGTTTCCTCCTGCTTCCAGGATGACCGTTTCAGTGGCATTGCGAATGCACTGGTAAGGCTAAGCCATTCCTTCCCTGCCTTTCCAGTGCTGTGGGTTAGGATAGGAAAGGCATGATTTACACTTACCACTGATATCCCCATACCACTGAATTCAGACCTTCTGCAAGCAGGAGGAAAGGTATGCAGATTCGAGCAGAGGAGATAGCGGGAGGCAAACGAAGGACACCAGGTAGAATGACTATACATAAGAAGTACCTAGCGTATTTTACCTAAGACTGTTGTGGAGGTACTCGTAAAGTAACAATTTTGCAGGGACAGTGCAGCAAACTGGATCGAAAAGGGACTTGATTTAGCAAAACCATAACCAAAAGAGGGCATTCTGGGAACAGTCCTGAGTGTAGGGTTTACATATTGTGAATGTTGCAATATGAATGTCGGTAAATATGTGTGCCATGTAGACAGAGCCAGATTAAGATCGGTGGGAGGGTTCTATCCCAAATCTAAGACCCAGTCACCTCATCACCTCCTATTGCAGCCACAGAAAGGAAACAGTGCATGGGGTGCATGGTTCTCTCTATTTAACCCTATGGGATATATGGAGATGGCAACTACCTTACACTTCTGAAAGTGAGAACCACATAGACATGTATGACCCCCATTTCACCTCCTATGGGCTCGATAGATCCACTGAACAGTAGCAATCAGCAGATCAATCCAGTGAAAATCAAATTTGTGTTAAATTTTTAGGAATTCCCTGAATCAGGCAAAATCGAACTATTGTGATCTGCTTTATGTGAACTGCCTAAAATGACCTCCTCCATTTTACATATTGCATCAGGTTGCGTCAGCCAAAGAAGGATCCTATGACCTCAGTCAGGCTTCCCGAGCAGCTATCACATGCCGTAGCACAGCCAATCAGGAGGGACTATTGTAACAAGTATAAAAGCAGAGGCAGTGAATGCAGCAGCCAGTTTATGATGAATCTCAACAGTGAGAGGACGTCACAGCTCACATATATGCCTTAGAGATACAAAGAGAAAGCCATAAAACACTGAATAAACATTACAGACTGCACAGCAGTGATAAACAGCTATCAAAATGGAGGTCAATTTGACATTAACCCCTTCACGCCATTGCCATTTTCCATTTTTTTATTTTGTTTTTACCGCCCCTTCTTCCAAGAGCTATAACTTTTTTATTTGTCTGTCAATATAGCCGTATTGCTTTTTGCGGGACAAGTTGTGCTTTTGAATGACACCATTGATTTTACCATATAGTGTCCTGGAAAACGGGAAAAAAAATTCCAAGTGCGGTGAAATTGCAAAAAACAAGTGCAATTCCTCAATTGTTTTTTGGGTTTTTTATTTATCATGTTTACTATATGGTAAAACTGACCTGCCATTATAATTCTCCAGGTCAGTACGAGCAGATACCAAACACGACAGCAAAATTTAACTGGTTAATAGCCATGGTTGGTGCTCTGATCCACCCGTGGCTGTTGAAAGCACATGACACAGCTGTCATGGGCGGGGGAAGATGTGGACTCAGCGCTGGAGCCGGCATCAGATTCGGAGATACGACATATGATGTAAATATAAGTCATGTGTCGTGATGGAGTTAATAAGGCTATGTTTGCATTAAGGAGCATGAAAATGTTTCAATACAGTCCTAGGGGACCTCAGAGTGTTACACATGTGTTTTCTGGGCAATTGGAGGTTTTGCAGAACTTTCAAATTATAATTGATTTGCTCAACTCTACTGAACAACCATCAGTGTGGGTAGTGGAGGACACCAAGGGGGTGGAGGCCTCACGGCATTTGCCCCATGACTCTTAAAACCAGTCATGTGTAAAGAGGCATCAGAAAGCGGCACAATAAGATCCTCACTCTGGGGACTCCATGAGCCACAGAACAGACTTTACCAGTAGGAAACCCCAAAACAGAGATCTGGAGACATATGGTATAAACACAAACCAAAAAATGCAGATCGATATTTACACATATCTTGGGTTAATACAAATATATATTAGCAAAGCAGAATAAAACGTGATTCCTTCATTGTAGTGTGAATTAGAAGCTGGAATGAAATTTGGTTTCAGTAATGAAATAGTAATTGTATTACAAGCAGTTCAATATTTTTCATCGCCTGGCTACGCCCTGTTACCCAAACGGCAATACGGATCATAGGAAGGGCATCCAGAGCAGCTAAATGCCCCATATTCTGCTTGTATAGAAAAAAAAAATATATATATATATATTTCAGTCTAGATGGGTCCACCCAATGCTTTTTCTATCATTGAAATTAGATTTTTTAGTGGACACCAAAAAAGCAGGGAATGGCAATTGTACAATGTCTATCTCAATCATTACATATGATTCTTAGTGCACCATCAAAACCTCGGTCCTAGGTGGTAAGAAATTCTTGTACTGATGGAACTGAATAGCAAACTGGTCCTTCGAAAGTAAAAAAAAAAAAATACAAATATTATTTTTGCTTCCACAACTGCGCCACTCTTGTCCATATGCTGAGTTTGGAATTCCACCTCTATTATATTTACAGCAGCAATACCAAACACAACCCATGGACAGTGGTGGCGCTGTATCAGTGAAAATAAAAAGCAAAAAAGCAGTTTTACTCTCATACAACCCCCTTTAATGACAGATGCTACACTCATTGATCACTATAAGGGTTGGTTCACACATTACGTATTCAGTGAGGATTTTATCCCCAGATTACCAAATTGAAATCTGCAGCGTTTCTGCATCTAAAATCCGTGCATATTTTCCATACTTATTCATGCACTAAAAACACAACAAAACAACACCAGGCATTAGTGTTGAAACAAGTAGTTAAAATCCATACTTAAAAGTTTTTTTTCCGCTACAGAAATTGACATGTTGTAGATTTAAAAAACGCAACAGAAGCAAAATACGGAGCAGATTCTGCACCAAAATAAATGCACCTTATGGATGAGGTTAAGTTAAAACTCATCCACTTTGCTCTTCCTGTAAAATGTTGTGGATTTCATGTGCATAAAATCCGTACCAAATACTCAGATATGGTGGTAGTGATATACTCTTTTAATGGATTTTTCTGGGTTTAGAAAACTTCTGTCCTCCAGCTGTTGTTTGTTTAAAAAATTGCTCTACTAACCCTCCCCGGGTCCAGCGCTGAGTCTACGCCGCTGCCCTCGGTGTCCGTTATTTTCTGCAGCGCTGACGTCATGTCGACAGCATTGCACCCAATTAGTGAGCTCTGCTGCTCTGCTCGATTTGACGTCACAGGTCACTCAAAGCCGCTGAGCTCACTGATTGGCTGCAGTGCTGTCGACATGACGTTAGCGCTGCAGTAAGTGGTTTGCAAGAGGCACAATGTGACATAATGAATACAAACTTAACAAAAAAGGCCCAAGGAGGTGAAAAAAATGTGATATAAATGTCTAAGATTGGCACCTCTGCTCCGTAGTCAGCACTGCTGCCAATACTGGTCCCCTGGCGTCAACCTCTGGAGGTAAAGTCATGTGAGCATTACAGCCAATCAGCAGCCACTGATCAGCTACAGAAGTCAAATTTCGTCTGAGACTGTTTCTTCCTCTCTGACAAAATGTGTATGCTGCAGCCAATCAGAAGCTGCTGATAGGCTGCAGTGCTCACGTGACTCCCCCTCCAGAGGTTGATGCCAGGGGACCAGCATGGGAAGCAGTGCTAAGTATTAAGAAGAGCATCGGTCCGGGAGGAAAGTTAAATTTTTTTGTTTTTTTCACCTCACTGGTAGCAGAGGTTGTCCACTAGTGGACATCCTCTTTAAAAGACTTGTCCCAAAATATACATTTATGACAATCGAATTTATTGCACACAAGTCTGATTGGTGAGGACTGGAAAAAGGGACCCATCAGTCAAAAACACCGGGGGATCGGTCCAGGACAAACTTGCCAACTCTCCAAGAACATCTGGGAGACTCACGGAAAAGTTGCCAGAAGAGTTGCCAAAGCTTTCCAAAACTCCCAAAAGTTGGGAATTTGGCAAGTAGGGTCCGAATGTTGACAACAGTAAATATGTAACCACAGATTTGAGAGATTATTGACATTAGTGGGAACAGTTGAAAGTTCTATGATGATATCAAAGGGGACCAATGCCATTTTAAGTACTAATAGTGGTCTCATCTGCTAGGTCTCCATCAATCAGAATAGGTTTGGTTGAGGGAGATTTTTTAGGTCAAACCCTTTAATAAACTCCTAAAAGCTGAAAACAAAACCTACAACCCTTACAACCAAAAAATGTAAAGAAACCGGCAGTTGGTGAGATGTCTCCCAATCTATGGCAGAACCACACATAGAAGACTATATGGAGGCACATGAGGCCACATGCAATCCTGGTACAGATTGTCCGATCTCCCCGCACCATGGAATAGAGCATGAACAACTAAGCAGATTGATAAAAAAAAAATCAGCTCATAGCTTATACCTGATTGGTTAAGTCCCCTGCTCTTTTTATGCTTAGGAGTTCAGTGCCTGATTAGGCCCACCCACTGGACTCCTAAGAATAGAAAAAAAGCAAATTACAAACTATACTGTATCTATATATCAATTTGCTCAGCTCCTCCTTCTCTGTAACATGTTTCTGGCCAATCTGATTGCATGTTCAATGTGACAGGTTCCCTTTAAGGTGGTTTATACATCCGCGTTTCGCAGTCCAAGTAAAGACTACAATGGACGGACCAGCCACGGATCTTCTGGCCCAAACTCAACATCTCATAGGCATGGCAGTTGAGTTTAGGTTAGGAGTCCCACTGTCCGTACTTGGTCAGTCAAACACGGATGCATGAACCCGGCCTAAACCTTATGTTTCAAAACTATCTCAGAATCTTTGTTTTAGTTCAGGTCCAAAAATAAAGCTTCAGCTCTGATTGGTCGGGCCTTGGCCACAAAGCCCCTTTTACTCTAAGGCATAGTTGAAACATGAGACTCATTAAATCCCTATGTATGAAGCCAACCAGAAAAAAATGCAAACATAGTGCAAGTAGACAAAAAAAAAGGAAATAAAAAAATCGAAAAACGGTCACCAAGCTCATTTCTGTGCTGACTTCAAGTACAGTGAAAAATGTGCTGTTATATCTTTGGTTAGAGTCAATTGTCTTTTACAGACAGATGTGGTCCCGTCACCATCTTACAAAAGTTTTCCCTTTCAACTCATTTGGTTGTGAGAAGATCAGAATTTTTTTCTAGAAACAGCGCCACTCTTGTCCACAGGCTGGTATTGCAACTCATTGAATGAAGGTGAGTGCAATACCAACAAGATCCTAAGAGGAACAGTGGTGGCGCTGTTTCTTTTTATTTTCTTATCTCAAACATTCCATTTAAGAACTTTGGTGCTGACGATGGTTCACGCGCCGTCTATTGTAAGTGCTAATATAAAACGCACCAACAGCTACACGCACAAATATGTCTACCGTATATAAATATATATCTTTATCTACCGCCGTTTGGATTATGACACGAGAAAGCTGAACATAATAATTAGCGAGAGCGAAAACTGTTCCCTTTACCGAAACGCAGCCAAAAACAAATGTCAAATACGCAACCTCTATTAAATACATCTGTCCATCTCTATCTATAGACCCCGCGAGTCTTGTGACCTGGACGTTTTACATCTGTTTTTTAAAAATGAAATATTTCCATGTTTCCAAGCTTATACTGTCATTCAAATAATGGATTTTGACATTGTATATGTACATATATAACTTTTTAGTGGTCAATAGCTGACTTTCTAAAAGCGGCCCAACCGGCACTAGGCATAGGAGCCATGGGCAATAAAGTCACAGTGGGCCTCCCGGCTGCTCCATCCTGAGCCGTACAAGGGTAAAGCATGCTACTTAGATTGCCACAGGCCACCCAAGACCAGTGGTGATACGTAGACCCTGCATTATTTTTTTTCGTTTTTTTACACATTGGACTTCATAATAAAGACGGGCCAATCAGCTCTGCCATTTACAAACCACCACAAGCCAAGGGTCCATTTATCCTCAGTTCTCCAGTCTGGCACTTGTTACTTTTGAGGTAGAGCAAACACAACTTCGAACAAATCCCTCTTATGTCTTTGTGACTGTCGTGGTCTCGCTAAAGCTTGAAGTCTTCCTCCACGCAGAGCTGGGACAGCGTCTTCTTTATCCTCAGCGCGGTTAGGCGGGCCTTGCCATTGGCATACCAACATTCTCTCATGATCCTGCCCATGACTCTGAGAGCCTAGAACAAAGTCAGAATTTAGAGAACATGGCTGTATTTCATGATGCAAAATGATCATATTTTTATGTATATATTCCCCTACCTTAGGCACCTTATCGATGACCTTTCAACAGATCAAAACTCTCTAGCTTATGCTCTTATTTTATTACCTCTGCTCCCCTGAGTATGGCACTTTTTGTTTTTTCTATATTCGCCATACGGTTCCAGAGATACGGGCCTTTTTATTTAGTGCTAATTATTATGGTCTTTAAAATGGGGAGTGGCTCATAAGGTAATAATGCAGAGGAGCCTAAAGACACGCCCCCGAGGATCTGTGAGCCCCGTCTCCTTTAAAAAAATATATATAAAAATTAGCACTAAATAAAAAGGCTCTGGAACCATATGGCCAATTAAAAAAAAGAAAGGCTGGAATACTCATGGGAGCAGCGGGGGTAAACGAAGAGTAAATTTGACCTGGTGTACGGTCTTCTTTAAGTGCTGTATGGTAAAGGTGGGGGCTTGGAGGCAAAAGTTGTTAGCTTTAAATACAGCAATAAAACTGCCTGGCGGCACTATGGTCAGAGGGTGCAGTAGCTGTTACTACTAAATTCTTACAGTTGTAGCAGCAAATTGAGTGAGCTAAGGTATATGTGAACATTGAATATAAGAATGTGAAACTGTATTACTGCCATATAGATTATACTTGTAACACTGACATACATAGGGCACAAATTGGCAAATTCATGTGTGTCCATCTGCCATGAAAAGGAGTCCTCTGTAGATTTTAACTACTTCTAACAGCTTCAGGCTTTGAAAGTTGTGAAGCAGCTAGTGACCGGTCCATTCTGGTGGTTTATACTTGTAAGCCGCCATTATTTTATTTGTAAAATGGAAAAAAAAAAAAAAACAAAGATGGAGGTGACATAGATGCCACAAGAATTACTGAAAAGATGCAGAGCATTTTCTGCTTCAAAAACAATGCGGGTATGCTGACGTCTATAAGACGCCATCTGCACATACTCTAAGGTGCTGCTGAGAAAGGTTAATCCAGGCGGTAAGTATAAAAAACTTCCAATTTATTGCAACGCGTTTCGGAGCAGAACCTACTCTTTACGATTTTGATCTTAGGGTCTCATCAAAATCAGCAGTGCAAGTCAATGGGTCCGTGAAGAAATTGGACAACACTCGAATGAACTGTCATAGTGGAGAAGGTAGAGAATATTTTTTAATTTCTCCACATACAAGAGAATCGGATGACACTCGTACCACACTCTGATCAAACCCTGATCAGAATAATCGGTCCGGTTTTCTCGTACGCAAAAAAAAAATGGACGTCTGAATGAGGCCTAGGACTGTTTTTAGTTTGTCACTTATTTTACATATTTATTAAATACCGGCACCTCAAAACTTTGCCACTGGTTAGGTATGTTGGGCCGCAATTTTTGGTCACAAACAACTTTTCTCATGTCTTCCAGTGAAGGATCAGAAGGCACCATATCGTAATAAGGCAACTGGTATTCATCCACAACACCTGGAGCAAAGCAAGAAAATTAAGGGTCAATGATACTTTTCTGGTAATTGTAGCACAGAGCATCCACCTCCTCACCTAGGGAGCTGAAACCCTCATTTAAAATATCCAAAAATACTCGACCATATTATTACAGACACTTCATTTACCTTTCATCACCACCTACCTGCCCGCTATAGCATGGGCATAATTTTAAAGAAAACCCTATGACCGGACAATAGCAGAATGCCCTGGTAAGCATTTAGGATAAGGATGTTATTTTGGCTTTTGATATTATTACACATATGATGTAAAATAACGGGAACAAGCTAACTAATATTTGATAAATCAAAATAACCTAACAAAGGAAAAAATAAAACGTAGACACCAACCTCCCACAGAACATCTCCGGGCGATCTCCCAGTATACTAAGCCCAGGGAGTAGATGTCTGCACACTTGAATGACTCAAAGTGCTGCATGTTTATCGAATCATCGAGTAATTCTGGAGCCATGTACCTTTTCATGAAAGAAAAACAAGATATTATGGCGGAAGATGGAACAAATGGGTTTAGAGAAGAATGGTTGAACATTGGATAAAAGCATTACAGGCTCTTCAGACACATTGGATTTGGGTGCATCAAGGCCATTTTTTTCTTTGGAACTTTGGATAACGATATAACAGATTTTTACCAATAATAAAGACATCTAAAGTGTCCATAAGAGGTAAATAGGATAAAATAACTAACCAATCTCCCATTTTTACCCTCACCATGATCTGATCAGAAACACTCACGAGCTCTGCCATTGCCCGACTAAAAAAACATATCATCGATATATACTGAAAAAACGGGACTGTCGGAAGACATTGGGATTACGCTACTCAAACTGTCCAAAGAATCCAACAATGATAGTCACAAAATTTTAGTCTCCATGGGTACGTTCACAGGACCATATTTTTGGGTAGAGTGCTGTCCATAGAAAAAACTGACCCCATAGGCACAGAGCTGGGACCAACGCTATTCAATAGGACTATTCAGATGACCGTTTTTTTTTCAGATGGACCGAATGTTGACATGAAAAGGTGAAAAGAAATCGCAGCATGCACTAGTCTCTTCCTTATTTTGGATGAGACTCACCCATTCAAGTCTATGGGAAAGCGAAAAAAAAACGGATCCCATATGGATCATCCGTATAGCACCTGATTACACATCTAAACATATTAAACTGTTTTTGGTCTTGTAAATTTTATTCACTGCTGATCTATAAAAACGGATGCAGTAAGGATAACAATATAGATGAAAAATCATGTTTTGTCTGGATGAAAATTGGATGACTTTTTCTAAGGTCATGTCAATGTAGCCTATTAGTCTTACTATAAACCTTAAACATCAGGGGTGGATTAATAACTTTCTTTTGGGAAAAGGAATCTTGGATCATTAATGATAAACTATACACAATTTGTTTTGACCTTGGTTACAAGGGCCGACGAAAACTGATGGGAAGAGAACGGTCGTTAATACAATTGTACTTTCCCCACAATGCGTCGTGTTGTCGGCAGCACTTTCCTTGTTTGCACCTGGTGATGGTCGGCATAAACTATCTGATCTTCAGGATGATCATTAACTAAATGAAACAATAAACGCACAGCGCCCAATTCATCAAAGTTTTTACGGCAGAATTGTGGCATGAAAAGTTTTTAAAAGTCCCGAAACTTTGCCACAACTCCATGCCGCGCTAAAGTTTTGCAACTTTTACCATTCTCACTCAATTTTCCCCCAGCTCTGAATGGTGCCAACACATTACCAATATAGAACTGCACAAAATTGCCTAATATTTTCTTGCTACAATTATAGCACAGCTCTCTAGCACCGCTATCACCGTCAGTCCTACAGATTGTAGCGGGCGGGCGTGCGCTGGTGCGACCCCCTGCTCCATTCAGACAAGAGACACAGGACAAACCCGATTAATATGATGTATTCCTCATCCAACACTCATCCTCATCTATCCTGTAAATAACTTAGAAGTTGTACAATTTCTTTCTTTCTTACTTAAATGTATGTAATTGGGGCTAAAAATCAGATTTAGAATTGAGCTTCATAAAAAAAATTGCATTAATTGTCTTCTATAGGCTCTGTGCTGCACTGTCTATTGCTGGCTGCAGAAGAAGTTAACTGAGAATCTGGCAGTGAGTTCATTCAGATGGGATAAAAGGATTGGAAGTTTGTAATTCTTTTATCTGTATTTTTCTGAGCTCCTCTCAGCTGATTTATGACCATAAGCTGCAGAAAAATTGAATGTGCAGGGAAACAAAGAGCCTGTAAAAGCCAAACGGTGCAACGTTTTTAATGGAACCCAATTGTAAAAAATATTTTTAGCCCCAAATACATTCATTTGAGTAAAAAAAAAGTCTCTAAATGTGGACATTACTGTTTCAACACTTTCTATACAAGTGTGTCATCCACAGCAATAACTATATTAATATGTCACAGTACCCCCATAATGGGTCTGATTAAGGTTCATGGGGACCCCATAATGCAGCTACAGTCAGGAGAGGTGGCAGCACATATGCAAGGCCCTCTCCAATGCAGTCCATGATAGGAATGGAGAAAAACAGTAGTCATTTACATACTTTTTCCCACATTGCCTAAAAATAAGTCTCCGTACACCACAATGACAGAACCACCTGTATGCAGAGGCCCCTTTCTACCTATGCTGAGCTGCATAGGATTACTGATTAGGATGGAGGCCCCAGAAACATCCCTATTGGCCATCACTTAGCTGCAATACCAGATGCTACCTATGGTCAAAAGTGGTGCTGTTTCTTAAAAAAAAAATTTGACCTATATTTGTACCAACTACTGCAATTTCATTGGTTGCAATGAATGGGTCATGAACATCAGATCAAGGAGTTATATAGCAGACACATTTTTTTTGGCTCAGAAGCAGTTTACTCACACTGAAAGTATTGTGGGCAAACGGCAAAAACATCAGATATCGTCATCAAAATCCCTATAGAAATAGCAACAGAATGCAGGTTTCATGGCGTGATCCGTGCAGAGGCCATGAGTGGAAATCTTCTGCATGGGTCTGACTGTCTTCTCTGCCTTTACTTGGGTTTCCTCTGGGTGACAATGTTTTTCTACCACACTTAAAAGAATCAAAAGTAAATGTAATGTGCTCATCTGCGGAGAATGTATACTGCGTCCTCCACAGCACAGCCGATATGCAGGTTATTCTTTTTATACTTATTTTGCGCCTTTTTTTGTTTACTTTTGTCTATTTTTCGCCAGTTTTTTGTTTTGCAACTTTTTTAAAGTCACCTTTTTATGTATTCATCTGGGTTTGTTTGTTTTTTTTCGTTCTCCACTACGCGTGACTTTAAAAAGTGCTACATTTTTGGCGCAAAAGTACTCCAATACCCTCCTTTTTTTGCTCCAATTTCTGCAGAATGGCGTATGAGGTTCGTGATGTGAATTTTGCTGGAAACCAAAAATGCTCTTTTGCCTTTGACCTATTTTGCGACTTATTAATTGCACGTTTCGCTAAATGGTGTAACATTTGCAGGAAAATAAATGGCATACATAAAATTATTCCAAAAAGGGGTTAACTAGAATATATTTGTGAAAAATTTTACAACTTTTTTAAACAGTCTCAATTGATGATTAAGTGGAAAATATCTGAAAACACCAGATCCACGCCCATAATGGTGAACATAAGTAGAAAACAAAGCAGGAGAACACATATAAAACAGACTTTTAAAAAGGTGCGAGTGAAAAAAAGAGTTAAGCGCAAGTAGAAAACACCAAAAACTAGACAATAAAAAGTAGAGATGCCATAATTATTTGGGTCCAATAGCCATCTCATCACCAAAGAAAGATGTATTGTTAAAGGGGTTATACAGCAATAGAAAACATGACTGCTTTCTTTAATAAACAGCGCCACATCTGATTACAGGTTGTCAGTGGTATTGCAGTTTAGCCCTATTACAGGGGTAATCCATCTTTGCTCACTTTCGCAGGCAGTGGTGAATGGGGCAGGTGGCGTCACGTCTGATGTGTGTGAGCAGCAGGTATCGATCACCTGTCCCATTCTTTGGCCTAATACTTACAGTGCTCCCATCTCTATCCAATATTTTTTTATGGTGAATTATTTTATAAACTAAAATAATCTCACTGATAAAAAGGACAAATAAAATCATTATTCATATATTTGGGGAGACTTATTTCTTTATAATTTCAGAAACCCTTCTCCCCTATTTTATTTTTAACTGAGCTTTATTTGCCCTTTTATGATCCAGCACTGAGTCTCCGCCGCTGCTCCTGGATTGCTATTGTCTGCAGCGCTGACGTCACATTGACAATGATGCAGCCAATCAGTGAGCTGGGCGGGTCTGCCCAATTTAATGGCACTAACCGCTTAGAGCCGCTGAGCCCACTGATTAGCTGCAACGCTATTGACGTGAAATCAACGCTGCAGACAAAAACAGACATCGGAAGCAACTATGGAGACTCAGTGCTAGACCTGGAAGGGTGAGTAAAGCACCCGTTTAAGGCCATGTTCACACTATCAGTATTTGGTCAGTATTTTATTCGTTCTCACCTCTTGGTCCCCACTCTTGGATTTTGCGGGATGTCTATTGTGTTGGTAATGGAATCATGTTTCACTGCCAGTCCTAGGTCAGCGATGGCGCACGTCTCATTCTTCTTCACCAGAATGTTTTTGGATTTCAGGTCCCTGTGTGCAATAGCAGGTTTACCTGAAAATAGATAAGGTCACTAATACGTCAGCATCACAGAGGTATAATTGTATTATTGCTACGTACTGGTCTCGGTGTTCTAGCTACAGATGGATAGATGAGCAGGAGGTTCTGTCAAAGCTGACATTTTTGAAACTCAAGGAAAAGAGCAATTTAAAATCATGGATACTTTTGCCATTATAGAAATCAAAAAATGTTTTTTGTGTTTTCACATTAGTACGTACCTCGAGTTCCAACTATTTCCATGTGAAGATGAGCCAGACCACTGACAACCGATAATGCCAATTTCATCATTCCCCCAATAGTTACTGTACTACGATTCAGGTAATCATAGAGTGAGCCCTGATCATGGTATTCAGACACCAGCCAGAGCTGCGTCCATGTGCCGTTATCTGCAAAGATGGCAACAAAGCGAATGTTAGTTATTATCCAATCATAGATAATAGATATTGTACATACAGGTGCTTCTCACAAAATTAGAATATCAAAAAGTTAATTTATTTCAGTTCTTCAATACAAATAGTGAAACTCCTATATTATATAGAGTCATTACAGACAGAGTGATCTATTTCATGTGTTTATTTCTGTTAATGTTGATGATTATGGCTTACAGCCAATGAAAACACAAAAGTCATTATCTCAGTAAATTAGAATACTTTATAACAACAGCTTGAAAAATTATTTTAAAATCCAAAATGTTGTCCTACTGAAATGTATGTTCAGTAAATGCACTCAATACTTGGTCGGGCTCCTTTTGCATCAATTACTGCATCAATGCGGCGTGGCATGGAGGCGATCAGCCTGTGGCACTGCTGAGGTGCCCAGGTTGCTTTGATAGCAGCCTTCAGCTCGTCTGCATTGTTGGGTCTGGTGTCTCCTCTTCCTCTTGACAATACCCCATAGATTCTCTATGGGGTTAAGGTCAGGCGAGTTTGCTGCCAATCAAGCACAGTGATCATAGGCGGATTATAATGAGGGCAATCTGGGCTACCGCTCGGGGCCCCGGGGCTCCGGGGGGTCCATGGCCAGATTGCCCTCATTATAATATGTGCGGCGCCGCGGCACATACCGGCAGTCAGAGGCGGGGGGCCCCCAGTCCGCTCCGCCAGCAGCAGCGCATGGCTGGGCCAGCACTGGACATGTTAACTTCCCTGTTTGCTGGCCCAGCCGTGTCACAGCTAGGAGACACGGCCCTGTGCGCGTCCGTGTCTGCTAGTGTGACGTCATGCAGTGCGTGCCCTGCACTGCTACTTACCACCGGAGAGGAGCTGGACGACGGGAGCCGGGGGATGGTGAGTGAGTGTGTGTGTGTGTAGATATCATTGTGTGATGTCTGTTTATATGTATTTTTGTGTTTCAAATGTGTTTATGCGTGTATGTATGTATATGTCTGTATATGTTTGTGTGTGTGTGCGTGACTGCGTGCGGCCTCCCGCTGTCTCTGGGGGGGAAACCGTGCGGCCTCCCGCTGTCTCTGGGGGGGCGCCATGTGGCCTCCCGCTGTGTATAGATGGCACCATGCGGCCCCCTTCTGTGTATAGATGGCACCGTGCGGTCCCCTGCTGTGTATAGATGGTGCCGTGCGGCCTCCTGCTGTGTATAGATGGCTACGTGCGGCCTCCTGCTGTGTATGGGAGGATTGTGGCAGCTCGTATTGTGTGTATTGTCTCATACTGCATATAGGGGATGTCAGCATACTTAATTGTGCTCAATATTAAGTCATACAATTATTGTTAAAAAAAATTATAATTAATATATTAATATTGTGCCAAATTAATTTCACGTGAACTATCACATGATCTATCACAGGGGATCATGTGACATGTCACGTGATACATCAGGTATGTGTGTGGGGGGGGGGCCCGCGCCTTCTAAACTGCCCGGGGCCCTTGCTACTCTTAATCCACCCCTGACAGTGATACTGTTGTTTGTAAACCAGGTATTGGTACTTTTGGCAGTGTGGACAGGTGCCAAGTCCTGCTGGAGAATGACATTTCCATTTCCAAAAAGCTTGTCGGCAGAGGGAAGCATGAAGTGCTCTAAAATGTCCTGATAGATGGCTGCTCTGACTTTGGTCTTGATAAAACACAGTGGACCTACACCAGCAGATGACATGGTTCCCCAAACCATCACTGATTGTGGAGACTTCACACTAGACCTCAAGCAGTTTGGATTGTGGCCTCTCCACTCTTCTTCCAGACTCTGGGACCTTGATTTCCAAGTGAAATGCAAAATTTACTTTCATCTGAAAACAACACCTTGGACCACTGAGCAACGGTCCAGGTATTTCTCCTTGGCCCAGGTAAGACGCTTCTGGCGTTGTCTATGTCGCAGAGTGCATCTTCTTACAGTCACCACTGTACTTACGAGAGCTTAAATCAGCAAGATATCTTGAGTAAACAGTATTTACTTCATACTGGTTAAACATGAGATACAATTCAGTGTCACACAGTCCGTGTGCTGCTTACATAACACATTCAGGAAAAGAAAGAAGACACAGGAAGTAAAAACAACCAACAATAGAGAGATTTTCTCCCACATATTACAGCAAGGATATAACTTTACACAGTATCGCCATCTGCTGTCTGGTTAGTATAAAGTCCTCCTTTCACTTGTAATAAGTCCTAATTTGTTGTATATGCCAACACCCTTTCTCAACAATAAGGACTTATTCAATCAAACCCAACTTTTTTATTAGTCTCTGGTGTTTATCATGATTCAACGCCTTCGTGAAGATGTCTGCTGTCATTTCTTCAGTAGGACAATACTCTAACTTCAAGACTCCTTGTTCCTGATGATCTCTCAAGAAATATTTCACATCAATATGCTTGGTTCTTGGATTGACTCTTTCCATCTGAACAAGAACAAGACATCCTTGATTGTCCTCTTTCAGTTTTGTTGGTTCCAACTGTGGTTGTCCTAATTCTGTCAACAATTGTCTTAACCACAGTACTTCTTGACTCGCATGTGCTGCTGCAACATATTCTGCTTCTGTTGAAGACAGTGTCACAATTGACTGTTTCTTACTTGTCCAACTTATTGGTCCACCTGAGAGAAAAAAAATATGTCCACTGGTAGATCTTCTGTCAGTTGGATCTCCAGCCCAATCTGCATCAACATATCCTGTTAAAATGCAATTATCACTTGTGGGTAATTTCAGCTTAACATTGCTAGTTCCTTTCAAATAATGCATTACTCTCTTCACGGCATTCCAATCAGCTTTATTTGGTTTTGATACCTTTCTACTCAGGATTCCTACTGCTGCTGCGATGTCTGGTCTTGTAACGGTCGCTAGATACAGTAGTTTTCCTATTGCTGTTCTGTATTCTTCATTATTTGGTAGCATATTTTTTTCACTGTTCATCTCTTTGAGATAATTAGTTTCCATTGGAGACTTTACTGTTTT
This sequence comes from Phyllobates terribilis, assembly GCF_046119375.1. Taxonomy (NCBI): domain Eukaryota; kingdom Metazoa; phylum Chordata; class Amphibia; order Anura; family Dendrobatidae; genus Phyllobates; species Phyllobates terribilis. The sequence goes on along the minus strand of NW_027362769.1, from coordinate 143,185,499 downwards.
TGCATCCTTTAATCCAAATTTTTCTGTTATGTCTTGAATCATGTGATTTTGATTCAGTAGGAAACTTCCGTCTTCTTCTCTTTCTACCTGTATTCCTAGGTACTGTTTCACATTTCCCAAGTCTTTGATTTCGAAATGTTGCTTCATGATTTTTAGAATGTTTTCTTTATCTCTTTCTTGTTTAAAACAAATCAAAATGTTGTCTACATATATGAGTACATAAATCCATCTATTAATCAGCCTTTTTGTGTACAAGCATGGATCAGCTTTGCTTCTTTGAAATTTTTCATTTGTAAGTACTTCCGTGATTTTGTCATTCCACGCTTTAGCTGCTTGCTTTAAACCATATATGCTTTTCTGTAGTTTGAAAACTTTGTTTGGATTTCTTTCATCTTTGAATCCTGGAGGTTGTTCCATGTAAATGTCTTCTGTTAAATCTCCATTCAAAAACGCTGTCTTTACATCCAGATGTCTCAGTTCCATCTGTTTCATTGCTGCAACTGTAAGTAAAGTTCTTATTGTAGTGTGTTTGACAACTGGAGCAAATGTCTCATCATAGTCTTCTCCATATTTTTGAGAATACCCTTTAGCTCCGAGTCTTGCTCGGTATCTTTCAGCTGTGCCATCTGTTTGGTATTTTACTTTAAAAATCCATTTACATCCTATGGCTTTTCTTCTTTCTGATAAATCTGTTAGTGTCCATGTATTTGAATCATGCATGGATTTAATTTCTGCTTCTGTTGCTTCTATCCATTTATTAGCTTCTTCTTCAGGAAGTTTAGATATGTCTTCCCAAGAGGTAGGCTCATAGATTTTTCTTATGCTTGTCTTGTATGAGAGACGTTTTGGTGGTTTTCCTTTGTTCTCTCTCATTGAACGTCTTGGTTCTGTGTCTGTTTGTAGTTGTGATTCTTCATTTTCAGTATTTTGTTCTTCATTGATTTCTACTTCTTTCTCATCAGATATTTCTTCAGTTATGTCACTATTGTTTTTCTCATTTTTTGTTTCAACTGAAATCATTATGTCTTCATTTAAATCTTCAATGAATGTCACATTGTTACTCACCGTAACTCTGTCTGTTTTGGGATCTAGGATTCTATATCCTTTGAAATTTTCACTATATCCAACGAATATTCCTTCCATGGATCTGTTTTGAAGTTTGGAACGTTTTTCTGTTGGAATGAATATAAAAACTTTACATCCAAAAACTTTTAAATGATTGACACTTGGTTTCATACCTTGCCACAGTTCATATGGAGTTTTTGTCAGTTTTCTGGAAAAAAGTCGGTTCTGTAGATATGTAGCTGTCATTGCTGCCTCACCCCAATATTTCTCTGGTAGTTTGGAATCCGTTAGCATACATCTTATCATTTCTGTTAGAGTTCTGTTTTTCCTTTCTGCTACTCCATTTTGTTCAGGTGTGTATGGAACAGTTTTCTGGAGTTCTATTCCATTTTGTCTTAAGTAGTCTTCTATTCTGTGACCTGTAAATTCACCTCCATTATCACTTCTGATGACAATTGGCTTCCTTTGAAATTTGTTACTTGATCTTGTTACATAGTCTACAAGTTTATCAAAAACTTCACTTTTGTTCTTAAATAAGTATGTGACTGTATATCTTGAGTAGTCGTCTATAAAAGTCAACATGTATCTATTGCCTCCTGATGTAGTCACTTTCATGGGTCCACATACGTCAGTATGCACCAAATCAAGTGGTCTTTCGCTTTTCATCTCACTTTCTTTTGGAATAGATATCCATGTGGCTTTGGATTTTATACAACATTCACATCTTATGGTAAATGAGCAATCTGATATCTTTAAATCTTTTGTCAATTCTTTTCTCTGTAGTTCCCTTATACTGTCAGGGTGTCTATGTCCTAGACGTCTATTCCACATGTGAATACAGTTTTTGTGATCATGTGCACATACCTTCATCTGTTCCTTTGGTTTGTCAAAATGATATAATTGTTCATCTGCATTGACTTTGGTTATCACCTTGTTTCCTGCAATAATTGCACACTCATTGTCTTTGAATTTTACTGTAAGTCTTTTTGCTGTTAAAGGTTTCACAGATAATAATCCGCCTTCCAATTTTGGAACATACAACACATCCTGTACAAGTATCTTTGAATTTTGTCCGAACTTGTTTGAACAATTTAGCATACCTTGTCCGATACCTTCTGCGGTTATTTTGCTTCCATCTGCAAGATAAATGGCTTCTTTCTTATCTAAATCAAGATCAGTAAAGAAATTCTTGTCACTTGTCATATGACTCGTTGCTCCTGAATCAATAAATTAACCAAGTGATGATTTCTTGTCTGTTACTTTAAATGAGCCATTCCAATTATTCTCACATGAATCGGAAATTGTGTTTTTTACTTTCTGTGTATGCTTTTTATGTTGTAATTTTTGTTGTTCTGCTTTCCATATGGTACAGTCTTTCTTTAACCCTAGAACGCATACCTGGGGCCTCGCAGGCCCTCCCTGTTAATTGTTTTCTATTTTCTGCAAGATTACTTTAGTTAGAATTTTGAAACTCTAGGTATTCCTCAGGTATATAGTTGTTTGTGATTTTTGTTTGAGTTATTCCATGTTATTTGCACACGGGCCTAAAAGGCCCCAGGTATGTGAAAATGTAGATTTTTATGGTCATGCGTTCTAGGGTTAAATGACCTTTTTTCTTACATCTGAAGCATTCTCTTGTCTCTTTATTATAGGGTTTTTTAAATTCTGTAGCTTTAAGAACGTTTTCACTGTCCTTTTCAGTAGAAGAATCATTTCTTTGTTCTTTTCTTCTCTGATATTCATCTATTAGTCTTGTTTTCACAAAATCTAATGTAATGTCAGTTTCTGGTCTTGTCTCAAGGGCATTTATCAAGGCTGTATACGAATCTGGTAAACTGCACAATAATATAGCTGCTACATGACTATCTTTAATGTATTCACTAATAGATCTTAGCTGTGATATCACTTCCATCATTGAGAATATGTGCTTCTGCATGTCGTCATTTGCACTCAATCTCATACTGTAAAGCTTTCTTAATAAAAATAACTTGTGATTCAAGCTAGGTCTTTCATACAGTTTTCTTAATACTTCTCACATTCCTTTAGCTGTTTCTTCATTTCTTATATGTATTAATTGAGCATCATCCACTAATAAGCTAATGGTGGCTCTCGCTTGTCTATTCTTCTTATCCCATGTCTGATTATCTTGATCTGGTCTTTCTGTAACAATTACTTCCCATAAATCATCCTTATATAACAACATCTCTACTTTGAATTTCCATAACTGATAATTTTCACTATTCAGTTTAGCTACTGTGAAATTCAGTTCTGTGTTACTCATCATCTTTATATAGTCTTGCTTGTTTAGAGAGTTGAACTGAAGATATTCTCCTGTTTTTTCTTCTTGCTGATAGTTCCTGTATGTCCTGCTTGTGTTGAATTCTCTGTAATTATATCCAGCACCTGGGATCATGAATTCCCCTGTCACTCTGTATCTGGATTTATTTCATTCTGTTTACAGAGCTTATCTGTGTGCTCCGTTATCTGGGGTTATAAACCAGGATCCTCTTGTAGTGCGGGCCTGTAGTGTCTGGGCTTTAGTGTCTGGGTTCCGGCCAGGGTTGCCTGGGTTGCCTGGGCCCATAACCTGTCGCAGAGTGCATCTTCTTACAGTCACCACTGTACTTACGAGAGCTTCAATCAGCAAGATATCTTGAGTAAACAGTATTTACTTCATACTGGTTAAACATGAGATACAATTCAGTGTCACACAGTCCGTGTGCTGCTTACATAACACATTCAGGAAAAGAAAGAAGACACAGGAAGTAAAAACAACCAACAATAGAGAGATTTTCTCCCACATATTAGAGCAAGGATATAACTTTACACACTATCGCCATCTGCTGTCTGGTTAGTATAAAGTCCTCCTTTCACTTACAATAAGTCCTAATTTGTTGTATATGCCAACAGTCTATTGGTCATGAGTGGCTTGACACAAGGAATGCGACACTTGTAGCCCATGTCCTGGATACGTCTGTGTGTTTTGGCTCTTGAAGCAATGACTCCAGCAGCAGTCCACTCCTTGTGAATCTCCCCCAAATTTTTGAATGGCCTTTTCTTAACAATCCTTTCAAGGCTGCGGTTATCCCGGTTGCTTGTGCACCTTTTTGTACCACACTTTTTCCTTCCACTCAACTTTCCATTAATATGCTTGGATACAGCACTGTGTGAACAGCCAGCTTCTTTAGCAATGACCTTTTGTGGCTTACCCTCCTTGTGGAGTGTGTCAATGACTGCCTTCTGGACATCTGTCAAGTCAGCAGTCTTCCCCATGATTGTGGAGCCTACTGAAACAGACTAAGGGGCCTTTTTAAACACTTAGGAAACCTTTGCAGGTGTTTTTTGTTAATTATTCTAATTTACTGAGATAATGACTTGTGTTTTAATTGGCTGGAATCCATAATCATCAACATTAACAGAAATAAACACTTGAAATAGATCACTCTCTATATAATATATAAGTTTCACTTTTTGTATTGAAGAACTGAAATAAATTAACTTTTTGATGATATTCTAATTTTGTGAGAAACACCTGTACAATATACTTAGAAAATGAAGGTACTTAGCGCACATATGGGCCAGTTCATGAAAGCCTACCACCTGCGACAAGTCAACGTTTCTTCAGTGGGACTCTAAATCTAATATTTATCAAATATTCCTACAAATAAAAAGGGAAGGTAGGATCCAACAGTTATTAAAAACAGACTATAAGGCTGTGTGCCCACGATGCGGATTTAATGCATCGGAAGGTGAGAATAATGTTTTTTTTTATTTTTCAACATTTTTATTATTTTTTTTTTACTATTGATGCTGCATTTGCAGCATTGTAACTTGGTCACACTATATAAATCCATGCCGGTTGCATGGATTTATATAGTGTGACCAAGTTGTCAAGCACTTTTCCAAGTGATGCTGAAATCGTTTGGAAAAGCGCTTGATAACCCGAATGCGAAATCGCATGTTCAAAACGCTTCACAAACACTTCTACCTGGAAGAAAAAACGCATGTAAAATCCGCATGCATTTTTTCTGCCAGGAAGAGCAGAAACGCTCCGCAGCATTTCTGCATCGTGGATACTTTGCCTTAGGGTCTGTGCACAAGTTGCAAATTTGTTGCATTTTTGTCGCGTTTTTTCATGAAACCCTTCAGGTTTTGTGATGCCAGTGAAGTGAATGAGATTCCTGAAATCTCATGCACACATTGCCTTTGTTTGACTTGCAGATTTAAATCTACAGGATGTCAATTCTATCAGCAGTTTGTGCTACAGATTTCACCAATACTAATGAGTGCGGAAAAACTGAACCAAAAACGCATGTAAAAAGTGTGTCAAAAACATAAGAAAAAATGCAGCAAAAACGTGCCTATTTTAACCAGCGTTTTTCCTATTTGTCACTTTTTTTATTTACATGTGTTCCTGTTGCAGATTTTTCCCCATTCATTAGTTTGGATGAATTCTGCAGCAAAAACACTGAAAGCATTGACATACTGCAGATTTAAATTGGCTGCAAATCTGCAAGGAAAAAATAAGCAAAGTGTGCATGAGACTTTAGGAATCTCATTCACTTTTGCTGGTATCAGGAAATCCTTCAGGTTTTGTGACAAATCTGCGCAGAAAAAAAAAAGCGACAAAGACGCGACATGTGCACAGACCCTTAGTATAAGAGGAGGAGCTCAGCTAAATATGGAGGCAGACACCACCAACAGTGTACTACAAAAATCAGCACCTCCGAACATGCAAAGTACCTTCATTTTATAAGTATAGTCTATATAGCAGTAATGCAGTTTACATTTCAGATAGAGGGATAGATAGATAGATAGATAGATAGATAGATAGATAGATAGATAGATAGATAGATAGATAGATAGATAGATAGATAGAGGGATCGATATATAGATAATAGATAGATAGATAATAGAGCGATAAATGATAGAGAGATAGATAGATAGAGATAGATAGTAGATAACTAGAGATAGAGATAGATAGAGATAGATAGATAGATAGATAGATATAGATATAGATAGATAGATAGATAGATAGAAGGATAGATAGATAATAGATAGATAGATAGAGCGATATATGATAGAGAGATAGATTATAGATAGAGATAGATAGATAGATCGATAGATAATAGAGCGATAGATAGATAGATAGATAGATAGATGATAGATAGATAGATAGATAGATAGATTGATAGATAGATATTCGTCTCTTACCTTTGTTGTCAGCAGCTATAAACCCGAGAATATTTTCATGTCTCAGCATCACGGTCTGATAAATTTCTGCTTCACGGAACCATGACCTTTCATCTCGCGAGGAGAATATCTTTACAGCAACATCTTCTCCGCACCATTTTCCCCTCCAAACCTCTCCAAAACGTCCTTTACCGACCACATCCTGAATAATAACCGTTCTCGCAATGGTTCTCTGGACAAGCAAGGGTAAACCTATCAAGAAATCAAGGTGGTAGGTATATTGTTAGAAAAGGGCTGGACAAGTGGAAGCTTTAAAGTGATTGTCCGTCTTTTAACACAATTTTATTTTTAAGGTGGAAAATAGCATAAGCTGACTCATGTCTTAATAAAGACGTATAACGACTGGAGCTTTGTTCTATGACACTCCAAATCTCCCCTAAAGATTAAAAAGAACATGTGCAGCCTCCCGGCAGCAGCCACTAGAGGGAGCCTAGGAGCTGACTGCATACTGGCACACATTATCAGCACCCTCTAGTGGCTGCTGCAAGCAGCACTTGATTATTTAATGGGAATCTATCATATGGTTTTCAGTGAGCGCGTTCTGACTGCCTGACAGGAGAATGTGTAACTCTTTTATCTGTCTCTTTCTGAGCTCCTCTCAGTTGATTTATGACCACAGTCCACATCAAAGTTGAATTTGCAGAGAAACAAAAGAGCCTGTAAAAAAGTTAAATCGGTGCAAAATTTTTAATGAAACCCAATTGCAACATTTTTTTTTTTTCCAATGGTTTTTTATTGAATTTTTTATAATAACAAATAACATTTAAAGGAATAAAAAATAAAGGCAAAAGAAGGGTGGGAAATGGTTAAGGGTAAAAAGGGGGATATTAAGGAATACTTTAATAAGGAATATGGGAAAATGAGTGGGAAAGAGAAAAAAAAGAAGAACAAAAAAACAAACAAAAACAAGGAACAAAGTCAAACAATGACAAAAAAAAAACCCTATGAAGATAGGGAAGAAAGGAAAAAAATATTTTTAACCCCAAATACATGCATTTAAGTAATTTAAAAAAAAAATAGAGTTGATTCTAGAGTTAAAGAAAAAAGATTCACAAGACCCTCGTTCAGCATCTACATAGAAAGTTTGTATCTGCCAGAGCAGAGCCTTGTGAACCTCCTCCTACCTGCCGGCATCACTGTTGCCTCTTCTGATTAGTAGGCACGCATGATGTTATGTGTACGACACGCTGAGTCTGGTAATCAGAAGAGGCAACGGAGATGCCAGCAGGTAGGAGAGGTAGGCTTTTTAGAACTTTTTGCTTTGCTATTAAGGATGTAGGAGATTGAACTTACCAGATCCAGATCCTGAGGTTGACATATCGTATATGAGATCTTTCAAGCATTTCCCATCTGGGTCTAAGTTACATTCCGTCAGTGGCTCTTCTATGCACTGCCGCCGGGTTCTCTTGTAGGCACCGTACCGCCTCTGACAGGTGTAGACAGTAAGCATAATGGCTATTGCCAGGACACATATTGGAATGGTGACCATTACCCAAAGCTCCACATGGCCAAAATGTGATGGACTTGTAGAGACTGCTGATTAAAAAAAAATGCAAACGATTACTAAAAATATAGCATTGCTTAAATGAGTAGTTTCTTAGGAATATATGGCATCACCTTCACTGGTCACTAGGATCACACACACTCAAGTATTTTTTTTTAATGGTTAGTCCGTTAATAGTCAATGCCTGAACATGCAGCCTGCAAAAACTACTAAATGCTGCCAATACATTATCAGCCCTATCTTAGCAATATGTCAACAATGTATTTGATCTGATATTTACTAGGAGGACACTGTGCCAAGAAAGGGGTATGTCACTTATATCAGCAACCAAGATACATCTAATCTTCATCGGTATTCTGTTACTGCTTTCCATTTCTAATGCAGAGATCTCCTCACCCTGCAGACTCCACAGGGCCGATTCATTAAAGAGGTGGTCCACTACTTTTACATTGATGGTATATCCTTAGAATAGGTCATCAATGTCTGATCGGCTGGGGTCCGACACCTGGCACTCCCACCGATCAGCTGTTTTGGTTGGCGGTGGCTGGAAGTGCTCACTTGCCGAGTGGCTCCATCTACTTGTAGTGGCCGGAGGCTTGGTACTACACATCCGCCTCTTATTCAAATCAATAGGAGGCAGATGTGTAGTACCCTGCAGCAGCCACTACAAGTAGCTCCGCTAGGAAGTGCTTCTGGTCAGTGGCTGCCGCCACCGGCAACAGCGACAGCTGATCAGCGGGGGTGCCAGGTGTCGGATCCCGGCCGATCAGACATTCTTGACCTATCCTAAGGATAGATCATCAATCTAAATGTAGTAGACAACCTCTTTAAAGTGTTTATTGCCAGAAAACTGACATACAACTCTTTGAAAAGTCACCACAAAAAAATGTGAGTTATGGAGTTTTTACAACAGTTTTGGGCAGCTCTGCCAAAATGAGCAGAGCAATGGAGGAGCCAGAGAGAGACAGGGCATGGCTTCACCCGCCTCGCAAATTCAGCGCCATTTCTCCATTCTTACACTAGAGTAACATTTCTGACAAGGAGCTCAAAGGTGCACACCGCTGATAAGATGTGGCATCTTATTCCCGCACGACCTTCATGAAGACTGGAGTATGAAACCAATTATTGTTATGATCTGCAACATGTACTAAGGAAAGATAGGGGAAAGCTGTCCCTACAGAAAGACTAAGCTGAATCCCTACGATGTAGCGGGCTGCCTGTTCCTAGCGAACAGACCCACCTTAGTCCTCGGCTAGTCTGAACGAAAGACCTATAGCATTAAGGGAGGGGTCCCTAAAAGAACTAAGGACTGGGACAAAAATGGGACACCTCCTAAACAGAGAAGTTGTTGCAGAACACAAAAAGGCAAACTGACAAAAAGGTACTAGAGGTCCCAGAAGGACCAAGCGAACTGACAGAGAAAGGCACCGAAGCACCAGGCTAGAGAAACAGTCAAACACTGAAGTCCAGCACAGCCAAAAGGGCAGAGCTGGAATATAAAGGCAGATGGTCACGTGACCGCAAAACACAAGAAGGAAAAAACAAACAGGAGGGTTCTAACAGTACCCCCTCTTTTATGAGGATCCTCCGGATCCTCCAGGCCTATCCAGAAACTTCTTGTGGAATGCTTTAACAAGCCTAGGAGCAGATACATCATCCGTCCTTACCCAGGAGTTGTCTTCGGGACCGAAACCCTTCCAGGAGACAAGATACTGTAATCTCCCTCTATGCCATCTAGAATTCAAGATACGAGAAATTTCATATTCGCCTTCTTCCACCACAGGAGGAACTGTGACAGTGGCATCCCTATCAGATACATCAGCCTTTTTCAACAAGGAAACATGAAACACAGGATTAATCTTCAAGGAAGTAGGGACATCCAACCTAACAGCAAACAGGTTAACAACCTGAAGCACTTTAAATGGACCCACAAACTTAGGACCCAGTTTTTTAGAGGGAATCCTCAACTGAAGGTTCTTCGAGGACAACCAAACCATGTCACCCACAGTAAACAAAACCTCCTTACGTTTCCTGTCAAAATACTTCTTGGACTTCTTGTTAGCCTCTTGAAGGTTGCAACGTACATTAGTCCAAACTCTCTCCAAATCACCGGAAAAATTCTCCTCCTCCGGCACCGCCGACCCCAATTTGGAGAACGAACCAAAAGACGGATATCTCCCAGTACAACAAAAAAAAGGAGAACACCCAGAAGAGGAGGATGTATGATTGTTAAGAGCAAATTCTGCGAGAGGCAGAAACTCAGACCAAACCTCTTGATTGTCCGCCACAAAACAACGCAAAAACTGTTCAACATCCTGGTTCTTTCTTTCAGTCTGTCCATTAGACTCAGGATGATAACCAGACGAAAATGACAAATGGACTCCCAACCTGTCACAAAAAGCACGCCAAAAGCGAGCCACAAACTGAGATCCTCTATCAGAAACAATATGCGTGGGAACGCCATGGAGCTTGACAATCTCCTTTACAAACGACTTAGCGAGTGTCTTGGCGCAGGGAAACTTAATGAATGGAACCAAATGACACATCTTACTAAAACGGTCCACGACCACCCAGATGACAGTAAAACCCTCGGACACAGGAAGATCAGTAATAAAATCCATTGTGAGATGCGTCCAAGGCGCACTAGGAACCTCCAGAGGGCAAAGCAACCCCGCAGCAGGAGTATGTGAATCCTTTGACCTAGCACACACAGTACATTGATGCACCCACTTGATGACTTCCTTCTACCATCCCGGACACCAAAAACTGTGACTGATAAGTCTCAGAAATTCCTGGATGACCTGCAACCAAGACTCATGACACTCCACAAACAAATCTCTCCTAAAGGCTCTAGGCACGAACAACCTCCCATGGGGAGTGTTAGATGGAGCATCATCTTGAGCTTTCAGAATCCCATTCTCCAAAACGGAGTCCAATGCCGCCACCACAACTCCTTTCTGTAAAATGCTCTCTTCCTCCTCGGCACCGACCGTAGGAGAGAAGCTGCGAGATAAAGCATCAGCTTTAACATTCTTAGTACCAGGGATATAGGTAACAGAAAAATGAAACCGAGAAAAAAAAAGTGCCCACCTAGCTTGACGGGCATTCAAGCGCTTGGCAGGATCCAGATAGATCAAATTCTTATGATCTGTGAAAACCTGAATAGGAAATCTAGCACCTTCCAAAAAATGATGCCAATGTTCAAACGCGAGTTTAATAGCCAGCAACTCCCGATTTCCAACATCATAATTCAGTTCGGTTTCTGAAAATTTTTTCAAAAAGAAGGCAGAAGGATGTACTCCACCCTTGTTCTCCTGAGACAAAACTGCTCCGACCCCCACCAATGAAGCATCGACCTCGACCAAAAAAGGCTTGGTCTCATCAGGCTGCATAAGGATAGGGACAGAACTGAACCTCTCTTTGAGATACTCAAACGCTTCAATGGCCTCAGTAGTCCACTGGACCGTATTCGCACCTTTCCTGGTGAGATCGGTCAGCGGCTTAACAATTATAGAAAAATTCTTAATGAATTTCCTGTAATAATTGGCAAAACCCAAAGATCTCTGTATAGATTTCAAACCAATAGGCCTAGGCCATTCCTGCACAGCCTGAACCTTCACCGGGTCCATTTCAAAGCCCTCGCTGGAGACAATGTAGCCCAAAAAACTAATTTTCTGCACAGCGAACTCACATTTCTCCAGCTTAGCAAAGAGTGAATTATCACTCAATAACTGCAAAACTTCACGTACACTCTGCCAATGGGACTCCAGATCTGGTGAATAAATCAAAATGTCATCCAAATACACAACCACATTCTTACCAGTCAAAGGTCTCAGGATGTCATTAATAAGGTTCTGATTAAATGCAGGTGCATTGGTAAGACCAAAAGGCATCACCAGATTCTCAAAATGACCCACAGGAGTGTTAAAAGCAGTTTTCCATTCATCACCCTCCTTCACTCGTAACAAATTGTATGCCCCCCCGGAGATCTATTTTAGAGAACCACTTGGTCCCCCATTAACTGGTTAAGCAAGTCAGGAATTAACGGCAGTGGGTAGGAATTGCGTACGGTAATCTTATTCATTTCACGAAAATCCAGACATGGATGTAAACCCCCGTCCTTTTTTTGAACAAAGAAAAATCCAACTGCCACAGGCGACTTAGAAGGTCTAATGTGACCAGCAGCCAGGCTAGTCTGTATGTATTCCTCCAAGGCCTTTCTTTCAGGAATAGTCAGCTTAAACAAGCGACTCTTGGGAAGAGTAGCTCCAGGAACAAACTCAATGGCGCAATCATAATCCCTATGAGGAGGAAAAACTTGCGACTCCTCCTCCGAAAAAACCCTCCAAAAATCTTGAATAGGTGCAGGTAATTCCCCTTTTTCCACAGCCGCAATGCGACCATTACAACATTTATCATAGCACTTCGAACTCCAAGACTTAATCACATTAGTAGACCAGTCCAATAAAGGATTGTGCAGTTTTAACCAAGGCAAACCTAAAACGACTGGAGAGGGTAAATTATCTAATACGACCAAGTCCAAAATTTCTTGGTGAACTCCATTGATAGTGAGGGGAAATGCAGCAACTTTGTGAGTAATACATTTCAAGGGAGTGTTATCAATTGTAACCACAGAAATAGGTGATGACAAAGGTTTGGATTTCAATTTAAGGTTTTCCAAAAACCCTTTATCAATCACATTAAGTGTTGAACCACAATCCACAAATGCCTGAAATTCAATCAGATTTCCCTGCAGAGTAGTACTCCCTGAAAGAAATACTCATGCAGAGCGTAAACAAGCAATACAGGCGTACCTGACCTTTTTTTTCTTTTCTTTACTTAAACAAAGCTCACAATACTTAATCAAATGGTCAGCTTTACCACAATAAAGACACAATCCCTAGGCGAACCTCCGGTCTCTTTCCTGAGAGCGGAGTGACATCGCCCCAACCTCCATCGGTTCTCCGCCGTCAGAGCAGATTTTCTGGGGACTAGGACCTGACATTACAGAAGTCTTTACCTCATTCAGCCTGGACCTCAGTTTCCTGTCCACATGAACAGCTAATTGCATGGCATCCTGCAGAGTCTCAGGTGCAGGAAACGCAATTAGCAAATCCTTAACCCTTTCACTCAGACCAGCAAGAAATAAACATTTCAACGCAGGATCATTCCATTTGACTTCTGAAGCCCATCTCCTGAAATGTGTGCAATAATTTTCAACATCACCTGACCCCTGATTCAAACGCCTGAGTTCTGCCTCAGCAGATGAGACTCGGTCAGGATCATCATATAATAGACCAATAGCAGAAAAAAAAATTCTACAGACCTTAAACACGGATCATTAGGTTGGAGAGAAAAGTCCCACCCCTGTGGTTCATTGCACAAAAGTGACATAATAAAACCAATGCACTGTGATTCATTCCCAGAGGACCTTGATCTCAAACAAAAATATAACAAACAAGCATTTTTAAAGGAAAAAAAATCTTGCTGTTTACCATAAAAAACATCAGGCAGTCCTACCTTGGGTTCCACAAAATGCGCTCCAGAACAGCTACTCACGTGTTGCTGGAGCTCGGCCACCTCCAGAGACAATTCCTGCAGGCGTTGAGCCAAATCCTGGACGGAAACCATACTGATCCCCGAAATTCTTTCCTTTTAGTTTTTTGGGCTGGACTTACTGTTATGATCTGCAACATGTACTAAGGAAAGATAGGGGAAAGCTGTCCCTACAGAAAGACTAAGCTGAATCCCTACAATGTAGCGGGCTGCCGGTTACTAGCGAACAGACCCACCTTAGTCCTCGGCTAGTCTGAACGAAGACCTATAGCATTAAGGGAGGGGTCCTTAAAAGAACTAAGGACTGGGACAAAAATAGGACACCTCCTAAACAGAGAAGTTGTTGCGGAACACAAAAAGGCAAACAGACAAAAAGGTACTAGAGGTCCCAGAATGACCAAGAGAACTGACAGAGAAAGGCACAGAAGCACCAGGCTAGAGAAACAGTCAAACACTGAAGTCCAGCAAAGCCAAAAGGGCAGAGCTGGAATATAAAGGCAGATGGTCACGTGACCGCAAAACACAAGAAGGAAAAAACAAACAGGAGGGTTCTAACACTTATCTAAATTAATCGAGGCCCTACTGTTTTTCCTCCTACTTGCCATGACTTTGTAGATCCTCCTACCCTTTCCACAGCCAGAAGCAATGTGCTCTCAGCATCTATGACAGAAACAGCAGCACAGCCAACTATGTAAAGGAGATGTAGAGACTCTACAACAACAAAATAGTCAATTTTTATTTAGGTCTATTTAGAAATGTACTTAATTTTGCAATTTCAATGCAAATGAGAAAAAAAGGTACTCGATACTCAAAGGGCTCATATAAATGGCTGTATTATACCTCCATACCAAAGAGCACTCATAGAACTCTATGAAACCAGGGTCACAGAGAGTGTCAAATACAAGTGGAGCAATATTATAAATTACATGCAATATCTTTTGGATCCTGTTTCACATTTTGCATTTGGGATCAGTGGCTTCTCCATATGGCATTGCTATACCTCCCTATCTGTTTCTAATATTGTTCTGTACAAAGGCAGTACAGAGCTTTCAACAGTCCAGAATTTGCAACGATAGCCTTCATTTTTCAACATTTTCTTATTTTTCATGGGATGTCCCGTGCTTAAAGGGGGACGGGTGGGGGCTTATGGAACAGGGAAGCATGGTGGTTCAGTGGTTAGTTCTGTTACTTTGCAGTGCTGGGGTCCTGGGTTTAAATCCCACCAAGGACAACATCTGCAAGGAGTTTGTATGTTCTCCCAGTGACTCTGTGGGTTTCCTCCGGGTTCTCCTGTTTCCTCCCACACTCCAAAGACATACTGAGGGAATTTAGATTGTGAGCCCCAATGGGGACAGTGCCGATAATGTCTTTAAAGCGCTGGGGAATATGATGGCGCTATATAAGTAAAGCATAATAAATAATAAAATAAATTATGGAACCCTTAACCCAAAAGTGTGCAGTCCCACTATTTTTGGAGATGTTCTCAATAAAGTCAGGGTTAAGATTGAGACGGTACATAAACGGCTCTATGATACCAACAGCCTCATTAGAGAGTGGCACATTGAGTGGCCTCATAGGCAAGTGGCATATAGCCTTTGTGTGTCCTTCTATGAGCCCTAAGCAAAAAAGAAAAAAAAAGCAATCACAAAATGTCCTGGTTTTACAACCATTAAACATGCTCATGAGGGTGACGTAAGAAAGTGCTTCAAACATTCTCATGTCAGTCAATTTCCCATTCATGCAAATACAAGTATACATGGTTTCATGCAGCAGTGGAATAACACAGGATCAGCGGCTGATGCCAAAAAAAAAAAGGTAGACTGCTTGTCATTGTAGCAGACATCCAGGAGAGGATTATAAGAAGCCAAAGGAAATCAAGTCAAAAAATTATCCAAGCAGAACAATGTGGCCACTTTACCTGAAGCCACACTAAGCATCAGCTCTGCAAGAATTAATGAAACAGAAGTCCGCAACTAGATATGATCATATGAACATTGACGGACATTTGGAACAGGTTCGGCCATTCCTGTTTACATTTGATAAGCAACGTTTTGGGAAACATTGATCATTGTGAATAATATGGAGTAACACACAAGCCAAAGTAGCACAGCAAGTCATAAGCTACTTTCTTGAACGAGAGCATCCTCTACTGGACATTACAGGTCATTGCATCCGTGACGTTTCCTTCTCCCACGATTCAGTTTGCTACATCAGTCCTGTATCTAAATACCGTGACCAAAGCAGAGCGGCTGGTTGGCATCTTCCTTGGCATTAAGAAACGGCAGCACATGCCGCTGATCATGGTAATCAGTCGCATCAATGGGAAGTTCACTTATTTGGATGTTAGGTGCTGCTGACACTTTACATCGTTCGGTTAATTGTATTTGCAAGAAGAAAAAAAAAGTTTGTAGCAAGACAGAAATACCCGGTCATAAAATTGTGCCAGCCACAGCGCAACTATGCATATATTACACTCAATGGGCAAATTTACGGAGCGATATTCGACAGGATTCTGTCTCAATGTGCACCCAAAAAAAAACCTGCTATACACGTCATGCACCTGATTTTATGTTTTGCACCTCGTCAGACAAAGAGGTGTGATTTAAACAAAAGGAAGTGTTGCATGGGCATAAAAAATATTATATTTTGCCAAAATTTTGTTAAAAAAAAAAATTGGTCTAAAGCAAGACAACCAAGCAGTGGCATAAAGTTAAAGAGGTTGTAAAGAACTAGAATATTGATAAACATCAGCAAGATCAGATCCCCGGCGGTCCGACACCTGTCACCCCCACCAATCGGATGTACGCAGTGTTCCGATCTGGCACGGCTCCGTACACTGTGTGGTGGTTTTTCTGCAGGGAACTGCAGCTCCGACCACATTTACTTCAAAGGGAGATGAGCTGCAGTACCAGGCAGTGTATGAAGCTGGGGTCTGGCTCCATATACCATGTAAATCCAGTTGCTGCGGGACCTCCAAATAACTTATTATGGGGGTGCCAGGTGTCAACCCCCCACTGATATGATATCTCCTAAACATAAGTCATCAATATCTTAGTGCTGATCAATCCCTTTAAGAAACTAAAAATCTGCACTGTCATATAAAGCACCCCTATAATAATGCCATATATAGCTGTTATTATCTTATAATGTTATCATTCATATTATAATAATGCCAACACATTGTCCCTATAGATGGCCCTCTTTGCCAAGTTTCTGCCTCTCTTTTCTTCAGTACATATATGTTAATGCTATGGACAGACATCTTTGACATGGAAAAGTCATTTTTACATTTGCTAGTGAAATTTTATTAAATAAAGATAACCCTTAAATTCATCATGCAATCTTAATTCATTTTCAGACCACCTGACATCCAGTTTTCATCCTGATCAAAGTGTCAGATTTCTCCTTTTGTTGGATTATCTCTCCCAGTAATATAGGCTGGATGTGAGAACTTCTGTCTTCAGTTGCTCTTATGTATGAGCACAGCTTCTATCCTTCACTTATTTACATGTGATTTCCTCTCTATATATAGCCTGTTTTCTCTGCTCTCCATTAAATTTCAGATCCTTTCTCCCCTTTTCACTGCAGATTTGTGCCGACCTCCCTCCCTCCTGCTATCGCTAACACTGAGATAAGGGAGAGGAACAGTCAGGAGCAAGAGGTCTGACAGATGTGTAACATATTTGCAGATTGTTCAGTTAGATAAAGGATGTACAATCACTCTAAAGCATCACGTTTTTTTATAATCAAGAATATTTGCTTAACTTTGCATTTAGGAAAAAAATGAACAATTTAAAAAAAAATCTGTGCGAATGTGCCCTTAAAGGGAATCTGTCAGCAGGTTTTTGCTGTGTAATCCGAGAGCAGCACAGCATAGGGGCAGAGACCCTGATTCCAGCAATGTGTCACTTACTAGGCTGCGTTTTGCTGTTTCAGTACAATTAGTGGTTTATAAGCAGGAGATTATCACTACAGGACTAGGTGTCTCCTGCCTCCTGGTCCAACCACATCTCCATCACAGATTGGCATTTTTCTCCCACTATGCAATGTACACCGAAAGCAGCCAATCAGTGGTGTGGGCGGGGTTATACACAGCTCAGCATTCTGAGCACAGCTAGCTACAAGAGAGAAAACTGTGATTGTATAACAGCTGCTGCAGCCAGTAAACTAAGAGATACATCGATGGAATCAGGGTCTCTGCCCCCGCCTCATGCTGCTGTTGGATTACATATAAAACTGCTGACAAATTCCCTTTAAATACTAACTGCCTTACAGCCCTCATTTACATGTAGTTTGAGATCCACATTCCAGAATTCAGCTGCACGAAAGCAATCGAAGTTCTTTAAGAGTGAATTCACACATAGCAGGTTTGTTGCAGACGTTACCTGTTTTAGTCACTTGAATGGGGCTTGCAGAAATCCATGCACTGGGTACAAAAATAACATTCACAGGCTTAAAATTGACTTTTAGCCCTAGAAATTTCTGCAACAAATCTTCAGAACCAAGAAAGTTGTGATGTGCAACCATGATGATATAACATTAAGCTACCAGTAGAGGTCACTGTTCCATTAAGTGATAGCTATCTTATCTTGCAATGTGTACAATGAGGTTAGTATTGGATTCCTGATGAACATGAATTATCAATATCTATGTTCCTGTTCTGCACCCATAAATCTTCAAGTGAGTGTTTACTTTGGAAAGGTTCCCACAATGTCAAGACTGAAGCGTCCAAATTTAGTGGTCTCCTGCTTATGTTTAGCAGTTGTAGTGCACCTTCAACTTATTCTAAAAGCCATGTTAAAGGGGTTTTCCAGGCTTAACATAAATTTCTGCATTTACTCTATCTAATCCAAGATTCCCGAATCGTGACAGGGTGCAATGTGCACACTGTCAGGATTCCCCTCTATTTCCAACTTGAGGTCACGTGACCGCTCATATTTAATTTGCATACTCGCAGTCAATGGTTTAGAAAAATCAGAACATTGTAAAAAAAAAAAACAATTGGTTTGTGTCCACAATTTCTGACACCCAATTTCTTTTTCTCTTTTTCTGTCGAAGCAACCATATGAGAACTGATTTTTGCCTGTTAGTTTTTATTAGCTTACATACAACTTTTTGATTGCATTCTATAGCATTCTTGGTGGGATGTTGCAGTGACTAAAAAATAGCAATTCTGGTGCTTTTTTTTATTTTATTTTATGGCATTTACTTTTTAGGTTAAATCTATAAATCCAGTGGTGTCTGCACTCGCGGTCCCGGAGCCCCCGTGCTGTTGTTATGACACGTGTCGCCGGCGCTCAATCACTGTCTCTGCCTTCGGACAAATTGAACATAAAGAGGAAGACCGGGCTGCTGCTCTCTGACTTCTTCTTCATGTTCAATTTAACCGGAGGCGAGGAGAGTGACGTCAACCCTGATTTGGCGCCAGCATCATGTGTAACAACAACAGCACGGGAGCCCCGGGGCGAGCGAGTGCGGGCACCGAGGGAACGGCGCCGGCAGACGAAGTGAGTATAAGTTTTTTTTATTTTATCAGGGTCAAGCGTGGGGGGTAACAAGGAGCTGTCCAAGTGTTGGACAACTTCTTTAACCCCTTTACCCCCCAGGGTGGTTTGCACGTTAATGACCGGGCCAATTTTTACAATTCTGACCACTGTCACTTTATGAGAACTCTGGAATGCTTCAACGGATCCCCCTGATCTTAGACTGTTTTTTCATGACATATTGTACTTCATGATAGTGGTAAAATGTTTTCAATATCACTTGCGTTTATTTGTACAAAAAAAAAACGGAAATTTGGCGAACATTTTGCAAATTTCACAATTTTCAAACTTTGAATTTTCATGCCTTAAAATCAGAGAGATATGTCATACAAAATAGTTAATAAATAACATTTCCTACATGTCTACTTTACATCAGCACAATTTTGGAAACAACATTTTTTTTTGTTAGGGAGCTATAAGAGTTAAACGTTGACCAGCAATTTCTCATATTTACAACAAAATTTACAAAACCATTTTTTTTAGGGTCCATGTCACAAAAGTGACACCATTCTAAAAACTGCACCCCTGAAGGTGCTGAAAACCACATTCAAGAAGTTTATTAACCCTTCACATGCTTCACAGCAATTAATTGAACGTGAAAGGAAAAAATGAACATTTAACTTTTTTTCACTAAAAAGTTTATTTTAGACCCCAATTTTTTTATTTTCACGAGGGTAACAGGAGAAATTGGAAACCAAAAGTTGTTGTGCAATTTCTCCGGAGTAAGCCGATACCCCATATGTGGGGGAAAGCCATTGTTTGGGCGCACGGCAGGGCTCAGAAGGGAAGGAGCGCCATTTGACGTTTTCAATGCAAAACTCGCTGTAGTTGACAGCGGACCCCATGTCATGTTTGGAGAGCCCCTGATGTGCCTAAACAGTGGAAATGTGGCACCCCTGAGGGTTCAGTCGCCACAGGGGTACTGCACCTCAGCTAGAGGTGTGGTATCTCCTCTTCCAGGTAAGGATGGAGCATCTCTCAGGACCCCACTTCACACTCAACACTACACCACTCCTGTCCTGTAGGGGGCCTAAATGCACCAGGGTGCTGCCCCGGCCGGGGATAGAGGAGATGGGGGGAACCAAAAGTTAGGGGGAACCATGTAGTGGGTGAGGGCGGAGGACACACTTTTAAGAAACACTTACTAATTCATATTTAATCTTCAGCCATCTTAAGTTCAAGGTCTTTTGATTGTGATCTTCATCTGTGATTGTGGTCTCCGTCTCTGATCATGGCTACCCACCAGAGTTCATCCTAAGGCCGGATCCGATTGAAGATACACGGTCCTCGTTCTCTGGCCTTGAAACAAGGAGCGGGTCAGAGTTAACCACTGTCTCTACCAGGTCAAGGTCCTTACCTAAGAAGGCCTGGAGGGGAGCAGAGGAGATAGGCTCCACAGGCAAAAGGATCCCAGGGGATGCGGACGGAGCGGCATACGCCATCTGTATTTCTTACTCTGGCCTAGTCAGAGGGATTCCTGCTGCAAGAGGGGTGACCAGCCCCCGATATCTGACTCTGTCACTTCACGTCTCAGTCAGAAAAGCCCGGAGGCTTAGTGGATCCCAGGGGGATACGGACGGAGCGGCCTACGCCACCTGTATCTCTTACACTGCGTTCACCCAGTGGGACCCAGCCTTACACTACGTTCGCACCACACATAGAGTCAGGAGAAGACTTCGTGGGAGAACTTACCAAGGAGAGGAACACACACCAGAGGGATCTCGACAGGTGCTCCTGATCTACCTGGAAAGTGCTGAACCCCCTTCCTGGTGGCCGCAGTACACCGTGAGGAGCAGAGGGAAGTTTTGCATCTAAAGTTCATCTGAATGTGAGTAAAAACCCTGGATGACTTCACACCCCGCTTCAGCCTGTTATTTCCTGCGCGGCACTGCACCAACCACTTCTCATCTCACTGCCCTGAGGCCTGCTCCGCCTGTGGGGAGCCGTTCCACCTTAGCTGCCCATAACACCAGCCTCAGTGGACTGTCGCAGTGCTGGTGGCCCTCACCAGACACCACAGGTGGTGTAGTCGAAATACCACTCATCCTTGAAAGCCCATCAACTATTTTATGTGACCGCCCTGGGCACGGACGGGGTCCAGATCACGACTGCCTCCCCCACCTACACCGACCCGGCTCCGAGTAACCCGCATTTCTCAGGGAGGGCCTCACAGAACCCTCCCCCAAGTGACCACATTTTGGAAACTAGACCCCTTAAGGAACTTATTTAGATGTGTGGTGAGCACTTTGAACCCCCAAGTGTTTCGCAAAAGTTTATGACGTAGAGCCGTGAAAAAAAAAAAAAATTTTCCAAAAAAACGATCTTTTAGCTGCAATTTTTTTATTTTCACAAGGGTACCAGGAAAAATTGGAAACCAAAAGTTGTTGTGCAATTTCTCCTGAGTACGATGATATCCCATATGTGGGGGGAAGCCATTATTTGGGCACACGGCAGGGCTCAGAAGTGAAGGAGCGCCATTTGACGTTTTCAATGCAAAACTCGCTGGAGTTGACAGTGGACCCCATGCCGCGTTTGGAGAGCCCCTGATGTGCCTAAACAGTGGAAACCCCCCACAAGTGACCCCATTTTGGAAACTAGACCCCCCAATGAATTCATCTAGATGTGTGGTGAGCACCTTGAACCCCCAGGTGCTTCACAGAAAATGATAACGTTGACTTGTGAAAATAAAAAAAAAAAACATTTTTTCCACAGAAATGTAAAAAAAAATATTTTCACAAGGGTAACAGGAGAAAGTGGACCTCAAAATCTGTTGTCCAATTCGTCCTGAGTACGCTGATACCCCATGTGTTGGAGAAAACTACTGTTTGGACGCATGTCAGGGCTCGGAAGGGAAGGAGTGACACTTTGGAATGAAGACTTTGATGGAATGGTCTGCGGGCGTCATGTCACGTTCTCAGAGCCCCTGATGTGCCTAAACAGTGGAAATGCCCAACAAGTGCCCCCTTTTTGGAACTGATACCTGATTTTTGAATTCTGTAATGTAGTGTCATACGTCAGTTGTGAAGGACAACTTGGCGAACACTACAGAACTGACGTATGACAACCTGACGAACACTACGTTAGTTGTGTAGTGTTCATCAGGTTGTCATACGTCAGAAATTAATTTAGTAGTGCATGGAAGTAGGGTACCTTCTGAAGCATTCTTTCATGCACAGGCCAGGTTTGTCGGGACAGGTGTTGCATTTGTAAGTGGTGTCCTTGCGTATTCGCCTTATGGAACACACTCGGCACCTCTTTTGTGACTTAACTTTTTTTCCTGTTTGAGGGACCTCTCCCAGGAAATGCTGGCCTGGTACAATTCAAGGTCCTTCAGTTCCGGAAGTACTGGGACCCACTTCGTCACTGCTGCCAAATATCAGGGCCTTGATTACTACCTCCTGGAAGTGAAGGTACGACGTAGAAGTTTGGCCTGCACATTGTGACAGAAGGAAAGCGTTGTGCATTGCCATCTGAACGATGTGCACGGCCAGCTTCTTATAGCATACCTTGGCCTTTCTCAAAGCACTGTACGGCTGGAGGACTTGATCAGAGAGCTCAACTCCCCCCATGTACTTGTTGTACCCCACTACACAGTCTGATTTGACAACCTGTGTAGTTGAACCTTGTACAGTGCTGAGGGAGGTGCCATCACCATGTATGGTGGTCAAGAAAAGGACATCCCTCTTGTCCTTGTACTTGACCACCAACAGGTGATCGCTACATTGGGCTCTGCTCTCACCCCTTCTGAGCAGCTGCCCAATTAGCGTCTTTGGGAGGCCCCTCTGATTTTTGCAGACAGTACCGCAGGCTGCGGTATGTTGCGCAGAGAGGGACTTGAAGAGCGGGACGCTTGTATAAAAGTTATCCACGTGGAGGTGATAACCTTTATCCAGCAGTGGGAGCACCAAATCCCACACAATTTTCCCATTCACTCCCAGGACAGGGGGGCATTCAGGGGGTTCAGTCCACGAGTCCTTCCCTTCATAAACTCTAAACTTGTGAGTGTACCCAGAGGTACTCTCACAAAGTTTATACAGCTTGATACCGTACCTGGCCCTTTTACTGGGCAGGTACTGCCGGAATCTAAGCCGCCCCTTAAAATGGATTAAGGACTCATACATGCAGATGTCCATTTGGGGCACATACACTTCAGCAAACTTGTTGTTGAAGCGCTCGATGACCGGCCGAACTTTGAAAAGACATTCAAAGTTAAGGTCATCGCGTGCAGTACACCTTGCATTATCGTTGTAATGCAAGAACTTGTGGATGGCCTCAAAACGTTTCCGGGTCATGACCATTCAGAACACTGGAGTGTTATACAAAACGTCAACACTCCAGTATTGCTAAAGTTCTGGCTTTTTCAGGATCCCCATATGAAGGACCAGGCCCCAAAACTTCATAATTTCTTCTGTGTCTACAGGAGACCTGTTAGAAAGGCTGTGTGCCCACGTAGCGTTTTTCAAGCGTTTATGCTGCGGAATTTCCGCAGCGGAAACGCTTGTAAAACGCTAGGTAATCCGCACCCCATGGTCCCCAAGGGGATTCCGCATGTTCTATGCACATGCTGCGGATTTTTCCGCAGCGTTTATGCTGCGTACAAAAATCCGCAGCATGTCATTTAATTTTGCGGAAGTGCAGCGGAACTCCCGCCATTGACTTGCATTGAGACGCACAGAAACCGCGACTGTACATTTTTACAAGCGGCTTCTATGCGTCTCTATGTGCGGATGGTACCCAGTTCTGGAGGAGAGGAGACTCTCATCCAGACCTGGGTACCATTGTACCTGTAAAAAAAGTATAAAATAACAAATAAAGTTTATACTCACCTGTCCGGCGTCTTCTCTCTGAATGCCAGCAGCGCTGAAGGACCTTCGGTGACGTCACAGTCATGTGACCGCAGGCCCTTCACCGCTCTGTCTCGCGATATGCCGGCAGCCGGGAACCAGCCAGGAAGCAGCGCTGCAGCCACGCCGGGGCCTCGGGGGTGAGTATAGCTTTATTTGTTTTAATTTTTACGGTTCACACTGTATAAATCCATGCTGTTTGCATGGATTTATACAGTGTGACCTAGTTGTCAAGCACTTTCCAAGTGATGCTATCGCCTGGAAAGTGCTTGTCAATCTGCATGCGTTTTTTTCTGCTAGGGAGATGCAGAAATGCTGCAGAAATTTTCTGCTTCATTTCTGCATCGTGGGCACATAGCCAAAATGATGAAGAGGGGTTTTGTTCCAAAAATTGATGAGTGTACAAATTAGTTTGGGCCACCATGAGGTTTACAAAATCGTCAGAGAAAAAGACTTTGAAAAAGTCTGTTTCTGTGAGGCCGGTGGTGTCAAACTTGATTCCTGATTCCGCCACGAAATCAGGAATCAGTGGCTCATAATTTTTGTCAGTAGTGGGGGCGCTGGTTCTCTCCTGGGGCATCTGCGTGGCGGTCCAGCAGCACCTGAGGGGGAAAAGGAGGAGGAAGAAGAAGAGGAGGAAGACGAGGAATCAGAAAAATAAAGAAAGGCAGGATCCTCGCCCTCGCTGTCAGTGTCGGAGGCAAGGAAAGCGTATGCCTCCTCCGCTGAATAGCGAGTTTGGGATGAGCGGGACATTTTTTGATGCGTATGTGGTGCGTGTGTGTCAGTACTTTTGTGGCGCCCTGCTGTGCATTAGTGCCACAGATCCCAGAGGGGTGCATGGACGGATTCCTCCACAAGAGGCCCTCACAGCATACACACACCTCCACCTTCCACCTCAGACCACCAGAGGGAGCCCGATAGGGATATAAATAGGGAAGGTGGAGCTAGGCAGTTAGTTCCTCTGGAGAGTTCAGCAAGTACAGGTCTGAATACAGAGTCGAGCTCAGTCTAAAGAAGCAGTGTGCCTGCTGCTGTGTGTAGCCTAGTGAGGGCCCGAGCGTGGCCGAAGGCGAGTGGAGTAAGTGAGTAACATAGGGGGCAGAAGAGCTTAACCAGCTCACCCTGAAAGCATATACCAGACACCGTGTCCGTGCTTACAGGGATCTCCATGACCCAGTAAGAAACAACCGGAATCCCTGGGGAACTACAGGTCCCAGGTTCACCAGAAGCTGATACGTACCAGAGCCAGGAGTCACGGAGGCCCCGCAAGCAGGGAGAGTGATCTCCAACAGAAGGCCCTACCACAAGGTCAGCAGGTGCAAGACAG
Source organism: Phyllobates terribilis (assembly GCF_046119375.1). NCBI lineage: Eukaryota > Metazoa > Chordata > Amphibia > Anura > Dendrobatidae > Phyllobates > Phyllobates terribilis. The sequence continues at coordinate 143,160,404 of NW_027362769.1, read as the reverse complement.
AGACTAAGTTAGGCCTAGCTCCAAGCAGGTCAGAGACTTACTAAACAAAGGCAAGAGACAGGAGGCCCTACACCCGCTCACTGGGGAGAGTCCTGATGTGCACCCCTCACCCTACAGTGCTCCGGTTTGTGCCTTGAATACCACCAGTAGAAGGTACTGAAGTGACTATCGTGTCTGTCCCTGTTCTAACTCTGACCCGGCTGGGTCTCCTCTGTCCTGCATCCCCTCTTCTACGCTGCCCTGAGGCCCTGCTCCACCTGTGGGGAGCTACACCATCTTAGCTGCCAGAACACCGGCCTCAGAGGACTGCTGCAGCGCTGGTGATCCTCACCAGAATCTACAGGTGGCGTCATGAACATTCCCCTTTCCCAAATAAACTTTCCCCCTTCTTTTTAAGAGTGACCCCAGGGTACGGGCACAGGATCCAGCCACCGCGGCATCCCCCAAAACCCACAACAAGGCCCAGGCGCCGAGTCGTCCCCATCCCCTGGGCGCGTCATCTCTTCCTAGCGTCACGAACAGGATTCCGTGCCCGCTGCAACGATGGAGTGTTGTGCCCGTTGCCACCGGGTACTGTGCGCCTTTAATCAAAAACTGTGTATTTAACTGTGGCGAAGATTGCCGCCATTGTTGGGCCGCCGAGCTGGAAGAAGGGCGTAACCGCGGGAAGCTGAGGGGTGTACCTGCTGAAGCGCGCAAAGCCCCGGACACTCCCCATGCCTCGACGTCAAACCAGGAAGCGCCAGGTCCTGGAAGGAGCCCCGTTGAGCGCTCTGACGTAGGACGCAAGCGATGCAAGGTCCTGAAGGAAGACCGTCACCTGCGGAGCTGCGGCCTACCGGAAGAAAGAAAAGAAGGTAGGCCACGGTTCGCTAGGGGGGCGCCAGAATGTCCGAAGAACAGCACAATGCTGAAGCACCAGTTAACCGCCCTGATGTTCAACCCGAGCTCGACGCCGCGCAGGCCGAAGCAGCCGTTCCACCAGCAGGGCCTGTAACCCCTGTCATACCCATGGCCATGAATATTCACAAGGTGGGGGAGGAGAGCAAACCCCCGCCATCTACAGCTGATGACCCGGCTGGGCCAGCCTATCATGGACAGGTGCTTCCCCGGAAGGAGCACCATTATTGAACTGCTGAAAATGTTTTATATGTCTATAATGTTTTTGTTATGCAACGTTTAAGAAATGTGCCTCCCATAAAGGGAAGATTGTTAATGTTTATTGTTTTATAAATTGTACTTCTACCCGGGAGTGCTGAGCTTTGCTAGGGGGGAATGTGGCGCCCTGCTGTGCATTAGTGCCACAGATCCTAGAGGGGTGCATGGACGGATTCCTCCACAAGAGGCCCTCACAGCATACACACACCTCCACCTTCCACCTCAGACCACCAGAGGGAGCCCGATAGGGATATAAATAGGGAAGGTGGAGCTAGGCAGTCAGTTATTCTGGAGAGTTCAGCAAGTACAGGTCTGAATACAGAGTCGAGCTCAGTCTAAAGAAGCAGTGTGCCTGCTGCTGTGTGTAGCCTAGTGAAGGCCCGAGCGTGGCCGAAGGCGAGTGGAGTAAGTGAGTAACATAGGGGGCAGAGGAGCTTAACCAGCTCACCCCGAAAGCATATACCGGACACCGGGTCCAAGCTTACAGGGATCTCCATGACCCAGTAAGAAACAACCGGAATCCCTGGTGAACTACAGGTCCCAGGTTCACCAGAAGCTGATACGTACCAGAGCCAGGAGTCACGGAGGCCCCGCAAGCAGGGAGAGTGATCTCCAACAGAAGGCCCTACCACAAGGTCAGCAGGTGCAAGGCAGAGACTAAGTTAGGCCTAGCTCCAAGCAGGTCAGAGACTTACTAAACAAAGGCAAGAGACAGGAGGCCCTACACCCGCTCACTGGGGAGAGTCCTGATGTGCACCCCTCACCCTACAGTGCCCCGGATTGTGCCTTGAATACCACCAGTAAAAGGTACTGAAGTGACTATCGTGTCTGTCCCTGTTCTTACTCTGACCAGGCTGGGTCTCCTCTGTCCTGCATCCCTGCATCCCCTCTTCTACGCTGCCCTGAGGCCCTGCTCCACCTGTGGGGAGCTACACCATCTTAGCTGCCAGAACACCGGCCTCAGAGGACTGCTGCAGCGCTTGTGATCCTCACCAGAAATTACAGGTGGTGTCACGAACATTCCCCTTTCCCAAATAAACTTTTCCCCTTCTTTTTAAGAGTTACCCCAGGGTACGGGCCCAGGATCCAGCCACCATGGCATTCCCCAAAACCCACAACAAGGCCCGGGCGCTGAGTCGTCCCCATCCCCTGGGCGCATCACTTTATTTAGAGTGTGTGTGTGTGTGTCAGTGTGCTTGGTGTGAACTTTTTTTTTTCTGGAAAAAAAAAGGAACAACCGTAGGTGGTGCAAACAGCGAGCACGAGTGTGGATCGGTGAACTGTGTCACCAATCAACTTTCGGCAGCTGATGGGTGTGCACGCGGATGTGGTGCAAATGAGGAGGAGTGTAAAACTCCGAGCACAAGTGCGGATCAGTGATCTGTGGTCACTAATCAGCGCTCAGCTGCTGCAGAATGCACAAAAAAAAAGTACTGATCAAGTAATGTTCAGCACTTGGTGGCAGAAAGGCGGATGGGAAGGGGGGAAGGAGGAGAGGGGGTAGAGAGGGGGATTGGGGTAGATGAGGACGGATCAAAAAATCCTACTTACAGTTGTCTTCTGTCAGATGTCTTCTGTAGCAGGAGCGGCGATTGTGGTATCACAGGCTTCTGTGGCGCGCAATAGGACAGCGCGACCGCCCACTACAAAAGAAAAGAGGTTAGTGGAAAAAAAAGTGTAAAGTAGCAAGCGCGAGTGCTGACCGGTTATTTGCGTCACCAATCAACATTCAGCGGCTGCTGGATGGACGCACGGAGGTGGTGCAAAGTGGGGGGGGGATGGACAGAAATCCCACACAAAATGACAAAAAACGTCCTGGAAAACAGCAAGCACGGACGTTGATCAGTGACGTAATCACTGGTCAGCACTCAGCTGCTGCAGGATGCACGAAAAAAAAACGAGCTCGGTGGCAGAAAAATGGGATGGGGAAGGTGGGGTAAAATGAGGGGGAGGAGGTTGAGGTGGATGAGGGGAGATCAGAGATGGACTTACCAAAGTCTTCTCTGTTCTTTTTTCAGCAGGATCAGGAGCAGGCTCAGGAGCAGGAGCAGGGTCAATACCAGGATCAGCAGCAGCCCATCAGCAGCAGGAGACCGAAGACCGGAGCAGGAGATCCAGGACACCGCAGCAGGACTGGAGCAGGACACCGGAGCAGTAGCAGGACACCGGAGCAGGAGATCCAGAAGACGGGAGCAGGTAGGAGAAAGGTCTTGTAGTGTCACAGAAAATTCTGTAGCACTACAAGGCCCAGCACAGTGGTGATCAGACGTGACCACTCTGTAGAAATCCTCACCAGGACGGTCACAGGGGGGTGATAGGGTGGTGACAGCCAGGTCACAGGCCGGTCATCACCCGGTCCCCTCCTGGTCAGGTACTCTGATTGGTGTGATCGATGATGACATCAGTCACACCAATCAGAGATGGCTGGGGCCTGGACAGCATCACTGGGGGTCATGGAGCGGTGACAGACAGGTGACAAGCCGGTCACCACCCCGTGACCGCCTGGTCACCTGTGGTCAAGAACTCTGATTGGAGCTATCGATGTCACCATTGATCGCTCCAATCAGAGGTGGATGGGGCCTGGACATACACTACAGGGAGTCATGGGGCGGTGACAAGCAGGTAACAAGCCGGTCACCGCCCTGTAACCGCCCTGTCACCGCGCAGTCGCGCTATGAGTGGTGCGATCAATGTGATCGGCGATCGCACCGATCATAGCGGGTTGGAGAGAGGACTGGGGTCTCTAAGCAACAGCCTAGGATCGGTGCTCTTAGGAGCAGCGATGCTAGGCTGTATATCACTGTTTCCGGCAATCTGATGGCCGGAAACAGTGAGAAATGCTATGATTGGCTGGTCAGAATTGAACAGCCAATCACAGCGATCGTGGTAGCAGGGGGGCGGCGACACCCCCAGGGATGATGGCGCCATCTACTCTGAGGTAAGTTGGCGCCAGAAATTGAATGCGGTCACCGCGACTTCGGTCGCAGGATCGCATTAAAGATTGCGCCTATTAGTACGTAGATGGCCCTATAGGCCCTATATTACTGACAAGGTCGGAAAGGGGTTAAATATTAAATATTATACTTTCAATATTTTTTAAAGTTTTTTTTTATTTTAATTACTTTTTACAACTCTTAGAGGACTTGAACCTGCAATATCATGCCAGAGTATTGCAGTATATGGTGAAAATAATTAATGTACCAAGGTGGTGGCGATGTAGGCCTGCAACAGGCGGCTGCACAGGTTGCACCAATGGTATGTCCGCTCCTAGTGCAGTAGTGAGCATGTGTGACCACTGCTCCATTTCCTGTCTGTAGGAGTGCTGGTCGCACATGCTCAATATTGCTATTTTCCCACAGGTGATTTGGGACCTCAGTAAAGGGTCCCGGCTGTAAGACCCAGAGCAATGTTACATTGATCACTATTCCTGTGGATGGTTGATGTTTGGAGGAGGAGGTGTCGGTCGTACGCAGTATATGAGATAAATGCGAATGTGATCTTTACCCTCACTCTTCATCCTATGGTATAAACTGTACTCATTATCTCCCCACATCTCTGTATTTTCCACCTCCATGTACTATGTCTGATCTAACATAGGGCAATGTCCACTTTGATAAGAGCCACTTTGCTGGGCAGGCGAGTAAAGAACGGGCTCTATGGAAAGTAACAACGCTAAAGCCTGATTCTTCTTGAAACTTTGTTACATCTACACTAGAAATTAACAAACGTTTTAATATATATATGGTATACTTCAGGTTTTATTTTCCATTCACATGCACTTTTTTTTGCCAAAAGTATGTGAACCCCTTTCTATCACACAGTATTTGAGCTTGTTGGACATCCCAATCAATGGGCATTAATCCCATATAACATTTTCCACTTTTATCGGGGAAACTTTTACGCAAGATTTTGCAGTATGATTTTGTGCCTATTCAGCTAATTCAGTATTTGCAGTGATGTTGAAATGGTTCAATATGTTTTTTGGAGTTGAAGAAAGGAATACATGAAATCATTTAGATTCCTCCACATCCAAACTCATTACCCCATGTCTTTAGTGAGCTGCTCGGGTACAGTAACCCTCAAGTGGGACACATACAGCAAATCACATCCCTAGCCCTTTTTGTGCACCCAAGCTGCAATAGTGGCCCTAATGAAGCCCTTAGTGTTCCCACATAGTGTGATATCCCTTTTATTACCCCCACACAGTATGACAGCCCCACAATGCCTCTCACAAAGTATGATATCCCAAAAATGCCTCCACACATACAATAATGCCCTCAAAGTGCCCCTATAGTACAACCCAAACAATGTATCCTCCACACATTATGATGCCCCCGCAGCACCCCCCCCACATATGATGCCCCCCACAGTCCCTTCTCTACTCATTATAATGATTATAAACACAGAATGTTGCCCCCACAGTATGATTGCGCCTTACATACTATATATAATGCCAACACACAGCATGATGCCCCCTTACACACATTATGATGCCACTCACATAGTGCCCCTCACAAAGTATAATGCTCCCTCAATGCCTTTCAAACATTATGATGCCTCAGAACGACTCTCTCCCGAATGGAGCAGGCACAATGTAGTGATGTCATTAGGTCTCCTGTACGGAGCCTCAGATAGTACATCTGAATGGTAGAGCGGGGAGCTGATGACTCCCTGCTCCACCATCAGATTCAACTCTCTCAACTTCTTATAGATGCAGATACAGTTGAAAGCATGACATGCTGCAAACCTTCCAGATCAGGAACTGCAGCTTAGATCACATTTAATGGACTAATTGAATTCACTTTGAATTTCACATAATATTTTGAATCACCAGAACCCAAATCTCAAAATATTTTGAATCACCAGAACCCAAATCTCAAAATATCTTGAATCACCAGAACCCAAATCTTTGTTTTTAAATTCTCTCAAATGAGGGAAAATTTTGGCCTTCTGGACATTATTTTTCTTGATTTATTTTTAGAGCCAAGAAAAGGTTAAAAAAATAAATAAATAGTACCTCTCTGGCTCTGCAGCTCCCAGCTTGGTCCTCAGCTAACTTACTTTCTCTCTTTGGCTCCGGTCTTGTCTACCTTCCTCACTCTTCAAAGCCTCCAGTGCTGGCTATTTGTCAAGTGACGTCATGACATCGAGAGAGGACTAGTGCGTGCCGGAGTCAACAAACGTGAATAAAAATGGAAGAAAAGCCTGGAGCCAATAGAGGAAGTGAACCAGCAGAGTTCTGGGAAGGGAGATCTGTCAGCTACAGAAGTAGGGACAGACATAATTCAAGTTTGGGACTAGCCCATAGTAGGAGGGGAAAGCCTCAGCAAAAAGGGACTGCTTCCTGATAGGCGGTCAGATAGGGAAGTTCGCTAACCAAGGTCAAGTTCTAGTTGCAGTGGGCTGATAGTGGAAGCAAGAACCTATCGTTCGGTGATGTGGGAGGCCTTACTGGAATCCCTTACGGACATTCTTACAACGACCAGAACTCAAGGCTCGATACAGATACTACGAAGAGTGCCTTATCCTCTGGCGTACTGGGGAAGATGAATGTGGAACTGCGTGAAGGGAAGGTAACGGATCTCTGGTGTATTGCGGTACTGGATGGGAAATCCCTGGGGCTGACAGAGCCAGTAAATGTAGGGATAGTCAAGGGGGAACAGATAGTAATGCTGAAAATGTGCTGTATTAAGGAAATGAGAAGTGTTGTGCCTCATACTGCGCGTTACAATCTGATGAACTTGAACTGTCCACTAAACTTTTGCTTGTTGAAATGAACTGCTTGTCCCCTGAGTTGTGTGGGCTAACTCTGGAAGATGGAGGCCTTGAGGCAGCGGAGGCCTGCAGCCTACAAGTGAGTGTGATACACCCCATACCTGACAGCACATTGGGACGAGGACACGATTTTCCTGTAAAGTGCCACGGTGTCATGGAGCAGCAGCTCATCCACAGCTACCGCCCTCGGTCACCTTACAAAAGCTCCCGGTGGGGCGCAGTTTTGTGCTGATGTTGATAACAGAGGAGGTTTGGGCCCTGCAGTTATGGAGACAGCAGAACGTTGGTGACTTTTCCGCACCTTAACACTGTACAACATTATTGCTTTGCAATTTATCTCTGCAGAGCCCGATGGTCACAAGTGCCAATGAGAAGAGGAAAAAAAGCAGGCGCTGCACCACAAAATCAGCACTATGCCCCTTCATTTTCAGGATTGTGGGAGTCTCACAATGCTGGACCACCACAATCGTAAAGTAATATCATATCCTAGCCAAATGGCATCACTTTATAAGATGGAAATACAGCTTCAATGGAAGCTCCGAACACTGTTTCACCTCAACATGTAAGAAGTGCAGCTTCAGGAAAATATCCGGAGATCACACCCACCTGTGATATAATTATACATTCCTCAACTGGTACAACTAATCCAAAACCCTGAGAACAGTGCAGACAAGTCAACTAACACAGTTACTGTCTCCAAATTTCTACTGAGAGAGGAAATCAGATCAGATCTTGTTCATACAAGAGCGTATGCATTACAGTACACGGTTTAATATATATTGGTAAAAAGTGAAAAATAAATTACAAAAATTAAATTTTGCAAAACATAAATAATTATAGAAAACAAAATGTAAAATATTAATACTTTCCTCAACCAAATTCCCACCACAGCTCTTCCAACGCTTCCTGTGTCCCCCAGTCTCAGTCATATTTCTCCATTATTTACTTAATGGTGTTAAGATTTTCTGGAGGTCAAATCTGCTGACAGACTGCCTTTTAAATCGTTTTTTTCATGAAAAAAAAAGATAAATCATAATTAGTGATGGGCGAACCTGATTGATAAAGTTCAGGGTCCATACCGAACACCTAGTGTCCGTGCACGGACTCCGAACACGGACTTCTCCAGGAAGTCCATGTTACTGTTCAGGTTCGGCAGCCCGAACATCAGGTGTTTCCCACGTTGTCATCTGTGTGACAGCGCCAGAAATACTGGCTCTGATCAGCAGTAAGTTTGTTACCGCCAGTCAGAGCACTGCGGTTCCCACGCGGTAAAAAGGGTACCGCCGGTCACAGGCTTCGGCTGATGAGAGTACTACTCTCATCATTCTACACCTTCTCTCGCTGATAGCAGTGAGAGCAGGCGAGGCTGAAGAGAGTATTCATCCATTTTTGCCAACCAGCCAAGCTAAAGCAAACAGCTCGGGCCTGGTATTCTTTGACTGGGAAGGGGCCATGTATATTGGCCCTCCTCAGCCTAAAAAAAGCAGTCCGCAACTGCCCCAGAAAAGGTGCATCTATAAGATGTGCCTATTCTGGCACTTTGCTTGGCTCTTCCCACTTGCCATGGGGTGGTGGCAAGTGGGGTAATATTTGTGGGGTTGATGTCAGCTGTTTTATGGCCGCTGACATCAAGCGCATGGGTTAGTAATGGAGAGGAGTCTACAAGACGCCCCTATTACTAACCCCATAGTCATATTGTAAGAAATACATAACCAGAATAAAGTTCTTTAATTGAAAGATAGACAGACGCCTTTATTTTCAACTCACCGTCCCTCTTTTTCCCATTTATTACTGTAAAATAAAAAATAATAAACCACCATATTCCTCACCTATCCGCCAAGAATCACTATGTGATGCTGTTACATCTGGGTAGTTTTTTGAGTGGTGGCATGATGCCACCGCTCAGCAAGCCAGTCAGAACACATTGAGACAGGAGCATGATTACGTTCCTGCAGTGTGTAGCGCTGACATGAGAAAGGTCACTGGAGTTCATAGCTGATGAACCCCCGTCACCTCACTGATGTCACCGCTCGCTGCATGAGAACTCTCTCAAATACAGCTGATAACATGACTTCAGGTATCAATTACTCATATTAGATACTCCTTGTATCTATCCCTTCGTATCATAATTGATGTGTTGCATCTGTCCCTACTATATTCTATTAAGACTTACTACTATTGTTATGCTTATGTTGATAAGGGAGGATGTCAGTACAACATATTCCCCTTCTATGCTGCTGGTTACATTCATGTGAAGCTAGGGCACTTTTGATTATACTGATTCTCTGAGCTGTTAATACAGTGCAGTCAAATGGTTGTCTAGACATTTTGTTGCAGTTACAATTATTTCATCTGCCAACTAACTTGTCGGTCTGGTAAGCATTTGGTGCAATGCATCTTCAGCTTTAAGCTTCCCATCCATATTGAGATACTTCTGAATATTTACGCCACTGAGCTGTTATTATGACGACATGGTGTGGAAGCATTCAGCTGTTGTAATCATATGATGTATAATCTTTCTATACTAGGAATTGATTTAATAAGATCATTAAGTATAACCAATTTTTCTTATATTTATGTCTGGTGCCATATTGTGGTCTATAAACTAAATCAAGATATTGCTTAACATTTCTCTTCATATTCAGATTGAAAGGGATACATTATTATTTTTTACTTCACCGTCATATAAAGATTTACTGTATACTGTAACAGGGACTGGGTCACCAAGAGTCAATGGTGCAACCTGCAGTCTCAATGTTCTTTTTTACATGCTTTCTCACTTTGTATATATATTTCATACTATAATGTTTAATATTTAATAAACTTAATATTTTATATATCATAAAAAAAATAATTTCCCTTCCTTATTTTTTTTATCTCTCTTCAAGGATTTAATTGTTGTGGAGATTACTCCACATGTTACCTTTATTAGGAGATGGATCTTTCTTTTTGGTTTACAATATTATTAAATAGGAATTATGGGAGCTATAATATTTCTTAGGAGGATTTTTTAGGTTGTTAAGTACAGTAAGGTCACCTGAGTTCATAGCTGCCTTTTCTCTTGCTTTGCAAGTGCTAGTGCCGGACTGATGAACGACCGCGAGTCCGACACTCGGCACTCTGGCATTCATCAGTCCAACACGCAAGCTACCGTAAGACCCGGTGGCTGTGAACTCTGGTAACCTTCAAGGTTACCAGAGTTCACAGCCACCGGGTCTCCCAACAGCTGCAATGCGGAAACCTCAGAGGAAACTTTGAGGGACATTTTAAGGTTACTGGAGTTTCCAGCTCTGAAACACCTAGAGGCGGTGAACTAAGGTTACCTTGGGTGTTTATTTTACTGTACTTGTTAATAAATAAAAAAATTAATGAAAATACTCAATTATGTTACCGCAGGTCACTAAAGCTGCAATCTGAGGCTCAGCTCATTGTCTCCTGGATTCACCAGATGTAACAGAGCTGGAGATCTTCGGGGGACAAATGGATTGTCGTCAGACAGGTAAGGAACATGAAGTTTTATTATTTTTAATTTTACATTAATAAATGGATAAAAGAGGGTCGGGAGTGTTTATTTCAAATGAAGAAGTCTGTGTTTTTACTTCAAATAAAGGACATTTCTCTGTGTCTGTGGTTTTATTACATTTCACTATGGGTTTAGTAATGGGGGAGTCTTATAGACGACTCTCCCTTGCTAACCTGTGGGCTTGATGTCAGCAGCCATAAGGCAGTTGACATCAACCCCACAAATATTACCCCACTTGCCACCGCACCAGGGCACGCAGGAAGAGCCGGGCAAAGTGCCAGAATTAGCACATTTAATGGATGCGCCTTTTCTGGGGCGGCTGCGGGCTGCTATTTTTAGGCTGGGGAGAGCGAGTATACATGGCCCCTTACCAGTCTGGGAATACCAGCCCCCAGTTGTCTGTTTTAACTTGGCTGATTGTCAAAAATGGGAGAGACCCCAAGCCATTTTTAAAATAATTTATTTAAATATTTAAAAAAAAAACGGCCCCCTCTATTCTTGATAACCAGCCATGATAAAGCTGACAGCTAGGGCTTGCAGCCCGCAGCTGTCAGTTTTGCCTGCGCTTGTTATCAAAAATAGAAGAGACCCCACACCATTTTTTATTATTTATTTATTTATTGCACAGGCGCCGGCTGTTGAATACTTGATGAGGTTGGAACCTCAGCACCACACTTTGTGGCGCTGAGGTTCCACCCTTAATAAGTCTGGACTACGAGTCCCTTCCTCAGGCACACAATTCTTTCAAAAGGACAGTGTGTCGGTCTTTCTCCTTCTAGGCTGGTGAATACTTTCATCAGCCTTGCCTGCTCTCGCTGCTATCAGCGACAGCAAGCGTAGGATGATGAAAGTAGTACTCTCATCAGCTGTGTGTCAGAAGTGACAGACAGTTGCCCTGCTGTTGGTTGCAGGAGATCTCTACGTTTTGCATTGCAGACACCTTCTTAGAGGCTGTCTCTCTAGGACCCAGCGGCTACCTTCATCTGGCTAATTAACACCCTGGCCTGGGTATATAAATACCTGCTGTCTGCAAGGGGAGGAGCCGGCGATACTCACATTTCCCTTTGTGAAGGCTCGGAGCAAGTGTATTACTTCATCCTCTCTGGAGCTATGAGAACGGGTGTTCATCTCTGAAGTCAACTAAAAGCTAAGCTATCTCCCTTGTTTGTTCCCCCTTGTTGTCTTTAGTGATCAGTGGGGATCGACTAGCACTCATCCCCCTCCCTTCCCTAACCAGGGCCCAACGCCAGGGAAAAACAGGGAGAGGTTCACGTGCGGTGATTGGTGAAGAGCCAATACAGGGACTTTAGTGGAGACAGGGTGATATTAGATCAGCCTAGGAGGTCTCCACTCCCCCCTTTCCCTAGAGTTTGAGCTCCCTGTCCCTCTTCCCTTTGTGTTGCACTAAGTCTTTCCCACACCTGGCATGACATCAGAGCCGACGCCTGTGACCAGTGGTAACCTTTTTACCACTGGTCACAGCAGCTGCTTGGGAAGCGCAGCGCTCTGACTGGCAGTAACTTCGTTACTACCAATCAGGGCCGGTGTTTCTCGCATTGTCACACAGATGACAGCGTGAGAAACACCCGATGTTCGGGCCCCCATTAATTTTAATGAGGTCGGGGTTCGAGTTCAGGTACTGATCTGGTACCCGAACCAAACTTTTTTTAATGTTCGGCCGAACGCACCGGTCCCGAACATCCATAGGTTCGCCCATCACTAATCATAATGAAAAAGGTAAAATATAAAACTCCCTAATATAGATCATCTCCAGTATATTCCACCCCTATGTAGCCACTCCGTTCCCTGGTTCCTGCCAAAATATACCAGCATTTTCTGTGCTGGCATGTTACTGCAGGAGGTTCAAAAGGGGTTTGGCAAAAACTAATTTGCCCAACTTCTCTGTCTTTGCTTCAGAAGGGACCTAGTAATTCACTGATATATTTTAAGTTTCAGCAGGTATGAGTGTACATACATTACTGTGCAAGCGTTTTAGGCAGGTGTGGAAAAAATTCTGCAAAGTTAGAATGCTTTTCAAAAATAGAAATGTTAATAGATTATATATAGAGTATTGAGTTAAAAGGACTCTCATCCAGTGGTCACGTCGGTCAATGGTCACCAGATCAAGCCTCCTCCTAATTGCCGGAAATTGTTTCAGAAAAAGAAGTATTTCTCCCACAAAATTATTGCAACTACACATGTTTTGTTATACACGTGTTTATCTCCTTTGTGTGTATTGGAACAACACAAAAAATGAGAAAAAAAAGGCAAATTGGACATCATTTCACACAAAACCCCAAAAATGGGCAGGACAAAATTGTTGGCACCCTCAACTTAATATTTGGTTGCACACCCTTTGGAATAAATAACTGAAATCAATCGCTTCCTATAACCATCAACGAGCTTCTTACCCCCTCTCAACTGGAATTTTGGACCACTCTTCTTTTGCAAACTGCTCCGGGTCTCTCATATTTGAAGGTGTCTTCTCCCAACAGCAATTTTAAGATCTCTCCATAGGTGATCAATGGGATTTAGATTCGGACTCATTGCTGCCACTTCAAAACTCTCCAGCGCTTTGTTTCCATCCATTTCTGGGTGCTTCTTGAAATGTGTTTGGGGTCATTGTTCCGCTGGAAGACCCATGACCTAGGATGCAAACCCAGTTTTCTGACACTGGGCACTACATTGCGACCCAAAATCCTTTGTTAATCTTCAGATTTCATGATGCCTTGCACACAGTCCAGGCATCCAGTGCCAGAGGCAGCAAAACAACCCCAAAACATCTTTGAACCTCCACCATGTTTGACTGTAGGTACTGTGTTCTTTTCTTTGTAGGCCTCATTTTGTTTTTGGTAAACAGGAGAATAACCGTAGGATGATGTGCTTTAACAAAAAGCTATCTTGGTCTCATCTGTCCACAAGATGCTTTCCCAGAAGAAGTTTGGCTTACTCATGCACATTTTGGCAAACAGTATAGCTTTTTTATGTCTCTGTCTCCTGCCATAGTGTTTCATTTCATTCAAATGAGAATGGATAGTTCGTGCTGTCACTGATGCACCCTGAGCCTGCAGGACAGCTTGAATTTCTTTGGAACTTGATTGGGGCTGCTAATCTACCATCCACACTATCTTACATTATACGTATATACATAAGTATAAGTCATTATTCATAGAATAATTTCTATTTGGCGATTTTTCCATACAGTTGTTTTACGCCTATCTATAACTGTTGTCACATCTGGAGAACTTTCTGTCCATGAGGCCTGAAGACAGATGACATTACATTGCTTTGGTAACTGTATCCTTTTTCACTTTTACCCAAATATTGCTCCTTGTGCAATAAAAAAACAAACAACAAGTCATCTGTGTCAGCGCTTTGGGAATTAACGAGCATTTCATAAAAAGAGTAGGGCAAAAGGCCTACAGCAGTTTGTGCAATCCCACTGATGGCATAAGGAAAAAACATGATATAGAAGATGGAAGATTTTATTTCTTTGTTTAGATTGTTTATATACTTGTCAGCCATGAAATTGTATCAATAGTGCTTTTCATCTCTACTCCATTGCTATGCAAGAATAATCTACACATCCACTATACTCTCTGCAATAGTTACAGTTGAGTCAAGTGATTAGAGAGGTGTCGAGAATAATAACTAACTTTATGATTGCTGTCTGGATTAGAAAAAAAAACATTTTCCTATATCCTGTTAGGAAATTGTGAGTCAGGCTGTGTGCCCACGATGCGTTTTTTAAGCGTTTCCGCAGAGGCAAAAACGCTGCAGAAACGCTTAAAAAACGCATGGTAGAAGGCCTGCCATGTTCCCCAATGATAATCCGCATGTGCTGTGCACATGCTGCGGAAATTTCCGCTGCGGATTATCATTGCGGAAAAAAACGCAGCACTACCAATTATTTTGCGGAAGTGCTGCGTTTTCGCCGCCATTGACTTGCATTAGATCGCATGGATTACGCATCACTGCATATGTAGATGCGCATTCCATGCGTTCTAATGTGCGGATGGTACCCAGGTCTAGAGGACAGGAGACTCTCCTCCGGACCTGGGTACCATTGAAAACTGTAAAAAAAAGAATAAAATAAAAAATAAATATATACTTACCTTCTGGCGGCACGTGGTGCGCTCCTCCTTGCTTGGCGGCACTTCGCGATGGAATGAAGGACCTGCGCTGACGTCAGAGTCATGTGACGGGTCACGCGACGCTGACGTCGGCAGGTCCTTCAGTCTACCGCTGCCGGCAGCCGGGACGGTGAAGCAAGCCAGCGCGGGCCATCGGAGGGTAAGTATAGATTTATTTTTTTATTTTTTGACATTCTCTCGGTCACAGTATATAAATCCATGCCGGTTGCATGGATTTATATAGTGTGACCAAGTTGACAAGCACTTTCCAAGTGATGCTAAAATCACTTGGAAAGCGCTTGTCAACCCGCATGCGGAAATGCATGTGAAGAACCCTTCACTTCCGCATGTCCCTGGCAGGAAAACGCATGTACAATCCGCATGTACAATCCGCATGTACAATCCGCATGTACAATCTGCATGTACAATCCGCATGCTTTTTTTCTGCCAGGTAGATGCAGAAACGCTCAGGAAAAAATCCTGAGCATTTCTGCATCGTGGGCACATAGCTTAAATATAGAAAAGTTGTCTGTTCAAGATTCTCTTAACTTTGCACCAGAGTGAAAAGTGGATACACAGAGAATGTCCCACTCTGGACCTGAGTGTAAGGCTTCATTTACCCTATCATGGCACATGGAACGGGTGTCACGGATGGGGATACTAGACTTCTAACCGGCTCACCAACAAAAAGTCACATACCCAATGTACAAACAGACAAGATGTTTTATTAAAACTTTCTTCCAAACAGAGGCTCTTTGCTTACGGTAAATGGTGCTTAAAGAGGACCAGGTCAACAGTGTCCAGTTGTTGCTCTTATTTTATACCCGTTGCTCACCTGAGTACTCAGTTTTTTTTTTTTTTTTTTTATAAATCCGCAATATGGTTCCAGAGATATTTGCGTAATTATTTAGTGCTAATTTTTATGGTCTTTACCAAGGGAGTGTGGCTGAAAAGGCTCCTTGGTGGCGTATCTTCAGACTGTACAGTATTATTATAGCCAACAAGAAAGACATATTGGAGAGGGAGGTTTATACGTGGAAGGGAAGAAACCACTAAGTAAGAGTAAATACCTCAGTATACCTATAAGTAATCTCCAAAATAGCACAGAAGGGATTTATTAATCATAAAAATATATACTTTATTGAAAAAAAATCATATAGTGCACAATATTAGTCAGATGTAAATAGTAGGGAAGGGGTATGGGGGGGGAGGGGACAGCCTATCACAGGCCAGCAGGTGACATCTGCGCGTGTCAGTGACGTCATACGCTGCTGTGCTGGGACGCAGAGGTCAGCTGCTGGCCTGTGATAGGCCGGCGGCTGGCACTGGTATTGCTGTGCGGAGAGCCGGTCTCTGCGCAGCAATACACTGAACTGAAGCGCAGCTGCCGGCAGCTCCTGGACCGGGCCGCGATCGGGGTCTATGGTGCCTGCCGGCCGCATGAAGAAGCCTGAAGAGCCGCATGCGACCCCTGATCTAGGTGCTGGGGCAGCACGGTGGCTCAGTGGTTAACACTGCAACCTTGCATTGCTGGGTTCCTGGGTTCAAATCCCACCAAGTACAACATCTGCAAGGAGTTTGTATGTTCTCCCCGTGTTTGTGTGGGTTTCCTCCAGTTTCCTCCCACACTCCAAAGACATACTGATAGGAAATTTAGATTGTGAGCCCCAATGGGGACAGTGCCAATAATGTCTGTGAACTGTAAAGCACTGCAGAATATGTTGGCGCTATATACTGTAAATAAAAATATTATTATTCATACACAGGTATCATAACAAAATCATGAGCTAAAGCCAACATGGTGTTGCAGGAAAGCAATGTACAACAGCAGCAGTGGCGGTCTGACCCAACAGCTTGCAAAAATGTTAAAACAAACTTTTCCAACCCTTTTATAAGAGCTGTAAAGGAACTGAAGAATTGCTGGAAAATGTTATGTTATTATCATCACGAGATCATGAGATCCTTCTTAAAAGTAGTAGTACTCCTTCACCTTGTTTCAGTGGCACAAGTAAAAACTATAAGTGTAATATAAACTCATGAAATATTTTGCAATACAAACTGCATGCATCAATACATAGATCTCTTCAACCTGATGAGGCTGGTGTACTTCTTTTGAAAATACATATCAAAATGGCTTAATAAGCCTGATATTAAAATGAGCATTTTATGAGTCCAACTAAAGCTACAGCTGGACTCGCAAAAAGTGCTGGACTAATACTACAGATAACTCACCGGCAGGTAAATGGAGTGTTCTATTATTGCAGAAATCGGAGTGGCAGCATTCCGTCCTGGTGATGTTGTTTGAGCTGTGACAGTAAACTTGAGCTTTCAACTCAAGAAGAGAAATACAGGACTTGATGACTTCTTCTCTGCCATTTGTAAGCATCACTGAGGTCCAGCAAGCTCCCTCTGTTTGGCAGGTATAGTTGGTGCTTTCACACATCAGACACACACACTTAAGACCTTGAAAGGAAGGAAAAAAAACTCTATTAGAATATTTTGGGGATGATTTATATGATTTGAACACAGATATAATATTCATAATAGGTTCTTCAGAAGGAAAAAATATATTAAAATGGCTCAAAGAACATTCAGCAGCAGCCAGGCGACCCAGGATTTTTGTTTTGCCGTGTGACAAGAAAAATAAATCTGGTTTATGCTTGAAAAACTGGTAAAAACGCAGGTTACAAGTCATAAAATGGCCAGAAAGAGTCTCATTCCTCAAAAACACACACATGATGGTTTGTTATGAAAAGTCACCTGAGACTACATATTAGATTGCTTGCTTTTATTTAATGAAACGGTGTAACCAACATTTTCTCAAAGAATACTTATGGTCATTTGAGCCTTTGTCATGTGATCACAGAACATCCATTACCTGTGGTCATTAATCTTGATCATATTTTAAGGGGCAAAGTTTGACCCCATTACTGTTCCCTTTTTGCACCATTGAGCTGAAAATTATGTTTATGACAAAACAACTGTGGGTGCTAGCTGGTAAACAGTAATAGACTACATATTGGATACTTTCAGCAATATTTGCCGAGTCCCTAAATACTGTTCAACTTATACGCTACCTATTCTCTGCAAATACATTAATTAAAACTGAAGTCTTATCATTAAGACATTTCGGCAGGCGGGAATCAAAAGGGAAGCCGCTTGTTGTACTAATCCTACCCCACCACACCCTCAATGGAAAATCCAGCAATGTATCATCTGCAGGCATGTCACTTCCAACAACCTCAATATAATACTGTATGTCTGACACACAACGCTCTCCGTCATGTCTTTCATAGACAGAGGTTTACCTGTTCCCAGTACAGGCGTGTCACTTTAATAGCTGTTGAAAACTACTCTCAAGCATTCAATGATACAATTTGTCAAGTTGTGTCTGGAACCATTCACAGTCGGTGTTACTGTGGTATCTAATTCGGAGGGTCAAAGGTACACACAAAAACAATTTGGTGGTAATTCAGATGCTCACTGAACAACCTGTAATAGATAGTTCAGTGCTCATAAGAAGCTGTTGTTCTCGGCAGCGGGAGTCCTGTTTACACAGGATGATGTGCTGCTGAGAGCGATGATCATTTGTTCAGAACAAGAGATCATTTTACCCGACGAACAAAAATTCAGTTCGTGCATTGAGTGATCGGCAACAAGATTATAGTGACACTAGCGTTCATAGTAATGCTTAGTCATGATAATCTTGCAGAGTTAATAGACCTTAAGATTGCATTCACACCACGCACCACGCTTCAAATGACTGCCGACCGGCAACATTTTTGCTGTTCAACTGTAATTTAATAGCCTGTGTACACAGGCAGGCTGCTCTTCAGATGTGCATTGAATGATCAGTAATAGATCGTTCAGTGAGCGTAGGTTGCTAATGTTCTCGGCAGCACAAGTCCTGTTTACACAGGATGATGTGCAGCCGAGAATGATGATCTTTTGGACAAACCAAAAGATTATTTCATCCGACGAATGAGTTTTTTGCTAGTTCATTCGGTGAAAGACAACCTGTTTACACTGCACGATTCTCATGAAAAGAGCATTCCTTGGAGTATAGTGTTGTAAATTCACCTTAAAGGGAATCTGACACCAGGTTTTGCCACCTAATCTGAGAGCAGCATAATGTAGGTGAAGAGACCCTGATTCCAGCCATGTGTCACTTACTGGGCTGCTTAGTGTAGTTTTGATAAAATCAATTTTATCAGCAGGAAATTATCACTAGAGGATAAGTAAACCTGCTGCCATGAAGTCCAACCACATCCCAACACTGATTAGCACAGTGTACACAGAAAGCGGCCAATCAGTGGTGTGGGCGGGGTTATACCGAGCTCAGCATTCAGAGAACTGCTAGATCTGTAGCAGATAAAACATTTATTTTCTGAAAATGACAGCAAGCAGCCCAGTAAGTGACATGACGCGCCCCCTGGGCCAGTGTTGTTGGGGATACCCGGAGCCGGATCAGATGGGGGTTGTAGTCTCCGAGTGGCTGTGACCCGGTCCGTGCCCAGGGTGTCAAACTCAGTGTGTGGCAGTCCTTATGATGTTACTAGATGTTCTTTTGTGTCGACTACGCCACCCGTTGATTTGCGGTCAGTACGGCCGCCGCTGCAGCAGGGTCCACTGAGGCTGGTGATGTGTGTGCAGCTTAGGTAGTATAACCCCCAACGGAAGGGGTATAGCCTCAGGGGGTCAGTTGCAGAGGATGGGGGTTGTGGTGGTGCAGCGGGGATGGAAATGAGACTCAGAGTCGGGCTGTGCAGTTCAGGGTTTGTTTACTTACTGCAGTTGTTCTGGTAACTCCGGCCTTAAGTGACCACCCGAGCCGTACTGCGTCCACCAGGTCCTGGACTCGGCCAACCCCCAGGTGATTCTGGAGCGTGGTCCTGAGCTCCCTTTCTGTCCTGTCCTCTTCTCTGGCCTTCCCCACCAGGGATCCACCTATGTCCGGCTCCCTCGGGCCTCTTGGTGGTAAACCCTTGTCTCTGGGTTCCCTGACCCTATTCCTGGTCTGCCTTCCGGGTGGATTTAGTGGGTGGTCGTGGCAGATCCTGCCCACGACCTCTGGTTCCTGGCTAAGGTGTGCTGTAGCCTCTGCCAGCTTGGGATCCGGTACCCTGTTGCCAACTCTTCACCCTCTGGTCTAATTTGGGCTCTTGGAGTTCCTTCTTTCTCCCCCTCTGGGTCTTTCTTTCTCCTCTCTCTCTCTGGGCCTTGGAGCTGCTCTTCTCCTCTGCTCTCTTCCTCTGCTCTGCTCTGACAAAAGACTGACAGACTGACCCTGATCTAAGATGGTTCCCACCTTATATACTCCCTCTATGTGTGAGCTCAGGTGACCAGCACCCAATGAGCTCCTAGCTTTACCCAGGCTGTTCCCCCTATCTGCCCCTACACTACTGGGATGTTCCACCCCCCTCCCACTCCAGCCAGGAACAGACTCTGTTGTACCTGCACATTTCTCTAGTGGGAGTACCATCGGTCTGTTCCTCGGAAATGGGATGTGTGTAGTGCATGCAGCTAACTGAGCTCAGTTCCACACTCCATCCTTACCCGGGAGTGGAATATCACACCTCTGGCTTGAGGTGTAATACCCCTGTAGCAGCCGAATCCTCAGGGTGCTACATTCCCCCCTGGTAAATCACAGCACGTCCTCGGGCTGTAAGATATAAACATCCACAAACATACATTTTTTTTTTTTTTCATAAAACATAAACATATAAAACATATAAAACATCATCAGCAGCAATAAACTTTTCATATAAACATTCTTGTTTCTGGTTCCTCCGGTCACGGTGCAACTTGTGACCGGGTAAAGTGCGACAGTCTCTTTAAGAAAATGGTTTTCCTATAAAACCAGTAGGGGGCGCTTTAGGAAGCGCAACTATATACAAAAGGGAAGGTGGCCGCTCTCAGTCCTCGGCCAGGTTATGGATAGGGGACACACGGGTTAACAGTTCAATTCGCTGGTCCCAACGGGGACTATAATAGCAGCAACAGTTTTTGGTACCCTTACGGGTAACTATATACAGTCTCTTCACTACCGTACTCAACGACGGCGTCCTCCTGCTCTTTCTTTGTGGACAGTTTCAGTTTCAGACCCGTCCGGGTCCTCTTGCTCCTCCTCACACCGCAGCTCCTCCTCCGTCAGGCGATGCACATGGAGGGCGTAGGGTCCTTTGGCACACTTGTGCCGGGTGAAGGTGACCTCGTCCCCTAAATACAGGTCACGACCTCTGTGTCCCTCCGGTAGGTGGGACTCAACGTCTCTCCTGGTCACGAAGACGTCGCCTGGGGTGCGGTGATCCCTGATGAAACCCCACCCATGCTGCAGATTGAACTTTATCACAGTCCCGATGGTACGGGGACCATGCGCTGCACGGGGGTTTCTCCTGGTCCGGCTCTTCTGCTCCGCGCTCCTTATTTGGGCTTGTTGTTCCCGGACCCGCCTCTCTCTCCGCTCCCTCTCAAAGACCTCGAGCTGCTGGCGGCAGCACTCTGCACGCTCTGCTGCGGCTGCCCGAGTCTCCTGAGTGAACCCCATGAGGTCTTCTCCGGTGGGATCCCACTCAAACTGGGTCTCTTCTAGCGGGGGCGAGATCCTCTTCATGGGCTTTGGAGCCGGGATCAGGGGTTCGCACATGGCCCTTGCTTTTTGCAGCTCCAGCTGGATGTATTCCTGGGGCCATACGAAGGGCTGCCCATCCGGGCACGTATGCTGGGCGAACAAGTCCTCACCCAGGTGCGGTACTTTAGGTGTTATGGGCGCCGTGGTGGTAGCGGTGCCCGGGTTAACCAGGCCTTGCGACCAGGCCTGGGGCACCTTGAAAGTAAAGGGCACCGTAAGAACGGCGGCGCCCTGTGTTACTTGGCCCTGCGACCAGGCCGGGGGCTCCGCGGAGGTAGGGGGCGCTGTTGGTATTGCGTCGCCCGGGGGTACTAGGCCTTGCGACCAGGCCGATGGTATTTCCTGCTTGGCCACGCTCGAGGTCGAGGCGTGTGACGTCACAGGGGTCGCGGCTTCCGTTTGAGGCCTAGTCTGCGGCGGTGACGTTGCAGCGACGGGCACGGCAGGGGGTACTTCGGGCTCTGCGACGGGGAGCTGGGGCAGGCACGCGGTTTCCCGGCTCGGGGTAGTGACGTCCCCTTTACCTGCCTCCATTCGTTCGGCTCCCTTCTCGGCGCCGTCTCCGGCCTTCAGTCCTCCTGCGCCATCCTCAGAGGCGGTCTGTCTCCTCGTCTCGGGTGGCGTGCTCCGCTGACGAGTCTCGGTCTGCTGGGCCATCTCTCGGCTCCACTCCGCCAACGTCTCTCGTTGCACCCGGGCCAACCTCTGTGCGAGGCCCTCCAGCGCAGTCTGTGCACACTCCCGATCTCGGGGGAGCTGTGCTAGGATCTCCAGCAGGCCTTCTGGAGTGGCGACCTGCAACAGGCTCCTGACCACTGGGTCGGTGCTGCCTGGAGTGGCGGCCCGCATCAGGCTCCTGACCACTGGGTCGGTGCTGCCTGGCTCTCCCTCCATCTCCGGGTAGGCTCTCTCTGGACTCTCTTCCAGACGTCTTGTCTCCGGGTGCGCTCTCTCCAGACTGCTCCAGGCGACACCCATCTTTGTTCTCTTGTTCTGTCTCCGCCCACATCGAGGGTGGTCCCGGGGCAACTTCAGTTCCAGGGGCAGTTCTCTCACGCTGATGGACACTTCCAGCATCACAGTCTCTGTTGGTGGGCGCGGTTTCCGCTTTTGGCGCCATTCTTCGACCTGGCCCACGATGGGAGGTGGCCTCTTGCCACCCTCTGGCACGCCCATAATGGCGTCCGCTCCCCCAAGGCGGGAAATCTTCAGAAATGGCGGGAATCGTCTCCCAGTGGCGGGAAACTCCATGGATGGCGGGAAAAAGCTGCAAATGGCGGACAACCGGCGGGAAACGACCTGTGATGGGGCCCGATGGCGGGGACCCTCCGGAACCGGCAGGAGACTTCTTTTTGAGGTAACGGTGAACTTTTCTTCAGGCACGCAGTACCCGGTTGTTGCGGGCACGTTATCCTGCCGACTACGCCAAAGTTGACGCGCCCCCTGGGCCAGTGTTGTTGGGGATACCCGGAGCCGGATCAGATGGGGGTTGTAGTCTCCGAGTGGCTGTGACCCGGTCCGTGCCCAGGGTGTCAAACTCAGTGTGTGGCAGTCCTTATGATGTTACTAGATGTTCTTTTGTGTCGACTACGCCACCCGTTGATTTGCGGTCAGTACGGCCGCCGCTGCAGCAGGGTCCACTGAGGCTGGTGATGTGTGTGCAGCTTAGGTAGTATAACCCCCAACGGGAGGGATATAGCCTCAGGGGGTCAGTTGCAGAGGATGGGGGTTGTGGTGGTGCAGCGGGGATGGAAATGAGACTCAGAGTCGGGCTGTGCAGTTCAGGGTTTGTTTACTTACTGCAGTTGTTCTGGTAACTCCGGCCTTAAGTGACCACCCGAGCCGTGCTGCGTCCACCAGGTCCTGGACTCGGCCAACCCCCAGGTGATTCTGGAGCGTGGTCCTGAGCTCCCTTTCTGTCCTGTCCTCTTCTCTGGCCTTCCCCACCAGGGATCCACCTATGTCCGGCTCCCTCGGGCCTCTTGGTGGTAAACCCTTGTCTCTGGGTTCCCTGACCCTATTCCTGGTCTGCCTTCCGGGTGGATTTAGTGGGTGGTCGTGGCAGATCCTGCCCACGACCTCCGGTTCCTGGCTAAGGTGTGCTGTAGCCTCTGCCAGCTTGGGATCCGGTACCCTGTTGCCAACTCTTCACCCTCTGGTCTAATTTGGGCTCTTGGAGTTCCTTCTTTCTCCCCCTCTGGGTCTTTCTTTCTCCTCTCTCTCTCTGGGCCTTGGAGCTGCTCTTCTCCTCTGCTCTCTTCCTCTGCTCTGCTCTGACAAAAGACTGACAGACTGACCCTGATCTAAGATGGTTCCCACCTTATATACTCCCTCTATGTGTGAGCTCAGGTGACCAGCACCCAATGAGCTCCTAGCTTTACCCAGGCTGCTCCCCCTATCTGCCCCTACACTACTGGGATGTTCCACCCCCCTCCCACTCCAGCCAGGAACAGACTCTGTTGTACCTGCACATTTCTCTAGTGGGAGTACCATCGGTCTGTTCCTCGGAAATGGGATGTGTGTAGTGCATGCAGCTAACTGAGCTCAGTTCCACACTCCATCCTTACCCGGGAGTGGAATATCACACCTCTGGCTTGAGGTGTAATACCCCTGTAGCAGCCGAATCCTCAGGGTGCTACATGACACATCACTGGAATCAGGGTTTCTGCCCTTATATCATGCTCCTTTTAGATGGGGTACCAAAACCCTGGTGACAGATTCCCTTTAAGTATCCCAAAGAGTGAACCCTTATGTAATGCTCTAGCCCCTCAGATCCTGCACTAAGCATAATGCAATTAACTGTTTTAGTAAAGTGATTCTTTAAATACCCACCTCCTACTCTTGTCAGTTGCAATGTAATCAGTAAGTTACCTAAGATTAGTATCAGAAAAGTAATATTCAATACTTGCAAACATTCTCCTTACTTTACTATACTATACTATATATACTATAATCTATTGAATACTGTTAATTATAAGTTTATAACAATTCACAAAAAAACACTCCATGACCATATAAAAGAATGAGGAGGGTGAAGCAGCATGCACTGACTGCTGCAGAATTTCTTTGGAGAAGACATAAAGGATTTTCAGTTTTAGTAGCTAAAATTTGAGTCCACCTTGTATTCCCACAAGACCCCTTAGCAGGGAAGAGGGTTTGCAAAATAGACATATATACATCATATTACTCAAGCTACTACAGAACGTTTTTTCTAGAAAAGCTAATATGGCTTTAAAGGGCTTGTCCAGGGCTGAAGGACCTATCTGTAGGACTGGTGGCTCAGTGGTTAGCACTGCAACCTTGCAGCAATGGGGTCCTGGGTTCAAATCCCCCCAAGGAAAACATCTGCAATGAGTTTGCATATTCTATCTATGTTTGTGTGGGTTTTCTACCAAAGATATACTAATAAAGAATATAGATTGTGGAGACAGTGATTATAATGTCTATAAAGTACTGTGGAATATAATGTTGCTATATAGGTAAAGCATAATAAAATAGGTCATCAATATAAGAACAGTGGGGTATGACCACCAACACCCCTCTAATCTCATTCACATAAATGGATATGAGCTGCACTATCGGACATAGACAAGAGGGGTGCTGTTTTCCAATCTTAGTTTACTCTTTTAATTACTAAGAAGCTCCTTTAAGAAATATTTTATATTTTATGCAGACTTTATTGATTGTGAACATGTAGTTCTGCAAAACTGATGACTTGTTTACATAAAGTATTCAGAGTTTTCTCTTTTGCTCTTAAACTTTCTGTGTTGTCCTGGTGTAACTTATCATCCTTGCTGTGCCAGCAGCAACTAAACTGTAGACGAGTTTAGATAATGAAATGTCATTAACACATGGAGTCAGTTAATTTTTAACTTTCGGTCAGGTCTTTACAATATTTATAGCCTCCTGCTCGTTACATAAAACCTATTATATATATCAAGTGCGCCAATTAACTGTAACAAAAATAAGATCTAAATAGCGGGAACCCTACAATAATGCAGATATGAGTTAGTAAATGACACCTCTGCCGCTCACAACCTTATCTAAGCTTCTATTAATTACAAGTTCCAGACTGGTTTTATTGGACCTTTTAGGGTATGTGTACATGGCGTCTTACTGCAGTTTTTGGAGCAGAAACTGAGCAGAAACCTCAAGTGACCTATTCATCACTGCATTCCCACCAGTTTTTTTGTCATGAATACCTCTCAATTAGTTAATGTTTTAATTTTGACAAATTCACCAAATGATTTGATCCTTTTTTCAAGTTGTCTTTCGTGGTTTAATTAGTTTTACGACTTTTACATCTGTGTGACTTTTCCAATTTTCTTTGATAGCTTCATGAAATGCGACTTTTTAAAAAGTTCCAATATTTGCTGCGACTCTACTCCAGTCCCTCCTCAGAAAGATTTTATGTACACCTGCTATTTTTCGTGCATTCTTGCAACATTTTGCGAAACGTGTGACTTTTTCCACTAAAGAGTCACAAAACCAGTTGGAATCAGAAAGAAAGACAGTTTGGGGGGTTGCGCACCATTTTTAAGAATTTGGTGCCAAAAACGTCAGTGAAAAACAAAAGTCCAAAAAGAAAAGTGACGTAAAAGAAAACGCAAATGATGTATCGGGTACAAGTTTTAGAGGTGGATTTTGGAGAGTTTCTGCTCCAAAAACTAAGCAAAAAGACTAAGTGGCAGCACATTCTTGGGAGTACAAAAATTTAGGCTATGTGCATACGGCTTCATTTTTCCCCAAAACTCATCGTGGGAACATAACCCAGTGGTCAGAGGCTATGTTCATACTGATTTTTTAAGAGTTTTTTTTGGAGCTGATACGCTCCAAAATCTTCCTTCAAATCAGCTTGGAAAAAAAATTTCGTTTTCATTTCTTCAGCGTTCAGGTGGCAAAAAAAAAAAAATCCCATGTCACTTCTTTGAAGAGGCTTGTGTTAGAAACCACTCCAAATTATTCACTGTCAAATCAAAAGTTTGCAAAAAATGTGTTTTGTGAAAAATACTGTTCATTAACACATTGAAAACTCTTCAAAACCGCTTCAGGAAATGAAAAATTGCTCCACAATCTGCCCAAAGAAGGAATTTTTCCTGAAGTGGTTTGCACTCGGAAACGTCATTTTTGGCAGTTTCCAAAAACTGTGTGTGCACATAGCCTAAGGGTACGTCCACATGTAACAGAAAAAATGTGCCGTGTGTTACACATAAATTTTGCCGCAGATTCACTGCAAATTTCCCCCCTGCTATATTTAAAGGAGGCAAACTAAGTGCCCACACGAAGAATGAGCATGTTGGGGTTTCCGAACCCTGAAGAATTTAAAAGAAGTGACATAAGTCAGAGCATTTGCACAGCAATGCGTTTTGACATTGCTGTGCACTATGTTGATTTTATGGGTTCACTTTTGCGGCGCTTTTTAAGGCGGATCCCGAGCGGAAGCAGCATGAACTAGACGCCATGCGCACATAGCTTTGTAGGATTTTTTTGCCACTTTTTTTTTTTTTACAGTTTATATAGGGTGATGATTTTTATAAAAGAAAGAAGCCATACTTATCCCTGGAATCCCCAAGTCCGCCTCCAGCTATGCTGCTCTGACAGACTCCATTGGGACTGGAAGTGATTATTTCTTTACCGCCACCTGACTCTGCGGCTCATCGGTGGTCTCAGCGGTCAAGTGATTGGTGGTCTGAACATCGTCACATCCCATCATTCATCAGTCACCGGACTGGTGCAGGGGGTGGATTCCAGCTTTCTTGCTTTCATTTATAAGGATTCATATCCTCTTTAAACTTAAAAAAAATGGCTGAAAACCCCTTTAATGAGGCTCCGACTGGAGATAGTCCCAAAATACACAATGGACCTCGTGAATTAAAACTGTCATTGCTGCCCATAACAGCCAATCAGAGTTAAGCTTTCATTTTTTAAACTACTCAAGTAACATAAAAGCTATGATCTGATTGGTTGCTATGGGCAACAAACACATTTTAGGGCATTTATTGGGAACACCATGGTTTGTCCTGAGCAAAACAAAGATCAGTAATCATGGTGGCAGAATAATATACACAGAAAGTCTGTTTAACCCCGAGTGGGACACACTCAGGATGTGAGTGTATAAGCGGGCTCTGAAGATGAACCCGCGCCATACAGGGCAAGTGCCAGCAGTTTTACACAGCCTAACAGCAGCGAAGCAGACTGCGTGCCAATCACATTAACCATTTAGATGCTGCTCTCAATTACTGACAAAGGCATTTCAGTGGTTGGCTTCCTGGTCTGCGCATGTAGCGGTACCCATCGTCCTCTCTGGGATGCCATCGTCTACTGAAAGGTCCCTGTCACTGTCAACTTGGTCTGCGTATGGGCTTCATATGCCATCATCAATTTCACTGCGTAATACTGTATGGAAATATTGCAGTATATAGTATAAGTGCTCAAACCGGTTCAAGTCCCTTCGAGGAACTAAAAAATAAATTACTTTTTCTTTTAAATTTAAATAAAAATAAAAAAAAAAAAAACATAAAAGCTTAAACCATCCTTATTAGTAAAAAAAAAACAACAACAAGAAAACGTATTTTGTATCAATACATCCGTAAAATCCTGCACTAAGAAAACATAACATTAATTAACCAAAACGACAAACTGTGCAAATAAAAAAAAAATTAAAAAACTCCAAAATTACCACATTTTGATCGCCGCACCTCCATCCCAAAAATGCATCAAAAAGTGGTAAATACCTTGTATGCAACTAAAAATGCTGCGAATAAAAAACGACCGCTTGCTACACAGAAAACAAGGCCTCAAGCAGGTCCAGAAAAATAAAAAAATTACTGATCTCAGAAAATGGCAACACAAGCTTAGGCTGTGTGTCCACTATGTGTTTTTTTAAGCGTTTCCGCAGTGGCAATTCCGCCGCAGAAATGCTTAAAAAACGCTTGGTAGAAGGTCTGCCATGTTCCCCAATGATAATCCGCATGTGCTGTGCACATGCTGCGGAAATTTCTGCTGCGGATTATCATTGCAGAAAAAAACGCAGCACTACCAATTATTTTGCGTAACCGCAGCGTTTTCGCCGCCATTGACTTGCATTGAATCGCTTAATATCCGCATGACTACATGTGAACATGCGGATATTAAGCGATTCAATGTGCGGATGGTACCCGGGTCTGGAGAGGAGGAGACTCTCCTCCAGACCCAGGTACCATAGTACCTGTAAAAAAAAAAAAGAATAAGATAAAAAATAAACATTATACTCACCTTCCAATGGCCCCCGGTCTCCTTAGTGATGCGTCCGGTCTCCACGGCAGCTCACGGTGGTCTAAAAGGACCTTCCATGACGTCATTTAGTCATGTGACGGGTCACGCAACCGCCAGTGCCAGCGGTCGCGTGACCTGTCACATGACTAAATGACGTCATGGAAGGTTCTTTTACACAACCGTGAAACACCGGGGAGACCGGACACATCGGATAAGGAGACCGGGGGCCATTGGAAGGTGAGTATAATGTGGTTTTTTTTATTTTTTACCATTTTTATTCTTTTTTTTAACTAACTTGGTTATACTATATAAAATCCATGCCGTTGCATGGATTTATATAGTGTGACCAAGTTGTCAAGCACTTTCCAAGTGATGCTAAAATTGCTTGGAAAGCGCTTAACAACCCGCATGAGAAATGGCATGTGCAAAACACGTGACAAACGCTTCTACCTGGCAGGAAAAACTCATGTACAATCCGCATGTAGAATCCGCATGTACAATCTGCATGTACTATCCGCATGCGTTTTTTCTGCCAGGGAGATGCAGAAACGCTCAGGAAAAATCCGGAGCATTTCTGCATCGTGGGCACATAGCCTAAAATAGTAAAAAAAAAAAAAAAAAAAAACTGTAAGCGTTGCCATAATGGATGAAAAGAGAGGGAATCCACTGAAAAATACGCGCATATCACAAGAAGAATGTATCGGCGACTTCATCCTCCCCTAAGAGACCAATAATGAAGGGGAACACCAGCTTATACAGTATGACACTATTAATACATGAGCCTCACTTTGACATGTAGGGGTGTGATTAGTTTTGCAACACCATTAACATTTGGTCTAATTGTGCAATGAGACTTTTCGCACTGAGTGAAGGACATTTGGGATTTTTCTATAGGTCTCAAATCCCTAAATGTCAAATTGTGAAAATATGTTTCAAAACCCGCACATATGGAAATACTGCAGCTGCTGCGAGCTGATAAGTAACTCCAGTTTATTAGCTCTTGTAGAGTACAAGGGTAAAGGTCAGAGGTTTCCATAGTACAGAACATGCCAGTTATAGTATTATTCGATGATATTCTAGGATTCTCTGAGGATATATTAAGGGGCGTAAGCTGACCACAACTGGCAAATCTGCCTATTTGGCCTCATCACCCAATGACCCAATGACCCAAGATGGGACAGAACATACAAGTCATACAAAGACTGGAGAGAAATCTGGTCTAAATATTACCATTGTGTTTTGACCCCATACACGGAGCAATGTCCTTGTGGTTTTTCCCAAAACACCACAATGCCCTAAAGAATTGCTTCATAGACAAAATCATGTTTACATATATTAGTGGTTACATTTATGTTGCAGTCTACAATCTTCATTTCAGAAAATAACTTGACCCAAGTCCCCCATAATCCAATCTCTGTAGTTCCTGAAAAAGTTATTTTCTCTGATGAAGCCCCATCAAATTGTTTGGGACATCTGAAGGAATAATTGTTCGAAGAAGAAAAGGTGAGTTCTGTGTCATGTCCACAATAAAGCGTCCTGAGACCATCCGTGTTTGAGGGCTTTTCATCCATGGAGTAAGCTCATTCACAATTTTGTCTAATAACATTGCCTTGAATAAATAATTAAAAAGCAACTTCCCCCAACCATCCAGGAGCAATTTGGTCATGATTAGACATGAAAGGATCTTGTGAAATTTGAATTTGCTGACTTTAACGAATTTTCCCCAAAAGGTTGATTTGCGTCAAATAAATTCACATGAATTCATACTGAAAAAATTGGAATTGCTTACACTCTATAGGAAAGATTGAGAGCACCGCTGACCATAACAGCTTACACTCTACAGGAGAGAGAGGACCCTGCTGATCATAACAGCTTACACTCTACAGGAGAGAGAGAGGACCCCGCTGACCATAAGAGCTTACACTCTACCGGAAAGATTGAGAGCACCGCTGATCATAAGAGCTTACACTCTACAGGAAAGAGAGAAGACCTCGCTGACCATAAGAACTTATACTCTACAGGAGAGAGAGGATCCTGCTGACCATAAGAGCTTACACTCTACAGGAGAGAGAGAGAGCACCGCTGACCATAAGAGCTTACACTCTACATAAGAGAGAGATGACCCTGCTGACCATAAGAGCTTACACTCTACAGGAGAGAGAGAGGACCACACTGACCATGAGAGCTTACACTCTACACAAAAGAGAGAGGATCCTGCTGATCATAAGAGCTTACACTCTACAGAAGAGAGAGAGGACCCCGCTGACCATAAGAGCTTACACTCTACAGGAGAGAGTGGACCCTGCTGACCATAAGAGCTTACACTCTAAAGAAGAGAGGACCCTACTGACCATAAGAGCTTACACTCTACAGGAGAGAGGACCCCGCTGACCATAAGAGCTCACACTCTACAGGAGAGAGTGGACCCTGCTGACCATAAGAGCTTACACTCTACAGAAGAGAGAGAGTATCTGTGCAGGTGAAGCATAGGCCTGCGCAGATGCACTTTACTCTACCCTACTAAGTGGAGAGCAAAGTCCTGTAGTGCGAATGCGCCGGCACCAACGGTTAATAGATGCCGGCGCATTATAGCACTTTGCTCCGACCTTTGTAGAGCCGAGCATAGAGTGACTGCACAGGTACCATCTGTAGATGATATAGGAAGCATCATCCACATCAATCAAGCCAGGGGGATGGTGGCCTCAGGGATTGAGGAGGCGCCAAGAAAAGAAATTAGACGCCCATCGGAGTGAAATGCGCCGTATGGCAGAAGTATAAAAGGTATTTTTTGGCATATGAAGCGGAAGTTGGGGGGCTTAGATACAAGTTGATGAACTGCGGTAATACAGAAGTTAAAGGGGTTATCCAATCCAAAGCGATAAGTCTGCACTCCGTGTGACAAGTGTATGGAGCCAGGCCGCGTCCACTAGTCGGGTTCTGGCCAGGACTATGTATAATTCCTACATAACCTCCAGTCCCGGATCAGAAACCGGCAAATCCTCACAGTGCAGGCGCTGGGGGGATTCATAAGTCTGCAGTCACACAGAGTGACTGCAGACTTATCGATTTGGACCGGACAACCCCTTTAAGGGTGGTGACTTTAGTTTATAATGGGGAAAACCTGGTGACAGGTTCACTTTAAACTAACACTGTTGTTTCAACAAGCTTTGCATAAATCCCTACTACAAGCAAATATAAGATAGTTTGTCTCTCCTGAACTCATCATTTACTCTGAAAAACAGCTAAATTCCGTTTTGGTCAAAACAAGACCGACTGCCGGCTCACAAAGGTAGCAAAGTACAGAGTCATGCTGCAGCGTCTAGTAAGTGTTTTATCTCACCCCAGTGCTGGATTCCCAGCTACACTGCTCATTACTGCTGTATAATATCCCCATTCTGCTGCTGCTGCTTCTGAACATATATTATAAAGAGACTGGAGAGTAGGAATACATTTTGTCTGTTAGTGCTATGTATGGCTGACATAATAGCTGCTCAGGGCCGGACATATGATTGGTGCAACACACGGGATCTGGAAGGTAAGGGGCCACTATAACCTGCAAGGTAGGTGGAATAGTGCATTATGATCAGCTATTGTACTGCAAAGAGCCCATATAATGTCTTGAGCAGGTGATCTCCTCCATCCGATTCTGTCCCTATAATTAATAGTCAAGGACAATGGAAATCAGGACCAACAAAATTGAGTTAACCTGAACATATATCATGGAGCTGAAGGCTCATAGAAACATTCCCTGTGCCCTATATCCATCAAATTGTGCAGTTGTTTACAAGAGAAAACTCTAGGTAGGAATTTATGGCTAAATAAAAAGTTGAGCAGCTATGGAGTCATTTTCTGTAAGTGATACTCAACAATAGAAAGATCTGTATGAATCCTGATGTCCATATTAGAAGTCCAATTTCCCATATTCTCACTGAGCAAAGGTAAAATCAGCCTTTTCACATGTTATTACTCACAGACCTATGTGTATTTTTCGACTCCCTGATCCAAATCCAAGAAAGGCTCATATTAAGCTCTTCTAAGGCTATGTTCACACGGTGCATTTGTGGCACCCCAGGGGTCTGGTTTCCACAGTAATAGCAATATTACGTCTGTGAGCAGGTGGGAGGTCTCCTGGGCAGGAATCCTAAGCATGCCACACCTCCTGCCCAGTCCTGGGAGGGGAAGAACTTCCCCTACATAAACTGGGGCTGAGGCAGGGTTAGAAGAGAGGAGTTCCAGACAGAGACGGAGTCTGGTCTGGACACGCAGAAACAGGGACAGATAGACATCAGGAGCTCTGTAGGAGCCAAGGAGAAGCGCCAGGGGCTGGAGCTGTGCAGAGCTCGCCCTGGGAGAAGGTACTAAAACCGGACACAGGAGTCCGAGGCTGTGGGGACTAAGATATACCCAGCAGCAGAATCCATCCGGCAGGGGATTCCAGGTCCTCTGGCCATAAAAGCCCGGAGGCTCAGTCACAACGAAGGGACCAGCACCGCCATCCCGGAGCGGAGGCTAGCAGGAGGCCCCAGGTCACCAGCCATACGGGTGAGCACCACACGGTATACCCAGGGACGTGGGCTACTTGTAACCGCCGAAAGCAGGGTAGCCAGGAAGGGTACAGACTAACGGGAAGGCCTACAACTCCACCTGGCCAGGGGAACTCCGGCTTACTCGCAGACTAACCAGGCCCCAACTACTAGCCAGTACTCCCGGGGGAATTTGCCTTGTACCATCAGTAAAGACCCTGAACTGTACCCTCGCGTCTCCGTGCTTCCTTCTCGCACCATTAGTGCTGGGACATCCACACCATCACTCCCAACATCAACCTCATCCTCTGCCCTGAGGCCATACCCCTCCCGTTGGGGGTTATACCATCCACGCTGCACATCCGTACCACCGGCCTCAGCGGACTGCCCTGCAGCGGCGGCTTCATAGCCGCATTCAACGGGTGGCGTAGTCGGACACTAATACCATCATACCAATAACTGCCACTTAGTTTGACCACCCTGGGCACGGACCGGGTCACCGCCACACGAAGACTACTACCCCCATCGGATCCGGCTCCGGGTATTCCCCGCGCGCACGCGCGCCGCACTACAGCACTGGCCCAGGGGGCGCGTCAATTTTGGCGTAGTCGGCAGGATTACGTGCCCGCAACCACCGGGTACTGCGTGCCTGAAAAAAGAGACTTTCATACTTACCTGTGGTGAAGTTTCCCGCCGTCCGGAGTCGTTTCCCGCCATCTGGAGCCGATTCCCGCCATCCGACGCCATCTTCTGCCTTCTTCCCGCCATCCGTGGAGTTTTCCCGCCATTGGACGCCATCTTAAGGGCGCCGCGCGGGAAGAAGAGGGGCGTGGACTCCGAAAGCCCGCGAGAACTGAAGCCCCGCCTCACGTCCGGACGTTGCGTAAGGTCCTGGAAGGAGCCCAGCAGACGCCGACGTCACAGGAGCGCGACGGAAGGTCCTCAACCCTGACGATCCACTGCGGAGCCGCGGCCTACGGAAGAGGATCATCGCAAGGTAGGCCACGGTCCACTAGGGGGGAGGAGGATGTCGGATACGGAGGAGAGCTTCACCGCCACAGCCGCCGCCAGCGCCACCGCTGCTGCGGTCATGCCTTTCACCATGCCCTATATCCCGGGGGCAGCCTGGCTACCCCAGTACTCAAGGGAGTCACATACCCTAAATGACTTCAGAGAAAGGCTGGATAGCCTCTTCCAGGTGTATCCCCTCACGGAGGCGCAAAAAGTGAGCATCCTGGTGGCCCAATTAATCGGGGCAGCCCAAAGGGAGGTAAAGTCCTGGCCACCTGGGAGGAAGAGGACTGTCAGAGACATACTAACCCGGCTGAAAGACACATTTGATACCCGCACCTCAGCCGAAATAAAACTAAGATTTTATGGGTGCAAACAACGGGCACATGAGAGTATAAGAGACTATGCGCTAAACCTACAAGAGGCCCTGAGAGCCATTAAGCAGGCAGACCCTGACAGCGTGGGAAATGAAGATAAGCTGTTAACTGAACAATTCATTGAGGGTCTACTGTGCAATGCCCACCGAACCCAGTTGCGGGCAATGGCCTTACAGGACCCTGACCTGGACTTTGCACAGTTCAAGGACAGAGCCATCCGGGTGCTCCGAGAACCGGCACCAGGTGGCGCTGTGACCCACAGGCGCCCTGCTATCACTTATCACCAAGAGACGGCGCCCTTGTCTGCAGGGCCTGTGGGAGCTGATGCGCAGGCTTTAAACAATGACCCAGCTACAGTCCTGCACCATCAGGTCCAAGAGCTGACTAAGAGCGTTGCCGCGCTAACCAGAACTGTGCAGTCTTTACAGGTCTCTTCTCCAGGAAAGATCCAGCTGGCATCCGGACCGGAGGACGTCCCGTGGCGCCGACTGAGGAGGACCCCACCGGCCAGAGGAAGACCCAGCGATCGATACAACGAGGACGGACGACCTATTTGCCGCCGCTGCAATCAACCCGGACATGTGGCAAGGTACTGTCATTTAAACGGGCACAACCTGGGGTAGAGGGCCAACCCCCAGGCATAAGACCATCAGGCCCATCAAACTGGCGTGATAAATACGTAGGGGGACGTCCAATCTTGCCTGTGGTACTGGATAGCATTCCTATGAGTGCCCTACTAGACACCGGGTCACAGGTCACCACCATCCCGTACGTGCTCTTCAAGCAGTACTGGAATGACTCGGACATAACCCGCTACCCAGATGACGACCTGAGTATCATCGCCAGCAATGGTCAGCCCGTGCCGCAGGTGGGATTCAAAGAAGTGACCATTAAGATCGGTAAAGTCGAACTGGCGGCACAAGGACTGATAATAGTGGACATAGACCGTCATGAGAGTCACCCTAGAATAACCTTGGGAACTAATGTGATTGAAAATTGTCTTGCAGAGGTGATTTTCATTTTACAGCAGGTTGCCAAGAACGCCAGTTCCGGCCAGCAGCGTGTGCTCCAAAAAGAGATCCGGGCACTGATGAAGCGGCAACAGGTGGAACTATCTGGTGGTGAGATAGGTAGCGTGAGAATGTGTGACCCGTTCCCTATTGCCATGCCCCCAAAAAGTGAGATGATGATTTGGTGCCGGGCAGCTATTGGTCTAAGAGGTAGAGACTACCAAGCAATGGTAGAACCCGTCTACTCAGACAGTAGGCCCACCATTTTGACAGCACGGGGGGTGGTCGATGTACGCCATGGGAGGGTGCCCGTTCGCATCATAAATATCGGGGAGAGAGAAGTATACCTGCCCCGGTATGCCACGCTAGCCAAATTGTTCACCATAAACCAGAATTCTGTACAGGCCGTGGAACCCTTGCCTCCATCTCAACCAGAGGAAGGTAACGACTCTAAGAAACCAATGGAGGACTGGTGTCAGCAACTACATCTGGGTACTGACTCCACTCCCTCACACCAGAAACAAGGAGTCTATCGGGTGGTTCAAGAGTACGAGAGAGTGTTTAGTAAACACCCGTTAGACTTCGGGCGAGTAAAGGGGGTAGAACACCACATCCCCACGGGAGACCATCCTCCCATAAAGGAGAGACCGACCCGTACCCCCTGCACACTACCAACACGCCAAGGGGATGCTTAGAGACATGAAGGAGGCTGGGGTAATCAGGGACAGCTGTAGCCCCTGGGCAGCTCCACTAGTCTTAGTGAAAAAGAAGGACAACACTATGAGAATGTGTGTAGACTACAGGAAGGTCAACCGTATCACACACAAAGATGCGTACCCGTTACCAAGGATAGAAGAGTCCTTAGCTGCATTAAAATCTGCTAACTTCTTCTCTACTTTGGATCTCACTAGCGGGTACTGGCAGGTTCCTGTAGCAGAGGCAGACCGGGAGAAGACCGCATTCACCACCCCGATGGGTCTCAGCGAATTTAACTGCATGCCGTTCGGGCTCTGCAACGCACCAGGAACCTTCCAACGGTTGATGGAATGCTGTCTGGGACACCGGAACTTCGAGACGGTCCTGTTATACCTGGACGATGTCATCGTCTATTCCAAGACCTACGAGGACCACCTGAAACACCTGGCAGAAGTGTTCGAAGCTCTGGCAAACTACGGCCTAAAGGTGAAACCCTCCAAGTGTCATCTCCTGAAACCAAAGGTGCAATACCTGGGACACGTGGTGAGTGCTGACGGAGTGGCTCCCGACCCTGATAAGATCACCGTAATTAAGGACTGGCCAAGACCCTCCAGCATAAAGGAAGTGCGGCAGTTCCTCGGGTTGGTAGGCTACTACTGAAGATTCATTCCCAGTTTCACCAAAATGGCAGCCCCTATGCAGGACCTCCTGATAGGTCAATCTCGAAAAGCCAAAAACCAGAAGCCGCCCTTCAGGTGGGAAAAGCTGGAAGAGGAGTCCTTCTGCCAGCTGAAGATGGCCCTCACGGAGGATGAAATCCTGGCATATCCAGACTACAGTCAGCCCTTTATCCTCCACACGGACGCAAGCAACATCGGGCTAGGAGCCATACTGTCCCAGATCCAGCAGGGGAAAGAACGGGTAATAGCTTACGCCAGCCGAAAGCTACGGCCCACGGAGAGGAACCCTGAGAATTATAGCTCATTTAAGCTGGAGTTCCTGGCAGTAGTGTGGGCAGTGACCGAACGTTTCAAGCATTACCTTGCCTCCTCCAAATTCATCGTGTACACGGATAACAACCCGTTTACACACCTGGACACTGCAAGGCTCGGTGCCCTGGAACAGAGATGGATGGCCCGCCTGTCCAACTTTGAATTCACCATCAAATACCGGGCAGGACGCTCAAATGCCAACGCGGATGCCCTGTCTAGAATGCCGAACTTACCGGATGTAGGGGAAGATCCAGAAGATCTGGAAGAAGTTGAGCTCCCTGCGTTCCACCGTCATGCGATTACCCTGTATTCCAACCGTGTGAAGGACAGGCGTTCCGCGACGTTCAATCCCTTGCCCCACTACAACTGGGCGGAGACGCAAGACAGTGATCCTGCAGTCCGTCTGGTGAAGGAAATGCTGACCCAAGCCGATGCCAGTCTGGACCCAGACGCCCCAGAGGAGACTAAGCAACTGTGGAAGGAGAAAAGTAGGCTGTTCCTCTACAGGGAGAAGTTGTGCCGGAGAATGGTTAACTCTCGAACGCATGAGTTGACCTGGCAGGTAGTGGTCCCCAGACGAGACGCGGCTATGATTCTGGAGGCGTACCACAACGGAGCAGGACATTTCGGGTGGAAGAAGCTGGAGTTCTTGTTGCGTGAACGGTTCTACTGGGTAGGCATGAGAGGAGCCATCGAGAGGTGGTGCAGAGACTGTGGACCGTGCCACCTAAGAAGGAAGGACCGTGCCAGCCAGAAGACTCCCTTGCAGCCCATCATCACCCGACAGCCACTGGAACTGGTAGCCCTGGACCATGTGAAACTGGCTCCAAGCAGATCTGGGTATGTCTACGCCCTCACAATCGTAGATCATTACTCCCGGTTCCTGGTGGTGGTCCCGGTCAAGGACTTAACGGCTCAAACAGCAGCTAGAGCCTTCCAGCAGCACTTCTGCCGTCCACACGGGTACCCGGACCAAGTGCTGACAGACCAAGGGCCAGCCTTCGAAGTGGAAGTCTTCCAGGAGTTCTGCAACCTGTATGGCTGCACGAAGATAAGAACAACGCCCTATCACCCTCAAACCAATGGACTCTGCGAGAAGATGAACCAGGTGGTGATGGACCTCCTGAAAACATTGCCCCTGGAAGAACACAGTATGTGGCCTGAGAAGCTGCCTGATCTGGTGGACCTATACAACCACATCCCTGTAGGTTCTACCAACTGTACCCCGGCTTACCTAATGAGAGCGAGACCTGGTAAGCTGCCTATCGACCTGGATATGGGAGTCCTGACGCCCGAGGACACCTCGCCAGAGGCAGACTGGGATACAGAACGGCAGCAGCAGTATCGGAAAGTGCAGGAGAGCGTCGAGCGAAGTCTGTCTCAAGCTAGAGAAAGGCAAGAGAGGGCTTATAATCAGTATGCTCCCGCTGTTCCCCTGGTACCTGGAGAGCAGGTCTTGAAGAGGAAAAGAAGGCTCCACAAGTTGGACGACCAGTGGGAGAAGGACCCGTACACCGTACTGCCATCAAGCCATGAGAGCCCAAAGATTTGCGTGATCAGTAAGGATGGAGGAGAAACCACAGCCGTTGTCTCCAGAGACCACCTGAAGAAGTGTCCCGAGCAGCTGCAAAGCCCTGAAGAAGAAGATCAAGAAAACCCTCGACCCGCAGAGGAAAGGGAAGAAATGATCAGGACTGTACTCGGAGACTTCCCCCGGTCTTGGACACAAGTAAACGGTGCTGTCGTGGTACCCGTCCTCACCTTTCTCCAGCCAGCCCCGCAAGTGCCTACAGAAGAACCAGTAGAGCTGGAAGAGCAGCCGGCCCAAGAGGCAGAAGAGTCCACACCAGCAGTACAGGAGGATCAACCCTCTGCTAGTAGTGAGCCTGCCGTGCCCCTAGTGAGCCAAAGAGTGCGCAGAAAGCTGCCCAGCTTGCCCATAATACCTCCTACACCCTGTAGTGCAGGACCAGTGAGTGAGCTCCGTAGATCCACTAGGGTTACCAGAGGCCAGATGCCCGTACGTTGGAGAATCTAAGTTGGCTAATTGCTTTAACTATTTTATGTTTACCTGTTTTGTTGTAGCCGTTGCTAATTATGTTTTTCAGTTACAGATTTCTTTATATGGACTGACAGGTTATGGACAGTGAGTAACCGGAACTCTGTTGTAAATATGTTTGGAGCGTAACCCAGGAATGGACTACAGACTGTTAAAGACTCGGGGCAGGACAGACCCCTACCTGGTTACGGTTCCCTGTTCTTTGGTGAAATGGACACCCTTATTGCTTCCCGGTTACGGACACGCCGTGACCATCTCATGTATTTAATTGTTATTGTTTATACCCTGTTATGTTTTCAAAAATATGTTTAGTCCGGGAGTACTAAATTTCACTAGGGGGGAATGTGGCACCCCAGGGGTCTGGTTTCCACAGTAATACCAATATTACGTCTGTGAGCAGGTGGGAGGTCTCCTGGGCAGGAATCCTAAGCATGCCACACCTCCTGCCCAGTCCTGGGAGGGGAAGAACTTCCCCTACATAAACTGGGGCTGAGGCAGGGTTAGAAGAGAGGAGTTCCAGACAGAGACGGAGTCTGGTCTGGACACGCAGAAACAGGGACAGATAGACATCAGGAGCTCTGTAGGAGCCAAGGAGAAGCGCCAGGGGCTGGAGCTGTGCAGAGCTCGCCCTGGGAGAAGGTACTAAAACCGGACACAGGAGTCCGAGGCTGTGGGGACTAAGATATACCCAGCAGCAGAATCCATCCGGCAGGGGATTCCAGGTCCTCTGGCCATAAAAGCCCGGAGGCTCAGTCACAACGAAGGGACCAGCACCGCCATCCCGGAGCGGAGGCTAACAGGAGGCCCCAGGTCACCAGCCATACGGGTGAGCACCACACGGTATACCCAGGGACGTGGGCTACTTGTAACCGCCGAAAGCAGGGTAGCCAGGAAGGGTACAGACTAACGGGAAGGCCTACAACTCCACCTGGCCAGGGGAACTCCGGCTTACTCGCAGACTAACCAGGCCCCAACTACTAGCCAGTACTCCCGGGGGAATTTGCCTTGTACCATCAGTAAAGACCCTGAACTGTACCCTCGCGTCTCCGTGCTTCCTTGTCGCACCATTAGTGCTGGGACATCCACACCATCACTCCCAACATCAACCTCATCCTCTGCCCTGAGGCCATACCCCTCCCGTTGGGGGTTATACCATCCACGCTGCACATCCGTACCACCGGCCTCAGCGGACTGCCCTGCAGCGGCGACTTCATAGCCGCATTCAACGGGTGGCGTAGTCGGACACTAATACCATCATACCAATAACTGCCACTTAGTTTGACCACCCTGGGCACGGACCGGGTCACCGCCACACGAAGACTACTACCCCCATCGGATCCGGCTCCGGGTATTCCCCGCGCGCACGCGCGCCGCACTACAACACTGGCCCAGGCGGCGCGTCACATTTTTACTGCATTTTTTGTTTTGTCTTTTTATGCAAATTAAAAGCAGCTTTTTACAATACAAGCAAAAGCTATGAGATTTCAGAAATCTCATGCACACGCTTGTTTTTTTATCTGAATGAATTGGGGAACTGCTGCGTTATTGAAAACTGCGGCATGTCAATTCTTTCACTGTTTTTGCAACATTTTTTTCACACAAGTGCAAAACAGCAGCAAAAGCACAGCAAAAAACCTTGCTATCAGTTTTTGCAGTATTTTTGTTGAAAAACAAAACGCAGGTACATCAGGATGTAAAACTCATTTATTTTTGTGATTTTCCCAAGTTAAATTTTTACCATAATGTCTTGGTATCCTCACCTGAGCGTG
This sequence comes from Phyllobates terribilis, assembly GCF_046119375.1. Lineage (NCBI taxonomy): Eukaryota > Metazoa > Chordata > Amphibia > Anura > Dendrobatidae > Phyllobates > Phyllobates terribilis. The sequence continues at coordinate 143,119,493 of NW_027362769.1, read as the reverse complement.
TCTGTTAGTATTAGTACAGTTTAATTAAATTAGTGATATGTGTGAGAGTAAACAATGCCGACCACCTCAGTGCCCTACCAATGTGTGAAAGTAAACAATGCCCAACCAACTCAATGCCCTACCAATATGTTAAGTAAACAGTATCCTACCAATTCAACTTCCCCCACTCTTTTTACATTTGCAATTGTGTATTTTTTCATTAACTCATGTAATCTTAGTTCATGGCCTCACTTCATACATGAATCCAGCATTTTTGTTCAGAATAGTCACTATTTTTTCAGACATGAAAACTTTTTCATCTAAATAATTTGATCAAATTTTATGGTTTCACATATGTCTTGCATTGGTGGAATAACACCTTCTATTGTTTATGCTTGCAAGGTGGAAGCAAAGCTGAACTTTGGGGCCCTGAAAAACGCAGCAAAATGCAGCAAGAAAAGCAGCAAAAAAGGTCAGCAAAACCTGTTTTTGGTTGCAGCTTTTTTTACTGCCAAGAGATCAGGGTTTGGCTGCAGAAAAATAGCAGCAATAAAGCAACACGTGAACATAGTCTAAATGTTAGAAAATAATGTAACTTTGTAGTAATGGCAACATATTTCTCTCTCTTTTGCTTCCTCCCCTGCCCAGGAGATGTGGTATGATCAGACCATGTTCCTGCACGGTCAGACACAGCCATTACACAGTACACAGCAGGGACACATTTATAAGATTATCTCAGCACAGGAACATTTTATTTTAAACACATCCAATTGTGGAAGATATTATTATTCCAAGATCTATTGATTAAAATCAACGGTAAAATTAACTTTGTTCTTGGGAAAACCCCTTTGAGTTGCTACTTACTAGACTGAAAAATAAATGACCTAAAATGAGTCTAAATCTAAACAGTGTCAGAAAAAGAGAGATATAAAAAGCCCTCACTCCAACTAATTATCTTGGTAAATGAAGCACCAAAGAGCTTTTGCATCCATGATACTATGGGACTTTAATACATGACACCACAGGGACAAAATGTGCAAATGTCCAGAGAAAGTGGAGAGAATCTGCGCTCCGCACAACAGCTCTACTCTCTTACATAAAGCAAGTTCTGAGAATTGATTTGCACCAACTCCATAAACATCATATATTAATATAATTATTTAATTTTGCTGCATAGATATATTGGGGGGAGAACAAATACCTTAGGATGATGTACAGGATAGATTATGTGTATTTATATTGTTACATTCTTATATTTACAACATTGTAACTTACAATCCTCGCCCCACAAGGTGATGCATGAGGCCCTGTGTGTTTACATAACCACACGTCTACAGACTCCACATCCACATCCATGCACGGGCATTTCTGACCTTTTTTTAGAAGCTCTCTCCCTTAAGAAGATTACACTAGGGCTCAGAGTTCACCCCACAGCACTAGATTTAATCATGTAAAGCTCATGCTCACCGGTAAAGACTCAAACACAATGTAAAAGTAAGAAGAAATATTCAGTAATGAAAATATTAACTAAGAGGTTTTTGCAAATCGCCTGAAATGCATGAAAAATAGAATTGACCACTGCAATCGGCCGCCATCACCCACAGACCATCCCCCACCAGCACCGTAAGCTGATGAATTGAGTAATACCAGCTAGATCATGCCAGTCCACACTAGCATAATGCAATCTGTTACTGGTGGATTATATTGATGGCGTATAATGGAATAAATTATATATATATATATATATATATATATATATATATATATATATATATATATACAGTACGGACCAATAGTTTGGACACACCTTCTCATTTAAAGATTTTTCAGTATTTTCATGACTATGAAAATTGTACATTCACACTGAAGGCATCAAAACTATGAATTAACACATGTGGAATTATATACTTAACAAAAAAGTGTGAAACAACTGAAAATATGTTGTATATTCTAGGTTCTTCAAAGTAGCCACCTTTTGCACACTGTTGGCATTCTCTTGATGAGCTTCAAGAGGTAGTCACCAGAAATGGTCTTCCAACAATCTTGAAGGAGTTCCCAGAGATGCTTAGCACTTGTTGGCCCTTTTGCCTTCACTCTGCGGTCCAGCTCACCCCAAACCATCTCGATTGGGTTCAGGTCTGGTGACTGTGGAAGCCAGGTCATCTGACATAGCACCCCATCACTCTCCTTCTTGGTCAAATAGCCCTTACACAGCCTGGAGGTATGTTTGGGGTCATTGTCCTGTTGAAAAATAAATGATGGTCCAACTAAACGCAAACCGCATGGAATAGCATGCCGCTGCAAGATGCTGTGGTAGCCATGCTGGTTCAGTATGCCTTCAATTTTGAATAAATCCCCAACAGTGTCACCAGCAAAGCACCCCCACACCATCACACCTCCTCCTCCATACTTCACGGTGGGAACCAGGCATGTAGAGTCCATCCGTTCACCTTTTCTGCGTCGCACAAAGACACGGTGGTTGGAACCAAAGATCTCAAATTTGGACTCATCAGACCAAAGCACAGATTTCCACTGGTCTAATGTCCATTCCTTGTGTTCTTTAGCCCAAACAAGTCTCTTCTGCTTGTTGCCTGTCCTTAGCAGTGGTTTCCTAGCAGCTATTTTACCATGAAGGCCTGCTGCACAAAGTCTCCTCTTAACAGTTGTTGAAGAGATGTGTCTGCTGCTAGAACTCTGTGTGGCATTGACCTGGTCTCTAATCTGAGCTGCTGTTAACCTGCGATTTCTGAGGCTGGTGACTCAGATAAACTTATCCTCAGAAGCAGAGGTGACTCTTGGTCTTCCTTTCCTGGGGCGGTCCTCATGTGAGCCAGTTTCTTTGTAGCGCTTGATGGTTTTTGTACCTGCACTTGGGGACACTTTCAAAGTTTGCCCAATTTTTCGCACTGACTGACCTTCATTTCTTAAAGTAATGATGGCCACTCGTTTTTCTTTACTTAGCTGCTTTTTTCTTGCCATAATACAAATTATAACAGTCTATTCAGTAGGACTATCAGCTCTGTATCCACCAGACTTCTGCACAACACAACTGATGGTCCCAACCCCATTTATAAGGCAAGAAATCCCACTTATTAAACCTGACAGGGCACACCTGTGAAGTGAAAACCATTTCCGGTGACTACCTCTTGAAGCTCATCAAGAGAATGCCAAGAGTGTGCAAAGCAGTCATCAAAGCAAGAGGTGGCTACTTTGAAGAACCTAGAATATAAGACATATTTTCAGTGGTTTCACACTTTTTTGTTAAGTATATAATTCCACGTGTCAATCCATAGTTTTGATGCCTTCAGTGTGAATGTACAATTTTCATAGTCATGAAAATACAGAAAAATCTTTAACTGAGAAAGTGTGTCCAAACTTTTGGTCTGTACTGTATATATATATATATATATATATATATATATATATATACACACACACACATATATATATATATATATATATATATACACACACACACATATATACATATACCGTATGTATATATATACTGTATATATATATATATATATATATATACACGCAACCGCGGTTGCAAAAAAAAAGCTGCTGTGTAAAATGTAAAGAAAACAAAAATGCAATGATTTGGAAATCTGTTATAGCCGTATTTTTATTCAGAACAGAACAAAAGGTCAAAATTGGACATTTTTTCCATTTCATTTGAAAAATTAACTTGTTTAGAAATTGATGGCAGCATCACATCTCAAAAAAGTTGTGCCCGGCCGTGTCTACCATTGTGTAGCCTCCCCTCTTCTTTTTATACAGTCTGTAAATGTCTGGGAAGTGAGGAGACAATTGCTGGGGTTTTGGGAGAGAAACGTTGCCCCATTCTTGTCTGATGTAGGATTTTTGCTGCTCCACAGTTTGGGGTCTTTGCCAGATTTTTCGTATCATAATGCTCCAAATATTTTCTATTCGTGAAATGTGTGGCCTAGAGTTAGGTGGTTAATCACCAAAACTCTTCTCCTGCGGAGCCGTGCTTTGGTGACGGATGCAGAAGGTGGTTTAGCATTGTCTTGCTGAAATATACAAGGCCTTTCCTGAAATAGACAATGTCTGGATGGAGCATGTGTTGTTGTAAAACCTCTATATTGTGCTCAGCATTAATATTGCCTTTCAGGGGCAGACATATCATTGGTGCAACCTGGATATTCGCACAGGGGCCCACTACCACCTCCAAAGAAGGTGTAATTATGCATTATGATGAGCTATTGAGCCGCAAATGGCCCATATATTGTTCTTGCACAGGGGCCTTCTCCTGACTGTGTCCACCAGTGTCGCCTTTCAATATGTGCAAGCTGCCTCTGCCATAGCCACTAATGCTACCCCATACCTCCAGAGATGCAGGAACTGTGCGCTGATAACAAGCTGGATGGTCCCTCTCCTCTATAACAAGCTGGATGATCCCACTCCTCGATAACAAGCTGGATGGTCCCTCTTATCAACAACAAGCTGGATGGTCTCTCTCCTCTCTAGCCCGCAGGACATGGCATTTGTGGTCTCCATAAAGAATTTCACTTATTTCATACATCTGACCACAGAACAGTTTTTCATTTTGCCTTAGTACATGTTAAATGAGCTTTAGCCCGGAGAAGATGGCAGCGTTTCTGGATGGTGTTGATATATGGCTTCCACTTTGCATGATAGAGCCTTAAGTTGCTTTTGTGGATTGTATGGTGAACTGTCTTCCAGATAATTATGGAAGTATTCCCGAGCCCATGCAGTGATTTACTCTACAGAATCATGTCCATATTTAATGCAGTGCTGCCTGAGGGCCCATAGATCACAAGCATAAGCAATACTGGCTATAGAGCTTGTCACTTAGGCACATGGATTTCTCTATAATCTCTGAACTTTTTGATGATGTTATGTGCTGTAGATGGTGGATATTCAAAGTATTGGCAAATTCATGTTAAGGAACATTTTTTCTGAAATAATTCCACATTTTTTAGACTCAGTTGTTCAGAGATTGGTGATCTCTGATCATCTTTGTTTCTGAGATACTCTGCCTCTCTAACATAGTCTTTTTATATACAGTCATGTGACTTAGTTAAAAATTGACCCTCCAGCTGTTTTGCCTTAGTACCGCTTACTTTTCAAGCCTGTCCCAACATTTTTTAGATGAGTTTTGCCATCAATTTCTAAATTAGTTAATTGTTTCAAACATTCAGCTTCTGATCTGTGCAATATGTTCTGTTGCGACTAAAATATGACAATAAGACATTTCTACATCATTACATTCTTGTCTTCTTTACATTTTACGGAGTCCCAACTTTTTTTTGGAATTGAAGTTGTATGTATAGATACGGTATATATATATATATATATATATATATATATATATTTATAATAAAAATAAACTGTGCTTTACTTACCCTCACTGGGTCCAACACTGAGTCTCTGCCGCTGTTCCCAGTGTATGGTGTAGGCTACAGCAAGTGGGCAGTGAGTTGAGCGGTCCTGCCCATGTACATGGAATGCCCCTCTAAGACCCTCTGAGCTCACTGATTGGCTGCCGCACTGTTGACTCAATTTAAGCCTATACCAGACCCAGGACCAGCAGCAGAGACTCATCGTTGGACCAGAGAAGGGTGAGTAAAACACAACTTGTTTTTTTAAGCCTGGGGTCCACGATTTTCTGAAATGGGACAACCGCTTTTGTTCTGTTACTGGGAAACATAGGTGGCACTTACAGGGAAAGTATGCAACAAAACAAAAACACCCCTCACTTTGATTTGGCACTCAGGAAAGGTGGAAATTCACACCTAATTCTGCATTAGTATCAATATACTTGCAGGTGCTGATCACAATAAAGGGTTATTTGCAACATTAAAAGTCCTCTGGATGAGTGATAACTTGGGGATTGGAGAGAATCCGACACTGGGATCCTCACCGACCCTGGGATCCTCACTGATCCTGAGAATGGGGCTCTGAAATCCTGGACAAGCAATTATCAAGCATAAGGTGCAATCATAGATCAATCCATAGTGATAGGAAAGGTGGCAGCGATTCTGAACTCTGCTACATGGCCAAGAAAAAGGAAAGATAATAGAGCAGGATGGAAACCGAATCCACAACATATAGGTAACCTGTGTGCAGTGCGTACATACATTCATATACATACACACATGCTCTATATATAGATGAATGGATATACTGTCGTCATCTACATGTGGTATGGGTGTATTATTTATATCTCATTATGTACAGATTTATGTCAAGTATTTACACATATTATATATACACGTGTGTGCATACTATATACAATTGTAGCACATGTATATGTAGTGTAATAATATATAGTTAAAGTATGTATACTATATCCATGTAAGGTATATGTAAATATAGTGTATCCATGTATAGCATATACAAATATAATCTATGTATTAAATGTATCCCTTTACTACACATGCATACACTATACAGTAAATACATATATATATATATTATACACATACATATTAGTTATCTGTTTACAATACACACATGTAATCTTTTATAGCACATGTATATAATCTGTATCCTTGAATAGTAAATGACTACAGTATATAGTGTATCCCTGTACAGTATACAAATGTATAGCACGTTCCTGTATAGCTCATGTATATAATGTGTGTATGTATGGAACAAGTGTATGTGTATATATATATATATATATATATATATATATATATCTGCAGTATATGACTGTATCGACTATATATTGACAGATATATTGAGTATATCCCTGTATAGTACATGACTATATGGCATATATAACGTGCATATATAAAGTAATATATATATATATATATTTATATATCTTCATTATAGTAAATGTCCATATAGTTTATAGCTGTACAGTATATGAATATATAATGTATCCCTGTATAGAAAACTGTATACCGCGTATCCCTGTACAGTATACAACTGTATAGCTCATGTATATAATGTGCATATGTATGAAACAAGTGTATATGTGTGTGTGTGTGTATATATATATATATAGATATATATATAACTGCAGTATATGACTGTATTGACTATGTAGTATACCCCTGTATAGTACATAACTATATGTCGTATATAACGTGCATATATAATGTATTATATATATATCTTCTGTATAGTGAATGTCCATGTAGTTTATTGCTGTACACTATATGAATATACATTGTTTCCCTGTGCAGTAAATGTATATACAGCGTATTCTTGAACAGTCTATATATACCGTATATATGTATCCTTCTATAGGACATGTCCATGTAGTGTATTCTTGTACGATATATGTATATTGCATATTATAGAGTATATATGTTTTCTATCCCAGTTTAGTACATGTGTATATATACTGTGTCTCTCTCTAGTCTCCATATATATGTATATAAAGTACACAATATACAGTATGTGTGTGTATATATATATATATATATATATATATATGTGTGCAGCTGAGTCCCCCTCACCCGCAGTCACTGTCCTTTTCAATAATTCCCTACCATTAGTAATGGGGACCAGTACCTGTGCAGAAGGTGGCTGCTCCCAGCAGCAGGAGTAGCACCGTTGCCCGGGGCAGGGGAGAGAGCCCGGAGGTCAGCATGGTGCTCCCGCATCTGCAGGCAGTTGCCTTCCTCGGCCGGTGTCGGATGAAGTGTACGAGGCGAGGAGCAGGACTCTGGGGCGACAGGACTGGAGCTCTCGGCCACTTTGCGAGCTCTGATCACATCCAGCGGCTCCGCCTCCCCCTATCTGGGCTGTCACTTGTCACCCGGCAGCCCCCTGCCTGTCATCAGCTTTACACTCATGAGCTGAAGTTGGTTTCTTATTCGTCCAGTTTCTTATTCAGAACTCTGTTTTTTTTATTTGCACATTTAGTAGTTACGACTAACTTACCTTAATAATCAGTGACAATGATCTGCAGGAAAAGAAAGTTAAAGGCAGCCTGGAAACAGTCAGCATTGACACAAAATGGGCAGCATAGTGAACAATCAGGAGTGAGAATGCAAAGGTTAAAGAGTTTGGGCCGCTGATCTCACACTGCCCAGCACATAGTAGAGTCCAGGCTGAGCCTAAAGTGGTTCTGAGCCTAAAAACTGGCATCAAAGTGTGCAGATGGATACTTTTTACTGATATGAATAAGTTACAAGTTCTGTCAAAGGGTTCAATAGCTTTGGGCCACTAATATAACACTGCCCAGAAACAGCTAGGAGTGACCCACATCAAATTCAATCAGAGTGGTTCTGGGCATAAAAGCTGGCATCAAAATGGGCAGGTGGGCACTCTTTACTGATTTCGGTAGATGACAGGCAAATTCAAAGGATTAAATGATTTTGGATCAATGATCTCACATAAGCTCCGGATAGATAAGGAGGTCCATCAAATTCAGTGGAGTCCGGGCAGGATTAACGTGGTTCTGGGCATGAAAGCTGGCAATAAAGTGTACAGGAGGACTATTTTTTATTGATTTTAAGAAACGAAGCCAGGCAAAAAATGAGAAAAAAGAAAACGTTATGATGGGCGCTGTCATGATGAAGACAAGGATGAGAAAAATGTAGAAAAACAATGAACATTTATTAAAAAGACAGAAACACGTTTCAAAATCAACCTGATTTCTTCCTAACGCTATCATGCAAAGAATTATATAAAACAACTTATAAAGGAAGTCGTGATCCAAGGAATTTACATGTCTCACCAACTGGTGAATATCAAAACCCGGACACACAATAGAACATATAAGTTTATAATACAAATAAATGAAAATTATGTAAGCAATCTCTAGATAAAAAAGCAAATAATTGTGAAGAAAAATTGTGCAAAAATAAAATAAGAATTTGCAACAACAAAAAAAAAATTATACAAATTTTTTATGTATTTTTTTTTCACAATTTGCTGGCAGGTGTTTTTAAAGGGTTAAATGACTTTGCATGAGCTCATAACATTTAATACAGGGAAGGCATGTATAGGTAACAGTATACATTAGGAGCAGGCAGACTAGGCATTTGACTAGGGCCCCCACTCTCCCAGGGGCCCCCAGCCAGTGGCGTGCTGCTAATAGTGGCACACCACGCAGCTACTATGGGGCCCATGAGTCAGGGGTGCCCAGCGCCCCACCCCCACCCCTCCCCAGCATTGCACATTCAACTGTATCAGCATGTTAGCTGCCAATACAGTTGAAAGCGATGACTTAAGAGAGAGAGTCATGTGACACTCCCTCTCCCATCATTCCCCCTCTGACTCAGTGGCGCAACGACGTCACTTCATCGCACGCCAGGCAATGGAGCTGCTGGGATGTGCTGCAGAGACCGGGGGAACGAGGGGAGGTAAGTATTGTATTAATTTTTTGAAATCAGTGACTGGGAGCTGCATTATACTATATGGGGCTACATTATACTCTATGGGGGCTACATTATACTATATGGGAGCTGCATTATACTATATGGGGGCTACATTAAATTACATGGGGCTTCATTATACTGTTTGGGGGCTATATTATATTCTATGGGGTCTGCATTATATTCTGTGTGGGCTGCATTATACTATATGGGGACAACATTAGATTATATGGGGGGTGCATTATACTATATGGGGGATACCTTAGATTATATGGGGGCTACATTATACTACATGGGGCTACGTTATACTCTATGGGGGCTGCATTATACTATATGGGGCTACATTATATGGGAGCTGCATTATACTATATGGGAGCTGTATTATACTATATGGGGCTACATTAGATGACATGGGGCTTCATTATACTGTTTGGGGGCTACATTATACTATATGGGGCTACATTATACTCTATGGGGTCTGCATTAAACTCTATGGGGGCTACATTATACTCTATGGGGGCTGCATTATACTCTATGGGGGCTGCATTATACTCTATGGGGTCAGCATTATACTCTATCAAGTGCCATAATCTGTGTATTATACTGTATGTGACTCGCCCCCTGGGCCGTGGGGCACTCGGATCCGGGCAATAGGGGAACAATGAGAGTAGTAGTGGCAACCCGGTTCCGTGGCTCAGGGTGGTCAGGCCAGTGGTAGTCCGTTATGTGCTGTTGATTATGTCCGACTACGCCACCCGTGGATTTGCGGTCATTAGGAACCGCCGCTGCAAGGCAGACCGCTGGGGCTGATGATGTATGCAGCTGGGATGGTGTGACTCCCCACGGGAAGAGTGCGGCCCCAGGGCAGTGTAGTGGATGTTGGGAGTGATGGTAGTGAGAGTCCCAGTGCTGATAGTGCTGGAGGAGCAAGGAGGACGCAGACAACAGGTTGCAGTCCAGGGTCTTTACTAGAACAGGTAAATTGACCCACAAACAGTCCCAGCTAGGAGGGGACCTGGATGTCTGAGAGCAACGGGGAAATTGGCCCTGGTCAGGGTGAGGGTGTAGGCCTACCGTGCTTTCTGTGCTCCTTCTGGCTATCTCCTCATTATAGGGTAAAAGCCCACGTTTCCAAGCTTTCCGTGTATTCTCGACTGTATGGCCTGCGACGTGGGTTCCTTTCTGCTCCCAGCCTTGTACGGCTTTACTGATCCCTTCGGTTGTGGCAGGGCCTCCAGGCTTCTTAGGCCAAGGAATATACAGTCCCTTGCGGACTGGTTCTCTGCTGGGGGATGTGGAATCCTCCCAGCCTCAGACACCAAAGTCTGGTAAAGTAAGTCTTTTATCTGCCAAGACAGACTCACTTCGCCTCTTGTCTCTGGCTTGTGGCTCTCCTCCTGCCACACTTCCTCTTAGGTGCAATACGACTGTCTGTCCCTGCTCTGCTCTGGGACAAGTCTCAGTCCTGAGACAGGCCTTCAAGTTCTCTCTAACCCTGCCCCCAGTACCAGCTTTTATAGGGGCAGCCTGCTCCCCCTACTGGCCTGAGACAGGAGGTACTGCATGCTAATGTTCCCCTGACTAGAAAACCTCCCCCTTGCTCTCAGACACAGCTTTATTACATTTTGTGGCATCCAGGCCAGGGTGACACATTCCCCCCTAGTGAAATTTAGTACTCCGGGACTAAACAATAAACAGAGACAATATGCATAACCATAAAACATTAATAGACAAACGACGCACAGATTGAGTTCTTAAGGTCACAGTGTGGTCTGTGACCAGGTGTCCATATCACCAATATAATGGGGAGCCTTAAGCAGGTGGGGGTCTGTCCTACCCCAAGTCCTTCACAGTCTTAGTTCATCCCTTGGTTAGGCTCCGAACGCAGTCCATACAAGGTCCCGGTTATAAAAAAGTCCATAACCTTTGAGTCCTTACGGTAACTGCAAGAAACTGAAACACAGAATTACCAAACATGCATGTAACTTGGCAAACATTTCAACATTTGGCAACAGGATTATTTACAATTTTAGTACACTCTATATTCTCCAGCGAGCGGGTATCTGCCCCTTTGTGCTCCTGGTTGACCTCCTTAACCCACTGTCTGGTGGTGGACTGACCTGGCTTTCCCCACTAGCGTTAGGGGTACAGCTACCAGCTGGGTGTACAGGTAGGGCAGGCAGCTGTCTGCGGGTCCTTTGGCTTACCGCAGGCATGGCAGGCTCACTGTCAGCAGAGGGTTGACTCTCCTGGGCTGCTGGTACAGGCTCTTCTGCCTCTGGAACCGCTTGCTCCTCTTCATCTTCCGATTCTGGTGTTGGTTGTTGCTGTGCCGGTTGCAGGAAATGCAGGACGGGTACCACTATGGCATCATTTATGCGAGTCCAGGACTGAGGGAACTCTCCGAGAACGGTGCTGATCATTTCTTCCTTGTCCTCTGCGGGTTCAAGGTCACTCTGATCCTCTTCTGCACTACGGAGTTGCTCGGGGCACCTTTTGAGGTGGTCTCTGGAGACGGTACTAGTGGTTTCTCCTCCGTCCTTGGTGATCATGCACACCTTCAGGTTGTCGTGATCAGACTGCAGTACGGTGTAGGGTTCCCTTTCCCACTGGTCATCCCACTTATGTAGCCTTCTTTTTCGCTTTAGGACTTGCTCACCAGGTTCTAGGGGACCAGCAGGGGCGTGTTGATTGAAGAGTTTTTCTTGCCTCTCTCTCACCTGGGCCAGGCTCTTCTCCACACTCTCCTGTACCTTCTTGTACTGCAGTTGCCTTTCCGTATCCCAGTCCGCATCCGGGGAGGTGTCCTCAGGTATTAGGACTCCCATCTCCAGGTCTACGGGCAGCTTACCTGGTCTGGCTCGCATCAGGTAAGCCGGGGTGCAGTTTGTAGCATTCACCGGGATATTGTTGTATAAGTCTATCAGGTCCGGCAGTTTTTCTGGCCACAGGCTGCGTTGCTCCAGGGGCAACGTCTTCAGGAGATCAATGACTATATTGTTCATCTTCTCACACATCCCATTGGTTTGTGGGTGGTAAGGCGTTGTCCGAATCTTCTTACAGCCATAGAGGTTGCAGAACTCCTGGAAGATTTCAGCCTCGAACGCTGGAGCCTGGTCTGTCAGGACCTGTTCCGGATACCCGTGTGGACGGCAGAAGTATTGCTGGAAGGCTCTGGCCGCTGTTTGGGCTGTCAAGTCCTTTACCGGGACCACCACTAGAAAACGGGAATAGTGGTCCACGATTGTCAGGGCATAGATGTATCCTGACCGTCTGGGAGCCAATTTGACATGGTCCAGAGCTACCAGCTCAAGAAGCTGCGTGGTGACGATGGGCCTCAAGGGTGTCTTCTGGCTGGTGCGGTCCTTCCTCCTTAGGTGACAAGGGCCACAGTCTCTGCACCATTTTTCTACAGCTCCTCTCATGCCGACCCAAAAGAACCTTCCTCTTAGTAGGAACTCCAGTTTCTTCCAACCGAAGTGTCCCGCTCTGTCATGGTAAGCCCCCAAGACCATAGCTGCATCTCGCCTTGGGACCACGACTTGCCAGGTCAGCTCGTGCGTCCGGTGGTTGACAATCCTTCTGCACAACTTGCCTTCGTAGAGGAACAGCTTGCTCTTCTCTTTCCATAGCTGCTTGGCTTCCTCTGGGGCATCTGGATCTAAGCGGGCGTCTTCCCGGGTCAGCAGATCTTTCACCAGGCGGATTGCAGGGTCACTATCTTGGGTCTCGGCCCAGCTGTGGTGAGGTAGGGGATTGATCATCACGGTTGTTAGATCCTCCTCCTTCACACGGTGGGAGTATTGAGCGGCTCCATATCGGTGAAACGCGGGGAGTTCTACCTCCTCCAGCTCTTCTGGGTCTTCGTCACCTTCAGGTAAGTGAGGCATCCTCGATAGGGCGTCAGCGTTGGCATTGGTTTTGCCGGCCCGGTACTTGATCACAAAGTCATAGTTGGAGAGACGGGCCATCCACCGCTGTTCTAGGGCACCCAGTCTTGCATTGTCCAGGTGTGTCAACGGGTTGTTGTCCGTGTACACGGTGAACTTTGCGGAGGCCAGGTAATGCTTGAAGCGTTCTGTCACGGCCCACACCACCGCCAAGAATTCTAGCTTGAAGGAGCTGTAATTCTCCGGGTTCCTTTCGGTGGGCCTCAGCTTCCGGCTGGCGTACGCGATCACCCTTTCTCTGCCCTGTTGGTTTTGGGACAGTACGGCTCCCAGTCCCACATTACTGGCGTCTGTGTGGAGAATAAAAGGCTGGCCATAGTCAGGGTAGGCCAGGATCTCATCCCCCGTGAGGGCCATCTTCAACTGGCGGAAGGACTCCTCTTCCGGTTTATCCCACTTGAAGGGTGGCTTTTGACTCCTGGACTTAGATTGTCCGATCAGGAGGTCCTGCATAGGAGCTGCCATCTTAGTGAACCCGGGGATGAACCTTCGGTAGTAGCCTACCAACCCGAGAAACTGTCTCACCTCTTTGATGTTCGAGGGGCTTGGCCAGCTCTTGATTGCCGTAACCTTGTCAGGGTCGGGGGCTACTCCTTCTGCGCTTACCACGTGCCCTAGGTACTGGACCTTTGGTTTCAGCAGGTGACACTTCTGTAGCACCCTGAGGATTGGGCTGCTACAGGGGTATTGCACCTCAACCCAGAGGTGTGATATTCCACTCCCGGGTAAGGATGGAGTGTGGAACTGAGCTCGGTAGGCTGCATGCACTACACACATCCCATTTCCGGGGAACAGGCCGACGGTACTCCCACTTAGAAATGTGCAGGTACGACCGAGTCTGTTCCTGGCTGGAGTGGGAGGGGGGTGGAACATCCCAAGTAGTGTAGGGGCAGATAGGGGGAGCAGCCTGGGTAAAGATAGGAGCTCATTGGGTGCTGGTCACCTGAGCTCACACATAGAGGGTGTATATAAGGTGTGCACCATCAAAGAACAGGGTCAGTCAGCCACAGTCAGTCAGGCTGTGAGTCTTTGCAGAGAGAAGTCAGAGGAGCAGAGAAGCCCCAGAGAGAGAGAGGAGAAAGCAAGAGAGACCCAGAGGGGGAAGCAGAAGAGAGGACTCTGAGACCCCAAATTCAATCCAGGGGTGAAGAGTCGGCATTAGGGTACCGGAACCCAAGCTGGTGGGGGCAAAAACACACCCCAGCCAGAGACCGGAGGCCGTGGGCAGCGTCTGCCACGGCCACCCACCACATCCACCACGAAGGCATACCACGTGGAGGGTCAGGGAACCCAAGGCCAAGGGTCTCCCAACAGAAGGCCCGAGGGAGCTGGACCTGGGTGGATCACTAGTGGGGACGGCCAGAGAAAGGACAGAAGGAGAGCTCAGGGTCACGCTCCGGACTCGCTTGGGGGTTGGCTGGATCCAGGACCTGGTGGATGCAGCACGGCTCGGGAGGTCACTTGAAGCTGGAGTGACCGGAACATCAGCAGTGAGTAAATACCCTAAACTGCATAACCCGACTCTGTCTTCCTTTAACACCTATGCTGCACCACCACAACCCCCATCCTCTGCACCTGACCCCCTGAGGCTATACCCCACCCGTTGGGGGTTATACTATCAATAGCTGCACCAACACCATCAGCCTCAGCGGACCCTGCTGCAGCGGCGGCCATAGTGACCGCAATACAACGGGTGGCGTAGTCGACAATAAAGAACTTAATAACATCTGTAGGACTGCCACATACAACTGAGTTTGACACCCTGGGCACGGACCGGGTCACAGCCACTCGGAAGACTACAACTCCCATCTGATCCGGCTCCGGATATTCCCCCTAAAGAATATGGCCCAGGGGGCGCGTCAACTTTGGCGTAGTCGGCAGGATTACGTGCCCACAACACCCGGGTACTGCGTGCCTGAAGAAAAGAACGAGTTTACCTCAAAAAGAAGTCTCCCGCCGGTTCCGGAGGGTCCCCGCCATCGGACTCCATCACAAGTCGATTCCTGCCGGTTGTCCGCCATTAACAGCGTTTTCCCGCCATCTGCAGAGTTTCCCGCCACTGGGAGACGATTCCCGCCATTTCCAAAGGTTTCCCGCCTTGGAAGAGCGGACGCCATTATGGGCGTGCCAGAGGGTGGTGAGAGGCCACCTCCCATCGTGGGCCAGGACCGAAAATGGCGCCAAAAGTGGAAACCGCCCCCACCAACAGAGACTGTGATGCTAGAGGTGTCTGTCAGCGTGAAAGAACCGCCCCTGGAGCTGACAATCACCAAGTGGCCCCGGGACCGCCCTCGAGGGGGGAGGAGACGAAAGGAGAGAACAAAGATGGGTGCCGCCTGGAGCAGTCTAGAGCGAGCGCACCCGGAGGCAAGAAGCCTGGAGAAGAGTATCGGAGGAGCTTACCCGGAGATGGCGAGAAAGCAGAGCAGCACCGGCCCGTTGGCCAGGAGCCTGCTAGAAACAGAGGAGGGAGAGCAGAGCAGCACCGGCCCGCTGGCCAGGAGCCTGCTGGAGACGACTGTAGGAGAGCAGAGCAGCACCGACCCGTTGGTCAGGAGCCTGCTGGAAACAACGACCCCACTAGGCCTAGTGGAGGTCCTAGCACAGCTCCCCCGAGACCGGGAGTGTGCACAGACCGCTCTGGAGGGCCTCGCAAGGAGGATGGCCCGGGTGCAGCGAGAGACGTTGGCGGAGTGGAGCCGTGAGATGGCCCAGCAGACCGAGACCTGTCAGCGGAGCACGCCACCCGAGATGAGGAGACAGACCACCTCTGAGGATGGCGCGGGAGGACTGAAGGCCGGAGACGGTGCCGAGAAGGGAGCCGAACGAGTGGAGGCAGGTAAAGGGGACGTCTATACCCCAAACCGGGAAACCGCGTACCTGCCCCAGCTCCCCGTCGCAGAGCCCGAAGTCTATCCTGCCGTGCCCGTCGCTACAACGTCACCGCCGCAGACTAGGCCTCAAACGGGAGCCGCGACCCCTGTGACGTCACACGCCTCGACCCCGAGCGTGACCAAGCAGGAAGTACCACCAGCCTGGTCGCAAGGCCTAGTACCCCCGGGCGCCGCAATACCAACAGCGCCCCCTACCTCCGCGGAGCCCCCGGCCTGGTCGCAGGGCCAAGTAGCCCGGGGCGCCGCCGTCCTTACGGTGCCCTTCACCTTCCAGATACCCCAGGCCTGGCCGCAAGGCCCGGGCAACCCGGGCGCTAACACCACCGCGCCCATAAGACCAAGAGTGCCGCATCTGGGAGAGGACCTGTACGCCCAGCATACGTGCCCGGATGGGCAGCCATTTATATGGCCACCGGAGTTCCACCATCCCCGACTCCGGAGAGAGAGACCCCTGGATGAACCCCTGATCCCGGCTCCAAAGCCCGTAAAGAGGATCTCGCCCCCGCTAGCGGAAGCGCAGTTTGAGTGGGACCCCACCGGAGAAGATCTTATGGGGTTCACTCAAGAGACTCGGGCAGCTGCAGCGGAGCGTGCTGAGTGCTGCCGCCAACAGCTCGAGGACTTCGAGAGGGAGCGGAGAGAGAGGCGGGTCCGGGAACAGCAAGCTCAAGTAAGGAGCGCGGAGCAGAAGAGCCGGGCCAGGAGAGACCCCCGTGCAGCGCATAGTCCCCGCACCACCGGGACTGTGATAAAGTTTAACCTGCAGCATGGGTGGGGCTTCATCCGAGACCACCACACCCTAGGCGACGTCTTTGTGACCAGGAGAGACGTTGAGTCCCACCTACCGGAGGGACACAGAGGTCGTGACCTTTACATCGGGGACGAGGTCACCTTCACCCGGCACAAGTGTGCCAAAGGTCCCTACGCCCTCCATGTGCATCGCCTGACGGAGGAAGAGCTGCGGTGTGAGGAGGAAGAACAAGAGGACCCGGACGGGTCTGAAACTAGAGCCAAAGGTAACCAAAAAGCAAGAGCAGGAGGACGCCGTCGCTAAGGACAGCGAAGCCGAAGCTGTATATAGTTGCCCGTCGGGGCACCGTGAACTGAAACCGTGAACTGAAACCGTGAACTGAAACTGAAACTGAAACTGAAACTGTTGCTGTTGCTAATATAGTCCCCGTTGGGACCAGCATGTGTGAACTGTTACCCGTTTAACCCCTAAATCCCACTGACCGAGGACTGAGAGCGGTCATTCCTCCCTAATACCTGGCCGAGGACTGAGAGCGGCCATAGTCCCTGTATATAGTTGCGCGTCCTAAAGCGCCCCCTACCGGTTTTATAGGAAAACCAGTTTTCCAGAGAGACTGTCGCACTTTACCCGGTCACACGTTGCACAGTGACCGGAGGAGGAGCCAGAGGCGACGAGAATGTTTTATATTGATATATATATATATGTTGTTTTATATGTTTTATATGTTTATGCAAAAATTTGTATGTTTTTGGTGTTATGTCTTACAGCCCGAGGACGTGCTGTGATTTACCAGGGGGGAATGTAGCACCCTGAGGATTCGGCTGCTACAGGGGTATTGCACCTCAACCCAGAGGTGTGATATTCCACTCCCGGGTAAGGATGGAGTGTGGAACTGAGCTCGGTAGGCTGCATGCACTACACACATCCCATTTCCGGGGAACAGGCCGACGGTACTCCCACTTAGAAATGTGCAGGTACGACCGAGTCTGTTCCTGGCTGGAGTGGGAGGGGGGTGGAACATCCCAAGTAGTGTAGGGGCAGATAGGGGGAGCAGCCTGGGTAAAGATAGGAGCTCATTGGGTGCTGGTCACCTGAGCTCACACATAGAGGGTGTATATAAGGTGGGCACCATCAAAGAACAGGGTCAGTCAGCCACAGTCAGTCAGGCTGTGAGTCTTTGCAGAGAGAAGTCAGAGGAGCAGAGAAGCCCCAGAGAGAGAGAGGAGAAAGCAAGAGAGACCCAGAGGGGGAAGCAGAAGAGAGGACTCTGAGACCCCAAATTCAATCCACGGGTGAAGAGTCGGCATTAGGGTACCGGAACCCAAGCTGGTGGGGGCAAAAACACACCCCAGCCAGAGACCGGAGGCCGTGGGCAGCGTCTGCCACGGCCACCCACCACATCCACCACGAAGGCATACCACGTGGAGGGTCAGGGAACCCAAGGCCAAGGGTCTCCCAACAGAAGGCCCGAGGGAGCTGGACCTGGGTGGATCACTAGTGGGGACGGCCAGAGAAAGGACAGAAGGAGAGCTCAGGGTCACGCTCCGGACTCGCTTGGGGGTTGGCTGGATCCAGGACCTGGTGGATGCAGCACGGCTCGGGAGGTCACTTGAAGCTGGAGTGACCGGAACATCAGCAGTGAGTAAATACCCTAAACTGCATAACCCGACTCTGTCTTCCTTTAACACCTATGCTGCACCACCACAACCCCCATCCTCTGCACCTGACCCCCTGAGGCTATACCCCACCCGTTGGGGGTTATACTATCAATAGCTGCACCAACACCATCAGCCTCAGCGGACCCTGCTGCAGCGGCGGCCATAGTGACCGCAATACAACGGGTGGCGTAGTCGACAATAAAGAACTTAATAACATCTGTAGGACTGCCACATACAACTGAGTTTGACACCCTGGGCACGGACCGGGTCACAGCCACTCGGAAGACTACAACTCCCATCTGATCCGGCTCCGGATATTCCCCCTAAAGAATATGGCCCAGGGGGCGCGTCACTTCCATGGTTTCACCTTCAGGCCATAGCCTGCCAGGGCTTCGAACACCTCGGCCAGATGCTTGAGGTGGTCCTCGTAGGTCTTCGAATAGACGATCACGTCGTCCAGGTAAAGGAGGACCGTCTCGAAGTTTCGGTGCCCTAGACAGCATTCCATCAGCCGCTGGAAGGTCCCTGGTGCGTTGTAGAGCCCGAAAGGCATACAGTTGAATTCGCTCAGTCCCATCGGGGTGGTGAAGGCGGTCTTCTCCTTGTCAGCCTCTGCCACAGGAACCTGCCAGTACCCGCTAGTAAGGTCCAAAGTAGAAAAGAAGTTAGCTGATTTTAGTGCGGCTAAAGACTCCTCTATTCTAGGCAGCGGGTATGCGTCTTTGTGGGTGATGTGGTTGATTTGTCTATAGTCCACGCACATTCTCATGGTGCCGTCTTTCTTTTTCACCAGAACCAAGGGGGCTGCCCAGGGGCTACAGCTATCTCTAATGACCCCAGCTTCTTTCATCTCTCTTAGCATGCCCTTTGCGTTCTGATAATGTGCAGGGGGTACAGGTCTGTGCCTCTCTTTTATTGGTGGGTGGCTCCCTGTGGGGATGTGGTGTTCTATCCCTTTTACTCTGCCGAAGTCTAGCGGGTGCTTACTAAAGACTCTCTCGTACTCCCGTACCACCCGGTAGACTCCTTGTTTTTGGTGCAGGGGAGTGGAGTCAGCACCCACGTGGAGTCAGCACCCACCAGTCCTCCTTTTGTTTCTGGGAGCCATTACCCTCCGCCTGAGGAGATGGAGGCAAGGGTTCCACGGCCCTGATGGCTTTGTGTTCGACAACAAACAGTTTGGCGAGTGTAGCGTACCTGGGTAAGTGTACTTCCCTCTCCCCAATGTTGAGAATGCGGACGGGCACCCTCCCATGACGGACATCAACCACCCCCCGGGCTGTCAAAATGGTGGGCCTGCTGTCTGAGTACACGGGTTCTACCATGGCTTGGTAATCTCTACCTCTCAACCCGATTGCAGTCCGACACCAGATCATCATTTCACTTTTGGGAGGCATGGAAATGGGGAATGGGTCACTCAGTCTTACGCTACCGATCTCACCACCAGACAGTTCTACCTGCTGCCGTCTCATCAGGGCTTTTATCTCTTTGTTGACGACTCTCTGTTGGCTGGAACTAGCATTCACCGCCACCTGTTGTAGAATTACAATTACCTCTGAAAGACAATTTTCAATTACATTAGTACCCACAGTTATTTTAGGGTGACTTTCACGACGGTCAATGTCCACAATAATCACTCCCTGTGCCGGCAGTTCAACTTTACCAATTTTAATGGTCATCTCCTTGAACCCCATCTGCGGCACGGGCAAGCCATTACTGGCGATGATGCTCAAGTTACTGTCTGGATACCGTGTGATATCAGCATCAGTCCAATACTGCTTAAAAAGTACATAAGGGATAGTGGTAACTTGCGACCCAGTATCAAGCAAGGCGCTCATGGGGATACCGTCCAGCACCACGGGTAAAACCGGGCGCCCCCCAACGTACTTATCACGCCAATTATAAGGGCCTGGTGATCTTATGCCTGGGGGTTGGCCCTCTGCCCCAGGTTTGACCCGTTTAAATTACAGTACCTGGAAATGTGTCCGGGCTGGTTGCATCGACGGCAAATGGGCTGTCCATCCTCTGCGTAGCGGTCTGTGGGCCTCCCTCGGAACGACGGGACCCTCCTCTGTCGACGCCACGGGACATCCTCCGGACTTGAAGCCAGCTCGATGGGTCTTGACGGGTCCACTTGCAACGCCTGGACGGTCCTGGTCAACGCCGCAACGCTCCTGGTCAGCTCCTGGACTTGGTGGTGCAGGTCTTTCGACGGGACTTGGTTCAGGGCCTGTGCATCAGCCCCCACGGAGTCAATAGAGGAGGGCGCCGCCTCCTGGTGGTAGGTGAGAGCAGGGCGCCGGGGGTTTATAGCGCCACTGGTTGCAGATTCACGGAGCACCCTTATGGCTCTGTCCTTAAATTGGGCAAAGGTCAGATCAGGGTTCTGAAAGAATCATAGAATCATAGAATGGTAGAGTTGGAAGGGACCTCCTGGGTCATCTGGTCCAACCCCCTGCTCAAAGCAGGATTCACTAAATCATCTCAGACAGATGTCTGTCCAGCCTCTGTTTGAAGACGTCCATTGAAGGGGAACTCACCACCTCTCGTGGCAGCCTGTTCCACTCATTAATCACCCTAACTGTCAAAAAGTTTTTTCTAATATCTAATCTGTGTCTCCTCCCATTTAGTTTCATCCCGTTGCTTCTAGTCTTTCCCTGTGCAAATGAGAATAAAGATGATCCTTCTACAATGTGACAGCCCTTGACATATTTGTAGACAGCTATTAAGTCTCCTCTCAGTCTTCTTTTTTGCAAGCTAAACATTCCCAAATCCTGCAACCGTTCCTCATAGGACATGGTTTGCAGACCAGTCACCATTCTGGTCGCTCTTCTCTGAACTTGTTCCAGTTTGTCTATGTCTTTTTTAAAATGTGGTGCCCAAAACTGTACACAGTATTCCAGATGAGGTCTGACCAAAGAGGAGTAAAGACCGATAATGACTTCACGTGATCTAGACTGTATGCTTCTGTTAATACATCCCAGAATTGTATTTGCCTTTTTTGCTGCTGCATCACACTGTTGACTCATGTTCAGTCTATGATCTATTAGTATACCTAAGTCTTTTTCACATGTACTGTTGCTTAGCTCTATTCCTCCCATTCTGTATATGCTTTTTTCATTTTTATTGCCCAGATGTAGTACTTTGCATTTTTCCCTGTTAAAAACCATTCTGTTGGTTGCTGCCCACTGCTCCAGTTTATTTAGGTCTTTTTGAATCCTCTCTCTCTCTTCTCTAGTATTAGCTATCCCTCCTAGCTTTGTGTCATCAGCAAATTTAATCAGTTTACCCTCAATTCCTTCATCTAAATCATTGATGAAGATGTTGAACAATACAGGTCCCAGGACAGAGCCCTGTGGTATCCCACTTGAGACATTCATCCAGCTGGATGTGAAGCCATTTACAACCACCCTTTGAGTCCGATCACTAAGCCAGTTATGAATCCACCTAACAGTTGCCTGGTCCATTGCATACTTGGTCATTTTTTCAATAAGGATGGTGTGAGATACTTTGTCAAATGCTTTGCTGAAGTCAAGATATACTATATCTACAGCATTTCCCTGATCCACCCAGTCAGTGATTCTGTCATAGAAGGAAATTAAGTTAGTCTGACATGACTTGTTAGTTACAAACCCATGCTGACTCTGGTTAATCACTTCATTCTTATCCAGGTACTTACATACATGATGTTTAATAATTTGTTCAAAGATCTTTCCTGGTATAGAAGTCAGACTCACCGGCCTATAGTTCCCTGGGTCCACCTTCTTCCCCTTTTTGAAGATAGGAACAACATTTGCTCTTCTCCAGTCTTCTGGGACTTCTCCTGTTCTCCAAGAATTTTCAAAGATTATGGAGAGTGGTTCTAAAATTTCTTCTACGATCTCCTTCAGTACTCTGGGGTGTAATTCATCTGGACCTGGAGACTTGAACTCATTTATGTTAGCTAAATATTCCCTCACAATCTTTCTGTTTACAGATAACTTGGATTCTTCTATTCCTTTAAAAGGACAGTGAAAATCAGTTGATGTTACATTTTCTTTCTTAGAGAAAACAGATGCAAAATAGGAATTAAAAAGTTCGGCCTTCTCAACATCCTCTCTTACCATTTCTCCATTTTCATCCTGTAAAAATCCTATAGCATCTTTGACTTTTCTTTTACTTTTGACATACCCCCAAAATCCTTTTTTATTGCTTTTGACATCTCTTGCAAGCCTTAATTCATTGTCAGCTTTAGCTAACCTGATACGTGCCCTGCAGGATCTGCAGACTGCATTATAATCTTCTTCAGATATGCCTCCCTCTTTCCATTTAATCAACATTTCTTTCTTTCTTTTTAGCATGTGTTTAAGTTCTGTGTTCATCCATCCTGGTTTCCTTAAATGCTTCCCATTCTTCCTACTTTTCGGGATTGTTAACGATTGTGCTTTGAGAATCTCATTTTTAAAAATTTCCCATCCTTCCTGGACATTTTTGTCCTTAAGGACATCCAGCCATTGGATCCCTCCTATTCTCTTTCTGAGTCTCTTAAAATCTGCCTTTCTAAAATCTAACCTTGAAGTTTGAGTCTTCACATGTCTTCCTCCTCTAGTTATCCAAAATTCTATAATAGCATGATCGCTGCCTCCTAGGGTCCCAGCCACCTTTACCTCCTCAACCATTTCCTCCCTGTTTATAAGGATTAGATCCAAAGTAGCAGATCCCCTTGTTTTCTCCCCTACCTTTTGGAAGATAAAGTTGTCAGCAAGAGAGGATAAGAATTTGCTTGACCTGTTAGTTTTACTTGAGAGAGATTCCCAACAAATGTCTGGATAGTTGAAATCTCCCATGACCACTACGTCATATTTTTTGGAGAACTTGGTCATTTGATACATAAAGAGTTCATCCATATCTTCAGCTTGCCCAGGTGGCCTGTAGTAAATGCCTACAATGGTGTCCTTTCCGTTGTTCTCTCCTTGTATTCTTACCCAAACAGTTTCCACAGAACTCCCAGTCTCTGAAGCTTCAATCTCTGTGCAGATATACGCTTTTCTAACATACAATGCGACACCTCCTCCTCGTTTATCAATTCTGTTTCTTGCAAATAAGTTGTATCCTTTTAGCCTTTTATTCCAATCATGTGTATCGTCCCACCAAGTTTCAGTGATTCCAATGACATCATATTTCTTTTCCTGCATTAGTAGTTCCAATTCTCTTTGTTTGTTGCCCATGCTTTGTGCATTTGTATAAAAACATTTTAGTTTGTGATTGGTTTCTCTTCCTCCCATATTTTTATTTAGATTTTTTTGTCTTTGTTCTTCTTTTCCACTTCCAGTAGCAGAGATCTCATTAGTATTTGTCAGCTGTATGGCTTTTTCTGGCCTTTTGCTTCCCTTCCCACATTGTTCTAGCTTAAAGCTCTTCTGATGAGTGTAGCAAGGCGACTTCCAAATACATGTTTTCCAGTCTTCGTAAGGTGCACCCCATCTCTAGCAAGTAGTCCATCGTATAGGTAATTCATCCCGTGATCCAGAAATCCAAATCCTTGTTGACGGCACCATCGACGTAGCCAGTTGTTCACCTGTAGAATCTTATTCCACCTCATTGTTCCATGGTCATCCACTGGGAGAATGGATGAGAAGACCACCTGCGCTCCCAATTCTTTCACTTTCTTGCCTAAGTCTTCAAAGTCACTGCAGATGGTTTCCAGGTCCTTTCTTGCGGTGTCATTTGTCCCTACATGTATTAGCAGGAATGGGTAGTGATTTGTAGGTCTGAAGAGTCTTGATATCCTGTCAGACACATCTTTAATTTTTGCTCCAGGAGGCGCAGTTGGGCCCTGTGGGCGCTAGACAGCAGTCCTTCTATGAATTGTTCTGTTAGTAACTTATCCGTTTCCTGCACGCTGCCAGGGTCAGTTTGTTGGATGGCCCTTAGGGCTTCCTGCAAATTTAGGGCATAGTCTCTGATGCTGTCCTGTGCCCGCTGCTTACATCCATAGAACCTCATTTTAATCTCAGCGGAGGTACGTGTGTCAAAGGTACCCCGCAGCCGGGCCAGAATACCCTTCACGGTTCTTTTCTCCTCAGTGGGCCATGATTTTACCTCCCTCTGGGATGCGCCAGTTAACTGCCCTGTTAATATGCTGACCTTCTGTTCCTCTGTCAGGGGGTAGACTTGGAACAAACTGTACAGCCTTTCCTTAAAGTCAGTTAGGGCATGGGGCTCCCCTGAGTACTTGGGCAGCCAGGCCGCTCCAGGGATGTAGGGCAGGGAAAAGGGCATCACCGCTGCTGCAGCCGCGTTGGTGGTAGTGGGCACCTCTGTGTCCGACATCTTCCTCCCCCCTAGTTAAGCGTGGCCTACCTTCCGACGATCCTCTTCTGTAGGCCGCGGCTCCGCTGCTGCTGCTCTAGACGAGGACCTTGCGTCGCGTCCTGATTACGTCAGCGTCACTCTCTCTCCCTTCCAGGACCTTGCGCAGCGTCGGTGCGTGGGGCGGAGCTTCGGATCTCGCGCGGTTTGGACGTCCACGCCCCTCTTCTTCCCGCGCGGCATCCTGAAGATGGCGTCCAATGGCGGGAAAACGGCTGAAGATGGCGGGAACCGATGGAAGATGGCGGGAGACGGCTGGAAATGGCGGGAAACGGCTCCGGATGGCGGGAAACCTCTTTTCAGGTAAGTGCAAAGTCTCTTTCAGGCACGCAATACCCGTTTGTGGCGGGTTGGTTGCAATCCTGCCGACTACGCCAAAGCTGACTCGCCCCCTGGGCCGTGGGGCACTCGGATCCGGGCAATAGGGGAACGATGGGAGTAGTAGTGGCAACCCGGTTCCGTGGCTCAGGGTGGTCAGGCCAGTGGTAGTCCGTTATGTGCTGTTGATTATGTCCGACTACGCCACCCGTGGATTTGCGGTCATTAGGAACCGCCGCTGCAAGGCAGACCGCTGGGGCTGATGATGTATGCAGCTGGGATGGTGTGACTCCCCGCGGGAAGAGTGCGGCCCCAGGGCAGTGTAGTGGATGTTGGGAGTGATGGTAGTGAGAGTCCCAGTGCTGATAGTGCTGGAGGAGCAAGGAGGACGCAGACAACAGGTTGCAGTCCAGGGTCTTTACTAGAACAGGTAAATTGACCCACAAACAGTCCCAGCTAGGAGGAGACCTGGATGTCTGAGAGCAACGGGGAAATTGGCCCTGGTCAGGGTGAGGGTGTAGGCCTACCGTGCTTTCTGTGCTCCTTCTGGCTATCTCCTCGTTATAGGGTAACAGCCCACGTTTCCAAGCTTTCCGTGTATTCTCGCCTGTATGGCCTGCGACGTGGGTTCCTTTCTGCTCCCAGCCTTGTACGGCTTTACTGGTCCCTTCGGTTGTGGCAGGGCCTCCAGGCTTCTTAGGCCAAGGAATATACAGTCCCTTGCGGACTGGTTCTCTGCTGGGGGATGTGGAATCCTCCCAGCCTCAGACACCAAAGTCTGGTAAAGTAAGTCTTTTATCTGCCAAGACAGGCTCACTTCGCCTCTTGTCTCTGGCTTGTGGCTCTCCTCCTGCCACACTTCCTCTTAGGTGCAATACAACTGTCTGTCCCTGC
The DNA here is from genome assembly GCF_046119375.1 of Phyllobates terribilis. Lineage (NCBI taxonomy): Eukaryota > Metazoa > Chordata > Amphibia > Anura > Dendrobatidae > Phyllobates > Phyllobates terribilis. The sequence goes on along the minus strand of NW_027362769.1, from coordinate 143,093,369 downwards.
TCTGCTCTGGGACAAGTCTCAGTCCTGAGACAGGCCTTCAAGTTCTCTCTAACCCTGCCCCCAGTACCAGCTTTTATAGGGGCAGCCTGCTCCCCCTACTGGCCTGAGACAGGAGGTACTGCATGCTAATGTTCCCCTGACTAGAGAACCTCCCCCTTGCTCTCAGACACAGCTTTATTACATTTTGTGGCATCCAGGCCAGGGTGACACATATGTACTATATGGGGGCTGCATTATACTGTATCGAGGACTGTGGGGTGCATTATACTGTAAGCAGGACTATGGGGGGTTTCTGTATGGAGGACTATGGGGAATGCATTATACTATATGGAGGACTATGGGGAATGCACTATACTATATGGAGGACTATAGGGAATGCATTATACTATATGGAGGACTATGGGGAATGCATTATACAATATGGAGGACTATGGGGAATGCATTATACAATATGGAGGACTATGGGGCACATTATACTATATGGAGGACTATGGGGTGCATTATACTATGTGGAGGACTATGGGGTGCATTATACAATATGGAGGACTATGGGGCACATTATACTATATGGAGGACTATGGGGAATGCATTATACAATATGGAGGACTATGGGGCACATTATACTATATGGAGGACTATGGGGAATGCATTATACAATATGGAGGACTATGGGGCACATTATACTATATGGAGGACTATGGGGAATGCATTATACAATATGGAGGACTATGGGGAATGCATTATACAATATGGAGGACTATGGGGCACATTATACTATATGGAGGACTATGGGGTGCATTATACTATGTAGAGGACTATGGGGTGCATTATACTAAATGAGCAAAATGCTGCCTATTCATCGAGTGATTGGATTGTTTATGCCAGAAAAAGATCATAGTTCTCAGCAGCACATCGCTGGTGAAAACTGCAGATCTGCTGCTGATAACATGATATTGTATGGGGACAGATTGATCTATTAGTGATTGTTTTGTCCCCATCATTCTTCATCAGCCGGTGTAAAGCAGCTGGGAAACAAGGGCTGAACAACTTCAATATTGTCGATCACTCTCGTCTAGTGGCCTGAACTCAGCGCATATAAATATAACCGAAATGTTTCAGTGTGATGGTGCAATATGTGAGCATTTGGGGACCCACTTTAAACTTTTGCCCAGGGCACAACTTTGTCTAAAACCGGCCTTGACAGGATATGATGCAAGTGAGCTCTGATGCATATTGTGTTCGGTGGGTACACAGGCTGGTTGAGGTCACAGGTCACCTGTGTGGCACTACACTAGCTCTGCTCTAACTGGGTCCGGAGTACATAATGCAGGAGTTATGGCGCCTTTTGGTCAGAAGCAAAAGATGGTAATTAGGTAAAGTGAGTGACTGGTCGCATCCTGCCAAACTGAGCGAATGTTGGTTAGTTGCGTTAGTGAAATACCAAAAGACCTGCTTAGAATTGACTACAGAAAGAGAGACAGAGAATGTGAAGGGAAATAGTGAGTGGTTGTGGACCGTTTCCTGATGACAACATGTTGGCATCTCAGAGTCAGAGGAATGTCGTCATCTAAATTATTGATCATGGGCTACTACTGTGAGAAACAACCTAAAGTGGCCTGAAATTGACGGTGTCGCCCTGCCTGCCTTGAGACCACCAGTGGTGAGAGAGCATGTTCTTAGAGAGAGGTATGAACTGTGGACTGTAGCTCAAAGTGTCCCGCTGACCTGAGTGGTGACGTAGCTAAAGACAAAGTGAAGGACTGTGGCCTGTGATGGTAACCCGAGAATGGGTGCAGGATTGCGATCTGTTACACGTTCAACTGTGGCTTAAACCAGGAACCTTCTTTTCAGTTCTATTTTTTCTGTTCACCTTCAGGTTGCTGGCAGATCTCAGTTAAAGTAATTGAAAGGGAATCTGTCAGCAGGTTTTTGCTCTATTTGACACAGAATGATGTAGCTGCTGAGACCCTGATTCCAGCGATGTATCACCCAGTTTACTGGGTGCAGCAGTTCTAATAGAAAAAGTTTTCTCTGTTGCAGATCTAGCAGACCTCTGAATGCAGAGCCATATATAACCCCACCAACACCACTGATTAGCAGCTTTTTTTCAATGTACACAGAAAGCTGCCAATCAGTGGTCGAGGGTGTGGTTGGACCAGGAGGCAGGAGACACCTAGTCCTCTAGTGATAATTTCCTACTGATAAAACATTGATTTTATTGAAACAGCAAAACTCAGCCTAGTAAGTGACACACCACTGGAATCAGGGTCTCTGCTCCTATATCATGCTGCACTCAGATTACACAGCAAAAACCTGGTGACAGATGCCCTTTAATTGCCACAGCCATCAATATTTTTTCCACTTTAAAGTAGTTCAACCCTCGAGCTTTGTGCCATTGTAAAGTAGTGTAACCATCAAGCTAAGAGACTGTTCCAGTTATTGTGTAACTACCAAGTTCAACGCTTCTAAATTGATATGTAACTATTAACAACTGCACCAATGTATCCCCCCGGAGCCCCTAAGGATTTTTGCAAATACCTTCCATTGCAGATAATGCCTGTGAGCGGCGCTATCGGTGGCCGCTCACAGGCATCACATGACCCCGCGCTGACGTCACTACAAGTGAGGCGTGACTCAGCGCTAGGGTCCCCGCTGTGGCTGCTGGGTTGTGGTCGGGGTTACCTTCCCGCGTCACACTCAGAATCCACCTTTCCCAATGAATGGGGAGAGGCAGAGTGCGCGGTGGAAGCCGGGTGTGATGTGGGGGGTAACCCCACCCACAGCCTGGCATCCACTGTGGAACCAGGAAGAAAAAGACCACCGGCTGCTGCCAGCACTTGTCATGACATCAGCGGATGTCAGAGCCGGCTGCAGCCGGGGGTCACGTGATGCCTGTGAGCGGCCAGTGATAGCGCCACTAACAGGCAGTATCTGCAACGGAAGGTATTTACAAAATGTCTTAGGGGCCCCGGGGGAATATGACGCGCCCCCTGGGCCGTGGGGTATCCGGAGCCAGGCCGGTAGATGCTGGGGGTTGTAGTACAGTGACGGTGACCCGGTCCGTGACCCAGGGCGGTCAATCCACGGGGTTATTTGTATATAGGTTTTTATAATGTCCGACTACGCCACCTGTGGAGTGCGGCTAAAGGGGGCCGCCGCTGCGGAACAGTCCTCTGAAGCTGGTGGTATTGCAGCAAGGGTATTATTACTCCCCACAGGAAGAGTGTAGCTTCAGGGCAGTGTGGGTGGATGATCGTGGTTGTAGTGCAGGGAGTCAGTAATGAACACAGAGTCAATGTGATGCAGTCCCAAGATCTTTACTCACAGTTGTTGCAGTCCAGATTACAGGTACCAGAGAAATCTCCCCCGTCGTGCTGTGCGTACTCAGCGAGGGGCTCAATCCACCCCCAGATAGCTCCGGAGTACTTAGCAGGACCCCCTTCTGTGTGTCCTTTCTCTGGCCTTCTCCCTGCACCTCACACCTAGCCACACTTCTATCCGGTACCCTCGGGCCTTGGTGGGCGACATATGTTCCGTCACCTGGGTCCTACGTGGCTACCTTCTTAGTGAAGCTGGTGTGGACTTCTGGCTTACAGTACCTAAAGTGCTGCAGCCTCCGGTTTCCAGTTGAGCCTTCATAGTTTTCTCCACTAGTTGAGGGACCGGTTCCCCTTATGTGGCCTGACCCCTCTACCTCCTGGTAGCAGCAGGCGTACGGGTGGCTTGTTGCACGGCCCGTACCCCTAGGGTCCCTTCACTCCTCATTCCTGGAGCCGTCCTGCTCCCTCTCCTCTCAGACTTGGGCCTCAGTGTAGGCCCGCCTCCAGAGCAGAGCTCGTGCAGAGCCTCTGCTCCTGTCACTTCTCCTCCTCTGACTGGCTGAACACTGATCTAAGATGGTGTCCCTATTTTATACCTCCTTGTCATGTGCTCCCAGGATCTACGTCCTCCACCCCATTCACTACATGGTTCCCCCTCTCTAGGTGGTTCCCCCCACTCCAGCCAGGGATCAGGGACTGTGCTCTCCCGTAGGAGCAATCTCGCACTGTCCCCCGGAAATGTGGTGTAGTGAATGCAGGAGTTAGAGTCCTGAGCCATACTCCTTCCTTACCTGAGAGTGAGGTACCACACCTCTAGATGAGATGCAATACCTCTGTGGTGACCGAACCCTCAGGGGCGCCACAAATACATTGGGCGGTAGTCTAAAGTAGTGGACAACTCCTTTAAACTGTCATAAAAGTTAGAATAAAACTAGATTTACAGGTTGCAACAGGAAGGTTCCTTGGTGCCTGGTAAAGACTTTTCGGCAAAGTTGTGGTTAGTCTCTCTTTTTTCCTGTACAATTATTAAGTTCACTGCCCTAGCTCTGTATGCTGACACCCTTGATAAAGTAGGTGGCTTATTGGCACCCACCTGACACTCAGTACCCAGGGCACATGTCCACCAACCCAATCTTTCCAATTATGTCTATGGTTCCCATGGTTACTTCAGCAGCGTAGCCCACTTACGTGTTCATCCAACTGGATCCCGTATGGTTCCCAGAAGACAGCAGCATTTACTGCTTCCATTTTTATGGCATGGATAGCAAACCAATGTCATCCTTGGCACTGGCGGACACAGACAGTCCCCTGTGCAAGAACAGTATATGGGCCCTTTCGAGCCCATCATATTGCAAAGTTCCACCTGTTTGGAGGTGGACATGGACGCCTTTACCTCTTGGGTCCCTGTGCTTCTACACAGGTTGCACCAATGATATGTTTCGCCCCTCATCCTTGGCATGTAGAACAAGCATATAGAAAATATGAGTGCTATACCTACCCCTATTTCATGTTTCTTGTAGGTAAGAATCATAACACTCCCATTGTTCTAAGCAAAACGATAAAAGTTTTTCTAATTTCTACGTTTCTCCCTGATGACTAACACCTTACTTTTTTCACATTTATGTAAATTATTGTATGGTAAATGGGGTTTATTTGTCATGTGGTTGGCTAAAAACAATTTGCAGGACAAGAAGAACACTTCTCTGACTCGGACTTCTGAGTTGCATTGCTGTGAGTGAAAATGCCAAGGACCCCATAGGTCAACATGAAAACTAGATAAAGGTCAATGTTACCATTGCTTATGACGCGCCCCTGGGCCTGTGTCGCGCAGCGTTGCGCACGCGGGAGCTTACCCGGAACCGGATCTCTTGAGGGTTGTAGTCTCGTGGCGGTGATCCGGTCCGTGCCCAGGGAGTCAGACTAAGTGGCGCTGTATCAGCGGTAGATGATGGACGACTACGCCACCCGTTGAATGCAGCTATGGAGCTGCCGCTGCAGGGCAGACCGCTGAGGCCGGTGGAAGGATGGTGCAGCGTGGATGGTATAACCCCCAACGGGAGGGGTATGGCCTCAGGGCAGCCGACGTGGATGATGGGGGTAGCAGGAACCACTCAGAGACGATGCGGTGTAGTTCAGGGTCTTTACTGGTGACAAGGATAGACCCTCCCGGAGTACTGGCTAGCGGTTGGGGCCTGGTCAGTCCTTGAGCAGATGGGATCTCCCCTGGCCAGGCGGAGTTGTAGGCCTCCCAAACTAACGATACTCTTCTGGCTACCTTGCTAGAAGCGAGTATAAGTAGCCCACGTCCCTGAGGGTACCGTGTGGTGCTCACCCGTATGGCCGGTGACTCGGGGCCTTCTAGTAGCTTCCGCTCCACGACGGCGGTGCTGGTCCCATGCGTGTGACCGTGCCTTCGGGTTTCTTGGCCAGAGGACCTGAAATCCCCTGCCTGACGGATTCTGCTGCTGGGTAGGAGTTAGTCCCCACAGCCTCGGACTCCGGGTCCGGTAAGAAATCTTCTCAGTCAGGGCGAGCTCTGCAGCTGCCAGCCCCTGACTCTTTGTAACACTGCTCCCACAGAGCTCCTGTTGTTTCTTCCTATGCTGCTTCTCTTCTCTACTTCTGGCATGGCCCAGGAGCTGGGCCCAGCCGGGGCCACAGCTCCCTGTCAGCCCTCCTGGCTGAACTCTCCCTCTGAACTCTCTAACCCTGCCTCAGCCCCAGGTTTATATAGGGGAAGTCCTTCCCCTCCCAGGACTGGGCAGGAGGTGTGGCATGCATAGGATTCCTGACCAAGAGACCTCCCACCTGCTCTCAGACATAACACTGCCGTTACTGTGGAAACCAGACCCCTGGGGTGCCACATTCCCCCCTAGTGAAATTTAGTACTCCGGGACTAAACATATTTTTAGAAAAACATAACAAGGTATAAACAATAATAATACAATAAGAAAAACACATAAAGATGGTTACGGCATGTCCGCAACCGGGTGCAGTCTTTGAAGAAAACAAAGGTGTCCATTTCACCAAAACAGGGAGACGTAACCAGGTAGGGGTCTGTCCTGCCCCGAGTCCTTAACAGTCTTTTAGTCCATCCTGGGTTACGCTCCACTAACTGTACAAAGGATTCCCGGTAAATCCACCAAGGACTCCTATAAATTACTAGAAACACATAATTATTTACAGGATATGGCCGCTCTCAGTCCTCGGCCAGTGGGGATAAGGATTGGCTGCTCACAGTCCTCAGCCTGGTAAGGGATAGGGGATGGCTGCTCACAGTCCTCAGCCTGGTAAGGGATAGGGACACACGGGGAACAATTCACTAATCCCAACGGGGACCATATTTTAATTAGCAGCAGTCCTTGTACCCTAACGGGTAACTATTTACAGCTCTTTATTCACGCTACTTCCCTTCAGTAGCTATGTCCTCTTTGTGCTCCCTCCTGAGGATAGTCCTCAGACCCGTCCGGGTCCTCTTGGCTTTCCTCGTATTGGTAGTACTGCAGCTCCTCCTCGGTTAGCTGGGTTAGTATCTCTGCGACAGTCCTCCTCCCAGGTGGCCAGGACTTTACCTCCCTTTGGGCTGCCCCGATTAATTGGGCCACCAGGATGCTCACTTTTTGCTCCTCTGTGAGGGGGTACACCTGGAAGAGGCTATCCAGCTTTTCTCTAAAGTCATGCAGGGTATGTGACTCCCCTGAGTACTGGGGTAGCCAGGCTGCCCCCGGGATATAGGGCATGGTGAAAGGCATGACCGCAACAGCGGTGGCGCTGGCGGGGGTTGAAGCGGTGAAGCTCTCCTCCGTATCCGACATCCTCCTCCCCCCTAGTGGACCGTGGCCTACCTTGCGATGATCCTCTTCCGTAGGCCGCGGCTCCGCAGTAGATCGTCAGGGTTGAGGACCTTCCGTCGCGCTCCTGTGACGTCGGCGTCTGCTGGGCTCCTTCCAGGACCTTACGCGACGTCCGGACGTGAGGCGGGGCTTCAGTTCTCGCGCGCTTTCGGAGTCCACGCCCCTCTTCTTCCCGCGCGACGTCTTCAAGATGGCGTCCAACGGCGGGAAAACTCCACGGAAGGCGGGAAGAAGGCTGAAAATGGCGCCGGATGGCGGGAATCTTCACCGATGGTGGGAAGAAGGCTGAAGATGGCGCCGGATGGCGGGAATCTTCACCACAGGTAAGTTTGAACAGTCTCACACTTGTAGGATCTGTAAATTCTCCTTTTTTTCATATAAGAAAACATAGTGACGCTTTTTTTTAAGCAGTCAGCCATAAGAAACAATTAAGATTCTCTCATCCATCATATCTTGGTTCGGTTTCACTAGTTTATTGGTGACTTTGGAAATTCTTACTTGTTCTTGAAAAATGACCATGTTCACTTTTCAACGTGTATTCATTCTTTCATTCCTGCAGTCATAGTCTGCTTTGAACATGCAATACAAACAATACAGAATAAAATGTGTCGCCTGTCAGAAGATGAACTTCCCTTTCAAGTCTTTGACTAATATCTACAGGTCAACCTACTTTACCACCTCATCTTAGTTTTATCAGAATGGCTAATGTCCATTCATATATTTCATAGAAGATAAGAATAGATGGCCTTAAAGGGGATCTTTCCCTAGATTTTTTTAATTGAAACTGAGTACCTCCTCCAATTGCTGCTGCTCCACTGATTCTGGAAAAGTTTTTCTTATTCTTCCGTGCCCCTCTAATCCAAAGTTAAGCCCCCAGTAAAAATGGTGCAAGTTTTTCCTTCAACCAACTGGGCGTGTATCACTGAACTTTTTTGTGGGCGGGTTTTGATTGGCCAGCCTCAGAGGAGAAAAAACAAACGCCCACAGAGAAGTCCTGTGTTATACGTCCAGATGGTTGAAGGGAATATTTACACCATTATTACTGAGGGAATAACTTTGGGCAGAGAGGAAAAACTAAAACTGCTACAGAATCAGTGGAGCAACAGCAAGTGAAGGAGTTTCTCAGATTAAATTAAAAATTCCAGTGAAAGGTTCTATTTAAATGGCAATTTTCTGTGTGTCTGCAGTCACCACTATGGGGAACATTTGAACTTTGGACAATCCAGCACCTAATTGCCTTATAGTGCACAGTTGCCAACAGTCATGAATTTTCAATAATGATCCTGGCAAATATGGGCATATGCCTATCAAAAACTGAGTAGGTTTACTTAGAACCTGTATCTGACATGTGTATGGGGCAGTTCTGGAAGTGGGACCTAACCAACTCCATTTTACCAACCAAGATTTTGGTAAGTGTGCGAGTGGTGGCTGCAAAATGACAGATTTTGTCCATTTGACTCTATATCTAGTGTTGCTACTTTTGCTTTTGTAGCCAAGCTCAATTTCTTCTTTCCCCTACATCCATCTGTGGTAACCCACTATGCACCTTTGATGCCATCATCCAAAGCCCTTTAAAGGGTAATTGAATCTTCAAGTAACTATTCAGAATAAACTGTCCTGTGTGTTTGCATGAGGAATAACACAATATCTGGCTATTATATGATTTGTACCCTGCAGTTTCACCAGTTTTCACCTCTATATGCTCTCTCTCGAATTTGCAATCTACCCTTAGCTGGGGTTGAGGAGAAAAATCTGCTGTACACAGCACAGCACACAAAGAGGGATTTCTGTTCTTCATTCTTTTGTTACCACGTAGAGACAAGTATTAGTAGCAGGAATTACATTTCCCAGCAGTAGTAATAAGTGTAGATATGAATCCAGGTCTTGGGTAAGACTAAAACTTGTTAGAGAGCTCAGAATGATCATGTTCTTTTTGTGCCTCCCTCTGCCTGTTTCCTCACTCTGCTCCTCGTGCCTCCTCTCCTTCTCTTCTCCATAAAGTATAATGGGCTGTGTCTTATGACACCACAGTGAGGTGGCCAGTCCATCTTGTCTGAGCAAGAAGAATTTGAGCTGTTTTTCAGAGTGGATGGGGAAGTAAGGAGGCAGCGATTTGAGGAAGAAAGGTCTTATAAGTGGGAAAGGAAACAGATTTCTCTGATTAAATATATTACAAACTTTCTTATATTCACTTGATTTACGCAAAGTTTGTTGAAAGTACAGTTCCCATTTAAGGCCAGCTTAGGCTGAGCTTTCAGGTAGTTGGTCACTGTGCTACCAGGAGTCGAGATGCCCTTTCCTTTCGGATCCGCTCCAGCCAGGTCTCTAAATGTCTTCTCAGATACTCCTGATTGCTATCCAGAAACTAAGCTCAGTCCAGATGATCTTGGAGTTGGCTTCACCTTTGACTCTGCTATCAAGGTACCTGATAACCAACTGTCTGCACATTTGGTTCTGCTGTATCTAGTACTTCCAGCTTCACAGAACCAACTGCTGTCCTGCTTATCCTGCTCTACAAGTCATCATCGTTCCACATCGGCATCCATCAAGTCCAGGTTCGCTACATCAACGTCTCTGTCTGTGATGCTCACGCTGACCTACAGCTTAGAAAATCCACCTCAATAGGTGAGCCCCCTAAAATCTATGCAGGATAATAAAGTTTAAACTTCTATAAAAAGAGATTATAAAAATAGAATATATGAGCATGGCTGTAAGTTAACTCTATGACATTAGTTGGAGCAATAAGACTCGCCACTCCCGGGTCACAAATACTTTTATGTGTCAGTGTGGCTGGTGCTGCCATGGGTCAGCCGGCCATGCTACTGAGCACCGTTTCTAGCTCTGCTATATATTTAGTATTTTTATTTTTTTTTTCTTTTGCAGTACATGGTAATAAAAACACCAGTGCAGCACAGAGCTATTAAAGAAAGTGAATTGCAAATCCATGTTAGGTCATGAGACCAAGAACATGAACAGTTTGCTTTACACTCCTTGGAATCCTTGGCAGCTTGCTAAGAATGGCATTTATAGGAATCATCTTGTGTTTATGTTGGGCAGTAGATCATTTGAAGTGCAACTTTAATATCAATATGTACTTAAAATGAAACATCACAAAATGTTACTTTAATTGGCAGAAAAATCACCAGTCAGACCCTTCTGATGGAAGAGAACAAATCAAGGAGTTTTATTGACTGGTAAGATCATTAGTACTTTTCTTGGGGAAATGCTTTTAGAGATAAAAAGTTGAAATTGGCAATTGTTGTGATCTTCTGGTATATTTACAAAAGAAAATGACGGACCAATATGATTATACATAAGTGCATCTCATTCTACCCTGTCATCAGCCACTTCAGACTTGGAGAGGCAAATAGCATTGTTTAGTAGGGTCTCTCCCATTATTACTACTGTATTTCACATCTCTCATCATTCTGAGAACCTCTAGATCAGCGGTCTCAAACTCAGCTGGGTAAATGGACCGCACATAGAAACAATTTGAAGATGAACGGTGTCACAGAGGAAAATTAAAATCCATAAGACATGTCCCCCTCACACTGAACATACAGGGAAGAAAGAAAACTAATTATAACTGGAGAAGAGCTGACACTACAACCTTTTTTTTAAGTAGGCCTATACATTGAACATATGGGATCACTTAGACCTAGGAATAGAGGGACTAATTAAAACAATTAAATGAGCGAGCAAGCTGACACTTCAACCACCTTTTAAACAGAGACCCCCTGCCGTGAATAAGTGATTAAAACAGGATATCTGCAAAAGACAGTAAGCTTAAATGAGTTGTCCACTACTTTTTTTTTTTAAGAGACCCCCAATGTATTAACCCAGTGATTATAAGACGTTTTGGAAATACCTCTTCTGACAAGTCTACAACCTGCATTAACCCTCGCTCCACCATACCGCAGCACGACCAGCTCTACCCTCACCTACTGTATCCTCACCCATCCCTTGTAGACTGAGCCCTCACGGGCAGGGTCCTCGCTCCTCCTGTACCAGTCGCCGTCACATTGTGTTCAAGACTATTGTAATTGTTCTTGTATGTATACCCCCTTTTTCACATGTAAAGTGCCATGGAATAAATGGCGCTATAATAATAAATAATAATAATAAATACCTTGCTGTGTCCTTCTTGCCTGTGAGTGGCGCTATCCTTGGCTGCTCACAGGCATCACGTGACCCCCGGCTGCAGGCGGCTCTGACATCCGCTGATGTCACGTCAAGTTGCGGCTGCAGCCGGGAGGTGACTTACTTCTGCGTTCCACGGTGGATGCTGGGTTGTGGGCGGGTTTACCCCGCACGTCACACCCGGCATCCACCGCGCGCTCTGCCTCTTCCCATTCATTGGGAAAGCACGGGGTGGATGCTGGGTGTGACACGCGGGGTAATCCCGCCCACAGCCCAGCATCCACCGCAGGGACCACGTCACTGATGTCATGCCTCACTTGACGTGACATCAGTGGGGGGTCACGTGATGCCTGTGAGCAGCCAGCGATAGCGCCGCTCACAGGCAAGAAGGACACAGCAAAGTATTTACAAAACGTCTTATAATCACTGGGTTAATACATTGGGGGTCTCTTAAAAAGTAGTGGACAATTTCTTTAATATTTGTTTACGCAGAGGAGGAGAAGGGTAGGGGCTTCCTTTGTTCCAAGGAAGGAGCGTCCTGGGTTCAAAGGATTTTTCTGAGAATGTTCTAGACACTTTGTCTCCGGCATCCAGATATGAATATTGGGGTCTGCATCAATCCAATATTTATGGGAGATAGATTTTCGCCGTCGTAGCGAAAGGACAAAAATAACGCATTCACTCACATCACTTTAAGGCCATTAGAACCCTTCCAACTTAATAACAGTCCAATAGCTGATGCTATCCAGTTCATGTTCGATCTGAATGTAAAGGTAATATCACAATAAAAAATATGATGACAATATCTACCTCCTGGAACCTCTGAGAGAAAAGATATCCTGTAAGTTTGGGATCTCATAAAATTCTGAAGGGCCAAGTACCTCCCACGATTAGACCTCACATGAGCTCATCAAGAGGAGGTATGTTTGCGTAACCTTGAGCTAATAAAAGGCAGCATTTGGGTTTGGGTCATTTGTCAATACTTGGAAGGTACAGCTTGCTGTAGGTTCTGTCCATTTTCCAATTGCAATGCCTCCCTCCGCTAAGCTCTGAGCCCTTTCCGTGATTTCAGATTTAGTAATTTTCTTTCATTATTACTTTTTTATGTAATTGTATATATTGTATTGTTTGTTCCAATTTTATACCATCTTGTATATTTTTTTATAAACACTGCATACCTTTCTGGATTAAATATATAAAATGTAACAGCTCTGTTCCTCTTGCTCTGTAAACCGCAACCCTGAAGCCATGCGCTACCTGTAACAGGTGTCCAATCGACCTGTATAAACGATTGGTGGTGGCAGCTAGTACTTCTTTCATTATTGTAGAGCTGGCAGTGACCGTACCGGGGTATATACATATATTCAATGTGTTGGAATTGGAGGTGTATGTACCATACACTCACTGTTAGTTCCCCAATAACCGGCCTTGTAGTGGAAGCAGCCGTGACCTCGTCCATCATTCATCTGCCAATTGCGTAATTGCCTTGACGATAGGAGGCAGTAGAGTTGCGTTCCCTTGACAACTGGTGGCAGCGGTGAGATCTGGGTGATCTTTATATAATGTCCCCAAGCCTGTACTAATGTCCCATTTTGTAATAATGTCCCTCAGCCTGTAATAATTTCACCTGTTCTGTAATAATGACCCACGTCTTGTAATAATGTCCCATGTCCTGTAATAATGTTTCCAAGCTTGTAATAATGTCCCTTGTCCTGTTATAATGTCCCTCAGCCTGTAATAATGTCCCCCTTCTTATAATAGTGATCCCTCCTGTCCGGTAATAATATCTCCAAGCTTGTAATAGGAGGAGGATGCACATTCAGTTGAAAAGAAGCACTGATGTCGGCGGGACCCTGGCTCACTGAATGCAATTGTCTCAGGGGCCTGAGGCTCACACAAAAGCTGATCTGATCAGCTTAGAGCTGATATTGTCAGGTTGGAAAAGGTCCATTTTTATTGGGCTCTTCCCAGCCTAAAAATACCAGCCCTCAGCCACCCCAGAAGTGGGCATCACACGAGTTGCTCCAATTCTTGAGCTTTACCTTGGCTCTTCCTGATACCCTGGTGCGTTGGCAATCGGGGTAATGGTGCTTGGAGAGGCATCCATCAGACACCCCCAATACTAACCCAGTAATAAAAAAGAATAACTGAAGCAAATACATTATTTCATTAAACACTCCTCCACACTTAAAAAAATCGCACACAGGTCCGACGTAGTCCAGCGAATCTAACATAGTCCAGCACAGTCCATTTAATCCGACATAAAAAGCCTATGGAGCTTCGTTCTGACGCTCCATAGTTTTTGCAAACAATCAGTTCTGGGTCACACAGTGATGCGTGAGACCCGGCGACTCTGAAAAGCGGTGACATCAGTAACGTTACCACTCATCAGAGCCACCAGGTCACGCTGCGCTGATAAGATGGACTTCTGGATTCGCTTGGACTACGTTGGACCTGTGTGGGCACTTTTTTTTTTTAATAAAGTGGTAAATGTCGCTGGACTACTTCGGATTCGCTGGACTACGTCAGATTCGCTGGACTACGTCAGATTCGCTGGACTACGTCGGACCTGCGTGAGATTTATAAAAAAAGGTGGTGAACCAGGAAAAGTGTCCGGGAGTGTTTATTTCAATAAAGTATATTTTGTGTGTGTTTTGTTTTTATTACTGGGTTAGTAATGGGGGTGTCTGATAGACTAGGACTTGATGTCAGCTGTGTTTTTCGACAATTCACTGCTGATATCAACCCCAAGCACCATTACCCCAATTGTCAACACACCAGGGCAATCGGGAAGAGTGAAGTCGAAGCGCTAGAATTGGAACATCTCATGTAATGCGCCACTTCTGTGGCGGCTGCGGGCTTGTACTTTTAGGCTGGGAAGAGCCCAATAAAAATGGACCTTCTCAACCTGATAATATCAGCTCTGACCTTTACCTTTGCTGGTTACCAAAAATGGGGGGGGGCCCACGTAATTTCTTTCATTCATTTATTAGGTTAAAAGATGTACAGTGAGCTACACATGCAAGGCAAAAATCATATCTCTCTCGGATATCTATCTATCTATCTTTGCACAACTTTAACGCGTAAAAATCTGTAATTTCTATTCTGCATTCTATTCCGGTATGTGTCACATGCACGACTCATGGATGTCATCCGTTTGCTGTACGTATTTACACGGACCAATTGACTTGTATTGGCTCTTGTCATCCGTGCTACCAGAAAAAAACAGACATGTCTATGTGTGGGTCACAAGGGCACACAGTCCATGTGAAAACACGGACATGTGTGCGGCTCCATAGATTATAATGGGTACATGTCTATACGTGTCTCCGGTACATGTGCAAACGGATGCTAAAGTTAGCTCATTAGGTGCCAAATTCTTTGATCGCTAATTTCTCCGCAACGACGAGGCAAAATTAAGAATAAAAGTTTCATTCCGCTCTGCAGCCACTATTACATCTTGTGTCCAGCGCAGCATGAAAAATTTGGTGAAAGGTTTTCTTTAAAGAAGCGCTCCCATCAAAGTTTTTTTCTTCTTAAAAAATTGCAATCATCATATTATACAGCACTGTGTACTTACAATTGCTCATTTTGCCTTTCTACCCAGTTAATTCTTCTCTTTTCTCTGCTCTATGTACAAACAGGAAGTCTCTTGTCCCTACATTTATCATTCCCCTCTTCAATTCCTGACCCAGCTGCTCCACTCCTCCCCCTGCCAGGCACTTTTGCAGTGATTTATGGCTCATACAGGGAAAATTGACCTCCTGTTTCTACATAGAGGTTAGAAGGATACAGCTAGTCAGTTTTTAATCACGTGATTTCATAGACCCAATGGTAAAGACAACAATTAACTGTGTAGAAAGGCAAAACTAGCAATTGTAAGTACACAGTGCTGTATAATATGATGGCTGTAATATATATAAAGAGGATAGAAATTTTCCTGGGAGTTCTTCTTTAATGGGGGTTCTCAATGGTCCCAATATTTTCTACAACATTTTAATCAGTAGACAACAGCAGGTCTTATGATCTTTCAGTGTCTATCAATTTGGAGCCCTCTACCATAGGCTGTATTCATTAGGTATACAGCATTTAAGACTTCTATACAATAAACATACAGTACCAGTCGAAAATTTGGACACACCTGTCCATTCAATGGTTTTTCTTTTTCTTATAGTAAATTGACAGTGACGACAGAAAAACTATAAAGGAACAGATATGGAAACAAGAAGTAAAGAAATACGTGTGAAACAAGCCACAATTTGTGTTAAACATTAGATCTATCTAAACAACCCACTTTTAGGCCATGGAAGAAAGACGGGTTTTCGATCCAGAGTCAGGCTTCATTCCAAGTAAGTAAAACTATGTGCCCATGATGCAGAAATGCTCCAGATTTTTTCCTGAGCGTTTCTGCATCTCCCTGACAGAAAAAAAGCATGCGGATTGTACATGCGGATTGTACATGCGGATTGTACATGCGGATTGTACATGCGGATTGTACATGCGGATTGTACATGCGGATTGTACATGCGGATTGTACATGCGGATTGTACATGCGTTTTCCTGCCAGGGACATGCGGAGGTGAAGCGTTCTTCACATGCATTTCCGCATGCGGGTTGACAAGAGCTTTCTAAGCGATTTTAGCATCACTTGGAAAAGTGCTTGACAACTTGGCCACACTATATAAATCCGTGCAAACGGCATGGATTTATATAGTGTGACCTTAAAGAATGGTAAAAAATAAAAAAATAAATATATACTTACCTTCTGATGGCCCCAACAGTCTTTATTCGCTCCGTCCTGGCTTGCCAGCAGCTCGCGGTACACTGAAGGACCTGCCGTCACATTGTGTCACCCAGGGGGAATATAGGGGACTCGGTACCCGGGCCTTTTACCTTGTTTAGGAGGTCACGGCAGTCGACTCCCGGGCCCGTACTCTGGGTCTCTCTTTAAAAAGGGTTTTTTGTGTACAGTTTGTCTCGTGACGCCACCTGTGGTTTCCGGTAATGATTACCGGCGCTGCTGCAGACCTCCGGGGGGTGATGGGATGGCAGCTGGGATGTTTCTGCTCCCCACAGGCGGAGCTGGCCCCCGGGGCAGTGTAGGTGCAGATGGTGGTGATGCTGGGACTTGTAGTGCAGGCGGGATGGCGCAGCAGGAGTAACTGACAGAGACAGGGGATTCACTTCAGTACCTTTACTGGTGCGGATGTCAGGTACGGTCCAGGGTACTCGGTAGGAAGGGTGCACTTCAGGACTTCTTCCCATTGAGCGGGTATAAGGCCTCCTGGTCCGTGTCTCCCTCTCTCTAAGCTCCTGGCCAGCCTGCAACTGGGCCTAGCTTCTGTGTCGTGCTGTTCCTTCACCTGTCGCTTGGTAGTAGGACCTTTTTCTGGCAACCACTATCCCTGGACGCCGGGACCTTCGTGGTTCCTAGTCCTGTCAAGGGTTTAGCTTCAGGTCGACCTGGGACTTGTAGTCCTCCTGGTATGCCGGTGATCCCTACTGGGTATAAAGGACCCTGTAGGTGCGGACCCGGTGTCCGGTTTGTGTCTTGGGGTGAGCCTATCATGCTCCTCTGCCCCCTAAACTCCTCTCTCCTCTCCTCTTTGCCTCTGGCCACACTCGGGGCCTCAATACAGCAGCAGCAGACGTGCTGCATCTTCACTGCTCTCAGTGGCAGCACACTCTCTGAACAACTGAACTAACTGCCTGGCTCCACCCTCCATATATATATATATATCCCTAATGGGCTCCCTCTGGTGGTATGAGGTGGAAGGGTGGAGGTGTCTGTTTGTAGTGAGGGCCTCTTGTGGAGAAGTCCGTCCATGCACCCTTTTGGGTCCTGTGGTACCTGTGCGCAGCAGGGTGCCACATTCCCCCCTAGTACAATTCAGTACTCCCGGACTGAAGCATTTTGTAACAGGTTACAACAATAACAGTAATTATAATTAAAATAACAATAACAAAGTTACAGTTAGTCCCGTAACCAGGTGTCCATTTCACCGAAGAAAGTGCAAAATGAGTAACATGAGGGACCCGCCTGAAAACCCTCAACGTAGGCCCTGGGCGTGGCTACAGGGCATAAGTGATGCAGGTGTTGGACCACGTCTTCGGCCACGCCAAACGGTTTTTGTTCAGTGGTCAAGTAAGGGGGGCACTTTTGATGAGTGCAACTATTTACGAGGACAGTTTTTGGCTGCTCACAGTCCTCAGCCTACAAGTCTCTGTACCCTGATGGGTAACTACAGGCACACATTAATTTCAGTTTACACATTAAACAATAGGCAATACCCAACTGGGTAACTATTTATAATGTAGGCACTTTGTGCTTATTCCCTAAACCTGGCATGGATTTGGCCTTGTGTGCTGCATGTGGATCTTCGTAGCACTGGGGTGATACTGGTGTCTGTGCATGCACTCTCTGCTAACCTATCAGGTGTATGTGCTGGTAGGTTATAAAACTGCCTCAATCTCTCTATGGGACTGGCAAATGCACTGATTACTGGGCCTTCAGGCTCTGCCTCAACGGGTGATCCTCCTCTTACTGGGGACTCTTCCTGTTCCTGAGCAGGTTCTTCTAGAGCGCTCACAGGTTTTTCTTGTGGTTGATAGAAGTGCATTACTGGTATAATAACTGCTCCATCAAGTTGAGGGCAGTCCGCAGGGAAATCTCCTAGAACTGTGTGAAGCACATCTTCCTTGGGTTCTTCCGGTGCTATAGGAGGTACTGCTTCCTCCGTTGTCTTCAGTAGACCTGAGCACACTTTCAAGTGGTCTCTTGAGACTGTTGCGGTTGTCTTACCTCCATCCTTACTGATCAGGCAGGTTTTACTGTTGTCAAATCTGGAGTTTAGCACGGTGTAGGTCTCTCTTTCCCACTGGTCATCGAGCTTGTGACCTCTTCTTTTCCGCTTTAGCACTATCCCTCCAGGTGCCAATGGTTCTGCTGGTGCATGTTTGTTATACTGTTCTTCTTGTCTTTCCCTCATCTTGTTTAGACTGTCTTCGACACAGGCCTGTACCTTCCTGTACTGCTCTTGCCGACTTGTGTCCCAATCTTCAGTGGACGAATCTGCAGCAGGTTCTACCACTCTGAACTCCAGGTCCATGGGCAATTTTCCAGGCCTTGCTCTCATGAGGTACGCTGGGGTACAATTAGTAGAACTCACGGTTATGTGGTTATACAGGTCCACTAGGTCAGGTAGCTTTTCTGGCCACTGGTTCCTTTCTTCCAAAGGTAGGGTTTTCAACAGGTCTATAACGATGTTGTTCATTTTCTCGCACATACCGTTGGTTTGCAGATGATATGGCATAGTCCGGATCTTCTTGCATCCATACAGGTGGCAGAATTCCTTGAATAGCTCAGCTTCGAAAGCAGGGCCTTGATCTGTGAGCACCTTTTCCGGATATCCATGGGGTCTGCAGAAGTAGGCTTGGAACGTTCTTGCTGCAGTTTCTGCTGTCAGGTCCTTGACAGGGGCTACCACCAGGAACCGGGAATAGTGATCCACCATGGTCAGGGCATAGGAATAACCTGATCTGCTGGGCGACAGTTTGACATGATCCAGAGCGACAATCTCCAGGGGTTGGGTTGTTTTGATGGACTGCAAGGGTGCTTTCTGGCTGCCGTAGTCTTTTCTTCTAAGGCTACAGGGCCCAAAATTCCGGCACCACCTCTCTATGGAACTCCGCATTCCAACCCAATAGAATCGGTCCTTCAGCAGGGTTTCCAGCTTCTTCCAGCCAAAGTGACCTGCTTGATCGTGGTAGGCCTCCAACACCATCTGGATATCGGTCCTGGGTACAACAATCTGCCACACCATTTCATGGGTCTTGGGGTTGACAAACCTTCTGCACAGCTTCTCTCTGTAAATGAACAGCCGGCTTCTCTCATTCCACAGGTGTTTGGCTTGTGGAGGAGCATCCTTCTCCAGGTGAGAACCTTCTTGGGTTATCAGTCTTTTGATGAGGCTGACAACAGGGTCACTGTTCTGGGTCTCCTCCCAGCTGTGATGAGGTAGAGGGTTTGGCGTCCTACCATGACATCTTCTGGAGGCGTGCTGCTCGTGGACCATTCCATTTCTGTGGAAAGCAGGTAATTAAATTTCTTCGAGATCATCCACTTCATCCTCGGTGTCCGACTGGTGGGGCATTCTTGACAAGGCATCAGCATTGGTATTCTTGTGACCTGCCCGGTACTTGATTGTGAACTGATAATTCGACAGTCTGGCCACCCAACGCTGTTCCATGGCTCCCAACCTGGCTGTCTCCAGGTGTGTCAAGGGATTATTGTCGGTAAAGGCTGTGAATTTAGTTGAGGCTAGGTAATGCTTGAATCTTTCAGTGATAGCCAAGACCAAGGCCAGGAACTCCAGCTTGAAGGAACTGTAATTCTCCGGGTTCCTCTCAGTAGGGCGAAGCTTCCTACTGGCATGCGCAATTACCTTTTCTCTGCCATTTTGCTTCTGGGACAACACAGCTCCCAGTCCCTTGTTGCTGGCGTCGGTGTACAACAGGAAAGGCTGGCTGTAGTCAGGGTAAGCCAGGATTTCTTCACCAGTTAGGACTTCCTTCATTACTGCAAAGGATTCAGCCTGTTCCTTACCCCACTGGAATAGGGGACTTTTACCTCTCTTGGACTGTCCTACCAGGAGATCTTGTAAAGGTGCTACCTTTTTGGTATAATCCTTTATGAACCTCCTGTAGTACCCGACCAGTCCCAGGAATTGCCGTACTTCTTTGATGTTTCTCAGTTCAGGTAACTTCTGGATGACAGTGACCTTCTCCGGGTCTGGTGCTACTCCCTCTGAGCTGACTACGTGTCTGAGGTACTGAACCTTCTGCTTGAGCAGGTGGCACTTAGAAGGTTTTAGTTTCATCCTATACCGGGACAATGCTTCAAATACCTCCGCCAGGTGCTTCAGATGGTCTTCATACGTCCTCGAGTACACGATAACGTCATCCAGGTACAGCAGCACTGTCTCAAAGTTCCATGTCCTAAGCAACACTCCCATCAACCTCTGGAACGTTCTGGGTGCGTTGCAGAGTCCAAATGGCATGCTATTGAATTCGCACAGTCCCATCGGGGTGGTGAAGGCTGTCTTCTCCCGGTCTTCCTCAGCAACAGAGACTTGTCAGTACCCGCTAGTGAGATCCAATGTAGAGAAGTAATTGGCAGATTTTAGTGCAGCAAGGGATTCCTCTATACGGGGCAAAGGGTATGCATCTTCATGTGTAATTCGATTAATTTGTCTATAATCTACACACATCCTCATGCTACCGTCCTTCTTTCTGACCAGGACCAGGGGAGCTGCCCAGGGACTACAGCTATCCCTTACTACCCCTGCCTTTTTTATGTCATGCAACATTTCCTTCGCTTTTTGGTAATGTGCTGGGGGTATGGGTCTGTAACGCTCCTTAATGGGTGGATGGTTACCGGTGGGTATGTGGTGTTGTACCCCTTTAACCCTTCCAAAATCAAGTGAGTGTTTACTAAACACTTGTTCATATTCCTGAACCACTCTGTAGACACCGTGTTTTTGATGGACAGGAGTGGCGTCAGTTCCAACATGGAGCTGTTGACACCAATCCTCCAGCTGAGCTTCAGAGTCATTGTCCTCCACTGTATCTGGTGGGGTCAAGGATTCCACTGTGTGTATGGCATCATTATTCACAGTATACAATCTGGCAACAGTGGCGTATCTTGGCAATTTAACTTTCTCCTCCCCACAATTTAGGAGACGTACAGGTACCCTTCCATTGCGTACATCAACTACCCCTTTAGCAGTTAGGAGTGTAGGTCTGTGCTCTGAGCTAATGGGCTCCACTACCGCCTGGTAGTTCTGTCCCTTGAGACCTATTGCTGCCCTACACCAAATCAACATTTCACTCATTGGAGAAATCACAATGGGTATCGGGTCTGTCACCTGTACATTACCAATCTCACCACCTGTTAGCTTTACCTGTTGCTGGTACAGGAGGGCTCGAATTTCTTTCTGGAGCACCTTCCTCTGCCCCGGTTTGGCAGTGTCAGCCATCTGTTGGAGTAAGAACAACACTTCTCCCAAACAGTTACCAACTACATTTGTACCAAGTATCATATACAAGTCTGTATCACCAGGGTTAGACTCCACTACAATCAGCCCTTGGTCCTTTAGTTCAGCTCTCCCCACCTTCACTGTCACGTCCTTAACCCCTACTAGGTTAAGAGGAAGGCCATTGGATGCATACACAGAGAGATTTGGGGCTGGCGGATGGAGTTCATCTAAGGACCAGTACCTTTTGTAGAGGATGTCAGGTATGATGGTTACCTGTGACCCGGTGTCCAGTAGGGCAGGTGTTGCGATGCCGTCCAGCACGATGGACAGGAAAGGCCTTCCTCCTATTAAAAAAACGGTGGTACCAGCTTGATGGGCCTGGTTGGTCCACTCCTGGGTGTCAGCCCTCGGCCCCAGGGTTTGCCCGTTTAAAGGACAGTTCCGCACGGTGTGGCCTTCCTTGTGGCAACGGTAACAGATGAAGTCTCCTGGAGGGCAACGTTGGTCGTTGGTCCTCCCACGGGGTGGCGTTGTCCTCCTACAGGGTGACGTTGTCCTCCTTCTTCTCCTCATCCAGGCGACATCCTCAGGACTGTCGGCGAGTAGGATCCTTCCTTCCGGCTCGGGCTCCGTCTGTAGCTGCAGGGTGCTCAGGACAGTGGCCAGGGTTTTACTTAGCTGACGCACTTCAGAGCGCAGGCTTTCCAGCTCACTAGGGGGCACTGTTTGCATTTTTGTTTCAGCCGTTAATGAAGGAGCTGTGGGTGCTGCGGGCACTGGGGTGGCCCCACCCTGGTAACGCTGGATAGCAGTATCTGATGGTTCCAGGGGCTGCAGACCCTTAATAGCCATGTCCTTCAGGGCGTCAAAGGTGGCATTTGGATGATCTAAGGCCCACCACCGTACTGTTCTGCTCTCCTCCTGGGACCTCAACCCCCGGATGAACTGTTCTGTCAGCATTTTGTCCTCACCATGTGTCACAAACCGATCGGAGCCACGTGCCCCTGATCCTTCCTCACAACTTCCGTGAGTTCCGGGTTTAGGATAATGTGAAGCGAGCTTATAAATTTTATATATTTATTTACTCAAAAGAGCGATGCTAGGTACAATATATACAAGCGGTTACAAGATATATATATACAGTACTCAGACAAATACAGTAAGGAAGCAGTAATACGATACAGTAAAATTAGAAGGAATAAAAGTGAATATACCACACTTTCATCTAAGGTCTCTGGACACGGCAGGAAGGGTGCTGTCATTGGTCCAGGGCGGTTCCTTGTGTCTTTCAGGCCATCTGTAGCGATAGGTGACCCTCAACAGAAGACCCCTCCTCTCTCACAGAGGGACACATTTATACTTAATTTGGGCTGCAGAAAATAGGCGATTTACATGTAATCTCCTCTTCCCTTCTATCAGACATTTCATAATCCATTTTCCAGCAATATTCTCATTGTTAGGTGCGCATGGTAATTGATCTAACACAGGAGCTTCCCCTGACTTCAGAGGTAATTCAATTAGCTATTCCTCATTGCCATGATTCAATTAGCTCCCCCATACTCTTGTCAGGAATAGGCGTTTGCACTACAAAGGAGAGTCTCCTCTCCTCCAAACCCGGGTACCATCCGCACATTGAAACGCTTGGATTCCGCATGTAAAGATCCAGTGATGCGGATTCCATGCGTTCTAATGCAAGTTAATGGCGGAGAAAACGTAGCGCTTCCGGAAAATAATTGGTAGTGCTGCATTTTTTTCCGCAATGATAAGCCGCAGCGGAAATGTCCGCAGCATGTGCAGAGCACATGCGGATTATCATTGGGGAACATGGCAGGCCTTCTACCATGCGTTTTTTAAGCGTTTCTGCAGCGTTTTTGCCGCTGTGGAAACGCTTAAAAAAGGCATCGTGGGCACACAGCCTCAACCCCTTCATGCCGCAGCCCTTTTCCTTTTTTGGTCTTTCATTTTTTACTCCTCTTTTTCTAGAGCCATAACTTTTTTAATTTTTGGTCAGTATAGCCATGTAAGGGCTTGTTTCTTGCGGGAAGAGTTGTACTTTTGAATGATATCATTGGTTTTACCATATCGTGTACTGGAAAACGGGAAAAAAATTACAAGTGCTGTAAAATTGCAAAAAAAAGTGCAATTCCATAATTTTTTTTTGTTGTTGTTGTTTTTTTAACTTGTTCACTAAATGCAAAACTGACCCGCCATTATGATTCTCCAGGTTATTATGAGTTTGTGGATACCAAACACATATAGGATCTTTTTTATTTAAGTGGTGAAAAAAAATCCAAAATTAAAAAAAAAAAAAGTCTCCATTTTCCAGGATCTGGGACCATGTGAGGTGACATTTTTGTTGATATCATTTTGAGGTAGATGCGATGTTTTGATCTCCTGTTATTGCATTTTATTGCAATGTTGCGGTAACCAAAAACCTTAAATCTGGCGTTTTGATTTTTTTTTCGCTACGCCGTTTACCAATCAGATTAATTCTTTTTAGCTATTGATAAATCGGGCGATTCTGAATTCGGCGATACCAAATATGTGTAGTTTTGATTTTTTTCATTGTTTTATTTTGAATGGGGTGAAAGGGGGGTGATTTGAACTTTTATATTTTTTAAATATTTTTAAAACATTTGTTTTCACTTTACACTGGCTTCAGTAGAAGCTATGATCATCTGATCGCCTGTGCTACACACAGCAGGGCTTCAGCCCTACTGTGTGTAGCAGAAATGCTCACTTGATATGAGCACCAACCACTGGGCAGCGCTCATAGCATCCCGGCAATGACAACCGGAGGGGTCCCTGGGTTGTCATGCCAACCCATCGGCGGCCCGCGGTCATGTGACACAATGGGTGGAATCAGTGACGCTCTTCTTGTGCGGCCATGTTAAATGCCGCTGTTGGAGATTGACAGCAGCATTTAACATGTTAACAGCACAGGTGGATAGAGATTCCACCCACGGCTGTTTAGGGCACATGACAGCTGATCAGATCAGCTGTTATGTCCCCGGAAAAGTGTGGGCTCAGCGCCAGAGCCTGCATCAAAGGGGGAAACACGCCATGCGCTGTACATGTACGGCGCATGACGTGAAAGGGTTAATAGCCATGTTAAAAAGAACTCCAGGGGGAAAAAGGACTAAAGTGCTTAAGGGGTACTGGTACAAGACCACCACATGTTTTTCCCTTTTAGGCCAGGTTCAGAAAGGCATACAGTGGTGTGAAAAAGTTTTTGCCCCCTTCCTGATTTCTTATTCTTTTGCATGTTTGTCACACTTAAATGTTTCAGATCACAAAGCAAATTTAAATATTAGACAAAGATAACACAAGTAACCACAAAATGCAGTTTTTAAATGAAGGTCTTTATTATTAAGGGAAAAAGAAATCCAAACCTACAGGGCCCTGTGTGAAAAAGTGATTGCCCCCTAAACCTAATAACTGGTTGGGACGCCCTTGGCAGCAACAACTGCAATCAAGCATTTGCAATAACTGGCAATGAGTCTTTTACAACGCTCTGGAGGAATTTTGGCCACTCATCTTTGCAAAATTGTTGTAATTCAACCACATTGGCAGGTTTCCAAGCATGAACCACCTTTTTAAGGTCATGCCACAGCATCTCAATCGGATTAAGGTCAGGACTCTGACTAGGCCACTCCAAAGTCTTAATTTGGTTTTTCTGAAGCCGTTCAGAGGTGGACTTGCTGGTATGTTTTGGATCATTGTCCTGATGCATAACTCAAGTGCACTTCTGCTTGAGGTCACAAACCGATGGCCGGACATTCTCCTTCAGGATTTTTTGGTAGACAGCAGAATTCATGGTTCCATTTACCACAGCAAGTCTTCCTGGTCCTGAAACAGTAAAACAGTCCTAGACCATCACACTACCACCACCATATTTTACTGTTGGTATAATGTTCCTTTTCTGAAATGCTGTGTTACTTCTACACCAGATGTAATGGGACATAAACTTTCCAAAAAGTTCAACTTTTGGCTCGTCAGTCCATAGAGTATTATCCCAAAAGTCTTGTCAATCCTCAAGATGTTTTCTGGCAAAACTGAGACAAATCTTTATGTTCTTTTTGCTCAGAAGTGGTTTTCATCTTGGAACTCTGCCATTCCTGACATTATTCCCCAGTCTTTGTGACGATGCAATATGTTAGCATTTGTGTATCCAGGGTGCTGTGGTCATTCCTATGCGCTCTTGTATCAGCAAAACTTCTATCCCATACTTATTTCCTTTCTATGTGCTCCTTGTCTCTAGTCTGTTTTTTGTAGCCTCCCTGAGATACTTTATCCTGTCTCCAAGCTGTGGAGATCGGTCTTCAGTCTCCTCCCCGCTGCTACCTCTATCACTGAGAGAAGGGAGGAGGGAGCAGATAGAAATTCAGTGCAAATTTATACAGAGCCTTTAAAGGTTATCAAATGAACAATAAGTGTTATTCCCAAATCACAATGTGTTCTTATAATAATGTACACATAATGTACACATAATGTACACATAAATGTATTCATTTGTGCCAATATAACCCAGTATATATTCTGGGTCACACAGTATGGAGACTCACTCCACCGAAACCCGGTATTGCGGCTTTCACGCGGATCCCACAGTCTCCTTCAGGTATGGTAACTATTTTACATGGTCGTTTCATCACAGTGATTGCTCTGGTTTTCTCTATATATACTGAACATGGTATATTATGGTTTTCACAGATCTCATTACCTGTCGCCAGATACCTCTCACAGGTAAATGTTATCGATTTTCCTTTAATTTCTGGGTTCTTCCCTTCTTCCTTTACCCATATGTTTTTTCTTTACCCATATTATGTTCTCGGTTTTCACACTCCAGTAGTGCTGAAGGTACCACCTTACCTATATATATATATATATATATATATATATATATATATATATATATATATAGTACAGACCAAAAGTTTGGACACACCTTTTCATTTAAAGATTTTTCTGTATTGTCATGACTATGAAAATTGTACATTCCCACTGAAGGCATCAAAACTATGAATTAACACGTGGAATTATATACTTAAAAAAGTGTGAAACAACTGAAAATATGTCTTATATTCTAGGTTCTTCAAAGTAGCCACCTTTTGCTTTGATGACTGCTTTGCACACTCTTGGCATTCTCTTGATGAGCTTCAAGAGGTAGTCACTGGAAATGGTTTTCACTTCACAGGTGTGCCCTGTCAGGTTTAATAAGTGGGATTTCTTGCCTTATAAATGGGGTTGGGGTCATCAGTTGTGTTGTGCAGAAGTCTGTTGGATACACAGCTGATAGTCCTACTGAATAGACTGTTAGAATTTGTATTATGGCAAGAAAAAAGCAGCTAAGTAAAGAAAAACGAGTGGCCATCATTACTTTAAGAAATGAAGATCAGTCAGTCCGAAAAATTGAGCAAACTTTGAAAGTGTCCCCAAGTGCAGTTGCAAAAACCATCAAGCGCTACAAAGAAACTGGCTCACATGAGGACCGCCCCAGGAAAGGAAGACCAAGAGTCACCTCTGCTTCTGAGGATAAGTTTATCCGAGTCACCAGCCTCAGAAATTGCAGATTAACAGCAGCTCAGATTAGAGACCAGGTCAATGCCACACTGAGTTCTAGCAGCAGACACATCTCTACAACAACTGTTAAGAGGAGACTTTGTGCAGCAGGCCTTCATGGTAAAATAGCTGCTAGGAAACCACTGCTAAGGACAGGCAACAAGCAGAAGAGACTTGTTTGGGCTAAAGAACACAAGGAATGGACATTAGACCAGTGGAAATCTGTGCTTTGGTCTGATGAGTCCAAATTTGAGATCTTTGGTTCCAACCACCGTGTCTTTGTACGACTCAGAAAAGGTGAACGGATGGACTCTACATGCCTGGTTCCCACCGTGAAGCATGGAGGAGGAGGTGTGATGGTGTGGGGGTGCTTTGCTGGTGACACGGTTGGGGATTTATTCAAAATTGAAGGCATACTGAACCAGCATTGCTACCACAGCATCTTGAAGCGGCATGCTATTCCATCCGGTTTGCGTTTAGTTGGACCATCATTTATTTTTCAACAGGACAATGACCCCAAACACACCTCCAGGCTGTGTAAGGGCTATTTGACCAAGAAGGAGAGTGATGGGGTGCTACGCCAGATGACCTGGCCTCCACAGTCACCAGACCTGAACCTAATCGAGATGGTTTGGGGTGAGCTGGACTGCAGAGTGAAGGCAAAAGGGCCAACAAGTGCTAAGCATCTCTGGGAACGCCCTCAAGATTGTTGGAAGACTATTTCCGGTGACTACCTCTTGAAGCTCATCAAGAGAATGTGACTCGCCCCCTGGGCCATGGGGCACTCGGAACCGGGCAATAGGGAGACGATGGGGGTAGTAGTGGCGACCCGGTCCCGTGGCTCAGGGTGGTCAGACCAGTGGCAGTCTTTTAGATGTTTTAAGAGATGTCCGACTACGCCACCCGTGGATTGCGGTCATTAGGAACCGCCGCTGCAGGGCAGACCGCTGGGGCTGATGATGTATGCAGCTGGGATGGTGTGACTCCCCACGGGAAGAGTGCGGCCCCAGGGCAGTGTAGTGGATGGTGGGAGTGATGGTGGTGAGAGTCCCAGTACCGGTAGTGCCGGAGGAGCGAAAAAGCACACAGACAACGTGCTGCAGTCCAGGGTCTTTACTCACGGTTAATATCCAAGTCACTTCAGCTGGCAGTGACTGCCCGAGCCGTGCTGCGTCCACCAGGTGAGGGGCTCGGTCAACTCCCAGGCAGCTCAGGAGTATGGCTCAGGACCCCCTTCAATCCTTCCTCTGGCCTGCCTCACCAGTGACCCACTTTTGTCCAGCTACCGCGGACTTGTGCGGTTAAACGTGGGCCTCGTCCTCCGCTGTCCTATATGGTGCCTTCCTAGCAGGTTTGATGAGGTGTCGCACCAATGAATGATCACGACGTCCGGTCTTTGGCTGAGGGTAGTTTCTCCTCCACCAACTTGGGGTCCGGCACCCTTAATCTGCCTGACCCTTCACCCTGTATTCTCGTGGGTTCTTAGGGTCCCTTCTACCTTCTTGTTCCTGAGCCCTTCTGTTTCTCTGTCTCTCCTCCTTCTTTCCTGTTCCTTCTTCTCCTCCCTTCTCGTGGAGCTGGGCTGAGGTGACACCACAGCTCCCCTTCACCTCCTCCTCGGCCTCTACAGAGCCTCTACTCCTTGTCTTCTCTTCTCTGGACAGAACCCAGATCTAAGATGGTGCCCACCTTTTATACCTCCCTCTGACCATGAGCCCAGGTGACCAGCAACCAATGGGCTCCTTCCTATGCTCAGGAACCAACCCCTATCTGCCCCTACATCACTGGGTATTCCACCCCCCTCCCCACTCCAGACAGGGACATAGTCGGTCGTGCCTGTACTTCTGTCTAGTGGGAGCACCGTTGAGCTGTCCCTCGGAAATGGGGTGTGTGTGCTGTATGCAGCTAACTGAGCCCTGGTCCATACTCCATCCTTACCCGGGAGTGGAATACCACACCTCTGGCAGAGGTGCAATACCCCTGTAGCGGCCGAACCCTCGGGGCGCTACAAATGCCAAGAGTGTGCAAAGCAGTCATCAAAGCAAAAGGTGGCTACTTTGAAGAAGCTAGAATATAAGACATATTTTCAGTTGTTTCACACTTTTTTGTTAAGTATATAATTCCACATGTGTTAATTCATAGTTTTGATGCCTTCAGTGTGAATGTACAATTTTCATAGTCATGAAAATACAGAAAAATCTTTAAATGAGAAGGTGTGTCCAAACTTTTGGTCTGTACTGTATATATTTATTTTATGTGCTGTTTAAACATATTGATGACTATACATTGTTCCATTCCTTTTAGAAAGAATTTGTAATGGACTATGATAGCTTCCACAAGATGCAATTATTTTTGCTGACAAGACTTGCATATATACTCATCTTGCGTTTTTTATGATTTATTAGATTCATTCAGAGATGTATACTCCTTGTTTGTTTTGCAGACAGACGTTTAGTATCTCGTCTTTACATATACTTTAATGTGTTACTTTTGTTATATGCAGATAACCTTGATAAAGGCCTTAGGGCCGAAATGTTGGTTGTGCTTCGACATGTGTCATCCATATATTGGCGTTACATTATATATAAATTAAAAATTATTTGAGCAACTGGTTTTCACTGTGCCCGAGGTGTTCTTCTATATAACCATTTTTAAATCTTCCCTGTTTTGTAAATATTTATCATTGGAACCAGCCTGTTCCTGTGCTCCTGGTCGATCATGTGCAATGTAGTCTCTCTCAGTTTCCTTCCTGCCAAAACACTTGTGCTGTGTCTAGAACAGATCTTCTACTGTGAGGAATGAGCCTCCTTCATTACAGTGCAGAGAGCGGATAACAATTAAGCAGCAGTGTGCTTGTGAGCCGGTAATTAAGTGGATCGATGTTCTGCAGGATAGGCTTCAAATAGGGGGCTGAGAGGAGAGAAATACTGCAGTAGGGGATGAAAGGAGGAATATAATGCAAGAGGGGGCTCTTTATGGAGGGTCGGAGAGAAGAAAGGTGCTGTAGGATGGGGCAGTGTACAGGGACTGGGTCCAAAGGGCTTATAGGAGTGATATACTGCAGGAGATGGCTTTGTGTAGAGTGGCTGAAAGGAGAAATATACTGCTTAATCTTTAATTAGTAGTGTGAGTCCATCGGACCCCAAGTGTGTTTGTTTTCTTCATATGTCCACAAGTATGGAAGGTAAGTAACCTTCCGTTTCAGTAGCTTCCTTGCTCGGGCGCCCTGCCACAGCGAGGTGCTTGCGACTAATATTGTGCGTAACTAACTGAAGGTTAATAAGGCTGTGCACAAGGACCTGAGAGGAGAGATATACTGCAAGATGTAGCTCTGTATACAGGGGGCTGAGAAGAGAGATAGTCTGTAGGATGTCGTTGTGCACAAGGGGTGAGAGAAGGGATATACTACAGGATGGAGCTCTGTATAGGGGGCCTTTAAGGAGAGAGATACTGCCGGATGGAGCTCTATATAAGAGGCATCTGAGGAGAGATGTACTACAGGAAACAGGGACTGAGATTAGTGGAACTGTGTTTGTTGCCTTCTGCTGAGAGACCAGTGATGTGAAACTGCAAACATTACTCTATTGATGCAATTTGTCAGAAGATTATCTTCCGTCATCTTCATCAATAAAATGACATTTGCAGTTTCACAAAACTGGTCTGTCAGCAGCAGACAACAAACTCAGCTCTATACTGCCATTGTAAAAAAGTGTATGAAAGTTGAGCCCAGCTAATGATGTAAAACCAAATAGGCAACTACACTGATGTAGACAGCAGAAGGTAATATTAGCCACGCAGTGTACTGTACAGGAGCTGAGATCGCATAGAAGCATAAGGTGAATTCTACACTTATTATTTTAATTATTATTTAACGGCCTTCAGCTTGATCTCGAGCCATGGCGACATGATGGATGAATGTAAGGAAGATCAATCTTGTGCAAGCCTAGATAGGTGCACCAGGGTCATCTCTGTCGTTATCTTGAATGTATCAAGCCATCAGGTTGCTGTTCTTCCTCTTCACCTTGTTCCCTCTATTCGTCCCACCATGATGTTGTTCTCCATTGATTGCTCTCTTTGTATGATGTGTTCAAAGTAAGCAAGTCGTAGCTTGGTGATCTTTGCTTCAAGTCACATGTCTGGCTTGATTAGTTTGTCCTTCTTGCCATCCATGATATTGATTAACATCCTTCTCCAGCACCACATTTCAAAGGTGTTGATTCTTCTTCTGTCTTGTTTCTTTATCGTCCATGTTTCGCATCCATATGTTATGTTACTACAGAAAAGACCAGACTATGTACAAGACATGTCTTCATCACCAGTGAAATGTTGTATTGTCCAGTGAATTCATTGTTGATTTGCCCATAGATATTTACTTATTGACTTCAACTGTCGTCGCTGCATCTTGAGTGATAATTATTTATCAATTATAATTGATCCGAGTAGGTTGAAGTCTTTGTAAACTTCCAGTTCGTCTCCATCGATCTCAAATGTGTTCCGGTCATGCATGGCATTAGTGAATGTCTTTGTCTTCTTCGTATGGAGTAGGAGTTCCATGTTCGAGCTTTCCATCTTGACACTCCTTAATAAGTCCTTCATTGTGACTCGCCCCCTGGGCCTGTGTTGTGCAGGGAATACCCGGAACCGGGCCTCTGGTGGGATGCTGGGGGTGGTAGTCTCAGTGTGGCGGCGACCCGGTCCGTGCCCAGGGTGGTCAATTCAGTGGCAGTCTTAGTGTAATAACAAATGTCCGACTACGCCACCTGTGGATTGCGGTCAGTGGGGACCGCCGCTGCGCTGCAGGCCGCTGAGGCTGATGTTGTAAGCGCAGCCAAGTATGGGATAACTCCCCACGGGAGGAGTATAGCCTCAGGGAAGCTAGTATGGATGATGATGGGAGTGATGGTGTGAGCGTCCCAGTACTAATGGTGCTAGTGCGGCGATGAAACACAGAGACGTGTGGTTGCAGTTTCCAATGCTTTACTCACAGTTCTTTACTGGTCCTAGTCACCTCGGTACAGGCGGTGACTGCCCAAGCCGTGCTGCGTCCACCAGGCAAGGGGCTCGACCAACTCCCAGGCAATTCCAGAGCGTGGCACAGGGCTCCCTTCTCTTCCTTTCTCTGGCCGTGCCCCACCAGTGACTCTACGTTTGTCCGGCTGCCTCGGGCCTTCTCTGGGCACGCTGATCTCTGCGTCCCTGACCCTATATGGTGTGCCTTCCTGGTAGGTGTAGTGAGGGGTCGCACCGAGATATAGTCACGACCGCCGGTCTTTGGCTGAGGATTTGCCGCCTCCACCAATTTGGGATCCGGTACCCTGTTCTGCCAACCCGTCACCCGCAATCTCCTGGGCCTATGGGGTTCCTTCTTCCTTCGGGTCTCTGGGCCTCTCTTAATGTGCTGTTCCTTATCTCCTTTCTGTTCCAGTTCCAGTTCCTACTTCTCCTTCTCCTCTCAGGCTCCGGCCTCTTCTCTAGGCCTGCCTCTGGAGCAGCACCCAGCCTGAGCTGCTGCTCCCTGTCTGCTCTCCTCACAGACTGCACTGAACTGGACCCAGAACTAAGATGGTGCCCACCTGACGCGCCCCTGGGCCTGTGTCGCGCTGCGTTGCGCACGCGGGAGCTTACCCGGAGCCGGATCTCTTGAGGGTTGTAGTCTCGTGGCGGTGACCCGGTCCGTGCCCAGGGAGTCAAACTGGACGGCAGTAGATGTAGTACGACTACGCCACCCGTTGAATGCAGCTTATGGAGCTGCCGCTGCAGGACAGTCCGCTGAGGCCGGTGGATGGATGGTGCAGCGGGGATGGTATAACCCCCAACGGGAGGGGTATGGCCTCAGGGCAGCCGACGTGGATGATGGGGGTAGCAGGAACCACTCAGAGACGGTGCGGTGTAATTCAGGGTCTTTACTGGTAACAACGATAGACCCTCCCGGAGTACTTGCTAGCGAACGGGGCCTGGTCAGTCCTTGAGCAGATGGGATCTCCCCTGGCCAGGCGGAGTTGTAGGCCTCCCAAACTGACTGTACTCTTCTGGCTACCTTGCTAGAAGCGGATATAAGTAGCCCACGTCCCTGAGTGTACCGTGTGGTGCTCACCCGTATGGCCGGTGACTCGGGGCCTTCTAATGGCTTCCGCTCCACGATGGCGGTGCTGGTCCCACGCGTGTGACCGTGCCTTCGGGCTTCTTGGCCAGAGGACCTGAAATCCCCTGCCTGACGGATTCTGCTGCTGGGTAGGAATTAGTCCCCACAGCCTCGGACTCCGGGTCCGGTAAGAAATCTTCTCAGTCAGGGCGAGCTCTGCAGCTGCCAGCCCCTGACTCGTAGTAGTATTGCTCCCACTGAGCTTCTGCTGTTTCTTCCTGTGACTGTTTCTTGTCTCTACTCTCCTTGACTGCTCACCCTGCTTCAGCCCCGGGTTTATATAGGGTAAGTTCTTCCCCTCCCAAGACTGGGCAGAAGGTGTGGCATGCACAGGATCCCTGACCAAAGGACCTCCCACCTGCTCTCAGACATAATATCTCTATCACTGTGGCAACCAGACGCCTGGGGTGTCACATTCCCCCCTAGTGAAATTTAGTACTCCGGGACTAAACATATTTTAGAAAAACATAACAAGATATAACAATAACAATACAATAAAGAAACACATAAAGGTGGTCACGGCATGTCCGTAACCGGGTGCAGTCTTTGAAGAAAGCAAGGTGTCCATTTCACCAAAACAGGGAGACGTAACCAGGTAGGGGTCTGTCCTACCCCGAGTCCTTAACAGTCTCTAGTCCATCCTGGGTTACGCTCCAACTATGTACAAGGATTCCCGGTAAATCCACCAAGGATTCCTAAAAATAACTGGAAACACAAAATTATACACAAGCAACAATACACAGATAAACATAAATAAAACAATTTATACACTTCAAATCCTCCAGCGTGCGGGTAACTGGCCTCTAGTGGCCCTAGTGGACCTACGGAGCTGACTGTCTGGCCCTGAACTACAGGGTGTAGGAGCTGTCAAGGGTAAACTGGGCAGCTGTCTACCGGCTCTTTGTCTCACTAGGGGTACGGCAGGCTCACTATAAGCAGAGGGTTGATCCTCCTGTTCTGCTTGTGTGGAGTCTTCTGCCTCCTGGACCGGCTGTTCTTCCAGCTCTACCTGTTGCTCCGTAGGTGCTTGGGATGCTGGTTGGAGGAAGGTGAGTACGGGTACCACAACTGCACCATTGACTTGAGTCCAAGACCGAGGGAAGTCCCCGAGCACAGTACTAACCATATCTTCCCTTTCCTCTACGGGTCGATGGTCTTCTTGTTCCTCTTCAGGGTTCCTCAGTTGTTCGGGACACTTCTTCAGGTGGTCCCGGGATACAATGGCTGTGGTTTCCCCTCCGTCTTTACTGATGGTACAAACCTTCGGGTTCTCGTGGCTTGAGGGCAGTACGGTGTACGGGTCCTTCTCCCACTGGTCATCCAACTTGTGGAGCCGTCTCTTCCTCTTCAAGACCTGCTCTCCAGGTACCAGGGGAACAGCGGGAGCATACTGGTTGTAAGTTTTCTCTTGTCTTTCCCTAGCCTGACAGAGACTTCGCTCCACGCTCTCCTGTACTCTCCGGTACTGCTGCTGCCTCTCTGTGTCCCATTCTGTTTCTGGTGAAGTGTCCTCGGGTGTCAGGACTCCCATTTCCAGGTCAACAGGTAACTTACCAGGTCTTGCCCTCATTAGGTAAGCCGGGGTACAGTTGGTGGAACCTACCGGGATGTGGTTGTATAGGTCCACCAGATCGGGCAACTTCTCAGGCCACAGACTGCGTTCTTCCAGGGGCAACGTTTTTAGAAGATCCATTACCACCTGGTTCATTTTCTCACAAAGTCCATTAGTTTGCGGATGGTAGGGTGTCGTCCTTATCTTCCGGCAGCCATACAGATTGCAGAATTCCTGGAAGACCTCCGCTTCAAAGGCAGGTCCCTGGTCCGTCAGCACTTGGTCCGGGTACCCGTGTGGACGGCAAAAGTGCTGCTGGAAGGCTCTAGCTGCTGTTTGAGCCGTTAAGTCCTTGACGGGGACGACAACCAGAAACCGGGAGTAATGATCCACGATGGTTAACGCGTAGACGTAGCCACTTCTGCTTGGGGTCAGTTTTACATGATCCAAGGCTACCAGTTCCAACGGTTGCCGGGTGACGATGGACTGCAGGGGAGTCTTCTGGCTGGCACGGTCCTTCCTTCTCAGGCTGCACGGGCCACAGTCTCTGCACCACTTCTCGATGGTTCCCCTCATGCCTACCCAGTGGAACCGCTCGCGCAGCAGGAACTCCAGCTTCTTCCACCCGAAGTGTCCAGCTCCGTCGTGGTATGCCTCCATCACCATGGCTGCGTCTCTTCGTGGCACCACTACTTGCCAGAGTAATTCATGCGTCCGGGAGTTAACCATTCTGCGGCACAACTTCCCTTTGTAAAGGAACAGTCGACTCTTCTCTGCCCATAGTTGTTTGGCTTCCTCCGGAGCGTCTGGTTCAAGGCGAGCCTCCGGCCGAGTCAGCATCTCCTTCACCAGTCGGACGGCAGGGTCGCTGTCTTGCGTTTCCGCCCAGTTGTAGTGGGGTAAGGGGTTCAACGTAGCAGCCTGCTTACTCCTTACCCGGTGGGAATACTGGATAGTCCCATGACGGTGGAATGCAGGGAGTTCAACTTCTTCCAGTCCCTCCGGATCTTCTCCTCCGTCCGGCAGGTTGGGCATCCTGGACAGGGCGTCCGCGTTGGTATTGGAGCGTCCTGCCCGGTATTTGATTGTGAACTCGTAGTTGGACAGACGGGCCATCCACCTCTGCTCCAGGGCACCGAGTCTTGCCGTGTCCAGGTGTGTCAACGGGTTGTTATCCGTGTACACGGTGAACCGGGAAGAAGCGAGGTAATGCTTAAAGCGCTCGGTGACTGCCCATACTACGGCCAGGAACTCTAACTTAAATGAGCTGTAATTCTCAGGGTTCCTTTCGGTGGGTCGCAGTTTTCGGCTGGCGTAGGCAATTACTCGTTCCTTCCCCTGCTGGATCTGGGACAGTACGGCTCCTAGCCCGATGTTACTGGCGTCGGTGTAGAGGATAAAGGGCTGGCTATAATCCGGGTACGCCAGGATTTCGTCCCCCGTGAGGGCCATCTTCAGCTGGCGGAAGGACTCTTCTTCCAGCTCCTCCCATTTGAAGGGCGGCTTCTGGTTCTTGGCCTTCCGGGACTGGCCTATCAGGAGGTCCTGCATAGGTGCTGCCTTTTTGGTGAAACCGGGAATAAACCTTCGGTAGTAGCCTACCAACCCGAGGAACTGCCGCACTTCTTTTACGCTGGAGGGGCTTGGCCATTCCTTAATTGCGGTGATCTTATCAGGGTCGGGAGCCACTCCGTCAGCGCTCACCACGTGTCCCAGGTACTGCACCTTTGGTTTCAGGAGGTGACACTTGGAGGGTTTCACCTTTAGGCCGTAACTTGCCAGAGCTTCGAACACTTCCGCCAGGTGTTTCAGGTGGTCCTCATACGTCTTGGAATATACGATGACATCGTCCAGGTACAACAGGACCGTCTCGAAGTTTCTGTGGCCCAGACAACACTCCATTAGTCGTTGGAAGGTTCCCGGTGCGTTGCAGAGTCCGAACGGCATGCAGGTGAACTCGCTAAGTCCCATCGGGGTGGTGAATGCGGTCTTCTCCCGGTCCGCCTCTGCTACAGGAACCTGCCAGTACCCGCTAGTGAGATCCAAGGTAGAGAAGAAGTTAGCAGATCTTAAAGCAGCCAATGACTCCTCTATCCTTGGTAAGGGGTACGCATCCTTGTGTGTGATACGATTGATTTTCCGGTAATCTACACACATCCTCATGGTGTTGTCTTTCTTTCGGACTAAGACTAGTGGAGCTGCCCAGGGGCTACAGCTATCCCTGATCACCCCAGCCTCCTTCATGTCTCTAAGCATCCCCTTGGCGTGTTGGTAGTGGGCAGGGGGTACGGGTCGATACCTCTCTTTTATAGGAGGATGGTCTCCCGTGGGGATGTGGTGTTCTACCCCCTTGACTCGCCTGAAGTCTAACGGGTGTTTACTAAACACTCTCTCGTACTCTTGAACCACCCGATAGACTCCCTGTTTCTGATGTGAGGGAGTGGAGTCAGTACCCAAATGTAGTTGCTGACACCAGTCCTCCTTTGTTTTCTTAGAGCCATTACCTTCCTCCGGGTGAGATGGAGGCAAGGGTTCCACAGATTGTATAGCATTTTGGTTAATGGTATATAATTTGGCTAGCGTGGCATACCGGGGCAGGTACACTTCCCTCTTCCCGATATTGATTATGCGAACGGGCACCCTCCCATGGCGTACATTAACCACCCCCCGTGCTGTCAAGATGGTGGGCCTACTGTCTGAGTAAACTGGTTCTACCATTGCCTGGTAATCTCTACCTCTCAGACCAATAGCTGCCCGGCACCAAATCATCATTTCACTTTTTGGGGGCATGGCAATAGGAAAAGGGTCACACATTCTTACGCTACCAATCTCACCGCCGGAGAGTTCCACCTGTTGCCGTCGCATCAGTGCCCGGATCTCTTTCTGGAGCACCCGCTGCTCGCCGGAGCTGGCGTTCTTGGCAACCTGCTGTAAAAGGAAAATCACCTCTGCAAGACAATTTTCAATTACATTAGTTCCTAGAGTTATTTTTGGGTGACTCTCATGTTTGTCAATATCTACAATGATCAGTCCCTGTGCTGCCAGTTCGACTCTACCGATTTTGATGGTCACCTCTTTAAATCCGATCTGTGGCACGGGCTGGCCATTGCTGGCGATGATACTCAAGTCGTCGTCAGGGTAGCGGGTAATATCCGAGTCATTCCAGTACTGCTTAAAGAGCACGTACGGGATGGTGGTGACCTGTGACCCGGTGTCCAGTAGGGCACTCATGGGAATGCCATCCAGTACCACAGGCAAGACTGGACGTCCTCCCACATATCTGTCGCGCCAGTTCGATGGGCCTGGTGATCTTTTTCCTGGGGGTTGGCCCTCTACCCCAGGTTGTGCCCGTTTAAAGAACAGTACCTTGCCATATGTCCAGGTTGATTGCAGCGGCGGCAGATGGGTCGTCCGTCCTCGCTGTATCGGTCACTGGGTCTTCCTCTGGCCGGTGGGGTCCTCCTTGGTCGACGCCACGGGATGTCCTCCGGTCCGGATGCCAGCTGGATCTTCCCTGGGGTGGAAGCCTGTAAAGACTGCACAGTTTGGGTTAGCGCAGCAACGCTCTTAGCTAGCTCTTGGACCTGATGGTGTAGGTCTGGAGCCGGGTCATTGTCCAAAGCCTGCGCATCAGCTCCCACAGGCCCTGCCGACAAGGGCGCCGCCTCCTGGTGGTAAGTGATAGCAGGGCGCTTGTGGGTCACAACGCCACCCGGTGCCGGTTCTCGGAGCACCCGGATGGCTCTGTCCTTGAACTGTGCAAAGCCCAGATGGGGATCCTGTAAGGCCATTGCCCGCAACTGGGTTCGGTGGGTATTACAATACAGTCCCTCTATAAACTGTTCGGTCAACAGCCTGTCCTCGTTTCCCACTCCATCAGGGTCGGTCTGCTTAATGGCCCTCAGGGCCTCTTGTAGGTTTAGTGCATAGTCCCTTATACTCTCATGCGCTCGCTGCTTGCACCCGTAAAATCTAAGCTTAATCTCGGCTGAGGTGCGGGTATCAAAGGTGTCCTTCAGCCGGGTTAGTATCCCTGCGACAGTCTTCCTCCCAGGTGGCCAGGATTTTACTTCCCTTTTGGCTGCCCCGGTTAGTTGGGCCACCAGGATGCTCACTTTTTGCTCTTCTGTGAGGGGGTACTCCTGGAAGAGGCTATCCAGCTTTTCTCTAAAGTCATGCAGGGTATGTGACTCCCCTGAGTACTGGGGTAGCCAAGCTGCTCCCGGGATATAGGGCATGGTGAAGGGCATAACTGCAGCAGCGGTAGCGCTGGCGGGGGTTGAGGCAGTGAAGCTCTCCTCCGTATCCGACATCTTCCTCCCCCCTAGTGGACCGTGGCCTACCTTGCGATGATCCTCTTCCGTAGGCCGCGGCTCCGCAGTGGATCGTCAGGGTTGAGGACCTTCCGTCGCGCTCCTGTGACGTCGGCGTCTGCTGGGCTCCTTCCAGGACCTTACGCAACGTCCGGACGTGAGGCGGGGCTTCAGTTCTCGCGCGCTTTCGGAGTCCACGCCCCTCTTCTTCCCGCGCGGCGTCCTCAAGATGGCGTCCAATGGCGGGAAAACTCCACGGATGGCGGGAAGAAGGCAGAAGATGGCGCCGGATGGCGGGAAACTTCACCGATGGTGGGAAGAAGGCTGAAGATGGCGCCGGATGGCGGGAATCTTCACCACAGGTAAGTTTGAAAAGTCTCTTTTTCAGGCACGCAGTACCCGGTGGTTGCGGGCACGAAATCCTGCCGACTACGCCAAAGTTGACGCGCCCCTGGGCCTGTGTCGCGCTGCGTTGCACACGCGGGAGCTTACCCGGAGCCGGATCTCTTGAGGGTTGTAGTCTCGTGGCGGTGACCCGGTCCGTGCCCAGGGAGTCAAACTGGACGGCAGTAGATGTAGTACGACTACGCCACCCGTTGAATGCAGCTTATGGAGCTGCCGCTGCAGGACAGTCCGCTGAGGCCGGTGGATGGATGGTGCAGCGGGGATGGTATAACCCCCAACGGGAGGGGTATGGCCTCAGGGCAGCCGACGTGGATGATGGGGGTAGCAGGAACCACTCAGAGACGGTGCGGTGTAATTCAGGGTCTTTACTGGTAACAACGATAGACCCTCCCGGAGTACTTGCTAGCGAACGGGGCCTGGTCAGTCCTTGAGCAGATGGGATCTCCCCTGGCCAGGCGGAGTTGTAGGCCTCCCAAACTGACTGTACTCTTCTGGCTACCTTGCTAGAAGCGGATATAAGTAGCCCACGTCCCTGAGTGTACCGTGTGGTGCTCACCCGTATGGCCGGTGACTCGGGGCCTTCTAATGGCTTCCGCTCCACGATGGCGGTGCTGGTCCCACGCGTGTGACCGTGCCTTCGGGCTTCTTGGCCAGAGGACCTGAAATCCCCTGCCTGACGGATTCTGCTGCTGGGTAGGAATTAGTCCCCACAGCCTCGGACTCCGGGTCCGGTAAGAAATCTTCTCAGTCAGGGCGAGCTCTGCAGCTGCCAGCCCCTGACTCGTAGTAGTATTGCTCCCACTGAGCTTCTGCTGTTTCTTCCTGTGACTGTTTCTTGTCTCTACTCTCCTTGACTGCTCACCCTGCTTCAGCCCCGGGTTTATATAGGGTAAGTTCTTCCCCTCCCAAGACTGGGCAGGAGGTGTGGCATGCACAGGATCCCTGACCAAAGGACCTCCCACCTGCTCTCAGACATAATATCTCTATCACTGTGGCAACCAGACCCCTGGGGTGTCACACACCTTATATACTTCCCTCTATGTGTGAGCCCAGGTGACTAGCAACCAATGGGCTCCTACCTATGCCCAGAGACCCACCCCTATCTGCTCCTACACCACTGGGGTTTCCTCCCCCTCCCCACTCCAGCCAGGGACAGAAGCTGTCGTGCCTGCACTTCTGTGGGAGCACCGTTGAGCTGTCCCTCGGAAATGGGGGTGTGTGTGGTGCATGCAGCCTACCGAGTCCTGGTCCACACTCCATCCTTACCCGGGAGTGGAATATCACACCTCTGGTTTGAGGTGCAATACTCCTGTAGCAGCCGAGCCCTCGGGGTGCTACAATTGCATCTATGCTTGTTGCTATCAATGTTGTATCGTTTGTGTAAAGATTGTTGATGATTCATCTAGCAATTTTGATTCCTTTTTATTTTTCGGCAAGTCCAGACTTCCTGAAAATAGCTGCTGCATATAAATTGAAGAAAAATGGTGACAGTTGGATTGACCTTGAATTTTCAATCGATAACAACCCCCCCCCCACACACACACACACGAGATTTACTCTACATACATTTATTTAAAAAAACGTACCACTTTCCAACTCATCCAATCTTTCAGGCTGCTATATTTGCCTGGAAAAAACTATCAAAACAAAAACAAACACACAAAAAAGGTTTCAACAAATTTATCTACTTAAAGAATTTTTCGCTTTCTTTCATAGCCTCTCTCTACAAAACATGAATTCCTACCTTCTGGGAAAGTCAGGGGTTAAAGAAAATAAAAGACTTACACGATGGAACAAATTTTGTTCCATTTAAAACCGTCAAAAACAAATTTAATTTAACATCATCAGACTTTTTCCAATATTCAAGTGACGCGCCCCCTGGGCCGTGGGGTACTCGGTGCCGGGACGGTCGTAGGTAGGGGAGATGTCACAGTGGCGGTGACCCGGTCCGTGACCCAGGGCGGTCATTCAATAAGAGGAATATTTACTGGGGATTTATGTACAAAGTTCGTGATGCCACCTGTGGTATGCGGCTATGTGGAGCCGCCGCTGCTGTGCAGAACCTCTGGAGCTGCTATTAGTGCTGCAGGGTTGGTTCAGCTCTCCACAGGTAGAGCTTAGCTCCAGGGCAGTGTAGATGTTATAGGTTGTGCTGGGCGTTCTAGTGCAGGGGTGATGGCACAGATAATAATCACAGAGACGGTGGGTGCAGTCTTCCGAGTTTACTCACAGTTCTTAAGTTCCTCAGGTTACAGGTTCCGGACTACAACCTCCCACGTCATGCTGCGCTCACTCAGGGAGGGGTTCATTCCACCCCCAGATATCTCTGGAGTACTTATCAGGACCCCCTTCTATGTCCTCTCTCTGGCCGTATCCCTGCACCTCATACCAAGTGTCCCAATCCGGTACCTGCGGGCCTTGTCGGGCGACGTCTGTTCCGTCCCCTGTGTCCTCTATAGCTACCTTCTTGGTGAGACTGATATGGACTGTTGGCTGCAGGACTTGAAAAACTGCAGCCTCCGGTTTCTAGTTGAGACATACAGTCTTCCGCTAGTTGAGGGACCGGTCCCCTTTGTGTGGCCTGACCCCTCCATCTCCTGGTAGATTCGGGTGTACTGGTGGCCTCCAGCACTGCCCGTACCCCTGGGGTACCTTCCTTCGTTCCTGGAGCCCTTCCTGCTCCCTCTCCTCTTTCTTCAGTCCTGGGCCTCTCCTCAGGCCCTCTGCCTGAGCACAGCTCCTGCAGAGCCCTGCTCCACTCCTCTCACTGTAGAC
Source organism: Phyllobates terribilis (assembly GCF_046119375.1). Lineage (NCBI taxonomy): Eukaryota > Metazoa > Chordata > Amphibia > Anura > Dendrobatidae > Phyllobates > Phyllobates terribilis. The sequence continues at coordinate 143,051,272 of NW_027362769.1, read as the reverse complement.
TGTTCTCACTCACTGCTCACTGTTCTGATCTCACTAAACAAGATGGCTTCTCTATTTATACCTTCCTCCCATGTGCTCCCCCAAGCTACTTCCTCCACCCACACCCACTACATAGCACCTCTCCTCAGCTAGGGACCCGGGACTGTGCTCTCCCTTAGGAGCAATCTCGCCCTACCCCCACTGCGGGTATGTGTTGGATGCAGGTGTTAGGGTCCCAAGCTGTACTCCTTCCTTAACTGAGAGTGAGATACCACACCCCTGGGTGAGATGCAGTACCTCTGTGGCGACCGAACCTTCAGGGGTGCCACATACCCCCCTGGTAAAACACAGCACATCCGCGGGCTGGAATAGAGTAAAACACAGGGTATTTCAGACATGCAAATTTTACATACATAACATATAAGATCATAAACATAACATCTTTTCTTCCCTTTATGGGAGGCACTTTTTCTTGAACGTTACTGGTTTCTTTATCAAAACATTATGAGACTTTTTAAAGAACATTTTTCTTTTCACTTATAAAACATTTCTTCACATAAAACATTTTTCATATAAAACATTTTTCAACAGGTCACACCACGATCTGCAACCGGGTGTCCATTCTTTTTAACAAGGTGCTACTTGGTGAACATGAGGGACCCACCCGAAAACCCTCAATGTAGGCCCTGGGCGTGGCTGCAGGGCATGGATGATCCAGGTGTTGGACCACGTCTTCGGCCACGTCAAAAGGGTTTTTGTTCTGAGGTCAGCTTTGTATATATAAAACCAATAAGGGGCACTTAAGAAGTGCAACTATTTACAATGGAGAGTTTTTGGCTGCTCACAGTCCTCAGCCTACAAGTTCTGGTACCCTTACCGGGTAATCAAATAAACACACACATAAATTAGTCAAACTTGCAGTGTCCCTGCCATACCTTTCCAGGTAACTATATACAAGCAGCTTTTAGAGCAAACAGTTTAGCAACGAGGTTCCCTCCGGGGAGGAAATTCCTGATTTTTGCAGGCTGACCCAGCCGGGTCTTCAGCCTGGGGCTGCAGGGGCATGTCTCTTTTGTTTGCCACTCGATATACTTGAAGGGCATACCATCCGCGCTCACCCTTGTGATGGGTAAATGTGACGTAGTCACCTGGATAGAGGTTTCGGCCGGGATGCCCCTGTTGGAGGTTGGATTCTACAACCCGCCGGTTCACGAACACATCTCTGTCGGTGTGCGGTTCCCTCACAAAGCCCCACCCCAAGTCTAGATCAAACTTGACTACGATCCCCTCCAGACAGGGACTAGAGGTGGTAGCTCTTGCTTGGTGGGCCCGGGTTTTGGCCGCCACGTTCCGGGCCTCCATCCATTCCCACCGCACCTGTCGGTCATGACGTTCCCGCTGCAGCTGCAGGAGCTCCCTCCTGCAGTGCTCTTCCCTCCGGAGGGCCTGGGCCTGTGTCTCCCACGGGAACCCCATGAGGCTCCCTTCCCGGTTATCCCACCGTAACTCTTCTCCTCCTGGGCAGGTAACCGGGGGTGCAGGCACAGGTGCTTGCGGGGGTCCTTGCTGGTCCTCATATCGGGCGGACCAGTCGTAGGTGGTATTTCCATAGACCCACTCGGGTGCGGGGGCAGGTGGCTCCGGTAGGGGGCCCAGGAGCAGGTCGGCGGAGCAAGCGCCCGGGTACGGGGTTTCCATCAGGGGGTCTGGGAGACAGTCAGTAACGCAGGTGCCTGGGATGGGAGATTCCGCCTGGAGACCGGGGAGCAGATGGGCAGAGCAGGCGCCGGGGGTTGGAGGTTCCGCCAGGGGGCCCAGGGGTAGGTCGGTGGAGCAGGCACCCGTGATTGGAGGTTCCGCCGGGGAGCCCAGGAGCAGGCTAGCACTCTCAGCGCCCGGGACAGGGAGTCTCTCCTTACCTGCTCCCGCGGCCGCGCTTGTGCTGTCCTCTGCTTCCTGGCTCCGTTCAGGTTCCTCCGGGGCTGGGGCGCTGCTTGTGGAGTGCAGCGCTGGCTGCTGCCGGATCATCAGCTTCTCCAGCAGCTCCTTTTTCCAGCCGGCGATGGCGTTCTGCTGGGCCCTCTCCATCCTCCGGCCCAGCTCCTGGATTTCCACCTGGAGGAATTCAGTATCCTCCAGGGATTGCTCTGCCATGGCCTCCTCCAAGGTAAGAGGCCTTGCCGCCTGTTGCAGACCACGGATGGGAGCTGGCTCCTGACTCTCCATCTTGCCCTCCGGGTGCGGTCTGTCTGGACTCCTGGAGACTCCGCCCTGTCTCCCAGGTTTCTTCTCTCCTCTCCCCTTTCGGGGGCGGTTCCATGGCAACTTGCTGTCGGCCACACCTTGGGGAGGTCCCCCCAGCTTGATAGACACATCCACATACATGGTCACTGTTGCTCGGGGCGGGCCTCGCTTTTGGCGCCACTCTGGAACCCGGCCCATGATGGGAGGCAGTTTCTGGTTGTCTTTTGGCTCGCACATAATGGCGCCCGTTCTTCTGGGGCGGGCGCCACATTCAGTATAAAACACAGTCTCTAGGCGCACAATACCCGGTGATAACGGGTGGGCTCATATCCTGTTCGTGACGCCAAAGATGACGCGCCCCCTGGGCCGTGGGGTACTCGGTGCCGGGCCGGTCGTCGGTAGGGGAGATGTCACAGTGGCGGTGACTTGGTCCGTGACCCAGGGCGGTCATTGAATAAGGGGAATATTTACTGGGGATTTATGTACAAAGTTCGTGACGCCACCTGTGGTATGCAGCTATGTGGAGCCGCCGCTGCTGTGCAGAACCTCTGGAGCTGCTATTAGTGCAACAGGGTTGGTTCAGCTCTTCACAGGTAGAGCTTAGCTCCAGGGCAGTGTAGATGTTAGTGGTTGTGCTGAGCGTTGTAGTGCAGGGGTGATGGCACAGATAATAATCACAGAGACGGTGGGGTGCAGTCTTCCAAGTTTACTCACAGTTCTTAAGTTCCTCAGGTTACAGGTTCCGGACTACAACCTCCCACGTCGTGCTGCACTCACTCAGGGAGGGGTTCAGTCCACCCCCAGATATCTCCGGAGTACTTAACGGGACCCCCTTCTGTGTCCTCTCTCTGGCCGTCTCCCTGCACCTCATACCAAGTGTCCCAATCCGGTACCTGTGGGCCTTGTCGGGCGACGTCTGTTCCATCCCCTGGGTCCTCTATAGATACCTTCTTGGTGAGACTGATATGGACTGTTGGCTGCAGGACTTGAAATACTGCAGCCTCCGGTTTCTAGTCAAGACATACAGTCTTCCGCTAGTTGAGGGACCGGTCCCCTTTGTGTGGCCTGACCCCTCCACCTGCTGGTAGATTCGGGCATACGGGTGGCCTCCAGCACTGCCTGTACCCCTGGAGTCCCTTCCTCCGTTCCTGGAGCCCTTCCTGCTCCCTCTCCTCTTTCATCAGTCCTGGGCCTCTCCTCAGGCCCTCTGCCTGAGCACAGCTCCTGCAGAGCCCTGCTCCCCTCCTCTCACTGTAGACTGTTCTCACTCACTGCTCACTGTTCTGATCTCACTAAACAAGATGGCTTCTCTATTTATACCTTCCTCCCATGTTCTCCCCCAAGCTACTTCCTCCACCCACACCCACTACATAGCACCTCCCCTCAGCTAGGGACCCTGGACTGTGCTCTCCCTTAGGAGCAATCTCGCCCTACCCCCACTGCGGGTATGTGTTGGATGCAGGTGTTAGGGTCCCAAGCTGTACTCCTTTCTTAACGGAGAGTGAGATACCACACACCTGGGTGAGATGCAGTACCTCTGTGGCGACCGACCCCTCAGGGGCGCCACACAAGCATGAAAGAATTTATCCACAAATTTCTCATAAATAAACCGTCAATTTCAGAATCAGCATCAAACCTTATCTGCAATTATAACCATACAATTTTCTGGAGTTTAAAAAATATATACAATGGGTTTAACAACGACTCACAATTTACAAAAAACTCATTATGATAAAGTGGGAAACTGACCTAAAGGACTCCTTTCATATTGAACAATGGGAGAATGCATTAGCATTTACATACACGTCTAATATTTCGATGCCTCTTCAGGAATCGTATTATAAACTGCTATCAAGGTGGTACTATACGTCAACTAGGCTTTTTCACATTAACCCCAATAACTCCCCCTTGTACTGCAGAAATTGTGGCCAAAGGGATAACATTTTACATTTATTTTGGAGCTGTCCCAAGATTCAAAAATTATTGGCAGAAACATTCAATCTAGTTAACAGCTTTATGAGCAAGTCTATAGTCATTTCTCCTCGAATGGCCCTCCTCTCAATTGGTATGGAAGCTTTTAGCTCATCAGAAAGACTCATCTTAATTCATATTTTTTTAGTCGTTAAAAACGCAATAGCATTTCACTGGAAAAATCCGGCTATACCTTTATCAACAGATATTTTAGAAAGAATAAATCTACATAGGTCATACGAAAAAAGATTCGCTACTATTAATAATTGCTTTGACAACATTTTCAAAAAAATGGGACAAATGTTAAATTTCCATATTAGAGGTGTGAGCTTAGAATAACCACATTCTGTACTCTATAAAAGCTAATACCTGCAACATGTCAATGAATGTTTTGTTTGTTATATTAAGTGTAACATTATATTGTTATATTTTTGCTTGTTTCAAGTTCTTCCCCCTGATTTCCTTCCCCCCCTATTGTCCCACCTCATACCACTTTGATTTCCCTATACCCTTACTCTCCTTCCTTCCCCCTTATTCTGATTAAAAATGTTTCAATAAAAATTATTGAAAAAGAAAAATGGTGACAGGATGCCGCCTTGTCTGATGCCTCGCTCTACTTTGTACCATGCCGTGTCACTGTCTTCCGTTTGGACTGTTGCTTCTTGGTAGATATAAAGGTTCGTAATGAGGCTGATCAGGTGGTTTGACAGTCATATCTTTAATTTTATTCCAAATTTTCTGGTGATCAACAAAGTCGAAGGCTTTGATGTAGTTTATGAAGCAAAAACAGATCTCTTTGTTGTATTTCTTGGCCTTTTTTCCGATTATCCATCTAATGTTAGCAATTACATCTCTTGTTCCTTTGCCTTTTCAGAATCCTGCTTGGTCCTCTAGCAGCGCTTTTTCAAAGCAAGCCGTCTTTGTAGCATCTTCAGTGGTATTTTGCTGGCATGAGGTATGAGCGCAATTGTGCGATAGTTTCCACAGTCGGTAGCATCTCCCTTCTTCGGAATAGGAATAAACACCGATCTTTTCCAGTCCTTAGGCCATTTACCAGTTGTCTTTATCTGTTGACATAGGGGTGTGATGACATCAACTGCTGCTTCAGAAGATTTTATTAGCTCTATTGGAATATTGTCACATCCAGAAGCTTTATCGCAGCAACGACTTTGTCTTTCAAGATGTTCGGTTTGCTATCATTTCCAGTCTCAGTTTCTTCCAGTATCAGGCTGCGTGCCCACGTTGCGGATTACAAGCGTTTTTGATGCGGATTTTCTGCAGCGTATACGCTTGTAAAACGCTTGTTAATCCGCACCCCATGGTCCCCAATGAGAATCCGCAAGTTCTATGCCCATGCTGCGGATTTTTCCGCAGCGTTAATGCTGCGTTCAAAAATCCGCAGCATGTTCATTAATTTTGCGTTTCCGCATGCGGAATTGCCTTATTCAATGCATGAAAAAACGCAAGCCAATTCCGCATGTCGAAAACGCGCGATAAACGCGTGCGGAATTCCGCATGCGTTTTTCCGGGAGAGGACATGCGGAAATGAAGCAGAAATTTTCTGCTTCATTTACGCAACGTGGGCACATAGCCTCACTGAGTCTTTCTTGTAAAGGTGATCCGTGTATTCTTTCCCTCTTTCCTTAATCTGTTCTGGCTCAGGTTAGTTTGTTCCCGTTGACGTTTTTCATCATTGCCACTCTTGGTTGAAACTTTTGTGGTATCTCTTTGATCTTTTGGTATGCCTTCCTGATCCTGCTCTTCAGATGTTCATTTTCTATCTCTATACATATATTTTGGTAATAAAGTTCTTTGTCTGCTCGATTAGCTCTCTTTAGTCTTTTACTGTTGTTTGCTTCCTGCTTGTTACCTTTTGCCATTCGTCTTTCTTCAATGATCTTTAGGATCTCTTCTGTTAACCATTGTTGCAGGGGGTCACTTTTGCCTCTTGTTTATTGTCTTTCTGGCTTCATTACTAATAATAGTCTTTATATGTGTCCATAATTCCTCAGACTTTCTTTCATCCATGTCCAGAAATATAAATCAGTTGTGCAGCCAGTTCCAAAAAATTTCAGGTATGTTGGTCAAATCGAAGTTGGAAATGGCCTGTTGTCTAGTCCGTTTGCGCACCTTGACTAATATTTGCTGTCAAAAGTTCATCAACAGTTCCACGGTCAGCTCCTTGCCTTGTTTTCGTGGTAATGGTCGACGACCTACATCTTTAGCAAACACATATGTAGTCAATCTGATTCTTATAGGACCCATTCGATGATGACCATGTGTACAGTCTCTATTTGTGATTTTGGAAGAAGCTGTTCTTGATGGACAGTTGAATTGTCGTTAGCTTGATGATAATTCAGAGTTGGGGCCAGTCAATAGCGCAAAGGAGAAAGAGAGAGGGGAATGCAGCACTGAGGAGAAGCAAGTGCTTCTGGGAAATGTAATTTTAACAGATAAGAATAGGACTGCCTATTCACATAAAAAAGACAAACATGTACAAGAAAGAAAGTGTGTTAGTCTGTATATTAAAAATAAGTATGCATTGACTGTGCCTTACACAAAAAAATAAAGATATTCTGGGATTAGCCATTTAACTCAAAAATAGCAGAATCAAATCACGCTGCTATCATTTTCAGGGAGAAATTACATAAAGTTATTTTTCTGGATCAGAGTGGGGTATTAGGGATATTTTTGTTTCTTTGTTTTTCAGTCTCTATTATGTATTTTACATCATGCTTTCATAGTTCTTGCCTCAGAAACTTGTTTTCTACTTTCAGTCTAATCAGACAAAATGAAAACTTTGAAAACCTTGTTAAAAAGTTCCCTGAGCATTAAAAACAGTCTTTTGTCAGAGGTTGGAGACCGGAAGAAGAGTATATTGGATGTGTATGAAATGGCGTATCTTTTTATCTTTGGTAGAAAAATATATTGATCTATCCTTGGTGCACCTTCCTACTCATATCTTTTGCTAATTTGGACCTGTATTTTACATGCTTTGTGCATTGCACTTTTAAGTCATTGGTTCTTTTAGAGGGAAAAACAGGCTTCTTAGTTTGTTTTTTTGCAATTTACACATATTAGGAGAAGGTTGTTTCCCTGGTAACTATTAGCTTCATGGAAAAGCTTTTACTTCATTTGTTAAGATAAATTACCTGTGTTATTCCAAAACACCAAAAGTTCCCGGAATATACTTTTAGATCAATATTGCAGTTAAAAAGATATTTGTTTTGCAAAGCTTAACGGCAGTAGATACGCATTCTAGATACTTTATATGGACAAAAGAATTGGGACACACACATTAATCACTGAATGCAGGTTTTTCATTCAGTCCCTTTTCCACAAGTGTATGAAATCCATGCCATGCCGTCCACCTTTATTAATATTTATGAAAGAAGTCTTTTTCCAAAAGAGCTCACCGATACAAGTGCAGTCCTGTACTAGCAGCCATCATTGCAACAAGTCAATTTGTGAACTTTATTCCCTTCTAAATATTCCCCCATGACCTGTTAGTAGTGATGGGCAAACCCCTGACTGTTTGGGTCCGGCAGGATCAGCCGAACAGTTACCGTATTTTTCGGACTATTAGACACACCTTTTTCCTCCAAAATTTTGGAGGAACGTAGGGGGTGCGTCTTATAGTCCGACCCAATATACACTGTGTGCAGAATTATTAGGCAAGTTGTATTTTAGAGGATTATTTTTATTATTGATCAACAACTATGTTCTCAATCAACCCAAAAGACTCAAAAATATCCAAGCTTAATATTTTTGGAAGTTGGAGTGGTTTTTTTTTTAGATTTGTCTATCTTAGGAGGATATCTGTTTGTGCAGGTAACTATTACTGTGCCGAATTATTAGGCAACTTAATAAAAACCAAATATAATCCCATCTCACTTGCTTATTTTCACCAGGTAAACCAATATCAGTGCACAAAATATAGAAATAAACATTTCTGACATGTAAAAAAAAAAAAAAAAATAGTGATCAGTATAGCCACCTTTCTTTATGATGAAACTCAACAGCCTTCCATCCATAGATTCTCTCAGTTGCTTGATCTGTTTTCGATCAACATTGCGTGCAGCAGCCACCACAGCCTCTCAGACACTGTTCCGAGAGGTGTACTGTTTTCCCTCCCTGTAGAACTCACATTTTATGATGGACCACAGGTTCTCTATGGGGTTCAGATCAGGTGAACAAGGGGGCCATGTCATTATTTTTTCTTCTTTTAGACCTTTACTGGCCAGCCACGCTGTGGAGTAGTTGGATGCATGTGATGGCGCATTGTCCTGCATGAAAATCATGTTTTTCTTGAACGATACCAACTTCTTCCTGTACCACTGCTTGACGAAGTTGTCTTCCAGAAACTGGCAGTAGGTCTGGGAGTTGAGCTTCACTCCATCCTCAACCTGAAAAGGTCCCACAAGTTCATCTTTGATGATACCAGCCCATACCAGTACCCCACCTCCACCTTTCTGGCGTCTGAGTCGGAGTGGAGCTCTCTGCCCTTTCCAGATCCAGCCTCTGGCCCATCCATCTGGCCCATCAAGAGTCACTCTCATTTTATCAGTCTATAAAACCTTTGAAAAATCAGTCTTAAGATATTTCTTGGCCCATTCTTGACGTTTTATCTTATGTTTCTTGTTCAAAGGTGGTCGTTTTTCAGCCTTCCTTACCTTGGCCATGTCCCTGAGTATCGCACACCTTGTGCTTTTTGATACTCCAGTAACGTTGCAGCTCTGAAATATGGCAAAACTGGTGGCGAATGGCATCTTGGCAGCTTCATGCTTGATTATCCTCAATTCATGGGCAGTTATTTTGCGCCTTTTTTGGCCAACACGCTTCTTGCGACCCTGTTGGCTATTTGCCATGAAACGCTTGATTGTTCGGTGATCACGCTTCAAAAGTTTGGAAATTTCCAGACTGCTGCATCCCTCTGCAAGACATCTCACAATTTTGGACTTTTCAGAGCCCGTCAAATCTCTCTTCTGACCCATTTTGCCAAAGGAAAGTAAGTTGCCTAATAATTAAGCACACCTTATATAGGGTGTTGATGTCATTAGTCAACACCCCTCCTCATTACAGAGATGCACATCACCAGATTTACTTAATTGGTAGTTGGCTCTCAAGCCTATGCAGCTTGGAGTAGGACAACATGTATAAAAAGTATCATGTGATCAAAATACTCATTTGCCTAATAATTCAGCACACAGTGTACATACTGTGGCTGTGGATGGTGGGAGGCGCTGGGAGGGGCAGCAGCGGGGGATGAGCGGGACACAGGAGGCGGCAGCCGCCTGCTGCAGCCTACGCTGTGTCCGCTGCTAAAGAAAATGAATATTCCCTGCTCCCCACGCCCATGGGCGTGGAGAGCAATGAATATTCATTTTCCTTAATAGCGCGCATGCTGTAAAGCATCACGGCTACTGCTGCGGTTGGTGGTCTGTGTGCCCGCTATTACAGCTCATGAATATTCACCACAACCCACTCCCATGGGGTTGTAGTAAATATTCATGATCTTTAATAGCGGGCACACTGACCTCCGAGCGCAGCAGGAGCCTCACTGCAGGTACAGTGTGCGCGCTATTGAAAAGAGTGAATGTGCATGGGGAGCAGTGACTGTTCCGGCACAGCACTTCACTGTGTGAGGGTGCATGGCAGGGATGCCATGCGGGGCTCACACAGTGAGTGTCGGCAGCAGAGTGGGACGCAGCGCTGGAGGAGAGAGGAGACGAGTATGATTGTTTATTTTTTTGTGGGCAGCGTGATGGGAATCAGGGGTGCCATACATACCAGGATGGAGGGGTGCCAAGCATACCAACTGTAACGGGTCTGGAAGGCGGAACCTCTGGGCTACAATACAAGGGGGCGGTCCTTGTAAAGGAGCGGGTGGCGACCAGGCAGGTAGTCACAGGAGGTGACCAGGACAGTCTCTGGGTGTACGGGCAGGAGGACACGGCAAGTGATCGGGGCAGTCTCTGGATAAAGGGTAGGTACGACCTGTGATGGCTGAACCTCCAGGTAGGCTAGCAAGGCAGATGAAGAATGTGTGCTCCCAGGTGAGCAAGCGAGAGTCTCTGGAATAGCAGGTGGTCACAGCACGAGACAGCGGAGCCTCCGGGCAGGCAAGCAGGCAGGTAGCGGAGAAGCGCTCCCAGGTGAGCGGGCAAGAGTCTGGAGTAGCTGGTGGTCACAGCACGTGACAGCGGAGCCTCCGGGCTGGCAAGCAGGCTGGTAACGGAGAAGCGCTCCCAGGTGAGCGGGCAAGCTGGTCCATAGACAGACTGACCGGAGTTGTAAGGCAGACCGTCGGACCTCAGGCAAGCAGGCAGGTAGCTGAGGTGCGCTCCCAGGTGAGCGGGCAGGCTGGTCCTTAGACAGACTGACAGGAGTAGTAAGGCAGACCGTCGGACCTCAGGCTAGCAGACAGGTAGCAAGTAATCAGGCAGGAATCTGACAGGTAACTGGCAGGTAACTGGCAACGGGACCTGAGGGCTGAAGCACAGGTGAGACACAGGTGCAAACAACATTGCTCGGGCACCTCCATTTTGGAGGAGGTGCCTTATATATGATGAAGTCCTCCGGCCATTGGCCGGGGACTCCTTAGGACGGCGCGCGCGGCCCCTTTAAGAGGAGGGGAGCGCGCGCGCGCCCTAAGCACCGGGGCCGGGAAGGAGCGCGCGCTGAGAGCAGAGCGGGAGGAGGACGCCGGGAAGGAGCGCGCGCTGACAGCAGAGCGGGAGAGGGACGCCGGGCACGGGGCAGAGCGGTGAGGGGAGCAGCGTCCCTGCCTAACAGAGGGCAGGGACGCCGGCACTACACCAGGAACAGGGGTGCCATGCATACCAGGATGGGGGAATCAAGGGGTGCCATGCATACCAGGATGGAGGATATTAGCAGAATTGGGGGACATTACCTCAATACCAGTGTCAGCAGCAGACCCCCCTCCCCCATAACAGTGCATCATGACCACATTTTTTGCTTACATTTTTTTTTTCTATTTTCCTCCTCTCAAACCTAGGTGCGTCTTATGGTTCGGTGTGTCTTAAAGTCCAAAAAATACAGTAATTAAAAGTTCATGTTCAGGTACCAGAACAGTACCCGAACCCAAACACGGACCCCCATTCACATAAATGGGGGGCCTGAACATCCAGTGTTTGCCACGCTGTCATGTGCATGACAGAGTGGCAAACACTGCCTCTAATCGGCGATAAGATCATTACCACTGATCAGAGAGCTGCGGTTCCCAAGCTGTCATCTGACAGCGTGGGAATGAGGGGCCCGAACATCGGGTGTTTGCTACGCTGTCATTTGCATGACAGTGCGGCAAACACTGCCTCTGACCGGTGATAAGATTAAAACCAACGGTCAGAGCGCTGCGATTCCCACACTGTCAGATGACGCAGTGAGCCCGCAGCTGTGACCGGAGGTAAAAATTTTACCTCCAGTCATAGGCGTCGGCAGATGGGACTACTACACTCATTGGCCTATGCCTGCTGTCGCAGATAACAGTGAGAGTTGGCCTGACTGATAGGAGTATTCATCTGTCGGCGCCTGTGCTATAAATATATATATTTTTTTTAAATGACGTGGCTTCCTCTGCACTTTTGATAACCAGCCAGGCAAAACTGATAGCTGCGGACTGCAACCTTCGGCTGTCAGCTTTAGCAAGACTGGTTATCAAGAAGTGAGAAATAAATAATTTAAAAAAACAGCGTGGCGTCCCCCCCCTTTTTTGACAACCAGCCAAGCTAAAGCAGACAGCTGGGGGCTGGTATTCTCAGGCAGGTAAGAAGCCATGGATATTGCCCCCAGCCTCAAAATAGCAGCCTGCAGCCGCCCCAGAAAAGACATTTATTAGATGGGCCAATTCTGGATCTTTACCCAGCTCTTCCCAGTGCCCTGTGGCGGTGGCGAATGGGGTTTGTGGGGATGATGCCACTTTTGTATTATCTGGTGACATCAAGCCCATGGGTTACTAATGGAGAGGTGTGTGAAGAAAATGCAAGGTAATCCCATGTCAATCCCTGTGCATTGCTGGCATGGGGGGTTTTACAGAGCACTACATATGTAAATCCGACACCACTGCAGCTCAAGCAGAGATCCTTCACAGCAGCTGTAAGTGGCACCGGACGGCTCATCCCCAGACCATGTGCTTTCTTTATTCAAGAATCATAATTCAACAGTAGTTATGGGAAAACGATATATCCGAGTGATACACAAGATACATTTTTGGAAACTGGAAGGAAGGGAGAATCCCACCAGCCCTTTGTCCACCGCCCAGCTAGCAAGGATAGGGAGATATGCAGCACAACCTTTCAGAAGCCCCTAGGGCTGCTGTGTTTGGGCTCCATGCATAACAGGGGCCCGGCTGGGTCCATTGACACCAGAACCGGTTCCCTGGGACCATCCAGTAAGAAGGTATAGCCCATTTTAGTTTTGGAGACTCTTAGCTAAGAGGGAACAGGGGTGGAGACTTGGACTTGAGTAGGGGGGAGTAACCCAGAGTGTTTAAAAACTCCTGCAGGTCTCCTCCCACCTGTCTTTGTCCTGGGGAGCCCGTGCCATCAAGACGTGTGGGACAAGTCCAGCAACCGAGTGAGGGCCTACATCCTCCCCATGTGGCCAGCCCTCCCCCACAAGCCAGGCTTTCCATCTAACTGGTAACTGACTTTAAGATCTGCTTAGCTTGATGTACCATGCTTTTGTATTTGTAACTCTGACCACTGTATATGTATAACCCTTATGTATATAGTAGATTGTTTAGTGACCCCTTATGGCGATTAAATATATAATTTAATCTTGGGTTGTTCTTTTATCTTGACCCCCGAACCTTACGTCTGTTTGGGCCAACAAACAAGCTACCAGGCTGGTTTCTAGCCTGTGTGGTGCAGCGGCATTGCTATAATGATCTAGTATGTCTAGTAGTAGTTTATGCTATTTTCTTCCCCCTCAGGTGACTGGTCCTGTGCGCACAGAATGGCTGTCTGATTACATGACTGTGACATCAGCACGGTCCTGTCTGTGTGTGTGTTTGCTACAGGATATATAAACCCTGGGTGATTTGAGACAGGTGTGTTCCTGTGTTGGGAGTTCCTGGGTGTTGGGAGTTCCTGTGTGAGGTGTTCCCGTGTGGACACCGGGTGAGAGGCATGAGGCTGTTCCCTGTGTGTGGAGGGAACACCGCTCGTGTGAGGCCTGGTGAGGCCTTGTGGACTCCTGGAGGGTGAAGCCTGGATCGCTGAGAGTGTGAACGTGATGCCAGTAAGCCTTGGAGTGCCAGAGGCTTGCTAAAGATAAGCGTCCTGGAGGGCAGAGCCTGGATCTAAGAAAGTGAGAGATGCCAGTGGCCTTGGACGGGATAAGGACTTGATACCACTTGTGGTAAAGCTTTAGAGCCACAGGGGCGGCGGACTGAAGCAGCTAAAACCGACAAAGGTAATACTCTTTGTGTTATGGACATTTACATGGACATTGTTTTATTATTACCTTGCGGAAGGCTGTAACTAGAGCCAGGTGGGCCGGTCTGCCACTTGATGTGGACATTGTATATATGTGTGTCGGCGTGCCACTGAGTTGGACCCGGTCATATGCGGTTTATGATGAGATAATAAACCCACAAATTGAGAAATACCAGAAGGACATTGCTGGTGTGCATTATTTGACGCAGCGAAGCGAGTATCCCCCAGGATGATGACTAGTGCAGCCTTACACCTGATATAAGTCTGTTATATCAAATAGGAACTGGTGGCTGCTCTATACAGGCCGACCAGGCCCTGCTTCACTGGAGTAGTGAAAGAGCCTGTCAGGGGTGTGAGTGTGTGTGTGGACCACCTTTTCTCACTCTCTGGTGCCTCTCTGTACCCATGTGAACAGGAGGTGACGGTGTAGAACTGTACCAATCTGACCTAACACGTCCTTAAGGGGGGTGCGGAACGTCACGCTGGTGCAAAGGGTAGAGCCCTATCACGTGCTCCGTCTGGCGTAGTGTGACGTCAGATGGTTGGCAGGGTGTGGATCCACCGCAAGAAGCAGCAATAGGGGGACTCTGCAGGGCCCCCCTGGTGCCATTCCTTCACAGTGGTGGCAAGCGGTGTGGGATCGAGATAATAATGTGTATGAGTTTGTTATGCATACTCACAGACACTAAGGACTGCCAGTAGTAGCTTTTGCTGCTGGGATCCTAAGATCAGCTCAGCACTAGACAGTCAGAGTGCAAATACTGTAAGGTGTTTGGGTGCATCAGGTTGCAGTTCGATGTCAGTGACCGTAGCATGCAAGGATGGCCATTGGCACCAGAAGCAGAACCAATGAGATGTCCAATGCTCCAGATGGTAGGGAGGAGGTGGAAGTCGATGTTGCTCCAGAAGGACGGGAGTTCCACCCAGGCACCCCAGGGAGAAAGTCGCTAGCGGTTGGTCCTGCAGTAGACCACCCACCACCTGCCCATCCCCCCGGCCAGGCAGGCTGTGACCCCCTCATGCAAGTTGCCCTTGCGAGTCTCCAGGCTGGGGACAGGGCCATCTTAGAGACCCTCATGGCGGAACATCGCGAGGCACGCAAGCACCAGGAACGTCGCGAGGCAACAGCTGCAGCAGAATGCCAGTGGGAGTGCGAGCACCAGGAAAATATGCTTCGGCTCTAGCTCCAGCGGCCGGTCCCAGGCAGTCTCCTGAGCTTCGTGTCCCAAAGATACGGATGGAGGACTTCCCCCTGCTGGACAAAGGAGGGGACTTGGACACTTTCTTGCTGGCATTTGAAAAAACCTGCTGTCAGTACCATCTGCCTGAGGACCAGTGTGTCCGGTTCTTAACCCCTCGCCTTAGGGGTAAGGCCCAGGAAATCTTTGGGTACCTGCCCAGTGAGATCACCCTGAGCTATGAGGACATCAAGCAGGCTTTGGTCCGGCAGTACAACCTGACCCCTGAGACGTACCGGAAGAAGCTCTGGAGTCTGCAGCGGGGTCCTGCAGACAGCTGGGACGATCACATGCAGGCCCTACTGAGAACCATTGACCAATGGACCGCAGGACTGGAGCTCACAACCATCCAGCAGCTGAAGGAGCTCATCGCGACTGAGCAGGGTCTGTGGAACTGCCCAGAGGACCGCCAACAGTACCTCCGTGACCGGAAGCCCCAGGGGGCCTGTGCAACAGCTACACTTGCCAACGAGTATTCCAACAACCGGGCTCCAGAGGCCAAGAAACTTGCTGGCTGGAGAGGCAGTAAGTCGAACGCGGTGCCTGCTGTCCCTGCCCCCAAGCCCAAGGGGGCATCTACCCATGCTTCCCTCTCCACGCCGGTAGGTGAACCCCGACTGTGTCACCTTTGCTGACAGCCGGGCCACTTCAAAGCCATGTGTCCCCAGGGCCAGAAGGGCCCGTCCCAGAGACCGGCCACTGTTTTGTGTGTGGGTGGGAGGTTCCTTGATAACCTGCAAACTGTCACCATAGGCCAGGCCAGGACCGTTGGACTATGAGACACCGGCACTGAGATGACTCGGGTGTGGCCTGAACTGGTGTCGTCCCAGGATTTGATACCTGGAAAAATTCTTGCCGTCTCCGGGATTGGAGGCATCGAGCCGGAGCTGCCCTTCTCCAATGTGTATTTGGACTGGGGCACCGGGAGGGGAGTGCAAGAGGTGGGGGTAACTCAGAACATTCCCGCAAGTGTTTTACGTGGGAGGGATTTGGGGCAGCTAGTGTCCCACTATGTGGCCAATGAACCCTCAAGGCCTGACTCCGGACATCATGTCTACTCCTATTGATTCCAATGTTATTAACATGCCTACTGATGGAGATGCGGGGGTGGGTGATGTACTGTGTCCCTCTCCCCTAGGAGGGGAGGGGATTTATCAAGTTGGCTGTGATAAAGCCTTAGAGTGCAGCCAGCTGGCAAGCTGGAACAGTTCATCCTGTGAGGGTGTCACAGAGGTGACCAACAGGGGGGCAAACATCTGTGGAGGAGGAGCAGGCCATGGAGGGCGGGGCAGTCCTAGGAGAGGTAGGGCTCCCAGGTAAAGCCGCATGGCCGGGTTCCCCCACAACCGGAATGTCAGAGGGCCAGAGTAGTCCGTTTAGACCGGAGGCTTGATCAGAAGCAGAGGAGAAGCTGGCGCTACCCGCGGGCACAGCGGCCGATGTGACGTGCAGTGGTGGCACCCGGGCCCCAGGGGCCCCTCGGGAGTCCGACGGCTTCTCCCCTTTCAACCAAGTGGCTGCCGGGTCAGCAGGAGGCCAGGAGACAGGTCCCGAGGAGCTGACAGAAGACTTGGCAGTTTCGTCTATTCTGGCCACGTCCAGTCAGGGGTTTCAGGCGACGTTAGAGACTGATGACAGCCTGAAAGCTCTTAAGGAGCAGGTGGCACAGCCTCCCTCGGACTCAGACCTCGAGCAGGTGGTCTGGGACCAAGGACGGCTGTACCAGGTAACGGTCCAGCGAGGTTCACCGGAGGTGTGGCCCAGGGACCGACAGTTAGTGGTACCCTATCCATTCAGGGCAGAGTTGTTGCAGATGGTGCATAAGATTCCAATGGCCGGACATTTAAGGATCAATAAGACCAAGGCCAGGTTAGCCCAACATTTCTACTGGCCAAGGATGAGGGCAGAGGTGGCTACCTACTGCCTGTCGTGTGACACCTGTCAGAGGGTGGAGAAGGGGGGGCGGCACCCCCAAAGCCCCACTGGTAACTCTGTCCATCATTAAAGAGCCTTTCAGGAAAGTAGCTGTGTATTTGATTGACCCAATGACCACTTCCAGCAGCTCCAGGAAACGCTTCATACTGACTGTAGTAGACTATGCCACCCGGTACCCGGAAGCGGTAGCCTTTTTGTCCATTCGGGCCGACAAGGTGGCCACCGCCTTACTGGAGATTTTCTCCAGAGTTGTTTTTCCCCAGGAAATGCTCACCGACCAGGGGACCCAGTTCATGTCACAGCTAATGGAGTACCTCTGTAAGCAAACACAGGTACAACATCTGTTGACGGTTCAATGGCACCCTGAAGCAGATGCTTAAAATGTTGGTCAACTCCCACACCTGCTATTTGCCTACCGGAAGGTTCCACAGGCCTCAATGGAGTTCTCCCCCTTTGAGCTCCTGTACGGCCGGTGTGAGCGGGGCCCTCTGGCTCTGGTGAAGGAGGTCTTGGTAGGGGACTTAGCCACCCCTGGAGTGTCAGTTATCGAATATGTTGTGCGCTTCCATGACAAAATGCAGGCCTTGGTGCAGCTGGTGCACGACAATACGACGCTGGCCCAGGCCGAGCAGAAGCAATGGTACGACCAGAATGCTTGTGAGAGGACTTACTAGGTGGGTCAAAAGGTGTGGGTACTGGTCCCCATACACCAGGACTAGCTTCAGCTGGCCTGGGAAGGCCCATACCTCGTGCACCAGCAGCTCAATACCGCGACGTACCTGGTCACCGTAGACCACGCCTGGGGAAGGCGGGAGGCCTTCCACGTGAACATGATAAAGGCACATCATGAACGGGAGGCCTGCGCCCTTCCCGTGTGCAATCTACTAGAGGAGGGAGAGGTGGAGACCCTCCCAGACATGCTCGCCCAGGCCAGTGTGGGTAGGACCATCGAGGACGTGGAGGTTTGCCATCAGCTGTTGTCGGACCAACGGTTCCAGCTGTGGGCAACCCTGCACCCCTTCCCGGGATTTGTTCAGCAACAAGCCCAGAAGAACAGAGTCGGCTGTCCATCACGTGGACACCGGGGATCACCCCCCAATCCAGCATTCAGCATATCGGGTCTCCCTGGAAGTGCGGCAGCACATGCGCCAGGAGATTGACGAGATGCTGAAGCTGGGGGTCATCCAAACCTCCAGCGGTGCTTGAGCCTCACCTGTGGTCCTCGTCCCGAGAAAGGACCGGACAACCCGGTTCTGTGTAGACTACAGGGGGCTCAATGCTGTCAAGATAACCGATGTGTACCCAATGCCGAGCATCGATGACGTGCTCAATCAGCTGGCCGGGGCTAAGTAGCCTGACTCCCGAGGCACGGGAACGCTCTGCCTTTATCACCCCATTCGGATTGTTCGAGTCCACGGTGATGCCCTTCGGCATGAAGAATGCCCCTGCCAGTTATCAGCGAATGGCCAACATGCTGCTCAAGGGACTCGAGGGGTACGCGGCCACGTACCTGTATGACATTGCCATCTTCAGTCCCACTTGGGAGGATCACCTAGAGCATCTGGCGCAGGTGCTCGGGCGTTTCCAACGGGCAGGCTTGACCATTAAGCCGGAAAAGTGCCAGCTGGGTATGAGTGAGGTCCACTACCTGGGACACCCGGTAGGTTGGGGAGCTCTGAAGCCAGAGCCCGGGAATGTGGATGCCATCGCATCCTAGCCCACCCTCAGGACCAAGAAACAGGTGATGTCCTTCCTGAGCACCGCTGGGTGTTATAAGAGGTTCGTCCCTCACTATAGTAGCCTGGTGAAGCCCCTGACGGACCTCACCAAAAAGAAGCTGCCCTCCTCAGTCGATTGGACAAACAACTGTGAGACGGCCTTCCGGGCGCTGAAGACCGCCCTGTCTAGCTCCCCTGTACTACGGGCAGCCGACTTCACACAGCCGTTTGTAGTGCAGACAGACGCCAGCGACTTTGACCACCCCGTTTTGTACCTGAGCCGGAAGCTCCTGCCGAGGGAGGTGGCCTATTCCACAGTGGAAAAGGAATGTCTGGCAACTGTATGGACCCTGTAGCCATACTTGTACGGACACCAATTAACCGTGAAAACAGACCACAACCCCCTCAGCTGGTTACACACCTTATCCGGGACGAATGGGAGGCTGCTATGCTGGAGCCTTGCACTCCAGCAGTACCACTTCGCCATTCACCACAAAAAGGGCCGCGAGCATGGCAATGCCGACGGCTTATCCCGACGAGGGGAGGTTGTGGATGGGCGCATGGGGGAGCACCGAGTGATGCTGAACCCTAGTGCCCTCTAAAAGGTGAGAGGTGTGAAGAAAATGCAAGGTAATCCCATGTCAATCCCTGTGCACTGCTGGCGGGGGATGGGGGGGGGGTTTTACAGAGCACTACATATTTAAATCAGACACCACTGCAGCTCAAGCAGAGAGGAGGGGGGGCTGAGAAGCAGGAGTTAGATCCCTCACAGCCAGCAGCTGAGAGTGGCACTGGACGGCCCATCTCCCGACCATGTGCTTTCTTTGTTCAAGAAACATAAATCAACTGGGGCCCGGTATAGCCCATTTTAGTTTTGGAGACTCTTAGCTAAGAGGGAACAGGGGTGGAGACTTGGACTTGAGTAGGGGGAGTAACCCAGAAAGTTTAAAAACTCCTGCAGGTCTCCTCCCACCTGTCTTTGTCCTGGGGAGCCCGTGCCATCAAGACGTGTGGGACAAGTCCAGCAACCGAGTGAGGGCCTACATCCTCCCCATGTGGCCAGCCCTCCCCCACAAGCCAGGCTTTCCATCTAACTGGTAACTGACTTTAAGATCTGCTTAGCTTGATGTACCATGCTTTTGTATTTATAACTCTGACCACTGTATATGTATAACCCTTATGTATATAGTAGATTGTTTAGTGAGCCCTTATGGCGATTAAATATAGAATTTAATCTTGGGTTATTCTTTTATCTCAACCCCCGAATCTTACGTATGTTGTTCGGTCCAATGAACATGCTACCAGGCTGGTTTCTAGCCCGATATAAGTCTGTTATATCAAATAGGAACCGGTGGCAGATCTATCCAGGCCAACAAGGCTCTGCTTCACTGGAGTAGTGAAAGAGCCTCTCAGCCTGTCAGGGGGCCACGTCAGTGTCTATGTGGACCACCTTTTCTCACTCCCTGGTGCCTCTCTGTACTCGTGTGAACAGGAGGTGACGGTGTAGTACTGTACCAATCTTACCTTACACATCCTTAAGGGGGGTACAGAACGTCACGTTGGTGCAAAGGGTAGAACCATATCACGTGCTCCGTCTGGCGCAGTGTGACGTCAGATGGGTGGCGGGGTGTGGATCCACCACAAGAAGCGGCAATAATGGGACTCTGCAGGACCCCCTGGTGCCATTCCTTTACAAGGTGTCTATAAGACGCCCCCATTACTAACCCCAAAGTGTAGACCCTTATTCTCATTTGCAGATGGAAACACAAGAAGCAATGGAATGAAATTGAAAGGGAGAAGATGCAGATTAGATATTAGAAAAATCTTTGACAGTGAGGGTGATCAATGAGTGGAACAGGCTGCCATGAGAAGTGGTGAGCTCTCCTTCAGTGGAAGTCTTCAACCAGACGCTGGACAGACATCTGACTGAAATGGTTTAGTGAATCCTGCATTGAGCAGGGGGTTGGACACGATGACCCTGGAGGTCCCTTTCAACTCTAATATTCTATGCTTATGAATTCAGAATTGAATGTCATAAAATAGGTGTACATATCCGCTTACTCTTGTAATGTATATATAGTGATCAGGAAAAAAATTAATTCATGGTATTGTTGTAGACAAGCAATTTTATATCAACACAGTAGAAAAATAAAACCATAATCGTCTGACCACTTACTAATCAGAGTAGTGCTTCCCCTGCGATCACATGCCACCTCAAACCACATACACATCATCATCCATACCATTCCTCATGGAGGTGATGACTCCTTCCGGCTTTGGAACATATGACTCTCCCCCTAGGCCGTGTGGGGAACCTGGAACCAGGCCTTTTGTGGGATGCTGGGGGTTGTAGTCACCGTGGCGATGACCCGGTCCCATGGCTCAGGGTGGTCAAACCAATGGCAGTCTATTGAGGTGGTTTTCATTATTTTCAAACGTCCGACCCGTGGATTGCGGTCAGAGTGGACCGCCGCTGCAGTACAGACCGCCGGGGCTGGTGTTGGTGAGCAGCACAGGAATGGTATAACCCCCACGGGAGGAGTGTAGCCCCAGGGCAGTGTAGGTGGATGATGGGGGTGATGGTGCGTGGGAATGATGACTCGGAGTCTTTGTAATGCAGTCCAGGATCTTTACTCACAGTTCGTTATTCCACATTACTCCGGCCGGCTGTAACTTCCCGCGTCGCACCATGTTCACCAGGTGAGGGGGCTCGGCCAACTCCCAGATGATTTTGGAGCGCTTTGCAGGACCCCCTTTGTGTATCCTTCCTCTGGCCTGTCATACCCCACCAGTGACCACGCTTCTGTCCGGCTGCCTCGGGCCTTCTCTGGGTAAACCTCGGCGCCAATTTCCCTGACCCTATATGGTGCCTTCCTAGCGGGTGTAGTGAGGGTCTGCGCCACATGAAATGTCACAGCCTCTGGTTTCTAGCTGAGGGTAGTTCCCCGCCTCCACTAGTTGCGGGGACCGGTCTCCCCCTTTGCCCCTTGGCCTGACCCCTCTACTCAGGTAGATGCGGGCGTATGGTGGCTACCAGTCGGTCCACACCCCTGGGGCCCCTTCTTTCCTCTATGTTCCTGGAGCCTGCTCCGCTCCTCTTCATTTCTCTTCTTCCCCAACTCTCTCCCTCTCTTCCTTCAGTGCTGACTGGGCCTCACAGGCTAGACCCGCGTCCGGAGCAGAGCTCCACAGAGTCCTGCTCTGTCACATCTTCTCTCAATGAACTCAACTCTGATCTAAGATGGTGCCCACCTTTTGTATCTCCCTCTCGGTGCACCCAGGAACTGCTTTCATAGTTTCATAGTTTATAAGGCCGAAAAAAGACAATCGTCCATCCAGTTCAGCCTATTTCTTGTGCACTGCAGCTATTCCGCAGCGTTGATCCAGGGGAAGGCAACAAAAAAACATGCGGTATAGGCCAATTTACATCATTGAGGAAAAATTCACTTCCCGACACCAATCTGGCAGTCAGATTAAATCCCTGGATTAATTAACTAAGCATAAGATGTAATTTTATTGTTCTCAAGAAAGGCGTCCAGGCCTCTCTTGAACTCGTTAAGTGAGTTGGACATCACCACTTCCTCTCCCAGAGAGTTCCAGAGTCTCACGGCTCTGACCGTAAAGAATCCCCTTCTATGCTGGTGCAGGAACCTCCTTTCCTCCAGACGCATAGTGTGCCCTCTCGTCTTTGTCACCATCCTTGGTATAAACAGGTCATGGGAGAGATCTCTGTACTGCCCCCTGATGTATTTATACATGTTTATGAGGTCTCCCCTAAGCCTTCTCTTTTCCAACGTAAATAGGCCTAATTTTGACAACCTCTCTGGGTATTCTAGTCCCTCCATTCCCTTTATTACCTTAGTCGCCCTCCTTTGTACCCTCTCTAGCTCCAATATGTCTTTCCTGAGCACCGGAGCCCAGAACTGTGCACAATATTCTAAGTGCGGCCTTACCAGCGCTTTATACAGAGGAAGAACAATGTTCTCATCACATGCTCCTATTCCTCTTCTGATGCATGCCATGACTCTATTTGCCTTCGCAGCTGCTGCCTGACACTGGGCACTCCAATTTAATTTGCTATTAACCAAGACGCCCAGATCCTTCTCCATGTCAGATTTCCCCAACGGTTTCCCATTTAATATGTATGGGTGACTGCTGTTTTTCTTTCCCATGTGCATGACCTTACATTTATCGGCATTGAACCCCATTTGCCATTTTTTGGCCCAACTCCCCAATTTATCTAAATCCTCCTGTAGCTGTGCCCTATCCTCATCTGTATTAACTACTTTACAAAGTTTAGTATCATCTGCAAATATTGCTATTTTACTATGCAACCCTTCCACTAGATCATTAATAAATATATTAAATAATATAGGGCCCAAGACAGACCCTTGAGGCACCCCGCTAGTAACCCTGACACCCCCTGAGCTTACTCCATTGATAACCACCCTCTGCTTTCTATCACTCAGCCAGCTATTTACCCACTTGCACACATTATCCCCCAGACCAAGCATTCTCATTTTATATACCAACCTTTTGTGTGGCACGATATCAAACGCTTTGGAGAAGTCAAGGTATACAACATCCACTGACTCTCCCCGGTCCAGCTGTGAGCTCACCTCCTCGTAGAAGGCGATCAGGTTTGTTTGGCAGGAGCGATCCCTCATGAATCCATGTTGATATGGAGTTAGACAGTTATTATCATTAAGATATTCTACAATAGCATCTCTAAGAAATCCTTCAAACAATTTACCCACAACAGACGTTAAGCTGACTGCTCTATAGTTCCCAGGGTCACTTTTAGACCCCTTTTTGAATATTGGTACCACATTTGCTTGGCGCCAGTCTAGTGGGACAGTCCCTGTCCATAAAGAGTGCTTGAATATAAGATACAGCGGTCTGTCTATCACATTACTTAATTCTTTTAGTACCCGGGGGTGTATGCCATCTGGGCCTGGTGACTTGTCTATTTTGATATTATTTAGGCGTTTCTGAACTTCCTCCTGGGTTAGGTGGGTGATATTTAGCGGAGGGTTTACTTTATCACTCTGCATTTCCTCCGATAAATTGTTTTCTTTTGTGAAAACAGTGGAGAAGAAGCTATTGAGTAGGTTTGCTTTACCCTCATCGCCCTCTATGATTTTACCCAGGTTATTTTTCAATAATGCTTCCTCCCTGCTCCTGCACTACAGGGTTCCCCTTTCCTAGGTGTTCCCTCCCCCCACTCCAGCCAGGGACAGGGACTGTCGTGCTCTACTTGGAGCATATCGGTCGCCCTGCCCCCCGGAAATGTGGTGTAATGCATGCAATGTCGGGGTCCTGATCCACACTCCATCCTTACCTGAGAGTGAGAAATCACACCTCTGGATGAGGTGCAATACCTCTGTAGCAACCGAGCCCCCAGGGTGCTACACATACTGTTCCTCAGAATAAGGGACATGTTGTGAGTATATCTCACTTTTTTTAAGGAAACTTTCTTAGCTCCAGATCTGTATGAGTGAAGTTGGAGTCAGCCCCTCTATTGCCTAACTTTAAAAACCCAGGCACTGTTAAGGTTCATGAAATGATCTCTCAGATGAGAAAGCCAATGCAACCTATTATAACTTAATAAGAGCCTCTCATATTTCATTCACTCAAATTATCTTTTTCCGACATTGTTGGGACCACCAAGTCTATGCCTCTTCTAAGTCCATTCAATAGCAGAGGAAAAAAAAACAACCCAAAGCAATCCATCCCTTGCACATCGTGAGCCCTCGCGGGCAGGGTCCTCTCTCCTCCTGTACCAGTCGGTGACTTCTATTGTCTAAGATTATTGTACTTGTTTTTTTATTATGTATACCCCTTTTCACATGTAAAGCGCATTGGAATAAATAGTGCTATAATAATAAATAATAATAGAGTACCAAAAGGCTTTTTACACAGCGCCAGGTGCCACGTAATAGACTTACCTATTCAAGATATGATTCGAACAGGCACATCTCTGTCTGAAGGCGAATAGCTATAAGCAACGTGTCTCAGCTGCAGCCGTCCCTCCTTTCGGATGGAAGCAAATTCCTCCCTCTGAGGCTATGTGCCCACGATGCAGAAATGCTCAGGATTTTTTCCTAAGCGTTTCTGCATCTCCCTGGCAGAAAAAAAACGCATGCGGATTGTACATGTGTTTTTCCTGCCAGGGACATGCGGATGTGAAGCGTTCTTCACTTGCATTTTCGCATGCGGGTTGACAAGCACTTTCCAAGCGATTTTAGCATCACTTGGAAAGTGCTTGACAACTAGGTCACACTATATAAATCCATGCAAACAGCATGGATTTATATAGTGTGACCGTAAAAGAATGTTTAAAAATAAAAAACTAAATATATACTTACCCTCCGATGGCCCTCGCTGTCTTGCTTCGCTCGGTCCCGGCTGCCGGCAGCGGTAGAGTGAAGGACCTGCCGACGTCAGCGTCGCGTGACCAGTCACATGACTGACGTCAGCGCAGGTCCTTCATTCCATCGCGAAGTGCCGGGAAGCAAGGAGGAGCGCACCGCGGGCCGCCAGAAGGTAAGTATACATTTATTTTATTTTTTTATTCTTTTTTTACAGCTTTTTTAATGGTACCTGGGTGTGGATGAGACTCTCCTCTCCTCCACACCCGGGTACCATCCGCACATTAGAACGCGACAATTACGCAAGTACAGATGCAGTCTTGCGGAATTGGGGCGTTCTAATGCAAGTCAATGGCGACGAAAACGCAGCACTTCCGCAAAATAATTGGTAGTGCTGCGTTTTTTTCCGCAATGATAATCCGCACCGGAAATTTCCGCAGCATGTGCACAGCACATGCGGATTATCATTGGGGGACATGGCAGACCTTCTACCATGCATTTTTTAAGCGTTTCTGCCGCTGCGGAAACGCTTAAAAAACGTATTGTGAGCACACAGCCTGAGAGTAATGGAACAGTGAAAAAAATGGAGGAGATGACAGCAGGTGCTGCTTTGTGTTTGGGTTCACTCATCTCTGCTCTCTATGGGTTAGAAATATCAACTCTGTGTATGAATAGTGGTGCGATGACACTACTCGCCATTGTACACATTTGGTCAAAATTGTTGGTACCCCTCGTTTAATGAAAGAAAAACCCACAATGGTCACAGAAATAACTTGAATCAGACAAAACTAATAATAGATTTTTAATTTATGAAAATGAACAAATGAAAGTCAGACATTGCTTTTCAACCCTGCTTCCACAGAATTAAAAAAAAAAAATAACTCCTGAAATAGGCCTGGACAGAAATGATGGTTCTCTTAACTTAAAAGGTTGTTCAACAAAATATTGAGGTAATCACTGCAATCAAATGATTCTTGTAACTGTCAATGAGACTTCTGCACCTCTCGACAGGTATTTTGGCCACTCCTCCTGAGCAAACTGCTCCAGTTGTCTCGTGTTTGAAGGTTGCCTTTTCCAGACGGCATGTTTCAGCTCTTTCCAAAGATGCTCAATAGGATTTAGGTCAGGGCTCATAGAAGGCCACTTCAGAATAGTCCAATGTTTTCCTCTTAGCCATTCTTGGGTGTTTTTAGCTGTGTGTTTTGGGTCATTATCCTGTTCCAAGACCCATGACCTGCGACTGAGATCAAGCTTTTTGACACTGGGCAGCACATTTCTCTTTAGAATCCCTTGATAGTCTTGAGATTTCATTGTACCCTGCACAGAATCAAGACACCCTGTGCCCAATGCAGCAAAGCAGCCCCAGAACATAACAGAGCCTCCTCCATGTTTCACAGTAGGGACAGTGTTCTTTTCTTGATATGCTTAATTTTTTAGTCTGTGAACATAGAGCTGATGTGCCTTGCCAAAAACTTCCATTTTTGTCTCATCTGTCCATAGGACATTCTCACAGAAGCTTTGTGGCTTGACAACATGTAGTTTGGCAAATTCCAGTCCCGCTTTTTTATGATTTTTTTTCAACAATGGTGTTCTCCTTGGTTTTCTCCCATGAAGTCCACTTTGGATCAAACAATGACGGATGGTGCGATCTGACACTGATGTTCCTTGAGCTTGAAGTTCACCTTTAATCTCTTTAGAAGTTATCCTGGGCTCTCTTGTTACCATTCGTATTATCCATCTCTTTGATTTGTATTTAATTTTCCTCCTGCGGCCACGTCCAGGGAGGTTGACTGCAGTCCATGGATCTTAAATTTCTTAATAATATGTGCAACCGTTGTCACAGGAACATCAAGCTGCTTGGAGATGGTCTTATAACCTTTACCTTTAACATGCTCGTCTATAATTTTGTAAGCAATGTCTGACTTTCATTTGTTCATTTTCATAGATTTTTAATTTATTATTAGTTTTGTCAGATTCAAGTTATTTCTGTGACCACTGTGGGTTTTTCTTTCATTAAACGAGGGGTACCAACAATTTTGACCATGTGTGTATATGCCCACTTATGGTTCTCTCCCCTAAGACAGGCCAGCACCATCTTTTTAATCCTCCATTCTGCTACCCTATAATCATTTTCCAATCCATTCTTAAAGCCCCTCCTTAAAGGGGTTGTCAACTACTATGATATTTGTGACCTGTCACTAAAATAGACCCCTACTAATCTGATATGGATGACCTCATACTTTGCAACTCGACTGATATGGGTACTGCAGATCTGCTCCTATTCACATGAACATGGTCTTGACCTGGCCGCTGGCAACAGCTGATCGATCGGGGTGTCAGGTCTTCACCAATCTGATATTAATGACCAATCCTATGTATCCGTCCTCAGTATGATAGTAGTGGGTATCCCTTTTAGGTTTCAAAGGCATTAGAGCCAACTCGTCACACTAAATCCTTTCCCAAACTGTGAACTATATCTTGAATAGGTACGAAAGTTTACTATCCTTGATCTGTTTCCTATCATTTCTCAAAATATCTATTTTCCTGGCAGTATGTGGTATTCTCCATGTCCTTATTATACCTTTTTTTTTTCAGACTCTACACTTTTTACTGTTGTTTTTGTCTCTTTATACCTTAATTGAACCTGCTGAAGAGCGTTTCTCAAAAATCTGTTTGCCATCTTGATGTTCTTTCTCTAAATTGGCATTTGTTATATTCCATTGTTAGAGTCAACCTGTAGCTAATGTGCATCGGATATAACTCAGGATGATAACTATGATATTATGAGTAATGCACATTCCAATTAAGAGCAATATAGACTTGTTACTTTATGTACTTGTTGACTTGAACAAGATGAGATAGCCGTACTGTCATTATGCTATTTTATATAGGGAACCTAACTAAAATGGAATTCTGATTTTTCTTGAGACATGAATACCCAAGCGTTTAAAGGGAATCTGTCACATTGTATAACAATATTAACCTGCAGATATAGGGTTAATCTGCAGGTTAATAGCGTTAGAAAGGTGCCCAGCTGCTGTACTGATAGTGCGGGGCCCCGGGATAAAATTAACTTTATTCCACCCGTGAGCTGCCGGCTTTCAGTTATAAAGGTGTGCCGACATGGCTATAGTCACGGTTGACTATACTATAAATGGCATGTGTAAGCATGCCCCAGCATTGTGACTGACAGCCGGCTCTGCACTGATGCACTGTAGAGTTAGCTGTCAATGCAAGTGCGGGAGCGTGGTTACAGCCAGTGCTCTCATTGCTGTGAAAGGTGACTGCAGCCATGCCAACACGCCTGTATGACTGAAAGCCGGCAGCTCCCGGGAGGAATATAGTTAATTTTCTCTTGGAAGCCGCACTTTCAGTACGGCAGCCGGGCACCCTCCTGATGCTATGGATCAGTTAAAAACACATGGAAAAATGTTGGTAAATCAGTTTTTCACAGATCTACTAAGAGTTAAATGGTCGAGTCTGATCTGCAAAGACAACCTACTGAACGGACACATAAATCATATTAAAATTTAAAAAAAATGATGTTTGAATGGCTCCATTAAACTTTGTATCAGTGTGCACATGAGAAAAATGGATGTGCGAATGTATCATTCTACCGTTGCCTTACTGCATACTTAAAGGGATTTTCCCCTTTCAGAAAAGTAGACAGACAGTAGTCAACCTCCCTCCAGCTTATGTGTTTGTGGCAGCAGCGGTGACGTCACATCAACAGCGCATATCACCGCTGTAGCCAATCATTGAACTCAGCAGTTCTGCTGATGTAGATGGCACAAGCTGAGGGGCTGAGTGATTGACTGCAGCAGTTATGAGCTGTTGATGTGATGTCACCACTGCAGACAGAACACAGAGGGCAGAAATCCAGAGGAATGGCGAGTACTGTCTGTGTTTGCTATTTTGCACTACATTACTCCCATAGAAGTGAAGGTAGGGAGTTGAGCACCAGCATGGGCACCTCTTATCCTGCCCGGATGCAGCACCAGGTGAGTTGTGGGCCCCCTTGTTCCCCACAGACCTCACAGACATTAAAAAAAAATGTTATAATGTTAAAATTGTTAAAAAGGATACTAATATTGTATTATATAATTTTCAACAAGGAAAACAAACTTGTCCTATTTATATTACTAGTAAAAAAAATTGAATATAAAAGAAAAATATATTTGGAATCTAAGCAGTCTGAACAGGAAGAAATGTTGCATTTCGTTATATTTCTCAAATTAACATTGCAAAATAAAAATTGTAAAATATTAAAAATACATTTTGAACAAAGTTGCTTGTAATTTTGTTATTAATCCTCAACTTAGAGGAAGTAAAAAAAAAAAGGATCAAAATTAATTAATTATTTTGCAGCTACATTTTGCAATGAAGGAAGACAAGCCAGCAATATTTACAAGCGGTCTAAATAAAAGTCTGAGTTTCTCAATGCACAAGGACATAACATTAGTTTATTTTGCAACAACCTAGAAAAGTATCTTTGTCTGCACTATTAATAATTTGCTGTCTGCCAAGATGCTGGGCTCTGTTCAATTCTATCTTGACCTGACCTTTATGAAGCAGCCAATAAAAAAGTATGGCAATGCAATGTAGCAGCTTTAAGGAAAACAGTGAAGGGTGAAAAGCAAATCGCCAAGTAAATAGCGCGCTAAATTTATTATCCAACATATTAAAAATATCAGGTTCAGGTCAAGATGGTAAACGGTCTGTTTTTTTTAATTCTGCAAAAGGAAAAAAACAAAAAAAAGACATATACACAGCCGCCAAACATGCACCTCTCGTGATTCAACTTGGGGTTTTAGGGTAAAGTTAGTTTGGTCCACGTGATCCACAGGCCATAATAAAAAATCTAAAACATATCTATTTCAATAGCAGTCGGAATATGGCGATGTTCACACTTGCGTTTTGACATTTTGTAGGTCAGTTCCATTTTAAGGAACAGAAAAGGAATTAATCTCCATAACGGATCAGTGGCACAATGTATGCAAACAGAAGCATAGACACTAAACAGGTGAACAGAATGCAACAGCGGAGACATAGGCAGAACAACCATTTCTCTCATTTAACAAGTTAATATTCATTATGGTGATTAGGAAGCATGGATAATACAGTAACAATATTCACAATGTTTATTCTATTGCCAAACAGGAATCAAAATAAAAGGAAAAACTATAAGAACATACTTTAATTCAGGGGTCGGCAGTCCAAGGTGATTTGCCCGAGGGCAGGTGCTAAATTGTCATTGACTATACCAGGCGAAGGGCAGTCCTTGAAAACCCGGACAGTACTCTGATTGTCACAAATCGCTGCCCGGTCCCCCACTGACATTTATCCACTCTCGCTGTGCCACTCTGGCCTCTGCAGGTCCATGTCCGACTATTGGCCTCCCCTCTTTTTGTGCCCGGTACAATATGTCCCTGCCTGAGGTAATGGCCTGTCTCACGCGTCCACTCTGGTCGCCGACCCGAACAAGAGTCCCCGATCTGGCGCCTCAAGCACTTCTGTGATGTCCTGCTGCTGACGTGCACGTCCAAGAACCTTGTCATTGTAGTCTTCTTCCATCCTGCTGACCGATGTCACTCAGGTAAGGAACCTTGACAATCGACTTCTGGGCTAGAAAGTTTGACTGGCATCGTACGAGTCTTTGGTGCTTGACCGTTGAGGTCTAGGCTGGGCAGAGGCACGGCATTTCTGCTCCTGAAAATTGCTCCAGACACTGCTGCGGCTTTAGTCTTCTTCTTGGCTCTTCTCTCGGAAGTTGCACATGCGCCTTTTGTCTCCTGAGCTGTTCTCTGACATCACTTGACTCAGAGTCCTGATTAATCCCATCCCCTCTGCAATGTTTCTTCTCTGTCTTGGTTCCGCGGTGTTTTGTCTCCTTACATTCCTCCCTTCTTTTATCTCGCCAGTCCCTGGGAGAGGGAAGTTTACAAGTGTGTGCGGTTTCTTTAAAGGTAGTCCAACTTCTGCCAAGAGTCACATACATTCTTGAGTTTTTTGTTGGTTTTGTGTCCAGATGAACTCATCTTGTGCGTACCGCCTAGGAGGAATGCCTGCATTGGCCCGTTCTGTCCTGCACGGTCCCTCTGATAGGGATTCTTCCGAGAGATCCCGGATTCCAGTTATTCCACTGGGCGTCAGTTCGGGTAGTTCCATAAGCACATTGATCCATCCCTCTTCATGATCGGCTGCCTGTTAAGTGACTGATTCTGATGAGGCCTTCAGGGGTGGCACCTTCTCATGCTTTTCCACCTCGGAAAGGCATGGTCAAAGCATATTCCTGTGTAACACTCGTGTTGGGGCATTCTCTTCACCTTCAGGTCGGACCTCATGAACCGGGCTATTTGGGTGAACTCTCTTCACTATTTGATAGATAACTGGTGGGAAGAGGTGCCCTAACTTATTCCTGGGTTGCTTTGCCCGTATCAACATTCGCTCTCCTGGCCGAAGGTGTTCGTCCTGCATTGATGAGCTTTGATGGGGTATTCTATCTCCTTAAATTTCTGTTCCAACAAGCGCCTCATCGTTTGAAGTCTATGATGATGGCCCCAAACCCAGGTAGTTGGGTGACTTCCCGGATATTCACCCTCTAGCTTTAGTCCTAATTCGGTAATTTCCCAACCACCTCGACTCAACAATAATGTGTAGGGTGTGTATCCAGTGGTCGCATAAACCCGATTGTTATACATCCACACCAGCTTGGAGACAATCTCAGGCCACCTCATCTTCTGATCTTCTTCCAGTGTCCGTAGCATTTGTAACAGTTATTTTGTAGCGTTCTAAAGTTCCATTCCATGGGTGGTATGGCATGGTCTGGGATTTGTCTATACTGTAGAGAGTGCACTTCCTCCATTACCCTCCCTTGGAAGCAGACCCCTTGATCTGAAAGAATTCTCTTCGGACACCAATACACTCTGATGAAATCCGGGCAAATTGCTTTGGCCGCCGTTTCTGCCATCTGATCTCGGGTCGGGGTGACCACAGCGAACTTTGTGAAGTGTTCGATTAATACCAAATAATGCTCATTACTGTTGTAGGATGTTTCGATTAAGTAATCTACCATCAATATTTCGAATGGGACATACGTCTTTATAGTTTGGACTAGTGACCTTTGTTCTGGAGATTTGGTTAACTCACACCGACGGCACCTTTGACAGGCTTCTTCCACCGTCTGGCAAAGCTGAGGCCAGCCCACTAATCATTGCAGCCACCAGAAAGTCTTTTTAGTGCCAAAATGGGCCACTCGATCATAAGCTTGCCTAACCAGACTCACCACCATTTGTTCAGAGAGCACCACTTGCCAGGTGACGTTCATTTCCCGAGGCAGCTGAATCCTTCGGCACATCAGACCATGCTTTATGACAAGTCTTTCCCATTGGCCCAAGATCTGCAATGTACTAGCTGACAGAGACGCTCTTAACTCCTGATCAGGTTACTGCCCCAAAGTGACCCACTTTCTCAGCTCCACAAGTTCAGGATTGGACTGCTGGAGATAAAGCCACTCATCCCTTGGGCATCCCAGAACCTTAGCAGGTTTACGTTTTCCCTCTCTTCCTTGGGCTGCCGCCACGGCGGCTGCGAAACAGGTGAAATCTGGGATCTCGTAGCCTTCTAGATCTTCATCGGTGTTTCCCTTCGGACTTATTAGAGTGACTCGAGACAATGCATCTGCATGGGTATTCTGAGCTTTTGACCGATACGCGATTCTGTACTGGTACTTGGCTATTCTTGCAACCCACCTTTGCTCCACCGCTCCCAACTTTGCATTTTCGAGATGAGCAAGGGGATTGTTATTGGTTCGCAACTGAACCTCCGACAGATACTCACAAAACTTCTCAGTCATGGCCCAGACTAGCGCCAGCATCTCTAACTTGAATGAACTATAGTTATCCGTGTTCCTTTCGGTTTCTCTCCATGGCCGACTAGCATATGCAATCATCCGTTCTGTGCCTTCGTGAATTTGCGCTAATACTGCTCCTAGGCCTTTGGGAGATGTGGGCATAGGCCAATATGGGGGCATTGGTTAATGCCATCTTCAGTGCACAAAAGGCTTCTTCCTGTCGGGGCCCCCACTGAATGGCCCGTTGTTTATGTCCCTCAGCTAATCCCCTCAAAAGCTCGTGGAGCGGAATCACTATTTTGGCAAAATCTTTGATGAATATTCAATGGTAACTTGCCAGGCCTAGAATGCTCTTCGTTCTCTTATATTAATTGGAATAGGCCACTTCTGTAAAGCCGACACTTTTTCGGAGGTGGGGTAGACCTCAGTCTCCCTCTGGAACAAGTGACATTTCCGAGGTTTAATCTTCAGCCCATGTGTTTGGAGCCTCTCTAGTATTTGCTCTAACCGACTGAAACGTTCCTCGAAAGTGGAAGAGAATACTACAATGTCATCTAGATAAATCAAGATCGCTTTGAAATTTAGATCCCCAAGGCATCTCTCCATCAACCGATGAAACATTCCAGGTGCGTTAGTTAGGCCAAAGGGCATCCGGATGAACTCGAATAAACCCATGGGGAGGATGAAGGCAGTCTTCGACCGATCCGATCCTGCTAGTAGCCACTGGCCAGATCGAGGGAGGAGAAATATTTAGCTTTTCCTAAAGCAGACAGGGACTCTTCAATCTGTGGCAGGGGATAGGAATCCTGCACTGTGCAAGCGTTCAACAACCGATAATCTACGCAGAACCTCAAGGTCCCATCCTTATTCTGAACTAGTACAATGGGTGCGGCCAAAGGTCTCTGACTTTCTCAAATTACTCCATTTCGTAACATATGGGACAAGAGCTCTTTCACTTCTTGATACATCTGTGGCGGAATCTGACGGTATGTCTCCCTAATGGGAGCGGTGTCCCCTGTAGGGATCTCATGCTGGATAACCTCAGTGCACCCAAAAACATCTTCATGACAAGCGAACACCCCATTTGTTCTCCTTGCTCTGGGGAAAATTCTGTAAGGTAAGCCTTCATCTATAACAGGAGAGAGCAACCAACCCGTGCTCCCCACTCTTTCACTCCCATATCGAGAGACACAGATAGAGTCCTTGGACCGCCTTCCAGGGGTGTTAACTCAATGGAGTTGGGTTTGGGAAGATTCTCTAGCATTACGTTCACCTGGGTGATTTGTTTCCGAGGGATCAACTATAAATTTATTTCACTCAAGATGATGCAGCATACCGGCACACATCCGTGCAGCAAGTTCGGGCAACCAGGAGCCCAGGGTTTGTTTTGTCTCCTTCTATGAGCTCAATTTGCACCTCCACCCCCTCAATTGGTACGTACTCCCTTACTTGGAGGGCGAGTATGATTTGTCCGGGGTTATAATCACTTTGCCAAGAAGCTGAGAGGTGTCCAGTAACTTCTGGACTTGACTCACCCAAATGAGTTGTTGAAAAATCCTACCCCCCCCTCCTCCCGAGCTAGCCCAGATTGCCTTGAATACAGTCTAGGCCTGGATGTGGGATGTAAGAAATTTCCTTGTGTTTGATACCCTGCTCTAGACAATCTTAGTAGCGTGTACTCTTCAAGGCTGGTGTATAAAATGCCAGTCTTGATGATTCTGGGTTTAAAGAGAATGTCCACGTTGAGTAAAGTGGTTCCCAAAATGTGTAAAGTACATAAAATAAAGTAATCAGGTACTCACCCTCGAGGGGTCCCGATGCCGGCTTCCTGCCGCTGCTGCATTCCCAGTGTGGTGACTTCACGTCAACAGCGAGCATCACTCTCAAGAAGAGGTTGATGACAATGCTGAGATCAGTGACTGCCTAGAGTGGTGACATGCACAGATGAAGTGACGTCACTGCTCAAGTAACACCAGGACTGCAGCAGCGGTGGGAAGCCAGTACTGGACCCAGGAAGGGTAAAGGACTACTTTTACAGAAAGTTGACATCCTCTAAGACTTTTTTCCCCTACTCTTTTTTTTATCGAAATAAGACCTGTTCTAATGACCGGTGGAGCTTTACACCTACAAAGTGAACGCAGATTCCAGCAAAAATACATGAAATCAATGACAACATATGAAATGTTGGCAACTGCATGCTTAGGTGTTAATTTAAAGTTTACCAGTTTCCAGAGGAGCTTGCTTCTTGGAAAATATTACTGCATACTGTGTAATAGGATAAAGTCATAATTATGTAGTATATTCATTTCTGACTGTTCTTAGGACTCTAATGTTGACTTTAAAGGAAGTCAAATTTAATTATCTTATTACTAAAAAAAAATATTCTGCACATTATTTTTTGCAACTGAAATATAAGTGAAGAACTTTTGCATTGCAGGGTTGATTGTCGCCACTTTGCTATGCTATGTTTTAACATGCCCGATCCTAATACTCCCCCACTGCCATTTTCTTCTCGTTTTTATCCTTGCTTCGGGACCAGGAGTTGAGAAGGTAGTGGTCAAAACATTATACATACAGTGGTGTGAAAAAGTGTTTGCCCCCTTCCTGATTTCTTATTCTTTTGCATGTTTGTCACACTTAAATGTTTCAGATCACAAAACAAATGTAAATATTAGACAAAGATAACACAAGTAAACACAAAATGCAGTTTTTAAGTGAAGGTCTTTATTATTAATGGGAAAAAAATCCATACCTACAGGGCCCTGTGTGAAAAAGTGATTTCCACCCCCCACCCTTAAAACATAGCTTTCCAAATATGTGATAAACCAGTTGAGTTCAATTTCCATAGCCACACACAGGACTGATTGCTGCCACACTTAAGCTCAATCAATAAATCACTTAAATAGGACCTGCCTGACAAAGTGAAGTACACAAAAACATCCTCAAAAGCTAGAAATCATGCTGAGATCCAAAGAAATTCAGGAACAAATGAGAAACAAAGTAATTGAAATTTATCAACCTGGAAAACGTTATAAAGCCATTTCTAAGCTTTGGGACTCCAGTGAACCACAGTGAGAGATATTATCCAAAAATGGTGAAAACATGGAACAGTGGTGAACCTTCCCAGTAGTGGCTGGCCAGCTGACCAAAAAAAACTCAACAGCGCAGAGACGACTCATCCAAGAGGTCACAAAAAAAACCCACAACAACATCCAAAGAACTGTAGGCCTCACTTTCCTCAGTTAAGGTCAGTGTTCATGACTCCACCATAAGAAAGAGACTGGGTAAAAATGTCATGCATGGCAGAGTTCCAAGACGAAAACCACTGCTGAGCAAAAAGAATATAAAAGGCTTGCCTCAGTTTTGCCAGACAACATCTTGAGGATCGCAAAGACTTTTGGGAGAATACACTGTGGACAGACGAGCCAAAAGTTGAACTTTTTGGAAGGTGTATGTCCCATTACATCTGGCGTAGAAGTAACATTTCAAAAAAGGAACATCATACCGACAATAAAATATGGTAGTGGTGGTGTGATGGTCTGGGGCTGTTTTGCTACTTCAGGACCTGGAAGACTTGTGGTGAGGAATAGACCCACGAATTCTGCTGTCTAAAAAAAAATCTTGAAAGAGAATGTCCGGCCATTTGTTTGGGACCTCAAGCTGAGTGCACTTGGGTTATGCAGCAGGACAATGATCCAAAACACACCAGAAAGTCCACCTCTGAATGGTTTAAAAAAAAACAAAATTAAGACTTTGGAGTGGCCTAGTCAAAGTCTTGACCTTAATCCGATTGAGATGCTGTGGCATGACCTTAAAAAGGCTGTTCATGCTCGGAAACCCTCCAATGTGGCTGAATTACAACAATTTTGCAAAGATGAGTGGCCAAAATTCCTCCAGAGCGTTGTAAAAGACTCATTGCCAGTTATTGCAAAAGCTTGACAGCTGCGGTTGCTGCTAAGGGCTGCCCAACCAGTTATTAGGTTTAGGGGGAAGTCACTTTTTCACACAGGGCCCTGTAGGTTTGGATTTATTTTTCCCCAATAACAAATACCTAAATTTAAAAACTGCATTTTATGTTTATTTGTGTTATCTTTGTCTAATATTTAAATTTGTTTTGTGATCTGAAACATTTAAGTGTGACAAACATGCAAAAGAATAAGAAATCAGGAAGGGGGAAAACACTTTCACACCACTATATATACAAAAGTTTGAAGTAAGAAAAATAAAAATAAATAAATAGCTATACACATATTTAATTCCACTTCTGAGTAAAGGAATGGTGTGTAAATGTGGATATCTTCATTCCCCACCATTTTTGTATTGATTCAGCCCCACTGCGGTCCTGTATACAATAATTGCCATACTGCTCTGTTTTGCATAGAGTAGATGTCCA
The DNA here is from genome assembly GCF_046119375.1 of Phyllobates terribilis. Lineage (NCBI taxonomy): Eukaryota > Metazoa > Chordata > Amphibia > Anura > Dendrobatidae > Phyllobates > Phyllobates terribilis. Next base: position 143,014,113 of record NW_027362769.1, on the reverse strand, counting down.
AACATCAGGAAACAATGGCTGTTAGCTCGTAGCAGAGAGATGCAGAATGTCCGTACAGCCCTTGCAGAACCAGATTCTAAAGGTGCAAACACGAAGCGTAGCGTTTCACTGCGACATTATGAGAAGGGGCCAGAAGAGATCTTGAAAGGTCCGGTGCTGGAGAGATGTGTAGCACACTGTGTGATCATCACATGTAGTTCCAGAGATGAAAAGTCCTCCAGCCGTGTTCCAAGTAAGAAGAGAAACTTTATTCAAACATGTTAAAAAGGATGAAAGTATATTCCAGTGTAATAATTCTTCCCTTTCCTACGCATTTCAGAATGTGACTCATTCCTTATTCATGGATACACTGGAATATACTTAAAGATGTTACATCCTTTTAAACATGTTGGAATAAAGTTTCCCTTCTTACTTGGAACACGGCTGGAGGACTTTTCTTCCTTAGATCTGCACTGTGCCATACTGGGCAGGAATGGTTTCCTCCGTGCCAAGACTCTTACAATAACTGCAACTAGGGAGAGCTGGATTTCTCTGTACTACTGGCCACATGTAGTGCCTGAGAGCCTTGCTGTGAGTGCCATAGGGTGGCAGGCTCATGTGCCATTATGGTGAGATTACCCAGTAGGCCATAAGAAAATGGAAAGAAGGAACGCTGCTGCATTAATCGGGACTGAAACGGTTTGCCACCCTACGGTTTTGGCCTCTACATCTGTGTTGTACAGATTTATGTAAGGTGCATGTTCTGCGTCTGCAGTGGAAAGTAGAAAGGGTTTCATGACAGGAGACCCACGAAGCACATGGCAGCACGAAGTGGTTAGTTACATACAGATGGCCAAGCTGTAAATAACAGCTTAGAAACCCACAGTGGCAAAGTAGGACAACAGTCCCTCTGGTGCACCAGACTTGGAAGGATCTCTGGCAAAAGGAAAGATCCCCACCCTGCTTCTGTAAAGCTATGTTCAAACTACAAAAGTCTGCATCTTTTACAGACCATAAAACCTCTTTGGCTATGTTCACACTGAGGTTTTTTTTTTTTTTGAGGTTGACAAATCAGACGAGTTTTTCAAGTGGAAACCGATAGGAATCGCTCCATTTTTGTGAAGTTTTGCTCTTAAAAAGGTTGTCCACTACTTTAGCATTGATGGCCTATCCTTAACATAGGGCATCAATGTCTGATCGGTCAGGATCCGACACTAGGCACCCCCACCGATCAGCTGTTATCGGTGTCGGCAGCCACTGGAAATACTCACTTGCGGATCTGGCAGACTTCTGATAGCAGCCGCCGCAGGGTACTGCACATCCGCTTCCTATTGATTTGAATAGTAGGCGGATGTACAGTACCAAGCCAGGGCCACTATCAGAAGACAGAGCAGCTCCGTAAGCAAGTACTTCCGGCTGGCCGCCACCGATAGCAGCTTAGGGGCGGGGGTGTCGGGTGTAGGACCCTGACCGATCAGACATTGATGACCCATCAAAAGGATCATTAATGCTAAAGTAGTGGACAACCTCTTCAAAGAGGTTTAAAGGTTTTTATTCCTAAGTGGGTTTTAGCCTTTGGATTTGACGTGTCTAGCTGGGGACAGATTCCTTCAGGATCCACTTCAAAGTAACATGCATTTTTTTTTTTCACCACGCGTTTGGAAATCTGGAACAAAAATGCTCAAAAACTCGTTATATGAACAGCAAACTGGATTTTCCATAAAATGAATAGGAAGTTTTCAAATCATTTTTGAAGTGTATTTTGAGAAGGATTCACTCTAGAAAACTGTGTGAACAAAGCCTTTGGGTGTCATTTTGCATAGAAACAGATTTGGGGCTGTCTGACAATTGGGAGCAGGAACAGAGAACAAACATCTTACAGTCATAACAGCGGCAGGCTTTCAGTTTAGGGCTGGCAGCCATTGGACAATGGCTAGTGCAATGCATATTGGACAATAAGAGAAAGGAAGTTCCAGTTCCTATAGTGCTGGCAAAACACTTATTAGAAAAAAAATGAAAAAAAGGAGTTAATGGTAAGTTGCAATGTATGATAATTAAGGCAGTTGCTCGATCTTTTAGATTTGTATGTGCATCGAAAGCAGTTTTAAATTTATTATGAGGCAAGCCAAGACCAAGCTTATCTATAAGTTGTATGTGACATTTTAATGTACGTACAGTATGCAACAGTCCAGCTGGCCGTAATGCTGATCTGAACCTTGCCTTAGCTGGACAATCGAAGGGATTTCAGAAAATGATTTGGAAACCTACTAAACCTTTTCATTATGGTGGCACAAAAGCAACTTAATAAATGTATATAATATTCTTATTTAATACAGTAAAATAAAAAAGTAAATAAAACAGATTTAGTTTTCAAAACGTTCTATTTAATTTATACAAATAACTACTAAATACAAAAAGTAGATTAAAACAAAATAGTAATTTTCCGGCAGCGTTTACAATGCGACATATTATATCGCTTAAAACAAAAAGGCATCTCGCCCTCCTCCCCTCCTATTCCCGTCTCCAGAATTTCGCTACGGAAACTTAAAAAAAAAAACACAATGTTGTTTTATTTCCTATGTCAGTAAAATATGAGCGGGAACGAGGAGAGCGACAGCAGATTCCAAATAAGAGTTCGAAACTCAAGAGCACGCGCTTCTCGAGATGGAGAAGAAATAATAATAATAGTGTGAAATCGCAATGTGATCGTACAGGAAACAAAAGTCTATTCCTCATCATCAAAGTGACACAAAAGGGGTTGTGAAAAGCTGGAAGAAAACATAATAGAGCGCGAACCATTTGCACTGTTCAGTTTTTCTTTTGGAAACTTAAGTGCACCAATAATAAATAAAATTTTGAAATTCTTTTTTTTATAGATTACAAAAAAAAAAAAAAATTCTTATGTTCAGCATTATTGTAAACATCGGTACACGTGTAAAATCCAGCTAATGCTGACGACTTGTATTTCAGGCTTTTTTTTTTTAAAAAAAAAAAAGATCATTCCCCAGAAGTGAATTGGAGTAAGTCATAACACAGATCCGTACACGGCCAACCATATATTTGGCATCGGTCATTAAATTAAACCGTTACAGTGCAAGCAAGGAATGCAAAGAATTTCTAGTGCAATAGAACGGAGACGCACACGAAATATTGCTAAGTAAAATCCGCCAAGATCCATGTGAAATCCTTAGGAACGGAGAGGGTTGTCACGGTGAAAACAGTTTCTTCCACTTCCAAAAATTTAGCTTTTAATGCCCAGAGCGGTCCAAAAATACGTAGCCCCCTATTCCTCACACTCATTTATATGGGTCTAAATCTTTGCAAGGGTTTTTTTTTTTTTAAGGGAGTTGTTGTAATGAACTTGAAAGCCAAGATCCTGCCAGGTCACCGATGCAGGAACCTTAGGCCGTATCCCGAAGGGCAATAGCAGGATTGTCTTTAAAAGGTGGCAGAAGTTCGACTTTTGTAGTTACAATTAAAAAAAAAAAAAAAAAGTCTACACCTCGGCAAGCAAGCACTGTATCCGAATCTGTTTTTTTCCATTATATATACTGGTATTCAGCAGTCAGATTTCAATTTATCTAGGGAATTGTCAATTTTGGTTAAAGTCTTTTTGATGCGCAAGGCTGTGAGTCTCGCCGATGGGTTTTGATACCAGCACTCCTTCATCAATTTAGCCAGCGATGTTAGCGTCTGAGTGGGAAAAAATAATAATTTAGTAATATTATATTTTACACAGGCCTGAAACAATGTAATATTGCACTTTTTTTTTTTTTTTTTACCAAGTTACATTATAGAATTAAAAGCGTTTTCCCCATCTCTGACATCATTGGCATATCCACAGGATCGGCATCTACCTCGAAAACAGAGGGATTAGAGAGGTGAGGGGTCTAGTGGTGGGTTACACGTCCATCTCAACAACATCGCCCCATCTGGGGCTACCAGGAAAGGAGAGGAGGCAACTAGTGATGAGCACAAGTGCTCGTTACTCAAGTTTACCTATGCACAGAGTATCGCGGGTGCTCGAGTGACATGTTCGCGTCTCTGCGGACTCATGGTTCGCGGTTGTTAGACAGCCACAAAACATGCGGGGACTGCCTGACAAACAAGGGCAACTCTGCATTTTTTGTAGCTGTCTAACAGCTGCGACCCAAGAGTCCGCAGGGACTCGAACATCTACCTTGAGCACCCGCGATACTCTGCATACCCAAGCACCCTAGGCAAATTCTAGTAACGAGCACTTGTGCTCATCAATAGTGGCAACGCATGTATAGTTCTCTCCATTTAACTCTATCGGAGTACTGAAAATTTTTGTGCGAGCATGCTAAACAATTTTGGGAACTTCAACAGAAGCCATGTGCGGCCGTTGGCCACCTCTCCATTCCTGGTGACCTCATTGTCAAGAGAGCCAACAATCCAACCTCTGAGACCCTCACCTACAGATACTTATATCTTACGGATATGCCATAGATAGCCAAGATAAGAATACCTATTTATCCAAATGCACCTAAAAAGATTAAAAAAAAACCCACTCTGCAACAGACCTTACTTTGAACATTTCATTTATTTAATTCGCCTTTAAAAATTAAATAAGCTTTGCTTCAACTATGGAAAGGAATTTGTCATTTAGAACTTTGCACATTCCCCTCCAATTTGTTCTAAAGTAATGCAATAAATTTAACATGCATCTAGGGCAGGGGTGGGCAACGGCAGATGAAGGCCCGGTGCAGCCCATGGGCCACTGTTTCAGCCCTCCGGCTGTCTTGGTTCGCGGCCCAGTCTGGAACAGGCAGAAAACCAGATGTGGCCAACGGACCGCAGTTTGCCCAGGTCTGATCAAGGCTGAGCCATAAATTGCCCCGGTGTGTACCAAAAATACCTGTAAATTTGCTTATTTTATCAATTTTGGCATATGAAAAATGTCTAATTCCTCATACACTATGCAAAAAAAAAAAAAAAATGGGGCAAATACTTACTGGGTCAGAAAACCATCTATTGGGAATGTTTGGTCTTTGTTGATCCACACAGACAAGTTTCTTCATATCCTCGAAGCTAGGATCATTAGGAACAACGTCATAAAAAGGAGGTTTGTAATCTTCAACGATACCTGGAAATTAGGAGAGATGTCGGGTTAATAAAATAATCACAGACTGTATAACTGTGGTGGCCCTGCAGAGTTACTGAGCGCCATCTCTGCCAATTGTTGGAGATCTCAGGCGTTGAACAGTGTTTTGTAGGGGACCCCTCACCCCAAGAAAAGCAGACAACCGCTCTAAAGAGCTCGCCACACACATTGGTTAACGGTTGGCCAAAATTGGCAATTTCGATAGGACCAGTCAAATGTGAATCAGGTGTCGTGACATTCCAGATGCCTAAAGACTATGTTCACATGCAGCAGATTTTTTTTTTTTTCAACAGCCAAAACCTGCTCTCTTGGCAGTAAAAACTCTGGGTAAAAAAAAGTGTGTTTCTTGGTGTGGATTATATGTGTGATTTATCTATAGTCCATGTTCAATAAAATTTGTTTTATTCAACAAAAATACAGCAAAATTTTTCTCATTGCTTTCTATGGGTGAAAAAATACTGCAAAAATGCTGAAAAAAATTGACAAGCTGCAAACTAAAAAAAAAAAAACACTGCAGTTCTCAAATTCAGACAGGAAAATAAAAGCATGTGCATGAGATTTCTGAAAACATATAGCTTTTGCTGGTTCTGCATAACAAAAACGCTGCGTGTGAACATGGCCTTATTCTTACTGGAGATCAGCTACCACCAAAGATCGGGCAGTGACTAACCCCATTGACGCTTTCTTGTACAGGTATAGTCTATGATGTTCCCATCACCAGGACAATCAGACTACAGCGTCAGGTCCCACTTCTGGAAAAAGCCGGATTCAGATGAAGGACTATCCTAATAGTGCAACTAATGCAAGAGTGCGAGACTAGCGAGAACGGGAACAGCGTTATATTCATGTATATACAAGAGGGTCCTGAGCAGAGGACCTCCGTCTGTGATGTCCATATGCCAAATAAGACCACCCCTTTAAAGACCAGATAGTTTTACATTAGCCGCCACAGAGAATGACCCCTTTAATGTACAAAAACTGACTTCTCAAGGACGTACATAATGTGAGGCAGATAAGCAGAAGTCCTATCAGCGATATGGAGGATTCTCATTAATGACACAGCGCAGGGATTACACATTGTGGATTTACTGTTACTTATTAGCCAGAGTCCTTTAAAGTTGTAAGAACAAGAAAGTTTCTTATACTGTACATTACTAGATGAAATCCATGTAAAATGTGAAGTCCTTTCCAGCTGTATTACCGCTCCGTAATACAGTCACGTGCATACGAGGCTGAACTGGCAATTATAAGTTCAGTGAATATAGAATGTCAAATTACTTGATTTTTTAAGTTCCTAAAAAGTTTCATACACTGGGAACAACTATAGTAAGGCGTATGGGATCAACCATAGGAATCTCATATGGGATCACATATGCCAAATTCAGCCTGAAGGCCTCGTTATAAGCAGAAGGAAGGAAATCAGCACATGTTCTCACCAAAAAGGGAAACAAAAGTAAATCAATGAGTTGGTTATATCCAAACATTTTTATTTTTTCTTCTAGAAACTTTACCTATATGTCACATATTATACAAGGGGAAATTTATATACCAGGTTTCACAGTCTGTAACTACCAGCCGAGGGTCTCCTGACCCAAACTCAGCAGCCTCATAGAGGCCGGTCCATACTCAAAACACATGTGTGAATTCAAACTAACTAAATTAAAGTATATGGACAAATTCAGGGAATTTTTTTTTTAATTTTATTTATTTATTTTTTTTTACACTTAAACCTTTCATGACCTTGCAATTTTTATTTACCATGTTCACTATATGGTAAAACCGACCATGCAATATGATTCTTTAGGTCAGTATGAACATGCTGATACCAAAACATAAGGGTGAAAAAAAAAAAAATGGAATTTTAGTAAGAAAAAAAATAATTTAGCATGTGTCACCATTTTTCGACTTTTAACGACCTGTAACGTTTTAATTTTTTGGGATCTGGGGCTGGGTGGGGACATATTTTTTGCTGATACCATTTTGGTGTAGATACAATGCTTTGACCGTCTTATTGCAATGTTGTGCCGGCCAAAACAAAAACACAATTCTGGCGTTTTGATTTGTTTTTTTGTTACGTTGTTTACGGATTGGATTAATTGATTTTATACTTTGATAGACCGGACTTTTATGAATGAGGTGATCCCAAATAGGTCATTTGAACTTTAGGTTTTTTTTTCCATATTTTTTCCATATTTTTTAAAAAAAACACAGTAAAAAGTGAAAAAAAAAGTATTTAAATAGTCCCCTTAGGGGACTTGAAGCTTTGATCATCCGATCGCTTGTGCTAGACAGAAGCCATGTTACGGGCAGGCATTCACAAGAGGATTGTAATAACAGGCATGGGGATAATCAGCAGACCCCCGACTGTCATGCAGCCCATCAGCGGCCTGCAATCACATCACGGGCACACTGATTGTAGCGTGGAATGACGCGCCCCTCTGCTGGTGCGGGTTAAATGCCATCGTCAGAGATTGACAGTGGATTTTAACACCCGTGGGCGGAGATCCGATCCACCAGCAGCTGTTAGAAGCACATGATGGCTGATTAAATCACCCATCATGTTCAGGGAAAGATGTGGGCTCGGTGTGCTAACACGCATCAAAGACAACACGACTTTTGACATATAAGAACATGAAAGGTCATGAAGGGGTTAAATTATGAAAATAATTTTTGCGATAGGATTTAATTCAAAATTTTGCACAGTTCTGGCTTTTAAAGGCTTTTTTTTTTCCCTTGCACAAGGCTGACTGCAGAAGGAGTTGACTGAAAATCCGGCAGTGAGCTTTTTCTGACAGCAAGTTTGCACCTCTTGTCTGCCTTTTCAGAGCGCCTCTCAACTGATTTAAGACAACAAAGTTCAAATTAACTTTAATGTGGTCTGTGCTCATAAATTGGGGGAGAACAAAAACCAAAACAAAAAAAAAAAAAAACCACGACAGATAAAAGTTACAATCTCCCTGTCAGAAAGAGCTCACTGCCGGATTCTCAGTTCAAGGGGTTGTCTCAAGTTTATAAATAGGTAAAGTTGTAAAATGATTGTAAAATAAAAAGTATTAATTTCAAAAGTTAATATTTATTACAAATCATCTATGTTCTCCAGAATGGAGGTAGTCTTTACAGTAATTGTATAGTGCACTACTCACTGCCTAGACTCCAGCATGGCCGGTTACCTAGACAAGGAGCGGGAGCAGTTTGCAGGCACTTTGCGCTACAGCCGGCTCACACTGCTCTGAATCTGGCCGGATCCAGCAATTCAGTTTCCCTCCACTATTTCCATGTTGCAGAGGAATAACTACACTGCTAAAAAAAAATAAAGGGAACACTTAAACAACAGAATATAACTCCAAGTAAATCAAACTTCTGTGAAATCAAACTGTCCACTTAGGAAGCAACACTGATTGACAATCAATTTCACATGCTGTTGTGCAAATGGAATAGACAATAGATGGAAATTATTGGCAATTATCAAGACACCCTCAATAAAGGAGTGGTTCTGCAGGTGGGGACCACAGACCACATCTCAGTACCAATGCTTTCTGGCTGATGTTTTGGTTACTTTTGAATGTTGGTTGTGCTTTCACACTCGTGGTAGCATGAGACGGACTCTACAACCCACAGAAGTTGCTCAGGTAGTGCAGCTCATCCAGGATGGCACATCAATGAGAGCTGTGGCAAGAAGGTTTGCTGTGTCAGCGTAGTGTCCAGAGGGGCTGGAGTTACCAGGAGACAGGCCAGTACACCAGGAGACGTGGAGGGGGCCGTAGGAGGGCAACAACCCAGCAGCAGGACCGCTACCTCCGCCTTTGTGCAAGGAGGAACAGGAGGAGCACTGCCAGAGCCCTGCAAAATGACCTCCAGCAGGCCACAAATGTGCATGTGTCTGCACAAACGGTTAGAAACCGACTCCATGAGGGTGGTATGAGGGCCCGACGTCCACAGATGGGGGTTGTGCTCTCAGCCCAACACCGTGCAGGACGCTTGGCATTTGCCACAGAACACCAGGATTTTTCAAAGTCGCCACTGGCACCCTGTGCTCTTCACAGATGAAAGCAGGTTCACACTGAGCACATGTGACAGACGTGACAGAGTCTGGAGACGCCGTGGAGAGCGATCTGCTGCCTGCAACACATCCTTCAGCATGACCGGTTTGGCAGTGGGTCAGTAATGGTGTGGGGTGGCATTTCTTTGGAGGGCCGCACAGCCCTCTATGTGCTCGCCAGAGGTAGCCTGACTGCCATTAGGTTCCCGAGATGAGATCCTCAGACCCCTTGTGAGACCATATTCTGATGCGGTTGGCCCTGGGTTCCTCCTAATGCAGGACAATGCCAGACCTCATGTGGCTGGAGTGTGTCAGCAGTTCCTGCAAGATGAAGGCATTGAGGCTATGGACTGGCCCGCCCGTTCCCTAGACCTGAATCCGATTGAGCACATCTGGGACATCATGTCTCGCTCCATCCACCAACGTCATGTTGCACCACAGACTGTCCAGGAGTTGGCGGATGCTTTATTCCAGGTCTGGGAGGAGATCCCACAGGAAACCATCCACAACCCCATCAGGAGCATGCCCAAGCGTTGTAGGGAGGTCATACAGGCACGTGGAGGCCACACACAATACTGAGCCTCATTTTGACTTGTTTTAAGGACATTACATCAAAGTTGGATCAGCCTGTAGTGTGTTTTTCCACTTTAATTTTGGGGGTGACTCCAAATCCAGGCCTCCATTGGTTAATAAATTTGATTTCCATTGATGATTTTTGTGTGATTTTGTTGTCAGCACATTCAACTTTGTACAGAACAAAGTATTCAATGAGAATATTTCATTCATTCAGATCTAGGATGTGTTATTTGAGTGTTCCCTTTATTTTTTTTTGAGCAGTGTATTTCAGTTAGCATCCTAGGAGAAAGCACAGTTCAGACCAGTAGCGTAACGCGCCGCTGGTCTGAGCCGTCAGTTTTCAGGTGCACACCACCCCAGGCAAAGCAGGAAACCCATGCGTCGAGAGTGTTGCGCTCCTGAAGATTCATCTTGAGAACCTCATTGAACTCATTCTATGATAACAAATTTGAAACCCAATTGCAAAAATTATTTTTAGGCCAAAACACATGCATTTAAGAAAAAATTAAAATAAATTCCAACCCACCGGCCCCTCAAAGATGTCCATTTCCTTTAGTCCATTTACCTACCTGCACTCTCTGTAAACATTCACAAACCTACTTGATCACCTAAAAAGTCTATCCAGTGTGCTCCAATGAATAGTAGACACGGGTAGGAGGGATAGGAGGGGGATGCTGCAGCAGTATTTCTTCCATAAGTGTGAGATGCAATAAATGGGGAGGGGAGAAAAGGCTAGAGATCTGATTGGCTCAGAGCATACAGCACACCAGGAAGTACCCGCCTACTCTAGAAGTATGGAAGAAGAAAATGTAAATTACGGAAACCAGCAGAGGGGTTAAAAAAATTCCTAAAAAGGTCACACACATTGGCTTTAACGAGGCCAAGACTTAGAAAAGTAGTTGTTTTTTAGTTTTACAAAGCTATACAAGAGATCATTCCTATCCTATACCATCAGAGACAAAGTTCATCTCTACTATCAAGTCTGAAAAAACACCGTTCGATACAGATAACACTATTGATTTACAATAGACTCCGCACTTTCCTAATGACAGACTAATACTGAGCCAGAACATTGTCAACTTAAGTACTTCTGACTGTCCTATACTTACAAAGAGTATCACAACTGGGGAGACGGGGGGAATTTATGTTAACTGTATCTCTAAAAAATATTCGGAATTTTTTTTTTGTTTTATATCGCTATATATATATATATATATATATATATATATATATATATATATATATATATATATATATATATATATATATATATATATATATATATATATATATATATATATATATATATATATATAATAAAAAATTTGCAATTCTCAAGTTGGCCACTAGACCCAATATTAGACTCCTCCCTCCTGTTGAGGACACGAATATTAGCAGCAATAGACTTACTCAAACCATACTGGGAAGTAATTAATGCGCAGACTCATCAGGGCAAAGCTCATTGTGCAGCGAGGGGGAGGAGGTGAGCTGTGAGATTATTTGTTGTGAAGGGTAGATCCAGTGTTATCTACTTTATACAAAGGCGTGATCAAAAATTGCAGTGCTGTCTGTGATGGTAAAGAGATTGCTGAAAAGTCATTTGTACAGGACAGGAAGCACGGGTCTAATATGAGGCCAAGTTGACAGTATGAAATTTGTAAGATGCAAAATAAATGATCTACTGAAAAATCTGTAATGCAGTGAAATGGAAAAAAAACAAAAACTAATTCCACTGTTGCTTTTTTGGGTTTCATGTTGACGGTCTTCATTGTACAGTAAAAATGACCCAGTAATAGGAATCTTAAGGTCAATATGATTACGATGATACCAAACTTAGTTTTGCTATTTTTTTTTTACATTTTAGTAATTAAAAAATTTCTGAACTTAGTAAAAAAAAAAAACAACAAAAAACCCATTATATAAAATATATATATATGCATATATCTATCTCTATCTTGCCAATGATGGAGCTCTGTGAGGGCTTGTTTTTTTCGTGGAAATTTATGGCATATCCTGAGAATGTGGTGTAAAGCTTGAAATTACTTGTTTCCTTTCAATGCAGTTATCAGAAAATGACTTTTAGAAAATTAATAATAATAATATTATTAATAATTCACAAAAAAACAGGTTTTGGTGTTAAATGTATTTTGTCATATCACAATCTGTATTAAAGGGAACCTGTCATGTCGTATTTACTATCTAAACTGCCCCCATTACTTTCTTAGTGATGCAATGGGCATCACTAACCAGCTTTTTTTTTTATTAAAATTGGTGCAAATATAATGATTCTTTAACATTTTATTACATTATATTACTTCACTGCGCATGCGCTGTGACGAGTGGCTCCGGCTGGGAACTTCACTGCGCACGCGCAGGGAGCAGCGGGTCATAGTGCATGAGCAGTGAAGCTACGAACTACACAGCCTCACTGCGCACGTGCAGGGACCCGAGGCTGGCCTTGTAAAACTGCGCATGCGCCCCACTAATACCAGCGCCAGCCAGGAGCAAATTTCAAATAAGTGGGCGGCGCCAGCAGTGACTAAATGTGGCACCTGCCCCTGACTGAATATGAGGATCACTAAAAACGAGCAGGTAGGATACAAGTACATAAAATGTTATAGATTCATTATCACACCACCAATTTTTATGAAAAAAAAAGCTGGTTAGTGATGCACATTGCTTCCCTAACAACGCTATGGGGGCAGTGTAGATAGTAAATTCGACATGACCGGTTCCCTTTAAAATTAAAAATTTCAAACCTTGCAATTTTCACACTGGGGATTTTTTTAAATTCCGACTTCTTGTAATTTCAGGAAATCCACATGTACAATGAACAGACTCTGACTCCATCTTTTGCTTTGAAGCATCTAATGAGCGAGTGCAAATGGCATAGTGAAGGGAGGGAGAGCTGGGACATTGTGACCGGTGGATCCTGTATTTTCTCCGGTGTATGGAGGTGCCATCTGTCACTGTAAAGATTGATTTTTAATAAGGACAGACAGACTTTTAAGCCTAAACCTAAATAGGTCGTTTTCTGATGATCGCTGCCCTTTAAAGAAAATACATTTTCTAAGCTCACTTCATATAATGCATGCCAGCTACATCTAAAATAATAATTTCATTCCTACCTTCTACAAGTTGGCAGGATCAAGGCGCCAGACAGACACTACACAACAAAACACAAACAGTAACACAATCCCTAAAACTGGGTGACAGTTCGACCCCAAATAAAACACAAGGAACATTTTATAAGTTCAAAATAGCCGTCTGAGCCAGCGCTTCTGAGAATGTCTGAGCCAGCAGAGGGGAAAAAAATAAAAAAATAAGTGTCAACACGTGGTATGAGAACGGAAACACAAACAGCTTACCGTTGCTAACCATGCGTCTGGCAACTTCCCAGAGGACCAAGCCAAAAGCCCAAATATCAACTCTTTTGTAAGAGTCAAAACAATCTACTTGGATCGTCTCATCCAGGACTTCAGGAGCCATGTACCTCTTGGTTCCTACTCGGGGATTATTCCCAACGTCCAGCTGATTGGTTGATTGCGAGTGCATGACAGCCAATCCTGAAAGAGAAGAGCCCGGAGTCAGAGCCGCGCAATGAGACGGTAGGTGCGGATTAGCAAATAATTTGGATTACATGGAAAGTAGGAGGGAGAGAACAGAATGGTACAGATATTCGATAAATCAATTGTTTTCTGAAATTTCATATTACATTCATTATACTGCAAGTCTTTGCTGGAAACAAGTGCCAAACTTTCAAGCCTTCTAAACTTTACATTGAATTAAAGGAATTTTCACAGTATAATAAAACTCAGCCGCGCAAGTCTAGTAGGCACGTGACCATGTGTGCAAATCGCATACTTGCAGTTATGCACCCGCTGCTCCCAGCGTCGGAAAATCCTCACAGTGGGCAGTGTGCGCGATGTGAGGATTCACAAGACTGCAGTCACAGAGTGACTGCAGACTTGTACCCCAAGGCTGGACAGCCCCTTTAAAAGCAGGGTAAAACAAAAAAAAAAAAAAGTGTAAATTTTTGTATTTTTGTGCAAAACACATGCAGCACAGTTTGCTATGTGAACGACTTAATAAATGTCCCGCCCCCTGCCCCCTTTTTTTTGTGTCTTCGTCAGATGTGCTGTAATATAGATCACAATCTCTAGATCCTTCAAGACATCAGAAGTGGAGTGACTCTGGGGGGTAACCTTGCCGCCCCAGATTATTTTCGTGCCTTTTTTTTTTTTTTTTGGAGTAAAAGTTTTGATTTCAGGCACTTTTTTTTTTTTCCTTCAACAAATTATGTAGTATTGTTACATAATAATAATAATAATAAAAAATAATATTATTATTAATAATAATAATACCCATCAATTAGGTTTTAGCCAGATGTTTTTGACCAATTCATCATTTTCCACTTTTCCAAATATTGAAACATTTTTTGCACCATGGTACTCCCATATTCTAGTGAAGTAGAAAGTATTTTTTTTTTTTTTTTTTTATATATGCGCAGTGGAAGACTTGAAACATTTTACAGCACATTGAATGTATAGTGAACATTTGCAAAAAAAAAAAAAAAAAACTCTTTTTCCTTTACTCCAAATTCATAAATAAATGCGCTATTTTGATGATTATGGTGCAAAGTCCACTAGTGAAAGCAGAAAGAGGACTTAAAAATACCAGCAATTAATGAATCCGGGTTTATTTGAACCAACTGGGTTTTTATTTTTAGGTCTTCTATATCAAATCGCAAGGAACCATAACAGGAATAAATACTGCCATCTAGTGGCCATTCATATTAAAACTAGAGAATAGATATGAAAATAAAAGTTTTTCCCAGCTGCCTTGGTCACTTAATTGACAATATCATGGGAGATTGACCATCTTTCCTGAGCCAAACTATTCTAGGTACTATCCCAAGTAAATTATGGAGCTGGTATCCATACAGTAAAATGGATAAAGAACACTTTGAAAAACATTTGGCGACGCTCCTGGGAAGGTTACCTAGATCAGCTATGCAGCACTGTCCGTTCTTCTTAACTAGAATATTCTTGCTTTTTAAATCGCGGTGAGCGATGGCTGGCTTCCCCTGTGTACCGAATATCTCCACATGTAAATGTGCTAATCCGCTGGCTATGGAAAGGACGACTCGGAGACAGGTCACCGTGTCCAATGTGGTCACTTGCAAGTAATCGTAGAGGGATCCCATTTCATGGTAGTGCGTAATTAGCCACAACTGTGTGCTGGAGTTTCTGGAAGTCATGTCCGAGGCAATGAAACCTGGTAAGAGAAAAGCAGCGAAAATCAGACGATTCCATGGGATCCTATTTCACAACACGTATGACGAGTTCACTAGGTTTCGAGAAAAAAAATAGCCTCTGTTTTCTCCACATACAGGGACTCTTGTCCGTGGAATATGTTTGATAAATGCGGCATTAAATAAGCTGCAATACCTAAAGCAACCCATGGATAAAGGCTGGCGCTGTTTGCGACATTTCAAAAAGTTGTTAAAATTAAATGGACATCCACTGTAGAATTTAATAATTAACAAAAAAGACATCGTAGCGAGTCCAACTCATAGGGCTCTTTGTAGATGCTTCTTTATACATTTGTGGGGCTACCAGGAGACCCTCTTTATAATCAACAAATGCCCAAAAAATTTAAAAAAGAGTCCCATTGATACTTATAATATGATTGACTTATCTGGCATGCAATAAGCTTAAAAGGGCTAATCCATCACTGGTCAAGCTCGCCTCCCGGAATGGCACCAATCCTCTGTACTCAGTGCCGTTTTTTCCCCGCCAATCTCCTGACATCACCATCCAGCAGTGACATCACGTGAGCAATGCAGCCAATCAGCATCCGCTGATCAGCTGCAGGGTTCGCATTTCCCCCTAGACCATATCTTTCGCTTAGATGAAATGTGAACGTTGCAGCTGATCAGCGACCGCTCACGTGATGCCCCTGCTGGATGTTTATGGCAACGGACTGGCGGAGGACACAGCGATGGATACAGAAAAGTGACCTATCAAAAAGGCTGGGAGTGGGTGTACGAGGTGGTGGGCTCATAGTGAGGCTCCCCATACCAGGCAGATAATCGCTGTGACACATCCCGGATGTGCCTCTAACAGACGCGGGTGGAGCTCAATCTGTGACAGCCGCATTTACAGTGCCACTATGGAGGCGCACCATTCAACACGACCATTAGCTGTGGCGCAATTGCAATGCGCCAAGGGGCTCCTATGGCACCTCGTTAAAACAGAGTCTGTGGCGCTTCAAAGGAGACCATGATTTTTACTATATACAGCAATACTACTGTAGTTCAAGTACCCTAAGGGGCCTAAATACTGTAAAGTGAAAAATTTGAAAAAATGATGGATTTAAATAAATAAAAATTTAAAAAAAAATCACCACCCATTTTCCCCCATTAAAAGTAGTAAATTCCAAAACATAAGTCGTATCAATGCATCCCAAAAAGTTCGAGCAATCGCAATATAAAATTAATTATCCTGTTCAGTAAACAGGAAAAAAAAAATCAAAAAACACCCAAATTGCTTCTGGGTGGAGAAGAGAGGGTGCGGGCTGGTCGGCTGAATTTCACACAAAAAAAAAAAAAAATTGTAGACGCCATCACAGCGTCAAATCTATTCCAAAATTGTTTGTGAGTACTGAAAAAAAAAAGCTATACACAACTATTGACAAAAAATTATAATGTTGGCTGCTCGCTGTATTTCTGATACAACTGTGATTGTATCAGCAGGAGATCACTAGGACTAGTAACCCTACTGCCAGGTAGTCCTCCATATTCATGACCACTGTAGGACTCCACCACTGATTGGCAGCTTTCTGTGCATAGGAAGAAAATGGTCAAGCAGTGGTTTTGGGGATGGTAATCTAGAGCTCAGAATTCCAAGAACTGGTAGATCTGCAGCAAATAAAACAGGGATTTTATGAAAACTGCAGCAAGCAGCCCAGTAAGTGACACATCGCTGGAATCAAGGTCTCTGGCTCTACATCATCTTACTCTCAGATGGGGAAGCAAATTGAGTGTCAGAGGGCTATAAATAATGCAAATGCATAAACAGAGGATAAATAAGTACAGGACCATACATAAAAGTGCAAAAATACAAGAACAAAAAATATAAAAGAAAAAAATAAAGCAAACCCGGACAGAAGCAGCATTTTATTGCACAGACAGCTAATCCCCGAGCTAATCTCAGTAACCAAGTGTGGCATATTTAGGAGACTTGTGTGATGAATCTCAAGTACAGACTCATTCTGCACCTCGCCTCCCGTTTACTGGTACGCTTGGTGTTAAAACCTAATCCCACTATTAAAAAGTGAGAACTAGCAGCAACACACAAGCTTGCCCAGACAGTAAGATCCTGCTTGTAAAATAGGGCGAAAAAGTGGAGCTGAGATTATACCAAACGCTAGATCTGAGCCCAGGGCACTGCGGAGACACACGAGTCAACAGATTTTCTTTGGAGGATGGTGATGTTACGTTTCCGGAACTTAAGTAAAGGCAGCAATTTCTTGCTTTGCTGCTCTGCTGTCTGAACATGCAAGGATATTAATGGAAAAAAAGGCAAATCTAATGCGAAGGAAAAGAAAACAAGACGTCTGGAATGCTGGGACGGGTTAAACAAAAGGATGAAGGAGAAAGGAAATTTTTTAAGGAGTAAAGTCGGATCAGTAAACAGAGATGACATGACTACGGGTTAGAGGGAAAGTAGGACTTGGGTGAGGCAGGTCAGTTAAGGGGTATATAAAGTTAGGTTAGGGCAGGGGTTTTGTCATTCCCGCTCATAGGAACCAATTTTACAGTCGCGCTCGCCCTCCCCAATTTTTGGAATAAAGCAGGGGTGATTTTATTGGGTCATGGTGGCTTGAGGTTCTTGTGAGGTCCTTGAAGTTGGCTCTAAGTTGCTCCCGATCAATCATCAAGGGTATGGATCCCTCAAAATTTGTTGAAAATTTTTCCTGGTGGTTTTGGGACACTTGACAAGGGTCCCCCGAAGTCTGTTAACGGAGAAAGAATCAAGTTATGATGGAGTCACGGATGTTGGGTAATTCTGCTTTACATGGGTTGTTTTTGGTAATCACCAGATATTTGTAGCTTAGAGGAAGCTTCCAATTTAATTTTTTTATTATGCCGTTTATGTTTCAAACCATTGCATTTGTGAATAAAGACTGATGCAGTCAAAAGTATTCAACTTAATTATCAGAGTTTTATTTAGGTTGGATGGTGTTGAGGAGAAGTGTAAAAAGACAGCGGGGAATTGGTTGGGGTCTAGGTTAGACCACCAAATCTACAATACCAGGGTCATGAGCTCAAGAAAGCAGAAACCTAGTGTCAGACAGCAGCGAGGAGAAGACGTGAGACTGCGGAGCTGTCAACAGCAACTGATGCAAGGAGGGAATTACTTAGAAGAAAATTTTATATAACATTAGGATTTTTTTTTTACATGTAAATATTATATTTCCCTTTATTGAATACAGATATATTTTGCTTTAAAGTTTGCAGTGGGTGACCATGAAAAAAAAAACAGCTTTTCATAGGTAGAACTCGTCCCTATAATAATGAATGGGGTTGTTCACACACCCGCAATTTTTCGCAGACTCCGTGGTCCACACAATGACAGGGACATGTCCGATACTGATCTGAGTAATGGATCAAAATATTGGCAATGCAAGTCTATGGGTCCATAAAAGCCCTCCATGTGGTCCATTTTCACGCACTGCCAGTGGAGGGCGGCAGGATCAGACTACACATGGTTTGCTTGTAGTCGTACCATGGAGATGTGTATGAGCTGTATTCTCATAGGTTTATTCGATTTTAGTAATCTTTAGTCTTTGTCACAGCCAATGTATAAACAGAGAAGGGTATTGAAATAAGCAGTCAGTCCCTTCACACATCTAGTAATGTACTGACACAGGAATTGTTGGCGGTTTATGTCCAACACAATTTCGAACAGGACCTGCTAAGAAATAGGACACCCATCATCTAGCATGTCCCATAGAGGCGATAACATTTTATGTTGGGAATATCCCTTTAAGTAGATTCAAAGAAGACCCCCTACCATCAAAGTTTTTATCCTCTTAATATATTGCAGTCATCATACTATACAGCACTGTGCACTTACAATTGCTCATTTTGCCTTTCTACCCAGATAATTCTTCTCTTTTCTCTGCTCTGTGTAGAAACAGGAAGTCTATTTTCCCTGCAGAAATCATCCCCCTCTTAAACTCCTGACCGAGCTGCTTTCTCACCCTCCCAGGGACTTTCGCAGTGACTCATGATTCATACAGGGAAAAGTGACCTCCTGTTTCTACATAGAGGTTAGAAGGATTCAGCTAGTCAGTCTTTAGTCAGCGATATCATAGACCTAATGGAAATGAGACGAATTAGCTGGGTAGAAAGGCAAAATGAGCAATTGTAAGTACACAGTGCTGTATAATATGATGACTGCAATATATTAAGAGGATAAATATTTTGATGGTAGGAGGAGGAGTGCTTCTTTAAGAGGGTTTTTCTGTTTAAGACACAGTTTGCTCCTGCTGTTGCTCCCGGTTTCTGTCATTATGTTAGCAGCGCTGCAGTCAATCAGTGAGTTCAGAGGCTCATGTTATATACTCAGCGCCAGACATGGGGAGGGTGTGAAAAGAATAGTGCCATTTTTAAAACAAACTGCAGGGCTTTTTGAAACCTGAAAACCGTTTTTACTACAATTTTCATGTTCACCCTGGTCATGATGAGCAGCACAGTAGGGAGTTCTGCACCTTAGAATAACGCAGCAGAAGGGAGTTCAGCAAGTGGCAAACATAACTCGCACCCAATTCACCAATAAAACTTCAAAACAATTTAGAGATATAAAAAAAAAAAAAAAAAAAGATGAACAACACTAAACCAATTTTTACTTTCCACCGAAAATTATTTCTAGAAATAGGAGGCTTCCAGCTGGCAGTGCCCGAGCATATCAATTAAAAAGAAACGTAATGCACACCAGATTGACAGAGCCAAGGCCGGGAGAGCTGTAGATTGGTACTTTTCCATTAACAGTAGTTGCTATTAAACAGTTACTAAAACAAGTAGCTGCCTCGCATTCCCATCAGCTATAGCCATCTGGTGAGAATGCAGGACGGGCTTCTGCTAATTAAATCTTCACTCTCCCAAACTGAACGTTCCACCGTCTTCCCAAAAGGGCGGCCAAGAATCCCGAGACACTCGCAATAACCCATCTACAGTCGGCGGTCGGACGCGTCCAAAATTCCGGATGTCATGGACTTAATGCAGCAAAGCCTTTAGTCTGCAGTAGACAGGGAACTTGTGTACAAGCGTGTAGGTCGCCACGCCAGGAGACACTTACCGAGAATGTTTTCATGTCTTAACAGCACCGTGTTGTATAATTCAGTCTCCCTGAACCAGGACTTCTCATCTCGTGATGAGAAGATCTTTACAGCGACGCTTTCCCCTTGCCAATGGCCGCGCCATACTTCTCCATAACGACCCTTACCTAGAAAGAAATTAATAAAAACATTCATTTTTTTGCAACTCACTGAACCATCCTGCAGAGTACATAAAATGAAATCTAGCTCACACTTTGCATTTTTGTCTATTTTTTTACCTTTCAAATATGCAAATTGCCTCTTCAAGGACTTGAATTCTCGCCCCACCTATTGGAAGTAGCAATCCTAAAAGTCAATATCGACCCTTTAACGAGCCTTGTCACATGACTTCAGATTGCCACTTCCAATAGGTGGCACTAGAGTTCTAGTCCTCGGCTTCTCTGAAGAGGCAATTTGCATATTTAAATTTCCTTGAGAAGCATTGCAAGGCTTAAAAGTCTCCTCACATTGGCATGCTACTCTGCACAAGGAGAAAAGTTGCCCCTTGGATCCCAGCCAGACGCCTCTCACCTAGCCAAGCCAGATCTCACACTTTGCACTGATGAGGGGCAGCACAGCAAAACAGTGTCTGCAAATTGAGATTTTGGTTTGGCTTTTAACCCAAGTCATGTGGCAAGGCTTGTTAAAGGGTCGATATTGACGTTTAGGATAGCTACTTATAATAGGTGGTGCGAGAGTTCTAGTCCTCTTCCTATCTGAAGAGGCAGTTTGAATATTTAAATTTCCCAGGAGGAACATGCATGGCTTAAAAGTTTCCTCACATTGGCATGCCAGGCTTGGCATGTCACACTCCACAAGGAAAAACGTTACCCCTTGGATACCTTTCAAATAGAACAAATAAGGCAAATAAAGCAATTTAAAAGAAGAGTCAGACTTATTATTCACATGTGGGTTTGGCACCAGTTTTAATGGGACTTAAAAGGGGTTGTCATTTGGCTTTTTTTTTTCTTTTTACTTGAATGTGTGCATTTCAGGCCAAGAAATATTTTTGCAATTTGATTTTATAAAGAAAATTTGCACCGTTTGCCCTCTATCGCCAGATTTGTATTACTGCAGGCCGCTATGACGATCATGGCCACAAGTTTCATTTAAGTTGAATGTACTGGGAAAGAGATTCAAAACCAAATGATATATAATCTATAATGAAACCCAATTGCGACAATAATTTTCAGCTGAAAATACATGCATTTATTTATTAAAAAAAAAAATGTAAAAAAGTATCCCCAAAGGTGAACAACCCTTTTCGAAAAAATAAACTAAGAGCAAGAAATGACACAAGCCTGGGGCTACAGCATGACTTTAGCTATGACAGATGTAGGTTGAACAAAGATTGTGTAATGGAGATGATACATCACAACATAATAAAAGTGAATGTCACTGCATTGGATTCTCAAGTTGCCGCAACTGCGAGACGGAACAAAAAGTTCGGCAGTTTTTTTGTTTTTTCTTCTTATGACTTGTGCCATACTGTGATATCACTATTTTGCATAGTCCGTGTAGCCCCCAGTGTAAACCAAACAGTTAATTTCCCCGCCGATTCAGTGGTCCGGCAGCGAACAGCTCATGCCAGGGGAATAACTATACTGGGTGCAAGTCTTCCATTCGTACCCAGTTTCTGGAGCCTAGTGGGGCTCAAAAGTGCCTTTAGCCCATATGAGAAGACCAATACTATTAAAGGGCTGTGCGAGTTGGGGCCCTACAAACTTTAATTGCACCACCACTGGGTCATGTACATCATTCATATAACCGCTGCAGCCAATCAATAGCCTCAGCAGTGAAGCTTGCAGGTAAGTTTCAAGGCCATTGATTGGTGGTCACATGAATGATGCATGCAAGGTCACTGCTGAGGACCGGAGGAGTGGTGAAAGTTAACAGGTGAGAGATGGTTATTTTTTTTTTTTTTAGGATATACCATGGTCTGCTCTTTTTAAAATCTCAAATAACTCCTTTAAAAGTGGCCGTATACCTGCAATAACGAACAATGTTTCACTGAACACTATTCTTTCCGACTACGCCTATACACATGCCGACTACACACTGCTGAGCGTGCAGATGTTCTACTGCGGGAACTAAACTACTTGCAGTTGAAGAAGAGAGTCTGGACAACCCGATATGAGACATTTAAGGCAGATGAAGCCAAAATTGGCCGACATTCCCTGTAGAAGGGCCACAGACAGGCATGAACGCTGCATCAGTCATCTTGAAAGCTGAACCCTCACCCCCATCTGGTTGGGATGGTATAAAGAATGGGGAGAAAAGGTAGCTGTACATTGACAAGGCAGAACGATTGCGTTAGGGTCAGAGCCCCTTCGTCCCCACTAGAACAAAGTTTATATCTGCGATGATCTGCAGGACGACACATGAAATAAAAGCTCAGCCTCCTATGAACAGTGGCGAAACAATCCTCACTAATGGCGCGCCGGCATTGTAATCTGAATCTCTTGGCACTGCCCCATATTTCAAAAGGTACTGAATAGTAATACGTCTTACATTATCACTCCGTGTCAGCAAACCCCGAACCTTCCTGCCAAGAATTTTATAAACTGACACTCATTAAAATGTTGGAGCTTTGCACAATAGAAAAATCCTTGCAGGTATACAGTAGTGAGAGAAGCCTGGACCGTGCCAGCGCTTTGTTACAGGACTTGGCTGCTCAGCGCGTCCTTCATAAAGTGGTGGAATACAATGCAGCTTTTGTGTCAGCGCTTGTTCTGACTTTACCAGTCTAGCAGATAAATTTATCCCGTGGAAGGTGCTTTTTATCTACTTAAAACTAGGACCTGCATCATGAACCAGGACTTTCAGGTGTGACATGCAGCAATCCAAAACACGTAAAGTTTTCCTATTAAAAACTAACTTTGTTTTAAAAGTTTACTTTTCCTTTAGAAAAAGCCAAAATGTCGTTTAGATAATTACGTTCTGTGCAGTTTTTAAAGGCAAAAGCAGTGCAACCCTTCCATATATTTACCAGGGCTGTGGAGTCGGAGTCTGAGCCCATTTTGGTGGAGTCTGTATAAAATGGACCAACTCCGACTCCTAAAATATATAATAAATTGGGTACAGTAGTTCAATGCAGTTTGTGGGGAATATATTTTTTCATAAGAATTTGGGAAAGTTCTGAAATGTCCCATAAATGTCTGTCCTATTTCTGATCGAAGGGTCTAGACTTTTAGCGGAGATGAATCTGTGCTACAGTAAATTTATCACTTAAACATGAGCCGTGTATGAGGGAGTCGGAGTCGTGGAGTTGGAGTCGTGGAGTTAGAGTCGGAGGTTTGGCTTACCGACTTCACAGCCCTGATATCCACTGCCGGAGCCAGGACTTGCAAAAAGCCGAATTGGAAATTGTGCAAATCTACATGCAAGAAGTTGAAAATATTTTTAGTAGAAAGTAAATTTATTTTTTAATTTATTGCCATGGCTCAAAAACATTGTTTAAAAAATTAATATTTTCATTGACTAGGCGTTGTATGATGCTTGCATAGAATATATCACTTTCTTTAAAAGTGAGAATGGTTTTGTAAATATTAGCAATGACCAAAAAGATTTGCAGGACCCTGGTGTAGCAGCTACTTTGGTAGTCCACGACCGCAGGACCAGAGCCATCACGAACCTCCTCCTACATGCTGGCATCCCCGATTAGGCGGCCTGGAGCAATGTCATCGTTGTGATGTGACGCATGCATGACTTCACATCAAGCTTACTAATCAGAAGAGGAGTAGTGTATGTTGGCAGGTAGAAGGAGGTTCAAAGGACTCTGGTTCAGAGGTCACAGACTACCAAAGTGGCCGCGGGACCTGGAGCTCCCCATAATGTAATGTCCCCCATCTTGTAATAATGCCCCGACACATTTAAAAAGGAAAAAAAAAAAAAAGATTCTTCGTACCTTCCTCCATTCCCACGAAGAGCGACGTCCTCTTCTATACCTCAGCGTGCCCGCTATGGGTGACGCATGACGTCACTGGAATGTGCCACCTCTGATTGGCTGGCAGGGTGTATTGCGGTGCAGGGAGCTGGCGGGTCCCTGCGCTGCAAAACATTCCAGCAGATGCACATCCAGCTGTAAAGAAACTATTACACTCGTTGCTGGGTTTTCCTGTAAATCGAAGGGGTTTTTAAATTGTGAAAAACCCAAAATATACATCTTTAAAGTCTTACCATTTCCATACTAAAAAAGAAAATAAATAAAACAAAAATAAAGTGGACCTTCGTCATTCTCATCTGGAACATTAAAATATATATATATATATATATATATATATATATATATATATATATATATATATATATATATATATATATATATATATATATATATATATATATATATATATATATATATCTCTATCTATCTATCTATCTATCTATCCATATACACATATACATACATACACACACACAAATACTAACCAACACATTCTGCAAGGGTAATCTGGCGAGCCACTGTTCTCTGCACCAGAAACGGAAGCCCAGACCCGCTGCCAGACGTACACGAGTGATCCAGCAGATCCTGAAGAAATATTAAAGCCACAATCAAAATGGAAAAGTGATCACTTTTGCCACTAGGCGGCAGCACTGTACATTCTACTCTTAACAAAAACATAAATATTTCAATAAACGGTTAGAAACGCGTGGCTGTGTCGGCCAATAGAAACGATGAGGATGTCTTTTCCTTCATTTCACTAGCACACATTTCATCATGCGTGGCTTGTAGGAATTAACTTTTTTTCTTTTACTAGAAAGAATTAAAAAATCCAGTTTCTTGAGTTTATTTTACTGTTCTCTACATAAACATCATAAAGTTACAGAGAGGAAACATTATCCATCATACAAGTGCGTTATGTTTATATTGAGGATGGATCGCTTATTTAAACAAGCTAATCCAGTTATATATGAGCATTCTCCTACCCATTCAGGCATGTATTCTTTGTCCATAGGGCTTAGTATTACTGCAGTAAGTAGAAATACTTAAAGGATTTTACCATATTAAATATTTACTGTATATCCACAGAGGTCCCCACAAGTGGGGATCTCGACTTTCGGTAGAACAGGGGACACAGATTACCAGTAGGCACAATTTCCATACACTTCAAGGGACAGCTGAATGAGTGCATTTTAAGCTATGGGGGGTATGAAAAGAGTTGAGCAAGGAGCCGTACATTTCCAATATATGAATTATCCCTTTAAAAGGGGTTAGCCCAGAGGGCTTTTTTGGTCTAGAAGAATTGCCTCCTATCATTGAGTTACTTCTGGTACTACTAAAACCAAAAGGACATAGAAGAAAACGAGCAAAAAGACTTCGAAAAACGTCCTGAATCATAAAATTACAAAATTTTATTAGTGAAAATAAATCGGCAATGAAAATCACAAACTCAGACATTAAAAAATAAAACAATGGAGGAGCATCAGTGTGGAGCAAAAAACATTTGTCAATCAGAGGAAATATGCTGCCAAACCAAAGTATGATCAATATCAAAATAATAGAGTATTAGAGTGGAATGGAATTACTAAGAAGGTAATTCATGGAAAGATCAATCAGAGGTATGATCAATAAAGATTTCTGCCCTATAGGGATTCTAATATAGAAGCATGTGCCCAAAATATTGCAATGACACCTCAACTATAGATTGGAATGCTCACATACATGGGAAGAATTCCAAATGGCAGCGTACACAGTATGACATACATCATAAAAGTATACTTACAACCACAGTGGCTAAAGATATGCTCCTCACTCGTGCTCGCCCCGACGCACGTTTCGGCACGGCTGCCTTCGTCAGCCTGACAAAGGCAGCCGTGATTTTCACTAATAAAATTTTGTAACTTTATGATTCAGGACGTTTTTCGAAGTCTTTTTGCTCTCTTTTAATTCTATGTAATTTACCTTGCTTCGTTAGTCCTCACCACGTCTGTCTATATGTCCTTTACTGGGGTATTACCAATTAGGTTTAGATATATCATCTACCCCTCTCTTCCAATTTCTGTGTTATTTAAAACCAAAAAGGAGTCCATACATCCCTTGAGAGATAAGGTTATTCACAACACCAAAATTACCCCTGGGAGCAACTAGATCCCAGATCAAGGGATGTTAAAATCTAACTTTTTTTTTTATATATATAAAAATTCAAATAAAAGTCAAAAAATAATAAAAATATTAAAATTATTGCAGCATAGAACCTATCTATTTTACTTTAATTCAGACCTAAACAGGTGTCAGATTTATTAGCAATAAGTCTCCATATATGCGTACACCCAGTACCACAGCTGCCGCCTGTGTATACAATGTACTTATTAGGTGTCCCCATTGTTGCTAGCTACAGCTCCCTGAGGAAGCCTGTGAAGGCGAAACTTGTTGAGGTGGCTATACAGTTCTTTTAGAATGCAGTACAAATCCATCTAGCTAGCAACAATGGGGACACCTAATAAGTACATGGATACGCAGGCTGCAGCTGTGGTACGGAGTGTACGCATATATGGAGACTTGTTGCTAAGAAATCTAACACCTGTTTAGTTCTGAATGAAAGTAAAATAGATAGGGTCTATGCTGCAATAATTTTAATATTTATTATTTTTTGACCTTTTTTTTATATTAAAAAAAAAAAATCAAATAAAAGTTATATTTTAACATCCCTTAATCTGGGATCTAGTTGCTCCTAGGAGTAATTTGGTGTTGTGACTTATGGTACTACAGCACATCCTCCTTCACTAATAGGTTTGATTGTTAAAAGGCATCTTTCAGCACAAACACAAAATGACCGTTCAAACCAAGCACAGACGCTCAGGTGCACCCTTAGTGTGGCCAAATAGCTCATTGCAACTTCCCACCTACTTGCTTTCCATCCATCTACACCCTTCTCTTCCTAGAGCTGGCCTTATGAGAATCAAAGGAGGGAGATAGATGGAAAACGTGTACTGCAGGTAGGAATATGGAAATCAGTTTGGCTATGCCAAGGGTGAACAGAGCTCTTGTGCTTGGTTAGAACAGTCATTTTGCGCTGACACACTCAATTTATTTTTTAACACAGAAAAAGTGTAAGAGCGGAGTTGTTTCTGGCAAGAGCAGAGAATTTTTTTTTTTTTTTTAAAGCGAATAGGTAAAAAGGGAGTCGGAAGGTGGCAACCACATTTTGAAAGCCAAAACGAGTTTATAGCAGTTGTCATTTCCCTTCCCCCATTCATAGCAGCATCTACTGACCATTAATGAGCTCAAAAGTGAAAAAACTCAGAATTTAGAGATCCAGAAAAACTTACGGCAAGCGTGCTATCCCCCACATTGGATGCGATCAGCCCGTCTATAGTCCCGTACTCGGCGTCTCGAGTGCTCAATCGTTCCATGTGACGTTGCTGAATTTTTCGGAAGACCAGCAGGGCCACAACAGAAAGCACTACCAGAACAATGACAGGAGCCAGGACAAATATCGCTAGGGTCTCCACGCTGTAATTTAACGCCTCGCCATGCAGCGACTTCCCTGGATAAAATAGGATATAACATTCAATGACGGTGTATGATAAAGTCGTGCGGCACAGAGCACTATAACTTTGATTTTACACATTTCCATATAGCAGCGGAAAGTCCTTGAAAGATGGCGCTGTCACCTCTGTTCCATTACCGCAATTATCCATTAAATTGCTGTGACGCTGGCTTTTATGGCCAATTCAAATATTTAATAAGTCAGATCCGCAGGCTAAGCTAATCCTACAGAGAAAGAAGGGGCTGGATCCACAGTCCAGGGCTTCACCCTCATCTTTTTATACTCAAACTCTATCTCCCAAAAGCAAAAAAAAAAAAAAAAAAAAACCTTAATCTTAAATATTTTCTTAGAAAGACATTTTAATAGAGACAATACAGAGCAAGTTCACCTTCGGGGCCCCCTATAGATTAAATGGTCACCAACAAGTAGCTGCTGAACTTTTGACAGACGACATGGCCATATGTAATACTACATTTTCCCAGTAGAGGTCACTGGAGGGGATACGAGTAATCTACAGGATCATTACAGCGAGTCGATCAGCGCTGATTTACTTTGGCACCTTGGAAACTGTATCAGGGGTGAATGATCCTTACTATGCAATGCTCGTCCTGTACAGTTTGCTTTGTTTTTTCCATTATTTTTCTCAACATGTAGAACAATGACCCACAATACTTACAGTGAAGGCCAGCTTCACATATCCAGCATTCATGATCAGAGGACAGACCCTATTGAATGGACTGGATGCAGGTCTCCTGACCCAAACTCAGTCACTGGCATATATGGAGGGTGCAGAGTTCAAGTTAGATCATCCCCGGCCGGTTAGTACATGGCGGTCCATACTCCAACCACATATGTCGGATGTGTGAAGCTGGACTAAGACAAACCCCTTTAATAAGTTGTGAAAGATGCTAAATAATCAGTTCCGAGCTTATAACTAGACCCCAATAAAATTAATGGTTGACCATGTAATACATAGGGTCTGAAAGGGGGAATCTTTTTTCTTGTGGAGAGTGCCAAGCTGGCGTAATGGTGATCCTCGGACCTTCAGAAAGGGAACACATGGCATTACCTTATTCTTTTGTGTCCCTTCCCTGACAGGGTTAAATGGCGGGAAAGTATCTTTCCCACCGTTTTTGCCATGGCACCTACTACCAAGTGCCTGGAAGGTGGTTGGGCAATATATTTGGCCAGTCGGGTGGCCGTAGCAAGAAAAGGTTCGATCCCCATGGGAGCAGCCCCTGATTTGTGCAGGTATTCGTAAACAAGAGGTTGAGAAGAACATAAAAGAGGGCAGCGCCGAGGGTCCGTGTCCGACCTCCAGCGTTTTCCTACCAGAAGTGCTGCCCTGCCCTTTCTCCCTTAGCCATTTATGTCACGGCCTTGGGGTTAACAGGCTTGAGCCTTTGTGCCAAGCTGCGGTGATTGGTTAAAGTTTTTTTGGCTGTGAAAGTTTTCAAAGTTCTTTAATGCGTTTGTTATCCGATTAATAAATCAAAATAAAGGCTGTTGCCAATTTTATCCACTAAGTCAATGTGTCATGGTTCTCTTTATGCACTATATAGGTTTAGATTACGTTATACAGTATTGTGTGACGCCAGGAGACTTCTAGGACATGCAATGCTTCTCTGGGAAATTAAATATGCAAATATCAAGAGATACTTGCACATGTAATACACAATCAAGTGGAATGCAACAAAGCAGGAGCCGTGGTCTTCAGACGCTTTATGCTTGGATTCATAAAGGAAGTGACTGAGCCCTAATAAGGCATTTACTAAGGGGTTATCCAGCAGTTGTATGCTGAATTATCCTTTTTCCGACAGCCATCTAATGTGTATGGGGGCTTTAATGGCATATTGGTTGCCGTCAAATGTTCTCAACAGCAAATTTACTTAGATTTTGACTAATAATGGATTGGGAGATATAGCACTGCATAAGTAGCGCAGAAATGTAATTTGTCGTTAAAAGTCCAGAAAAGGTGGTTGATAATGACTGCCATATTGGTCATCATGCAACTTTGACCAGAACAGATATGCATGAGTGGAGGATAATATTCTCTCTGAAGCGGTCTGAAGATGACAATTTAAAACCTAAAAAACATCCAGTTTTGTCTTTGAAGGCCATATCTAGATGTTCATGAAACATGGTCCAAGTATGGTTTGTGATGCCTGGACTGGCCATGGGTCTCCTGAACCCGACTCGACAGCGTTGTATTTGCCCTTGAGGTTGTTGAGTTCGGGTTAGAAGACTCAAGGCCGATCCGATACCATGGTCCGTACCCTGGCACAATTTAGACATCTGAGAAACATGATGCAAGGGAAAGGCTCCTTTAAAATAATGAGAAAGGGGAAGAGGAGCCCTAGAAGATATTCCTTCTGGATGTGTCGATGCCTCCATTTATGAAGCATAATAATATTCAACAGCGATAAATGGAAGTTATCCGATTTTTTTTCTTCTTTACTTGGAGGATAATGTAGGTAACAAGAAGTGACAGTTTTATATTGAAGAGTAATTGAGGAAGGTTTTATTCCTCAGAGTAGATTATATATTGTGCTACCTCCCGGGCTGACAATGCAGACAGCAAATTATGGAAATAATTTAGCACTGAAGGATGTAAATAACTATAATCATCTTACTAAGAAAAATATACAAACTTCTGAAACCGCTGCATCGTCAGCGAGCAACGGCACGGCAAATACAAATATGATCCCATATACGGGTAGAAAATCGCCACATAAGGTGTGGGGGGAGGGGGTCAGGGATGTCAGAAAATGTAGTATTACAGTTTTTTCTTTTAATAGATGTAGACAACTGTGGAGCAATTATATCTGCATTTGTGCCAATTCTTTTTTTTTTTACAAAAATTGCAACACTGTTGTAAATTCCTACGTCACAATGCATCAATGTTTTGCTCCATTTATTATACCACTTCATAGTTCCTGCGCCAAAATTATTGAATAAACATATAAAAGTCAAAATTTCAATTATGATCAGCCACAACAAAAAAAAAAAAAAAAGATGTGGAACCAATACCAGTACATTAATGTTGCATCCACATGAATAGAAATTCTACGATTCTGTGCAACATTTGACACATTGGTCCCCTGTTTTTTCCTAACATTGGGAAGTGTACCAATTAAAATGTATTAAAAAGCTGTAAAATTTAAATGATATTAAACACAGGTCTGAAAACAAACATTGGAACATTTAGTAGCGTACTACCAGGATTACAAAGCTGTAATACCCAATACATAGTAGGTATAATAATAATAACATTAGCAAATATCTCTAAATTAGAAATGTAGTATAGTTTTACTGATTCACTGTCTCTTTCTTCATGTGTAAGCATTGAAGGACCTTAGGTATCCATGGTTACGACCACTAGCAACTAGCTAACTCACTATGTCAGTGGTCGCAACCATGGATACCTAAGGTCCTGCAATGCCTCCAGATGAGGAAAGAGACCGAGCGAATCAGAAAAACTACTACATTTCAAATTGGAGATAGTAGTTATTATTATTATTATTATATATTGGGATAGGATCTTGGAGATGGGAATACCCCTTTAAGGTGAGATTTTTCAAAAATATCGAGTGGTGGAATTTGAGAGAGTACAGTACAATAACTTTACACAAATTATGCCATTTTGTAAATATTAGGGCCAACTTTTTTAGCATTGGTTTTTGCCGCATTAGAAATGGCTTCTCCATGAGGCTCAATTCTCAGAGGAACACCGTCTGTTGCCCATAGCAACCAGAATTTGACTCTCATTCTTTCAAAAAAGCTGTGCTAAAGTGAACGCTGCGCTGTGATTGGTTGCTGTGGGCAATAAAGTCAACGTATAAACCACAGATCTAGCGCCATTATTTTCTTACTTTTCACATTTTCAGGCTATGACTCCATGGCAACATTTGGTCAAACACCTGTATTGGCGAATCTAGGCCTACTGTGTCCTTCTAAAACAAAAATCTTCCCCCTAAGTGACATAAGAGGCTGCCATTTTCCATTCCCATATTCATCTCTGATCATGCATATTTATGAGGGACTCTGTAGACATTTTTCAGGCAGCCATGTATATTTTATAACAAAGATTATTGCAGTACAACATCCATATAGTAAAAAGATAGGAAATATAACCTTTACTTGGCAAGTACGCTGTAATGTTCATGTTACAGAGGTCACTCTGACAGCACTCCACGGCCTGGTCAGGGGACGGAGGGGTCTTGCAGGTCATGCGGCCTTGCTCGTAGACTTGGAAGCAGCCTTTCTGAGAAACCAGTAGACCGTCGTTGATACTGAGGGAGGCGAAGCATTGCTGTCCGTAACAGTGGTCTCCAGTGCCGCAGGAGATCCCCTCGCACACACATCTATATTGGCCAGAATTCACCTTTACCTCTTCATCTGTAGATCGAAAACCAGAGTATTAGCATCATCATGAAGGATACCAATCATAGACACAACTATAGTGGGAGCAGTCAAACCCACTATTACCCAATAACCTAGGGTGGCCCAAAATGTCCTTTAGCCCATATAAGACTACTAATACTATTAAGGACCGACCTGTGATAGTTGGGGGTGCTGATGGTCATTTTGCATTGTGCCCACAAGCTTCAAATTACACCATTATTTTGACGGACAGGATGCTGCAAACTTATAAAAACAGAATCTAATCAATTTAGAAATATTTATAGAGGTTATTCGGGTGATTAATACTCATGATTTATCCTTCAGAAACGAAATCAATAAATCAATGTCAGATCAGGGATGAAGAGGTGGGAGAAGCAACTCCTGGCCGACCACCGATCAGATGATTGAAGGAGCTGGGGGTGCTCCATAAGTGTCACAGATCTATACATCATGTAAATAGTACGGTGAGTCCTCTCCCATTAAGTCAATGCGAGGGCGCTTTCAGCATCATCTACAGCCAGCGCACAATGTATGGTGCTCGTTCAATAAGCCGATAGTTGGGAGTGCCGGGATTTGGTCCCCGTTTTAGATAGGCCATCAATATTTAAGAAATGGTCCACTATCTGGATAAGCCCTTTTTATATGAAATAGTCCGCACTGTAAAATGAAAACAACAGACTCCACTCCCCCCATTACAGCGATGACTCTGCCAGATCTCCCAGGGCTACCATGACATTGCAATGCTACAGTGGTGGCCAAAAGTATTGGCACCCCTGCAATTCTGTCAGATAATACTCAGTTTCTTCCTGAAAATGATTGCAATCACAAATTCTTTGGTATTATTATCTTCATTTAATTTGTCTTCAATGAAAAAACACAAAAATAATTGTCCTAAAGCCAAATTGGATATAATTCCACACCAAACCTAAAAAAGGGGGTGGACAAAAGTATTGGCACTGTTTGAAAAATCATGTGATGCTTCTCTAATTCGTGTAATTAACAGCACCTGTAACTTACCTGTGGCACCTAACAGGTGTTGGCAATAACTAAATCACACTTGCAGCCAGTTAACATGGATTAAAGTTGACTCAACCTCTATCCTGTGTCCTTGTCTGTACCACATTGAGCATGGAGAAAAGAAAGAAGACCAAAGAACTGTCTGAGGACTTGAGAAACCAAATTGTGAGGAAGCATGAGCAATCTCAAGGCTACAAGTCCATCTCCAAAGACCTGAATGTTCCTGTGTCTCCCGTGCGCAGTGTCATCAAGAAGTTTAAAGCCCATGGCACGGTGGCTAACCTCCCTAGATGTGGACGGAAAAGAAAAATTGACGAGAGATTTCAACGCAAGATTGTGCGGATGGTGGATAAAGAACCTCAACTAACATCCAAACAAGTTCAAGCTGCCCTGCAGTCCGAGGGTACAACAGTGTCAACCCGTACTATCCATCGGTGTCTGAATGAAAAGGGATTGTATGGTAGGATACCCAGGAAGACCCCACTTCTTACCCCGAGACATAAAAAAGCCAGGCTAGAGTTTGCCAAAACTTACCTGAGAAAGCCTAAAACGTTTTAGAAGAATGTTCTCTGGTCAGATGAGACAAAAGTAGAGCTTTTTGGGAAAAAGCATCAACAGAGTGTACAGGAAAAAAAAAAAGAGGCATTCAAAGAAAAGAACACGGTCCCTACAGTCAAACATGGCGGAGGTTCCCTGATGTTTTGGGCTTGCTTTGCTGCCTCTGGCACTGGACTGCTTGACCGTGTGCATGGCATTATGAAGTCTGAAGACTACCAACAAATTTTGCAGCATAATGTAGGGCCCAGTGTGAGAAAGCTGGGTCTCCCTCAGAGGTCATGGGTCTTCCAGCAGGACAATGACCCAAAACACACTTCCAAAAGCACTATAAAATGGTTTGAGAGAAAGCACTGGAGACTTCTAAGGAGGCCAGCAATGAGTCCAGACCAGAATCCCATAGAACACCTGTGGAGAGATCTCAAAATGGCGGTTTGGAGAAGGCACCCTTCAAATATCAGGGACCTGGAGCAGTTTGCCAAAGAAGAACGGTCTACAATTCCAGCAGCGGTTGTTCGCAGTTATTTTGGCTAAAGGTTGTGCAACCAAGTATTAGGCTGAGGGTGCCAATACTTTTGTCTGGCCCATTTTTGGAGTTGTGTGTGAAATGATCAATGATTTGATTTTTGCTTCATTCTCTTTTGTGTTTTTTCCTTGCAAGCAAATTAAATGAAGATAATAATACCAAAGAATTTGTGATTGCAATCATTTTCAAGAAGAAACTGAGTATTATCTGACAGAATTGCAGGGGTGCCAATACTTTTGGCCACCACTGTACGTGAGCCCTGCAACTAAACAGTGACCACTATTGGGCTGCTCCGCTCTCACTTGTTCTGTTTTACTTCCTTCGGACGAACCGCAGACAAAGTGCAGCAGACCAATAGCTGGCACTGATTGTTCTGCAGGGCTCAAATGGCAGAACAATGTGACGCAAGCTGCGGCGCTGACAATTGAACGGTGCAGTTGCGGGAGGGGAGCATCTGTTATTTTTATTTTACAAAGAGGGAAGACTACATTCAAAAAGGGATAGGCCAGTTAGTGAACAACCCTTTAAAGTTTGGGAACACTCTGTTTTAGCTAATAGGTCATTAGAAAATGAGAAACTGTATAAACATTTGCAGATTTAAGTTTTTTTTTTCTGTTTATATTGTAAATTGAAGAAACGTATCAATTTTCACACTGACCACTAAGCTAAATATTAAATTCATACTTCTTGTTCCATAGAGATCACTTTTCAGCAATATATTTAACATTTCAGGCAGGATTACAAACACCTATAATAACACAGGATCAATCATTCACAATAGGCGATATCACAGTTCACCTCCTCCGCCTCCCCATATAACGACCTTTGCCTAGATCAGAGCATGCCCAGAAAAAAAGCCCACCTTTTGCTGATCATGTGGTTGCTGTACAGAACAGAGAGTTGGAGTCTAAATATTAATTATAGTGGTTTCTGTTGATTTATTTACTTTAACATAAATCAATTTTAAAAAAAAGAAAGAAAATAAGCTACATTTAAATAAACTCTAAAAAGGAATTGTCTTAAGTAAAAAAAATAAAGTTTACCAAGTGCATGTATATGGGAATAAAATAATTTTTTTGCAATTGGGTTTCATTCTAAATTTTGCACCATTTGTTGCACTACCTATTGCTGGCTGCAGAATGAGTTAACTGAGAATCAGTCAGTCGGCTCTGACTGTGACAGGGAGTTTGTAACACTTGTCTTTCTTAGCTCTTTTCAGTTTGATTTAGGACCACAGACCACATTAAAGTTAAATATGCAGGAAAACAGAGCTTGTAAGGCTGTAATTTAATGCACGCAAAATACACAAATTCCTGCAAAATGTATGGGATTTATATAAATCTCCATGCCCATTGTGCTTTTTCCACAGCAGAAACCCAATAAAAAAGGCATGTAATCTGCAAATAGCTTTAATAATACCTTATTAAGCAAGTGAAATAACAGGAAGTTTCCAAAACAAGGCAACTTTATTTACAACATTCCATAAAAAATGCAGAAGAATAACACGTTAAAAGAGCATGTAAAGCAGGGATGTCAAACTTGGACAAAGTTGCGGTCAACCAGCATGCAGAATAAAGGGCCCCACACAGCCCTCCATGCAGCATAAAGGGCCCCACACAGCCCTCCATGCAGCATAAAGGGCCCCACACAGCCCTCCATGCAGCATAAAGGGCCCCACACAGCCCTCCATGCAGCATAAAGGGCCCCACACAGCCCTCCATGCAGCATAAAGGGCCCCACACAGCCCTCCATGCAGCATAAAGGGCCCCACACAGCCCTCCATGCAGCATAAAGGGCCCCACACAGCCCTCCATGCAGCATAAAGGGCCCCACACAGCCCTCCATGCAGCATAAAGGGCCCCACACAGCCCTCCATGCAGCATAAAGGGCCCCACACAGCCCTCCATGCAGCATAAAGGGCCCCACACAGCCCTCCATGCAGCATAAAGGGCCCCACACAGCCCTCCATGCAGCATAAAGGGCCCCACACAGCCCTCCATGCAGCATAAAGGGCCCCACACAGCCCTCCATGCAGCATAAAGGGCCCCACACAGCCCTCCATGCAGCATAAAGGGCCCCACACAGCCCTCCATGCAGCATAAAGGGCCCCACACAGCCCTCCATGCAGCATAAAGGGCCCCACACAGCCCTCCATGCAGCATAAAGGGCCCCACACAGCCCTCCATGCAGCATAAAGGGCCCCACACAGCCCTCCATGCAGCATAAAGGGCCCCACACAGCCCTCCATGCAGCATAAAGGGCCCCACACAGCCCTCCATGCAGCATAAAGGGCCCCACACAGCCCTCCATGCAGCATAAAGGGCCCCACACAGCCCTCCATGCAGCATAAAGGGCCCCACACAGCCCTCCATGCAGCATAAAGGGCCCCACACAGCCCTCCATGCAGCATAAAGGGCCCCACACAGCCCTCCATGCAGCATAAAGGGCCCCACACAGCCCTCCATGCAGCATAAAGGGCCCCACACAGCCCTCCATGCAGCATAAAGGGCCCCACACAGCCCTCCATGCAGCATAAAGGGCCCCACACAGCCCTCCATGCAGCATAAAGGGCCCCACACAGCCCTCCATGCAGCATAAAGGGCCCCACACAGCCCTCCATGCAGCATAAAGGGCCCCACACAGCCCTCCATGCAGCATAAAGGGCCCCACACAGCCCTCCATGCAGCATAAAGGGCCCCACACAGCCCTCCATGCAGCATAAAGGGCCCCACACAGCCCTCCATGCAGCATAAAGGGCCCCACACAGCCCTCCATGCAGCATAAAGGGCCCCACACAGCCCTCCATGCAGCATAAAGGGCCCCACACAGCCCTCCATGCAGCATAAAGGGCCCCACACAGCCCTCCATGCAGCATAAAGGGCCCCACACAGCCCTCCATGCAGCATAAAGGGCCCCACACAGCCCTCCATGCAGCATAAAGGGCCCCACACAGCCCTCCATGCAGCATAAAGGGCCCCACACAGCCCTCCATGCAGCATAAAGGGCCCCACACAGCCCTCCATGCAGCATAAAGGGCCCCACACAGCCCTCCATGCAGCATAAAGGGCCCCACACAGCCCTCCATGCAGCATAAAGGGCCCCACACAGCCCTCCATGCAGCATAAAGGGCCCCACACAGCCCTCCATGCAGCATAAAGGGCCCCACACAGCCCTCCATGCAGCATAAAGGGCCCCACACAGCCCTCCATGCAGCATAAAGGGCCCCACACAGCCCTCCATGCAGCATAAAGGGCCCCACACAGCCCTCCATGCAGCATAAAGGGCCCCACACAGCCCTCCATGCAGCATAAAGGGCCCCACACAGCCCTCCATGCAGCATAAAGGGCCCCACACAGCCCTCCATGCAGCATAAAGGGCCCCACACAGCCCTCCATGCAGCATAAAGGGCCCCACACAGCCCTCCATGCAGCATAAAGGGCCCCACACAGCCCTCCATGCAGCATAAAGGGCCCCACACAGCCCTCCATGCAGCATAAAGGGCCCCACACAGCCCTCCATGCAGCATAAAGGGCCCCACACAGCCCTCCATGCAGCATAAAGGGCCCCACACAGCCCTCCATGCAGCATAAAGGGCCCCACACAGCCCTCCATGCAGCATAAAGGGCCCCACACAGCCCTCCATGCAGCATAAAGGGCCCCACACAGCCCTCCATGCAGCATAAAGGGCCCCACACAGCCCTCCATGCAGCATAAAGGGCCCCACACAGCCCTCCATGCAGCATAAAGGGCCCCACACAGCCCTCCATGCAGCATAAAGGGCCCCACACAGCCCTCCATGCAGCATAAAGGGCCCCACACAGCCCTCCATGCAGCATAAAGGGCCCCACACAGCCCTCCATGCAGCATAAAGGGCCCCACACAGCCCTCCATGCAGCATAAAGGGCCCCACACAGCCCTCCATGCAGCATAAAGGGCCCCACACAGCCCTCCATGCAGCATAAAGGGCCCCACACAGCCCTCCATGCAGCATAAAGGGCCCCACACAGCCCTCCATGCAGCATAAAGGGCCCCACACAGCCCTCCATGCAGCATAAAGGGCCCCACACAGCCCTCCATGCAGCATAAAGGGCCCCACACAGCCCTCCATGCAGCATAAAGGGCCCCACACAGCCCTCCATGCAGCATAAAGGGCCCCACACAGCCCTCCATGCAGCATAAAGGGCCCCACACAGCCCTCCATGCAGCATAAAGGGCCCCACACAGCCCTCCATGCAGCATAAAGGGCCCCACACAGCCCTCCATGCAGCATAAAGGGCCCCACACAGCCCTCCATGCAGCATAAAGGGCCCCACACAGCCCTCCATGCAGCATAAAGGGCCCCACACAGCCCTCCATGCAGCATAAAGGGCCCCACACAGCCCTCCATACAGTATAATGTCCCTGGTGTCGCGGGCCAAATAACAAATCTGGCCCCAGGGTGGTTTTATGTATGATGTAAGGAAAGGCAAACAAAAAAACCAAAATTTTGCTAATTGGTGCAGAAATGCTGCAAAAAAATCTGCATTAAAAAAACGTATCAAATAGTCATCGTGGGAATTTATCCTTAAAGCCAAAAATTGTGCAAAACTTTTAATACCATTAAAAGTGCAAAAGTTTTTTTTGTAGCCCCCTAATACTTGCATTTTTTTTTTTTTTTTTTTTTATGAAAATAATTCTCAAACCTAATTACGGTAGATAATAAAGTCATATTTCCTTAAAATAAATGTATCCTGATGTCCTCCGAATTGGAGAAATGGGCAAGATAAAGTCATCATCCCATGAAGGACATTGCAGTCAACCTCCCCCAGCCTGACATAGCTGATAAGGCAGTGTTTGGAGAGACAATAGACTTTTGTAATGTACCTTTAAAGTGTTAAAGACAATATACATTTATACCCTGCTGTGCTGTAGCAGACATCCTGAAGGTCCAGAGCGTGGACTGGGCAGATGATAACAGTAATAAAATCAGAGTCTGAATTTCCCATTTCTAAGCCGTCAGCAATATTTTATTTTCAATTTTATTTTCCAAGCCGCATTCTGAAGCGCCTAACAGCAGGAGACTACATCCGTCTGGAGAATATGTACAAGGGTTTATGAATTCTGATTCATCCACACATTCCCCGAGTTTGCAGCTTGTTTGCACTGATAATATTAGCAGTCTATAATTTTATGTCTTCTCTGCATTTGTAGTGGGATATAGGTTTTGCACCTGGGCGATGGATCTATTAAGCAGTTATTATATGTATTTTGCACCATTTTTTTTTTCTTCCAACTGTAACAATGGGCAGATTGATTTCAAGAAAGTATTATGCTGGAGATGGAAATGTCTATCCAAGCCCCATAAAGGGAGTTTAAAAGGACTAAAGTGAGCAGCACTGCTGCTTGACAAATAGGAAGGAGACAAAGTTTAACTTAATGGAGCTGCTCAGGACTAGTAAAAAAAAAAAATAATAATTTGCAGTCTTTCCAAGAATTATTCACCATCTGTTCATGGGGTGTGTATGACATTAAGTTTCAACTCCTACTTAAAATGAGAATGAGCTGCAGTACCAGGCCCAACCTATGGACAGATGTGGTGCTGTTTCTAGTCTTGGAATTTTTTTTAAATGTATTTATTTTTTTAAATCTAAACCCAAAAGGGGATCAGCAGGAAGAAAAATGTTAAGTCGGGCTTCATATTTCATGTTCTAACTACAATTTCCAGACACTAACTCAACAGCCTTGTATATGCCTATTTGCATACACATGGGCTACAACTGTCAGAGTTTAAAAGAGACTGTCAGAATGACCGTTCAAACCAAGCACAGGTGCTCAGTGCATCATGGCGTGGTCAAACATTTAGGTGCACCTTCTCTCCTGCATGGTTTCCATCCATCTTTGCCATAGTTGTCAATCAAAGAAGAGGGGGGTGGAAATCGAGGGAACATAACTAAAGGGTTTTCTTTTGCGGACACTTGGTTGGACATCTGAACAGTCCCATAGACTATCTGGCTAAGTGTTCTAAAATTCATATGAAACACGTACGTGAAAAAAAGGACACCTGACTGAGGCCCTATTCAACAGAACATGAAGGTGACAGGTGATCCTTCTCTGCAGCGTCTAGGAACAAGTAGAGCTCTATTTCTGCTGAGTTGTTGGGGAGAGAAAAGAATTTATTCCGAGTGCCATTTCAGGGGGTTATTTTTCTTACATGCAATTTTTCAAATGGGTTATAATGGGTAAACAGAGTTTCAAATTATGCAAATGCTATTTTTTTCTGATTTTCCTAAATGGCCAATGCAAATGAGTCAGTATAATGTTCAAATCATCGACCATTAGAGTCGAGTTTCCAAACATTTTATAGATTGTAAAGTACTGAAAATGGTCATTTGTTGAACTTGTAGCATTAAGAGGTCACATTTACTGAAATCGACAGCTTTTTCAATCAAAAACATCTTAACAGGACATGTTCCATGTTCCCTTCTTTGACATCATCTTCACAATTATTGCATCCATTGAACTTGTGAGTATTTGGATAGTTTGCTTGAATATTTTGGCAGGATGTCAGAATAGTCTCCCAGAGCTGCTGTTTTGATGTGATTGGCCTCCCACCCTCGTAGA
Source organism: Phyllobates terribilis (assembly GCF_046119375.1). NCBI lineage: Eukaryota > Metazoa > Chordata > Amphibia > Anura > Dendrobatidae > Phyllobates > Phyllobates terribilis. The sequence goes on along the minus strand of NW_027362769.1, from coordinate 142,973,413 downwards.
TATTTTGCTTGAGGATACTCCAAAGATTCTCAGTAGGGTTGAGGTCATAGGAGCATGGTGGCCACCACCACGAGCTTCTCTTTTATGCCCATAGCAGCCAATGACTCTGATGTATTACTTGCAGTATGAGATGGTGTATTGTCGTTCATGAAGAGGATTTTGCTAAGGATAGCACCGTTCTTTTTGTACCATGGGAGAAAGTGGTCAGTCACAAACTCTGTATGCTTTGCCAAGGTCATTTTCACACCTTCAGAGACCCTACCAGCTCTCTCCTTATGATTCCGGGCAAAAAAAAGGATTCCTCCAAACTCCTTGCTGACATCACAGCCCTGTTGTGACATGGTGGCCATCCACTACTGCATCCATCTGGATCATCCAGGGCTGCACAATACTCATCAGTAAACAATAATTTGTTTTAAAAAAATAGTCTTCATGAATGTCTGAGCCAATATAACCATTTCTGCTTGTGAGCACTGATTAGGGGTGGCCGAATAGTCGGTTTATGCACAACCGGAAGCCATTGGAGGATCCTACACCTTGAGGTTCGCAGGACTCCAGAAGCACCAGCAGCTTCAAATACCTGCTTGCTCTTTTGTAATGGTATTTTAGCAGCTGCTCTCTTAATACAATGATTTTGTCTGGGAGAAACCTTCCTCATTATGCCTTTATCTGCAGGAATCCATCCACGCTCTGCATGACCCACAAATCTCTTCACAGTACGGTGATCACGCTTACATTTTCATGAAATACCTAATGTTTTCATACCTTGTCAAAGACATCGCACTATTTGACACTTTTTGTCAGCAGAGATCCTTTTTCTTTCCCATATTACTGCTTAATAATGTGGAACATCCTTCTTAAGCAGTTTAACTTTAATTGGGCACATTTGGCAAACTAACTATCACAGGTGTTTGAGATTGATTTCAGTGATCCAAAGACCCGAGACACAAAACTATCCAGGAGTTTATATGAAAAACTAAAAATTCAACTTTTTATAAAACTTAAATCCAATTTGCATAACAATTTAGAACGCAGCGTAGTTTTTAAACAGATGCCCAAATCTAAAGGGAAGTTTTAAGATGGTGCATTATCTATATTTATAATTGTCTTATCCTGTCTGTCTGTCTGTCTGTCTGTCTGTCTGTCTGTCTGTCTGTCTGTCTGTCTGTCTGTCTGTCTGTCTGTCTAGGAAATCCCGCGTCGCTCATTGGTCCGGCAGCGGCCAATCAGCGCCGCAGGATTTCTGAAAAAAGATGGCGGCCGTTAGCGGCTCATCTGCCGGACGGAGGGCAGCGGCGATGCAGCGGGGAGATGAGCGGCACTAGCAGCACAACTACCCCGACCGGCGCCACTAACCTCCATGCGGCTAATGTCGGAAGATCAGCGGCTTGGCCCGCTGATCTCCCGACAGCAAGTGTGAAGGGAGGACCGGGGAGCGGCGCCGCCGGTCGGGATGCTTCTGCTGCGAGCAGCCGCTCATCTCCCCGGTCCTCGCTAATAAGGAGCCGCAAAGGCAGCGCCGCTCCCGGGCCCACACTAATACGACGCTGATTGGTCGCGGCCGGCCACCGCGACCAATCAGCGAGATGGGCGGCAAATTTAAACGCCGCTCTGCTGATTGGTCGCTGACGCCAGACGCGACCAATCAGCGAGATTGGCGCCACATTTAAACACCGCTCTGCTCATTGGTCGCGGTTACCGGTCACGAATAACCAGCATTATTGGCGACAAATTTAAACACCGCTCTGCTTAGTCACGGCCGTGACCAATCACCATTATTGGCGCCAAATTTAAATAAAGCTCTGCTGATTGGTCGCGACCGCCGGCCGCAACCAATCAGCATTATTGCCGCCAAATTTAAACCCCGCTCTGTTGATTAGTCGCGACCGCCGGCCGTGACCAATCTGCGATATAGGCGCCACATTTTAACACCGCTTTGCTAATTGGTCGCGGTTGCCGGCCTCGACCAATCAGCGATTTTGGCGCCAAATTTAAATACCGCTCTGCTGATTGCGCCCGGTCGGCCGCATACCTATTCTAGAATACCCGATGCGTTAGAATCGGGCCACCATCTAGTATAAGTATATTTGTCATTAATCCTATTCTAGAAAGAACCTTTTTTTTTGCATTTATAGATTAGCTTTCATTTACTTTAAAGTTTGTTCTCACCAAACATTATTTTGCTTTACGTGAGAAAACGCTTTCAAACATGACAAAGTATTTTCAGCAATTTAAATGGCCCTTATTTTCTCCAGGCAAGCTAGGCCAGACACAACAGTGGCAGCAGAGCGAGCGGTGCGTAACATGCCTGGGGGGGAGGCAGGCGGAGATCTCTCACTGCAGACTCCTCACCTTATTATCAATCCTTATTTATAAAAACATCAGCGCTTTTCCACCGTCTCATGCCGGCATTAAAAACCTTTATAACGTGGAATTTAAAACATGCAAAGCACCAAGAAGAGGCCCAGAGTTTACAAGATTGCCATCGACTGTCTGTAAAGGAGTTTGTAAAAGACAAACTCTTTCAGATGTAATTTTGTATGAGCTGCAGACCAGTATCAGGAGGTTGGCAAAAAACAAGGGTGTGTGAGGTTTTCAGATGTTCAGACTAGTTTCTGAAAAGACAAGTGAATTATGGATCATTCTGCATTATTTCAAAAGCAGGACTGCCAAAAACATCAGCGAGCGGAGTGTCAGACATGGTGCCACACCGGTTGGGCATGTTGCTTTACCGAGAGGAGGCTTCATTTCAGGTTATCACCTTCTTTCTAGATTTTTTTTTTTCCTAGCCACCCTTACCAAGTACAGGCAACACCAAGGTGCCTCCGTGTCTATAGTATCCACAAACAGCTCCTGCGCTAGTAGGAAATCCCAACGAACAATAGTTTTTGCAACATTGGCCAAATGTGTGTCTCTAAGAATGCTTGTGCCCAATCATTGGCCCCTGTACACATGCCACCAGTCGTAAAACTGACAAAGAAAAGAAAACTCATTTGTCCACCAATTGGATTTTTTTCGTCAATCTTAAAATCATGGCCAATGTGCTACCAATAAGCATACTGTATGGTGATGGGACGATTGTTCTGTCCCCACACAGTTTGCATTGGCCAGTGTAAAAGGACTTTACAACTAGTCGATCGGCTTTCGTTATGGGCAGAAATTTGTACTTAACCCGACATATACCAAGAATAAAGCTAAACAAATCACAGGTTTAACCAAGTGTTATTTGTAGGTCCAAACACTAAAAGGTGGACATTTTGTTCAAGGGTTTATCCAGAGCAGTTTACTTCCACATCAGAAGTAAGCAGTGCAGATGACGTTGCGACTAGGGACGAGCGGACCCATGGAAGTTTGGGTTCATGATAATCGACAGAACTTTAGTCCAAAGTTTGGTTCGGGTACCAGAACTGCACCCAAACTTGAACCCTATAGAAATCAATGGTGACTCAAACTTTGGAGCAGAAAAATATCTCTCTCAAATAGTGTACGATCAGCATATATTGTTCATGTGCCCTAATGCCAATCATGCCGTCGTCTTGGCAGGTATGCAGGTCATAACATCACCTGAACTGGTCACTTCTGATGCACAAGTGACTGGCTCTGGATGGGGACGGATAACCTTTTTAATGTAACTTGTTTTATTTATTGTTAAAGAGGTCCTGCAGTCAGATGTCCCCGTGTCAGGATTTCATAACATCGGCAGGAATTAGAGACTGGAAGCGGACTGGGTAGCTTTGAAACACACGCAGTGAAGATCTGGCCTCCAAGGAGGCTGCGCACAGCTGATCGGTGGAGGCGCCAGATGTCGGACCCCCATCAAACTAATATCCTAAGAATAGGACAATAATATATAAATCCTGGACAGTTCCTTTAAGGCTGCTGCATGGAAATAAGATGAAATACTTTGAGTATTGCTGAATACAATTTCCTGACGCCAAAGCTCTATGGAATATAATGTTCAATTGTGATATAGCACCGAAAATTATCAGGCAACATTAACAATACAGTTTTTATACTCACCTTCCATGCTAGGAGATGAAAAGGCGACCATTATGAGTATGGGAATAATTATACCACCATCCACCATCATACAGCCCTGGAGAAAACAATATTAATATATGTAAGAATACGGCGTGAACACAATGCAGCTGCGAAACAAAAAAAAATACATTCAAGTTTATTCAGTTCTGCAGACATAATGAAGCATAACTGCTACTCTTACAAAAGCAGTTTATCTCAAACAATCACGAATTACAAAAAAAATTCTATACAAAACAGGTCTTTGTTGTTTTGTTTTTTTACCGTGGAAACAAAGGATTTAAAAATTTTAGAAATATAGCAACGCTGCCATGACATGTTGCATTTTACTGATTCTGTGCCAGATTGTTACAATATTTCGATAAACAATGTAATGTAGAGAGGGATAAAGATGTGTAAGATGGATATAATTACAATTCACCCTTCCCACTCTCCGGGGATATTATATCCCACGTGATGTATGTTATTGTAACCACTGCATCAGGAAACTGGAGGGAAGGCGCAGTCCTTCATTATGACAACATGATAGCCAAAATTCTCGAACGTTTAGGAATTTTGAATGATGGTAGAAAAAGCAGAATAGATCTTACATCTAAAATAGTAAAGTTTCCAATAATTCAAAATATTTGTCAAGTTGCTTTGGCAAAGTTGGTCAAAGTTTTTTTTGGGATGAGCTTTTTTTCTAAAATGCTCCCAAGTCAAAAAAAAAAGCATCAGGAAAACACCGGCAGTCGATTTCCTCAAGTGTCTTCACTGACAGTTTTGCCATAGTTTTTGAAGCAGCTCCACCGCCCGTGCCTTTGTTCTATATTTTCAAGCATATAGAAGAATGTTCATCCTACTACTTTTAACTGCTTCAAGGTTTCTGAACCCTGAAACTGTTAAAAGAAGCGACAGAAGCGGTTTCGTTTTTGAGGTCGGTTAGCAGCACTTTTTCAGGCAATTCCAGGCGGCATCTGCCTGAAAGAGACCCAAAAAGTATTTTAAAAACACTTGGAAATTTCCTCCTATTTATTTCTGTGGGAAATCTACTTGCTGTTAACATTGTTTTTTGTTTTTGTTTTTAATTTTTCCTTTGTTGGGGTTTTGCAAAAAAAAAAAAAAAAAAAAAAGAAGGCATGACTCCATGTGAATATAGCCTTAGATGAACAGTTTGCTTTATGTGTAAAAGGGCAAGTACTTTAATTGCTAAAACTATGGACAATTCCTTTCTATTAGGGTTTTCTCACACCAGTGTATTAAAAAAAAATATATATATATATATATATATAATAATAATAATAATAATAATAATAATAATAATATGTCCTATTCTTATCCAGAAGAGTGGGACTATTTTTTCTCACTTGTCACCCCTGTGATGTCTGTATACAATCCATTTTTTTACTCAGCAGCTATTAATCTTTTACAAGACCATTTACTTTCCCATCTTTCAGAATTGCAATGCTTCCGTAAAATTCGGATGCCATAGAGCAGGGGTCCTCAAACTCCACATGCGGCCCACGGAGGATTTTTATCCGGCCTGCCGGGCTGTGGGCGGAGGAGAGCGGTGTCAGCGCCCGCTCCCTCCCGCTTGCTCAGGGCCCCGGCAGCCGGATACTTAACTCTCCCCGTACCTCCGCAGATCCGCTGTCTTCCTGCTCTGCGCTCCCTGTAACGTCTCAGGTCAGAGGGTGTGGTGACGTCTTTCCACCGCGCCCTCCCCTGAGCCGTCACAGGCAGCGCAGAGCGGGAAGACTCCGGCGACGCTGGAGTCCGGACCCAAGCAGCGACAGCAGGTGTGAAGTGAGGTGAGTATTTTTTTTTTTTATGTATGGAGGCATGGGACTTTATATGGGGGAGTGACATGCTGCATGGGGCATTATAAAGAGAGAGGGTGATATCACACCCCTGTCGTTATAATGCACCATGCAGGATATCTGCATGGGGCATTTATATGGGGGGGGGGGGGTGACATCCTGAATGGGGCGTGATATCCTGCATGGGGCATTATATGGGGAGTGACATCCTGCATGGGGCATTATAAAGGGGGGAGGGGGGACAGCCTGCATAGGGCATTATAAGGGGGACGACGACAGCCTGCATAGGGAATTATAAGGGGGGGGGGGGGGGGGGGGAACAGCCTGCATAGGGAATTATAGGGGGGGGGGGGGGGGGGGGAACAGCCTGCCTATTGAGGACCTATGCTGCCTATTGGGAACATTTACATGCCTATTGGGGACATATGCTGCCTATTGAAATACCGGTTGATTTAACTTTAGTTGTTCTTCATTTTAAATATTGTATTTGTTCCTGTATTTTTTTTTACTTCAAAATAAGATATGTGCAGTGTGCATAGGAATTTGTTCATAGTTTTTTTTAAAAAATTATATTCCGGCCCTCCAATGGTCTGAGGGACAGTGAACTGGCCCCCTGTTTAAAAAGTTTGAGGACCCCTGCCATAGAGTGATAGTCCATATGACATCAGATTTTTTTCTCGCACCCATCAGATTTTGGAGTGAAATCGCAGCATGCCAAATACAGCTGAGCAAAAATAAGCAGATCTGCACGGCGTCATGACATTGGTACAAAGTGTAATATCTTTTTTTTGTCGCATTGAACTTGTAAGCTTTATACGCTAGTGTGAGCGAGCCCTTAGGGCAAGTGCTGACGATCGCTTTCCTCTCCATCCGAGAAAAAATAAAAAAAAAAAGTTTCTCCACCTTCTCCATTTTGTCTAGGAAAAGTCGGACAGCACTAGGACGTCAGAATTTTTTCATGGACCCATAGACCGGAATGGGAAGTGCCATCCGATTTGAGGAGGCAAATAATGCATGCTGCAAATTTTTTTTTTCCCCTTTTCTTAGGACTACTCGATTCAAGGAAAACATCAGACGTGTGCACAGCCCCAGAAAATAACAATGGTAAGAATGGCATCTGTGAAACCCATGGAAGAACAGAAGAACAGTGTTCAATTCTCCTTCTCTCCGCTTTGGATAATTCATGGAATCCCAAGCTGATAAAAATATTAACTCAGAAAACCCATTTAAAAGAGGACCATATCTATTCCCAATGAAACAACCATGTTTAGACATGCATTTGCATTGTCCCATTCCTGGAAGTGTCTGAATACAGTTACAAGTGGGAAAATCCCATTAGCCACGTCAATCTAACACAGATAGGATCGGACTGAACAGTGCCGCAGCGTGACGGAAGGCACCCAATTGAACTAAATTGACAGTTAGGCAATATAAAGTCTTCTAGTCAAGCATTTTCAGGAGGAATGAAGAGGAATGAAGGTTCTAAAAGATTCTATAGCAAAAAAAAAAAAAAAAAAGTTTTGACCAATATTATGAAAAGTTTACAAAAACAGGAGGGGAACCTAGATAGTGAACAGAGAGAGGGGAACAGCTTACAGGCCCAGCAACAAAAAAAAAATATAGAATCAGAAAATGAACTATTGTTTGCAATCAGGTTTTTGTGTTAAAATGTATTTATATAATTCCGCCCCCCCCCCACCGCCTCAACTTTCCCCTTCTCTAAACTTGAAAATTGTCCTAGACAGGCAGCAATAAGCATTTTACATAAATGCCGAGTCTTTAATTGCAAGCTCTGCTGCCCACAGATAAATGGAGTTATCTATAAAAATGTTCCCGTCAGCCTGTACAAATTTCCAGACTTCTCCCTCGCCTGCTCATGACACATTTTTCCCCAATAACTCCCTCGTCTCCCTCACAATGATCACTTATCTCACACAATCCCCAACATCCTTCCCCTGTAGATACTCCAATAAAGATGGCATTGCTAAGTAACCCTCCTACACAAACTGAGTCAGGAAAATTCATCTTAGTAAGAGCGCCATAAAATACACTAGGAGCTCAACAACAAAACCAAAAAAAAAAAAAAAAATCAAAATTACACAAAAGCAATGCAAGAAGACAGCAACAAAAATGTGTGCAAAAAAAAAAAAAAAAATTACAGAAAAAATAGGAACTTGTCCATCCTATATTAGACACGATATTGGAGGGAGAGAGGAGTATGGTATAACTATAAAGATAAAAATATAGATTGTGCCCAAGGAAAACAGGACTGTTTTTGTACAATTTCCTCTTTAGAATGCTCCTTATTGTACAAATTGTCCACTTTCATCAATTTTAGTCTAATGTGTAAGGGTACCTTAAAAAGCATAGAACTATTTGGCTGCTCTGACCCAAGTCAGTTTTCATATATAAATCCCAAATGTATCTTATTGATGTGACCCCCAATATGAAAGGTAAGCAATTCTTGGACCAGTTGTGGGTCTCCAGACCCAACCTCAACAGGAAACACGCGGCACAGTCCATACACAGATCACGAACCTTAGATATGTGAAGCTGACACCCCCCCCCCAAAAAAAAAAAATAAATAGCAGCTCCTACTCCAAAAAAGCATTAAAATTAATTGAATGAACTGCTTCCATTAGGCGCCTCCACTACAGAGGTTATAATTTGTGCCAAAACAAAATGATACAGTAAGTTGCACTATTTCTCGTACATCATGATGAAAACCCAAAAAAGGACCCATGATTGTCAATAGGGTCCATAAAGTGATGCAAATGTCCAACATAGAGGCTCGATGCTGCTGTTATTTTCTTATTCCAGTTCCCAAAAAGTAACAAATACTGAAATATTAGTGCAGAAGTGAACAAAGTCCAAGAAAATTCCAGGTGCCACAGTCGCTTTTTGATTTGACGTGAAGAATACTTCCGGATTATAGCCCCAGCAGTGCTTACTGGAACCATCAGTATTTTAGAAATAATAATGTCATTAGTTACAGAAGTATATTTTGCATCAATAAGGTTGTGAAGGTCTTGAGACAGCTCACTGGTTTTATCCATCAAGATAGGTTTCTTGTGTGGGACCTTGGTAATGAGACACCTTTTTATAGGCCATCAGTTGAACCAGCACTAGTGCTGGTCTTAGTGTAGAAAACATGAACCCCATTGTCGATAGGGGTGTGTTAGGCACCGATGGTATCCAAAATGAAGTTATGGTCTCTGTTCTAAAGGGAAAAAGAAAAAAAGCCACGGTTGGCAGAGCCCAAACTGCAGGTTTATAGTAAGTAGTTAGAGCTTCTCTGGCTTCAGGAGGTAAAAATCGGCCATGGCAAAGACTGTAAATAGGTGTCAAGCAAAACACAAAAATATTATTTCCCCAATGTTCACTTCGTGCTCATATCCTGCCCTTCTCATTCACGAATCCGCCAACCTGGTCAGAGACACTGAATAAATGAACCGTTTGTTTGTGGTTTCCCTTTGAAGGAAGCTTGGCACACGTTACAAAGAGGCCCTTTTTTTGTGCAGCAGACGCAAACACTCACAGACAGACCACACTTCCAGAGAAGATGACAAAGGCTCAGGCTGTACTTAATCTCATGGCACTAAAGTATGCTCCATAGACAAAACATAACATCCCTCGTCTGCATAATATAAAGGATCTCTCTCTTGCACTGTCCTGCAGGCTTCTCCAGTTACGAGAGCGGCCAACATGTCTTGGCTTTCATAAATGTTGAGAAATACCATCCTCGGAGCACTTGTGCTTTAGGACTGGCATCTTTGCTTTCAGTGTAAAGGAAATAATAATAAATTTATTTCCTATAGTGAAGGACAGATATCAAATACTAACATTTTTCCTATTTTATCCCTTTGTTTTCCAGTTATGGTCTGACACAATATTTGCACGGAAATGATTCAATGGGAACCGACAAATATTGGGTCTGTACCTTCCCTACAACTCCTTTCTCAAAACCTTCCGACTTCGGGTATACCAGATCATACATTTTCTTCTAACAGCTTCTGCAAGGGACATGTCGCGTTACGTGGTGGACATTCAATTCATGGCTGATTATTTAGTAGATGGATTTACCGGAATTAATGTTGCTTTTTATTAGGCTACAGTCACACATCCGTGTTTTACCATCTTCGTGAAACAGACCAGTTTGTTCCCAGATGTCATCCTAGTTGCAGCCGTAATTTTTTTTTTTCCCACTGAACGTAGACTGTCTAACTTTTTTATCCATTGATCCAATGGATCAGTTAAAAACAGATGAAGCTCAAACTCTGAAGTACAAAGTCAGTCATCCATTTCTATATGGATCCCTATGGGCTTTAATTGCAGAGTTTGATCTGCAAAACCAATGAGAATAAAACCTGCTCAGAGTCTCCCGGACCGGACAGATGGTTCCATTTTTAAAACCAACTTTGTATGGATTAATGAAACTCAATTGGTCCATGCGCTGTCTGAGAAAAAAAAACGGCAGCACTAAGATGTGGCCTCTAACATTCATAAACCCTAATCAACCATACAAAATGGGGGTTTTGAAACTGAACCAATTCCACCATGAAGCTAACTGCCTAGCTTGGTGCGTTTTTTGTTGTTTTGTTTTTTTGTTCTGGAAAGCAGGAAATATGTATTTGTCCAACCCACTGCTAGCAAAGGACTGTGCATGCTGACAATGAACATACCCAATCCCTTCTTTAGCTCTACATCTGCCATTTTCAGGCAATCATTATATCGAATCTGTCCGGTCAGCTATGCAAAAAGTCTACAATAATACAATATTAGCCTGGCAGCAGGTCTCTTATGTGGTTCCTGCAAACAACTCTCCTTATGTTAGCTTTCTGAGCCCAGTAAAGCCGGTATCACATTTCTGACATTCACTGTCCAAAGATGGACCACGATGCCAAGACCGGTTTGTGTCTCCTGACCTAAACGCAACAGCCCATAGGTATATATGAAATAGTAGAGTTTGGGTTAGAAGACCCATGGCCAGTCAGAACATCATGCTCCATACTCAAACCATAAAAGTCAGAAATGTGAAACCGGCCTGAGAGTGATTCTATAGATATGCTCCTTACTGCAATCATACATGAATTTTTAGGTTTTGGGTGGAGTTTGGCTTTGGCTACCATAAAGCATCCACGTGCTCCATTCTGGAACTACACGGATTAGAAACATAATCAGGTCTCTCAGTGTATCAGCCACCTATAAGTCCCAAAATCATTGACTCAAAGTGTACCGAGATGGTGTACTTTTTTTTTTTTCTGTACAGCATGGCGCTGTGGACATTTCCTATAACATGAAGTTTGCTATCTGTAACACCTTTTGTATTCAGTTACAAACAAACAAAAAACTGAAATTTTCATAAGTGATCATAAATCTTAAATAATTTAGTTATAAAAGTGTGGGCCAATCAAGCACCCACATGTTTGCTGTAATGGTCACTGGTTTATAACGATGAGCCATGGTGAACCATCATGGTACGAGGTGGGATGGGAGGAGAAGGTTTAGTAAGGTTAAACTGACACAATTACACCAAAGTGAAGGCACCTTGACGTTCTTGGATCTAGAGAACCTCAAGAAAGTCAATAATTGATGCTGTAATTTTTTAAACTCTTGAAATTTGGAAATATACAGGGTAAAAAAAAACAAAGAGAAGTGCCCCTTTTAACTATAGATGTACACAACAAGTGGCAACATTAAAGGAGCATGCAGAACCCCTGAGAACATGAAAAAATAATTGTATAGATACAGAAGGAGCGAAGAAGCGATGCTATACCCACCTTGGAAACCATTTTAGGCTGCAATTTTTTTTTCTTAAAATTCTTTCAGTATTCCAAATTAGACACACTACAGTCAACAGCTCCCAAGAGGGAAATGGCTGAACAATTAATTTATATCTATTTGATGGCTAATGAGTATAAAAGATCACTCATGACCGATGGTCTTGCTTCGCGTACAGTCAGCAAACTAGGACCACCAATGTCCATAGACGTCATTGCTGGGCACCAGGATCAAACGCCACATCTCAGAATTAGTTATGAATCATCAGGATACTGTGGCGCACAAGACCACATCTGTTCATCTGATAAGAACATAATGACTAACAAGCTCTGAACGGGTTTCGATTTTTTACAGCTTTATCCATTACCTAACTACAAAAGACCCTTGAGAGACGTGCAACCGAACCAGTGCTCCATCCCAAGCCCCATTATCCATTGAGGATATTAGTCATAAATGCCATCCGAACCATTTCATAACGTTCACACCAACGACATTTCTGTAAATACAGGGAACGGAGAGATGTGTTGGGGCTTGTAGGCTTCTTTGGATATAATGTGTTAATAATTATATGGTTTCAAAGCTAAAAGATAGTCGAACATAAATCAAAATAAATATACATTAATGGAACAAAAAAAAAAAAACGCACTTGGAAATGTGTCCGCATGTTATTAGGCCGGCTTTTGCTTTTCTGTAATTCAAATTGGAATTTGAAGAAACAACATTTTGGCTGGTGCCACGTGACAACATTGGTCATATGTCCTGATCCGTGATGATTGAGACTAGTATTGGGTCACATCAGTTGCCAAAAAGCCAAACCTTATATTACTTTGCCCCCATAAAATCTGCATATGTCGTGATTTGCATTCTAAGTGCCAAAGTCAACCCAGGTTTGGATTTTTGGCAATATAGTGTCACAATCGCACAATTTTGCAGTAATTAAGGATTTCCGGAAACCCAGAGAGCTAACCAAACATCCTTTTATAAAAAGTAAAAGGCCTTATTACATGTGTTTGTATAGAGCCATAGTAGGGAACCCCTAGAAGGTGTCCTTTCTGTATCACTGTATACTTCAGATTTCATAAGGAGGTCAATCTTATATCATGGAACCTTGCTCACTAGCAACATTTCTTCTAGGGGAGAATATATCTGACATATTGATCCCAACATAGCTTGGTGCAGAGGCCCATGGAGTCGGCAGGTCTGACATGTGCATGACTCATTATGCTGGCCATGCAGATTAGATTAAACCAGAAAAAAACAAGATTGGACCAGGAACTTTTATGTTGGGCACAAAGAAAGATGGGGCAGGTACACATTCAACATGCCCAGTCAATTTTCCCCATAGAGATAAAAATGGTCACAAGTGTTGCAGCCTCCCTACTGATATGTCAGGAGACTCAATATGCCTTCCCAAACCACTTCACTTTGGGAAATCGGAGATTAGGAAAAATAAAAAAAGGTTTGATTTTCAGCCGTTCATCGACTTGATGTGACCCCATATAATGTTTCTCATTTCTTGCATAAAGGCGGACTCCATAACTCTCCCCTATTGCTTTATCGCAGTAATGAAACCTGTTGAATAAGAAAGAAAAAAAAAAAAAAAAAGATAACAAAGACTAATGTGGCTTTAGCCAGTGAAATGGTTGCCTGCCCTTTATGCAAGAAACAAATACTGTCTGGATTGTTCGTTATCGTCTCCAAGACGGCTTGGCCGAATAAGTAGTCTGAGAAGAATCCAGACACAGGTACTGTGACTTATGTAATAAATTATGTATAGCGACAATCAATCAAAATGAATCAAAAAAGAAAAAATAAATTAATATATATATATATATATATATATATATATATATATATATATATATATATATATATATATATATATATATATATATATATATATATATATATATATATATATATATATATATATATATATATATATATATATATATATATATATATACATACACACACACACACACACATACAGCCGGTGAAATAAGTATTGAACGTCACCATTTGTCTAAGTATGTATATTTCTTAAGGAGCTATTAACATCAAATTCTCACCAGATGTCAGTAACAACCCATCCAATCCACACAGGAAAAGAAGTCACCATAGATGTCCATAAATTAAGTTATGTATAATAATGAAAAATGACACGGGGAAAAAAGTATTGGACACATGAAGAAAGAGGTGCAAAAATACATGGAAAGTCATGACACCAGCTGAAATCTATCCGTAATTAGAAAGCAATCCTGCCACTTAGTGAAAAATATCTGCTGGTTCAACTGATGGCCTATAAAATGGTGTCTCATTGCCAAGGTGCCACACAAGACCGCTCATGATGGGCAAAACCAGTGAGCTGACTCAAGACCTTCGTAACCTTATTGTTACAAAACATACTGATGGCATTGGTTACAGAAGTATTTCTAAACTACTAAAGGTTTTAGTGAGCCCTGTTGGGGCCATAATCTGAAAGTGGAAAGAACATCAGAAGAGTTGTCCAAGTGCCAACGATCACCTGTGGAGAGCTACAGAAAGACCTGGAATCAGCAGGTACAATTGTTTTAAAGAAAACTAAATAATGCACTCAACTTCCATGGCCTGTATGCACGCTCACCATGCAAGACTCCATTGCTGAACAAAAAGCATATTGAAGTGCATTTAAAGTTTGCTCATCACCACAAGACAAGCCTGTGAAATATTGGGAGAATATATTCTGATCAGAGGAGACCAAAAGTGAACTAATTTAATGGTAGAATACACACCATGTTTAGAGACCAAAAGGCACAGCATATCACCCCAAAAACACCATACCAACAGGGAAGTTTGAAGGAGGGAAAATCATGGTGTGGGGCCGTTTTTCAGCATACAGCACTGGCGAACTTCAGATGATCGAAGGAAGGTTGAATGGACAAATGTACCGAGACATTCTTGACAAAAATCTGCGGCATTTCGCCCAGGACAATGATCTCAAACACAAAGCTAAGGAAACTCTCAATTAGAGAGGAAGAAAATAAAGCTTCTAGAAGGGCCCAGCCAATCACTTTACCTGAATCCAATAAAAAAAATTATGGAAGGAACTAAAGCTCAGTTCATAGAAGAAGCCCATGGGACCTTCAGGGTGTGAAGAGTGTTTGTGTGGAAGAATGAACCAAATCACACCTGAGCAATGCCTGTGACTAGTTTCTCCATACAGGAGGCGTCTTGAAGTTGTCATCACCAACAAAGGCTTTTTTTATATGAAGTATGAAATAAATTTCAGTAAGCGTGTTAAATACCTTTTCTCTGTCATTTCTCATTATTACACAACTTAATTTATGGACATCTATGATTGGATTTCTTTGCCTGTTTGGATTGGATGGATTGTTACAGACATCTTGTGAGAGCGTCATGTGAATAGCAATGTGTGTCAATGTCATGTGAATAGAAATATATTTAGTTAGAAAACTGGTGGCGGGTTCAATACTTATTTCATCCACTGTACATTTATAACGCATAGTAGCTATATAGGATACAATTACAGAATAATTAGAATCAGTCACATGGTGAAAACATGAACAATGAGACTTTGAAAATGAAGACCGGCATTAATCATGTCACCAAAAAATCCCTCAAAAAAAAAAAAAGTTGTTCCATTTCATTTGGGAAATGAAAAAAAAAGAAACTCAGCATTTCTACTTTCATTCTCTATAGCAATAAAGAACGAAACAAGAAAATACAAATCAATTTCTCCCTCCAGCTCTGCTATTCTAGGCGTGTACCAAATGGCTCATATCTCTGAATCCCTGCCAAGAAAGCTCTAAGTGATGTCTGCCGCTGCAGACGGACGCCATTTTCCTCGAGCCCTGCTGTAATTCACAGAGGTAAAAATAAACCTTAATCATTCTAATGTGCAAATAACGATAGTCCACAAAACGCTGCTGTCTACTGCAATAACCGCCATCCCACTTAACAGCTCCTTGCCGAACTGACAGCTCATAGAAGCAATTCTGAGTTTACATATTTATTTTTGGGGGCTTTTTAAAAAATAAAAAAAATAAAAGTTTTTATAAAAGTTCTCTTTGCAAAGTTTATGTTGCAGTATAATTGTGCTACTAGACTAAAAGCTACTGTACAATGCCCCAGAGCTTCCACCAAAAAGAATTACGGAGCAGAAGGCACTGTATGGTGTCAGACGCTGCTTCGTGATGCATAATATTCTCACCTACGCCCATGTCTCCAGAGGAGAATACTTGGGTCATACAACAAAAGACATTTTTGTGGATTTTTGCTCACAACTGCAAGATTGCAAAAACTGTATAGCAGCCGTCATCTTGCAAAATTGTTAACAATTAAAAAAATTCTTGAATCAACGTAAAAAAATTAAAAAAATCCCTGTGGCATGCAATAATTCCTTGAACAGCTGCAAGACACGTGCAGGCAGGTCTATGAGGGACAGGTGCTAGACCATCATAACAAGAGATAAGTCATAATAGCTTTAATTGTCTAAATCTATTAATATGAAGGTTGAACACTGACGGTTTAACCTGGAACTATAGTTGTTTTATTTTCCCTATTTGGCTTAACCGTTCATTTTTTCAGGAATTAAAAAACAATTTCACCTCAATAGTTGACACTTAAAAGAGTTCCCCACCACCACAAGCTTTCTGAAATCTTTCCATTAGGCCTCTTTCACATATACGTGTTTCCAGTATGTGTGGCAGAGACGTAACGATCGCAGTCGCAGAGGTCGCAACCATGACCGGGCCCATGTGGGCGAGGGTCCCGCCGACACCAGTGCAAACTTCAACTGGATGTGCGTTCTTGTATACAAGTATAGTGCGGTGCAGAGACCGTATGTGCACTACAATACACGTTGCCGACCACCAAGAGGCCAGCAGCCGACGTCGGTGTGTATGTGACATAATGCGCTCCCGTCGCTTGCACACTGAAGTCTGCTGCCGGCTTTAGAAAAAGACGCCGCGCGTTGGCGGTGTGGAGGTAAGGCGAGTAGAATCTTTTTTTTTTTTTTCCTATGAATTTAAGAACAGCGGCAGAATGGTGGATGTATATACCAGGATAAAGGGACATGTATACCAAGGATGTGGCCCAGGATAAGGGAAATGTAAATCAGAAAGGAGCCCAAAATGGGGGACATTACTACATAACGGGGGAGGAGGTGCAACTTGTATGTCCTTATAGGATTTAGAACGCTACAAGGGCCCATACATCTGACAAAGAGGTGGGAGGGAAGGTGGGGCCCGGAAAAACAATGATGGAAAACGCTGATACCTGTACAAAGTTTTATACGGACGAGAGAAGGAGGCTTAAAAGGCATGTATTAGGTGGACGTGTGCTGTCGTAAATTGGTCAGTGTACTGATTGATTTTTACTCATTAGGGGTCCTCATTTTTTTTTCTCGCGGACTGAAAAAAAAAAATAAATAAACTGGGAGAGGAATGCTCTAGTCGCTTTCAAGTATCTGATGAGAATCGCCTATACAAGTTTATGGGTGCACAAAAAATAAATTGGGATTCCAAGAGGATCATCTGTGTAGAAACTGATTTTTTATGAATTCATTGCCATTATTAACCTAGGAAACTGTATTTGATCATGCATGTTATAAAAAGCTGATTTATAAAAACGGATGTCATACGGATGAAACTTGATTTTTCATATGCTCGTCTGACCCCGGCAAAAAGGCCACCATACACAGACTAAGGTCAGGTCTAATGTGTATGGGAGCGCTGGCCAACTGATGGTCAGGGGAGAGGTCGATTGGGCATGTCTAATTTCGGGTTGGCCATCATATTGTTCTCCCAGAGATAAGCTGCTGGCCGCTCCACTTGCTTGGCTAAGCGCTCCTGTGTATGGGAGTTGGCCGACCGATCAACCAAACTTACATTTTTACCATGAATTACGGTAACACTGTTTTACAATAAGGTTTATGACAATGTCTTTTATAAGTGAAATAAGTTAAAAACATTTCATCCAATAGTGATTTACTTCACCCACTCTGGATGTATCTTTTGATGGGAAATAGGCTTGTGCCAGATTCTTCTGAGAGCAGCTCATCTCCCAAGTGAACAAGGCATCAGGAATTGTGAAAGTCAACATATCCACTCCCGTTTTTCATCATCAACATCCGCTGTCGGAGAAAGAGTCGGACGTTTTCGAGGTGTAACTGGACCCAATGCAAAATCTATAATCCCATCATGGGCATTAACCATAGTTGTGCATACTTGCCAACTTAAAGGATCCCATATCCATTGAATAAAGTGGAGTTGAAAATCAACAATTTTGCAGGGACCATCTAATGTAAATGGGGAGGCTCAAGGCTCACCGACAAATGATGTTGGGGTAGAGGAGGGCCGGTCAGTGGAATTTAAATGGTGAAAATCTTTATTCAGTAGATGATTCGGACATTGAGTCTCTGAAACAGAATACAGACCCACTTTTCCTGTGAATCAGGAGAAATAGCTGTTGGAAGTACAATCATTCATTCAGATGACAGCTATCCAAGTTGTATGGCCAGCTTGACGGAATATTCGGAAGACTCCCATAAAACGGAGAGAACTCCAGGACTCCTGCAAGGAGTCAATAAAACTCCTAAACACTGTCAAAACGTTTTAAAAAGAAGCACTACACGAAGGTTTCTTTGAATGCAATGCCAAAATGTTTTTTTTTTTTTTTTTTTACACAGAGCCCATGAGGAATTGAACATTTGGGCGGTGAGGAAAGAAAAGCATTTGGATCCCGGACAAAAGCAAAATCCAGCATTGCAGCCAGTTTGCGACTGCCATCTTTGCACCCACTAGATCTATATTCCCTTGGGGAAGTTCCTATACTATTAGTTAAGTCACTAATTCATACAAATCCTTCCATTACATACATCTTCTCTGCACTTTACCCTAGTTGCTCGTAAAAGTATTCCACGGAAATAAATGAGCGCCTCCACCATGGCAGAATAGAAAATGCCTGGAGTGGAGATCTGCCTGTAAATATTTCAGAAGGCCATAGCTTCTTTTCATCTGCTAACAACTTGTAGTTTAAAGTGCAATTTCCTGTGTCTTCAAATATCGAGACAACCCTTTGGTTACATACATGACTGAGGAATTTGTGAACATGCTTGGAACATTCCTAAGATGTCTTTTCCAGGAATACAAACACAGAGATAACCATTGTGAAAGACACAAGCTGCGATGGGCAGATGTGGACAACATTGGCCTTAAAAAACTAAACATTCCGGAACCACAAGTCCCATCGTATCCTCCCAGACTGGCCGACTCCGCGACAGCTTGTTGTAAAGATTGGTTCACTAGTTAAGAGCAACAAAAAGGGCACGGTTCCAAAAATGAGGCCCAAGAAAAGTTAGCCCCTTGTGATTTTCCATTGAAATTATCTCCAACGTCAGGCCTATCGACTGATAAGCACCTCTCACAGGACGCTTTATTCTTCACTAACTTAAAGTTTCCAAGTGACGTCTTTCTCCTGAAGATTACACGTTGCATACTGCTAGATAGCTGGCACAAAAGACCCACTTGTTTCAAAGTTAGGAAGTCTTTGGCACCGCAAGAGGGAAAGCACACGGGGAGGAGGGGGTGAAGCAGAAGCACTTTAGTTTTCTCACCTGGAAGGATTAGACATTTTTGTGGTTTAACTCCACATCTGCGGTTCTAGCTAACAAAAACTACACCCTCCAACAGAATGAATCACAGCTCACTCCCACGGCTGTACATCTGCAGAGGGATTACATGTCAGCCCATTGTCTCTTTTTTTTTTTTTTTTTTTTAGATGTATGTACAGTAAATACAAACAGAGGACCATTTCCAACACGTCAGGGATGTGGAGTCAATGCAGCCCATGTGTCACATGGCGAAACACTTAAGAGCACCGCCTCAAATACGAAGAGGTGCGGAACCAGCTAAAAATATTTCTACACGAGTAGGTGGCTCCGCTCTGAAAATATGAAATAGCACAAGACTTTGTGTGCACGATGCAGTCTTGAAAAAATAATAAAAAGACTGTCAAATGGAATTAATGAGTTTATTTAAAGGATCCAGAAAAAAAAATGTTTTATGCATGCATTATGGGCTAAACATTTTGCAATTGGGTTTCATTTGAAAAAAATTACACCGGCTGTTCCCTGCACATTGCTGGCTGCAGAACGAGTTAACTGAGAATCTGTCAATCAACTCGTTTTAATGGGGAGTTTGTAACCCTTACCGAGCATCTGTCAGCTAATTTATGACGGTCCTGATTGGGTACACCTTGTGGCGGTGGGATGGCTTTTACACTTTTTGATCAAAACAGTGTTGACCAAGTACCCCATGTTATTACCATTTACTATTCACTTACTACAAGGTATATGCACATTGTTTTTTTTTCATGAGTTTTGTCTGTGAAATAGCATTGCACCTATATCAACTTATGCTCCAGCTCATTTCTTTGGTTTAATTTAGGACATAAAAAGGTTAGCTCAACTTTGAGATGGTATAATCAGCTGTGGGAGTCTCTGGGGGAAAAAAAGATAAAGTTATAAAATACCTGTCAGAACGAGTTTTATGATGGATTCTCAGTTACCTCATTCTGTAGCCAACTATAGACAGTGCAACACAGAAGCTATAGAAGGTAAACTCTGCAGAAAAAAAAAATACATAAATGCTCCTGAAGGAGTCCTTGTACTTTAAAGAGACAAAACAATGCTTTCTTTGAATCCCTCTTTAGATATATGCAAATCAGTTCTTTAGAAGAAAGTGGTCTTTCCTATCACCTATCGGAGAAAGCTACTCAAGAAGTTAATGGTCCCCCCCCTTTAACATGCATTGCAACATGACTAATGGCCCTTATAGATGGGCCAATCCAAACTGTTAAACGACCGCCTATTGCTTAATGGCTTGTTTTGACTGGCCAATAAATAGTCTATGGTTTGCAGAATGATCGTGAATAGGATGCTATATATTTTCGGGTGCTATACCCGAAACGTTAGGTATTTGTATAATAGACTGAAGTGTGATCAATTGATATAAAATATTTGCAATAAATTCTTATTCGGCATCTCCACATGCCTTTTGGTGTGCACTTCCCTCCTTCCGTCTACCACAGTTTGACAGGAGCTCAGGAGTTGACTCTTAAGGAACTAGCACACTCCACAAATTTAACCAACCATTTTCAAAGGGTGTGTCGCCTACATGTTTAATGACGTGAATATGATCATCCTGTTCCAACAGAATATCATGTTCTCGGCAGTCTATGTCCTCTTTACATGGTGTGATGTGCTGCTGATCACGATTTTTGAGCCTTCTTAATAATCATTACACCAGATGAATGAAGGTATTGCTCGTTTGCCGGGAGGTTACCGGCCCGTCTGGATAGGCCAATATTCAGAGAAATGCTCATTTCTGTCTGTTCCCTGATTACTGGATTATCTAAATGAGCTATAAGGATATTCGTCAAGCATTATTCAGTTTTGCACTGAGAAGGGGAAAGATACTAGAAACAGCAATTTACAGTGTTCAGCCAACACTATAATGTGCTTGGAAAAATATTAATCCTGCGTATAACGCTTTCGGACTACCAACCGTATTGTCTCCCGGAGATGAGCCAATGCCAGACATGCCTGGCAGTGGCCATCTCAGAACTCAGGAGCACTCGGCTGAACAAGAGCTCCTGTGTATGTGTCATGGGTGTGTCGTCAAGAAGATCGTCGCGACTACACAGCCTGACTTCTCGCAGCTGAGTTTTTGGTGCTTTGTGTTTTTTGGTTGTGAGGGAGTTAATTCTCTCTCTCTGTGCTTGACGAGGCTCAGCCTTGCCCAGCTGCAGTTAATGCTGCAGGATTGGGAGTCCTTCAAATACCTGCTGGTCTGATAGGGAAGTTGTCGGTGAAAGCATTTCTTGCAGACCTTCAGAGTGGATCGTTGTTTGGTGGAGTTCGGAGCGAGGAGTATGCGGTGTGGTTTGTTCCCTTCCTCCCTTTATCTTTTATCTCCTAACCTGTTGTTGTTCCCTCTGTAATTGTGGTGTTAGTTTTTGCATGCAAGGTGGTTTTTGGTTTTCCCCTTGTACAGTCTCGTTTGTCTAGTACTGTGTTTTGGGCATTTTCTATTCTGTTCCCCATTGTTGTGATCAGGGTCCTTCTCAGGACTAGATTACTTAGGTTCAGGGATATTCAGGAGTTTAGGGTTACGCTGGCGGCCTGGACCTCTGTGCCATTAACAGTACCTCCAGGTTGAGGGATTAGTCAGGGCCCCCATCTAGGGTCAGCTCAGGCCCCTGACCCCCCTGTACGCTGAGACAGCGTGACATTTTCACCGACCGACAAAAAAAAAAAAAAAAAAAATTTTTTTTTTCCAACCACCATGGATCCAGTAGCCAGTCTAACTCGGCAGTTGCAGAGTTTGTCCATGGAGTTGGCGGACGTTAAGTCCAAGGTTTTGTGTCCTCTGGAGCAAGCCGGACCAGAACCTAAAGTAGCTCTCCCTGACAGGTTCACTGGGGGGGCGGGACAAGTTTTTTGTTTTCCGGGAGGCATGCAAGTTGTACTTTCAGCTGCGGCCTCGGTCATCGGGGAGTGAGGAGCAAAGGGTGGGAATTGTCATCTCGCTCCTACAAGGGGATCCACAATCTTGGGCGTTCTCTCTTCCCCCGGGCTCCCCGGCTCTCCAGTCAGTGGATAGGTTTTTCGCTGCTCTGGGACTCGTATATGATGACCCAGATCGGATCTCCCTTGCTGAATCTAAGTTACGTAGGATCCACCAGGGAGATCGTCCGGCGGAGGAATTCTGTTCGGAGTTCCGTAGGTGGGCCACGGACACCCAGTGGAATGACCCGGCTCTTAGGAGCCAGTTTTGTCAAGGGTTATCGGATTTCCGTGAACTTAATCGGATTACGGTCCGAGATCCGTATCCACTCCCACTTATCCCCGATCTCTTTAATCAGATCGTGGGCGCCAAGTGGTTCTCTAAGTTGGATCTCAGGGGGGCGTACAATCTGATTAGGATGAAGGAGGGGGATGAGTGGAAGACGGCGTTTAACACTCCGGAGGGGCATTATGAGAACCTTGTCATGCCATTCGGTCTGACTAATGCCCCGGCGGTGTTCCAACACTTTGTTAATGACATTTTTCGCTGCCTGGTGGGTCAGTTTGTTGTTATTTATCTGGATGACATTTTAATTTACTCGCCTGATCTTGTGTCTCATCAGGAGCATGTTAGGCAGGTGTTACAGATCTTGCGGGATAATAAACTGTACGCCAAATGGGAGAAGTGTGTGTTCGCCGTACAGGAACTCCAGTTTTTAGGTTTCCTGGTGTCAGCGTCCGGTTTTCGTATGGACCCAGGGAAAGTGCAGGCAGTTCTTGAGTGGGATCTGCCAGAGAATCTTAAGGCACTACAACGTTTCCTGGGGTTTGCTAATTATTACCGGAAATTCATTCGTAATTTCTCATCCATGGTTAAACCTCTCACAGACATGACAAAAAAGGGGACGGATTTTTCTAGGTGGTCTGACAAGGCTTGTCAAGCATTCTCCTCCTTGAAAAAATGTTTTGCCTCAGCACCCATACTCATTCAACCTGATGCGTCACAGCCGTTCATTGTAGAGGTAGATGCTTCTGAGGTAGGGGTGGGAGCAGTTTTGTCACAAGGTTCGTCCCCTGGTAAGTGGCGTCCGTGCGCTTTTTTTCTCCAAAAAATTGTCGTCCGCTGAGAGGAATTAAGATATCGGCAATAGGGAACTCTTGGCTATTAAGTTAGCTTTTGAGGAGTGGCGCCATTTTTTGGAGGGGGCAGTCCATCCGGTCACAGTCATCACTGATCACAAGAACCTGCTTTATCTGGAGTCCGCAAAACGTCTGAATCCTAGACAAGCCAGGTGGTCGTTGTTTTTTACCAGGTTTAATTTTGTCGTTACATATCGTCCTGGGTCAAAAAATGTGAAGGCGAATGCCTTATCTCGTAGTTTCCCTGGGGCCGGGAATACGGATGATCCGGTTCCTATCCTTCAAGAGGGGGTGGTGGTGTCGGCAGTATGCTCTGAGCTTGAGGAGGAGGTATTGGAGGCTCAGGGGGACGCCCCTGTTGGACCTCCAGGGAGACTGTTTGTTCCAGATCAGCTACGACAAAAGGTGATCGAGGCACACCATAACTCAGCTTTGGCAGGACACCCAGGGAGTAAAGCAACTGTGGATCTCCTCTCGCGTCGGTTTTGGTGGCCTAACTTACATAAGGAGGTGGTAACTTTTGTTGCGTCCTGTGGGGTTTGTGCGCGCTCTAAGACCCCACATACCCATCCGTCTGGGGCCCTCTTACCTTTGAAGATCCCGGAGCGTCCTTGGACTCATCTGTCTATGGACTTTATTACGGACCTCCCGCCGTCCTCGGGTAAAACGGTCATACTCATTGTAGTAGACAGGTTCAGCAAGATGGCACATTTTATCGCTCTTCCTGCTCTTCCTAATGCTAAAACTCTTGCGCAGGTGTTCATTGGAGAGATTGTGAGGCTTCACGGGGTACCCTCCGATGTGGTGTCGGATTGGGGGTCTCAGTTTGTGTCCAAATTCTGGAAGGCTTTTTGTACTCGGCGGGGGATGCATTTATCGTCCTCATCGGCTTTTCATCCTCAGACCAATGGTCAGACGGAACGTCTGAACCAGAGTTTGGAGACATATCTCCGGTGTTTTGTGTCAGAGAACCAGGAGGACTGGGCTTCTTTCTTACCTCTGGCGGAGTTTGCTCTTAATAATAGGCGGAGCGAATCCACTGGTAAGTCCCCGTTTTTTGGGGCATATGGTTTTCACCCCCAGTTTTGTACTTTCAGTAGAGGGGGCTCTTCGGGGGTTCCTGAGGAGGAACGATTTTAGTCATCACTCGCTTCAGTATGGAGAGGGGTACTGAATAATCTGAGTGCTATGGGGAACCGATACAAACGTATGGCTGATTGGTCCGGACCAGACACTCTCCTCCTAAGTGTGAACGATCGGGTATGGTTGTCTACCAAGAATATTAAACTCAAGGTTCCCTCCTGGAAACTGGGACCCAGGTTCATCGGGCCGCACAGGATCAGTTCTATAATTAATCCGGTGGCATTCCGTCTTGACCTCCCCCCTACGTTTAAAATTCATAACGTGTTCCACAGATCTTTGCTTAAGAGGTATGTGGCGCCAATGATACCGTCACCTTTACCTCCTCCTCCAGTGGTGGTCAATGGAAATTTGGAGTTTCAGGTATCGAAAGTCATCGATTCACGTTTTAGTCGCCGGTCCCTTCAGTACCTGGTTCATTGGAAAGGGTATGGTCCTGAGGAGAGAATGTGGGTTCCTGCGTCAGATATTAACGCAGACCGGTTAATTCGGGCCTTCCACACGACTCACCCGGATAAACCTGGCCCTGAAGCCCCTTGTAGAAGGGGGGGGTACTGTCATGGGTGTGTCGCCACGAAGATCGTCGCGACTACACAGCCTGACTTCTCGCAGCTGAGTTTTTGGTGCTTTGTGTTTTTTGGTTGTGAGGGAGTTAATTCTCTCTCTCTGTGCTTGACGAGGCTCAGCCTCGCCCAGCTGCAGTTAATGCTGCAGTATTGGGATTCCTATAAATACCTGCTGGTCTGATAGGGAAGTTGTCGGTGAAAGCATTTCTTGCAGACCTTCAGAGTGGATCGTTGTTTGGTGGAGTTCGGAGCGAGGAGTATGCGGTGTGGTTTGTTCCCTTCCTCCCTTTATCTTTTATCTCCTAACCTGTTGTTGTTCCCTCTGTAATTGTGGTGTTAGTTTTTGTATGCAAGGTGGTTTTTGGTTTTCCCCTTGTACTGTCTCGTTTGTCTAGTACTGTGTTTTGGGCATTTTCTATCCTGTTCCCCATTGTTGTGATCGGGGTCCTTCTCAGGACTAGATTACTTAGGTTCAGGGATATTCAGGAGTTTAGGGTTACGCTGGCGGCCTGGACCTCTGTACCATTAACAGTACCTCCAGGTTGAGGGATTAGTCAGGGCCCCCGTCTAGGGTCAGCTCAGGCCCCTGACCCCCCTGTACGCTGAAACAGCGTGACAGTATGAGAGAGACTGCCAAAATAGCTGCCGAACTAAAAATCGGGCAAACCATCATTTGTCCAACAGCCATCTCATGCATGGCTGATGCAAGGCTCATTAAAAGTTCATACATTGATTGGTGGCACTACAGTACAAACTTTCTCCGGGTTGGGAGCCAATGTGCATACCCCCCCCCCCCCCCCATTATTAGACCTAGAAGCCTCCCCTACGAAAGGAGAAAGATTACCACTGAAATTTTTAATAGGGGTGAAAATCTTCTAGAAAGGGAATTGGGCAGCTTAACCGTAAAAATGTGTTCCTGTTTATTAAAACATCTTCTCTTTAAGGATGTAATCATTACTTAAAACTTACCGGAACTGTAGTTTATTAATGAGGTCCAAGACCTTTATTTTCTTTGAAGTCATGGAATGAGTTATCTGGGGGTGTACATCTGCCTAGATCAGTGGGAGTTGGATGTCTTTACTAAAAAAAAAAATAATAAAAGTTCCCCATCTTAGTCATCCAAAGTGTGTAGGTGAAACAAGATAATTACACAAAGCACCAGTAAGATTTCCATTCCATTATTTTCTTAGCTGCAGGACTGGGAATAGTTTGTCTCGACAGATATTTTTGCAATTCTATCCAACACAATGATATTTCTGAGAGTGTTTAAATCAGAAAAATGTTAGATCTTTTTCTGTTAAACCATTTTGACAAAATTCTATAAATATTTTTGTCCATACTCATTTTCGATATTCTTAACTGACTACTTAACCACCATCATTTGGCTTCTGGATCAATATTTCATCTTCCGCCGAACCTAAATATGTAATCTTTAAAAGAACCAAACGGAAGAGAAATGAAGATAAATTTGTATCATTCTTGTTATATTCTGACAGAGGTTTTAGTCTAAAAATATCAATAGGTTATTTATATACATCATACTCGACCTTAGTTGTCCTACAATCCTCAATAAAAGGTGGCCATCATCAAGCAAATGATTGTGCTAGGAATTCTGCATATTAAAATGGTAAAATGATTTATCCATCCAAATATTTTGTCTGCTGCTTGTGCATTGTGATAAACATTTTATACAGTAATAAACATGGCTGCCTTTTCCCTGAAACAGCGCCACATCTCTGTATAGGTTGTATCTGGAACTGCAGATTAGCTCTATTAAAAAGTAAATGAGGCCAATCTGTTACACCTCACGCAACCTGTTTACATGTGTGATGCCATTTTTTGCAAGAAAAGTAGCCATGTTTTTCTATTCCTGTAAAATCCTATTAGCTTCAAGGCCAATTTTATGGGTCGGATACCATAGGCCCATGGGACCCCTCTTTTCCCAAATATTAGCAAATTTAAACAAGCCAGCAATCACCCGACCGACAAATAAAATAAACACAGACGCTCATTTGTAGCTATAATTACAAATTGATAGGGAATCTAGATTGTGAGCCCCAATGGGGACAGTGCCGATAATGTCTGTAAAGCGCTGTGGGATTAATGGCGCTGTATAAGTGAGTAAAATAAATAAAAAATAAGAAAAATTTCTTAGGGCTCTGCATAGGACCGGAATAATCAGACAAGTGCTAGCCATCATTTAGCGTGGTAAAGATATCCAGAATATTTAGTAATTTTAGGCTAATTATCCACATAAATAACTTAAAAAAAAAAACATAAATCACAATGATATGTATAGTGAGGGGATACATTAAAAAGCAAAAACAAAAAAAAAAAACAAAAACAAAAACAGATAACCACTCATTAATATTAAATATAATTTGATGAAAATATATAAAAATACAAATCATACAATCAAAAATCAATGTGGGCAGCATGGTGGCTTAGTGGTTTGCACTGCAGCCTTGCAGCGCTGGGGTCCTCGGTTCAAATCCCACCAAGGATGACATCTGCAAGGAGTTTGTATGGGTTTCCTCCGAGTTCTCTGGTTTCCTCCCACACTCCGAAGACATTCTGATAAGGAATCTAGATTGTGAGCCCCGATGGGGACAGCGACAATAATGTATGTAAAGCGCTGTGGAATTAATGGCACTATATAAGTGAGTAAAATAAATAAATGGGGAGCAACACAAAAAAAAGACAAGAAAATTAATATCAGATGTGAGGCTACACCATGGGGCTAGTACATGGCATATGATATTATGGTAAACACACACATACATTATATATATATATATATTATATATATATATATATATATATATATATATATCTTGCCAATGATGGAGCTCTGTGAGAGCCTGTTTTTTTCATGGAAATTTATAGCATATCCTGAGAATGTGGTGTAAAGCTTGAAATAACTGCATTGAAAGGAAACAAGTCATCAGAAAATGACTTTTAGAAAATCATAATAATAATATTAATAATTCACAAAAAAAACAGGTTTTGGTGTTAAATGTATTTTGTCATATCACAATCTGTATTAAATTGAATCTGTCATGTCGTATTTACTATCTAAACTGCCCCCATTACTTTGTTAGTGATGCATCACTAACAAGCTTTCTTTGATTAAAATTGGTGCAAATATAATGATTCTTTAACATTTTATTACATTATATTACTTCACTGCGCATGCGCTGTGACGAGTAGCTCCGGCTGGGAACTTCACTGCGCACGCGCGGGGAGCAGCGGGTCATAGTGCATGAGAAGTGAAGCCGCGAACTACACAGCCTCAAACATTATAAAATAATACAAGAGCCCAGTGATATCACAAATATAAACAATAGTATTAAAAGGAATTTGTCAGCAGGTTGTGGCTGTGTAATTTGAGAATAGCATGATGTAGGGGCAGAGACCGATTCCAGCAACGCATCAAGTACTGGACCGAGAATCCCTGTTTTCTCTACTGTAGACGTAGCAGTTCCTAAATGCTCAGCATAACCCCACCCACATCACTGATTGGCAGCTTACTGACAGCGTACACAGTAATCAGCCAATCAATAGTGGGGGCGGGGTTACACATTAGCCAGACTGCTGTGCATGTGAGACTTAGTCAAACGCTGACTGCATTGAAACTACAGCACACAGCCTAATAAGTGACACATCCTCAGAATCAAGCCATCTTGCGCTATACTATTCTGCTCTCAGATTAAATAGCAAATACCTGCTAACAGATATTTAAAATTTATTTTACTCGCTTATATAGCGCCATTAATTCCACAGCACTTTACAGACATCATCACTGTCCCCATTGGGGTTCACAATCTAAATTCCCTATAAGATTGTCTTTTGTGTGTGGGAAGAAACCCACACAAACACGGGGGAGAACATACAAACTCCTTGCAGATGTTATCTCCCTTTAATATAGATATACCGCAAACCTAACTGAACCTACCAAGAGGTGGAGCCTTCACTTCGAATTAGGTTTTGCGTAATGCTTTCTCAAGGAGTCATTACAGAGCTCAGTTCTGGAGTTGGGCCAACGCTTTTATATAGAAAAAGGTATCCAGAATATTTTTTAGGGAAGAGTCAGACGGAAGTATAACTCGGAAGGGGATCGCAACGCAATGCTCGGACTGGCCGGCAGCCCTCCCGACCAGAGGGGGACGGCATGTGTTTTTATGCAGATGTCTCACTCGAGCCGAGAGAGCCGTTAACCAGTCCGAGCATCGCGTTTGATCCCAGTCCGTCAGACTCTTCCCTTAAAACAGGTTATTCACATTAAATAACTGATAAACCAATGTCTAAAATGTTATTTTAGAAGCCAAACCGGAAAATCCACAATGTACCACATGAGACATACAATTCCTTTACAAACATGTCTCTTCTCATGGTGGCAGATCCTATCAATACATTATACGACCAAGATATTCAGTAGATACATAGTAGTTTACAAGTAGCGGCCATTTACCTTTAAACCCAAAGGCTATTACCCCCATAATTCATGTCATATCAAGCATGACTGTACCTTGGGGCTTTCGCCTATTCCTCGTTGTCTTTGATACGAGTTGGGATCAATGTGTCTAGTCATGCATAGCACCTGAGCTGTCATGAAACTATTTCCTAGCGACTAGATATGTGTTGTCCTGTTTCACAATCTGCAGACACACCAGCGAGAACACAAGAGTTATGGTCAGGTCTAAATTAGAAGATGTCGCTGTCTATTTATAGCAGAGAAGATTTTCAGTTCGCACGTTGCAGTCATAGACTGGAAGGTGACAGCAAAGTGCATGAATGTCTCTTCAGCAGCGGCGGGACCCTCACAATCTGGACATTTTCAGTTATACGGTGACAATTAATGGGTGTTCTAACTCGAAAAAGGAAAGACAATAAATTTCTGAAATTAAGAAACTGCATTCTTATCTTTATTTTGTAAAAATATTTCAAGTGTTTTATAGGAACTTAGGTTGGCATGTCTCAGTGAAAAAAAAAATTCGGGGGGGGGGGGGGGGGGGTTGTTTTTTTGCTTTAGGTGCCTTAAAGGGAATCTGTTAGCAGGTTTTTGCTATGTAATCTGAAGACAGCAGGAGATAGAGGCTGAAACACAGAATTCAGGGATGTGTCACTTGTCAAAGTGCGAGCTGTTGTTTACTAACTGTGAAGGTTTTATCATTAAGAAATTAACATTGCAGCTCACTGTCTATGGACTTTGCACACACACAGCCTGGTGGGGGCGGGGTTAACTTTCTCAGCTCTGCTTCATTCTAAATCTAAAAGCTTTTTGATTATGTCAGAATGGCTACACCCAGTAATCTAAGTGATACATCGTTGGATTCAGCTTCTCTTTACCTACATCAGGCTGCTCTCAGATTAAGTAGCAAAAAACTGCTGGCAGATTCCCTTTAAGGGTTTAATGTCGACACTGCGAATAGGACTTTCCAGCGACATGAAGTGGTGTATGATCTTTGTGTCACAGCTTCAATGTTCTTCAAAAATTAAAAACTGCCTTGCAACTTCTCAAAAAGTTCTGACCGTATGAAAAGATTCTCTTGTTAAGGGCACGTAGGATCATGATTTACTTTAGACTTTGAGGCTATGACATTTATCAGCTATCCACAGGACACGTGATGAACGCATGATCGCTGGAACTCCCACTGATCATAAGAACGGTGGTCCAAAGTCTCCAGCGTGAAGAGAGAGCTGGTCAACCATCACATGGGGGGGGTAGAGGAGCCAGAGACCACTGCGGGAGACCGTATGTGGGAATATGGCCTAAAACGGCTAATACCGAAAGGTCTGGTTTTGATATGGACATGTTTCGAAAGCTAAAACTTCAGCAGTTTAATGATCGTCATTTGTGGTGAATAAAAGGCTTGAAATCCAGTGATGGCTTCAATTTACTGTAATGGGCAGGTCTGAAAAGCTAAACTCCAGCTGCATAAAGACAAGCTGGTAGTTGAGGTTCCCAAAACCTGATTGACAAGTTACCTTTAGGCTAAGGTCACACAACAGTCTTTTACACCAAGAAAATCGGTCTGATTATGATAATCACACTAATATTATAATATTATAATATTATAATATATATATATATATATATATATATATATATATATATATATATATATATATATTTTTTTTTTTTTTTTTTTTTTTTTTTTTTTAATAAACAAATAGTTTCTCCACCTTCTCTATAAAATCAGTCTGTGAGAATCCAACAGCACTGGATCATCAGAGTGCGGTCCGATTTTCTTTATCGAGTGCCATCAGATTCTGGGAGACAAGTCAAGCCTGCTGTGGTTGGACCGACTGTGCACAGCCCCATAGAATAACATGGGGATGAGTGCAACCCATCAAAACCACGGATAGCACTCGGCCGATTTATGCAATCGTCAGCACGAGCCTTAGGCAATTATATAAATTATGAAGGATTAGACAAACATGGCCGCATTGTTACAAAACCTGGATGTGTATGGTATTGCGGCTCTGTTCCATTTATTAGGTTAGGATTGGGTAAAAGGTTGCATGGGGTGGGGTATCTTAGGGTACCTTATAAGAAGAGGAGGACCAGTGGACCAACTGCTTCTATCCAGGATACAGAACCAGTGAACATCCCGCCCACCCGCCCTTATTTTATGTTGGTTAACAATGACCAAATTTCGGTGGTGGTGTGTGGGATTCCTTTGTCTTGTCATGGCTGCTGGAGTCGAGGAGGTCAGGGATGGCCTTCGTTAATTAGGGTTTGGGCACATGAGAGGTATGGCGGCCCTTCATTACTAATGGTAGTTAGTTCCCAGTGGGACAGTTTCCAGGGAACAAAAATTGCTGTGTGGGCAGTACTATGACTGTTTGTCACTCCCAAGATGGAGCGGTGCGCCTTGGATTCGTTGTAGCTGGTACTGCCCGGTGTTTGTTAGGCCATCCAGGTTCTCCTCAGGAAAGAAATGGTGATTTAAGGTTTGCTTATATTAATATTGCAATCAATAAAGGCTGCTGTGGCCATTTATCTCCACCGTCACATTTTATTAATGCCGTAGACACTTCTCAGTACTCTACTCATGGAAAGGACTGTAGCTTAAGAATTCTTAGAAATGCTCCAATGGCTGGACCCGGCATTTACATGATCCCCTCGCACAGTACAGTGTACAAATCTATTCTCCGGATCTACGAGTGCCTCTCACCCCAAGATATCTGGAATGCATTCAATAGAGATAAAAAATAACTATTACTCAGCGTAAAACATGGTTTTTCTTGAGAGTTTTGTTGAAGCAGAATCAAAAAATAATCACGCCTTGGCGAGGGAACAAATGCACAGCTGCTCATTTAAATAAAATGGGCCAAAAAACATGGATACAAGAGGCTGGAGGCTCCCGGCACCAGAAGACGCTACAATTCTGCCAGTTTAAAAATGGGGATATTTGTAGCAACACACAAACGGTGGAGACATAGATAGCTCGGTAGCCTCTGTGGTTTATATACTCCGAATATTAACTTTCCAATTCCAGGAGACAGCTGTGCTAGACATCAAAATAGGAACTTGTTCGGATACTGCATTCAACGATTCAAGGCAGGAAAAGAAACCTTCACATGCCACCAAATATTATTCCAAGCTGTAGTAAAACTAAGGTTCCTGTGTAGATCGAAGCATGGAGGTTCCCAATTCTTCACACCGAGAGCCACTGCTTACAGCTTCAGTGGCACTCCCTACATAGCCATCATATAGCCTCCATTCACACAGCTTTTAAGGGCCACGTGGCAGATGTATCACAGGTTCAGACCAGAGTCTGCACTGGATGTCTGGATGTGGGTTGCACCATAATGTGCACCCGCCGTCTTTTACGTTTGATTCCGCTTCTAAACCCCCCTGAAGAAGCTCTATCTAATGCTAAAAAGAATGAACATATGCATTAGTATGTAAAGATCAATAGAAGTTCATTTGTTTATAGATGCTCCAAAATGAAAAGAAAAGAAAAAAAACACCACCACACATTTCCTGAAGAGTCTCCCTCTTGAACCCACCAAGTTTTTCATCTGCCTGAAGAAGACTTTGGTCCCAATTTATCAAGACCGGAAATCTTCACAAGGGGGCGTCATGTTGGAGTCAGACACTGGTGATTAAGAGTAGTGTAGCCCTTAATAAACCAGGAGCGTTTGACAAGCGGTGTGCGCCTTTGGGCGCTATGCCACAAATCTTACTTACTTTTCTGGCATAAGGAACACCAAAGCTCATCATATGAACAGTTGCGTCACGCCCCTGCCGTGTTCCCATCACTTTCCAGCTCCACCCATTTTGGCGAAACTGAGCAAAATTAAGAAAATTGCAAAATCCTGCAACTTTTCAAACTTTTTACACCTGAAATCAACCATAAGAGCTTTGATGAATCAGGGCCAGTGTGTGCACATAACCCTAAAAAAAAAAAAAAAGTTATAAAACACGGAGGTTGGGATCAAGATGGCCGATTTATATGCAAGAAACATCAATTTCATCAAGAGACGCACATCGCTGCCTGTGTACAGAAAATGTCCTCCAATCATAGGGTGGAGAACAATTGCTGCTATAATGATTGCAACTTTCTGGTGTAAATTCTAGTTAACTGTTGGGCTACGCAAGGCGATGCCCCAACATAGATAAGGGTGCTGGCATGAAAACACCAAACGTTGCATCATTTGTAACTTTGCTATGCCAGTCTTAAAGGGAACCTGTCTGTGTATATTTTATTCTAAAAGGAAGCATCATTTCAGATCAAGCAGACTTTGAAAAGCCAGCAGATGACTAGTCCAAGAGGCAAGTCCCCAGTGGCTTCACCCCGCCATGATCATCTTCACCAGCAGGTCTTTCCCTATATGCACACATAGGAAGAGACCAATCACTAAAAGGGAATAAGGGTGGGGAAAACCCCACTGGGACCAGCCTCTTGGACTAGTTCATACTAGTGTCATCCGAGTGCAGTCAGATTTCTTCCACGGACTCATTGACTTACATAATCAAGTGCGATCCAAAACATGTGCACAGCCCCACAGAATAACATTGGCCCGAGAGTGTTCCAATGATTTATCGGATCACACACGGACCAAAAATATGGTCATGTGCAAAAGCCCTTAACATGAATGATTTCCCTTTTCTGTAGGCTTCTTGCCGTCTCCTGCCCCCCACAAGTGGTACAAACTATGGGATATCTAATCTAATATATATAATTTTCTTAGTCTGTCTGTCCTGGAAATCCCGTGTCGCTGATTGGTCCGGCTGCGGCCAATCAGCGACGCGGCATTTCAAAAAAAGATGGCAGCCGTTAGTGGCTCATTTGCCGCACGGAGGTCAGCGGCGATGCAGCAGCATAAGTCCCCAAACCGGAGGCGCCGCTGACCTCCATGCGGCTACCGTCGGGAGATCAGCACCCGGGGCAATACTTACCTCTCCCCGTGCCTCCGCAGCAGTTCCGGTGTCTTCCGTGTCCTCTGACTGCGACGTCTCAGGTCAGAGGGCGCGGTGACATCTTTCCACCGCGCTCTCTCCTGAGCGGTCATAGAGCAGAGCGGGAAGATGCCGGCGCGCGTGAGGAGTCCAGAGCAGCGGCAGCACCAGCAGGTGAGAAGTGAGGTGAGTATTGGATTTTTTATTTTGTATTTTTTTTTTTTATTGTATAGGGGCATTAAATGGTGGGGTGGGGGTGTGTGACATTGTGGAGGGGGCATTATAAACGAGGGGGGGGATGTGACATCCTACATGGGGCATTATAACGGAGGGGGGGGTTGTGACATCCTGCATGGGGCATTATATGGTGGGGGGGGGATGTGACATCCTTCATGGGGCATAATATTGGGGAGGGGGGGGGAGTGACATCCTGCAAGGGGCATTATAAGGCAGGTGGATATGCTCCCCGGTCCTCACTAACACGGTTCGCTGATTAGTCGCGGCTGTGACCAGTCAGCGATATCGGCGCCAAATTTAAACACCGCTCTGCTGATTGCTTGCGGCCGGCCGCAACCAATCTGCGATTGTGGTGCCAAATTTAAACACGGTCTCCGGCCAATTGGCGGCAGATTTAAAATAAGTACACCACCGTCGGGGACCTCCATGCGGCTACCGTCGGGAGATCAGCACCCGGCGCAATACTTACCTCTCCCCGTGCCTCCGCAGCAGCTCCGGTGTCTTCCGCGTCCTCTGACTGTGGAGTCTCAGGTCAGAGGGCGCGGTGACGTCTTTCCACCGCGCTCTCTCCTGTGCGGTCACAGCGCAGAGCGGGAAAATGCCGGCAAACATGAGGAGTCCAGAGCAGCGGCAGCACCAGCAGGTGAGAAGTGAGGTGAGTATTGGATTTTTTTTTTTTTTTTAATTGTATGGGGGCATAGGGCATTAAATGGTGGGGTGGGGGTGTGTGACATCGTGGAGGGGGCATTATAAACGAGGGGGGTGTGACATCCTGCATGGGGCACTATGGGGGGGGATGTGACTTCCTGCATGGGGCATTATATGGTTTGGGGGGGGGGGGGGGTGACATCCTGCATGGGGCATTATAAAGAAGGGGGGGAATGTGACATCCTACATGGGGCATCGTAAGGGAGGAGGGGGGGGGGGGATGTGACATCCTGCATGGGGCATTATAAAGGAGGGGGGGGGGGGGGATGTGACATCCTGCATGGGGCATTATAACGGAGGGAGGGATGTGACATCCTGTATGGGGCATTATATGGGGGGGGGGCATCCTGCATGGGGCATTATAAGGCAGGTGGATGCTCCCCGATCCTCACTAACACGGTTCGCTGATTGGTCGCGGCCGGCGGCTGCGACCAATCTGCGATTGTGGCGCCAAATTTAAACACGGTCTCCGGCCAATTGGCGGCAGATTTAAAATAAGTACGCCACCGTCGGGAGACATATTCTAGAATACCCGATGCGTTAGTATCGGGCCACCATCTAGTGTATACTATATTGTTCTAAAGGCTAGCGAGTGTCACTAGAAGTCTTTATCGGCATTTCCTCCCCAAGAGGAGCGGTCCTGCTGACTCTACCCTTATCTACACAGAGGCTACAATTTCCATAAATAATGTGACTTCATCCTGAATAAAAAAAAGAAAAATCAGCCAGTCAAGTAAAGTCAAGAAAGAACAAATAGATATAAATGTATCATCCAGCAGTCTAGAACTATAGTACTGTATGTTCAGCAAAATAGGAGAAAAATAAATCTATCAACTGAACTCCCAGCACATGTATTAACATTTCTGAAAAACTCCCTTCACCAAGTGGAGGCCAAGAGACTGTCTTTTTGGCTTCACTCGGGATGTTATGCATGTGCATAAAAGTTTAGAAAAGCAATAACAAATGCGCGTTTCATAAACAGACGGCCATTGCAAAAAAAAAAATTGTATAGTTTGCAATATACTTTTTCTTTATATAATGCCACCCCTTGGTGATAGATTCAACAGGACCAAACCTCCAACGCCAACATTTCCATGACACAGACTCCAACCACGACTCCGACTCCCTCATACACGGCTCATGTTTAAGTGATAAATTTACTGTAGCACAGATTCATCTCAGCTAAAAGTCTAGACCCTTAGATCAGGAATAGGACAGACATTTATAGGACATTTCAGAACTTTCCCAAATTCTTATGAAAAAATATTCCCCACAAACGGCATTGAACTACTGTACCCAATTCATTATATATTTCAGGAGTCGGAGTTGGTCCATTTTATACCGACTCAAACTCCACCAAAATGGACACCGACTCCAACTCCGGAGCCCTGTTCAATAAGGAACGTCAGTCGAAAGCCTTAAACGGATGTGTATACAGTATACAGAGCCTTAAGGTCCTCATACACATTAGATCAAAGTCGGTTAAATCCAATTTCAGCATCTGATGTGTATCGGGAGCTCCCAATTCTCCTAACAGAAGGGTCGAGCAGTTGGAACTTCTACTGCTGATCCTTTTGTTTTTTACTTTTGCATCAGCTTTCTAGAGGGTGGAGTGGGGACAGGGATCGATATGTTGGATGACCGTTCGTTCAGTAGACAGCCATTACAGCTTTTAGACCAATTTATTATTAGGGTACATCCACACAAACTCAAGAGCCACATGTGGATTTTTCAGCATATTTCCAGAAGTATTCACAGCAGGTATCAGCTCTCTATGGTCAGAGAGGTAAAATCTAAAACAGAAATGAATATGCTGGGGATTTGCTTTCCGTAGCACGTGGATGAGATTTGTTCAAATTTAATCCACGGGTTCAGTACAATATATTGCTGCAAAGTCTGCGTGTGCAAATCTGTACACATTTCCATCCCAAGTAAACATAGACCAAACATGAAAATGCAGATCTGCCTATATCCTACCCAATTAATCCATTTAGCCCTGCTACCTAACCTCGAGAATTGTGGCATAGGCAACTTTAAAACTGCAAGAATTCCCTGCAGCAGGGATAGTAATGCAGCAGGAAAACTGCTGGATTTTGGTGCAGAAATGGTACACATTTCACTCGCTGCAATGTAAAGGATAAAATCCGTAGTCACATCCGCAGCATAAATTGACAGACAGTGCCAGTATTGATATTCTGGGTCAGAAAATCTGCAGTGCATGTAGCCCCCATGGGATCGTACCCACAAGGCATAATTGAAGTAGCACACAGATTTTTTGAGCAGTAAATTTTGTAATAAAAAAATAATTTATCTTGAATTACATCCCTGCTCATAGAAAAGTGTAGAATGCGTCTTAAAATTTGCAGGAATATTATAAAACTTAAAAAGGAAAGCCAACTGGAGCTTTTGCTGCAAGATAATATTTATAGAAATTAGTTGCTCTTTCTGCTTTAAACAAATATTATTGAGCTCTTGTATCAGATTAGTATTGAGAAAGAAGAGGAAGGAGGGAGGGATGAGGATCCTGGCGCCATTAACCAGGCA
Source organism: Phyllobates terribilis (assembly GCF_046119375.1). NCBI lineage: Eukaryota > Metazoa > Chordata > Amphibia > Anura > Dendrobatidae > Phyllobates > Phyllobates terribilis. Next base: position 142,935,478 of record NW_027362769.1, on the reverse strand, counting down.
CAGATATGTTCTGGTGAGATAGACAGCTGTCTCTGGTGTCATTTAAGTAAGCTTTTTATCATACACCACAGATCAGGAGAATCAATAGAAGGAAAAGCTCACCCAGACAGAGTCAGATAAAAGCAAGCTGAAACCATGGCTTTCTGATAGTCCACCTCCCATATAAGCAAATAATTACACTGTAAAATTCACCTGAGCAAACACGGCGTGCGCTTAATCACTGACGGCTACTTCTGTCTAGACAACTCCATCCGTGGCCATCAGCCCGAATGCCATGCAAATTAATAAACAATTTCATATTGGCCGTCCATGCGTACAAACACAGACTGGAATACATTTTAACTCAAATCACTTTAAAAAGGAAATATGTATATAAAAAAAAAAAAAAAAAAAAAAAAAAAAAAAAAAAAAAAAGGTACATAAGCTGCTAAAGAAGAGACTAAAACTTCAATCACACATTACGGCTACATTTTATTTTTCTGCCGAAAGTTTACTAAACTTATTTTTCGGAAAATGTCAGAAAACTTGAGCACCAGCTAGCGGCTACTTACCTACTGTCTTTAGTTTGACTTTCTGATGTCACCAGTAAGGAAATGTGTTTTGTCAATGGTCATACACATATGAGCACATGACCAACCACTTGTATTTTGGGTCACTCACTGGCTATGTGCACAGAGAGTCATTTTGCGCCACGTTTTTGAGGAGTTTGCATTTTTTGGGAGAAGGATTTAAAGAGTTTTTGCTCCAAAAAAACAATCAGAGAAGCCCTCCTCCTCCTCCCACCAAAGTTTTTATCGTCTTAATATATTGCAGTCATCATATTATACAGCACTGTGAACTTACCATTGCTTATTTTGCCTTTCTACACAGTTAATAATTCTCTTTTTCCATTAAGTCTATGACATCATGTGATTAAAAACTGACTAGCTGAATCTTTCTAAGCTCTATGTAGAAACAGGAGGCCAATTTTCTCTGCAGGAGTCATTCCCCACTTCAACTTCGGACTCCGCTCCTCCCACTGTCAAGGATTTTGCAGTGATGTAGAATTGTAGTTCTAAGGATGACTCATGCAGGGAAAATTGACCTCCTGTTTCTACATAGAGCTTAGAAAGATTCAGCTAGTCAAATTTTTAAATCGTGTGATGTCAGAGACCTAATGAAAAAGAGAAGAATTAGCTGGGTAGAAAAGCAAAATAAGCAATTGTAAGTACATAGTGCTGCATAATATGATGATTGCAAGATATTAAGAGGATAATTTTGATGGGAGGAGTGCTTCCTTAAGTGTGCATATAGCCATACACAGGATACCTTGCAAAAAAGCCAGATGGTATTAAAAAAATTTACAGTTGTAGAAAGAGTCATGCATAGATTCTATATGTTAAACTGATCATACAGGAAAGGTCCGAGATGACTACTATCGCATGTAAATTGTAAAATTCTTAGCTCAGAAACCAAGCCGACAAATAATAGTTACTGGCATTCATTAAGCAACTCTTCCTGTATCTCTAGATTTCCACAAGATTAATTGAATAAACCATCATATATTGTATAAAAAAAAAAAAAAAAAAAAAAAAAGTATGCACATTGCTCAAAGTAAAAAATTATATATTTTATTTATTGGAAAAAAATGACATTCCTAACACTCCTGCTCCCCTTTATAAAAAAAAAAAAAAACAGCATGCAAGACCGCATTTCTTTTAATCAGCCTAACCTGCCATTTGATTTGGAAACCATTTTCATATCCTGAGACAAGCCAGACATTCTAAGAAACCACTGCAGATATTATAGCATCTAATTCCACTTTCCAGTCGGAGACTTCTTGCATTCTAGCATCATATGACAGCAATTACCTCCATCCCCCAAGCAGAGCTTAGGAAGAAAAAACAAATACATAAAATAAATATTTGCACAAAGCAATTTTGATACAAATCAACACTTGACCTCAATGTAGCACAAAGTCAGGACTGTCATATCTGGAGACTGGGTAGTTCTGATTCCTGGATCCCAGGAAATGGCGTTTAGTACTTTGTTATCAACCATACGCGTATTACGCATAATTTTTTTAATTATTCTTTCTACTTCACCATCACAATAAATGTATGAAAGCAGTCGCCCACAAAATGTAAGGCTGCTAATTCCCATATATGATCATGCTAAACCTTTATATGTTTTATCTATCAATCCACAGGACAACAAATAGGGTCTATATGTTCCCAATTCCCTCCATTTCAGCTGTCTCCTGATAAAGGGTCTTCCCTCAAATGGTTATGGGTAAGCTCAATTGGTTTCTGATTGCAGAGGGGGCAGGTTCCTGCTGCAGCAAGCAGCTTCTCAGTTAGGCTAAGTGCCCACGATGCTGCGGAGCGTTTCTGCATCTACCTGGCAGAAAAAACGCATGCGGATTGTACATGCGTTTTTCCTGCCAGGTAGAAGCGTTTTTGAAGCGTTTTGAACATGCGATTTTGCATGCGGGTTATCAAGCGCTTTTCCAAGCGATTTTAGTATCACTTGGAAAAGTGCTTGACAACTTGGTCACACTATATAAATCCATACAACCGGCATGGATTTATGTTGTGTGACCAAGTTACGATGCTGCATCAATAGTTAAAAAAAAAAAAAAAAAAGAATAAAAATGTTGAAAAATACCGACATCGGCGGTCGCGTGACCTGTCACATGACTAAATGACGTCATGGAAGGTCCTTTGACACCACCGCGAGCAGCCGAAGAGCCAGCAGCGCCGCCAGGAGCAGACCAGGGGCCATCAGAAGGTAAGTATACCTTCTCCAGACCCGGTTACCATCCGCGCATTGAATCACATAACATCCACATGCATACTTATATACATGCAGATGTTATGCGGTTCAATGCAAGTCAATGGCGGCAATTTCGCAAAATGAATGGTAGTGCTGCGGATTTTTCCGCAATGATAATCCGCATGTGCTGTGCACATGCTGCGGAAATTGCCTCTACGGATTATCATTGGGAAACATGGCATACAACTTAACATGCGTTTTCGCACATAATGTGTTTAAAGAGTAACCGTTGTTTTAATTCTATCATAAATTTAAGGGGTGAAACTAGGTGACAAAATGCAGATTCGCTTGGGTCAGTTTTCATTCTGAAAACCGTACAGAATTCCATGTAGTTTTGTTTAGACTATACTCTTAACATCATCATCATCAAGATAATGGTAACAGTTTTCACATTTCTCCAAAAGAAACAAAACATCTCACTCAGCCTGATAATTTGAGTGGGTCAAGATGTGAGCTGCCACAACCCAACACTTTAAGCTATGTGCGCACGTTCAGGATGTGAAGCAGAAATTTCCTGAGCGTTTCTCCATCTCCTTGGCAGGAAAAAAGCAAGCGGTTTTGCCACGTTTTTTAAAGCGTTTTTTTGTGCATCAATGAATGCTTTTTGGAGCTAAATAAAGTTATTTGGTGGGACATTGCTTTAACCCTTGGATTACTGTCAGAACTGGGGTGAGTATATTGGTTAATTTAAATGATTAAAGAATGTGCCTGTTGTATTTCAAATAAAGCGTTTCCTCTGTGTGTGTTTATTTAACTCTATACTTTACTTTTGTTTAGTGATGACCAGGTGTCAATCAGACCCTTTCATCATCAAACCTAAGAGCTAGGTGTCATCTAATCCCATTCACCCAATCTTCATTAGCATTTCTATTCATGTAATTTCTGGGGCAGCTCTGAGCTGCTATTTTTAGCCTACGAAGGTGCCATTAGGCAACAATGGTCCCTGGCTATTATAACAGCTCACAGCTGTTTCGTTAGCCGCTACGTTCCCATGAACAGCAACAAGCAGCGCTTTGGACGCAGCATATTTTTGTTGCGTTCAAAACGCCGTGTTCTAATGCCAAACTTTTGTTGTCGGTACATGTGAATCCAGCGCATATAATGACACTTCAATCGGTCAAAACCTGCAGCGGAGACAAGCGTGTCCGCTACATAAATTGACATGCTGCGGGTGAGTTTGGGTACGTGGTCACGATCTGGAGCCGCTGCATGTTTATACAGCGTCAAACCCGCAACGTCCAGATGTTACAGCATAGTGGATGGTATCTCTAGAAATCCCATGTCCGCTATGCGTGCATCTGAGGCTGCGAATCACCCGTGGACATTGACATGCAGCGCGTCTTTCAGGACCGCAGCATGTCAAATTCTCTTGCAGAGTAGCTAGTCTCCGCAACATAAATTTGACCACTAGAAAGTATAGAATGCGGTAAATATGCATGGTTCAGTGAACACATGTGGATTTACCTGCGTTCAATAGAATTAAACGTTTTGGAAGCAGCAAAAAATGGGCACAGAGCCTAGAATTAAAAAAAAAAAAAAAAAAAAAAAAAAAAAGGCGTGGGTGGGGGAGGGGGTGTCCCGCATCATTTTTATTGCCAGCAGAGGGAAAGCAGACCGCTGGGGGCTGATATTAGTAGCCAGGGAATAGGCCATTAGCCAACAATGTTCCCTGGATATTAACATAAGCCTATAGCTGTTTGCTTAGCCTTTACTGGCTAGATTACAGGAGGACCCCCCCCCCCCCCCCAAAAAAAAAAATTGACGTAGGGTCCCCCTATAAAATCTAACCAGGAAAGGCTAAACCGACAGCTGAGGGCTGATATTAATAGCCAGGGAAGGGGCCATAAATACTAGCCCCCTCCGCAGATAATAATATCACCCCTCAGCAGTCCCAGAAAAGGCGCATCTATAAGATGCGCCAAATCTGGCGCTTAGCCTCCGCTCCTCCAACTGCCTTGTAGCGATGGCGAGTGGGATTGGGGTTCACGTCAGCCTTGTGTTGGTGGCTGACGTGAAGCTCAGTTAAGTAATGGAGAGCGTCTATAAGACGCCCCCATTACTAACTACGTAGTAAAATGGTCGCCGCTTTTTCAATAAGTACACAGCCAGAATAAAGTATTTTAATGAAATAAAAAACACATGGTTTTAAAAAAAATATATATATATTATTCTCTCAGTCCCCGAATCCCTCGATCTTCAGAAGAAAAAAAAAAAAAAAGTAAAAAAAATGAACAACCATATCCCTCACAACGTAGACCACGATTCCGTTACGATCGTCCCTCGGCGATCCGGGTCAGTTTTACAGCAGTGACATCAGCAATCACTGATGTCACTGCTGTAGAAGACAGTAATATATATTGACTGGAGTGTGAAATCACTCCCATCAGTGTACATGCTGCTGGAGTGAGGTCATGGGGGGGGTTCATCAGCTGATCAGCCCTGGTTAGCTCACCACCAATACCAGTGGGAATATTCTTGAGAATGTTCCCACAGTGAGGTCACGTGACCAATCAGCTGATCGCTCACGTGACCGCAGGTCCTGACAGCGCAGTACACTGCTGGGAGTGAGCGCACTCCCAGCAGTGTACCGCCGGGCTGAAGACATCGCTGGGGACCAGGAGGATGAGAGGAGTAGTACTCCTCCTCTGCCGACCTGGGTACCAACCGCACCGCTTTTTCGCCGCAAATTCACGCCCATTGGCTTTAATTGAAGCGCAGCAAATCCGCAGGTATAGATATTATACCCGCGGATTTGCTGCTGTTCAATAGACCTCAATGGGCGAGAATTCGCGGCGGAAAAGCGCGCATAATGGACATGCTGCGTTTTTTTTCCGCAATGGTAATCCTGAGCGGAAATTTCAGCATCATGTGCACAGCACATCAGGATTACCATTGCAATACCTGGCAGACGGATTACATAGAGTTTCCGCGAAAAAGCATCAAAAATGCTACGTGTGCACATAGCCTTACTATAATTTAAGTGAAGTGTTACATCCCTGCAACAGGAACCCACAGGATAGGAGATGGCTTGGTGATCGATAGATACCCCACCGATTAGAAGAACAGGGCTCTGAAGTTCCTTGTTTGAATTGAGCGATGATCCAGCTTGGCCATTTCCAACAGTCCCACTCCGAGGGCAGGTGCAGACAGCCATAGGTTCTCATATCCAAGAGAATTGGGTTGATTATGCGAATATCACTCTGATCAGATTTTCTTGGATGAGGAGAAGATGGAGAAAAAGATTTATCCATCTTCCCCATTCTGTCAATCCATGGAATTTGGACTGCATTGAGATGTCATCCGAGTGCAGTCCGACGGTTTCCATGGATTCACTTACTTGCAAGGCCGAGTGCAATCTGAATATCAGATCAAACTCGGGCATGCGTAGACTTTTCCCTCAGACCGGCTCGGTCAGAGTAAGAAATCCGACATGTGCACGGCCCCAAAGAATAACATTGGTCTAAGTCCAATCTGATGTTTTGTTGGATCGCACTTGAACCGAAAATACGCTCATATGCACCTGCCCTAAAGCTGGGAGGATCCCTCTAATCCACTGAGGTTATAGAAGCAAACCTATTGTATCCAGTAAGCAAAAAAAAAAAAAACAGATCCATTACTGGATCCAGTAAGCAGAAAAACACAGATCCGCTACAACTGAAAGAAAACGGATGACTAATTATTCATTTTCCTTAGAGTTCAATGTTAAAAAACACAGATTCAGCAAAGATCAGTTATTTAAAAAACAGACTAAAATTGTGTCTGCACGATTTTTTTGCCAATGGATTGCTGCTGGATCAGTTCAAACTGATCATTACTGGACAATGTGAATTAAACCTAAGTAAGGAACAGAAGATTTTTTTTGTGTGTGCAATTAAACTGTTTAGCATTTATCTAGGAGTTCAAGATACCCAGGTAAAGGATATACTGGGAGAACTGGACCTTGACCTCACGGCCTACTAGAAATCATTCATCCATTTCTTTTACAGTCATGTAACAAGTTAACTTTAATATCTTGGCAGACAAAAGGATTGAAAAATCATCTTGGTCTCCTCCTTATACATTAGACCGCCTAAGCCAAGACATTAGTGCAGGAATGTTGCACTTCAAACACCTCCAGCTCCTCTCCTACCTTATAAATGGAGGAGAAGGGGGACACAAAACTCCATTTGTAATACTTTCCAGGCACTTTTCCAGAATGCTGACATGTTCTGATGTAGAAATCCTGGAGCTTTCTATGCACTTTTATGAGCTGAGTGTGTTCACACATCTTTTCCTGTTGTGGAATGAATCCATTTTTTACTGCCTTTTTTTTTCAGAGTGGCAAAAGGTATTTCTGGGATGAAGTGCCACAAAGGACGGTTAATGGAGAAACCATAACATCACCTCAACAAGGACCTGTGAATGAAGGTTTCATATAAGGGAAGCCAGAAACATGCCACAATCACAGGACAGACGATCAGGCCATGGAATAAAATGCCAAACAAATTAAGTGCCGGGCAGCAGTTTGTCATTGCATGAAGACAAGAAAGTCCCCAAACTGGGTGGGAGGTAGGTACGTATACCCTCAGCTGGGATTAAACTGGTATGGAGCATTCACTCATCCATTTTACTCTATATGGTGTGTGCACACACTTTAATATATGGCCATCCGGCATATTTAAGGCAGTCAGTTCAGGTCAGGAGACCCACAATCGCGCTGAATATTGCAATCCGAGCACAGACACGTGTATCCACTCTTAAGGATTGCTCACACCACCGTAATTTCCGTCCAAGTGCGACGCGACAGAACATTGTATCACACTTGGACCAATATTATTTTTTGGGACCGTGAACGTGTCCAATTGTTTCCTCAGACCAAATCAGTCCGAGGGGAGAGGGGGAAATCGCTGCATGCTTAAGTTGGATCCGATATTCCCTTGGTACGTGATCCAGCTTTCCCATGCTGACCTCTCCCTTCCTCTGCTTCTATATACACTTGGTACATTCTTCAACTAACTACTACCCCCCACTCTTTTTATGACCTTGTTTACTTGGCCCTTGAATATGCTACATCTGGCTTAGCCTTAATCAGCTGATCAAGATGAGCACAGACCACTCCCCTCTGGTTCACACCTGAATGCATTCTGTAGCCCATATATTGTGAGCAAGGAGTCTGCTAAAGATGTAGTCTGCAGTCCATCACCTTAAGTGTGTCCATTGCTTAAGTGTGAGATCTGAATTATACCAGAATTGAACCTGAAGGGAACTGGATACTAAGTCACAGTAAACAATGTTTGTGTTTGTTTTCACTCTCACCCCCTTAATCCTTCACTTCTTACAACCACCCCTAATCCCTACACCCAGAAACAAACTCTTCATCTCTCCCTCCATCCTCCCCATTCATCTCACCTCTTCCTCTGAACTATTCCTCAACATTCAATCCTGTGTCTCTAAGCACAGACAGCCACCTCATGCCCTCTCCTGCTCCCACCTACTAACACTTTCTCTTCTCCTCCTCAGTGCTGGACCATCTCCCCAAATCCTAGCCCTCCTCTCTACATTCCCACAGTCACTTCCACCTCCTATCCACAATCTGTCACAAACTCTTACAACTCTTTTAACCTTATACACATCCGCCCAGCCCCCGCTTCCCCAATCGCACCAACAGGAGCTCTATGGAACGCTCGCTCCATCTGTAACAAACTTTCCTACATCCATGATCTTTTCACCACTAGCAAACTTTCCTTCCTCGGCATCACTGAAACCTGACTCACCCCCTCTGACACTGTCTCTACAGCTGCACTTTCATACGGTGGATTCCACCTCCCCCACCCCCCCCGCTCCAATGACAAGCATGGTGGAGGAGTAGGTTTTCTCCTATCAGACAACTGCTCCTTTACCCAAATCCAAATCCCACTGCCACCCTCCGTTACGCTCCCCTCTTTTGGAGGTGCAGTGTGCGCATCTACTCCCCCTCCAACTGGCCGTAATCTACCATCCCCCAGAAACAGCCACCACCTTCTTAGACCATTTCACCACCTGGCTACTTCATTTCCTTTCCGCTGACATCCCCACCATCATCACTGGTGACTTCAACATCCCTATTGACACTTCCCTCTTAGCTGCCTCTAAGCTTCTATCCCTCACTTCATCCTTACTCAATGGTCTTCTGCCCCCACTCACAAAGATGGCCACACACTGGACCTAATCTTCACCCACCTGTGTTCCCTTTCTAACCTCTCCAACTCATCTCTCCCGCTTTCTGACCACAACCTACTTGCATTCTCTACCCTCTCTTCTCTGGGGCAACAATACCCACTCCACAAACTTGCACACCTTCATAGAAGTCTTAAACACTTTGATCTACACTCACTCTCTGAATCCCTCCTCCCTCTTACAGACATCAGTTCCTTACATGACGCAGATATTGCTGCCGCTTTATATAACACCACAACAGCTGCAGCCCTCAATTTGGTCGCCCCGCCCCCCCCCCCCCCTCACACATACCAAAGCTCGCACAAACAGGCAACCCTGGCACACCAGCCTAACCAAAGAGCTGCGACGCACCTCCAGGGTTGCTGAGCAAATAGAAAAGGTCCCACTCCAATGAGCACTTCATCGCATTCAAACAGTCCCTCACTACTTTCAAGTCCACACTCACTGCTGCAAAACAAAACATATGTCTCATCTCTCATCCCAAACAACTATTCCACACCTTCAATTCTCTCCTCCGTCCCCCGTGCCTCCTCGCTCTCCTCTCAGCCGAAGACTTTGCCTCATTCTTCAAGCAGAAAGTAGACACCATCAGGCAAAGCTTTTGCCTAAAGTCCCCCCAGCCCGTCTTCACACCTACTCAATCCTCCTCTTCCAAAACCAGCTTCTCCACCATTACGGAACATCAAGTTTCCTCTTTACTCTCCAAATCACACCTCACCACCTGCGAATTTAACCCAATCTCGTCCCACCTCATCCCTAACCTCACCACAGTCTTCATCCCAACCTGTCACTAACAACAGGGGTCTTCCCCTCATGCTTTAAACATGCCTCGATCACATCCGTCCTCAAAAAGCCGGCCCTTGACCCATCCCCTCTGTTTAGCTATCGCCCCATATCACTATTCCCCTACGCCTCAAAACTTCTGGAACAACATGTCCACTTTGAACTGTCCTCCCGCCTCTCTTCCTGCTCTCTCTTTGATCGCCTCCAATCTGGCTTCCGAACGCACCATTCTACTGAAACTGCCCTGACTAAAGTCACCTACGACCTACTAACCGACAAATCCAAGCGACACTACTCTGTCCTCCTCCTAGACCTGTCATCTGCCTTCGACACAGTGAACCATTCCCTCTTACTACAGATTCTCTCATCTCTTGGCATCAAAGACTTGGCCCTATCTTGGATCTCCTCATATTTAAAAGACAGGACATTGTGTCACCCACTCACACATCACCTCGCCCCCTATTTGTCGGTGTCCCCCAACGTTCAGTCCTAGGACCCCTGCTCTTCTCCATCTACACCTTTGGCCTGAGACAACTCAGTCTCATGGCTTTCAGTACCACCTCTATGCTGACGACACACAGATCTACCTCTCTGGACCAGGTATCTCCTCCCTACTAACCAAAATCCCACAATGTCTGTCCGCTATCTCAACCTTCTTTCACAGATTTCTAAAACTTAACATGGATAAAACAGAACTCATCGTCTTTCCACCATCTCATTCACCCCCCCCCCACCTGACGTATCTTTCAACGTCAATGGCTGTTCACTCTACCCAGTCTCACAAGCTCGCTGCCTCAGGGTAACCCTGGACTCGGACCTCTCCTTCAAACCACATATCCAAGCCTTTTCTTCTTCCTGCCGACTCCAACTCAAAAATATCTCCCGGATACGCACATTCCTCAACCATGAATCTGCAAACACTCTCGCATCCCTCCAATCTATCCTAAACTCTGCTGCCCGACTAATCCACCTGTCCCCCCGCTATTCCCCGGCCTCTCCTCTCTGTCAATCCCTTCACTGTCTCCCCATTGCTCAGAGACTCCAGTTCAAAACCCTAACCATGGCATACAAAGCCATCCACAACCTGTCTCCTCCATACATCTGTGACCTGGTTTTGGCTTCCACTCCTGAGAAAAAATACTGACCAAATACTGATAGTGGGGCCGTGACCTTAGATATTATCCAAGATGAGTTCCAATCAATCATATGACAAGACAACTGGTGCTCAGTTAAGGAACCTTTACACGGCCCGAACAAAACTGAATTGGGTTAAAAAGTTTGGTTATATGATCATTAACCCTTTAGGCTGCATTCACACATCTATGTAAGCTTTACCACCTGATAGAAATGGAACGATTTTTTTTGTGAGATGTGCTGCCAAAAACAATGAATACATTCAACCAATTATTGAATCGCGTGATGGGGCCTTATTAAGGTGTCCAATTTAGATTTTGCCATACGTACATGGTTGAAGTCTGCAGTGGAAATCCTCCACCATGTCTAGATGAACCAGACATATCTGGTAACTGAACCATATACAGAGGTATGGCACTAGACCTGAGAAAAGGTGTGCACTTGACTTAATGTTGACAGTTCTCTGATCTTTATATTGTATTGCAAAATTTGTTAGTTAGGTTTAGGCCCCATACACATTATATAGCTGTCTGTCCGCGGAGAGCCATCTTGCTTGAGTTCCATATACAGGAATGCTCAGCCGCCAGTGATGTCTGAGAACATCCCTCTCAGAAAACAAAAAAGATCGGCCATTGGAAATCAACATGCAGGATCCTTCTCTCCCCCGTCGTCATGTCGGTGGGTGGGGGAAATCGGGTATCCCTAAACATAGAACTGTCGGCCACTACCCGAATTTAGACTACTGTGCATTGGGCCTTTAGAGATTCAAAAATTGTAGAAAATGCTAGGATATCATGGGGGAATGGATTTGCCCATCAGGTAATTAAAAATATATGGCTCATCTGTAGACCGTATCAACATGGTGGCCGCAAAATCATGTGTACATGAACTAATTCAAGTCACAATTTACTAGACAATTTATCCTTATGGCTTACGCATGGAGTATGGATATAGATATATAAAAATTGGTTAACATGTCAGACGTATACTCTTGGGATATAAAATTTGGTCCATCAATATGCCATACACCCCAGTTTGAAAATCTATTTAGCACATGTAGATGGGACCAATTTAAAAACAAACGTTTTAGCACTTTGCTGACCCATTACCAACATGTATGCATTTGTTGGGGCATGTCCACACTTACTAGGAATGGTGGACCCTTACAGATCCCAGAACGACGATTAACTTTCCAAAACTTGAGAGTGGGACATCGGCCAAGCCAGAGAGAGAGATTATATATATATATATATATATATATATATATATATACATACATATACACACACACACACATACATATACACACACTGGTGGGAACAATACTAGGAGAGACCTAAAGATACACAACTACGGAGGAAGCCAGTGCAAGGGTCAAGCCAACACTTAGCTTATGTACTTTTTAGCAGCAGCACAAAGTGCCTGCCCTCCTCCCACCACCAATGCTGGGGCCCAAAGGGTCTTATCAACCCATTTAGGTCACTAACTTCTGTACAACTAATTTCACAGCAGCTTTCTAGATGACGTAACATTTATAGACACCCTTCCACCCAGTTTCGGAAAGGAGTGCCAAGGGCCCATCAGTAACCAACTCCAGAGCCCCAGTTTTCAGCTTTATACAAATGTGACATTATCCTCAATCACAAATGATAGAACAATGGACTGGGTAGATTGTTAAATGAATAAGATGCTGCCTTTGTCTGTACATAGTGATTCAAGTATATTATGCGAAGTACTGCTCATATAACAGGGTGGTGGCCCACCGGAGGATTCTCCTGCTCTCCCGTGGGCCAGTCCAAGCCTGCTTCCACCAACCGTTCCTTACTGAAAACTGTCTCTTTGGATAAAAACAGATAGGAAAGACTACAATCCCTTCCCGCAAGGAACGTGATCACATGAAAAAAATCGTCCATTTTTCATCCACATTCCTATTATTTTTTGACAACCATATCACGTCTTTATTTTTTTTTTTTTTAACGTAGAAAAACATTTGTGTGAACGAACACATTGATTAACATCGTTCCGCGGTCTGTCCTTTTAGCACACAAACAGCACATAGACTGAAAAAAAAAGTAAAAAAAAAAAAAAATGTAAATTTCAAGGCACTGGCCACATACAGAAGAACGTTGAGTTTCACATCCTATTAGTACTTTTCATAAGTCTTAAAATGGTGCAGTGAGAAAAAATACAAATAAATAATATGCACAGGGTCTTACCATGAATCATATAGGTTTTGTGATACAGCTTTTGCACCTTTTAAGTTTTTCCTATGAAAGCGGCAGCACACAATCGTGGCTACTTGTACATGCAATTTTCACAGAACAGTAAAAAAAAAAGAAAGTCTCATGTGAATATACTCTTTTTTTTCTTCTTCAGGATTTCATATAAAAATCAGCAGGACACATAAAGGTAAAGCAGTGTGTCTCCAGCAAGGTATAGGCACTACATTATGGATGCAATAAAGCTGTGTGTCTCCAGCAAGGTATAGGCACTACATTATGAATCCAAAATACAATTGTCTCTATCCATTCACATTAGATTGTTAGCAACCATTTTTCATTTTGCATCTGTGCAAAATTAATATTTTTTTCTAAATAATTTTTCATCATTTAGTTATGTAAGGGAAGTAGACCTTTAAATCTATGACCATGGTGAATAAAAATATATATTTTTTTATTTTTAGGAATTTCTGTAGGAGACAGCAGAGCAAAATGAATACATGCCTGCAAAAAAATATTTTATATATATATATATATATATATATATATATAAATAAATAAATAAATGTCTGTGCTGTGACCTTCCAATAGCTGCATTCTCAGCTTCACAATGCACAGCATGAGCCAAAACTTTATCTGAAATCAATTAATGCCCTGGTTTCAGACCAGTTAGGGGTGGGTTACTTCAAAGGAGAAGTGAAGAGACCCAGACACACTGTCTATTGTGCTGCGCTTATCTCCAGCATGTCTGAGCTCAAATCAACAGGAAAGTGCAAATCACGTTCACAGCCCATTCTGCATGACAAAGAAATGTTTTGCACACTGATCACCTCTGAGCTGAGCACCTATCATGGGAAAGCAATCTGCTTCCAAAAAGGACAGGCTCATCCACAGAAAATGGCTGCAAGATTAATTAAAATGTAAATGTCTAAAGCTCATCAGAGGATATAGGGTGGGGGGAAGCACTGTCAAACAGCAAGCTGCAAAGTGGTCTTCAAAACCTTATTAGTATATACATTAATTGATTTAACCCCTCCATGCCCCCCTGGATAACAAATCAAGACATCTGAAAGGTAATCAAGTCTTCAGCAGCCAGCTGTAAACTGCTGGCCTTACATAATCATTAGCCAATCATACATGTGTATGGGGAGATTGGAAGGCATAGTCATCAGCCAAATTAGTATTTGGCCAAAAGCCATCCAGACAATAGATGGCTGTTGGTCGAACGATGCTTTGGTCGACAGCCGGCTCTCCCATACACAAACGCTGCTAGTGATTTTCCTAAAGCGTCATCTGTACTTTATATATAAATTAGTGAGCAACTTCCAAATCGAAGTCACCTTAGGAACGGTCAGGTCACTTAACAACTTTCAAAGAAGCACAAAATGACCGAACATACGCACAGCACTTCGTTTTGACATTACAATGCATGTTAAATTTTATTTTTTTTTTTTCAAGCAGATTTCAAACAAATCCACCTGTAAAAGACATTGTGTGCACGTACCCTTATGCCAATATTTACACATCCGTGTTTCACAATCCGAGCGCTGACCGTAATTTACAGATGGGTCGCAGGTCTCCCGACCCAAACTTGACAGTCTCATAGGTAATATGAGGCTGTCAATTTTGAGTAAAGAGAAAAAAAAAGAAGTTGAAGCTGGTAATACAAAGCGCTAGGACGTCAAAATGAGGGGCAAACAGTCCATGAGCTAAAATTAAAAAGTAAGCCAAAGCAGCTCACCAGTAACCCCAAAGGGGTGAAATGTGGAAAATACAAAAAGGTAAAAGCTGGTGATAAGAAGTGCTAAGGCATATAAAATTCAGCAATTACTACCTTTAATAAAGTCCTTGTAAAAACACAACGCGTTTCGACGGCATGCAAGCCGTTACCTGATGAAGACGGCTTGCATGCCATCGAAACGCGCTGTGTTTTTACAAGGACTTTATATGCCTTAGTGCTTCTTATCACCAGCTTTTACCTTTTTGTATTTTCCCAATTTTGAATAAAGAGACCCACAGACCAGGACAATCCACGAATCATGGTCTGTGGTCAGACCTTAAGGAACAGATGTATGAACACATAAGTGCACCTCACAAAATTAGAATATCATCAAAAAGTTAATTTCAGTTCAATATAAAAAGTGAAGCTCATATATTATATAGAGTCATTACAAACAGAGTGATCTATTTCAAGTGTTTATTTCTGTTCATGTTGATGATTATGGCTTACAGCCAATGAAAACACAAAAGTCATTATCTCAGTAAATTAGAATAATTTATAACAGCTTGAAAAATGTTTTTAAAATCCGAAATGTCCTACTGAAATGTATGTTCAGTAAATGCCCTCAATACTTGGTCAGGGCTCCTTTTGCATCAATTACTACATTAATGCGGCAATGTGGCATGGAGGCGATCAGCCTGTGGCACTGCTGAGGTGTTATGGAAGCCCAGGTTGCTTTGATAGCAGCCTTCAGCTCGTCTGCATTGTTGGGTCTGGTGTCTCTCATCTTCCTCTTGACAATACCCCATAGATTCTCTATAATAGATTCTCTATGGGGTTAAGGTCAGGCGAGTTTGCTGCCAATCAAGCACAGTGATATTGTTGTGTGTAAACCAGGTATTGGTACTTTTGGCAGTGTGGACAGGGGCCAAGTCCTGCTGGAGAATGACATTTCCATCTCCAAAAAGCTTGTCGGCAGAGGGAAGCATGAAGTGCTCTAAAATGTCCTGGTAGACGGCTGCACTGACTTTGGTCTTGATAAAACACAGTAGACCTACACCAGCAGATGACATGGCTCCCCAAACCATCAAAGATTGTGGAAACTTCACACTAGACCTCCAGCAGCTTGGATTGTGGCCTCTCCACTCTTCCTCCAGACTCTGGGACCTTGTGGAGTATGTCAAGGACTGCCTTCTGGACATCTGTCAAGTCAGCAGTCTTCCCCATGATTGTGGAGCCTACTGAAACAGACTAAGGGACCTTTTTAAATGCTTCGGAAGCCTTTGCAGGTGTTTTTTGTTAATTATTCTAATTTACTGAGATAATGACTTTTGTGTTTTCATTGGCTGTAAGCCATAATCATCAACATTAACAGAAATAAATCCCTCTGTAATGACTCTATATAATATACGAGTTTCACTTTTTGTATTGAAGAACTGAAATAAATTAACTTTTTGATGATATTCTAATTTAGTGAGATGCACCTGTATATGGTCACCTTAAAGCTAGGGCTACACGGCAACTTTGGCTTGTGTTGCAGCCAAAGATCACTGTGTGACACATTGTAGCATTGAGCAAGTGAATTGGTCGCTATGTTGCACCAATGGTATTTCCGCCGGAGTCACAAGATAAGCTTACATTCATGCAATCCATTTTCTTACAGCAGTTTTCCAAATCTAAAGTAAAAATGCTGCACTTTTTACAATTTCAAAAAACCACAGAAAAATGCACCACAGCCACAAGTGAACACATTCGGTCAGCCAAACCTCAAACTTACATAAACTATACAATTATGTAAACTACAGATTAAAACTATACATAGATATTTATATCTTTTTTTTTTTAAGTCTGAACATTTCTCCTGATATCACCGCCCTGTAAGTAGCAAGACAAGATCAAACAGTGCTACTGGACAAAACTCTGCCAACCCCCCCCCACAGCTGAGAAGGGTTTCAGGTGTGCACTCAGTCGCACCATCCAATTTCAGCCATAATGCTTCCTAGAAAATTCATCACAACCTATGGGACATATGTGATGTTTCAGTTTGGAGCATTTTAAGACTTCATATCACCCACAGATTAGTATAGGGGGGCACACGGAGTCCTTAAAGGGAATCTGTCACAAGATTTTTGCTACCCGATCAGACACATGCATGATGTAGGGGCAGAGACCCTGATTCCAGCGATGTATCACTTAGGGGGCTGCTTGCTGCAGTTTTAATAAAATTATCATTTTTTTCTGCTGCAGATCTGCCAGTAAAGCAGCCAAACAGTGGTGGGGGAGAGTTTACACAGAGTTGATGAATATGGAGGACTCTCCCTTTATAAATGAATATTGTTTAAGGCCCATTTATACACGCTGATAATCGGCACGTGAACATTCATAAGAAAAAACTCAATCCCGATAACCGGCTAATGTAAACATGCCACCGACAGGAAAAACTAGTTCATTATCTGACTGATAAATTTTATGCCAGCGTAAGTCATCCATTGTCAGCAGCAAATTGCACAGTTTTTACAGAGAAAGCGTTGCCGAAAGCACGCGCTGTATGGGCATAGAGCAATTGCCAAAACGATCGTTCTGCCCCCATACAGTTTTGTTAGCCCAAGTCAATGAGGCCATAAAATGGGTGCCAATCTACTGGTATATGGTCAATTGGCACACAATTATGGGCAGAAATCAGACCTTACCAGGGAAGGTATATATTGCAATGTAGGCCCATAGACTGCAGTCTATTATGGATAATGCTAGATGTGAATTTGTGGCTCCGCTGCAGCAATAAAGAATGAAAAAAAAAAAAAATAAAAAATCTAACAAAAACACAATCCCAGCAATCAAACTTGTACTTGCACAAATGGGACCCTGCAAGTTGCCAGTGTCTGATAGGGATAGGCCTACTGCCTTGTAAAGATGAAAGTCACATTCCTGTCTTATTGGAGTAGACTGACATTAGAAGACTATAATATATGAGGTCTGGGAGGAATCAAATTTCATAGATGTTTGTCTCCGGTGTTCCCACCCTCCCCTTCCCAGCTCTTTAAATAAAAAGACAGCAACAGAAATATATTTGCCTAGTAGTTCATAGACCTCCATCCACCCACACAGATAAACATAGCAAGCAGCAGACGAAGAAATTCCCGGGAGGAACGCTGGCTCTCTTCCCACAATATGTTTGTATAGTATTCCAGCTAGCTGGGGCTTTTGCTGTGCTGCAGGATACCATGTGCAGTGTCTCACTCCTGTCCCAAGCACTGGGGGAAGCTCATATATTAAAGACCCTCAAATCATATCAGAAAATAACTTTGTTCAAGGCCCATAATAAACACACAGTGGTCCAAACAACCCCCCAGCAACTAGCTTATCGCAAAAGCCTATGTGCAATGTCTGTTTCTACCCCAGGCCATACAGACTCCATGACACCGCCACCTGAGGGCCCTACAGATGTCTGTCACAGGATCTGCCCAGGAAACCAAAGTATAGTAAACAGTAAAAGCCTGGGCGCAAGCATTCTAGGCCTCAAAGACCCCCACCGCTTAGAAAGCCCCCCCTATTAAAGCTACAAGAGTCTGCTAAAAGGCTATACTTGTGAATAGAGTGCACAAGCTCTTATATAGTCATTGTTTACATAGTTATATATTCAATATTTACATATTTATTTCCTCCCTAGTAGTGGAGATCATACACCAGTGAAAGTAGGAGACCATTACTATGGAGGTAAGAGACCACTTTCAGCCCAAAAACAAAACAAAAAAAAAAAAAAAACAGACACCACTTGTAATGACCTCCTAACCATGTCACAAGAGGACACTTGGGTTTGCAATGCACTAAGTGACCCAATCGCTTAGGAAGCCCCCTCTAAAAAAAAAAAAAGCAAGACCATCCTACTCACACTCCACCGTGCTCAGTATATACAGTGCAATGCATCCCACAGCTGCTGCAGAACCTCAGTGCTCACATCTCTGCAGATGATCCCTCCAGGAGGGCAGGACTCCCAGCTCTGTCTGACCCCTCCTATTGTGTATACACTACCAGATACATTGTTGCAGCCGGTGCTGGAGGTCGGTTTCCTCCACTTTACCGCAGACTAATCTCTTACCTCTGATTGCAACAATGTTGCCTTTTTGGTGTTGTCGCCGGTTCTGCAGCTGATCAGGCGCACTGTCCTCCTAGCAATTCCATAGACTGGCCATGGATAGAGCTGAGCAATCACAGCAGGAACAGCGGATGGGAAGAAGGCTTTCCCCTGCAGCAATCCTCATCTTCCAGGCAGGACACCTCCCCCTGCACCCAGGACGAGGAGAAGACCTCCCGCCTCCCCCAACCCCTCCACTCTCTAGGGAGCAGACACAACCACACTGGGAATCCAAGGGAAAGGACTGTGCAAAAGTTCTGTGCAAACAGCCAGAGCCTGGGACTCTGTGTCTGAGAGAGGAGGAAGTGGCTGGCTGCTCCAATGGGTGTCTGGAGCTGTAATTAACCAGGCATTACACATCATTTCCTCCACAGAGGAGAGGGGAGGGATCAGGCAGAGGGGAAGGGAATAGGCTCCATGAGTGAGGCAGGCAGGGCTGGAGGAGGGCAGGTGAGTGGAGGGAGGGGAGGACATGGGGACAGGTTCAGCCACATTCACAAGACCCTCATGACAATACTAATATGGGTGTTGATTGAGTGTAATGGGATAAAAGGGTCATGTTAATGGGGAGCACTTCTTATCAAATTAGAAAAGTCAATACAAGTCTAAGAGTTGTGCTGAGTAAAGGCTGATACCCATAGGTATCTGCACCAAAAAATCGGACGAGTGTCATGCAATTTTCGTTCAAGAACAATGCGATTTTATCACACCTAGCATCCGTATTTTTTCTCTGCAACTATTATTCTACAATCATTTACAGGAGCATTTACAGTGTTCAATGCTACAAAATGGTAATGTATCCATAGAAATTGGATGGCATATGGATGGTCCGTGTGCCGTCCGTTTTTTTCTCTCGCACCCATTGACTTGCATTTGCAAGGCTCATCCGATATACGCGGCAATACACTGCAGGATGCGATTTTTTTTCTTAGTCCGATTTCTGCTGAGAAAAAAATTGCACATGAGATGTAACTCATAAATTATCATTGGTCAGAATGCAATCCGATTTTTTTATCAGATTGCACTCGTCCGTTTTTTTCGCAAATGAGTATGAGCCCTAAGGCTACGCTCCCACCATGAGCTTTTGGTGCATTTTTGACGCTGCACATTTTTGCTGCATGAAAAACACAGCGTCTTACAGTTCCAGCAAAGAGTTTGGGATTTATAGAAATCTCTTGCCCACCGTGCTTTTTTTTAAACTGACCTGCGATGCATGTTTCAAATCCGCAGCATATCTGAGTTTTCTGTGCAGGTTTTCCCCACAGATTCGCATTAGATGCAGAAAATCTGCAGGTAAAAAACGCACATACATTTTTAGTCTATTTCCACTGCGGAAACGCATCAAAGACGCATGTAACCCACACCTAAGTATATCAATGAAGGTTTCTCAAAGACAAATAAGAAGTATCAAACACAAAGCAGCTTTATTTAAAGCATGACCCACCAAAAAGAGACAAAAAGGACAGAGTAAAAACACGATAAAAGCGCATGTTAAAAAAAAACCCAACCCAAAACGCAAGTAACCAAATTTAAATAATAAGTGCAGAAATTCTGCAGCATCAAAAGCTCATCGTGGGAACGTAGCCTTACTGGAGTTGGGAAAGCTGGATGACAACTAGAAGAGATGTAACTAGAAGATGTAACTAGACAACTAGAAGAGATGTAACTCCAGGACTTTCTTCCTAACCTGCGATTTTTAATAATAGTGTTTTATGTGCCAGGGACTAGGTGCAACTGCAATCTGCACCCCCTATAGCTCCAGCTCTGGCAACCAATATGGCTGCCATTCTACAGTCACCCAGCTTTCCAAGGATCATAGTTCCATAACAATGGAATTTCAAGAATGCTGCATTGTAAATACTTTTATGCCGAAAAAGACAAAAGTATTCTAGGCGTGATACCTTTATTGGTTAGCCACTAAAAGTATCAGTACCTAATAATACTTTTGTCTTTTTTGGAATAAAAGTATTTACATAGAGTTTTCTGGCTAACACGGTACCACAATATAATTATTTTTTTTTTATTGTACATCATAAAGCCGTATTTTTGGTCCATGTGCGATCCGACAAAACACCAGATCTCCAATGTTAGTCTATGGGGTTGTGCATATGTCCGATTTATTTCCTCGGACAAAGTCAGTCCAAGGAAAAAATCCGATATTTTGATCGCACTCGGCCATGCAAGTCAATGAGTCCGTGGAAACCATCGGACTGCATTTGGATGAGATCTGAGTGCAGTTCGAAATCCACATAATGACACAATGGAAAAGATGGAGAAATTTCTTTCTCCATCTTCTGCTCATCCGAGAGAATCAAATTACACTATGATCACACTCTGATCAGAGTTTGATGGCGGTGTCATTTGCATAATCATCCTGATTTCCTCGGATGAGAAAACATACAGTCGTCTGCACCTGCCGTAAGAAAGCTGCATAAAAAAAGATAAATGTGCTTCTCAGGACACTAGGAAAGCTGAGTGAGTAGGAAAATGCGCTATCCATAATGACATCTATATCAGAAGCCGTTTTCAATAGATCGCAATGAATTCTGAAGTTTCCCATTGATTTAAAATTGTGTTTTTACGCTTCCTTTGGGGTTCTGATATTATTTTATGGCAATAATAGTACTGCAGAGCAAGATATTTGTTGCTGTAAAAAAAAAATTCCCAAAGGAAAAGCTTGTCTAGTGATACATTCCTATCAGTTCAGTTCAATGAAGCTATGAGGTTACCAGCATGGGTAGCAGTTTTGAAGCTGATTTTCTACAATGTATCCACAGCGTTTATTGAATATATTTCACATGTACTGCCTGCGGATTTTGTCACTAATTTCACCCTATGCAGTTAAAAAGATGTAATAAAAATCCACAGAGTTAATTGACATTCTGCCAATTTACAGAGAAATCATTTCTGCAACAAGTAATTGAGATTCTTATTGTCATCTACGTCGCTGGTACTGTATTACGATGCAGATTTTCCGCACAAAAATCCGAAGGGAAAATCCACACCAAATATACACCATGCATGTTTACCCTAAAAGTTTTACAGAAGCTTTCAAAAAAACAAAAACTTTTTTTTGCATTAGTGGAATTGTATGGTAGATTTTTTTGTTGCAGAATGAATTTTATTTCTGGATATAAGGCCATACAAGTGAGGTGCTCAATCATCTTCGTATTGCAGTACCAGCATTGTGGATGAGGTTTTATGTAAATTGAGCAGCACTGCGGAATTTACACTGCAGCCTTGCAGCACTGGGGTCCTGGGTTCAAATCCCACCAAGGACAACATCTGCAAGGAGTTTGTATCTTCTCCCCGTGTTTGCGTGGGTTTCCTCTGGGTTCTCCAGTTTCCTCCCACACTCCAAAGACATTTCTGATAGGGAATCTAGATTGTGAGCCCCAATGGGGACAGTGATGACGCCTGTAAAGCGCTGTGGAATTAATGGCACTATATAAGTGAGTAAAATAAATAAATACTAAATCTACTGCATGTCAATTTATACTGTGGATTTTCACAGAAGGTTTCACCCGTCTGAAGCAAAATCTGTCCCATTGGGATATATCCTTAGTATTAACATTTTATTATACACTATAAATGACATGTTACCTGTATTCTATAATTACACTAATGACAAATTTGCATTTTTTATATTTTACTACTTATTTAATTTGATGGCCTTTTATAGCTCTTTTGTAAGGTGAGATGATCAGAAAACTGCATTTCTATCATTGTTTTGTTTTGTTTTTTACACTACTTACTGGGCAGGATAAAAAAAATGTAATTTTATATCTTAGGTTGTTTTTTTTTATTTGTCCAATAATAAGGCATTTTAAAAAAGGAGAAGGTTTTTTTTTGTGTTTTTTTAATTTATCAAAAAATATTTTTGTACCTCTTTGTAACGGAAATGTCATTCCCTTCATTGCATTGTCTATGTCTAAAGAAGAGCCATTATTTGACTCACGGATCAATGCTGCTCCACATTGCTCATCCCTTCACCCTCCACCAATTTCCTGGGATCAGCATCTGGTTGAAGTATCATCACATGAGCATTGCATCCAATCAGTGATTACAACCTCCATATTCCATTTGAGCAGGGGTTTTTTTTAGATCTTTTTTTAACCTCCTTGGACCCATTAATAAGGGGTTCTCCGGGAGTGGACAACATGTTCATGTGTAAAGCCCCCCATACACCTTAGATGGCTGAAGGACGAACGATGATTTGGCTGATCATTCAGCCGGCAGCTATCTCGCTTGACTCTCCCATACACAGGATCGATCTCTCGTGCTGAGTGCTTTTGTGTTTTCTATCAGAGGGACACTTCCAGACATCTTTGGTGGCAGATTATCTCTAGAGAAAAAAAAGGAATGAAAGTGTCATGGGGATACCTGACAGAGAGTGGCCAAAAGATTGTGGCATCTGGTTACATGAACTCCTGCACTGAATAGAATTGCTTCACCATCCTATTAAACAGTGCAGGTTTTCCCTGCTCCCTTGCTCTGTCATTGTTAATCAGATCTGTTTATCTCCTGGAGCTCTCCATCCTGAATTGTCTCAGCTGTTCTGTGTTGGCCACTCCCCTCTGGTATATATGTTCGCCACTGGCACTTGGGAGTTGCCAGTGATAGTTGTTCTTCTTCCTGGTTTAGAGTTGAAGGATAAGTTCAGTGTTTGGAGTAGACGGTTGGAGAGTTTTTCAGGGGATTGCTGTGTGGAGTTGGTTTGGGTGTTTATCCTTATCCTCTCCCATTTGGTTTGTGCCTCCTATTCAGTAGCGTTGCTACCGGGGGCAGTGGTCCTGGGCCCCGCGCTCCGAGGGGGCCCACCCAGAGCTACGCTATTGTAACTGTGCCAGCATCGAGGCCCCCTGCCTGTTACCGCAAGCTCAGTGATGCTCCCGCTCCCATCAGTCCTCCCTCTGCGTCAGACGTGACTGACGTCATCACTTGGCGCCCAGCCCGTTGTTCTGAAGATGTCTGCGGGCTGGACAACGAGGAGGAGTGAGAGGGGAGTATTGTGTTTGTGTTTATTTTTTATTTTTCCTATAGGGGGGGGAGTATGCTACAGACTCTGCCTATGGGGGGGATTGTACCACAAACTCTGCCTATGGGAGGGATTATACTACAGACTCTGCCTATGGGGGGATTATGCTACAGACTCTGCCTCTGCCTATCGGGGGGATTATACTACAGACTCTGCCTATGGGAGGGATTATACTAAAGACTCTACCTGTGGGGGGATTATACTACAGATTCTGCCTATGGGGGGATTATACTACAGACTCAGCCTATGGGGGGATTATACTACAGACTCTGCCTATGGGGAGTGCATTATACTATATTGAGGCTATTTATACAGTGTGGGGATTACAGTTAGGGTCATACAGTGTGTGAGATAATGTGGGGTCTTTGTATAGTGTGGTCGCCGTCATACAGTGTGGGAGATAATGTGGGGTCTTTGCACAGTGTGGGGGCCATCATACAGTGTGGGAGATAATGTGGGGTATTTACACAGTGTGGGGGCCATCATACAGTGTGGGAGATAATGTGGGGTCTTTACACAGTGTGGGGGCCATCATACAGTGTGGGAGATAATGTGGGGTCTTTGCACAGTATGGGGGCCATCATTCAGTGTGGGAGATAATGTGGGGTCTTTGCACAGTGTGGGGGCCATCATACAGTGTGGGGGCCACCATACAGTGTGGGAGCCATCCTTTTGGAGGCTACTAAGGGGTCAGTATACTGTGTGTTGGGTACTATACAGTGAGGGGGCATTATGCTGTGTATAGGAGAGCATCATCCTGTGTAGAGGGAAGCTGTACATGGGGGGTAACTCAGGACATTATTAAATGTTAAGTGGACACTTATCATTATAGGGGAACTCAGGTTATTGTGACTGTCAAAGGGGCACACAGAGGGCATTATTACTTTCTAGGGGGCACAATGTGGGCACTGTTTTCTAGGACACTTTGCACACGGCATTACTATATTCTAGAGGTTTTTTTTTACCATCTAGAGGGCACAAAAGCAGGTGCAGTAATAGGGACACATACGGCAGCAACAGCTCAGTATTGGGGTATCAACAGGATGAGGCGTTTGTGCAGGTTGGGAATAGATGGGGACGAGGCCTGAAATGTAAGGAGTCAAATGTGTCTTTGTTGTGATCTCTGCAGACCTGAGACTCTGAGTCATGGATGGAGACGTTGTCGTGTCGGTCTGGGCCGGATGGAAAAGATGGGAAAAGTGAACAATTGAATCAGAAAGAACGTCAGCTCTAAATTACTATATATAACTGTGCTGTGATCTCTTATATGTTCTATAGGACTGGCATCTATCAGTATATGTCACCATATGGGGTAGTATCAGTGCTGGTCTTTGTATATACTGTAGATTATTTTTAGTAACAGCGCGGTCATCTGCTGAGGGTCTCCTACATCCTCTATCTGGGTGCGTCACCATAGTTGTAATCAGGGTTACCTGGTAAGGGGCCCACTCAGAAGTTTCTCTTCCCCCTCCAAACCAAAACCCTACCTACGCCTCTGCTCCTATTCCTCCTCTGTTTCCCACACTGTTGATTGGTGAGTGTATTTGTATGATTGCAGTTTTCTTTTATCCCTGTCTGTTAACCTCTGTCTGTCTGGTTAGTGTTTTACAATATGCTTTGGCCTCACACCTCCCTGAGTGAGGAAGGGAACAGATTAGGGTTAAGATAGGAGGACAGCAAGGTACGAGACACCGCTGTTTCCACCATCTGGGGTAATCCAGGGGACAAGGATAGCCTAGGGTGCCCCTAGTTTGAGGGATCGGGTAAGTGTCCACAGTCCCTAGTCACTACGTGACAGTCAGCCTGAAATCAGACATGCCAAATCCTTATCCCTCCCAACATCATATATCAGGGGCCCCCATATATATTACACTGTTGACCAACCCGCAGATATCGGTGGATTTGGACAATGTTAGTCTAATGTGTATGGGGGCTTATCAGTTTTATAAATGGCAAACCTGGAGGCTATTGTTAGGTTCTGGCTGTCAATACCTCCTATCTGCATTCTTTTGAAAAAAACATTTTGGTGCCATGGTGAGTAGATGGCTGACGTCCGAAAGATTGTTCGACTGACAGCCATCTCAGCCAACTCTCCCATACACAGGAGAGCTCCTGTGTTCTCTAAGAGAAAACTACTGACGACTTATCTAGGGAAGAAAAATGCGATCGGCAGTCCAAAATCGGTGTTGACGATTGACTTCTCTCTCAACCATCAGTCAGCCGACACCCCTGTAACATTAGACCATCGGGTGGACCCGTCAATGTTGGTCAAGTACAGTTTCTGTGCCCGCACCATTACCGAGCCTTAGAATTACGGGAGTTTATTGGAAAGACCCTCTCACTGCCACATACTATTACAGATCAGGGCAGGATGGGTAATTCAAATGTAGTTTTATCAAATTATATGTAAAAGAATATGTGAAAGTATACCCTGCACATACATATAAATGATAACCTACATTTTGCAGACAGATAACTTCTCTATTATCAGATAGTAAATGTACTGACCTTTATCTAATGTCTTTGACTAGCAAGTTCCTTTTCAGACATTTCTTCTTAGATTTCTTATATGTTACTGGAACAGTTTTGAGACGTGTAATATGGCCGTTCTGACAGATACAGAGGGGGTGTTATCCAGCTTTCCTAGAGCCCAGAATGGAAAATTAGTCAAGTTATACTGTAATTTCTCAGATGATTCGCTATATTCCTAGATTTGCTGTAAATGATTTGCTATTCAGCAATATAATGAATTGATTGGACTCTTTACATCGTCCACTCCAAACTTTATGGGGACCAAATGATCATTAATACTATCAGTCCCCATACAATTTGCATATTATTCACCGCACATCCCATTTACATGGGGAGTTGTGTTGGCGACCATGATAATTTTTTGGGCTCATGGAATCAACCGACTATCTCATCATCTAAAGGGTCTGTTAAAGCTCAGGTTACATGGCGACAAGTGAGCCCCTAAAAGTCTTCTATATCAGTGTTTCTCAAGCTTATCAAGCCAATTACCCCTGTGAGGATGCAGCTAGACAGGTTCTGGATGGGAGATATCTGTCAATTAGGGGGTTAACTTCAGTGATATGAAGCCTTGAAAAGCAGGCTCCAGCACCATAAGTGCTGAGAGGGTTTTTTAATGGGCCTCAATTCTGGGTTTGGGTTTTAGGAGCAGATAGAAGAGTAGGGTGGGACTGGCTGCTCCCATGTCTCAAATCAAGGCTTTGCAGCCCATTTAAAAGGCAGCTGTTTTAGATGTTGTTTGTGGGTAAGGGAGGTGGAAAAGACCTATAGTGCTGGGAGTTTTAGCCAGAAGCTGAAAAGAAAGATCTGGACGAGTGAGCCCACTCTTGTATTTGTTACCTACTGGCATATGAACTGTTTATTTTATGTTATATCTTTGTTCCCAGTAGAGGCTGTTTTATTTTGAAACAACTGGAGTTTTTATGAAGTCAATAAAACTTTATCTTTGGACTAAACCACATTGCCTGTGTGAACACTAATGGCTGCCAAAGAGTGTGAAATCCCTGCACCCTCAAGGAAGTGATCAGTTTTAAATGAAATTAAAATAAGGCCATGCCCACTGACTAGAGATCATTCCCTTAAAAATAGCAGACCCCCTAAAAATTACAGACCCCAAACTAGTCTTCTCTTGTATATGAAGACCCCACCTAAAAAGAACAAACTCCAGATTGTACCCCTTAAAAAATGACAGACTTCATATCAGAACTTGCTAAAAATTACAGACTCTAGACCCGTCTTCTCTTGTATATACAGGAAACCTTAGAAATTACAGACCTCAGACCAGAACAGTATCCCCTTGAAAATGTAAACTTCAGATGAGACCCCATTGAAATAGCAGACCGTAGATCAACCAACCCTTGTATATACAGAAGCCAGACCAGTCGCCATTTGTATATATGGCTTCCCTTTAAAAATGAAAAGCCAGAGATTAGACTATCTACAAATTACTGACCCCAAACCACATCCCCCTTTTTATTAACTTACCCATCTCATTCCATAAAAATTAAACAGCTCAAACCAGTCCTTCATGTATTTACAGACTTCCCCCTCAGAATTCAGAATTACTGATTCCAGCTAAGACCCCCTCAAAATGATATACCCCAGAACAGTCCCACCTTGTGAATACAGCCCTTAGATCAGACCCCTAAAAATGCAAACCCAGATCTGTCCCCCTTGTATACACAGATCCCATAAATATTGTAACGGGTCTGGGAGGCGGAACCTCTGAGCTACTATACAAGGGGGCGGCCCTTGTAAGGGAGCGGGTGGCAGTCTCTGGATGAACGGACAGGGAGATACGGCAAGTGATCAGGGCAGTCTCTGGGTAAAGGGTAGGTACGACCTGTGATGGCAGAGCCTCCGGGTAGGCTAGCAGGCAGATGGTAGATGTGTGCTCCCAGGTGAGCAAGCGAGAGTCTCTGGAATAGCAGGTGGTCACGGCACGTGACGGCGGAACCTCCGGGCTGGCAAGCAGGCAGGTAACGGAGAAGCGCTCCCAGGTGAGCGGACAAGAGTCTGAAGTAGCTGATGGTCACAGCACGTGACAACGGAGCCTCCGGGCAGGCAAGCAGGCAGGTAACGGAGAAGCGCTCCCAGGTGAGCGGGCAAGAGTCTGGAATAGCTGGTGGTCACAGCACGTGACAACGGAGCCTCCGGGCTGGCAAGCAGGCAGGTAACGGAGAAGCGCTCCCAGGTGAGCGGGCAAGCTGGTCCATAGACAGACTGACCGGAGTTGTAAGGCAGACCGTCGGACCTCAGGAAAGCAGGCAGGTAGCTGATGTGCGCTCCCAGGTGAGCGGGCAGGCTGGTCCTTTAGACAGACTGACAGGAGTAGTAAGGCAGACCGTCGGACCTCAGACTGGCAGACAGGTAACAAGTATTCAGGCAGGAATCAGGCAGGTAACTGGCAGGAAACTGGCAGGTAACTGGCAGCGGGACCTGAGGGCTGAAGCACAGGTGAGACACAGGTGCAAACAACATTGCTCGGGCACCTCCATTTTGGAGGAGGTGCCTTATATATGATGAAGTCCTCCGGCCATTGGCCGGGGACTCCTTAGGACGGCGCGCGCGGCCCCTTTAAGAGGAGGGGAGCGCGCGCGCGCGCGCCCTAAGCACAGGGGCCGGGAAGGAGCGCGCGCTGAGAGCAGAGCGGGAGGAGGACGCCGGGAAGGAGCGCGCGCTGACAGCAGAGCGGGGAGAGGACGCCGGGCACGGAGCAGAGCGGTGAGGGGAGCAGCGTCCCTGCCTAGCAGAGGGCAGGGACGCCAGCGCTACAAATATCACAGACCCAAGACCTTTCTCTCCTTGTATAACTTATTGTCATGCCTCTGGGTTTGAACCCTTGAGTCTGTACTTTGTGGTCGGCTTCTCTGTCCACCGAGCCACAGCAGAAACACCTTTTCTCCTGGTGTTAAATTTCTTTTGCCTCTTTTTAGGATAACAGGTGTTTTCATTTGTCTTCTCTATCACCTTTTGGGTGCAGCTTTATATACCTTCCCCCTGCTGGTATTTCCTGCTGCTGATAGTCTCATTTGGATGTCCTGCCATATTGCTGTAGTTTAAGCCAGTCAGTGAAAGACCAGCTAGGGTTTATCTCTTTGCTGTTTATGTTCTTTACCCTGCACCTTTCTTCTGTTTCTTCTTAGGAACTAGGTGGCATATTCTTTATCAGTACGTACTTAATCCTTTATTTTGTATTTCATGGTTTGTTTTATTCACTCTGGGATCTCTCTCTATTTCAGCACACTTTCCCTTCTGTAGGTAATTGACACTCTGCCCTCCGGTTCTTTAAGAGGAACGTGAAGCGCACAATGGCCTTTCAGGCAGCATAGGTCCGAGTTGCCATCATCTAGTCTGTGGTTAGGGCTACCTTGGCACACACAGGAACCACTATTGACTGCGGGGTCAGGATCTCTAGTCTGTACAGGAATCGGCAGGGTCACTTGCAGTTTTGAGGGTGTAACCGATTTTCCCGAGTGAGTTGCTCCTCAAGCATAACACTTATATTTTATTACTTTAAATCCCTACTATTTTTATTCTTAAGAGTCCAATGGGCGGTCATATTTATAAACTGCCCACTGGACTACTAGGCATAAAAAGTGCAGAATTTTAAATGATTAAAATACAAGTTATACTGAATTTTCTTCTATACAACTATACATGAATCTTCTCTGCTCCTCCTGCCCTGTACGAGGCTGCACTCAGATAGAATTGTGTAAACCACATGTCAGGTTCCTTATGGATATATATATATATATGTATATATATATATATATATATATATATATATATATATATATATATGTATATATATATATATATATATATATATATAGCATGTGCTTTTAAGGTCTATCAAGGTAATATTTTTCCATCAAGTCTTGATAGCGGGTGAGGCCTCTTAATATATACCGAAGGATAAAAAACCTGTCAGTTGATCTATTGTACATCATAAATCATAGATAAATTCCTCTGTGTCTTCTTGAAAGGTAATTAAATGATATCAGGTGAACATTGTCATATTTCAGTCATCTGACTATCTCAAACAAAGATCTAGAAACCAGATGCTCTCCAGCTGATCTCTCCGATCAGCCCATAAATAGCCTATAACCTATGCATGTATTTCAGAAGATAAAGATAAATTAATACCTTTATTATTTTATAATGTGTACCTGTCATTTCAGGTGACGTTTCAGAATAAGCTGTATTGTGTGCACAAGAGAAATAACACTATGTATGGCCATTATATGACTTGTATCCTACAGTTTTCACCTGCTACCCCCTCTACAAGATCCTTTTCAAACTTTCAGTTGTCTTTGAGCTAGTGGGTGGTGACTCACGTCTGTGATGTCTTCCATACACAGTACAGACAGACGTGAAGAATTCCTGCTCTCCTGGCTCTATGTAGCATGTGTTCTGAAGCAGCAGCAACAGCATGGAGGACATTATACAGCAATACTGAGCAGAGTAGCTGTGAATCCAGTTTTGGGTTGAGATTAAACACTTGCTAGAAAGCAACAAGGGTCTGTATGTGTCTCTGCCTCTTTTCTTCTTCCTATCACTGTGCTCTTCTTCTTCCTTTCCCTCTTCATATTTTCAATATGAAGCTATAATCTGACACCTCACTGTTCTGGCAATCTGTCTTTTTTTACCAAGCCGTGCTTCAGCTGTTTTTCATAGAGATGATGAGTTCAGGATGCAGGGGTGAAAAGAAGAAGTGGCTCATAAGTGGAGAAAGAAGCAGATTACTCTGAAAAGATGTTTTACAAAGTTTCTTCTTTTCGCTTGTGCTATTTGTGCAAAGTTTGTTTAAACAACAGTGACATTTTAAGACTAGATTTATTCCGGAAAGATACATTCATTAATAAAGAATAATGATCTTTTGTATTTTATCTCTAGATCAGAATGCTGCTGGCTCTCCTGTGCCAGTGCCACACGGACAGGATCTCACAAAGTCACAAGAAGTTCTATGAAAGCTCATAAACTATTAAATAACACAGAGCTATTTATACAGGAGACTCCCTCACCTCCTACAAAAAGTCATTTCCTCTGTTACCAGACAAGGACAACAAAGGTATGAAAACCGAAAATGTGAGGTTGTTTCTTTTGTGATCTGGTATTTTTTTGCCCTTTATGGTCAGATATATTTTGGTCAAAGAGACATCAGCCCACTGTCAGATCTTCTAATAACCCCTTGTGCTTTTGGCAATGGGGCTACTTCTTCCCTTTAAAATGAGATCCATTGGATGACTTTTAGGAGTTAAACTAAAATTAAAAAAATGCAGAAAAAAAATCTCAGTACTTTCTACTTTTAATAATTTTTTATTTGAATTTTGTTTCATATTTCACTTAAAGGGAATCTATAAACAGGCTTTTGCTATGTAATCTGAGTGCGGCATGATGTAGTGGCAGAGACCCTGATTCCAGCAATGTATTAATTACTAGGCTGAGTGTTGGTGTTTCTATAAAATCAGTATTTTATCAGCAATACATTATCACTAGTGGTCTCGTGCCATGTAGTTCTATTGTTCTTTGTAACCCCACCCTCCACTGATAGGCAGCTTTCTGCCTATGCACAATGTACACAGAAAGCTGCCAATCGGTGGTGTGGGAGAAGTAATACAGCACTCGGCATTCAGAGAATTACTAGATCAGCAGCAGCAGAGAAAACAGTAATTTTACCAAAATTACAGGATGCTGACCGGCAAGTCATACATTGCTGGAATTAGGCTCTCCGCCCCTACATCATACTTCTCTCAGATTACATCGCAAAAACCTGGTGACAGATTCCCTTTAAACTTACCTGTGTGCCTGAAGAGCTCAGCTATCTCCCCAATTCATCTCAATATCAATATCCTGTGTGTGGCTGTAAGACAACTGGCTGCAGCAGGAGCCCCCCCCAGTAGCACAAAAATATTGTTAAATCTAAAGAATGTCCTTTTGGCCTCCATCTGGTTGGTGTATGTCATATACTGCAAAAAAATGAAATGGGGTAGGATAGCAGAGTATCTCAATCGTTGTCATTAAATGTATACTGTACGTCTACTCATTCCTCAAGATTCAGAGGCAAAGAGAGCAGTGGTGACATTTGGCCCCAAGCAGGGGCCCTATAGTCAGGAGTGCAGGTTGTTTTGGAGCATACCCACTCAACTGCCCACAAATATCAGATCGACACCATCGCAAAAGCATCGGGCAGAAGTAGAAGCTATCCCAGGTGTGCTATGCTTCACCACGAGTAAAGTCCTCAGAGCTTTGGGACAGGTCCTCCGCACACCTGCTCTTTTGCAGGGCTCTGCATTCAGAGTTCTTCATGCTAATCAGCCCTAATTGGACAAAAGAGGGCCCCTGGCTGCTTTTTAATCCACCATAGACTCTTCAGTGATGTAATTAGCCATATAGAGGCTGTCCATATATGCATTATGCCACTGGTTCTTCTCCGGGCAGGATAAAAAGCAGATGGTCGGTACAGTGTGAGGTGAAGACTGCAGAGAGACACTTGGGGAAAAGTGATGGTAGAAGATATTGCAGCTTTGTCCCATTCATTGAATACCTTGAATACTCTCATGGAGACCTCTTCATGACAATGTCCACCTTGTCTCCAGATGGAGACCGGAGGCTGGAATGCAGCAGTCGAGGCTGTAATAGAGGTCTGTCCTCTTCAGGGATGAGCCATGCTTTTGTCTTGCAAGCAATAATAACTGGAGATTGGATTGGCGGCCACGTAGGCAACACCATAAAGTGGCCTTCACGAGAGAACGTCACACCAATCCAACTCCCGGGATTATGGCGTGGGATGGCATAATGTACAGTATCCAGACCATTCTAGTCTCTATTCCAGGTACACTAACAGCTCAGCATTACATTGATTTGGTCAAGGAACCAGTGGTACGGCCATTTCTCCAAAGGATCCCAGGAGCTGTTTTTCAACACGATAATGCCAGGCTGCATGTCACTTGTACTGCTGTAGCCTAAACGTGCTTCTATGGCCTACAGCTTCTTCAGACTTGTCTCCATAGTGCACACCTGGGGACATCATTAGTCAGCAAGTGCAAAGGGAGCTGCCAGCAGTGGATCTTGATTATTCATCCAATTGCATTCAGCGCAGCAGAACATTTCTCAATCAAGCATTAATAATCTCGTTGATATCAGCTAAGGCTGTAACTGCGGGGATTTCTGCATGAGGCACTCATACTCCATACTGATTTTTTTCATCATGTTTCCATATTTCATCAATTGCATATCTTTAACATGTCTAGCGATCGAGTGATTTCCATAACTGGTCTAAATGCCGCTGTTATAATAAACCCAGCGTTGTTTTTCTTTTTGTTCCTGGGCCTCTCCAATCCTGAGATATGGCCTCTCTTCCCTGTAAAGAAATAGAGTCTTTTGACCAAATGGGCATGGTCCTTAACTCTTGTTTTCTTGAGAACCATGCCTACTTGGCTAAAAAGACTAGATTTATATACATATACGAAGGAGCCATATCTCAGGAATGGAGAGGTGCAGGAACAAAAGAAAAACATCGCCGGATTCAGGAGAACAGTGACACTTACAGCGGGTAGAAAAAATACATATTTATGGAAAGTGACAGGTCCTTCTTAAATGCAACATGCAGATTGAAAAATCCAAATAAAACGAGAAAAAATATTTGCACTGCCTTTCAGTTTGCACTTTGTAAATTTCCCCCTCTGTGTCTGGATGTTTTAGCTCAGATATGTAATCAGCAGCGGCGGTAGCAAGAGATGGTAAGACGTATAAAATACAACCGTATCACGTAAAGCTGCATATATAAATTGCATTTGCATAACTGGCAATGATTCATGTTTTGGCAGCAGACATGAAGTGAAGTACAGTGAAAGCGGAATTTATGTGACGTCTAATGGATTAAACTTTCTGGAGAACTATCAAGTAATAAGTGAATGGTGTTTACTCTACTTTATAGGTCACAAATCTTTGTTATTGCCAGGAAAGAGTTAATTGCGTTCAGTTTTCTTTGTGTCCTGTTTTTTTTTTTATGTATCTGTAGGGAATCAGGGGCAGGAAGTTAAAGTAACAGACTAAAGTCAGCTGAACCAAGCCAACAACTCAAACCCATGCCAGAACAAACAAATAACATCCTTTATATACAGGTCTGGTGTGCAGAAGAATAAAAGTAAGAGGCACCAAGAGAACTCGGCACAACACGTTCCACTTCTATGTATCCACACGTGTAAGACTGGGTTTTCTATACTACGGCTGCCACGAGCAGCTGAAACTGTGCCAGCATGCGTGGGAGAATGGAATGGATGTGAAATTCTGGCTGTTTGCATTTACCACTAGGGGGAGCTTATTGTAACCGTGATATAATAGTGAATATAAAAAGTCTATGCACCCCTGTTAAAATGTCATCTATTCGGTTGGAAATATAAAGAACTAAAATAATGTGGTTGCATAAATATCTACACCCTTAAAACAATACTTTGTTGAAGTACCCTGAGTCTATCAGCATGACACATCTAGAATTGGCAGTCTTTGCTTACTCTTCCTTGCAGTAGTGCTCCAAATTTGTTAGATTGCAAGGGCATTCCTGTGTACAGCGACCTCTTCAGGTCACCCACAGATTTTCAGTTTGATTCAGGTTCCAAAACTTTGATCTTCTGGCCAAGCCATTCTTTTGTTTATTTGGAAGTATGTTTAGGGTCATTGTCATGCTAAAAAGTTAAATTCCTCTTCAAGTTTTTAGCAAAAGCCTGAAGGTTTGCAAAATTGACTGATATTTGGAGTTGTTCTAATTCCTTCCACCTTTACTAAACCCCTAGTTCCAGCTACTGAAAACAGAAATGCTGCCTCCACCATGCTCCACTGTGGGTATGGTGATCTTTTGGTGATCCGTTGTGCCAGACATACCTTTTAGAATTATGGTCAAAAAGTTCAATCTTTTTGTTTTTCTGTCTTCTTTCTTGAAGTTTTTCTTTGTAAGAAAAGGCCACACTACAAGTTAGGCCAGAAATATGAAGAACATGGGAGATTGTTGTCACATCCAGTACTTCCTGCAGCACATTTAATGTTTTAATGTTGCTGTAGGTTTTTTGGCAGCTTCCCTGACCATTTTTCTTATTGTCTTTTCATCCATTTTTGAGAGACGTCAAGTTCTAGGTAATGTTGCTGTTGTGACAAATTTAATTCACTGTATTTCATGGTATATGTAATGCCTTGAAAAAAATGTATACTGACAGATAACTTTCAACAATGAGATCCCTTTGCTGTGTTGTAAGCTGTTTACAGACCAGGGATCTTGGTGTAAAATGCAACTAAGAAAATGTCACGAAGATCCTCCTAGAACAGCAAAACTTTATAGAGGGTTAATCACAGTAAATGAAAGCAGCTGTGTACTGACTATTACCATATTTAACATGAATGTAAATGTGATTGTTTAATTCTGAACACAACCACATCCCAAATTATAAGAGGGTATTCACACTTATGCAACAACATTTTTTTTTTGTTTTTGTTTTTTCCCCCTCAGAATGATTTGTTTGTTTCTCAATGGATTTGTACAGATTATGGGTGACATTACAGGTGGAAAAAGTTCTGAAATGATTCTTCTTAATATAATTTAAATGACAAAAACCTGGAATTTTAACAGGAGTGTGTAGAATTTTTACGTCTACTGTATACTGAGCTTAAAAGGTTATTCCTATCCTCCATAGATGGTTATTGTTGGACAGGGCTTGTAAAAACAAGCATTTTAGCAATATCCTGCTTATTAAAATGTAGTATAGTAAGCACTGCACTTTATATTAGCACTATGGCTGACACCACATTTTAGCATTTATATTGATGTTTACTGCTATCTGCACTTTACATTGTGAATTTTGGAATGATGATTGGTATATGCATTTATATTAGTGACCATCTCACTTGAGATCTATTGTGGTGATTATTTCCCTCATTTACTTCGTCCTTCTTTTGAATTCCTCTTGTATATTATTTAATTATATGTTTTAAGATATGATGAAAAAAGCTATATTTTTAACACCTTATTGTTGGTCTATGAATGATAATCCTCTGTAATCCTCTGCAGGCCATTTATTAAAATTTGCAGCAAACTTTTCCTACTGTTTTTTGCCTAGGAGACCGACCTCCGCTGCAGTATAACATGTAAGCACTTTGCTGAAGCTGGCTGCGGATTAGAAGGTAAAATTATGCTCCAGCGATTCTGGCCAGCTTCAAAACAGCGCTTACAAGCTCAATAGAAAAGAGCTTATAAACACTACGCATGTTCTGCTCTGTAGCTGCGGTGGTCGGTCTCCAAGGCATCAAGCTGTAAACAGAAGAAAAGTGTGATTATCATTAGAACAGTTGAAATTTTTAATAAGTTTTATATTGGAAAATGCATGTGTTTACAATCACTATCCAACAATACCCACTTAAGAAGATACGAATAATCCTTTAAAGGGATTTTCCATTGCAACATACTTATCATGGGGTTAGATGGCAAAAGGCTGTCCTCTTGGACTCCCCACCAGTTCTAGAACTGGGATCCTAATTCCCTTATCTTCTTCAGTACAGTCAGAATTGAATGGAGCAACATGGTTGTACATGAGCACTACGTAGACTACTTTCATGTCTAGGGGACTAACACAGGT
Source organism: Phyllobates terribilis (assembly GCF_046119375.1). Lineage (NCBI taxonomy): Eukaryota > Metazoa > Chordata > Amphibia > Anura > Dendrobatidae > Phyllobates > Phyllobates terribilis. The sequence goes on along the minus strand of NW_027362769.1, from coordinate 142,898,286 downwards.
AGCCAATTACATATCTCGGCTATCTTCGTCCGTCCCATAGACATGGATGGAACAGCAGATGGAGCATTCATGAACATGGCGCACTTGTACTGAGAAGGAATGAGGATTGAGAGCCAAGTTCTAGTGATTTTGCAGGTCCAAAGGTCTTTGGGTAGGTGCTAAATGTCTTGATTGGGAAAACCACTTTAATGATTGTCGGGTCACCTAAGTAAGAGTGCAGTCAGACGGCTGTATAATTTGGACTGCGACTGGAACACAATGCATGGACTGGCCGAGCGTAACAGCTGCATAGAAATACATGAGGCTGTCACACTCGGGTAGGGAGAGCTGCCGGCCAGTCCGTGCACCCCGTTCTAATCTTGGTCCAATTTATATGGTCATCTGATTGCTCCCTTATACTCATCAATTACTCACCCATACTACACTATTGATTCTCCAATCCCCCATCAATCTCTGTTCTTCCTGCCCCAGTGAAGACATGTCTAGCTGCAGCAGTGTCTTCAATGGTTGTTACATGCTGGTTCATGTCACATGTTGTGTGGACACATCATTGTTTGATAAACAAAAGAAGTAACACTCATCTTATCAATTCCATTACCAACAATTCTTTGATTCCTCAGAGGTCTCTATTCTTCCTGCTCTAACAATGATGTGCCAACACAACACATGTGACATGTACTGGCTTGTCTGCACCATTGAAGTCACTGCTGCAGCTAGTAATTGGCTGCAGCAGTCATGTCTTCTCTGGGACAGGAAGAACAGAGACAGATAGTGGATTGAAAGAATTGTTGGGTGGTAATGGGATTGGTAAAGTGAGTATAACTATTACTAAGTAACGATTTGCAACAACTTTTGTCAAAGCCATTCCCCCTTTCCTCAGTTGAGTTCATTCTTTGCAGCCATAGTCTGAATCCCGCCTTCTGCAGTCACTAGTAACAATCAGGCTAACATCACCTTTTACATTGCCCCGTGGGCATCTGCTTCTATGCACCCACTGAGATGATACTGGTAATATACCTGATTGTAATGTGCAGCTAGCACAGGTCATAAATAGTATCTGTATGTAAGCTGCATCGTTCACGTTGGTTTCTCCTTCTGTACTAGAGGAAAAAAAGTTACAAAGACATTTAAACACAAATAATGTGTTTCCTTAAGTAGATAAGTGTAATATGAGATGACTGAGGCTAGACACAACATGAGGCTCCTTCCACAGACAAAGACACAACTAAAACCAGATAGAAAGTATTAGGCTATGTGCCCACGATGCAGAAATGTTCTGGATTTTTTCCTGAGCGTTTCTGCATCTCCCTGGCAGAAAAAACGCATGCGGATTGTACATGCAGATTGTACATGCGGATTGTACATGTGTTTTTCCTGACAGGGACATGCGGAAGTGAAGCGTTCTTCACATGCATTTCCGCATGTGGGTTGATAAGCGCTTTCCAAGCAATTTTAGCATCACTTGGAAAGTGCTTGTCAACTTGATCACACTATATAAATCCATGCAAACGGCATGGATTTATACAGTGTGACCGAAAGAATGTCAAAAAATAAAAAAATAAATCTATGCTTACCTTCTGATGGCCCCCACAGTCTTGCTTTGCTCCGTCCTGGCTTGCCGGCAGCTCGCGGTACACTACACTGAAGGACCTGCCGTCACATGACTAAATGACGTCAGCGCAGGTCCGTCAGTCCACCACGAGCTGCCGGCAAGCGAAGACAAGGAGACCAGGGGCCATCAGAAGGTAAGTATAATATTTATTTTTTATTTTATTCTTTTTTTTACAGGTTCTATGGTACCCGGGTCCGGAGAAGAGTCTCCTCTTCTCCAGACCCGTGTACCATCCGCACATTGAAACGCTTGGATTCCGCATGTACAGATCCAGTGATGCGTATTCCATGCGTTCCAATGCAAGTCAATGGAGGCGAAAACGCCGCGCTTCCGCAAAATAATTGGTAGTGCTGCGTTTTTTTCCGCAATGATAATCTGCAGCGGAAATTTCCACAGCATGTGCACAGCACATGCGGATTATCATTGGGGAACATGGCAGGCCTTCTACCATGCGTTTTTTAAGCTTTTCTGCAGCGTTTTTGCCGCTTAAAATGCTTAAAAAACGCATCGTGGGCACACAGCCTTAATCAAGTTTTATCAGAACCAGAAAGAGAAATCCTAATGCATATGGGAAAGAGGATGGGAAAACAATGGAGCTCATCGTCCAGGTGGCCATCATCATCATCAGCATTCACTGAGGTCTTTGCACAAAGTTTTTTAGACAGATTTATTAATCTAAAAACAAAATGACACATTGAACTCTTGGATTTTTTTCAATCTTGCTGGAGTGCGGTATTGCTAAACAGATTTTCCATTTACAACAATTTTATTACTGGTGTGTACCAGTTTTTGTGGTCCTAATTAATGGATCAAATTAAGTTATCAAATTAAGGGCCTGATTCATCATTTTGCATGTTTTTTTAAGTCCCATTTCTTTTTTTTTTTATTGTGTTGGTGGTATTTGTTGATGTTTTTCTAAAATTTTTCAAACTAGTACACTCGTTTAATCAATTTTGCGATAAATAAATAATTGTCTTTATTTTTTTCTTTTATCTTTGCACCTTTTCAGAGCGAAATAATCGCATGTTCCATTTAAAAAGTCAAATAATGTTTCCAAAAATGTTAGAATTTCACATATACAGTGGGTAAAATAAGTATTTGATACACTGCCAATTTTGAAAGTTTTCCCACCTACAAAGGAGAGATCTGTAATTTTTATTGTATTTACACTTTAACTGTGAGAGACTGAATCTTAAAAAAAAAAATACAGAACATCACATTGTATGATTTTTACATAATTAATTTTAATTTCATTGCATGAAATAAGTATTTGATACAATAGAAAAGCAGAACTTAATATTTGTACAGAAACTTTTGTTTGCAATTACAGAGGTCAGACGTTTCCTGTAGTTCTTGACCAAGTTTGTATACCCTGCAGCAGGGATTTTGGGCCACTTCTCCATACAGATCATCTCTAGATCTTTCATGTTTCGGGGCTGTCACTGGGCAACATTGAGTTTCAGCTCCCTCCAAAGATTTTCTATTGGGTTGAGATCTGGAGACTGGCTAGGCCACTCCAGGACCTTGAAATGCTTCTTACGGAGCTACTCCTTAGTTATCCTTGCTGTGTGTTTCGGGTCATTGTCATGCTGAAAGACCCAGCCAAGACCCATCTCCAATGCTCTTACTGAGGGAAGGAGGTTGTTGGCAAAAATCTTGTCATACATGACCCTATCACTCCTCCCTTCAATACGTGCAGTCGTCCTGTCCCTTTTGCAGAAAAGCACTCCCAACGTATAATGTTTCCCCCACCATGCTTCATGGTTGGGATGGTGTTTTTGGGGTTGCACTCATCCTTCTTCTTCCTCCAAACACGGCAAGTGGAGTTAATACCAAAAATTGCTATTCTGGTCTCATCTGACCATATGACCTTCTCCCATGCCTCCTCCGGATCATCCAGATGGTCATTGCCGAACTTAAAATGGACCTGGACATGTGCTTGCGTGAGCAGGGGGGACCTTGCATGCCCTGCAGGATTTTAATCCATGACGGCGTAGTGTGTTACTAACGATAATGTTTGACACTGTGGTCCCAGTTCTCTTAAGGTCATTGACCAGGTCCTCCCAAGTAGTTCTGGGCTGATTCATGACCTTTCTCAGAATCATCCTTACCCCATGAGGCAAGACCTGGCATGGAGCCCCAGACCAAGGAAGATTGACAGTCATCTTGTGTTTCGTCCATTTTATAATAATTGTGCCAACAGTTGTTGTCTTCTCACTAAGCAGCTTGCCTGTTGTTCTGTAGCCCATCCCAGCCTTGTGCAGATCTACAATTTTGTCTCTGGTGTCCTTAGACAGCTCTTTGGTCTTGGCCATGGTGGAGAGGTTGGAGTGTGATTGAGTGTGTTGACAGGTGTCTTTTATACAGGTAACGAGTTCAAACAGATGCAATTAATACAGGTAATGAGTGCAGAGTAGGAGAGCTTCTTAAAGAAAAACAAACACGTCTGTGAGAGCCAGAATTCTTGCTGGTTGGTCGGTGATCAAATACTTATTTCATGCAAAAAAATGCAAAAATCATACAATGTGATTTTCTGGAATTTATTTTTAGATTCTGTCTCTCACAGGTGAAGTGTACCTACGATACAAATTACAGACTTCTCCATTCTTTGTAGGTGGGAAAACTTGCAAAATCAGCAGTGGATCAAATACTTATTTTCCCCACTGAACATAAAATCACTCAAGGTGGGACTGAAAGATACAGTGGGTACGGAAAGTATTCAGACCCCTTTAAATTTTTCACTCTTTGCTTCATTGCAGCCACTTGGTAAATTCAAAAAAGTTAACTTTTTTTTCTCATTAAAGTACACTCTGCACCCCATCTTGACTGAAAAAAAACAGAAATGTAGAAATTTTTGTAAATTTATTAAAAAAGAAAAACTGAAATATCACATGGTCATAAGTATTCAGACCCTTTGCTCAGTATTGAGTAGCAGCCCCCTTTTGAGCTAGTACAGCCATGAGTCCTCTAGGGAATGATGCAACAAGTTTTTCACACCTGGATTTGGGGATCCTCTGCCATTCTTCCTTGCAGATCCTCTCCAGTTCCATCAGGTTGGATGGTGAACGTTGGTGGACAGCCATTTTCAGGTCTCTCCAGAGATGCTCAATTGGGTTTAGGTCAGGACTCTGGCTGGGCCAGTCAAGAATGGTCACAGAGTTGTTCTGAAGCCACTCCTTTGTTATTTTAGCTGTGTGCTTAGGGTCATTGTCTTGTTGTAAGGTGAACCTTCGGCCAAGTCTGAGGTCCAGAGCACTCTGGACGAGCTTTTCATCCAGGATATCTCTGTATTTGGCCGCATTCATGTTTCCTTCAATTGCAACCAGTCGTGCTGTCCCTGCAGCTGAAAAACACCTCCATAGCATGATGCTGCCACCACCATGTTTCACTGTTGGGGTTGTATTGGGCAGGTGATGAGCAGTGCCTGGTTTTCTCCACACATACCGCTTAGAATTATCACCAAAAAATTCTATCTTCGTCTCATCAGACCAGAGAATCTTATTTCTCATAGTCTGAGAGTCCTTCATGTGTTTTTGAGCAAACGCTATGCGGGCTTTCATATGTCTTGCACTGAGGAGAGGCTTCTGTCGGGCCACTCTGCCATAAAGGCACGACTGGTGGAGGTCTGAAGTGATAGTTGACTTTGTGGAACTTTCTCCCATCTCCCTACTGCATCTCTGGAGCTCAGCCACAGTGATCTTGGGATTCTTCTTTACCTCTCTCACCAAGGCTCCTCTCCCACGATTGCTCAGTTTGGCTGGACGGCCAGGTCTAGGAAAACTTCTGGTGGTCCCAAACTTCTTCCATTTAAGTATTATGGAGGCCACTGTGCTCTTGGGAACCTTGAGTAATGCAGAAATTTTTTTGTAACCTTGGCCAGATCTGTGCCTTGGCACAATTCTGTCTCTGAGCTCCTTGGGCAGTTCCTTTGAGCTCATGATTCTCATTTGGTCTGACATGCACTGTGAGCTGTGAGGTCTTATATAGACAGGTGTGTGCCTTTCCCAATCAAGTCCTATCAGTTTAATTAAACACAGCTGGACTCCAATGAAGGAGTAGAACCATCTCAAGGAGGATCACAAGGAAATGGAGGCATGTGACTTAAATATGAGTGTCTGAGCAAAGGGTCTGAATACTTATGACCATGTGATATTTCAGTTTTTCTTTTTTACTAAATTTGCAAAAATTTCTACATTTCTGTTTTTTTTCAGTCAAGATGGGGTGCAGAGTGTACTTTAATGAGAAAAAAATGAACTTTTTAGAATTTACCAAATGGCTGCAATGAAACAAAGAGTGAAAAATGTAAAGGGGCCTGAATACTTTCCGTACCCACTGTACTGTATATGTGCAGAAATTTTGTCACTTTTTAAAAAAGTCACAATTGATGAATCACCTGAAAACATCTTTGAAGCCTCACAGCCTGCCCACAACGGTGGCTCAGTGGTTAGCACTGTTGCTTTGCTGCGCTGGCGTCCTGGGTTCAAATCTCACCAAGTTCAACATCTGCAAGGATCTTGTATGTTCTCCCCGTGTTTGCGTGGGTTTCCTCTGGGTTCTCCAGTTTCCTCCCAGACTCCAAAGACATACTGATAGGGATGATGATGATGTCTGTAAAGGACTGTGGAATTAATGGCGCTATACAAGTGAGTAATATAAATAATAAATAAATAAGATGTCAAGTACAGACTACTGTGTAGGGTAGTGATCTCCAACCTGCGGCCCCACTAGCTGCAAGGAAAGAACAATTCCCAATAAATCACATGTATTGTAAATGTTCTCTTTAGGTTCTAACATTCTATGGAAGAAACTTCATCATTACTGTCATTGGTTGGCAGTCATGGCCAATGATATGGCATTGCAACAAGGAGGCATATCTATATCAGGAAGTTTAATTTCCTATTTAAATATTATTTAAACTGAGTACCTCCTCTAATTGCTGCTGTTCCACTGATTCTAGAACATTTTTTATTTTTCTTTTGTGCCCCTCCATTCCAAAGTTATGGTGCAAATTCTCACTTCAACAAACTGGGCGTGTAGCACAGAACTTCCTTGTGGGCGTTTTCTTTTTCTCCTCTGACACTGGCCAATCAAAACAGCCACACCCACAGGGAACTTTTATAGTATACGCCCAGTTGTTGAAGAAAAAATTTGCATCGTTATTACCAAGTGGCATAACTTTGGAATGGTGGAGCACAAGATGAAAAGCAATACTGTTCCAAAACAAGTGGAGCAGTGGCAATTGGAGGAGATAGTCAGTTTAAATTAAAACGTTCAGTAAAAGGTCCTCTTCATAAGATTTTTCTGTCACTGCATTTGCAAAGGTTATTCACCTGGCGGTAAACTTTATATTTTCATGGAGTTTCCATATTCCATGTCCTTTGGATGTCATAAGTTCCCAAACTCAGGACCCTCCAAAGTGGAAAGCCTTCTAAAGAGAGTGGACCTGGCCACCCCGCGGAATACATTAATCTCAAAGACCTCCATGTAATCTATATGGTACCATGCAAATCATGGGTCCTGTTCACTGTGGGGGGCCCTAATGCCCCTCTGCCACGTTAGAAGATATTAGTATTGTAAATGGCTCTTGGAATGATATGGGGAGTAGCTGTTATGTGTAATACTACATTTGCCCTACAGGGGCCGCTAGGAGGGAAATGCCTGGGCAGTCAAAACCTCAGATGATCCAGCTTCATGATGAGACAACACAATGTAATTATTTTACATTTATTTATGATAATGGAATCAACATTTCATCCTTGTTTTGGGCGTATTTACACCTTAAGGAAACATGTCTGGCATGTAGTTAGAATAATTTTATTTTATGTAGCCAACTACTGTAAGCCTTAACATGAAAGCAAAAAAAGGCGACAGCAAGTTTATGCGTGTCCTAGCAAAGTTCTCCAACACTATGACTTGGAGACATTAGGAGCTCATAAAAACATTAAGATAAAATACCCGAGGTTATGGGATTACACAACATCGGTGAAAGTGTGAGAAAACCAAGTAAAAATATAATAACAGGCTGATATTGTGGCTCTCAGCACATTTTAAATGCTTTATGTTATACAGTCCTTCACAGCTGAACTAGAAGTCCTTAATCCAGGTTGGCCAACCAATATTGTAGCATCATTTACTGATGATCATTAAATGTGCTATTTAGAAATAATAAACATAGTAAAAAATGCTCATTTGCAGCAACCCCCCAGAAGTCAGTAGAATCTGTGGTGAAACCTAGCAGCAAGGTTTTAGTTCCAGCAGCGCCCCCATAAGGAAAATGAAGCATTATGTAATGAGGCTTTGTCCGCCGTCTCCAGGCCGCTTAAAATAAGGCTTCCACAGACAGGCTTTGTGCTAGGTACTCTATCAGGTCCCATGGAAGTCATGGCCTTTACCTATTAATCCTTGTACGGGGATGTAGATTTAGACAGGGATCCTGGGTTGAGTCCTTGGAGTAGTAGCTGCTGGCCGGTGGAGCTGGCTGATAGGAATGGTCAGGTTGTTGTAACGCCAATGCCGGCGTCCCTGCGTGGTTCCTCTCTATCCTCTCCTCTTAGCAGGGCGCCGACATACTCCTCTTCAGCCACACGGTGGTATCCCCATTCCCTGCTGTGGCTTCCTGCTCCTCTGGGCCTGAGCACCTTGCGCAGGGCTGCCGGTGGCACTCCTAGTGCACATGGGCTCCCGGATTCTTAAAGGGGCAGCACGCGCATTTTGGAAATGCCCCCAGCCAATAGCTGGGAGGCATCAGGTATATAAATTACACTCCCTAGTAGGAAGGTGCCTGAGTAATGATCCCACCTTGATTTAGTTACTGTTGTGCAACTAGTCAGGTCCCTCGTGTTGTCTGAACTAGTACCTGTTTCTGTAATCCGTGTAGTCTAATCCTGAACTTAAAGCCGTTCTGGTGGTACCTGAACTTGAAGCCGCTCCGGCGGTACTTGAACCTGAAGCCAGTTCTGTCTTGCTGGCTAGCATTCCAGTATCAGAATCTTGTTCTGCCAGCGAGTCCGTGTCCGTAACTGAGATCCTGACCCATGGGGTCAGCAGCTGCAGTACCGGGGACTGCCCAGGAGTGGTACCCAGGACTACCTGTAGCGCTAGCCTAACTCAACCATCAGGAACTCCAGCGAAAACTAGGTAGCTGCTTAGCTACGCCCTTCCTGGGTAAGCCCGGTCCGCGGCACAGTGGGTTCATGATCCATGTGTGTGACAGTTGTCATGTTATAACCAGGATGGAAGACACAGGAACAGAATCATCAGACTGAAGAATAGTCAAAAATGGGAACCAAACGGACTAAGCAAGAGCTGAAAAACGAGAGTGAACCAGAGCTTATAAAACTATAACTGGCAATGCCCAGAATTAAGCTGGGCGTTCTAGTAGGGTGTGATGCTGTCCCATTGGCCACAGCAGGGAGCTTATTGTTCCTATTAAACAGCATACACACCCATACAGCCTGACTAACCACAGGTCCCAGCCACACCAGCTTCTGTAGCTGGACAGAGCCTGAGCTTCTTGTCCTCACGTCTCCTCCATCACCACCACCGACCACAGAACAGGTACTGCGGCGCCTAGTGATAGAAGCAGACATTGCAGGAGAAGGTCCAGGTGGAGATGTGACACATTACAAAGTTTCCATTGAAATGAATGGTCTGTCCAGATAATTCAAAGACACGGTGATGATTTGTAGCTGACAACTCCTTTGAGTACTATATTGGTGATTGTTAGTGGCTAACAACTTTGGGTACTATAATGGGGATGATTTGTGGCTGACAATCCCTATGAATAATATAATGGTGATCATTTGTAGATGACAAATCCTCTCAGTATCACGTTGGTGATCGTTAGTGGCTGACAACTTCTAGGAGTTCTATAGTAGTAATTATTTGTAGCTGACAATTTGAGTACTACGTTGGTGATCGTTAGTGGCTGACAACTTCTATGGGCACTGTAATGGTGATAATTTGTGGCTGACAACTCTTATGAATACTATAATGGTGATCATTTGTACCTAACAACACCTTGAAGTATTATAATGATAATAATTAGTGGCTGGCAACTCCAATGTGCTCTATATGAATAGATATTAGTGATTATACATCTGGAAATCCAGTAATAACTCAGAAATTGTTTGCATGTTCCAATGTTTTCACAGACACTTTCCCCTGCCTCTAAAAAATAACTATACTTTTTGGCCATATTGAGCAATCATTGCCAGAATCTGTTGCCATTGCTGGAATTAGGACAAGGATGGAAGGACATGTCTGTTCTCTTCATAAATGCTGCACCTAATCTGCCCACAGGTTGTGTGTGGTATTACAGCATAGCCTCATTCACTTCATTTGAGCTGCAGAGGTGCGGCACTGTATGTGGTAGAAAGCAGCTATGTTTTTCAAATCCTGTACAAACTTTTTAAAGAAGTTTTCAAATATTTCTTCTCTACCTCCCGTCTTCCTGCTTACCGAGGGGTGATGACCTCTGGAAGATTGACAGTTCGGACCAGCGGCATGGTCGCACCGCTGGTAAAACTTGTGCACTCTTCTGTGTTACAAAGAGTCAGTGTTGCCTCTGCAATATCAGTGAAGAACAAACTTCAGAGCTGCGCTGTAGCAGGGGCGTCCCTGCACACTCCCCTCCTCCCCTGGCAAGGGCGCCAACTTAATCACTGTCGCGGATCCCCTCCTGCACTTCCTCCTCCTCCGGCTCCTGCCCAGGGTCTGCGCACAGCTCGTAAATCCCCGGGCACTGTGTTTAGGGCATGCGCTCCCTCCCTCTTAAAGGAACAGCATGCGCCATCCTAAAGTGTTTCCTGCCAATGGCTGGGAGACACCTATTATTTAAGGCACCTTCACCTGTTGTGCAAAAAAAAGGAGCATGGACCACACCTCCAAAAAATCATACATTTGATCTAATGCCTCTCGGCAAAAATCTATATGACTGAACATGAGGTTCTTAATTTAACATTCTGATCAGACTGTATGAAGCCCACTGCCACGTCACGGCAAACCTCTTAGTGGGTCCTAACATTTCCTGCCTGAAAAAGGAGCATGGACCGCACCTCCAAAAATCATACATTTGATCTAATGCCTCTTCGGCAAAAATATATATAACTGAATATGAGGTTCTTAGTTTAACATTCTCATCAGACTGTATGAAGCCCATTGACACGTCACGGCAAACCTCGTAGTGGGTCCTAACGTTTCCTGCCTGAACGGGAGCGGAGCCGTGCGCCAACCACTGCCGCAGCAGCGACAATGCACTAGCAGGGCGGGTGGCCCGGTGCCTCACAGCACCCATGCTGCAAGACAGAGTCTGCATGACTCCAGGCCGCACAGCTCCACAATCACAAAACCACAGCATTGTCGCTGTGGCGGTGGTTGGCGCACAGCTCCGCTCCCGTTCAGGCAGGAAACGTTAGGACCCACTACGAGGTTTGCCGTGACGTGTCAATGGGCTTCATACAGTCTGATGAGAATGTTAAACTAAGAACCTCATATTCAGTTATATATATTTTTGCCGAAGAGGCATTAGATCAAATGTATGATTTTTGGAGGTGCGGTCCATGCTCCTTTTTTTGCATTGCATATTCTTTCCCCTTTCTTGGACCCGCACTCCTCCCATTTGGCACAGGCGATTTTAATTAGCAGGAGACTGCAAAGAGGGTCTAGCCTATTTTTGCTCTCACTTGAGAGATTGAGGAAGGTGAGAAGAAATGCTCCTTTCATGTGGTGTTGGTGCAGTGTGTCGGCCATTGTTGCTGTGATTTTGTGCTTGTAGGGCGGTGCATTGTCGCTGTGGCGGTGGTTGGAGCACGGCTCCGCTCCCATTCAAGCAGGAAATGTTAGGACCCACTACGAGGTTTGCCGTGATGTGGCAGTGGGCTTCATACAGTCTGATGAGAATGTTAAACTAAGAACCTCAAATTCATTTATATATATATTTTTGCTGAGAGGCATTAGATCAAATGTATGATTTTTTGGAGGTGCGGTCCATGCTCCTTTTTTTGCACCTCCACCTGTTGGGAAGGGCCTGAGCAACATTATTAGTGTGTTCCCTGCACGCTTGCTAGTTCTCAGGTCCCCAGTTTGTTAGCACCTGTTAGTACCCGCTAGTGTCTGCCCGTGCCTGCTTGTTCTTGCCTCCTTCCTGCCTGTCCTTCTGCCTTCCAGTGTACCTACCTGCATCAGCTGTGCCACTTATATACCAGCCGTACCTGCGTGCACCTGCCTGTACCCACCTGCATACCAGCCGTACCTGCCTGCACCTGCCTTTCCCCACCTGTGTACCAGCCATACCCGCTTGCACTTACCTGTGTTCACTTGTATACCAGCCATACCTGCCTGTGCCCACCTGTATACCAGCCATACCTACCTGCACCTGCCTGTGCCCACCTGTATACCAGCCGTACCCACCTACACCTGCCTGTGCCCACCTGTATACCAGTGATAACTGCCTGCACCTGCCTGTGCCCACCTGTATACCAGCCAAACCTGCCTTCACCTGCCTGTGCCCACCTGTATACCAGCCGTACACACCTACACCTGCCTGTGCCCACCTGTATACCAGCCGTACCCACCTACACCTGCCTGTGCCCACCTGTATACCAGCCGTACCTGCATGCACCAGCCTCTCCTTGGTTCCTGCCATGCCTGCCTGTACCAGCTGAACTTTCCCTTCTTGGCCATTCCAGCTTCCTGTCCCTTGGGGGTCAGCTGCCGTGCATCCGAGCTCAGTCCTGGTGTAGCACCTGTTTAAGCCCCTCCAGGCTCTCCTCGGATCATGGCACAGTGGTTCCACCATGCCCATTACATGCTCTTATAAGCTCTATAGCAAACAGCTTGGAAGCACTGCACTACTGCTTAGGAAACCGTCCACTGCTGATGGACTGCAGAGTTTGCCGATCATTTAGGCAACGAGCAATAAACTATACAATTAAAAGTCCATCTTGAAAATCAAGAGGAAAATAGCAATGTTGTTTGTTTTTACAAGAATTTTGCAATTTTACTTATTTAAGAAGTTGAGAACAACCCAATTTATAAGAACTTTCTTAAGTGCACATTTATTTTAAGAAGCTTTTACTGCTATCTTAAATTAAACAAATCGGATTGTTCTTTTTCCAACTTCATCATATCTGGAAACTTATGTTTATCATCTTGTCTGCCCGTTCCTGTGATGTTGAGGAGCGCGGCGCTTCTCCTGGACATTCTCTTTGTTCCCCTCATTAAAGATCTTGGACCATTCATCTTTATTCCCACGCAAAATTAATTAAATGGATGCTCTCTTTGGACACGGAGTCCATCGCCTAGCATTTCATAAAACAGAATTCCTCAATAAGGCTATATATAATAAAGAGTAAGCTTTGATGCTGAAGCCATTGACTTTATCTATCATTCAGCTATCGCTAAGCTGCTGTGACAGATTCACTCGATTTCCATTTGTGCAGATGATCTTGTCAGCGGAAACGCGCCCCACCCAATACTCCAAAGCCAGAGCCCCTTCTGTCTCTACGTGCGTTGTTCTATTCACATTTAAAAAGTAATGGAAGATTTGGGTGTGTTCATAATGCAGTCAGTCATCTCCGTGCTGAAGACGGGGATTTACAGCGTTAACCAGGACTACAGAGTCGACAGGCGCGTTTCCAGCCATTCACTAAACACGTGTTATTTCTGTAGCTCGGTCCATTTATTCACTAAGAAACAATGTCTACTTTCAGGACCACTTGTGTCTCTTTTTATACACTATATATATAAAGGATTGAGGGTAATACCAAGTTTATACCCTTAAAGGAAACATCTCATCATTATAATTACTGTGTGTACTTTAGACATACTGGGGCACTGTAACGTATTTCATCCATATATCGCATTCACTGTGGTTTACAGTAAATGTTAATTTGTTCCTTTTAGTTGTATTTTTTTTTTTACTGGTTACGACTGCACATTAGTTTTATCATTTTGCATTGTGCATTATTTATTTTTTTTTAAAGTATCATTGGACACATTCTGGATAGTGCATCTTGTGTTATCTACTGAATATAAAGGTGTCATCAGTCATTTTACAGGAGGAGGAGGTGAGCTGTGACATCTCCTATTGTGAATGGAGAAGCCTCTGATATCTATTTCATATAAAGTTGTTATCAGTCATTGTAAAGCAGGAGGAGGTGAGCTGTGACATCACCTATTGTGAATAGTGGATCTTGTGTTATCTAATGTATATAGATGTATTATTTGTCATTATACAGGAGGGAGAGAAGGTGAGCTGTAACATCACCTATTGAGAATGGTGGATCCTGTGTTATCTACTGTATATAGAGGTGTTATCAGTCATTGTACAGGAGGAGGAGAAGGTGAGCTGTGACATCACCTATTGTGAATAGTGGATCCTGGGTTATCTACTATATATAGAGGTGTTGTCAGTCTTTGTACAGAATGAGAAGGAGGTGAGCTGTGACATCACCTATTGTGAATAGTGGATCCTGTGTTATCTACTGTATATAGAGGAGGTGAGCTGTGACATCACCTATTGTGAATGGTGGATCATGTATTATCTAATATATATATATATATATATATATATATATATATATATATATATATATATATATATATATATATATATATATATATATATATAGAGGTGTTGTCACTTATTGTACCTTTTAACCTACCGCTGATTCCCACACAGGACTGACAGCCCCCGCAGACTCTACAGACCTTATGACATAGGGTAATGATACACTCAGCCAATTCCACTATAGCTGTGCTCCATGTGTAAACAAGTGCTGGAATGTAGCGGCATGGGAAATGCCGACTCCGTGGTGCAGGAAAACAAGTTTGTTATTTATTAACTATTTACAATTCAGGAAGTCAAAATGTAATATCTAGTAGATGACAGTTCACAAGTTACCGACAATAAATTGCTACACAATACTTGCGATCTTTGTTGACTTTAACGGTTCTTCCCTGTCCTAACTCTGTCTCTAACTCCGTCCCTAAAACCTTGACCACTGCCCAAAAAAATAATAAATCTGGCGCTGTCGCACTTATAAGAGGTGCGGGATGGCTGCAAATATGAGGTCTTCAGACCAGGGTCCTGCAAATCTTTTTGCGCAACTGTAGATCGGATGTATTTTAATCGACATGTTATATGTCATTTTGACTTTGAGATTATTTGTAGTTTTTATTTTGTACCACTAGGTGTAAGTTTTTCAGACATCAAGGGCCTGATTCATTAAGATTGGCGGCTTGTACCGTAGTCTTAATGATTAGCTTACAGTAGTAAGATGCGCCTAATCTTATCACTGGCGTTCACTTCAGAAATGTTACTCCAGTCAGGGACCAGAGTACATTTCTGCCATATATTACGCCACTAAAGTGATGGATGTTTTGAAGAATTTGCCCATGCACCACACACTTTGGCCGATCAGCCTAGGACTGGCGTGAAAATACCAAAAGTCACAAAATGTTTGAGCAACTTCAAGTTGTACAGAAATGTGAGGACTTTTCAAAGTGTTTTGCGACAGTATTCTGGTGAAAACACTTTGATAAATCGAGGCCCAAGTGTTCGGACATTTATGGCTGCAACCGAATAGCAACATTTTTCTGAGTAATAGATTATAACAATGTTGCATTACTGTTGAATATACTGTACATCTCAGCCCTTATGTAGCATTGGACCCACTATTTGCTAAATTATATACTAAATGCAATACGTCCCTATTTAGTACTATTCTTCAACACGATAACAGCAAGCCGCATGTTGCTCGTTCATACTAATGCCACATTTGGTGCATACACAAAGCATTAACGCCCTTATTTCATCTATTGCATTTTGCACTTTTTTATTTTGTCCTTTTATTTTCACCGGTGGAGTTTGTGACACAGTCATCAAAATTTGGCGCACATTTAAAGATGCTTTTTTTTGCAACTTTTTAGAATAAAATGTTGCAAGATCCTTTCAATAAGCTTTACAATGTTGCATGTTAGACTTCAACTGTGCAAAAATAATGAAAGAGATTTTCAACTGGAAAAAAGTATATTGCACAGTACCCTATGGGTAACAAATGTCCATACTAATAAAGTCTTGTACTATCAACAATAATTGGCCGGTGTCACAGTGCTAGCGATACACCCCTTTGACAATAAATAGTATTGCTAATTTTTCATATAGTTTATACATTTTCAGGAGGAATAACAGAGTAAGCCGGGGTCCAAAGGAGAGTGTAAAAAAATCGGTCTCATTCTCATCCAGAAAAGTGGGACGATTTTTTTTCTCACTTGTCATCCGTGGGCTGTCCATATTTTTTTTACAGTAGCAGATATTAATCATTTACAGGACCATTTACAGTTTTCTATGTTACAGAATTACAATGTATCTGTAAAAATCAGACGCTGTACTATGGCCCTGTACGGCATCCTGATTTTTTTCCCCGCATCCATAAACTTGAATGGGTGAGTCTCATCCAATTTCAGAGTCAAATCGCAGCATGATGCATTTCCCCCCCCCCCCCCAGATTCTGTCAGTGAAAAAAATTGCCTCATTGAATAACATGGGTCAGTGCGCTATCCAATGATAATCAGCACAATTGTTATTTTATAGAGAATGCAAATGTTTACTAAAACAGATACATCAGGAGAAGAGAAAAATCCTTTGAAAGACTTA
This sequence comes from Phyllobates terribilis, assembly GCF_046119375.1. Lineage (NCBI taxonomy): Eukaryota > Metazoa > Chordata > Amphibia > Anura > Dendrobatidae > Phyllobates > Phyllobates terribilis. The sequence continues at coordinate 142,882,015 of NW_027362769.1, read as the reverse complement.
GGCTGTGTGCACACTATGTGTTTTTTAAGCGTTTCCGCAGAGGCAATTCCGCTGCAGAAACACTTAAAAAAATGCTTGGTAGAAGGTCTGCCATGTTCCCCAATGATAATCCGCATGTGCTGTGCACATGCTGCGAAATTTCCGCTGTGGATTATCATTGCGGAAAAATCTGCAGTACTACCAATTATTTTGCGGAAGCGCAGCGTTTTCGCCGCCATTGACTTGCACTGGAACACATGGAATCCGCATCACTGGATCTGTAGATGCAGAATCCAAACGTTTCAATGTGCGGATGGTACCCGGGTGTGGAGGAGAGGAGAGTCTCCTCCGGACCCGGGTACCATAGAACCTGTAAAAAAATAAAAAATATACATTATACTTACCTTCTGATGGCCCCCGGTGTCCTTGTCTCGGCTTGCCGGCAGATCGCGATGGTCTAAAAGGACCTGCGCTGACGTCATTTAGTCATGTGTCGGGTCACGCGACCGCTGACGTCGGCGGTCGCGTGACCTGTCATATGACTCAATGACGTCATCTCAGGTCCTTCACACCACCGCGACCCATACAACAGACCAGACGGAGCGGAGAAAATACCGGGGGCCATTGGAAGGTAAGTATAATCTTTATTTTTTCTTTTTTACCATTCTTATTCTTTTTTTTTTTAACTATTACTTGGTCACACTATATAAATCCATGCCGGTTGCATGGATTTATATAGTGTGACCAAGTTGTCAAGCACTTTCCAAGTGATGCTAAAATGGCTTGGAAAGCGCTTGACAACCTGCATGCAGAAATGCATGTGAAGAACGCTTCACATCCGCCTGTCCCTGGCAGGAAAAACGCATGTACAATCCGCATGTACAATCCGCATGTGCAATCCGCATGTGCAATCCGCATGTGCAATCCGCATGTGCAATCTGCATGTGCAATCCGCATGTGCAATCCGCATGTGCAATCTGCATGTACAATCCGCATGTGCAATCTGCATGTACAATCCGCATGCGTTTTTTCTGCCAGGGAGATGCAGAAACGCTCAGGAAAAAATCCGGAGCATTTCTGCATCGTGGGCACATGGCCTTAAGGTGTCATCAGAAAATGACCAGTTGTTTAAATCAGGTTTTATTATTAAATGTTGTTTTTTAATTCCTGACAATGTTTTTTTTTTTTTTTTTTATCATTTTCTGTTTCACTATCTATATTAAGGTTAAAAAAAATCAGAAATCTTGCAATTTTCACACTTATACTAGACTCACAATTTCTGTTCTTTTCAAAGGGCTTTTCACATCAGTTTCATTATTATCACATAGCAGCATCAACAAGCGGTGGACACCGCGTTAAGGCTGTCCCGTTACTACTATCTTACTTGTATCACAGACAGCCTGTTTACTGACGAAGGTTTGTTTGACCAAAACGTTTTTTGTAAATGAATGGACTATATTAAATTTTCACTTCTTTGATCAAAACCTGAGTGCCGAGGTTATTCTGATTCATTATTATCACAGACAGGATTGCAATGAATGGTAACACCTCTATACACAGTAGATAACACAGGATCTTCCATTCACAGTAGGTGATGTCACAGCTCACCTCTACCCCCTCGTGTACAATGACTGATAACACCTATCCTTTATAGATACCAAAGGATCCACCATTCACAATAGGTGATGTCACAGCTCACCTCCTCTTCCTCCTGTACAATGACTGTTAACACCTCTATATACAGCAGATAACACAGGATCCACCATTCACAATAGGTGATGTCACAGCTCACCACCTCCTCCTGCTGCTATACAATGACTGATAACACAGAAACCACCATTCACAATAGGTGATGTCACGGCTTGCCTCCTCCTCCTGTAAAATGACTGATGACTCCTCTATATACAGTAGATAACACAGGCTCCACCATTCACAATAGGTGATGTCACAGCTCACCTCCTCCCCCTCTTGTACCATGACTGATAACTCTATGTACAGCAAATATAACACAGGATCCATCATACCTAACAGGTGATATCACAGCTCACCTCCTCCCCTTCCTTGCACATTGACCTTTGCAGCAAGTTCATTTTATACCTCTACTGTCAGCCTATTGCTGCTGATGTCTATGTGAAGAACAGAAAGTTAGGAGTCTAATATTAGGCCTTGTGCCTAGTGTGAAAATCGTAAGATATGAAAAATAGCAAAAAATATATATATTTTTTTTTTTTAAAAAACTGCTTTTAACATAAAAACTTGATTTAAATGCTAGCTTTTTTTTCCAATGACATAGTCCCTTTAAGGGTCACGTTAAGAAAAATCAAACAAACAGTAGGTAAAATGATCAATCTAGGTCTAATCATTGAGCAGATGCTGGCGTTTTGCTATGTGAACCGCTCAGCACTTTCCCTACTGGTGTTTTTTCCCTGCTTAGTGGTTTGGGAATGTAAATAGCCACGGGCTCCATAGTGCGCCTGTGATAACGGAGTACATCCATTGCCGACATCTTAAAGTGAGTGATTTCTAGATGCTGCCTCGCTTTGTTCGGTAATACCGAAATAGACGTGAGGTTTCATGAACATCGCTCAGACAAAGCTTTTATTTCCTGTGTCCTTTTCGTATAATCTTCTTCTCCTTTTTTTATGCTAGGAATCATTATGTATAACATTTCAGGAGAGGAAAAACATATTAGAGCTCATTTACCGTATTGCAAAGAAAGTTTATTTCCCCTGTGGCTTCTGAAATTTGTTCAGCAGCACCCGTAGTTTTTGGAAAGTGCTTGGATGTTTTGACAATTACATTGGCATTTGCAGGTGGTAGATTGATTCTGCATCTTATAATAGGACGATTCGTTCAATTCCGTCTTCCTGTTTTACTTTGGATGTTGCACTTTTCAGTTAAATGCATAATAAAATCCATAAATATTTCTCTAAACTGAATCCAAAATCGTAGAATAGATATAAGCAATTCAATGAATGGAGCAGGGAGTTGTGATCTATTCTGTTACACTTAGGGTTAGGGTTACATATTTATGGCTAGGGTTAGATACTTAGGGTTAGGGTTAGATGTTTGCAGAGGAGTTTCAGTTTGATCAAAACTATAGGCAAAAATTAAGTGACATAAGTTGTAATAGACTTTTAGATACTCCTCTACAACCCTTCATGATATGCATCTCACTGTGCATATTCAAGTTTCTAAGCTTTAACTTAAAAATAATGGTGGTAATTTATTATCTTTACTAACTTGCAGGCTGCACACTTCATTTAAATTTAGGTCAAAGCAAGAAGAGACTTGAATTACTGTCGCCTTTTACTTCCTCCCTGCTGAGGAATAGATAGCTGGATGAATAGAAACAAATAAAGCAACAAAAGTCCAAGCAAATAGTTGGGGTAAAGACCACCATGCACATCAGACTAATATCAGCCTAACATAGAGTATAAAGGGCATAAAACGGATCTTTATTTAGTACATGATTAAAATCTGACCATCAACATCATACAATGTTACTATATATATTATCAATCGCAATACAAGTCAAATATAAGGTGCAAAAAGGTCATCACACCCCTCAGAAAAGTCACAACATGTGGACCCAATAAATATTTAGCACGACCGGCTAACCACTGGCATTTATATTACCCACTAGTGTCTATAGTTGCCATGTCATAAAGATCAAGAGAGGTTCCGCTTACCGACTAATACCACAGGGAAACATGGAGGGGTGAAAAATAGATCATCACCTGGCCAGGAGGGAGCCCCAACGCGCGTTTCGCCACTGAAACTGCAGGCTTTCTCAAGAGGCATAAAGTTAGTTGAGTAGAAGGACCTTTTTAAATACCTCCCCTAGCGATCACAGACTGGGTTTCCATTTTAGAAGTTTGTCCTCCCTCTCTCCCTCTCTGCCTCCTTAGCTCTGATGTCAGTAACTCCTCCCTTCTTCCTCATTATGAGCATGTAAGCTATCTTAATAAGTTCATGTCTTGCTTCTCTGGTTCAGAATAGTCTTTTTTACCTAATGTAACTGTCCATAACTACAAGAATTCAACTTGAAAATAAACCTTCTTCTGGAATCTACATACATGCCTCTGCAGTCGAGTTAAGCTATCTGATAAAATCTCTTTGTGTGAGTACTGGTACATAGAGACAACCAAGAAACGGTGTCTCAAGATCCCACATACTCCCAGCCTAGTTATTGAGTCAGAATACTTCAAGACCAAAAGTACAGCTTGAGTCAGTGTATTGCTGCCAATATTCATGTGCATTTCGTGGAATAACAGGAAATTAGAGTCTGGGATAGCTCTAGTGGCCACTCTGAATATTAGAAGTTTTCTAATTTGTTTTCAATGCAGCTAATGATATGAAAATGAACAAAAAAAATGCAAAACCCCAAAAGAATACATTCAGCATAAAAAAACTGATTTAAATAGTTGATCATTGTTCTGATGACTCATTCCCTTTATGTCTTGACCAAGGATCACCCAAAACAGGACTGGACTCCCCACTTTTGAGTAAGTCTTGCATAAACCATGCCCATTTTCAGACAAGGGCTTGCTCAAATGGTCCAGGATTGTTCCTCGGAATATCTGGGACTGTTGCCAACTTTGGGGCTCCCTACATTTATAGGAACTTATTTTTTCTAATAACATGCAGAAAATTAATGAAATCCTCTGGCCAGTCACCCCCCATGTATAGCTATGCAGAGAAGTCTATGGATCTGGTAATCCATCCAATATTTTATACCAGCCGTAGGGAAGAGGGTGTGAGGTCAACATTGTCCTCTTCATTGGCCCACGGGAACTAAAGAGGCTGACGTCTTTACACTCCTGGCTACCTCATAAAAATACAGAATTTTACTGCCAGATCTAAGCACAAGCTCAGCCCATCCACCACCCAGCTTATGTATGTTATGGTAGATATACAATTAAATATATAATGACAGATTGGTAGCTATTAGATATTGTACCTGTACTTCTGCTGGAATATCATTAGTTCTTGATTTGTTGCTGACTTGCACAGACCTGCTTCAGTCTTGAAGATGGGATGGGTGGTGGGTGAATATTCTGGGCTACTTTGAATTCATGTTCCCCTCCTGTATTTAAGATGCTGGCTGCCTCCCAAGTATCTTTCATTTACCTTTTAATCCTTTGTTTGGTCTTTTCTGATGATGAAGAAAAGAAGAAGGAGTCTTGAAAATTCACGTAGCTGAGCTGTGAAAATGCATACCAACAATTTAGAGTCCAAATGACTCATTATATTGCGTATCGCTGAGTGACGGTAATTTCTAACTTGAGTAAGCCATTACAATTCAAATGGTGCAGAAATAATACTTATTATGCACCCGACAAGCCTGAAAGTTTATGTATTTAATAGAGGAAGAAAACACTCGGAAAAGGGGATTAAACTCTTCGGGAGCCACTAAAAAGTCCCTGGTGGAAGGAGAAATTGCAAACATAGAACGGCAGAGAGGCTGGCACAATGCCAGTACGTGCCAAATGGAGCAGCATAAAGTTAGATCTATATAGATACTAAAGTGGTTATTGATGCTGATTTAGATAAAAGGCAAACAATTCAATGTGCATTTGGGCAGCTGAATGCAGTGGCATTGCGTGGGTTGCCAGCGCCTGGAGCTTACGTGGGTTGCCAGAGCGTGGAGAAAGGCAAGTATTGCACTTCCAAGCCAAGTAATAATGGCCCCTGAGTGCCCACTTAAAACAAACAATGCCCCCTTTAAAAAGTATTAATGCCCACTGTTATGTTCCCAGAGTGTACCCGACAAAAGTAATAATGCCTCCTTCTTGCCAACACCCATAAAAAAAGTAAAGTTCATACTCTCTTAAGTTTTTTTCCCTGCATACAGAACGGGTCGGCACAGGTGGTGCAATGCAGATGTCATTGTGCCGTCTGTGCCGGGACGCTGATGTCCTATGGCTTTCTCTGTCTACCACAGGATCCAACTGCATTGACGTCCAACAGTATCAATGTCCCGCAGATGCCTCAAAGATCTATGGCACCTGCTGAGGAGTTTGGAGCATGTGCACTGCCCTCTATCTTCGGTGCTAACGATACCACCGCTACTTCAAGTTTTTTTCTTTTGAAATTTTTCACCCCTAAGAATTTTGCAACCGCCCGTGTTGCCCTCCTCCAGTCATGGGTACACATACTATGCCACTCAAAGTGCCCTGATGGAAAATTTGGAGAGGGAAGGAGGAATGATTTTGGATTTCAACATGTCTGATCCTTTGCCTCGCAAATAAGTGTTTACAAGAGGCAAGTGGTTAGATATTATTAGTGTGCTTACAGATATAGCAGAAGCAGCAAAAAAAATGATTTGTAATCATATATATCAGACCCAGTCATCAGTAGAATACAGCAAGGGTATTTCAGACTCTAAAATATAACTTTTAATAGACAGGTTTAAAATATTATAATTAAAGACAAATATGCTGGAGACAAAGTGAACATACTCTCCAGGTTGCCAGGTCGTGGTAACAACTGTGATGAGGGAGCAGAACACGTCACCTGAATGGCGTACCGGGCCCTGGTCAAACAGGATCAAACGAAAACCTTAATGACACAGGGTCCCTATGAAACGTCCAAAAAACAAGTGGACAAGGTGAGACGTTTCTCGAGCAAAATCAAATAGTGTCACAATTTTGTGTCCTGTCGATATGTCCAGACAGGCTCCAGTTTCATGAGAAATGTCACCAGAAAAAATTATGATATAAGATCTTTCATCGAACTCAGGGCGTAATCTACAAGGCTACTTGCGCCTGCGGCCTTGAGTATGTGGGCAACACCATTCGAGAGTTTAGACGCTGTATAGGCGAACATGTTGGTGATGTTGAACACCAAAGGGACACTCCACTAGCTAGACATATGAACCTGTATCATAATGGAGACATGAAGCTGATTAAATTCATGGGGATTGATCATATTCGTAGGCCCCAGAGAGGTGGAAACTGGGACAGACTGATATTACAGGCCGAGACCAAGTGGATTTTTTATCTTAATACAGTGGTACCATTAGGATTAAATGAACAATGTACATACAATTGTTTTATTTAAGGTCTGTGTCCTTTTGGTTGCCCTCTATATGGAAATCCTGTATCTGGTATTACTTTAGTTCCATTAATTCAATACTGGCTGACATCATATAATTATGTTTCTGTCTTAGACCCTGTACAGCCAGAGATAATCCTATTATTCTGTACATATATGACATTCTTGTGCCACGTTCAATACACCTCTATACATTGCCAATATAGTGTAAACCCCTTAATTATTGTGTCTTATAAAAGACGATTATTAGCTGTAATTGCAAACAAGGGTTATTCCACAAAATATTAAACATAGGGGTTTTATAATAATTGACCCACACTTTTATGTTTAAAATTTAATAATTCAACTGAGCAACATAACTTTTTGGTTTGTAAGATTTATGCTTCTGTTCATAAAACCTACTCTCGTTTGCAGTTTGAAGGCTCTAACTTATTTGCATCTTATCAAACCAGCTAAATCTGCAGGGGGTTGAATACTACTTGTAGGCACTGTATATTGACCCTGCCGCATGCCACCGTCTGGCGGGTCATTTCCCTATACACACCCAGCTGAAGGGTCTCACACTATTGGCCATTACAGTGGACCTATATCCACCTGGCCATTTACATTTGAATATCGGCAGCATATATAAACTCACCCTTTTTGCCATAACACTGCTTCACCTGAGACTAGTGAAGACAGCTGTGCCTTACTATGTTGAGACAGCTTAGCCTCCATGGTGCTACATATTAGGGTCCCCTGATGACTCCAAAAGGAAGAAACGCGTCAGGACTACAGGGCAAGTACAGGGCTATTAGAGCAGTCTAGATGTGGACTGTCCTTGTTAGGGCAAGAGCAAAGGGGTACAGGGCTAGTGCAGTCCATATAGGGTGTTAATAGGGGCAGATGTACACGCCTCCCCTGGTCTTTTGCCTGCTTACCTGCCTCCCCTCCAGGGAGTATCTCCCCTCTCTACCCCACCATGTTCCATTACTCTTATTCAATATCTTAATGCTTTATATATATGTATATATATGTATGGATGATATACGTTTCCTCTTGATGTCATTACCATAACCTTACCTCATCTACCTTGAATGTGTATGAGAAACGCTTTATTTCATTCATCCTAAGACGTTTATCCTGTGATAATAATATGATCATCACCTGACACTATTTGATTTTTACTCGAGAAAGGTCTCACCGTGTCCACTTGTTTTTTGGACATTTCACAGGGACCCTGTGTCATTAAGGTTTTCGTTTGATCCTGTTTGACCAGGGCTCGGTACGCCATTCAGGTGAGTATTCTGCTCCCTCATCACAGTTGTTACCACGACCTGGGGAGTATGTTTACTTTGTCTCCGTCATATTTGTCTTTAATTATAATATTTTTAACCTATCTATTAAAAGTTATATTTTAGAGTCTGAAATACCCTTGCTGTATTTTACAGATATAGAACCATCATATTCCTATTCCACTGCACTTTACAGACATCATCATCTCTGTCCCCATTGGGGCTCACAATCCACATTCCCTATCAGTATGTGTTTGGAGAGTGGGAGGAAACCAGAGAACCTGGAGGAAACCCAGGCAAACACGGGGAGAACATACAAACTCCTTGCAGATGTTGTCCTTGGTGGGACTTGAATCCAGGACTAGTGATGAGCGAGTATGTTTTGTTAACCCTTTCACCGAGTATACTCGGCCGAGCACCGAGTATTTATAGCATGCTCGGGCTTTAAGTTTTCATTGCTCCGTGTTCATGATTTGCAACTGTTTGACAGATTTAATACATGTGAGGAATACCTGTTTTTCCAGTATTCCTCACATGTATTAAATCTGTCAAATAGTCGCAAATCATGTTCACGGAGCAATGAAAACTTAAACCCCGAGCACGCTATAAATACTCGGTGCTCGGCCGAGTATACTCATCACTAGTCTCCAACTCTCCATCACTCTGTCTCTGCCTTCCCAACTTGTATCATGTTGCCTATTCATAAGGAACGGTTCTGTTATTTTTTCAGTATTTTTTATTCTTGCATTCTTATATGCTCTGTATATATCATTATAAGGCAGTATTATGTGAGCGTCGTTTGTTATCAATATTTAGCACTGTATGGTGGCATTATTTAGGCAACAGGTCATTATTTGGGTAGTGTAACTGTAGTACCATAATAACTATAGAGAACCTGTGATCATCCAACGGCAGTGGCATACCGCCAATGGTGCTATGGGGTGCGTGAGCCGATTGTCCCAAACCCTGCCTGGCATTTGTCCACTTCTGCTGACATCTATCATATATGTCGTCCACCTGCTGGTACATGCTGTGATCGAGCGTGCTCTGATCGCAACTCACTCCCTTAGATGCTGCAATGAACAGTGACCATGGCATCTAAGTGGTTAGACGGGAAGACCTTGCCCCCCCCATTGGATCCTCATGATGCAATCACAGCAATCAGATGGGTTGTTCAATGGCTTTCAGGAGCCCCAATTTGGATCTTCACTACAGAGCCCCCCATTTATATGTACGCCCCTGTCCAGCAGTCTTGCAGCAACGCTAATTACTTATCTTGGCAGTAACAACTCTGCTGCATTATTGGGATTTTATCCAAAATTGCCACAGGCTTAGACCTTAATCGGATCCCAGATGTGGGGGTCTAAAGCAATCCCGGCTAAACATACACATGACGTTGAAGCCCCCTTTTACCATCCCATCAGATCATTAGTCAGGTTATTATAAAGTCTGACTATTCCTCTCCTCGCAGTCATATTCAGTGTCACGGTGACATGAGTCATCTGCATTATAAAAGCTGCTCCTGTATTTCTTAGAGAAAAGGCAGACAAGTCTTATTAGTCAGTGTTATATTATTCTTCTTGTGGCATTTTTCCCTCAGGATTATTGCAGCTACGTTGTGACTAACACAGAAAGGCCCTGGTTTTACATTTTCCACTAGAGAATTAAAGGGAAGCTCTATCATTAGACTGAAGAGGTACAAACTGCGTTAATCCACATTTGCGACATATGGACTGCCCAAATATCCTTTTACTGTTGCCTGTTCCTTTAAATGGACCACAAATTATGTTTTGTAAGTTACCTGGACAAGAAGCCCCGATCCCCTGCGGCACCACATATGCGGTGCTGTGGCGGTACAGAGCACGGAGAGTCTTCTGGATGATAGTTGCAGGGGAGGAACATAGGATTGGCCATGCCCGGGAGGAGCCTGCTACTGGCAGGACACACGGGAGACGAGATCTCAATCTGCACATGCGCCATTTTCCCTGAGCCCACCGCAGGGAAAAGAATGGGAAAGTGTGTCACCCAGGGGGAATATAGGGGACTCGGTACCCGGGCCTTTTACCTTGTTTAGGATGTCACGGCAGTCGGCTCCTGGGTCCGTACTCTGGGTCGCTCTTTAAAAAGGGGTTTTAGTATTCAGTTTGTCTCGTGACGCCACCTGTGGTTTCCGGTAATTGTTACCGGCGCTGCTGCAGACCTCCGGGGGTGACAGTATGGCAGCTGGGATGTTTCTGCTCCCCACAGGTGGAGCGGGCCCCCGGGGCAGTGTAGGTACAAATGGTGGTGAAGCTGGGGCTTGTAGTGCAGGCGAGATGGCGCAGCAGGAGTAACTGACAGAGACAGGGGATTCACTTCAGTACCTTTACTGGTGCGGATGTCAGGTACAGTCCAAGGTACTCTGTAGGAAGGGTGCACTTCAGCACTTCTCCCCAGTGAGCGGGTATAAGGCCTCCTGGTCCGTGTCTCCCTCTCTCTAAGCTCCTGGCCAGCCTGCAACTGGGCCTAGCTTCTGTGTCGTGCTGTTTCCTCACCTGTCGCTTGGTAGTAGGACCTTTTTCTGGCAGCCACTATCCCTGGACGCCGGGGCCTTCGTGGTTCCTAGTCCTGTCAAGGGTTTAGCTTCAGGTCGACCAGGGACTTGTAGTCCTCCTGGTATGCTGGTGATCCCTACTGGGTATAAAGGACCCTGTAGGCGCGGACCCAGTGTCCGGTTCGTGTCTTGGGGTGAGCCTATGATGCTCCTCTGCCCCCTAAACTCCTCTCTCCTCTCCTCCTTGCCTCCGGCCACACTCGGGGCCCTCAATACAGCAGCAGACGGGCTGCATCTTCACTGCTCTCAGTGGCAGCACTCTCTCTGAACTACTAACTGAACTGACTGGCTCCACCCTCCATATATATATCTGACACACCCCCTGGGCCGTGTGTGCAAGCGTGTGGGTTACCCGGAGCCGGGTCTGTGGGGGTTGTAGTCTCCGTGGCGGCGACCCAGTCCCGTGGCTCAGGATGGTCAAACCAGTGGCAGTCTTTATAGGGTTTTTGTGGTTTAATGTCCGACTACGCCACCCGTGGATTGCGGTCAGGGTGTACCGCCGCTGTGAGGCAGTCCGCTGAGGCTGGTGTGGTGTGCGCAGCTAAAGATGGGATAACTCCCCACGGGAAGAGTATGGCCTCAGGGCAGGGAATGTGGATGATGGGAGTGAAGGTGTGCGGGTGTCCCAGTACTAGTAGTGCTGTATGCGGTGAGAAAGCAGGAACGACTCAGAGTCTTTGCAGTGCAGTTCAGGGTCTTTACTGATGTTATTAAGGCAGACCCTCCCGGAAGTACTGGCTAGCAAAAGGGGCCTGGTCAGTCTGCGAGCAAGCAGGAGTTCCCCTGACCAGGTGGAGTTGTAGGCCTCCCTGTCTATCTGCACTCTTCCTGGCTACCTTGCTGTAAGGGAGTGGAAGTAGCCCACGTCCCTGAGTATACATAGTTTGTAAAGCCGAATAAAGACTTGCGTCCATCAAGTTCGACCTGTTAGTTCTGTAATTGCTAAAGTTGATCCAGAGGAGGGCAAAAACCCCAAATGATTTGGCCAATCTTCACATGAGGATAAATTCCCTCCCGACTCTGAAACCAGCAGTCAGAATAAATCCCTGTGTCAACTTACTATTTTATTTTATTTTTAAGTATATGCTGAAATCTGCCTGGTATCTAGAAATGCATCCAGTCCCCGCTTGAACTGGTGTAGTGAATCCGACATTACCGTCTCCTCACTCAGTGAATTCCATATTCTCACTGCTCTTACCGTAAAGAACCCCTTCCTATGCTGGTGCTGAAACCTTTTCTCTTCCAGTCTTAGTGAATGCCCTCTTGTTACCGTAATATTCCTCCTTTTGAACAAATCCCGGGCAAGATCTCTATACTGTCCCCTAACATATTTGTACACATTTATTATGTCCCCCCTCAACCTTCTCTTTTCCAGGCTGAATAGTCCTAGTTTTGCCAATCGCTCTGGGTATTGCAGTCCCTCCATTCCCTTTATTAATTTTGTTGCCCTCCTTTGTACCTTTTCAAGCTCATTTATATCCTTTCTGTATATTGGGGCCCATAACTGAGCACAGTATTCCAAGTGTGGTCTGACCAGTGCTTTGTACAGTGGAAGAACAATGTTCTCATCCTTTGCAGCTATACCTCTTCTAATACATCCCATTACCCTGTTTGCCCTTACAGCAGCGGCCTGACTTTGGGCACTCCAATTTAGTTTGCTATCAATCAAGATGCCCAAGTCCTTCTCCATCTCTGAATTCCCCAATGATTTCCCATTCAGTGAGTACTGGTGACTTCCATTTTTCCTTCCCATATGTATGACCTTACATTTCTCCTCGTTAAACCTCATTTGCCATTTAATGCTCCACCTACCCAGCTTATCCAAATCCCTCTGTAGGTCTGCACTGTCCTCTTTTGTATTAATTGTTTTACATAACTTTGTGTCATCTGCAAATATTGATATTTTACTATTTATCCCGTTGACTATGTCGTTAATAAAGATATTAAATAACATTGGGCTTAGTACAGACCCCTGTGGTACCCCACTAGTGACGCTTACCCAATCTGAGTATATTCCATTTATAACCACCCTATGCCTTCTATCCTTTAGCCAGTTAGCTACCCACTTGCAGACATTTTCCCCCAGCCCCATCATTCTCATTTTGTATACCAACCTATTATGTGGCACGCTATCGAACGCTTTTGAGAAGTCGAGATACACGACATCCACTGGTTCCCCCTGATCTACTCGAGAGCTAACCTCCTCGTAGAAGTCAATCAGGTTTGTTTGGCAGGAGCGATTCCTCATGAATCCATGTTGGTTCGGCATTAAAAGATTATTAGCATCAAGATGCTCCGTAATTGCCTCTTTAATGAAGCTTTCAAAAATTTTGCCCACAACGGACGTCAGACTCACTGGCCGATAGTTTCCGGCGTCACTTTTCGCTCCCTTTTTGAATATTGGCACTACATTCGCCTGTCGCCAATCAAGTGGCACAGACCCAGTCTCAACAGAGTCCTTAAATATAAGATATAACGGTCTGTCTATCACATTACTTAGTTCCCTTAGTACCCGTGGGTGTATGCCATCAGGTCCTGGTGATTTGTTTATTTTAATGTTACTGAGGCGTTTCTGTACCCCAGCTTGGGTTAGATTTGTCATACTTAGTGGAGGATTAAGCTTGTCACTTCTCATTTCTCCTGTTAGTTCGATTTCCTTTGTGAAAGTTGTCGAAAAAAAATTATTTAATAGATTAGCTTTATCCTCATCTTTCTCTATGATTTTGCCTTCCTCACTTTTTATCGGTCCAATATTATCCGATTTAATCCTTTTACTATTTATATACGTAAAGAACAGTTTGGGATTTGATCTACTTTCCCTAGCAATACGTCTCTCTGTTTCCTCCTTCGCTATTTTTATTTGTTTTTTGCAGGTTCTCGTTCTTTCCTTGTAACACATTAGTGCCTCCTTACTGTTTTCCTGTTTTAATCTCTTGAATGCCTCTTTTTTGCTATTTAACGCCCCTTTTACATTCTTGTTCAACCATATTGGTTTCCTCTTATTTCGGGCCCTTTTATTCCCATACGGTATATACCTCTCGCACTGAGTATTCAGAATTCTTTTGAAGGTTTCCCATTTACTATTCGTATTCCCTTGATTAAGAACTTTGTCCCAGTCAATAAGTTGAAGGCTTTCTTTCAGCTGATCAAACTTCGCCCTCCTAAAGTTTAATGTTTTTGTTGTTCCCTTATTGATAACCCTACTGAAGGGCATTTTGAAGTCGATAATATTATGGTCGCTATTACCTAGGCGCCCCCCTATCTGTACCTCAGTTATTCTATCAGGCCTATTAGTCAATATTAAGTCCAACACGGCCTTCCCTCTCGTTGGTTCCTGCACTAGTTGGGAGAGATAATTATCCTTAATATTTGTCAAGAACCTTTTTCCTTTCTGAGATCTACAGGTTTCTGTTTCCCAGTCAATATCCGGGTAGTTGAAATCCCCCATTACAATCACTTCATTATGTTTTGCTACTTTGTCTATTTGTCCTAATAGCAGATTCTCATTCTCCTCTGTTATATTGGGTGGCTTATAGCAGACCCCCAGTAATATTTTATTATTATTTTTAGTTCCCTCTATCTCTACCAACATGGACTCGACCCCCTCTTCTCCCTTTCCTATATCTTCCCTTAGTCTGGGTTTTAGACATGACTTTACATATAAGCAGACTCCTCCGCCTTTCCCCTGTTTCCGGTCCCTTCTAAATAAACTATAATCTAATAAATTTACCGCCCAGTCGTAGCTATCGTCTCGCCAAGTCTCTGTTATACCTACGATGTCATACCTCTCCTCCGATATAAGCGCCCGCAGCTCATCCGCCTTATTGGTCAGGCTTCTTGCGTTGGTCAGCATGCAAGATAAAACTTTGGGGTTATTTAGCATCCTATTCTTCTCTAACGATCTAACTGTACTATCCCCACCCCCCTCTCCACCCTCATTATATTCACTTCTCCCCTTCCCCCTTGCTTGCCTCACATCCCACCTATTTCCTTGGAGTGGTGCTCACCCGTATGGCTGCTGACTTGGGGCCTTCTGATAGCCTCCACTCCTCGATGGCGGTGCTGGTCCCTTCCTTGTGACTGAGCCTCTGGGCTTCTATGGCCAGAGGACCTGGAATCCCCTGCCGGCTGGGTTCTGCTGCTGGACTTAGAGGTTCCCACAGCCTCGGACTCCGTTGTCCGGTAGTAGTCTCTTTAGCCAGGACGAGCAATATATCTGCTTCCAGTCCCTGGCACTCAGCTCCTGCTCCTACAGAACTCCTGCTGTTTCTTGCCCTGTGTCTGGAACTTCACTCCAGGCTCTGACTGACTAATCCCGCCCCAGACCCAGTTTATAAGGGCAGATTCCTCCCCTCCCAGGACTGGGCAGGAGGTGTTGCATGCTTAAGGGCTCCTGACCAGGAAACCTCCCACTTGCTCCCAGACGTAATATTTCTATTACTGTGGTAACCAGACCCCTGGGGTGCCACATATCCCTAACAGGGCTCCCTCTGGTGGTATGAGGTGGAAGGGTGGAGGTGTTTGTTTGTAGTGAGGGCCTCTTGTGGAGAAGTCCATCCATGCACCCTTTTGGGTCCTGTGGTACATGTAAACAGCAGGGTGCTACAAAAGTATGGGGACTCCGCTCAATGCCGACATTTTCTGACAGCCCAGGGACCGCAGCCTCGCAACACTGGGACACCCCCTCCTCCCAACCAGCAGCATCGCCCCACTCCTGCCGCCGCAGGCTTCCTGCAGCAGCGACCCTGCCTCCTATGACCCCGCTCCACCGCAGCAGCCCCCTGGTAAGGTACCGTAATATCGGACGGTAAGACGCACCACCATTTTATTTAAAAAAATGTTTTCCTATTTTCCTCCCCAAAATTTGGGGTGTGTCTTAAGGTCCATAAAATACGGTAGCTTCCAACTATCAGCCAAACCGTCATTCAGCTGACACCTATCTATTGTGTTTGGGACCTCTAACACACACTGTGCCACAAAAATGACAGGAGGGTGCAGTGGAGCGTTCATAGGGCAGCATGGTGGCTCAGTGGTTAGCACTGTTGCTTTGAGGTCCAGGGTTTGAACAGCTAGTATCATCTGTCAGGTTTCCTTTAAGAGCTAGTTGATATTTACAAGGTTTTCTTGTAATTTTTTTGCATTGACTGTCATATAAACTCAGTTTTCACAAAAGGGTGTATTCACTTGTTGCATTTTTTTTGCAGCGATTGCATAAAAAGATTCAGCAGCTTTGCAAAACTCGTGGGTATAATGTCTATTTTAATATATGTTTTTCTTGCTAAAATTCATACATTTTCTACAATTCTCCTTGAACATTGCAGTGAAATCTCATAGCGTGGCAGCAGGGCGCTCCCCCTGGTGGTGCATCATTGTATTACTAGCTCTCTCTGTTTTGTATGCATGCTCCCAAGCATAGGACCTGACCCTGAGCCATCCAGGCAATAAATTAATGACCATATAGAAAATCACATCTACTTACTGCTGCTGTTGTAGTAACCAAAAACCACCAGACAAAGAAATAAATGAAAACTTTTTTCCTTTTAATTATCACATTTAAAAATTACATCACAGAGATATACAAACAAAGGTCTAATAAGGAGGATAAGGAGGTGGGATAGACATCAGAATCCAAAGCTATGCATATGAATCATAATGAAGATGCACCATATAGATCAAGCGGCAATCAAAGCATATAAAAAGATAGGCAGTTAGATATGGCAGTTCTAATATTCATCTCTCTTCTCTTCTTACAGGTATATATATCTCACTCCTCTGCTCCGTGTGATCTCTTCTGAAATCTACATTGTATCTCCATGTTACTTGCAATGCTCTGCAGCTAATCACTGGTATATATATGTATATCATTCATCTACATTGTTTAATCCATGATACTTTAAGGTCATCACACTTACTTTAACAGTTTATGATCCTTGTTGAGTTGCCAGTCTGTTTTTTTTTTCTGCAGTTTTATTGTGTCCTGTTGTCTTAAGCTAGTTGATTGATTGCTAACGAGTAGTGTTGAGCGATACCTTCCGATATCAGGAAATATCGTATCGGATTGGATCGGACCGATACTCAAAAAGTATCGGATATCGCCGATTCCGATACCGGAAACCAATGCAAGTCAATGGGACAGAAATATCGGAATGAAAATAAACCCTTTCTTTCCTTGTAGGTTAATTCTACATGAAGTAAAACAACTAAGAATAATGTAGAATATATGCGAAAAGCCGGCAATTCATCAGCGGCATACACCGGTACCCAACAATTTACAACAGAAAGAATAGAGCTTCACACATAGATTAGATAGATAGAAACATGTCAGTCACATATATATGAAGTACAGTGACAGTGTTGCTTACTGTACTTGTTATTTAGTGTAAAGGATTTATTAAAAAAAATAATAGTGTTTTCATGCACCGTCTCTTTAAAAAAGCCGGCCGGCAATTCAGCAGCGGTACCCGACAATTTATAACAGACAGAATAGAGCTTCACACATAGATTAGATAGATAGAAACATGTCAGTCACATATATATGAAGTACAGTGATAGTGTGGGTTACTGTACTTGTCATTTAGTGTTAAAATAAAGGATTTATTTTAAAAAAAATTGGCGTGGGGTTCCCCTTAATTTTAGTCTCTAGCGGAGGTTAAGCAGACGGCTGGGGCAGATGTTTGAAGCCTGGGAAGGGGGTAATACCCACGGAGCTTCCCAGGCTACTAATATCAGCCCCCAGCTGAATACCTAGCCTTTACTAGCTATTAAAATGGGGGACCCCCCCAAAAATGACGTGGGGTCCCCCCTATTTTAATAGCTAGCAAAGGCTAGGCAGACAGCTGGGGGCTGATATTAATAGCCCAGGAAGGGAGCCATGAATATTGGCCCCCTCCCAGGCTAGAAACACCAGCCGTCAGCCGCCCCAGAAATGGCGCATCCATAGGATGCGCCAATTCTGGCACTTAGCCTCGCTCTTCCCACTGCCCTGTAGTGGTGGCAGTGGGGTAATAGGGCTGGGGTTGATGTCAGCTTATAATGCCAGCTGACATCAAGCCCAGGTTAGTAATGGAGAGGCGTCTATAAGACACCCCCATTACTAACCCCATAGTGAAAGTTAAAAAAAAAACACAAACACCCAGAATAAAGTCCTTTAATTGAAATAAACACACAATTCTTTATTGTTCTAAATTAAACCATACTTACCGTCACGCCCATTCCAGCTGAAGCCAACGATCTCCTGCAATAAAAGAAAAATAATAAAGCAACCTCATCCTTACCTTTCCATGGTTCCCACGACGGCTCCAGCTCTGCTACATCGAGATGACAGGCTGGACCGCAGCAGAACGCTGTCATCCAGCCTGTCATCCCACAGACACTGAGAAGCGCAGGCTTGCTTGCGCTCCTCAGTGTCTCTCTGTGACGGCATCCAGATGAGCCGACAATGAACTCGGCTCACCTCATGCACGTCACTGACAGCGTGGGAGAATTCTCACGCTGAAGCGCTGAGTGCAGGAGAATTTTCCCACGCTGTCAGTGACGTGCATGAGGTGAGCCGAGTTCATTGGACATGACCTCACCTCATGCACGTCACTGACAGCGTGGGAAAATTCTCCTGCACTCAGCGCTTCAGCATGAGAATTTCCCCACGCTGTCAGTGACGTGCATGAGGTGAGCTCATGTCCAATGAACTCAGCTCACTTCATGTACGTCACTGACAGCGTGGGAGAATTCTCACGCTGAAGCGCTGAGTGCAGGAGAATTTTCCCACGCTGTCAGTGACGTGCATGAGGTGAGCTGAGTTCATTGGACATGAACTCGGCTCATCTTTATGCCGTCATAGAGAGACACTGAGGAGCGCAAGCATGCCTGCGCTTCTCAGTGTCTGCGGGATGACAGGCTGGATGGCAGCGTTCTGCTGCGGTCCAGCCTGTCATCTCGATGTAGCAGAGCTGAAGCTGTCGTGGGATCCATGGGAAGGTAAGGATGATGTTGCTTTATTATTTTTCTTTTATTGCAGGAGATCGTTGGCTTCAGCTGGAATGGGCGTGATGGTAAGTATAGTTTAATTTAGAACAATAAAGAATTGTGTGTTTATTTCAATTAAAGGACTTTATTCTGGGTGTTGTGTTTTTTTTAAATACTTTACTAGAAATTCATGGTGGTCATGTCTAATATTGGCGTGACCCCATGAATTTCGGGCTTAGGGCCAGCTGATAATGCCAAGCTGGCCTTAACCCCTTTATTACCCAGTGAGCCACCGCACCAGGGCCCTGGATGAGTTGGGTACAGCGCCAGAAGATGGCGCTTCTATGAACGCGCCATTTTCCGGGGCGGCTGCGGACTGCAATTTGCAGCGGGTGGGGCCCAGAAAGCTTGGGCCTCCCTGCGCTGCAGACTCCAGCCCCCAGCTGCCTAGTTGTACCTGGCTGGACACAAAAATAGGGCGAAGCCCCTCGTATTTTTTTTTTTAATTATTTCATGAAATTCATGAAATAATTAAGAAAAAAAGGGCTTCCCTATATTGTTGTGTCCGGCCAGGTACAAATAGGCAGCTGGTGGTTGGGGGCAGCCCGTTCCTGCCTGCTGTACCTGGCTGGACACAAAAATAGGGCGAAGCCCCACGTATTTTTTTTTTAAATTATTTCATGAAATTCATGAAATAATTAAGAAAAAAAGGGCTTCCCTATATTGTTGTGTCCGGCCAGGTACAAATAGGCAGCTCGTGGTTGGGGGCAGCCCGTTACTGCCTGCTGTACCTGGCTGGACCCAAATATAGTGCGAAGCGCCACGTCAATTTTTTTTAAATTATTTCATGAAATAATTTTTAAAAAAAAGGGCTTCCCTATATTGTTGTGTCCGGCCAGGTACAAATAGGCAGCTGGTGGTTGGGGGCAGCCCGTTCCTGCCTGCTGTACCTGGCTGGACACAAATATAGGACGCAGCCCCACATCAATTTTTTTTTAATTATTTCATGAATTTCATGAAATAATTAAAAAAAAAAATACGTGGAGCTTCGCCCTATTTTTGTGTCCAGCCAGGTACAACTAGGCAGCTGGGGGCTGGAATCTGCAGCGCAGGGAGACCCAAGCTTTCTGGGGCCCCCCCCGCTGCAAATTGCAGTCCGCAGCCACCCCGGAAAATGGCGCGTTCATAGAAGCTGGATGCTGTACCTGGCTGGCATACAAAAATATAGCAAAGCCCACGTCAAAATTTTTGGGAAAAATTAATTAAAAAATAAATAATAATTTAGGGACTGCATCTTTATTAACTCCTCAAATGTCATTTAGTGTTAAAATAAAGGATTTTTTAAAAAAAAAAATTGGCGTGGGATCCCCCATAATTTTAGTCTCTAGCGGAGGTTAAGCAGACGGCTGGGGAAGATGTTTGAAGCCTGGGAAGGGGGTAATACCCACGGAGCTTCCCAGACTACTAATATCAGCCCCCAGCTGAATACCTAGCCTTTACTAGCTATTAAAATGGGGAACCCCCCCAAAAAAATGACGTGGGGTCCCCCCTATTTTAATAGCTAGCAAAGGCTAGGCAGACAGCTGGGGGCTGATATTAATAGCCCAGGAAGGGTGCCATGAATATTGGCCCCCTCCCAGGCTAGAAACACCAGCCGTCAGCCGCCCCAGAAATGGCGCATCCATAGGATGCGGCAATTCTGGCACTTAGCCTCGCTCTTCCACGCTGCCCTGGTGCGGTGGCAGGGGGTAATAGGGCTGGGGTTCATGTCAGCGCCAGCTGCCATGAAGCCCAGGTTAGTAATGATGGGCGTCTATAAAACACCCCCATTACTAACCTACAAAGTGTTAAAAAGAAAAAACACACTACACCCAGAAAAAAATAATTTATTTGAAATAAAACACACAATTTTATTAAATTCTTAGTTTACTAAAAAAAAATAGTTACCTGTCCACGTTCCTGCGCTGATCTCCCATGCACAGCTGTCACATCTGGAGATGGTGACAGCTGTGCATGGCTGCTGTAAGCTCACACTGCCGGGAACACATCCGCTCCCGGCAGTGGGAGCCACTGACTGAGGTCACCGGAGTGCATTCAGGCAGCGCAGCTCCGGAGACCTCCTTTACGGCACTGCTGTACCGTGGGAATTTCTCACGATACAGCAGGGCTGTAAAGGAGTTGACCGGAGCAGCACTGCCTGAACTCCGGTGAACCTGCTTATGCAATGACGGGGCTGCTTTATGGCCCCATCATTCTAGCGGCGGCAGCGGTTCAGAGCGGTCACATTCTATGTGGCTGCTCTGAACTGGAGATCATCGTGGGACACTCGTGGACTACTACGGAGGGGTAAGGATAAGGTTGTGGTTTATTATTTTATATTTTATTACAGGAGATCGATGGCTTCGGGGAATTAGGTGTCTAGGTGAGTATAGGTGTAGTTTTTTATTTTTTACTTTATTTTAGGTGGCGATCGGCGGGGACAGGTAATGTATGAACTAATTTATTGTAGGCAACCACTGGCCACCAATGACATGTATTTAACATTTATTGGGGACACAGTAGGGCAATTTAAATAGCAGGATCAGGCTGATGGGAACTACTGCTCCCATCAAGCTGATCCTGCTGGCACGAGTGGACGGGGGACAGACATGGGCCGATGGGAGTAGTAGTGTCACATCGGCCTATGTCTGCCTGCACGCACACACCCGCACACATCGCACAGACACCGCACACACCTGCAGACATCGCACAGACACCGCGCACACCCGCACACATCGCACAGACACCCACACACACCAATCATGACGGGTCTGGGAGGTGAGGCTGACCTGTGCGACCGTGGGAAAGTTCATGTGAGTTCATGCAATGCAGTCAAGCATGAACTCACATGAACCCTCTGAGGGCACCGCGGCGACTTCAAATGAACAGCTGATCGGCATCACCTGATACCGCAGCTGTTCATTTGAAATAACCGGCGGGAAAGCGCAGCACAGAACGGGAAAGCCGGCGGTGAAGTCTTTTCACTGCCGGCTTCCCCGCCCGGGTCCTTCGCTCCCCGCTCCTTGGTGCTGCGCTCCCCGCCCGGTCCTAACTTACGATCGGGATGGGAGGTGGCGAGGGGAGCGGAGGATCGGGGTGGTAGGCTGCGGGGAAGCAGTATGGGGCTGTGTGATTGCTTAAAAGCCGGCGGCTTTTTACCGCACGCCGGCTTTTAAACAATCGGGAGAATTCTCCCACGCTGGGATGGCATTCTGATGACAGGCTGGATCGCAGCTGAGCGCTGCCATCCAGCTTGTCATCTTTCAGAGAAACGGCAGAGCGCAGGCATTATGGGAACTTCCGATTCCGGTATTCGATATTGTAAAAGTATCGGAATTAAGTATCGGAATTCCGATACCGCGAATATCGGCCGATACCCGATATTTCAGTATCGGAATGCTCAACACTACTAACGAGTTAAATCTGTGTAGATGTAAGCAGATACGTCCCTATATATTGAGACTAAAGGCCCCGTCACACTAAGCGACGCTACAGCGATCCCGACAACGATACGACCTGTCAGGGATCGTTGCTGCGTCGCTATGTGGTCGCTGGTGAGATGTCAAACAGTCAGATCTTCCCAACGACGCAGAAACGATGCAGCGACCCGTAACGATCTGTATAACGATGCGCGCCTATGTGTTTCTGTGTCTGAGTCGTCAACAAGGTCGTTGGTAAGGTGTCAAACACAGCGATGCATGCTACCCAGCAGGGCCTCAATGATCAAAGAAATGTCCAGACCATTCCGACACGACCAGCGATCTCACAGCAGGGGCCTGGTCGCTGCTAGGTGTCAAACGTAGCGAGATCGCTACTGAGGTCGCTGTTGCGTCACAAAACTTGTGACTCAGCAGCGATCTCACTAGCGATCTCGCTTAGTGTGACGGGGGCTATAGTCAAGGGGCAGCATTTATGAGGGGGCATTTATGCATATAGCATTTATGCATACTTTATCAAAGTGCCATAGTTTATCAAAGTGTCTCGGCAGTTAGATATGGCAGTTGGACAGGGCAGGAAACAGGTAAGACATGCAAGACAATTAAACAAACTTGCTTCCAGGTCATCTGTTTTGCTAACATTATTCACCTTTTGTATTTGTGCCATTTACATTCTGGCTGCTACAATCCTCCACATTTACCGTTCTCCCACAAATTTGGCACACTTCATCCATATTAGCCCCTCTCTCCTCTCTTCTCCTATGTACAGCTGTAATGCTCTCTTCACAATGTTATACCACACAGATCCATTCATTCCCACCATACAACACCGGAAACGCTCTCACAAATCACTCAACCATCTGCTCACTCTCTGTATCTTCCTTCTTTTAGCCGCAGGTGATATTTCTCCTAATCCAGGACCCACCACAAATAATAACACTAACTTTTTCCCTGTTACATTCAGAAACCCTGCTAATCTCATTAATATTCCCTGCATATCTTCTGTCTCATTTAACTGTGCCCTTTGGAATGCGCGCTCAGCATGTAATAAACTCTCTTACATCCATGACTTTTTCCTCTCTAATTCCCTCAACCTTCTGGCTCTCACTGAAACCTGGATCCAGCAGTCGGACACCACCGCCGCTGCAGCTCTCTCCTATGGTGGCCTACACTTCTCTCATACTCCGAGACCTGACAACAGATCAGGTGGCGGTGTTGGTCTACTTCTTTCAACAAAATGTACTTTTCAGGTTATCCCCCCAGTACCCTCCCTTATCTTCCCTTCTTTTGAGGCCCACACAGTCAGACTCTACCTGCCCTTCTCCCTGCGAGTGGCGGTTGTCTATCGCCCTCCAGGTCCCTCCCGTCAGTTCCTGGATCACTTTGCTGCCTGGCTTCCAAATTTTCTATCCTGCGATATCCCCACGATAATCATGGGAGATTTTAACATCCCAATTGGCGATTCTCTTTCCCCATCTGCCGCTCATCTTTTATCACTAACCTCCTCCTTCGGCCTTTCACAGGTTGCTAATTCTCCTACACATGAAGACGGGAACACATTGGACCTGATCTTCTCCCGGCTTTGCTCAGTACATGACTTTACTAACTCTCCCCTTCCACTCTCTGACCATAATCTTCTTTCATTCTCTGTCAAGAACTGTGAGGCTACTCAAGACACCCCCACTTTCCACACTTAAAGAAATATATGTGCCATTAACACCCAGAAATTTATGAAAAAGTTGCAATCATCATTGGCCCCAATCTCCTCCCTCTCATGTCCCGTCTCTGCATTGAAGCATTATAACGAAATAATGCTATGCACCTCCTACACAAAGGACAATTCGGCATAGACGGCGACAACCCTGGCACACGCCTCAAACACGTCTTCTCCAGCGGTACTCCATGTGCGCTGAAAGGCTGTGGAGAAAATCAAATCTGCCTGAAGATTTCCTCCATAATAAAATTTATGCTGAAAACATATAACTCTGCGCTTCACCTCTCCAAACAAACCTACTTTAACAACCTCATCATCTCACTTTCCAATAATCCTAAACGACTCTTTGACACGTTTCATTCTCTCCTCAATCAAACAGCACAGGCCCCAATCCACGACCTCAGCGCTGACGATCTGGCCAATTATTTCAAAGAAAAAATTGACCATATCCGACAGAAAATTTTCTACCAATACCCAACACGTTATGCATGCTTTCCCCCGCCACAATGGATCTTGCTCACTTTCTGACTTCGAACCAGTCACGGAAGATGAAGTGATCAGGCTCCTTGTATCTTCTCGCCCTACCACTTGCACCAGTGACCCTATTCCCTCACATCTCCTTCAGTCCCTTTCTCCAGCTGTCACCACTCACCTAACTAAAATTTTCAACATCTCCCTCTCATCTGGTATCTTTGCCTCTTCTTTTAAACATGCCAGCATACATCCATTACTTAAAAAAACATCCCTTGACCAGAACTGCACGGCCAACTACAGACCTGTTTCCAATCTTCCCTTTATCTCTAAACTCCTGGAATGCCTGGTCCATTCCCGTCTAATCCGCTATCTCTCAGACAACTCTCTTCTTGACCCTTTACAATCTGGTTTCTGCTCTTTACATTCTACTGAAACTGCCCTCACTAAAGTCTCTAATGATCTACTAACAGCTAAATCTAGTGGTCACTACTCCCTGCTGATTCTCCTGGATCTCTCTGCAGCATTCGACACTGTGGATCACCAGCTCCTCCTCACTATGCTCTGCTCTATTGGCCTCAAGGACACTATTCTCTCCTGGTTCTCCTCCTATCTCTCTGACCACTCCTTCTCTGTGTCTTTCGCCGGCTCCTCCTCCTCTCTCCTTACTGTCAGGGTTCCTCAAGGATCAGTCCTAGGCCCCCTTCTTTTCTCTTTATACACCGCTCCCATTGGACAAACAATCAGCAGATTCGGTTTTCAGTACCATCTCTATGCTGATGACACCCAATTATACACCTCTGCTCCGGACATCACCCCTGCATTACTACAAAAGACCAGTGATTGTCTTTCTGCTGTGTCTAACATTATGTCCTCCCTCTGTCTAAAACTGAATCTGTCAAAAACTGAACTACTCGTATTTCCTCCCTCCACTAACCTACCTGTGCCCGATATTGCCATTTCCGTTTGTGGCTCAACCATTACTCCCCAGCAACAAGCCCGCTGTCTTGGGGTCATTTTTGATTCAGATCTTTCCTTCACTCCTCACATCAAATCACTCGCACGTTCATGTCATCTACACCTCAAAAACATCTCAAGAACAGGACTTTTCTCACCATTGACTCGGCAAAAACTCTTACTGTAGCTCTTATCCGTTCTCGTCTGGACTACTGCAACTCTCTACTTATCGGGCTCCCTCTTACTAAACTCTCCCCTCTCCAATCCATCCTTAACGCAGCAGCCAGGATCATATTCCTCGCCAACCACTACACCGATGCCTCTTCCCTTTGCCAGTCATTGCATTGGTTACCCATCCAATATAGAGTTCAATTTAAACTTATCACGCTTACCCACAAAGCGCTCCATGCTTCAGTACCCCCCTACATCTCCTCCCTTGTCTCAGTCTACCACCCTACCCGTGCCCTCCGTTCTGCCAATGACTTTAAACTAAAATCCTCCATAATCCAAACTTCCCACTCCCGTCTCCAAGATTTCTCGCGTGCTGCGCCAATTCTTTGGAATGCACTACCCAGGACAGTTCGATTAATTCCCAATACCCACAGTGTCAAGCGGACCCTAAAAACCCATTTCTTTAGACTGGCGTATCGCCTCCACACACTATCTGGCCGTCCCAGTTTTCCCCCACATTAAAATCTTCAAATTCAGGTTCATACCAACCATGCACTTAATAGCCTCGGTCAGGACTGTACACATACTGGCAGGCAACCAGTCCATGTATTATTATTTGTCCTATTTAGTATATCAAGGCTGCATTATACAATATATGTACATGCTACCTTTTGTGTCTCCCCCATTTCCTCATAGACTGTAAGCTTGTGAGCAGGGCCCTCACTCCTTTCGATATGAGATATGCTTATTCTGTATTGTCTGTATAAGTCCCCCCTAAAATTTGTAAAGTGCTGCGGAATATGTTGGCGCTATAAAAAATAAAAATTATTATTATTATTAGGCAAAGTGCTATATGTAATAAAGATAGCAGCAACAAAATAACCTAAATCTAAAGTGCCATGTGTGATTCAATATACAGTATATCATAGTGTTTACCCATAGTGAAGGAGGATTCAGATGAGCCCACTACAGCAGCCCCGACGCGCGTTTCGCATTATGCTTTCTCAAGCTTTTATCCTCCTTATTAGACCTGTTTGTATATCTCTGTGATGGAATTTTTACATGTGATTAATAAAAGGAAAAAAGTTTTAATTTATTTCTTTGTCTAGTGGTTTTTGATTACTCCAATTTTCTTCTTTTTCTTGGTTTCTAATTCAGTATGGGAGTACTCCACTATTTATTCTATATATTTATTTAGGGGGGAATATACATTATCCTTTCCCCGACCTAGATCAGTTATGTGTATTGTGAAAATTTTTGTATTGTTACTGCTGCTGTTGTTGCATCCACAGATCATTTTGTCAGTAGAAACTAATAGGTGATTTGTGACAAAAATGAACTGCTTCATGAGACGGCGTTGTCTGCTGCTGAACCTAAGGAGCTCGGTTTCAATCAGTCTAATTCATTTTACAGGTTTAGGAGTCCTTTAAACAACATGTTCATTCCCCCCAAAAAAATTTCTAAATACTTTTATAGGCAAATTTTTTCTCTTATATCCTGTTATTCACATTTCTTCATTCTCCTGCACTTATTAAAACTCCTTGTAGTAAAATCTTAAAATTAAAGTAGGAGAAGGACAGCTCTGGGCACAATATTTACTCAAAAAGTGATAGTAAAGCCTATAATCAGGAATCAGCATTTGTTACAACGCTGGCTTGTATATCGGCTTGTGTAAACTTGCCGGCGATCACTCAACACACGGCCAAAATGTTTGTTCGTTGGGTCTTTGGATCTTTCATGCTGAAATTAAAATCATTATATTTAGCGGCATGTCGTTCCATATGAACAGGCGATGTACTGGTGATATCCATGATATTGTATGCACAGAATGATCATATTGAAGGGGTTGTCCACCTTTTTGGAGTACATTTTTTTCTTCCTTCAAAGGGATGTCCAGGACTTTAACATTGATCGCTTATCCGTAGGATAGATCATCATTGTCTGATTGGTGGGGGTATGACCCCCAGTATCCCCTCCGATAAGCCACCCCGGTGCTGGTGGCGGCCGGAACTGCTCATTTGTGGAGGTGCACAGCACATCTTTGTTGACCGAAAAATGGCCGCGGCCAAGTACTGCACATGTACCTATTCAAATCAATAGGGAGCTGATGCGCAGTTCCCGGCCAGGCCACTATTCTATCGAGGGAGCTGTGCTGTGCAGCTGCACAACTGAGCAATTCTGGTAGCCACCAATAACAGTGACAGCTGATCGGCAAGGGTGCCGGGTGTCGCACCCCCCACTAATCATACATTGACGATGTATCCTAAAGATAAGCCATCAATGTTAAAGTCCCAGACAACCCATATAAATACACGTTTTTGTCTAGAGATCATTTTTGTAATTTTTGCACCGTTTATCTTCTATAGCCTCTGTCTGTTGCAGGCCATTAAACTACCGCCTATCAACTTATATATAACCTTCGCTTCCTGCAAATGTAAATGAAATGGACTTAGTTGTCATTTTCAACTAAATTTAGGCCTAAGGCTTGAACTACCATATCGGCAACTGTACTGCCCCTCATGGAGAACAATATGGATCCTAATAGACACAGGGATAGATTACAGAGGCGGCAGCTGTATCTAAGCCTCTGTTTTCACCCTTTTTTAATATGGTGAATTTGGTGTTCAGGACTTTAGAAGAGTTGGTTGAAATCACCTTGTTAGCTAAAATTGAACAATACCTCTAATCACCCCAATTTCCTAAAAATAAATGTCATGATAGAAAAAAGTCTGAATTAAAATTTTGCCAAAATTTTCCCATTATCTTTTTCTGGAATGCATTTTATTACAGAATGCTAAGAATTTTACTGCTCATCGCACAGAATATCACTGTAGATCACATTACAGTTACACTCTTTGAAGTTTGCCGTCCTCACTTTTTGCAGAAATGCTCCCTCCCGAGACGCCTCATGACAGCCCCCACTATAGAGATGCCAAAATCCTTGGAGTTAAAACTGCTCATTGTGCTCAATCCGGGAAAATAACTGACACTTGGCATATGCAACCATACAGCATTGATCATAAAGAAAAACACGATTACATAAAGCGCGACGCTGCTGTTTTGCAGACGTAAGATAGAAAGTCTGCCAAATTCTGCAGACAACATCTCCGTACCCCCGCTGCATCTTCCTGACAAGGGGGAGAGGAGTCTGACAAGTTTCAGAAAATAACATGAACATAAATGGAAAAGAATATATATTAACCTTCAAATTAGGAAACTTCTCTCGATAATGGAGGCATAATTAGGAGGATCAGCCACATTGTGCCGCTGTAATGAGAATGGTTCCTTCCCTGAGAGACTTGGCAACTGTGCAGTATTCAATTATTCCATGCGAAGTGGGAGAATAGAAGGAGAGACATGGTAATTTAACCACTTTTCATACAGATTCCTTTTCAGGTCTGCAGTGCCTGGAAATGTAGTCACAGGTATCATTATTAGTCCTGGGAACCATATATTTAGGGAACTCCTATGATGTTGACGCGCCCCCTAGGACTGTGGGGTACTTACCACCGGGTCGGTCGGTTCCTTGGGATTGTCACGGGGGCGTGACCCGGTCCTGGGCCCTGGGCGGTCAATAAAAAGGACAGTTTATTTAGGGGAAAAGTTTTGTGACGCCACCAGTGGTATGTGGCTATAGGTGGCCGCTGCTGCTGAAAGAGACTGCTGGGGCCGTTGGTCACGCAGCTGGGATGGATTTGCTCCCCACTGGTAGAGCAGGGCTTCAGGGCTACCGGTACGGTTTATGTAGGGGATTGTGGATGTTGGGGTGCAGGACTGAGGGTGCAGATAATGATTAGACGACACAAGAATGGCGGTTTCCTCTACCTTTACCTGATGTTTGATGGTGCAGACCGAGGCACTGGTAACAGAAGGTAATGGAGATCTGAGCAGCCTAGAAGCAATTTGGGATCCACCTCGCCAGGTGGGGTTGTAGGCCTTCCTTCTGCGCTGTCCTCTTTGGCCCTGCTGCCTAAAGCTATCCTGCGGCCCTCTTTCCTGAGTGATCGTTAAATCCTCGCCCGTATGGCGGGCAGCTCGAGCCTTTTACAGGTGTCGCTCCTTCGTGGCGGCTCCGGGCTCTAGTATGCTGCTGAGGCGCCGGGTGTTTGGTGGGGCCAGGAGACCTGCAGTCTCCTGCCCTCCGGATTTTGCTGCCGAGACTTCAGTACCCGAGCAACCACGGTTTGGTCTGGTGTCTGGTTTTTGGCGCTTTTCTCTGGGGCGAGCTTGGTCACAGCTCTCCTCCCCAGGTTCTCCCTTGTCTCTCCTGCTCTCCTCTGTCCCCAACTGACTTTTCTCACTCCAACTGACTCTCCTAAACCTGCCTCCGGGCTCCAATTTAAAGGGGAAGCTCCCCTGAAACCGGGTTAGAGCTCCCCCTTCTGGTCTGGAGCCAGGAAAAGTTTTGGATGCTGGTGTTACCTGATAAGGGGACCCCTCCTTGCTTCCAGGCATGGCATCTTCCCCTGTGAGGGAGGCAATGCCAATGTGGCAACTGGACTCCTGGGGTGCCACATTCCCCCCTAGTTAAATTCAGTACTCCCGGACTGAGGACACCTTTAGAGTTAAACAATTAACAACAATAACAATTCATATTACCAAAAATTTACAAAGTCTCAAAAAGGCAAAAATTACATAAAAAAAAAAAATTGGGAGCAGTCATTGTGGTGCTTATTCTTTACGCCGCTATCCAGGAATTGTCTTTTTCCAGGTACCTGAAGGTTGGTTGGTGGGAACCGCCTTAATCCACTTCGTGTATCATCCCTGGGCGTGGCTTCAGGGCACTCTGTCGGTGGATCTGGTTTTCGGCCACGCCTGCAGTTTATTTTCAAGGCTAACAATTAACTTTACTCAATATTGTTCTGACCACATCTAGTCCTGTGGTCCATTTGTCCATAAATATAATAACTATATACACTCACGATTGCTTAAAAGTTCTTACAGGAAGTCTCTGTAGGCTCTCATGCTTAACGGTTGCAATTATATACTATATACAATTATCTTATTACACATTAGTCCCTATAACGGGCAGGGAGCTGACCTCTGGTACTACGGGTTGATCTACGCAGTACAGTTATTGCTAATGACCTACGCGCGTCTCTAGTGTCTACCGCTGGTGTGGTGGGTGCAATATTCACTACGCTACTTGTGGACCTACGTAGTACTGGTATACCAGATTGCCTTCTGCGAACTCCTAAACTCACCATTGGACTGACAGATTCACCGCTAGCAGGGGGTAGATTCACTCGTTCCACTGCGGCTGTGGCATCTGTTGCTGGGGACCTCTGGTCTCCCAGCTGTTCTAAAGTCTCTGCGGCTTCTGGTAAGGCTACTTGGGGAAAGGTCAGAACAGGTACCTCGATTGCTTGGTTCACATGCGTCCAAGACCAGGGAAATTCTCCAAGGATGGTTTGAACCGCCTCTTCCACCTTTTCTGTGTGCTAGGGGCTGTTTTGGTCTTCCTTTTGGTGTCTCAATTGATCAGGGCATATCTTTAGGTGGTCTCTTGAGACTGCCGCCGAAGTCTCTCCTCCATCTTTACTGATGAGACATACCTTGGTGTTGTTGAAATTTGAAGGTAAGACGGTGTATGGCTCAACCTCCCACTGATCATCTAATTTGTGAACTCGTCTCTTCCTTTTGAGTACCTGTTCTCCAGGTGACAAGGGAACTGCAGGTGCGTGCTGATTATATGTTCTTTCCTGTCTCTGTCTCTCCTGGGACAAACTTCTCTCTACACATTCTTGCACCTTGCTGTATTGTTGCTGCCCCTCCGTATCCCAGTCTGCATCTGGTGATGTCTTCTCAGGTGTTAAAACTCCCATGTCTAAGTCAATGGGTAACTTGCCAGATCTTGCCCTCATCAGTTAGGCGGGTGTACAGTTATCCGTTAACTTCTCTGGCCACAGGCTACGCTCTTCAAGGGGCAGCTTCTTCAACAGGTCTATTACTACCTGGTTCATTTTCTCACATAACCCGTTGGTCTGGGGATGATACAGCGTCATCCTTATTTTCTTGCAGCAGTACAAGTTACAGAATTCCTGAAACACTTTTGCTTCAAAGGCTGTGCCTTGGTCGGTAAGCACTCGTTCAGGGTAACCGTGAGGGCGACCAAAAGTGTTGTTGAAATGCTTTGGCTGCCGTCTTAGCCGTCTGATCCTTCACTGGCACTACTACCAGGAACTGGGAGTAGTGGTCTACTATGGTGAGAGTGTAGACATAGCCTGACCGGCTTGGGGCTAGCTTCACATGGTCCAAGGCTACCAGTTCAAGTGGTTGTTTGGTGACTATGGGCTGCAGGGGAGCCCTCTGGCTATCACGGTCTTTCCGTCTCAGGTTGCATGGACCACATTCTTGACACCATCTCTCGATTGCTTTCCTCATCCCAACCCAGTGGAATCGCTCCCGAAGCAGTAGTTCCAACTTCTTCCACTCGAAGTGTCCTGCTCCATCGTGGTACGCCTCTAAGACCATTGGCGCATCCCGCTTCGGGAATACCACCTGCCAGACCAGTTCGTGTGTCCGGGAGTTGATGCTTCTCCGACACAGCTTTCCCTCGTAGATGAACAGCTTGCCCTTCTCCTTCCATAACTGTTGGGTCCCCTGTGGAGCATCTGGACCAGGGTGCGAGTCAGCTTGTGTCAGCAACTCCTTTACTAGGTGGACAGCCGAGTCGCTATCCTGCGTCTCTGCCCATCCATGGTGGGGCAATGGGTTAAACGTGGCCTCTCTGTTGGGGGAGCGCTTGTCCCTCACACAGTGGGAGCACTGGGTCACCCCGTGACGATGGAAAGCCGGTAGTTCTATCTACTCCTGCTCTTTCGGGTCTTCTCCCCCATCTGGCAAGTCGGGCATCCTGGACAGCGCATCAGCAGTAGCGTTTTTATGCCCCGCCCGATAGTTGATGGTAAACTCGTAGTTGGACAGCCGGGCCATCCATCGCTGCTCCAGCGCACCTAGCTTCGCTGTTTCAAGGTGGGTCAGCGGATTATTGTCTGTGAAAATGGTAAACTTCACTGAAGCCAGGTGGTGTTTGAAGCGCTCCGTTACAGCCCAGACTATGGCTAGAAACTCCAACTTAAAGGAAGTATAGTTGTCCTTTCCGTGGGACGGAGCTTCCTGCTGGCGTAGGTAATCACTCTCTCTCTGCCTTGCTGTACCTGGGACAGCACCGTTCCCAATCCCATGTGGCTGGCATCCTTATAGAGTATAAAGGGCTGGCCATAGTCGGGGTAGGCCAGGACTTTGTCTCCCGTAAGAGCCACCTTCAGCCGAGTGAATGATTCTTCTTCTTTTTTACCCCACTCGAACGGAGGATTCGTGTTCTTGGCCTTCTTGGACTGGCCCACTAAGAGGTTCTGCATGGGTGCCGCTATCTTGGTGAAACCCTTGATGAATCTCCTGTAGTAGCCTACCAGCCCGAGGAACTGCCGCACTTCCTTGATAGTGGAGGGTCTTGGCCA
Organism: Phyllobates terribilis; assembly: GCF_046119375.1. Classification (NCBI taxonomy): domain Eukaryota; kingdom Metazoa; phylum Chordata; class Amphibia; order Anura; family Dendrobatidae; genus Phyllobates; species Phyllobates terribilis. The sequence continues at coordinate 142,848,896 of NW_027362769.1, read as the reverse complement.
GTCCTTGATCACGGTGACTTTTTCAGGGTCTGGTGCTACACCTTTGGCGCTTACCACATGGCCTAGGTACTGCACCTTGGGCTTCTACAGATGGCACTTGGACAGCTTTACTTTCAGGCCAAAACCAGATAAGGCCTCAAACACCTCGGCCAGGTGCTCCAGGTGGTCTTCATATGTCTTTGAGTAGACGATTATGTCGTCCAGGTACAGCAGAACAGTTTCAAAGTTTTTGTGTCCTAAGCAACACTCCATTAACCGCTGGAATGTTCCCGGGGCGTTGCAGAGCCCGAATGGCATGCAGTTGAACTCGCAGAGGCCCATTGGTGTCGTAAACTCGATCTTCTCTCTGTCCGCCTCTGCCACGGGAACCTGCCAATACCCACTGGTGAGATCTAAAGTGGAGAAATAGTTAGCGGATCTCAGTGCATCTAATGATTCCTCAATTCTGGGTAATGGGTAGGCGTCCTTATGTGTAATGCGGTTAATCTGACTATAATCAATGCACATCCTCATTGTACCATCTTTCTTTCTAACGAGGACTAATGGAGCTGCCCAGGGGCTACAACTATCTCTGATCACCCCAGCCTCCTTCATCTCCCGTAACATTCCCTTGGCACATTGATAGTGAGCTGGCGGTACAGGCCGGTACCTATATTTAATGGGCGGATGATCTCCTGTGGGGATATGATGTTGGACCCCTTTTACCTGCCCAAAGTGTGTGTTTGCTAAAGACTCGCTCATATTCTTGGACCACCTGGTACACCCCATTCTTTTGGTGTGAAGGGGTGGAGTCAGTGACTACTTGTAGCTTCTGACACCAATCCTCCTTCTGCCCCTTGGAGCCATTGTCCTCTACGCTGTACGGGCGGAGGCGAGGGTTCCACTGCCTTTATTGTGTTGTTACTGACAGTGAACAGCTTAGCAAGGGTAGCATACTGGGGTAAATGGACCTCTTTCTCCCCACAATTCAGGGTGCATATCGGTACTCTCCCTTGCGGACATCGACTACCCCCCTGGCCGTTAAGATGGTGGGCCTACTATCAGAGTACACGGGTTCTACCAGGGCCTGATAATCTTGACCCCTGAGACCTATTGCTGCCCGACACCATATTAACATTTCACTCCTAGGGGGTATTGCAATGGGGAATGGATCACTCATCCTGACACTGCCAACTTCTCCTCCAGACCGCTCTACCTGTTGTCTTTTCATCAGGGCTCTGATCTCCTTCTGCAGAACTTGCTGCTGACTGGAACTGGCAGTCTCTGCGACCTGTTGCAACAAAACAATAATTTCCCCAAGACAATTCTCTATCACATTGGTGTCTAAGGTTATCATAGGATGGCTTTCTCGGCGATCAATATCTACAATAATCAACCCTTGTGATGGCAATTCTACTTGGCTAACCTTTATGGTCATCTCTTTATACCCCACCTGAGGCAAGGGCTGACCATTGCTGGCAAAGATGTTAAAGTGTTCATCTGGACTGCGGGAAATGTTTGAATCAGTCCAGTACCGTTTAAAAAGGATATATGGCATCGTTGTCACCTGGGAACCGGTGTCCAGTAATGCGTTCACCGGGATGCCTTCAAGCACGTCAGACAGGAACGGTCGTCCTCCCACATACTTGTCTCACCAGCTTTGTGGGCCTGGTCGTCTTACTCCAGGGGGTTGACCCTCTGCCCCAGGGGTTGCTTCTTTAAATTACAGAAACTTGCTATATGCCCCGCCTTTTGACAGCTGCGGCAGATGGGTTGCCCGTCCTGGTTGTAGCGATCGCTGTTCCTCCCTCTGGTCGGTGGAATTCTTCTCTGCCATCGCCACGGGACGTCACCTGGACTGGAAGCCAGCTGGATTCTTTCCTTTGGAGACACTTGCATGGCCTGCACGATTTTGGTTAGTGTAGCCACACTTTTGGTCAGCTCCTGGACCTGAAGGCGTAGGTCTATAGAGGGGTCATTATCTAGGTTCTGCGCGTCAGCCTCCACAGCTGCCGGGGAAAAGGACGCCGCCTCCTGGTGGTATGTAATAGCTGTGCGCCGGAGGGGTGCAGTGCAACTTGGGGTTGATTCTCGCAGCACCCTGATGGCCCAGTTTTTAAATTGCCCAAAGTCTAGATCAGGGTTTTGCAGAGCCATAATGTGCAGCTGTGTCCGGTGAGCGTTAGACAGGAGCCCCTCAATAAACTGTTCGGTTAGCTATCTGTCCTCGTCTCGTACACTGTCGGGGTCTACCTGTTTAATGGCCCGCAGCGCCTCCTGCAGGTTTAGAGCATAGTCCCATACACTGTCCTGCACCCTTTGTTTGCAACCGTAGAACTTCATTTTAATCTCTGCTGCTGTGCGGGTGTCAAAGGTATCCTTCAACCTGGATATTTGCTTAACAGTTCTTTTGTTCCTGCCCGGCCAGGACTTCACCTCTCTCTGGGCTGCACCGATTAGCTGGCCTATGAGGATGCTGACTTTTTGCTTCTCAGACAGGGGGTACACTTCGAACAAACTATGCAGTCTCTCCTCAAATTCGCTCAGGGTGTGCGACTCCCCTGAGTACTGTGGCAACCAGAGAGGGGGAGAGGGGGCCCCTCCAGCCTCCAGCAGGGCCGCTATCAGGGCATGACTGCCCTGACTCCAGCATGGGGCCCGGCCGGTCGGGGCCCCCTCTTGTGCGTCTCCTCAAGGGGCCCCCCCGCAGGACCCCCCGCCGTCACATGACCGGAGATGTCCCTGCGCTCAGCATGGCTCCCCGGCCCCATGCTGAGCGCAGGAACATCTCCGGTCATGTGACGGCGCCAGCACAATACTTACCCCTCCCCGTGCCTCCGCAGCGTCTTCCGCATCCTCTGACTGTGACGTCTCAGGTCAGAGGGCGCGGTGACATGTTTACACTGCGCGCGATCTCTCCTGAGCTGACACAGCGCGAAGACGCGGGCGATGCTGGAGTCCGGATCAGTATCAAGTGAGAAGTGAGGTGAGTATTTGATTTTTTTTTTATATATGGGGGCATGGGGCATTATATGGTGGGGGGAGAGTGGGTGTGACATCCTGCATGGGGCATTATATGGGGGTGGGGTGACATCCTGCATGGGGCATTATATCGGGGGGGGTGACATCCTGCATGGGGCATTATATGGGGGGTGAGGTGACATCCTGCATGGGGCATTATAAGGAAGGGTGGTGTGACATCCTGCATGGGGCATTATATGGGGGGGTGACATACTGCATGGGGCATTATATGGGGGGTGACATACTGCATGGGGCATTATAAGAGGGGAAGGGGGGAAGTGACGTCCTGCATGGGGCATTATAAGAGGGGAAGGGGGGAAGTGACATCCTGCATGGGGCATTATAAGAGGGGGAGGGGGGAAGTGACATCCTGCATGGGGCATTATATGGGGGTGGGGGGAGTGTGACATCCTGCATGGGGCATTATAAGAGGGGAAGGGGGGAATTGACATCCTGCATGGGGCATTATATGGGGGTGGGGGGGAGTGTGACATCCTGCATGGGGCATTATAAGAGGGGAAGGGGGGAAGTGACATCCTGCATGGGGCATTATATGGGGGTGGGGGGGAGTGTGACATCCTGCATGGGGCATTATAAGAGGGGAGGGGGGGTGTGATATCCTGCATGGGGCATTATAAGGGAGGGGGTGTGACATCCTGCATGGGGCATTATAAGAGGGAGAGGGGGGAATTGACATCCTGCATGGGGCATTATAAGGAGGGTAGGTGTGTGACATACTGCATGGGGCATTATAAGGAGGGGGGTGTGACCTGCATGGGGCATTATAAGGGAGGTGGTGGTCTGACATACTGCATGAGGCATTGAAAAGGAGGGAAGTGACATCCTGCAAGGGGCATTATATAGGGGGGAGAGGTGACATCCTGCATGGGGCATTTTATGGGGGGTAGAGGTGACATCCTGCATAGGGCATTAAAAGGGGGGTGTCATCCTGCATGGGGCATTATAAGGGGGGAACAGCCTGCATGGAGCGTTACATGGGGGCCAATATTCTGTATGGAGCGTTATATGGGGGTCAGTATTCTGTATGGAGCGTTATATGGGGGACAGTATTCTGTGTGGAGCGTTATATGGGGGTCAGTATTCTGTATGGAGCGTTATATGGGGGCCAGTATTCTGTATGGAGCGTTATATGGGGGCCAGTATTCTGTATGGAGCGTTATATGGGGGCCAGTATTCTGTATGGAGCGTTATATGGGGACCAGTATTCTGTATGGAGCGTTATATGGGGGTCAGTATTCTGTATGGAGCATTTTATGGGGGCCAGTTTTCTGTATGGAGCGTTATATGGGGGCCAGTATTCTGTATGGAGCGTTATATGGGGGCCAGTATTCTGTATGGAGCGTTATATGGGGGCCAGTATTCTGTATGGAGCGTTATATGGGGGTCAGTATTCTGTATGGAGCATTTTATGGGGGCCAGTATCCTGTATGGAGCATTATAAGGGGGTCAGTATCCTGTATGGAGCATTGTATGGGGGACTATACTGTCCGGTCTGCACTGTGCGCTGTGAGGATTCACCGGTTTCTGAGCTATTGTAGAATTTACAATAGATATCGCTCGTGTAATGGGGCATTATAAGGGGGGAACAGCCTGCATGGAGCGTTATATGGGGGCCAATATTCTGTATGGAGCTTTATATGGGGGTCAGTATTCTCTATGGAGCGTTATATGGGGGCCAGTATTCTGTATGGAGCATTATATGGGGGCCAGTATTCTGTATGCAGTGTTATATGGGGACCAGTATCCTGTATGGAGCATTATATGAGGAGCAGTATCCAGTATGGAGCATTAGATGGGGACAAGCATCATGTATGGAGCATTATAAGGGGGTCAGTATCCTGTATGGAGCATTATAAGGGGGTCAGTATCCTGTATGGAGCATTATATGGGGACCAGTATCCTGTATGGAGCATTATAAGGGGGTCAGTATCCTGTATGGAGCATTATATGGTGCCCATAATACTGTATGGCGGACTATACTGTCCGGTCTGCACTGTGCACTGTGAGGATTCGCAGGTTTCTGAGCTATTGTAGAATTTACGATAGATATTACTCATGTAATGTAAGAAGTGAAATCCTTGGCCTTGTACTATATATATATATTTCTCCGCCGTATCTCTGCATCATGAAGCATGGTATGTGTTAAAGGGGCCCACTGAAACTCTGTCGCCCAGGGCCCAGAAAAACCTGGAGCCGGCCATGGGGGTAAGTATAACAAGTTTTATTTTTTTAAAATACAATTAATTAACTAGGAGTGGGGGGAATCAGAGATGCACGGGGGGATGAGAGAAGCATGGGGGGGAGGCCCTTCATGCCCCCTATGAAGGGCAGGGGGGGGCCACCAAAAAATTCTTGCACAGGGGCCCACTACAGTCTGTGTCCACCCCTGGTGGCAACCATGCCGCCCCCGGTATATATGGCATGGATAAAGGCATTACAATTGCGCCCGCAGCTGGACCCTCTTCTAGGTCCCCCCCCTCCCCTAGTGAACCTCAGCCAGGTCCTGGGTTTCTGCTGGAGTACCAGTCTGCTGCACTGCAGGTGAGAGGGATCGCTTACCCGGCGGTTCCGGATCGGGGCCTCCTGCTTCCCCTCGACTGACGGCAAATGACGTGATGATACAGTTCAGCAAAGTCTATGACACACAGTATCCGGTTATACCGGGCTTCGAATGCTGTTTGTGACGCCAAGTATGACGCGCCCCCTAGGACCATGGGGTACTCGCCACCAGGTTGGTCAGTTCCTTGGGATTGTCACAGGGGCGTGACCCGGTCCTGGGCCCTGGACGGTCAATAAAATGGACAGTTTATTTAGGAGAAAAGTTTTGTGACGCCACCAGTGGTATGCGGCTATAGGTGGCCCCCGCTGCTGAAAGAGACCGCTGGGGCCGTTGGTGACACAGCTGGTATGGATTTGATCCCCACTTGTAGAGCGGGGCCCCAGGGCTACTGGTACGGTTTTATGTAGGGGATTGTGGATGTTGGGGTGCAGGACTGAGGGTGCAGATAATGATTAGACGACACAAGAATGGAGGTTTCCTCTACCTTTACCTGATGTTTGATGGTGCAGACCGAGGCACTGGTAACAGAAGGTAATGGAGATCTGGGCAGCCTAGAAGCAATTTGGGATCCACCTCGCCAGGTGGGGTTGTAGGCCTTCCTTCTGCGCTGTCCTCTTTGGCCATGCTGCCTAATGCTATGCTGCGGCCCTGTGATGAACCTGTAGCTGCCATCTTGGTAATGATAAATCATATCCAGGGATGGCCACACTTCAGCAGCCCCCACCCTTGGGACCTTCTGTTAAAACGTCAACTAGAGAGTTTCCCCCCATCCAGGCTCCTGTAAGATAAGAAGCCTACTTAACACTTGAATGCTAGGAGCTTCAAAGACTTCGAGAGGAAACACAGCCAGCAGGGGGGGGGTGCTTCGTCCATCTGTAACTGACCATTTGTCCCATAGGACTAGTTTCTTTGTCTGTCACAAGCATGGAGGCATAAGATATAGAAACATGAAAAGTACACGCATGTTGCGTGGGATGGGCCAATAAAAAAATATCACGGTGTCCCGGAGCCATTGCGCACACAAGCCTCCGCGGTAGACGTTTGTACGTGCTCTGGAAGCCAAGATATAGCGCTGAGCCATTCCTGAGGACCGTATGGTATCATAATTGATATCAAAAGGTCGGTTACGGCGGCCCGAATCCATGGGAACCCCTGGGGGTATCATGAGACCATCCCAGAAGAAGTTATTGGGTTCCATAGAATTTGGGCTTCTGATCGAAGTTAGACCTGAGGGTGGAGACTGAGCCAGCTGACCTCACCAGCAGTGGGCGGGACAGGGCAGGTAAGATAGCAGGACAGACAAGAGACAAGTCAGTCTTGACCCAAGAGTGGTGTGCTGAACATCTGAGCACCAGCTGAGGCCACCAAGGGGAGGAGCAGTTTGACCATGCGGTGGTAGGCCTCAGCCTGTAACAAAGAACCGTGCCTGCGATCGCAGAATCCTCTCCCTGCGTCACAAGAAAATCAAGAAACCGGTAACTGATATGCTGTGGTGATTCTGTGTGTTGTATTCCATTGTTGTATAGTTTAGCCTGACCTTATACCTGTGTATATTTAGTTGTATATCGTGTATCTAGTGTATTATTATAATCAATTACCTCAAGTAATTGTGGGCCTGCCTTTTATTCTGCATAACGAACGCACGTCCGTGTGAGCTCGGCTCAAGCCAAAAACGCTACCCAGGGTTGGTTCCTGACCCGATATAGGCCCATTCACGGACTGGGCGTATATCTAAAATAGGGACTGGTGGCAGCATACCAACTGGGGACTGGGGAAGGCTGGTAGTGACGGTCGGAGGTTCAGATATATATATTCCTGGCGCGGCCAAGGAAGATATATATACCGCCCTCACTACAGAGGGCCCCGATACCCAGTAGGTTACAGGACAGTCTCCCTGGCGACCGCTTATCCTAGGTGCAGTTCCTTGACTGACCTGAGGCTAAGAGGGCGCTAGCGAGTTGTGCTGTGTAGTGACGTTACGGTTTAGTGACGTTGAAGGGATAACACACTACCGTGTTCCCTGCGCTGGTTGCAGCTTCCTGGCACTACTTTCTCTAGGTGCAGTACCTTGACTGACCTGAGAGGTAAGGGGGCGCCAGAGAGCTGCACCCACCGGCCGGCTTTCATCACATTGGTGGCAGAGCGGTGGGATTGCAGAATAATAGTGTTGTGGGACCCCTACTCCCAGGCACTAAAGACTGCCAGTGGTAACTTCCACTGCTGGAGTCTTAAGGTCAGCCCAACGTTAGACGGTCAGGCTAAAAGTATAACAAGGTGTGTGCAAACTCAGGGTTGCAGCGGTGTCGGTTACCAAGATGGCAGACGGCACCAGGAGCAAGACCCTGCAGGAGGCTAATGCTACGGTCCGTGTGGCAGGAGGGGAGGACATTGTTACTCATGGCGAGGAGGAGTCCAGCCCGGGCACCTCAGGGAGCCAGTCCCCAGTATACGGTCCCGCAGTGGGCTGCCCACCACCTACCCAGCCCAGCCTGTCCAGATCACAAGCCCTTTTACAAGCGGCTATGGCAAGTCTCCAGTCTCATGGCGATGCCGTCTACAAAACCCTCCTGGCAGCATCAGAGAAGGCAGCGGAGGAGGAGCGCGAAGCTGCGGAGCGCCGGGAGGCTGCGGAGCGTGCAGAGCGGGCTGCAGAGCGCCGGGAGGCTGCGGAGCGTGCAGAGCGAGCTGCGGAGCGCCAGCACCAACTGGACCTGGCCCAGCGGGGGCTTCCGCTAGAGCAACCAACCCATCAGGAGACCAAGTCGTCCAAAGTCCGAGCTGAGGACTTCCCTCTACTGGAGAAGGATGGGGACCTGGACTCCTTTCTGGTGGCATTTGAACGGACCTGTCTTCAGCACCATCTGGCCCGGGATCAGTGGGCCAGATACCTGACCCCCCGTTTGAGGGGTAAGTCCCTGGATGCCTTGGGGGACTTACCTGCCGGGGAGGTACAGAACTACGACTGCATCAAGCGGGCCCTGATCCGGCAGTACAACCTCACTCCCGAGTCGTACCGCCAGAAGTTCCGGAGCCTGCTGCGTGGCCCCAAGGACACCTGGACCGATCATATGCGGGCGCTGTTGAGAGCCGCAGAGCACTGGACCTCGGGTCTAGCGCTTACTACCCGCCAGGAGGTCCAGGAACTGTTCGTCACGGAGCAGTTCTTGTGGAACTGCCCAGAGGACCTCCGACAGTTCCTCCGTGACCGAAAACCAACAGGGGCTTCTGCTACAGCCGCCCTGGCAGACGAGTATGCCAATAACAGGGCGCCTGAGCTGAAGAAGTCTGCCAGCAGCACCTGGAGAGGGGGTAAGCCCAGTCATGCCCCTGTTTCCCCGGCCCCTAGAACACAAGGGGTGTATCCCCCTGTTGCCCTCTCCAGGCAAGGACCAGACGTAAGACGTTGTCATCTATGCAACAAACCAGGACACTTTAGGGCTGAGTGTCCCCAGCGCCAAAAGACCCCATCCCATTCCCAGAGAGCGCCCAATGTTTTGTGTGTGGGAGGGGGTGGTGGTAGGTCCCTGGACAACATCCAACCCGTCACCATAGGCCGTTCTGCGGTCATGGGACTGCGGGACACGGGCGCTGAACGAACACTGGTACGGCCTGAGGTGGTGTCCCCCCAGGACTTGGTACCAGGAAAGACTCTTTCCGTCTCCGGGGTTGGAGGCGTGGAGCCGGCACTTCCCGTTGCCATGGTGTATTTGGACTGGGGTGCCGGAAGGGGGATGCGGGAGGTGGGAGTAACGCCAAATATTCCCGCAAATGTTTTATTAGGGACCGACTTGGGGCGTCTAGTATCGCAGTATGTACCCTCTGAACCCCCAAGTTCGGCCCCCCAAGAGTGTATTGATTTGTCTGCTGCTAATGCCAACCATGTTGTATGTAGTGTGTGTCCTGCTGAGGAGGAGGGAGTGAAACCTGAGGGTAACACCTGCACAGACACAACACAAACAGGGTTAGTGAAAGCAGGTGGGGAGTGTGGGGATGCCCGCAGAGGTGCTCAGCCGGCGTGCCGTGACCTCTTGTCCTCCGGTGAGGGAGGGGGCGGGCAGGATTCTGTAGAGGGAAGCTCAGGGATGGAGAGGGGGGCAGCTACCGGCAGTGTAGGGCTCCCAGGGGTATCCAGGCTGCTGAGTATAGGCCCACTGCAGGGGGAGGAACAGGCCATGGGAGGTGGGGGTGTCCCAAGAGAGGAGCCGCCAGGTAAGACCCCAGGGCAGGAGTTCCCCACATCCGAGATGTCCAAAGGCCTAGGAAGCTTGCCTGATCGGGCGGCTTGGTCAGAAACAGAGGGGAAGCAGGCACTACCCACGGTCACAGCGGTCATAGCCGCTGTCACCAGGAGTGGGAGCGCCGGAGCCCAAGGAGCCTTGCAGAGGTCCGACGGCTTCCCCACTTCTGACCAAGTGTCTGCCGGGTCAGACAGCGGCCAGGTGACATGCCCGGAGGGGCTGACGGAGGATGTGGCAGTTTCGTCGATTCTGGCCACATCAAGTCAGGAATTTCAGGCTGCGTTGGAAGCAGACGACAGCCTGAAAGCTCTCAAGGAACAGGCGGCACAGCCTCCCATGGAGTCAGACTGCGAGCGTGTGGTCTGGGACCAGGGACGGCTGTACCGGGTAACGGTCCAGCAGGGTTCACCGGAGGCGTGGCCCAGGGACCGACAGTTAGTGGTACCCTATCCGTTCAGGGCGGAATTGTTGCGGATCGCACACGAGATTCCGATGGCCGGACACCTAGGGATCGCTAAAACCAAGGCCAGGATAGCTCAGCATTTCTACTGGCCTGGGATGGGAGCCGCGGTGGGTGCCTACTGCCGTTCGTGTGACACCTGTCAGAGGGTGGGGAAGGCGGGGCCGCGCCCCAAAGCCCCACTGGTAACTCTGCCAATCATCGAAGAGCCTTTCTCGAGGGTTGCTGTGGATCTTATTGGACCTCTGTCCACTCCCAGCCACTCCGGGAAATGCTTCATACTCACGGTAGTGGACTATGCCACCCGGTACCCGGAAGCGGTAGCTTTGTCGTCCATTCGGGCCGACAAGGTGGCTACCGCCTTACTGGAGATCTTCTCCAGAGTGGGTTTCCCCCAAGAAATGCTCACCGACCGAGGGACCCAGTTCATGTCGCGGCTGATGGAGTCCCTCTGTAAGCAAATGCAGGTGCAACATCTGGTGGCCAGCCCGTATCACCCACAGACTAATGGCCTGTGTGAGCGGTTCAATGGCACCTTAAAGCAGATGCTTAAGATGTTGGTCGACTCCCACGGGAGAGACTGGGAGCGTTACCTCCCACACCTCCTATTTGCTTACCGGGAGGTTCCGCAGGCCTCAACGGGGTTCTCCCCCTTTGAGCTCCTGTACGGGCGACGGGTACGGGGCCCCCTGGCTCTGGTGAAGGAAGCATGGGAAGGGGATTTGGCCACCCCCGAGGTGTCGGTCATCGAGTATGTCGTGCGCCACCGGGACAGGATGATGGCCTTGGCAAAGCTGGTGCAGGACAATATGGCCCAGGCCCAGGCCGACCAGAAGCGGTGGTACGACCAGAATGCTTGTGAGAGGACCTACCAGGTGGGTCAAAAGGTGTGGGTACTGGTCCCCGTACCACAGAACAAGCTTCAGGCAGCCTGGGAAGGTCCCTACTTCGTGCACCAGAAACTCAATGCCGTCACCTATCTGGTCACCCTGGATCACGCCCGTGGAAGGAGGAAGGCCTTCCACGTGAACATGATGAAGGCTCATCATGAGCGGGAAGCGACTGCCCACCCAGTGTGCAACCTTCCCGAGGAAGGAGAGGTAGAAACCCTCCTGGATCGGCTCACCCAAGCCAAGGCGGGTGGGTCCATCGAGGATGTGGGGGTTGGCCACCAGCTCACGGAGGACCAACGGTCCCAGCTGGGGACCACCCTGCACCCCTTCCGGGGGCTGTTCAGCAGCCTGCCCGGAAGGACTGAGATGGCTGTCCACGACGTGGACACTGGCGATCACCCGCCGATCCGGCGTTCAGCATATCGGGTCTCTTTCGAGGTGCAGGGAAACATGCGCCAAGAGATAGACGAGATGCTGAAGCTGGGGGTGATCCAGGCATCCAGCAGCGCGTGGGCCTCGCCTGTAGTCCTCGTACCAAAGAAGGACCGAACTACACGGTTCTGCGTGGACTACCGGGGGCTCAACGCTGTAACGGCCACCGATGCGTTCCCCATACCACGCATCGATGACCTGCTCGATCGGATGGCCGGGGCTAAGTACCTGACCATCATGGATCTGAGCCGGGGGTACTGGCAGATTCCTCTGACCCCCGCGGCAAGGGAACGCTCTGCCTTTATCACCCCTTTTGGACTGTACGAGTCCACAGTGATGCCATTCGGCATGAAGAATGCCCCTGCCACTTTTCAGCGGATGGTCAATACGCTGCTTGAGGGACTTGAAGGGTACGCGGCTGCGTACTTGGACGATATTGCAGTCTTCAGTCCCACTTGGGAGGATCACCTAGAGCACCTGCGGCAGGTGCTCGGTCGGATCCACCGGGCAGGCTTGACCATCAAGCCGGAAAAGTGCCAGCTGGGCATGAGTGAGGTCCTCTACCTGGGTCACCGGGTAGGCGGGGGGGTTCTGAAGCCAGAACCTGGGAAAGTGGATGCCATCGCATCCTGGCCCACTCCTAGGACCAAAAAGCAGGTGATGTCCTTCTTGGGGACCGCCGGGTACTATAGGAGGTTCGTCCCACACTATAGCACCCTGGCCAAGCCCCTGACGGACCTCACCAAGAAGAAGCTGCCCGTCGCAGTCGACTGGACAGTCGCCTGCGAGACAGCTTTCGGGGCACTCAAAGCCGCCCTAAGTAGCTCCCCTGTACTGCAAGCTGCCGACTTCGACCGGCCGTTTGTGGTACAGACCGACGCCAGTGACTTTGGCCTCGGTGCTGTGCTAAGTCAGGTCAACACGACAGGCCAGGAACATCCTGTCTTGTACCTGAGCAGGAAGCTACTGCCCCGGGAGGTGGCTTACTCCACGGTGGAAAAAGAATGCCTGGCAATTGTATGGGCCCTGCAGCGTCTGCAGCCCTACTTGTACGGGAGCCATTTCACCGTGGAGACGGACCACAACCCCCTCAGCTGGTTACACACGGTCTCTGGGTCGAATGGCAGGTTGCTACGCTGGAGCCTCGCTCTCCAGCAGTACCACTTCTCCATTCGCCACAGAAGAGGCCGTGACCACGGTAACGCTGACGGGTTATCCCGGCAAGGGGAGGGTGCAGAAGGACGCACGGGGGAACACAGGAATGTGCTACCCCCTCGCGCCCTCGTATAGGGGGAGGTGTGATGAACCTGTAGCTGCCATCTTGGTAATGATAAATCATATCCAGGGATGGCCACACTTCAGCAGCCCCCACCCTTGGGACCTTCTGTTAAAACGTCAACTAGAGAGTTTCCCCCCATCCAGGCTCCTGTAAGATAAGAAGCCTACTTAACACTTGAATGCTAGGAGCTTCAAAGACTTCGAGAGGAAACACAGCCAGCAGGGGGGGGTGCTTCGTCCATCTGTAACTGACCATTTGTCCCATAGGACTAGTTTCTTTGTCTGTCACAAGCATGGAGGCATAAGATATAGAAACATGAAAAGTACACGCATGTTGCGTGGGATGGGCCAATAAAAAAATATCACGGTGTCCCGGAGCCATTGCGCACACAAGCCTCCGCGGTAGACGTTTGTACGTGCTCTGGAAGCCAAGATATAGCGCTGAGCCATTCTTGAGGACCGTATGGTATCATAATTGATATCAAAAGGTCGGTTACGGCGGCCCGAATCCATGGGAACCCCTGGGGGTATCATGAGACCATCCCAGAAGAAGTTATTGGGTTCCATAGAATTTGGGCTTCTGATCGAAGTTAGACCTGAGGGTGGAGACTGAGCCAGCTGACCTCACCAGCAGTGGGCGGGACAGGGCAGGTAAGATAGCAGGACAGACAAGAGACAAGTCAGTCTTGACCCAAGAGTGGTGTGCTGAACATCTGAGCACCAGCTGAGGCCACCAAGGGGAGGAGCAGTTTGACCATGCGGTGGTAGGCCTCAGCCTGTAACAAAGAACCGTGCCTGCGATCGCAGAATCCTCTCCCTGCGTCACAAGAAAATCAAGAAACCGGTAACTGATATGCTGTGGTGATTCTGTGTGTTGTATTCCATTGTTGTATAGTTTAGCCTGACCTTATACCTGTGTATATTTAGTTGTATATCGTGTATCTAGTGTATTATTATAATCAATTACCTCAAGTAATTGTGGGCCTGCCTTTTATTCTGCATAACGAACGCACGTCCGTGTGAGCTCGGCTCAAGCCAAAAACGCTACCCAGGGTTGGTTCCTGACCCGATATAGGCCCATTCACGGACTGGGCGTATATCTAAAATAGGGACTGGTGGCAGCATACCAACTGGGGACTGGGGAAGGCTGGTAGTGACGGTCGGAGGTTCAGATATATATATTCCTGGCGCGGCCAAGGAAGATATATATACCGCCCTCACTACAGAGGGCCCCGATACCCAGTAGGTTACAGGACAGTCTCCCTGGCGACCGCTTATCCTAGGTGCAGTTCCTTGACTGACCTGAGGCTAAGAGGGCGCTAGCGAGTTGTGCTGTGTAGTGACGTTACGGTTTAGTGACGTTGAAGGGATAACACACTACCGTGTTCCCTGCGCTGGTTGCAGCTTCCTGGCACTACTTTCTCTAGGTGCAGTACCTTGACTGACCTGAGAGGTAAGGGGGCGCCAGAGAGCTGCACCCACCGGCCGGCTTTCATCACAGGCCCTCTTTCCTGAGTGATCGTTAAATCCTCGCCCGTATGGCAGGCAGCGCGAGCCTTTTACAGGTATCGCTCCTTTCGTGGCGGCTCCAGGCTCTAGTATGCTGCTGAGTTGCCGGGTGTTTGGTGGGACCAGGAGACCTGCAGTTTCCTGCCCTCCGGATTTAGCTGCCGGGACTCCAGTTTAAGGGGAAGCTCCCCTGAAACCGGGTTAGAGCTCCCCCTTCTGGTCTAGAGCCAGGAAAAGTGTTGGATGCTGGTGTTACCTGATAAGGGGACCCCTCCTTCCTTCCAGGCATGGCAACACCCCCTGTGAGGGAGGCAATGCCAATGTGGCAACCGGACTCCTGGGGTGCCACAATGTCATACAGTGGCACCATAGAGAGCCCCCTCAAGTCATGCAATACTCTAGAGATCTCCTATAGTCATGTGTCTGAGGACTCATATCAAACTATATTATAATCTCTATTTATATAGACTATTCCCTATTTAAAGAGGACCTGTCACTTGCCATAAATATGTCATTTTTTTATCTGGTGTAAATGCCGCTGTTCTCCTGAATCCGGCGATGTTTTTCTCTTGTTTCTGCACCTCTCCGTTCCTGAGATATGGCCTCCTCTTCCTTGTATATAAATCTAGGTTGTTTTAGTCAACTGGGTTTGGTCCCTAAGAAGGCGTGGCCCATTGGATGGTCGAGGGCTATGCCCACTTGGCTAAAAAGTGTAGATTTATATACAAGGAAGAAGGGGCCATATCTCAGGAATGGAGAGGCGCAGGAACAAAAGGAAAACATCGCCGGATTCAGGAGAACAGCGGCATTTACGCTTGGTTAAAAAAAAATGTATTTCTGGCAAGTGACAGGTCCTCTTAAATGAATAGGACTGAGCTGCAATACCAGAGACAGCCTGTAGACAAGAGTGGAGCTGTTTCTACAAAAATAGAAAAGCCCTATTCCTTATCTTATAGCTGTATGTAGGAGGGGAGACTAAATACAAATGGCTCTCACTCTCTCATGCCGCATTCACACATCTGTGTGTCATGATCCGAGCACTGATTTTGATGTCTCCTGACCCAAATTTGACAGCCTCATATATGTCTGTGAGCACTGGTGGACACAGACAGAACAGGGCCATTGTGCAAGAACAATATATGGGCCCTTTGCAGTCCAATATCTCATCATAGTGCACAATTCCACTTGTTTTGGAGGTGGAAATGAGCCCCGTTACCTTTTGGGCCTCTGTGCGGCTGCATAGGTTGCAGCAATAGTATGCCCTCCCCTGTATATGTGGCTGTCAAGATCAGGTCCGGAGACCAGAGGACGGTCCATCCGTGCTCAGACCTTGACACATGGATCTGTGAATGTGACATCACAGTGGAGGAACTGGCACATTAACTTTATTGGTTCTCATGTAATGCTTGATTTCTCCTCAGGGGGAGCTGCAGGGAAATTAAACACTTGCTTAATAGTGGCGGATCACTGAAGTGTGACTCTCTATGATTTTCAGAAGTTTCTTTTAACAGAAATATATTTTCCAAAGTGGGAAGACTCTTGAAAAATCTACAAATTTGCCATTTTTGCAAACTACATAATTCACATGTGTCCTGCGACATCTCAGCGGAAGGCACCAACTCATACTGCCCAGACGTAAATAGTTTTTCATCCTTTCCTCTAAAAATTAATGTGAATTATGGGGCAGTCAGATCATTTTCCAGATTCCTGCAATGATGTCTCCAGCCAGGCAGTTGGAGAAAGCACAGTCTAGTTTCTCCCTGTAATCCAGCGTGCAGCGGCTCCGAAACGTCTGCTGCTTCTTGTGAGATGATTGCAGATAGGGATTACTTAATTACAATGCTGAGTAGAGTTTTAAAGCAGTACATTCTGTCTGAAAAGCAGCAGATCAAGTTACTGATGACCAGAAAAGAAATAGACTGCACTGATATAATCGATAACAATCCTCTTCTTGTAATTTTTCTTCATTGCGACCAGTAAGTGTAGACATGCATTTTACAGAAGTTGAGTTGCTACTTCCTATAGGTGGCACTAGAGTTCTAGTCCTCTTCCTCTATGAAGAGAAAAATTGCATATTTCCCAGAGGAGCATTGCAGCTTAAAAGTCTCCTCACCTTAGCATGTCAGGCTTGACATGTTACTCCTTGGATCACAGAAGTTGATTAAATGAATAGTCTTAAAGTGAACCTGTTGGCTGAGTTATGCTGCTCGGACCACAGTCAGCATGAATCAGACACCGATGTTGCAGTAGTATATGTTTTATTCTAAAAGGCTGCAGTGTTGTCCCTTATTTTTCAAGACGTCTGGCCTTCACCCTGGTAGCTGGATATCAGCTTCTGGGCCAATCCTGGTCCAATTGTTATCTAATCATTGCTTATAGTCTATCATAAATAACTTTGCAGCGATTGGTCTTCAGAGGACTGTTGTAGGCTGTGTGCCCACAATGCGTTTTTTAAGCGTTTCCGCAGCGGCAAAAACGCTGCAGAAACGCTTAAAAACGCATGGTAGAAGGTCTGCCATGTTCCCCAATGATAATCCGCATGCTGCGGAAATTTCCGCTGCGGGTTATCATTGCAGGAAAAAAACGCAGCACTGCCAATTATTTTGCGGAAGCACTGCGTTTTCGTCGCCATTGACTTGCATTGGAACGCATGGATTACGCATCACTGTATATGTACATGCGGAATCCAAACGTTTCAATGTGCTGATGGTACCCGGGTCTGGAGGAGAGGAGACTCTCCTCTGGACCCGGGTACCATAGAACCTGTAAAAAAAAAGAATAAAATAAAAAATAAATATTATATTTACCTTCTGATAGGCCCCGCTATCCTTGTCTTCGCTTGCCGGCAGATCGCGGTGGACTGAAGGACCTGCGCTGACGTCACTTAGTCATGTGACGGCAGGTCCTTCAGTGTAGTGTACCGCGAGCTGCCGGCAAGCCAGGACGGAGCGAAGCAAGACTCCGGGGGCCATCAGAAGGTAAGTATAGATTTATTTTTTGACATTCTTTGGGGTCACACTATATAAATCCATGCCGTTTGCATGGATTTATATAGTGTGACCAAGTTGTCAAGCACTTTCCAAGTGATGCTAAAATCGCTTGGAAAGCGCTTGTCAACCCGCATGCGGAAATGCATGTGAAGAACGCTCCACCTCCGCATGTCCCTGGCAGGAAAAACGCATGTACAATCCGCATGCGTTTTTTCTACCAGGGAGATGCAGAAACGCTCAGGAAAAATCCGGGGCATTTCTGCATTGTGGTCACATAGCCGTAAAGTTATTTTCTCTGATGAAGCCCCCTTCTGACTCTTTGGGACATGTGGAAGAATAAATGTCCGGAGAAGAAAAGGTGAGTGCGACCATGAGTCCTGTGTCTGATAACAGTAAAGCGTCCTGAAACCATTCATACAGTGGTGGCCAAAAGTATTGGCACCCCTGCAATTCTGTCAGATAATACTCAGTTTCTTCCTGAAAATGATTGCAATCACAAATTCTTTGGTGTTATTATCTTCATTTAATTTGCTTGCAAGGAAAAAACACAAAAGAGAATGAAGCAAAAATCAAATCATTGATCATTTCACACAAAACTCCAAAAATGGGCCAGACAAAAGTATTGGCACCCTGAGCCTAATACTTGGTTGCACAACCTTTAGCCAAAATAACTGCGAACAACCTCTTCCGGTAACCATCAATGAGTTTCTTACAATGCTCTGCTGGAATTGTAGACCATTCTTCTTTGGCAAACTGCTCCAGGTCCCTGATATTTGAAGGGTGCCTTCTCCAAACTGCCATTTTGAGATCTCTCCACAGGTGTTCTATGGGATTCAGGTCTGGACTCATTGCTGGCCACCTTAGAAGTCTCCAGTGCTTTCTCTCAAACCATTTTATAGTGCTTTTGGAAGTGTGTTTTGGGTCATTGTCCTGCTGGAAGACCCATGACCTCTGAGGGAGACCCAGCTTTCTCACACTGGGCCCTACATTATGCTGCAAAATTTGTTGGTAGTCTTCAGACTTCATAATGCCATGCACACGGTCAAGCAGTCCAGTGCCAGAGGCAGCAAAGCAACCCCAAAACATCAGGGAACCTCCGCCATGTTTGACTGTAGGGACCGTGTTCTTTTCTTTGAAGAAAAAGTCTCTTTTTTTTTTTTCCTGTACACTCTATGTTGATGCTTTTTCCCAAAAAGCTCTACTTTTGTCTCATCTGACCAGAGAACATTCTTCCAAAACGTTTTAGGCTTTCTCAGCTAAGTTTTGGCAAACTCCAGCCTGGCTTTTTTATGTCTCGGGGTAAGAAGTGGGGTCTTCCTGGGTATCCTACCATACAGTCACTTTTCACTCAGACGCCGACGGATAGTACGGGTTGACACTGTTGTACCCTCGGACTGCTGGGCAGCTTGAACTTGTTTGGATGTTAGTCGAGGTTCTTTATCCACCATCCGCACAATCTTGCGTTGAAATCTCTCGTCAATTTTTCTTTTCCGTCCACATCTAGGGAGGTTAGCCACAGTGCCATGGGCTTTACACTTCTTGATGACACTGCGCACGGAAGACACAGGAACATTTGGAGATGGATTTGTAGCCTTGAGATTGCTCATGCTTCCTCACAATTTGGTTTCTCAAGTCCTCAGACAGTTCTTTGGTCTTCTTTCTTTTCTCCATGCTCAATGTGGTACACACAAGGACACAGGACAGAGGTTGAGTCAACTTTAATCCATGTTAACTGGCTGCAAGTGTGAATTAGTTATTGCCAACACCTGTTAGGTGCCACAGGTAAGTTACAGGTGCTGTTAATTACACGAATTAGAGAAGCATCACATGATTTTTCAAAGGGTGCCAATACTTTTGTCCACCCCCTTTTTTAGCTTTGGTGTGGAATTATATCCAATTTGGCTTTAGGACAATTCTTTTTGTGTTTTTTCATTGTAGGCAAATTAAATGAAGATAATAATACCAAAGAATTTGTGATTGCAATCATTTTCAGGAAGAAACTGAGAAACTGAGTATTATCTGACAGAATTGCAGGGGTGCCAATACTTTTGGCCACCACTGTATGTGGGGGCTTTTCATCCATGGAGTGGGCTAACTCATAAATTTTGCCTAAGAACATGAATAAAGAATTGGATCTAAACATCCTCCGAGAGCAATTTAGGGACAAACAATGCTTTTGCAGCATGGTGGAGACCATGACACAAGGCAAAAGTGATAACTAAGTGGCGTTGTGAACAAAACATTAAAATTTTAGGTCCATGACCAGGAAACTCCCAAGATCTCAATCCCATTGAGCAGGGTCGGCTCCAGGTTTTTGTGGGCCCTGGGCGAAAGAGTCTCAGTGAGCCCCTTTAACACATACCACGATTCATTATGCACAGATACTGCAGAGAAATATATATATATAGTACATTGCCAAAGATTTCACTTCTAACATTACATGACCGATATCTATTGTAAATTCCACAATAGCTCATAAACCGGTAAATCGCTCCACACAGAATACTGGCCCCCATAAAATGCTCCTTACAGGATACTGGCCCCCATATAACGCTCCATACAGGATACTAGCCCCCATATAATGCTCCATACAGAATACTGGCCCCCATATAACCCTCCATGCAGGCTGTGCCCCCCACATAATGCTCCATGCAGGCTGTTCCCCCACATAATGCCTCATGCGGGCTGTTCCCCAAACATAATGTCCCACGCAGGCTGTTACCCCCTTATAGTGCCCCATGCAGGCTGTTCCCCCATATAATGCCCCATACAGGATGTCACCCCCCTTATAATGCCTCATGCATTATGTCACCCCCCCTTATAATACCCCATGCAGGATGTCACCCCCCCCTTATAATGCCCCATGCAGGATGTCACCCCCCTTATAATGCCCCATGCAGGATGTCACCCCCCCTAATAATGCCCCATGCAGCATGTCACCCCCCTTATAATGCCCCATGCAGCATGTCACCCCCCTTATAATGCCCCATGCAGGATGTCACTCCCCCCCATATAAAGCCCCATGCAGGATGTCACTTCCCCCCATATAATGCCCCATGCAGGATGTCACTCCCCCCATAAAATGCCCCATGCAGGATGTCACTCCCCCCTCTTAATGCCCTATGCAGGATGTCACCCCCCTCCCTTATAATGCCCCATGCAGGATATCACCCCCCATTCCCTTATAATGCCCCATGCAGGATGTCACTTCCCCCCCATATAATGCCCCATGCAGGATGTCACTTCCCCCCCCTTTTAATGCCCCATGCAGGATGTCAGCCCCCTCCCTTATAATGTCCCATGCAGGATGTCACCCCCCCTTATAATGCCCCATGCAGGATGTCACACCCCCCTCCCTTATAATGCCCCATGGAGGATGTCACACACACCCTTATAATGCCCCATGCAGGATGTCACTCCCCCCCATATAAAGCCCCATGCAGGATGTCACTTCCCCCCATATAATGCCCCATGCAGGATGTCACCCCCCTCCCTTATAATGCCCCATGCAGGATGTCACCCCCCCTTATAATGCCCCATGCAGGATGTCACACCCCCCTCCCTTATAATGCCCCATGCAGGATGTCACACACACCCTTATAATGCCCCATGCAGGATGTCACTCCCCCCATATAAAACCCCATGCAGGATGTCACTTCCCCCCCATATAATGCCCCATGCGGGATGTCACTCCCCCCCATATAATGCCCTATGCAGGATGTCACTTCCCCCCCTTTTAATGCCCCTTGCAGGATGTCACCGGCCCTCCCTTATAATTCCCCATGCAGGATGTCACTTCCCCCTCATATAATGCCCCATGCAGGATGTCACTTCTCCCCCTTTTAATGCCCCATGCAGGATGTCACACCCCTCCCTTATAATGCCCCATGCAGGATGTCACCCCCCCTCCCTTATAATGCCCCATGCAGGATGTCACCCCTCCTTATAATGCCCCATGCAGGATGTCACTTCCCCCCCTTTTAATGCCCCATGCAGGATGTCACACACCCCCTCCCTTATAATGCCCCATGCAGGATGTCACCCCCCCTCCCTTATAATGCCCCATGCAGGATGTCACTTCCCCTCTCTTATAATGCCCCATGCATGATGTCACTTCCCCCCCCTTTTAATGCCCCATACAGGATGTCACCCCCCTCTATTATAATGCCCCATGCAGGATGTCACCCCCCCTTATAATGCCCCATGCAGGATGTCACACCCCACTCCCTTATAATGCCCCATGGAGGATGTCACACACCCCCTTATAATGCCCCATGCAGGATGTCACTCCCCCCATATAAAGCCCCATGCAGGATGTCAATTCCCCCCCATATAATGCCCCATGCAGGATGTCACCCCCCTCCCTTATAATGCCCCATGCAGGATGTCACCCCCCCTTATAATGCCCCATGCAGGATGTCACACCCCCTCCCTTATAATGCCCCATGCAGGATGTCACACACCCCCTTATAATGCCCCATGCAGGATGTCACTCCCCCCATATAAAACCCCATGCAGGATTTCACTTCCCCCCCCATATAATGCCCCATGCAGGATGTCACTCCCCAACATATAATGCCCCATGCAGGATGTCTCTTCCCCCCCTTTTAATGCCCCTTGCAGGATGTCACCCCCCCTCCCTTATAATGCCCCATGCAGGATATCACACCCCCATTCACTTATAATGCCCCATGCAGGATGTCACTCCCCCCCCATATAATGCCCCATGCAGGATGTCACTTCCCCCCCTTTTAATGCCCCATGCAGGATGTCACACCCCTCCCTTATAATGCCCCATGCAGGATGTCACACCCCCCTCCCTTATAATGCCCCATGCAGGATGTCACCCCCTCCTTATAATGCCCCATGCAGGATGTCACTTCCCCCCCTTTTAATGCCCCATGCAGGATGTCACACACCCCCTCCCTTATAATGCCCCATGCAGGATGTCACACACCCCCTCCCTTATAATACCCCATGCAGGATGTCACTTCCCCTCTCTTATAATGCCCCATGCAGGATGTTACATCCCCCCGTTTTAATGCCCCATGCAGGATGTCACCCCCCCCCTCCCTTATAATGCCCCATGCAGGATGTCACCCCCCCTCCCTTATAATGCCCCATGCAGGATGTCACCCCCCCTTTTAATGCACCATGCAGGATGCCCCCCCCTGCCCCCCCCCATATAATGCCCCATGCCTCCATACATTAAAAAAAAGAAATCAAATACTCACCTCACTTCTCAGCCGCTGCTCTGCTCTGGACTCCAACGTCGCCGGCGTCTTCCCGCTCTGCGCTGTGACTGTTCAGGAGAGAGCGCAGTGTAAAGACGTCACCGCGCCCTCTGACCTGAGACGCCACAGTGCAGCAGCCGCGGAAGAGACAGGACCTGCTGCGGAGGCACGGGGAGAGGTAAGTATTGTGCCGGCTGCTGGGGCTCTGAGCAAGCGGGGGGAGCGGGCGCTGACACTGCTTTCAGGTCCCATAGCGCATCGGGGTGCCTGATGGTGAGTGGACCCCCCCGCCTGCTCAGGGCCCCAGTACTTGCCCGGGTGCGCCGGGTGCTGACACCGGCCCTGCCATTGAGAACATGTGGTCAATCCTCAAAAAGTGGGAGGACAAACAAAAGCATACAAATTGTGGTGCAGTGATAGCCAGAAATTGATCTGGAGACCATGTGGGCAAAGCCATGAAGAGGTCTTCATGAGGGAACATGACATTGGTCCTACTTCTGGGGTAATGGTGTGGGTTGTCTACCCCTAAATGGGTTTTTAGGATAATAGCACAACATGGTGTAAAATTAAAAACTAATATATACTCACCTTAACAATGTCCCAACACCTTTCCTGATGCGCAGTTTCCCTGATCTGGATGTATGGACATGGCCATAGTGGTTGTTCAAAGATGTGACCAGTGATTGGTTGCAGTGGTCACAGAAGAGAAAGCACAAAAACTGATGGGGTAAACTGAGCAGGGGAGAGGGATTATTGAGGTGCTAATATATTATTTTTTTAATTTTAAACCATGCTGATTTGTTAAAAAAAATAATAATAAGGTAGACCACCCCTTTAATTTATAATATTGTCTCAGTCTTTGCGTTAATTATGATGATGATTCTTATTTCTATATTTTGTTGGGGCAAACATATGACTCTATTCACATTCGCATTGTGAAACTCTATCAGAGGATCGGTGGGAATCGGTCAACAGTCTGACATGTATCTGACTTTTCTCTAACAGATGATGTAAGGGATGAGAAGGATCTGGCCTGTTGGATTTCAATGGCCGATCCTTCTATTCTCCATGACATAAGCCGCTGCCAGAGGGGTCTGGTAGTGGCTCTCTCATAGAGATCACAGGAGCGATAACTGTCTGCCGACCGTTCATGTCTATGGGGAGTCCAAAGGCCGAGTGACCCTCTGACCAACAACTCTCTACCTTCATAGGCACGTGTCTGGTGAAGGGCGTGGGCATGTGCCCGCAGATAGCGTTTCTCTTTAGTATGTGATGATTTCTCAGTGTCTCAATATTCTATAGAGAAATGTGAATGTACAGAAAAATCCCAAAAGCAAGAAAAAAAATCAGACTGCAGCCAAACTGTTATTATCAAGGTGGGATTTAGTGACTGATTGTAATGAGGCTGTTACATTTATGAGACATTTATGTTCTCCGGCCAAGCGCACATGAGCGTAGGCTTAATTGTCATATACTGAACAGCAGTTAATGGTCAACTGACGGATATCTCATTACTCAAACTGCGGCTTAAGCCTCAGGAGTTGGCCAGGTTTATCTGGAATTGTGCTCCTGATATATTACTGGATTTTATTATCATTTTTTATTCTTGTCTTTTTTGCTGCTGGGAAATAAATATTGTACAAAATAGAAACATTGTGACCTGCAGGTTTAGAAAACGACACACCTTGGAGACATCATAATCTGATGGGGGGACATAAAGGACATATTGGCAAGATGAAAATGGTTGGCTTCCATAAAGTGGGAAAAAAGAGGCGTTGTTCCAATAGGCAACAATCGGCTGAACAATCATTTGATCAGCGGTTATCTCTTCTGACTCCCTGATACACAGGAGCATTCACTCTGACGAGCGCTCCTGTGTTCCCTGATACATAGGAGCAATCACTCTGACGAGCGCTCCTGTGTTCCCTGATACACAGGAGCATTCACTCTGACGAGCGCTCCTGTGTTCCCTGATACATAGGAGCAATCACTCTGACGAGCGCTCCTGTGTTCCCTGATACACAGGAGCAATCACTCTGACGAGCGCTCCTGTGTTCCCTGATACACAGGAGCAATCACTCTGACGAGCGCTCCTGTGTTCTCTGATACACAGGAGCAATCACTCTGACGAGCGCTCCTGTGTTCCCTGATACACAGGAGCAATCACTCTGACGAGCGCTCCTGTGTTCTCTAAGGGCTCATTCATATATGAAAAAAACTGACCAATTATTTTGATGAGACGCTGATTAGAGATTGATTATAGTGTGATCTGAGTGTCATCCGATTTTATCGTTCATGGAGAAATAAATAAAAACTTCTCCACCTCCTCCATTCTGTCAGTCTGTGAAAATCAGAGTGTTATCCAATTTTTTTTTTTACAACCCATTGATTTGCACTTCTGATTTTGATCCAACCCTTGGACCAAATTCGGACTTGCCTTTGCAATTTTGCGAAAAAATCATGGTCACATGACTGACCCCATAGACTATCACAGGTACGAGTGCTATTTTTGCATTATGGTTTTTGTGACGATACAGCCTAACATCTTAATTAGCCAGACGATTAGATTTGTTAATCCAAAAGAAATACACTATTATGTTTTATTAGAGATTGCTGGCTGTGTTTTATTAATGTTCTGCTTGCTCGTCAGTTTATGTACACTAATTTAATTTGTAAAGTGTCCAGCATTCCACTAATCTCATTAGCATCACAGGAGCCTCTAATCATTGTTCAAAAATCGTCTAGGCACATTGTGTAAGTGTTGAAAGAAGATCCGGTTGAGCCTTCACCACAAGGAGTCTTACATGTAGACCCAGGTGATGCGGTCGACCTGAGAAAGATAACTCCACTGATGCACACTTAGCTTTGGGGGGGAGACTAAGAGCAGATCTGCCATTCAGGGGGCTGAGCCCAGAGAAGCAGAAGGGACATGTGTTTTTGTAGCAGTCACACTTGGGAAGCAGAAACAAGGAACATCAGAAAGACTTTACAAGGAGAATGAGAGACATCCTTCAGGACAGCAGATGGATTGCATAGCATTACCCAAAGAGACACAGATTTGTATTCTAAATTATTCTAGTCTAAGGGTATTGGCCCTGACTGGAAAGATACAGATCTGCTCCATTGACCATCAGAGAGACATGGATACATTTTGGGGAGACCAGGGTGGAACGAGGAAGTCACCTGGCCCCATGGATATGTTGTGTGGGGTTGCCAGGAGGGACCCACCGGTTGCCTGCAACCCACGGAAACTCTCGGAGAGGCCTGGTTTGGACCCTAAGGACTCCTGGCCTTGTACCTTGATGGACTGCTAGCTTCCTAAGCTTGTCGTTACCTCCTCTCTGTGGGGGCCCACCAGAAGTGAGGAGCCAATGGTTGAGGTAGTCGGCCCTGGAAGTCTCCAAAGTCGCAGCTGTTCTATCCCAGTAGGGCGGAGAAGGAAGGGTGAGATTGTGTAATGTTGTACCATCTTGGGTATTATGCTGGGACTGTTCTGTGTGTTTATTGTCCGCTTTGTGGTTCAATAAAGTATTGCCACCCTGTTTACCCTCATCCTGCATTGTCTGAGTAGCGTTACGCCCACGGAAGACTCTGGGTCTTCACAGTTTCTTTAAAAATTTTTGCACTGCATCGCTTTTACAGACTCTTGGCTTTTCTGCACATTCAAGTTGATGTGGTTTGTGGTCATAAATCATCTGAGAAGAGTAAGAAAAAGAGACAGATGAAAGAGTTAGAAGCTCTCTCATTGGACCATTAGAACGAGCTCACTGACAGATCTTAAGTTAACGCAACTTTTTCTGCAGTCAGCAATAGACGGTGCAGCACAGAAGCTATAGAAGGCAAATAGTGCAACATTTTAAAATTACAAAAATTGCCAAAATTGCATGCATTAAATAAGATAAAAAAATGTCCCCAATGGAGGATGACTAAAGAAGAAGCCTTAATGTTTTTCTCATTCTTCAGATGTTTTCGCTGGTCAATAATTCGGAAGAAACATTTTTATGAATTTTCATTTGCTAATTATTGGCTCGTGTAATATGTAGACTATTTTGGGCTTCCATTGACTGGTTGCAGATCTGTCTTCCGACATGGGACTTTTCAATAGCACCAGAAAACAGCGAAAATTCCAACACTGCAGATATCTGCCATTGGTCACAATCTGTCAAGATTGTTCAAGTCACAGGCCCAATGGGCAGCAAAAAATGTTCTAAATCGACCTTTTCATTCATCCAAAATGTCTTTTGTATGACCAGGTTAATGGGTGAATCAGTTATCTTCAATTTTATCTACAACAGAAGTGCAGCTTTTAATTAAAGTGGTTCTCCATCAGGTGCGCACTCAAGCAAACCTTGACATAAGCATAGGCCATGTTGCATAAAGACACTGAAAAAAATGGTGTACAAGATTGTATAACTTCTCTAGCACCCTCATTTATTGGAAGAACTTGGGTCCAATGAGGCCCTGTCTGCTGACCCACGGCCATTACAGAGCTGAGGGATGCGGTTTAAATTAGCAAACAGGAAAAGGAATATTAATTATTTTTGGTATATGTTATGGAAGGCAATAGCTCAAACTGTTTTTGCCAGAAAACTTGTGTAATATTGTTACAAATGGTGCAAAATCTTTGCCCAGCGGATAGTTGTTTAAAAATTTTGCACATTTTGGTGGTTTTAACACCAGCTCTGCCAACATTTTATAAAGCACTTGCTGACAAATTTATAATAAATTACACCACGAAAGGAAGCCGCAGGCAGACAGGAGACATCCTGGAAACCGCAGACAGGTAGCGGAGGTACTGGGAACCGCAGATGAACTGGAGATGTCCAGGAGACCGCAGACTGGTGGCAGAGGTCCTAAAAGAACAGAACAGATATCAGAGGTCCTGGAACCCGCAAGTGAATAGGAGATACCATGGAAGCCACAGGTGGACATGTAGCAGAGGTCCTGAAAGCTGCAAGTGGACATTAGACGTCCTGGAAGCCATAGGCAGATATGTAGCAGAGGTCTTAGAAGCCACACATGGACATGTAGTAGAGGTCTTGGAAGCTGCAAATGAACTGGAGATGTCCAGGAGACTGCAGACAGGTGGCAGAGGTCCTAAAAGACTGGGAACAGGTATCAGAGGTCCTGGAACCCGCAAGTAAACAGGAGATACCATGGAAGCTGCAGGCAGACATGTAGCAGAAGACCTGGAAGCCGCAGGCAGACATGTAGAGAAGACCTATAAGCCGAAGGTGGACATGTAGCAGAGGTCCCGGAAGCCGCAAGCGGACAGGAGACATCCTGGAAGCTGCAGGCAGACATGTAGCAGAGACAAACTAAAATTCTTAATACCAAGACACAGGTGTGTGTCTTGGTGGGCCTTATATAGGCCCAGGTAGATGATCACATGGGAACACACTGGGCTACTTGCAAAGCCCCACATGGAGCACAAAAATGTTTAGTTGACCGGGGTGGAGGGAGCAGAGCCCAGACCTGGGACAGGTGAGTAACAAGAATATATCAGACTCTTACACATTGCTGCTAAAAGATGTGCTAATATACAAAATGTACATCTTACTCCAGCACATCCAGGATCAAGACTGATGTACAAAACTGGATCAAGTCTAGATGAATTGGCCACATAGTATTTTATTTTTTTCAGTTGCTGCTAGGACTCCCTCCTGGTTTACACTCTTTCCTTGGCAAGTAAGCTGCTTGAGTGCAAACTGGTCCTCATATTGCTCATGCATGTCCTCTGCCGTCTCTATGCATCTTTGCAGGTAATCCTTTTTAGTGGCTATGTGATTAATCAAACTGAGTCCGGTGATCATATCTTTACAACTAAATATGTGAAAAAATTAAGATCACTGAAATAACCGGGTGCCGACAGCAATAACAAACCACAAGCTAATTGTTAGGCTATGTGCCCACGATGCAGAAATGAAGCAGAAAATTTCTGCAGCATTTCTGCATCTCCCTGGCAGAAAAAACGCATGCAGATTGTGCATGCATTTTTCCTGCAGAATACATGCGGATCCACATGCGGATTCACATGCGTTTCCGAATGCAGATTGACAAGCGCTTTCCAGGCGATTAGCATTACTACTAGGTCACACTGTATAAATGCATGCAAACAGCATGGATTTATGCAGTGTGAACCGTAAAAATAAATAAAATAAAGCTATACTCACCCCCGAGGCTCCGGCGTGGCTGCAGCGCTGCTTCCTGTCTGGTTCCCGGCTGCCGGCATATCGCGAGACAGAGCGGTGAAGGGCCTGCGGTCACATGACTGTAACGTCACCGCAGGTCCTCAAGCGATGCCGGCATTCAGAGAGAAGCCGCCGGACAGGTGAATATAAACTTTATTTGTTATTTTATTCTTTTTTTACAGGTACAATGGTACCCAGGTCTGGATGAGAGTCTCCTCTCCTCCAGAACTGGGTACCATCCGCACATAGAGACGCATAGAAGCCGCTTGTACAAATGTACAGTGGCGGTTTCTATGCGTTTCAATGCAAGTCAATGGCGGGAGTTCCGCTGCGCTTCCGCAAAATTAAATGACATGCTGCGGATTTTTGTACGCACCATAAACGCTGCGGAAAAATCCGCAGCATGTGCATAGAACATGCGGAATCCCCTTGGGGATCATGGGGTGCGGATTACCTAGCGTTTCACAAGCGTTTACGCTGCGGAAATTCCGCAGCATAAACGCTTGAAAAACGCTGCGTGGGCACCCAGCCTTATTGAAAAGGCTGAATCTCTCTGACAATGTGACGACGTGTTCACCTCTTGCTACTTTCTGATAAGTACACGTGAGTCAGTCCTGTTTACAACAATTACCTAGAAACAGTTACCTAGAATCACAAACAAACTACATCACGAAAAACCTGCTATAAACCTTTACTTCTAATCATGCCAGAAAATGGCATTCATAACAGTCACAAGCTAGTTCTGTAAAAAGAGAAGAAAAATATACAAGGACAGATTCATCATATGCAATTTTTTTTAAAGTCACTTTTCTTTTTTTTTATCTTGTGCGATTCGCTGACATTTTTTACTCCAAGTTCATCAAAATTTCGAACTTGGTTCATTAACTTTGCGCTAAATCGAAAATGCTCTTTATTTCTGACTTCAACCTGTTTTGCAAAATTTTACCACAAAAATTTTGTTATGTTCCAGTAAAAAAATGTAAACCAAAGTTTCAGCAGGTTAAGGATAGATGTGGGCTTAGGACAGGTGTGTATAATATATTTAATTACTTTTTTAACCCCATCCCTCCTCTCCATTTATTATGCTTTATGGTATGGAGAAACCCCCGAGAATAATAAATGTCTTTTCCTGGTAATCAAGACACTTTCAATTTGAACCAAATCAAATCTACTGGCTGAGTAAATCTGCCGCAAATTTAATTTCAATGATTCTCTGATCTCTGTTTCCTCGTTAAGATTAGAGTCTAAAAGAATTAGGTAAAAAAAGTGGGCACAGTTCTTAGAAAGGAGCACTTTCGCACAATTTTTAGATGACCGTTTAAAGGGTTAAGTTTCTCCTTTTGGAGAGCACCAAGTTGAAGTAGGTAGACTTATAGGCCATGCAATAATCCTCTGGAAATTTAAACACACAAGTAGTCTCTTCAAAAAGGAAGAGGGCAGGAACTCGAGGGCCACCTTCCAGAGGCACGAGTCTTAAAAATCAATACTGACACTTTTAGGATTTTGCCACATGACTTAGGACAAAAAGCCAAACCAGAAGCTCCATTTGCAGATACATGTTTCAGGGTTTTTGCCCCTCATCAGAGCAAGCATTTTGTCAGTGAATTCTACCACTTTCAAAGAATTGTCTCACTATCTTTTAATTATTGAAGAACTTCAAACTATTTTGTAAAAAATTGGATGGATACCGGATCTGATGGTAAAAAAACCTGTCTCAGTGGAGATAGATCCTTAATATGGATAAATCCATGTTCATATTTAGAAACCTGTGACATGGGAGTGTCAGGTTTGACAAACAGCCATATGGGTTCCGGCTGTAAAAGGTTGCTGCATTTGACCTTGCAAACATCTTCCTGATCCTTTCATGATCCCTCTCTCTTTAGGACCCTGCGGTGATCCTCACCTCCTGCTGATAATTAACACACCCTTGCTGTATCCTTAAATACACTCAGTTTCTCTAGAGAGTTGCTGGTGATAGTGTTCTGATCTATTCAGGGTCGGAATTCTAGTAGTCGGCTAGAATTTTCTTGGAGTTCCTTCGTGGATTGTTGCCATGTTTCCTCCGGTGTTATCTTGAAACTAATTGTATTCCCTTGTTTGTTTCCCTTGTGTGTACGTTAGTTTGCAGTGGGGCTGACTAGTGCTCATCCCTTCCCCTCCATAGGTAGGGCCTAGCTTTAGGAACAGCTAGGGCCAGGTTTCCTGCTTGGCGATAGGTGCAGAACCTATATAGGGTCCAAAGGGGAGTCAGGGTTTGTCGTTTGAGCTGGTTAGGGGTCTCCACTCCTCCTTTTTTTTCGTGTTGTTATGGATCCTGCTTCGACGCTGGCAGAGCAGCTTCAGAGTTTATCACTGGAGGTAACTGACCTTCGATTAGCAGCAGCAACTGCAGCGGCCGCAGACTCCTAAATGTTGGGGACTCTGTGGGTAGGCTGGTCCAGCTTGAGTCCAAAATTGCCCTCCCGGACAGGTTTTCAGGAGGTAGAGACAATTTTTTTGTGTTTAAAGAAGCTTGTAAATTATACTTTAAACTTCAACCCTACTCCTCTGGAAATGAGAAGCTTTCTCTTTGCCACAGGGCTCTGCTTGCCTCAGATCAGTTGAAGGATTTTTCAGAGCTCTGACCCTCATATGTGACGATGCTGACCGAATTTCCTTGGCTAAATCCAGGCTGTGTCACCTTTAACAGGGGTATCAATCAGTGAAGACTTATAATTCCGAATTCCCTAGATGGGCAACTGATATCAAGTGGAATGACCCAGCTCTTAGAAGCCAATTTTGTCATAGTCATTCAGAAAGGTTGAAGGATGCCTTGGCAGCTTATGAAACTCCTGGGTCCTTGGAGGCTGCCATGTCATTAGCTATACGCGTAGATAGATACCTTCAGGGTAGGTGGGTGAGACCACCTTCTCCAGAGACCCCTTTTCGGGGCCACACCTCATTGTCGGGGGCGGTCTGGGGGTGAACCTGTACTTATGGATTTGGAGGAACCCATGCAGTTGGGGGGAGCTACTGCATTGCATATTTCCCCTGAAATCTGCAAAGGAAAGGGGATATGTTTTTTTGTGGTAAAAATGGAAATTTTATTGGGGTCTGTCCCTCGGTTCAAAAGCAAAAAGGAACATCTGGAACTCGATTGACCCTTGGTAGTGTGGGATTGGATAATCAGGGGGTGTTTGTTTGTCTTCTACATGCAGTTCTTGGTTTTTCCTGATGGCAGAGGTGGTGCTAGAGAGCAAGACTGAGAACATTTCTGTGTTTGTGGACAGTGGAGCTGGAGTCAGTATGGTTGATGCTGAGTTTGTGAGAACTCATGGGCTTACTTGCAGTACGTTAACTAAGCCCATCCCTATTTATTCTATCGACTCAGAGCAATTTGCACAGAGATGTCTGACACAGATTGTACATGATATAAGACTGAGGGTGGGGCCTTTTCATTATGAAGTAATTCCTTGTTATGTCCTGGAGGGCCTTCCCACTCCGGTGGTACTGGGTCTACCCTGGTTGGTGAAGCATAATCCGGTAGTGGATTGGCAATCCAGGGAAATTGTGGAATGGGGAGATTGCTGTCATAAGAACTGCTTAAACATTTCCCTTTCTGCAGTCTATACGGAGACCTTACCTGCATTTTTGTCTGGTTTTGAGGACGTCTTTTCTGAGAAGGGGTGTCAGTATTTGCCTCCTCATCGTGCTTATGACTGTCCTATTAACCTGATTTCCGGAGCTAAACTACCCAAGTTCAGACTGTTTAATCGTTCTGGCCCTGAGAGACAAGCCATGAAGGATTTCAATGCAGAGAGTCTGGAGAAGGGACATATCAGACCCTCATCTTCTCCTGTGGTGGCATGGTTCTTCTTCGTTAAGAAGAAAGATGGGGGTCTCCGTCCTTGTTTAGATTTCCCGGAATTGAATCAAATTACCATCCGAGATCCATATCCTCTTCCTCTGATTCTGGATTTATTGAACAAGGTTGTGGGAGCTAAAGTGTTCTCCAAGTTGAATTTAAGGGGAGCCTATAATCTGGTTAGAATCAGAGAGGGGGATGAAAGGAAAATGGCTTCCAATACCCCTTAGGGGCATTTTGAGAGTCTGGTTATACCTTTTGGTCTCACCAATGCACCTGCGATTTTCCAGCATTTCATAAACGATATTTTCCACCATTTAGTGGGCATGTTTCTTGTGGTCTATCTGGATGATATTTTGGTTTATTCACCTGATTTAGAGACACATCAGGGTCATGTTAAACAGGTACTACAGATTTTAAGAGATAACAAATGATATGCCAAACTAGCGAAATGTGTTTACTCTGACCATGAGGTGCAATTTTTGAGGTGCCTGTTGTCACCGTTGGGTTTTCGGATGGATCCGGAGAAGATCCGTGCTGTACTTGATTGGGACCGTCCCGAGAACCTGAAAGCATTACAGGGCTTTCTGGTCTTTACTAATTTTTACTGGAAATTTATCCAAAATTATTCAGTAATTGTGAAACACCTCACTGACATGACAAGAAAGGGATCAGATTTCTCTAAATGGTCAAATGCCGCCCAGCAGGCTTTCTCCTCTTTAAAGAGATGTTTTGCCACAGCACCTATACTCAGTCAACCCGATGTTTCTCAACCTTTCATCGTAGAAGACTCCCCCTCCACCCTGAATAAATATATATATATATGTGCCTTCCATACTTTTATATATGTCCCTCATCCTGGCCCCATCCTGATATATATATCTGTCATTGGTGTGTCAGATGTGATAGACAGTCGCCCTGCAGTTTGTTGCAGGAGATCCCTTCATTTGGCATTACAGACACCTTCTTAGCTGTCTCACTCTAGGACCCAGTGGCTACCTCCCTCCTGCTCTAATTGACAATCAGGCCTGGGTGTTTAAATACTTCTTGGTTGCTACACAAAGGTGATGGTGATATTCACATGACCCCTTGTGAAGGCTTGGAGCAAGTGCAGTTCTTACTTCCTCTCTGGTGCTAAGAGGACATGTGTGCAATCTCTCTGAGGTCGACTCAAGCTAAGCTACTTCCCCCGTGTCTGTCTCCCCTTGCTGTCTTTAGTTGTCAGTGGGGATTGACTAGCCCTCACCCCCCCTTCCCTATCCAGGGCCAAGCGCTAGGGAAATACAGGGATAGATTCCTGTGTGGCGATTGATGAGGAACCAATATAGGGATGGTAGGGGGAGACAGGGTGATTGCAGATCAGCCTAGGAGGTCTCCACTTCCCCCTTTCTCTAGTGTCTGGACTCCCTTCCCCTCATCCCTTCATGTCGCACTTTGTGTTTCCTACACCGTGCGTGACAATATCCCCCATCTTGGTATATGTCCCATGTTCTGCCACTGTTCTTTAATATGTAGAACAAAAATAAACCATTATACTCACCAGGGGAGTACATAGAAGGCATGGGGCTCCATAGCAGAAGAATAATGCACAGCCCATAGTTATCCATGTAGTATAATGCTCAGCTCATAGTCCACCATAAAGTATAATACACCACCCATAGTCTTCCATATAGTATAATGCACAGCCCATAGTCTTCCATATAGTATAATGCACAGCCCATAGTCATCCATGTGGTATAATGCTCAGCTCATAGTCATCCATAAAGTATAATGCACTCCCATAGTCATCCATAAAGTATAATGCACTCCCATAGTCATCCATAAAGTATAATGCATAGCCCATAGTCATCCATAAAGTATAATGCACCCATAGTCATCCATGTACTAGTATGGCCACTGATCTAAAATAAATAAATACTTACCTTCCCCCGCCACACGGCGTCCTCTTGAGAAGCTGACAGCTGACTTTGGCGTGCGACGGGAGCGTATAACGTCACTGCCATGCACCCCATCAAGGGTACGCTGACGTCAGCTGCTGGCATCTGATTAGCTGGCAGCGTGTATTTTCGCGCACGTATCCGATGGGTTTGAGCGCCACAATACACTTCAACTGAATGTGTGTCCTCAGACGCACATCCAGTTAAAGTTTCTTCTGGCGTCAGCGGGCCCCTGACCCAGTGGGCCCGGTCGCTATGCCCCTGGATTTAGATACCGCACACTAGACAGTAAAATCTGTTTGAATGTTCTGCTGCAGGAACTTTCATTGGAGCATTTTTTGGAAAGTCACAAAGAAACTCTTCAGAAATCTAACTAATTTTTATTGACTTAATCAAACTCTTCTCAGTGCCCGATCAATATGGGGTAGAAGCAAAGCAGGTCTTGCCTAATGTTGATGCACTTCTTTAATGATTCGTCTGCTCTTCTATAACTGGGAAAAAGAATCATCAGCCGGGAACACAGATCTCTTAGACAGTCGCAATCCTTAATATCTATCTTGTATGTGTAAGTATGTGGACTGTCTTTTTCTGTTCCTGCCCCTGGAGACAACAATTGCGCTGTGTGAATAGTGCCATGCGTTTTTACATGTAATAGTGATGTGCATCTTATATAATGTGTTATTGTAATGTACAGTATATAAGTCATGTACAGAATAAGCATAGGATTAGCTTAAGAAAGCATAAGTACAGTTTATATAGTAAGTGGTTTAGCAACAGTATAGGACATAGGACAGGAACAATAGGTTTAGTTTATAAGATAGGAAATAGTTAATGATAGAAGTAGCCCAGTGGGTGGGAACTAGTGTTGATACAAGGGTGAGTGGTGCTAGTGAGTAGTGTTAGAGAAGTGCAGTGTCAAGGTCAAGTTCAGGTGCAGTGGGCTGCTAGGGGCAGCATGGGCCAATCATTCAAGGCAGTGGGAGGCCATACTGATATCCCTGATGGACATTCTGGTAACGTCTGGAGCCTAGGGCTCAGGCCAGGTACCAAGGAGTGGGCCTTGTCTTCTGACATCTCGAGGTTGGTGGATATGGAATTACGTGGGGAGCAGGTGGCCGGTCCCGAATGCACTGCTGAAGTGGACAAGAGATCCCTGAGGCTGATGGAGTCAGCGGACCTAGGGGTAGTCCAGGACGAACGAGTTACCACCGGATGAATTTGAACTGACTAGGAAACATTTGCCTGTTGTAAAGAACTTGGTGTCTCATGCATTGTGTGCGGCGGCTCCTGAGGACGGAAGTGTGACACCCTGCTACCCACAGGTACCACAGGACCCAAAAGGGTGCATGGACGGACTTCTCCACAAGAGGCCCTCACTACACACAGACACCTCCACCCTTCCACCTCATACCACCAGAGGGAGCCCTGTTAGGGATATATATACTGGAGGGTGGAGTTAGGCAGGCAGAGTGTGCTGGCACTGGAGATCAGTGAAGAAGCAGCATGTGAGCTGCTGTGCTGAGGGCCAGCCAGGGCCTAAAGCACGTGCTGAAGCCTCAGGGCCTAGAGCGTGGCCGGAGGCAAGGAGAAGAGTGATAGGAGTTATGGGGGCAGAGGAGCATCTTAGGCTCACCCCAGAACACAAGCCGGACACCGGGTCCGCGCCTATAGGGTCCTCTATGCCCAGTAGGAATAACCGGTATACCAGGAGGATTCTAAACCCCTGGTCAACCTGAAGCTACAATCATCTAAAGAACTAGGAACCATGAAGGCCCCAACGTCCAGGGATAGTGGTATACAGAGGAAAGTTCTTACCACCAAGCATACAGGTTAGGAGAGTGAAAGAGTACAGAAGCTAGGCCTAGTTTCAGGCTGGTCAGATGCTTCAGAGTGAGAGGAAGAAACGGATCAGGAGGCCTTATACCCGCTCACTGGGGAGAGTCCAGAAGTGCACCCTTCCTATCAAGTACCCTGGACCGTACCTGCCGTCTACACCAGTAAAGGTACTGAAGCGAACCCCCTGTGTGCGTGTCCATCATTCCCCCTGACCCGACCGGGCCACCTCTCACCTGCATCCCTTCCATCAACCCTGCCCCGGGGGCCCGCTATGCCTGTGGGGAGCCGAAGCATCCCAGCTGCCATCCCATCACCCCCGGAGGTCTGCAGCAGCGCTGGTACCCATTACCAGGAACCACAGGTGGCGTCACGAGACAAAACTATTATTTATCCCTTCAAGCAACAACCCCCCTTTTAAAGAGTGACCCCAGAGTACGGGCCCGGGAGCCGACTGCCGTGACATCCCACAGAAGGTCAAGGCCCGGGTACCGAGTCTCCCCCATATCCTCCTGGGCGAGTCAGAAGCCTAGAGGCAGAGGAGGCCTGCGGCCTACAAGTAAGTGCGATGGACCCAACGCCTTACAGCACACTGGGACAGGGACACTGTTTTCCTGTAAAGTGCCAGGGCATAACCGGACAGCAGCTCGGTCATGACTGTCGCTCTGCAGCACTTTACATATGCTGCCCTAAATCTTATTTCTAAATCTGTCTCAAACTGCCCAAATTGTTATCTGATTAGGACAACTTCCTGTTAAACAGTATTACGTGCCAAGTTGAAGTAGCAAGTCCATGTGAGCGGTCATGGCTCCAGATAATGGATGCATTAGGCTGTGAGGCAACTGAGGTCCTTAAAGGGGTTATCCAAGAGTATTTACATTTTTTGCTATGGGCCTACGAACTAACAGGCAGGTCACAGACCTCTCCTGCTGATGATTTAGCAGCTTCTGCTGACCTCAATGACATCATGTTGACAGAGCAACGGCTTCTCTTCTGCTTTACTTTGTTGACAGTGCATGACTGCCAACGTCATTTTGATTGACAGCTGGCTCCCTGCTGCCTAATTATATATACACTCCTCAACATTGAAATTGCTAAAACTAGAAGGAAAAGTCGGCTTGCGTTATCGTATTGAAAAACTGTTTCTGGGACACTTTGGAGAATTGGCTGTACCACTGGTTCAACAACAAAATCATTGTAATGCGAGCTGTTAGTGTAATCAGAATAAAGACTAGAGAGGGCTGGCTTCCATACATTATGCCACTCTACACCATAATCCCGGGAGAAAAACCAATGTGACATTCCCTTGTGAAGGCCTTTTCATGGCGTTGCCCATGTGGTCTT
This sequence comes from Phyllobates terribilis, assembly GCF_046119375.1. Taxonomy (NCBI): domain Eukaryota; kingdom Metazoa; phylum Chordata; class Amphibia; order Anura; family Dendrobatidae; genus Phyllobates; species Phyllobates terribilis. Next base: position 142,811,132 of record NW_027362769.1, on the reverse strand, counting down.
GATAGATTCAGAGAATGGCACGTAGACAGGGTCGGACTGGGGCACTGGGACACCGGAGAATTCTCCGGTGGGCCCGGGTCCTCAGTGGGCCCCTGAGCAGGAGGCACGTGGCACTGGTTAACATGGCTGCCGGTGCTCCACACTGCAAGGGCCCGGAGGGTCAGGAGGGCCCTTGCAGTGCGGCTGATGAGGGCAATCTGGCCTGCTTCTCGGACCCCCAGGCTCTGGGGGGCCCATGGCCAGATTGCCCTCATCCTGTGCGGCAGGCAGGGAGCGATCCCTCCAGCTCCACTGCCGACAGGTGGAAAATGGCAGCGGAGCTGTAGGGATCCATCCTCACCTCTGCTTCCTGCCCGGCGCTTCCTCCCTGACACAGGCTCGCACTGCTTGATGACGTCATCATGCAGCATGAGTCTGTGTCAGGGAGAAAGATGCCGGGCAGGAAGCAGAGGACGATGCTGCGGGGGAGCGTGCTGAGAGGTAAGTGTTGTTTTTTTTTAACTAATACACTGGACTGGAGATGGGGGGAAGTGGGGACATCATTGGTGATGGAAAAGGTGGGGGGAGATGAGGGAGAGCAATGGTGATGGTGGGAGGAGATGAGGTAGAGCAATGGTGATGGAGGAGGCGGGGTGTAGAAGAGGGAGTGCAATGGTGATGGAGGAGGTGGGGGGAGATGAGGGAGAGCAATGGTGATGGTGGGGGGGAGATGAGGGAGAGCAATGGTGATGGTGGGGGAGATGAAGGAGAGAAATGGTGATGGAGGAGGCGGGGGAGAAGAGGGAGAGCAAAGGTGATGGAGGAGGTGGGGGGAGATGAGGGAGAGCAATAGTGATGGAGGAGGTGGGGGGAGATATGTCATGGTGATGGAGGAGGTGGGGGAGATATGACATGGCAATGATGATGGAGGAGGTGGGGGAAGATATGGCATGGCAATGTGGGAGGTGGGGGGGAGATATGCATGGCATTGCGATGGAGGAGGTAGGGGGAGATATGCATGGCATGGTGATGGAGAAGGTGGGGGGAGATATGCATGGCATGGTGATGGAGGAGGTAGGGGAGATATGCATGTCATGGTGATGGAGGAGGTAGGGGGAGATATGCATGGCATGGTCATGGAGGAGGTAGGGGGAGATATGCATTTCATGGTTATGGAGGAGGTGGGGGAAATAAGCATGGCATGGTGATGGAGGAGGTAGGGAGAGATATGCATGGCATGGTGATGGAGGAGGTGGGGAGAGATATTCATGGCATGGTGATGGAGGAGGTAGAGGGAGATATGCATGTCATGGTGATGGAGAAGGTGGGGGGAGATATGCATGGCATGGTGATGGAGGAGGTGGGGGATATATGCATGGCATGGTGATGGAGAAGGTAGGGTGAGATATGCATGGCATGGTGATGGAGAAGGTAGGGGGAGATATACATGGCATGGTGATGGAGGAAATAGGGGAGATATGCATGGCATGGTGATGGAGGAAGTGGGGGAGATATGACATGGCACTGGCGATGGAGGAGGTGGGGGAGATATGGCAATGATGATGGAGCAGGTGGGGGAGATATGGCAATGATGATGGAGGAGGTGGTGGGGGAGATATGGCAATGATGGAGGTGGTGGGGGGAAATATGGCAATGATGGAGGTGGTGGGGGGAGATATGGCAATGATGATGGAGGAAGTAAGGGAGATATGGCAATGATGATGTAGGAGGTGTGGGAGATATGGCAATGATGGAGGAGATATGACAATGATCGAGGAGGTGGGGGAGATATGACAATGATGGAGAAGGTGGGGAGATATGACAATGTTGGAGAAGGTGAGGAAGAGCAATGATGGAGAAGGTGGGAGAGAGCAATGATGGGGATGGGAGAGAGCAATGATGGAGGAGGTGGGGGGAGAACAATGATGGGGGTGGGGGAGAGAAATGGTGGGGAATTATTTGGACGCTATATGCTGTTAATATCTGGTCTGGTCACGGTGTGGTGGTATTTCTCCCTTGTATGTGATATTATTCGGTCACTATGTGGAGATAATATGTGGTCTGGTCATGGTGTGGTGGTATTTCTCCCTTGTATGTAGTATTATTGGGTCACTATGTGGTGGTAATATGTGGTCTGGTCATGGTGTGGCTGTATTTCTCCCTTGTATGTGGTACTATTGGTGTTGGTATAGTGGATTGTGTTGTGTATGGCGGTCATTTGTTCTCTCCGATATTAATTAGGAGAAGATTCTTTATTTCCATTAGTGATTAAATACTTGGAACAAGATGCACTTACAGGGGTTCTCTGGGGAAAACAAGTAATCACCTGTTCACAGGATGAGTGATACATTATTGATTAGTGGGGGTCTGACTGCTGGGACCCACACCGATTGGTAGAATGTGAAGCTTTTATCCCCATTAGACTGGAGCTCATGTGCGACTTGACCACGGAACCATTCATTCCCTCAGTGGCTGTTCTTGTTTTTTTCTGGAAGCCCCAAAGAGAATGAATGGAGCTGCGGTCAGACGTCCCAACTGCTGGTGCATTTTAAAATGGGGATAAGTGTTCTGTCAGGGATAAAACTTCCCCATTCTTCCGATAGGTGCGTTTTCCAATGTTCGGACCCAAACAATCAATAAGTGATCACCGATCCTGTGGATCCCATGGATCGGTGATAACTTGTTTTAACCAAAGAACCCCTTTAATGCAAACTACCGTAATTCTACATCCCAGTTATGGTGGTACACAGTATATGTGCAGGAGCCGCCTGTGATTTACAGTCAACACTCCACTATAACGGGGATATCAGCTAACAGTTATTTGCATATTGCTGTAGGGTGGGCCCTGAGGATCAATTCCTCCTGTGGGCCCCAGACACCCCAGTCCGACACTGCACGTAGTGATCCATTTTGTATCACAAGTAAAATTAGACATCGCATACCAAGCCTAAGGTGTCAAACAGGGTCTACACAGACTATCAGAAGCTGTTTGCACGACATTGGACTACTAGCCGGATGTCCAGCTACAACTGGTCCACTGACTTCACACCACTTATGATTCAGAGCAAGACAGCAATGGAGCCTGGAATGGAGGTCTGTCCTCTTCAGCCATGAGTCTCACTTTTGTCTTGAATGCAATGATAGCCAAAGATTAGTCTGGAGGCCATGTGGACAAGGCCATGTGGGCAACGCCATGATGGAGCCTTCACAAGGGAACATGAAAGTGTCCCAAGAGCCATTTTTCAAAATGACAACACCAGGCCACTTGTTGCTTCTGGTAGTGTGAGTAACGTGCTTCGCCTAAACATGCTACCATGGCCCCCAGCATCTCCGGACTTGTCTCCCATTTGGGACATCATCTGTTGGCAATTGCAAAGGAGATGCCAGCAGTGGATCTAGATGATTTGCTCAAGTGCATTCAGCACGCCAGAACATTCCTCAGACAAACATTAATAACCTCATTGATTGCAGCCAAGGCTGTAAGTGTGGGGATTTGTGCACATTGTGCTCATACTCAATACTGAATAGATAGAGAAGTTTTGAAAATTTTGTTTCAATTTTCATTCTTTGTTCATTATTAACATGTTTATCCATCCTGTGATCTCCATAACTTCATTTTTCTTTCTTGGTGTTACAATTTACAGTATATAAAGTACAGACCAAACGTTTGGACACACCTTCTCATTTAAAGATTTTTCTGTATTTTCATGACTATGAAAATTGTACATTCACACTGAAGGCATCAAAACTATGAATTAACACATGTGGAATTATATAGTTAACAAAAAAGAGTGAAACAACTGAAAATATGTCTTATATTCTAGGTTCTTCAAATTAGCCACCTTTTGCTTTGATGACTGCTTTGCTCACTCTTGGCATTCTCTTGATGAGCTTCAAGAGGTAGTCACCGGAAATGTTTTTCACTTTACAGGTGTGCCCTGTCATGTTTAATAAGTGGGATTTCTTGCCTTATTAATGGGTTGGGACCATCAGTTGTGTTGTGCAGAAGTCAGGTGGATACACAGCTGATAGTCCTACTGAATAGACTGTTAGAATTTGTATTATGGCAAGAAAAAAGCAGCTAAGTAAAGAAAAACGAGTGGCCATCATTACTTTAAGAAATGAAGGTCAGTCAGTGCGAAAAATTGGGCAAACTTTGAAAGTGTCCCCAAGTGCAGTTGCAAAAACCATCAAGTGCTACAAAGAAACTGGCTCACATGAGGACCGCCCCAGGAAAGGAAGACCAAGAGTCACCTCTGCTTCTGAGGATACGTTTATCCGAGTCACCAGTCTCAGAAATCGCAGGTTAACAGCTGCTCAGATTAGAGACAAGGTCAATGCCACACAGAGTTCTAGCAGCAGATACATCTCTACAACAACTGTTAAGAGGAGACTTTGTGCAGCATGCCTTCATGGTAAAATAGCTGCTAGGAAACCACTGCTAAGGACAGGCAACAAGCAGAAGAGACTTGTTTGGGCTAAAGAACACAAGGAATGGACATTAGACCAGTGGAAATCTGTGCTTTGGTCTGATGAGTCCAAATTTAAGATCTTTGGTTCCAACCACCGTGTCTTTGTGCGACGCAGAAAAGGTGAACGGATGGACTCTACATGCCTGGTTCCCACCGTGAAGCATGGAGGAGGAGGTGTGATGGTGTGGGGGTGCTTTGGTGGTGGCACTGTTGGGGATTTATTCAAAATTGAAGGCATACTGAACCAGCATGGCTATCACAGCATCTTGCAGCGGCATGCTATTCTATCCGGTTTGCGTTTAGTTGGACCATCATTTATTTTTCAACAGGACAATGACCCCAAACATACCTCCAGGCTGTGTAAGGGCTATTTGACCAAGAACAAGAGTGATGGGGTGCTACCTGGCCTCCACAGTCACCAGACCTGAACCCAATCGAGATGGTTTGGGGTGAGCTGGACCGCAGAGTGAAGGCAAAAGGGCCAACAAGTGCTAAGCATCTCTGGGAACTCCTTCAAGATTGTTGGAAGACCATTTCCGGTGACTACCTCTTGAAGCTCATCAAGAGAATGCCAAGAGTGTGCAAAGCAGTCATCAAAGCAAAAGGTGGCTACTTTGAAGAACCTAGAATATAAGACATATTTTCAGTTGTTTCACACTTTTTTGTTAAGTATATAATTCCACATGTGTTAATTCATAGTTTTGATGCCTTCAGTGTGAATGTACAATTTTCATAGTCATGCAAATACAGAAAAATCTTTAAATGAGAAGGTGTGTCCAAACTTTTGGTCTGTACTGTACATATACAGTACTATGCAAAAGTGTTAAGTCTTAGATCAAATGTATGCAATGTTTATTTCTTTAGGAAGGAAATCGCATTTAAGAATGGCCTCCTTTCCAAAAAGAAAAATAAGAGAAATATAATATAAATTGTATTTCAAGAAATACATCAAATTAAGTAATGAGGAACTACTCACAGGTTGTACTATATACTCAATAGTTAACTATAAAACAATATTTTCTTTTCCAAGTTGTGTAATACCTGCTCGAAACAGTAGATGGTGCTGTGCAAAAGGAAATCTGAGCCGTTAAAAAAAAATTCGTATTCACAGAACATAATACGGATACATAGAAAACGGTCAGATGAGCCCACAGCGCAGCTTGTAAGCGCTGAGGTTATACCTCTTTTATGTAAAATTTATGGAAACCCTTAAGCACCAAAGGGATCTCTGGCTGGCATTTGAGGCTAATAGCTTCAAACTGCTGTGAGTTACTCTACTTAGCAGTAATGAGGTCAGGATGTGCTCAGTCTTTACTGTACATAAGTTTGTAAATTCTGCTAATTTCTGCATTTTTTGCTTATTTCAGTAATGTACCTAATGGTACATTAGGCTGAGATGATATTCTTGTCCTCAATGGGATCATAGGTTCATGAGGTCTCAATTTAACCATGGTCATTGCTGCAAAAGTGATGCTGAATAATGGGAGAATTTACAAAGTACAGATGGAAACCTAATATTCACTAGATTAAAAGTTTAGCACAAAATATCTGATTAGGGCCTCCATACACATGAGAAAAAAAGTCATCCAAACTGACCATCTTGTGTGGGCATCGGCTGACCATCTAATCTGTATGGCCATGGCCCCAGCTGAAACAAGTCATTTTGTGAAATGACCTACTGTGAGTGGCATTACTGAAAAGTCAAAGCGTCCAGGAATTACAACAATGCAGCCACGAAGTGGAGACGACCGTAACGTTACTGAGCGGGATCACTGAGTGCTGAGGAGCAGAGGGCAGAAAAATCACCAACGCTCTGATGACTCCATAACTGCAGACTCCAGACCTCCTCCGGTATTAGCATCAGCAGAAATACTGCGCCCACCTAGGAACTTCATGAATGAACAGCTGCATGCAGCCGTCCATCACCAAGCACAATGTTGAGTGTCGGAAGGAGTGGTGTAAAGCCGCCACCACTGGACTCTAGACGGATCACACTTCTCTATCTTGCATCTGATGGAGGAGTCTGGGTTTGGTGATTGCCAGGAGAATGTTACCCGCCTGACTGCATTGTGCCCACTGTACAGTTTGGTGGAGGAGGATAACACTATGGGCTTGTGTGGCGCCCCTGTGGGTGCAGTCGTCACAGAGGTACTGCATCTCACCCAGAGGTGTGGTATCCCACTCTCAGGTAAGGATGGAGTACTGCCTGGGACCCTAACACCTGCATCCAACACACCACTCCAGGCCAGCAGGGGAGGGGGAAAGATGCCTCTGGTCCTGCTGAGCCCCTTCCCTGGCTGGAGTGGGGGGGGGGGAACCTAGTGAGGGGGAACCATGTAGTGGGTGTGGGTGGAGGACATAGATCAGGGGAGCACATGAAAGGAAGCTGTATAAAAAGGGGAGCCATTTTAGGAGATCAATTCAGTCAGAGGAGGAAAGTGAGGGGAACAGAGGCTCTGCAGGAGCTCTGCTCCAGAGGCGGGCCTAGCCAGTGAGGCCCAAGTCTGAAGGGAGAGAGAGAGAGAGGGAGCAGAAGAAAGGCTCCAGGAACAGAAGGGATCCCAGGGGTACGGGCAGTGCTGGAGGCCACCCGTACCCCCGAATCTGCCAGGCGGTGGAGGGATCACGCCGCAGAGGGGACCGGCCCCTTAATTAGTGGGGAACTACAAGGCTCAGCTAGGAACCGAAGGCTGCTGTACTTGCAAGGTGCAGTGGCCACATCCGCAACTATATCGCCGAGAAGGTGGCCACAGAGGGTCCAGGGGACTGCAGGTCGCCCGACAAGACCCGAGGCTACCGGATTGGGACACTGGTTGCGAGGCACAGGGCAGGAGGGTGAGAGCCAGCGCAGGAAGACGACTGAGAAAGGCACACAGAAGGGGTCCCGTTAAGTGCTCTTGAATTATCTGGGGGATTGCTGAATCCCTTCTTGGTGAACGCAGCGCGACGTGGGAGGCTGTAAGCTGGACAGTGCAACCTGAGGAACTTAACAACTGTGAGTAAACTCGGAAGACTGCACCCCACTGTCTCTGTGATTATTGCTGCGCCATCAACCCCTGCACTACAACGCCCAGCATACCTATAACATCTACACTGCCCTGGAGCTAAGCTCTACCTGTGGAGAGCCACACCATCCCTGCTGCACTCACATCAGCTCCAGAGGACTGCTCCGCAGCGGCGGCTCCCTTAGCCGCATACCACAGGTGGCGTCACGAACTTTATACAATCACTATAAATCCCCTAAAAATAAACCCCTGTTATTGACCGCCCTGGGTCACGGACCGGGTCATCGCCACTGTGACATCCCCCAGTATCTACCGGCCCGGCACCGGGTAAGCCACGGCCCAGGGGGCGCGTCATACCTGTTTTTCAGGGGTCTGCCTTGGACCCTGTGTCTCAGTGAAGAGAAATCTTAATCCTTCAGCACAAGATATTTTGGACAATTGTAGCTTCCAGCTTTGTGGGAACTGTTTGGAGAAGGCCCTTTTCTTTGCCCAGTGCACAAGGTAAGATCCATAAAGGTATCATGTTTGGTATCTGCGAACTCTTAATGATCTGGAGAATCATAATGGCAGGTCAGTTTTAGCATTTAGTGAACATGGTATATAAATTTAAAAAAAAAAACAATTGCGTAATTGCACTTTTTATGCAATTTCACCGCACTTGGAATTTTTTCCCCGTTTTCCAGTACAGTATATGGTAAAATCAGTGGTGTAATTCAAAAGTACAACTCATCCCGCAAAAAACAAGCCCTCATATGGCCATATTGATGGAAAAATAAAAAGGTATGGCTTTTGGAAGAAGGGGAGCAAAAAATGAAAACTCAAAAGTGAAAAACTGCCCTGGGGTGAAGGGGTTAAAGTGTGCCTATTTTTATTAAAGCACACATATATATATATCAATTGTTGTCAAGGCAACAATCACATAAACAGTCCAATCTGCGTATATTGGTATATTGGTCAGTCACTCTCTTCTTCATTATTTCACAAATGTGTTCTTCTACTGTGCTGAGTGAGCGTGTTTATGCTATTCTGGAGCTTGAGAGTTGTTCTCTTGGTTCTGATCCAATCCGCTGCTCCCTTTCCCCTCTCACAGCATTTGGTTCACACAGAGAGTGAGTGAGATACTGCAGCTGCATCCCCCTCCTGTCCCATGTTTCTCTCTTTTATTTATTGCTGTACAGTTTCTGAACATCTATTTAATGAAAAATTACTGACTGTCCCTGATGTAAGCCAAACCCTCCAGCATTAAAAAACAAGTTAGCACCCCATCCTCTTATTTATTTATTATGCATGTGTAACACAGGTACTTCAGATGCAGTGACACAGAAGCACAGAGCAGCCAATACAGGGTTAATAAACAGGGAAAGTTTATGATAACAAGATGAATCTCCACGCAGGGAGTAACAGGGGAAAATATGGAGAAATAGCGGGTATTAGTCTGTAACTGACAGTTTACAGTTTAACTAGATGTGGCAGAGTCAAACCGGTAACAAACGGCAGCTTTTTTTCATTTAACTGGCTTTTATCCTCTACAAGGCAGTTGCCAGGTGGTGCTGTTGATGCTTTCTTCAGGCTTCCCGCCAAAACAATGCTCCGTCTTCTGGCAGCAGCGGGCGGTCTCCGGTTTTACCCGCTGAGCCCCTAGTCCATAACAGTGCACCTCACGTGCTCAGCTCCACAGACCCTGCGTCTCTTCTCCCTACAGTCAGCTTGACTCTTCCGGTCCACTGCACTCGGATCCCTTGCTCCAAGTCCTGTAGCCAGGACCCTCTCACATGGCTCTGCTCCGCAGGACCCAGCTGCACTTTCCCGCGCAAACGTCCCCGTCTCTCCCCCTCTCTCATCACACCAGGAGTCCCTCTGTCACCTGACCTCCCAGCTCTCTCTCGACACACCCCCTGCTTCCCTGTCACATGACTCCTCTGCTTGCAGTCTGTCTTCCCCCTGCAACAAGAGGTACGGCCCCGGCAGTTCCGGATCCCTTGCTCTGAAAGTACTTACAACCCGGTCTTCCCCCTTACACATGTTCTTATAGCACCAACATATCCTGCAGCGCTGTACAGACATCATCATCACTTACTGTCCAATTCGCCATAAATATGAATTTCTGAAATAAATACTCATGTTCTACATTCCAATAATAGATAATGTTATCCGCTGTGTCTGTCATGTTATTAGAAGTTGTTTTTCTATATGCAGATCAATTATTTCAGCAAAATGTTATCATTAGCCATTACATAACCCCAAAATAAGATCTAATCAGCACTGGACGGCAGCCAGAATATACCATAGTTACACAACACAGCAATCCAACATTTATACTGTGGGTAATGTGTGTTGGAACGGATGTTACCTGCAAGAAAATGCTTAACTGCCATAATTAAATTCATTAAAGGTTTTCACGCCATGAATGCAGGTAACTGCATAGAAAACAATTTCCTAATATATTGCTCATTTGTCTTGGAAGATTCCTTTAAACGCCAGTCAGCAAGTTAGTTGCACCCTGTGGTCATATTTATTATACCCCGGAGCTACTTTTTCCAGCACATACGACACCACAATTGTGTATGAGAAATTAAAGGAAGGGTTACAGTCATACATTTATGTTACAATAAACTTTTCATAACTTTTTTCTCAAGACGACTCCAGTTAAAACCCATTGTAGTATGTGATATAGAATTGTTATTTTATGGGGAATTCAAGTATTTACTAACAGGGGCGTAAAAAAAGAGTAAAGGTCCAGTGTAATAAATGATTTAGGGTTAGATTATAAGCTTTGATGGGTCTGTTTGGCAGATATATGATGTGGACAGAACAGAGCTGCCCTAGGAATTTTGGGGCCCCATACTGGCAAAATTTTTGGGCCCCCTTGTGACTCTGCCCAGGCTCCACCCCAGCTCCGCCTCCACCCCTCGAACGTTTCACAGTCCCACCGCCCACTCTTGGAAAAACTCTACTTTCTGCACCACGTCTTCACCAATCACACATTAACAGTTCCCATTAAACACCATATCACATATATAGCCAGCAGCTTTTGCTTTGGCCAAAAGATTTTTTAAAGCCGCCACCACGACAAAGAGACTCTTCTGGCCAGACCCTACTCTACTCTAACCTATTAAACATTTCTTATAATACCCAATACTCTTTTAGGTATATTTTTATTTATGGGAAATTGTCAAATACATTTTTTAAAATGACCAATAATACCACATACAAGGGATAAGTACCACCACACTATGACCATATCACATATTACCACCACATAGTGACCTAATAATACCACATACAATGACAAATACCGCCACAGCATGACCGGACCACATATTACCACCACAAGTGACCGAATAATACCACATACAAGGGACAAATACTGCCACACCATATTACCACCACATAGTGACTGATTAATACCACATACAAGGGACAAATACCGCCCCACCATGACAGGACCACATATTACCACCACATAGTGACCGAGTACTACAATACTGATCATTAATAAAAAAAACAATACTAATATTACCATAAGTATCAAGATACACAGGAGCTCTGTACATAGTATACAGTGTACAGTGTCTGTTAGAACTCTCCTGTTAGGTTTTTTCTATTTTGCTGGTCACATGATCTTTTTGCCTATTTAATCCTGCTCCGCCCTTCTGGCCATGCTGGACTTCATTGTTATTTCTACTCTTAAGCTAGCCAGGTGCTTTGTAACCTTTCTCAGTCAGTTTAGCTAGGTCTTTTGACCTTTATGTTCTATGTTGTGTGTTTGTCTTTTTACTGCTACAATTTCTGCTAGGAGGTGTCCATCTTTCTCCCAGTCCCTAGTTCTTGTAGGGATCCCTCCCTCACATCTATAGGTCTTCGTTCAGACTAGCTGAGGACTTTAGCGGGTGTGATCGCAGGATCAGGTTCCCCGTTACATCGTAGGGATCTAGCTTAGTTCTATTGTAGGGACAGATCTCCTGTCTTTCCTTAGTGCTTGTAGTCTATCATAACAGTAAGTCCAGCCCAAAAATATCTCTAAGGAAAGACCTCCAGTTTCCATCATGATGTCGGTTCAGGATTTGGCTCAACGCCTGCAGGGACTCTCTCTGGAGGTGGCCGAGCTCCAACAACACGTGAGTAGCTGTTCTGGAGCGCATTTTGTGGAGCCAAAGGTACGATTGCCTGATTTATTTTTTGGTGAACAACAAGATTTTTTTTCCTTTAAAAATGCTTGTTTATTGTATTTTCGTTTGAGACCCAGATCCTCTGCTGATGAATCACAGTGCATAGGGTTCATAATGTCACTTTTGCGTAAAGAACCTCAGTGATGGGCCTTTTCTCTCCAACCTAGTGATCCGTGCTTTACATCAGTGGATAGTTTTTTTTCTGCTTTGGGGTTGATGATCCTGATCGTGTCTCATCAGCTGAGACGGAATTGAGACTTTTGAGACAGGGATCAGGTAATGTGGAAAATTATTGTACTCACTTTCGTCGGTGGTCTGCTCAGGTGGGGTGGAACGATTCAGCTCTGAAAAGTTTGTTTCTTGCTGGGCTAGGTGAATGGATTAAGGATCTGCTTATTGCTTATCCTACACCTGGAAACTTGCAGGAGGCAATGCAATTAGCTATAGGGCTGGACAGGAGACTGCGTGCTAGGGTTAATGAGAGTAAATCCTTTGCCATGTCAGCTCCTAGTCTTGAGAGGGTCTGTACTGACATTGGAGAGCCGATGGAGATTGGGGCGATGTCACCCCACTCTCAGGAAAAAGACCGCTGGTTTTCTGAAGGTTTGTGCTTTTATTGCGGAAAATCTGACCATTTCATTAAGAACTGTGTGCTTCGTATGAACAAAAAAAAAAAAAAAAGGGCAGTTACGCCCGTATAGCCTGTTTAAACACTAAGGGGGTATTTCTTTCTGCTACTACTGCAGCTCAGGAAGAATTAATTGAATTTCGGGTATTTGTGGATTGTGGTTCTACTCTGAATGTGATTGATGGGGGATTCTTGGAAAAACTTAAATTAAAACCCAAACCTTTGTCATCCCCTATTGCCGTGGTTTCTGTCGATGGCTCTCCCTTGAAATGTGTTACTCACAAGGTTTATGAATTTCCCCTCACTATTAATGGTATTCACCAAGAACATTTGGATTTGGTAGTATTAAATAATTTGCCTTCTCCAGTAATTTTGGGGTTACCTTGGTTAAAATTGCACAATCCTGTACTGGATTTGTCTACTAATGAAATTAAGTCCTGGAGCCCGAAGTGTTATGACAAGTGTTGTAACGGGCGCATTGCTGCTGTGGATAAAGGGGAATTACCTGTACCTATTCAGGATTTTTGGAAAGTTTTTTCTGAGGAGGAGTCGCAAATTTTGCCTCCCCATAGAGACTATGATTGTACCATTGAATTTGTCCCTGGAGCGACTCTTCCTAAAAGTCGTTTATTTAATCTTACTATTACTGAGAGAAAGGCTTTGGAGGAATACATACAGACGAGCTTGGCCGCCAGTCATATCAGACCCTCTGAGTCACCTGTGGCTGTTGGATTTTTTTTTGTTAAAAAAAAGGATGGCGGTTTACGTCCTTGTCTGGACTTTCGCGAGATTAATAAAATTACTGTACGTAATCCTTACCCACTGCCATTGATTCCTGATTTGTTTAACCAGTTAGTGGGGGCCAAGTGGTTCTCTAAAATTGATCTCCGGGGGGCATACAATTTGTTGCGCATGAAGGAGGGTGATGAATGGAAGACTGCTTTTAACACTCCTGTGGGTCATTTTGAGAATCTGCTTATGCCTTTTGGTCTTACCAATGCACCAGCATTTTTTCAGAATCTTATTAATGACATCCTTAGACCTTTGATCGGCAAAAATGTGGTTGTGTATTTGGATGACATTTTGATTTATTCGCCTGATCTGGAGTCTCATTGGCGGAGCGTACGTGAGGTTTTACAGTTATTAATTGACAATTCGCTTTTTGCTAAGCTAGAGAAATGTGAGTTCGCTGTACAGAGAATTAGTTTTTTGGGCTACATTATCTCCAGTGAGGGCTTTGAGATGGACCCGGTGAAAGTTCAAGCTGTGCAGGAATGGCCTAGGCCTATTGGTTTGAAATCGATACAGAGGTTTTTGGGTTTCGCCAATTATTACAGAAAATTCATTAAAAAAATTTCTATTATTGTTAAACCACTGACCGATCTCACCAGGAAAGGTGCTAATATTGTTCAGTGGACTACTGAGGCCATTGAAGCGTTTGTGTTTCTAAAGTAGAGGTTCAGCTCTGCCCCCATCCTTATGCAGCCTGATGTGACTAAGCCGTTTTTGGTTGAGGTTGATGCTTCTTCTGTGGGGGTCGGTGCGGTGTTGTCTCAGGAAAACAAGGATGGAGTACCTCCCTGTGCCTTTTTTTCAAAAAAATTTTCTGAGACTGAACTTAATTACGATATTGGTAATCGGGAATTGCTGGCTATTAAACTCGCATTTGAACACTGGCGTCATCTCTTGGAAGGTGCTGAATTTCCCATTCAGGTTTTCACTGATCATAAAAATCTGATCTATCTTGATGCTGCCAAGCGCTTGAATGCCCGTTAGGCTAGGCGGGCACTTTTTTTTTTGCGGTTTAATTTTTCCGTTACTTACATCCCGGGTACCAAGAATGTTAAAGCTGATGCGTTGTCTCGCAGCTTTTCTCCCATGGTCGGTGCTGAGGAGGAGGAGAGCATTTTACAAGAAGGTGTTGTGATTGCTGCTTTGGACTCCGTTTTGGAGGATGAGATTCTTAAAGCTCAGGAGAATGCCCCATCTAACACTCCCCATGGGAGGTTGTTTGTGCCTAGGACCTTTAGGAGAGATTTGTTTGTTGAGTGTCATGAGTCTCGGTTGGCAGGTCATCCAGGAATTTCTGAGACCAAGAGACTTGTGGGTCGCAGTTTTTGGTGGCCTGGATGGCAGAAGGAAGTCATTAAGTGGGTGCATCAATGTACTGTGTGTGCTAGATCTAAGTCTTCTCATACTCCTGCTGCGGGGTTGCTTTGCCCTCTGGAGGTTCCTAGTGCACCTTGGACACATCTGGCTATGGACTTTATTACTGACCTTCCCTCCTCTGAGGGTTTCACGGTCATCTGGGTGGTCGTGGACCGTTTTAACAAGATGTGTCACTTGGTTCCCTTCATCAAACTGCCCTGCGCTAAGACACTCGCTAAGGCCTTTGTCAAGGAAATTGTCAGACTCCATGGTGTTCCTACTGACATTGTTTCTGATAGGGGACCTCAGTTCGTTGCTCATTTTTGGCGTGCCTTTTGTGACAGGTTGGGAGTTCATTTGTCGTTTTCATCTGGATATCATCCTGAGTCTAATGGCCAGACAGAAAGGAAGAATCAGGATGTTGAGCAGTTCTTGCGTTGTTTTGTGGCAGACAATCAAGAGGGGTGGTCTGAGTTTCTGCCGCTTGCTGAATTTGCTCTTAACAACCATACATCCTCTTCTGCTGGGTGTGCGCCTTTTTTTTGTTGTTCTGGGAGACATCCGTCTTTTGGGTCATTCTCCAAGTTGGTATCGGCTGTGCCTGAGGAGGAGAGTTTTTCCGGTGATTTGGAGAGAGTTTGAACGGATGTGCGTGGTAATCTTCAGGAGGCTAACAAAAAATCTAAGAGGTACTTTGACAGGAAGCGTCAAGAGGTTTTGTTTACGGTTGGTGACATGGTTTGGTTGTCCTCTAAGAATCTGTGGTTGAGGATTCCTTCTAAAAAATTGGGTCCCAAGTTTGTAGGGCCGTTTAAGGTGCTTCAGGTAGTTAACCAATCTGCTGTTAGGTTGGAGGTTCCTACCTCCTGGAAGATTAATCCGGTGTTTCATGTTTCTCTGTTGAAAAAAGCTGATGTATCAGATAGAGACGCCACTGCCACTGTTCCTCCGGTGGTGGAGGACGGGGAATATGAAATTTCCCGCATCCTTAATTCTAGGCGGTATAGGGGGAGTTTGCAGTATCTCGTCGCTTAGAAGGGTTTCGGTCCCGAGGATAACTCATGGGTGAGGGCGGATGATGTTTCTGCTTCCAGACTTGTCAGAGCGTTTCACAAGAGGTTTCCGGATAAGCCTGGGCCTAGGGGATCCGGAGGATCCTCTTAGAAGAGGGGGTACTGTTAGAACTCTCCTGTTAGGTTTTTTTTATTTTGCTGGTCACATGACCTTTTTGCCTATTTAATCCCTTCTGGCCATGCTGAACTTCATTGTTATTTCTACTCTTAAGCTAGCCAGGTGCTTTGTAACCTTTCTCAGTCAGTTTAGCTAGGTCTTTTGACCTTTATGTTCTATGTTGTGTGTTTGTCTTTTTACTGCTACAATTTCTGCTAGGAGGTGTCCATCTTTCTCCCAGTCCCTAGTTCTTGTAGGGATCCCTCCCTCACATCTATAGGTCTTCGTTCAGACTAGCTGAGGACTTTAGCGGGTCTGATCGCAGGATCAGGTTCCCCGTTACATCGTAGGGATCTAGCTTAGTTCTATTGTAGGGACAGATCTCCTGTCTTTCCTTAGTGCTTGTAGCCTATCATAACAGTGTCAGTGTACAGATAACACATTGACTCACCAGTGACGTCTCTAGTTGAAGTCTTTCATCTTCACTTTTCATCTTCATCCAGCGCAGACAGCCATCGCTTCTTCTAGCCAGGACTCGTCTCTGCATAAAATAACACAGTTATCTAGAGCAGCTTACAGATCACATTCCCCAATTTTTCCCAACTTCTACACCAAACCAGATGAAGAAAAAAAATGACATATTGTCGCCCTGCACAGATACAGGACCCCCCTCACTGAAAACAGTATCCTCAGAAATAAAATACATCACAGCAGTAATAATATCCTTTAATTAGCCCCTACAGTAATAATGTCCTACATCCACTCCCATGTCTCCATCCTGCCCCCTTGTCTCTCCATCCTGCTCCCCATGTCTCCATTCTGCCCCCCATGTCTTCATTCTGCCCCCCATGTCTCTCCATCCTGCCCCCAATGTCTCCCATTCTGCCTCCATGTTTCCATTCTGCACACATGTTTTCTGCCCCCAATGTTCCCCATGTTTTCATCCTGCCCCCAGTGTCCCCCATGTTTTCATCCTGCCCCCTGTGTCCCCCATGTTTTCATCATACCCCCATGTTTTCTGAGGCTGCCCCCAATATTCCCCATCCTGTCCTGGAGCGGCTTTAAAAAAATAAAAAAAGTCTCTTCTTACCTTGTGACTCGCCCTCCCTGAGCGGTGGGGTTACTCGGTGCCGGGTCAATGTATGGCGGTGGTGTGGGATGTCTTCGTGGCCGTGACCCGGTCCGTGCCCAGGGCTGTCACATGAAAAATGGGCTTTTTGGATGAGTGGTTAATGTTCGACTACGCCACCTGTGGTTTCTGGTGAAGGCCACCAGCGCCGCGTCAGTCCTCTGAGGCTGATGATCTGGCAGCTTGGTTGGTACTACTCCCCGCAGGCGGAGTAGGCCTCAGGGCAATGATTAATGAACTGTGTGGAGGAATGGTGGGTGCAGTGCCACGCAAGAATAAACAAGCGGAGACGGTGAATGAAGTCATCCGGGTCTTTACTCACTTTAGATGCACTTTCAGCTGCAAAGCTTCTCTCTGCTACACACCGCGTACTGCGGCCACCAGGAAGGGGGTTCAGCACTTCCCAGGTAGATCAGGAGCACCTGTCAAGACCCCGCTGGTGTGTTCCTCTCCTTAGTAAGTTCTCCTACTGAGTCTTCATCTGACTGTGTATGGTATGAACGTGGTGTAAGGCTGGGTTCCACTGGGTAAACGCAGGTTGAGAGATACAGGTGGCGACTCCGATCCGTCCGTATCCCCCTGGGATCCACTAAGCCTCCGGGCTTTTCTGACTGAGACTTGAAGTGACAAAGTCAGATATCGGGGGCCGGTTACCCCTTTTGCAGCAGGAGTCCCTCTGGCTAGGCCAGAGTGAAGAATACAGGTGGCGACTCCACTCCGTCCGTATCCCCCTGGGATCCTTTTGCCTGTGGAGCCTATTTCCTCTGCCCCCCTCCAAGGCCTTCTTAGAACAAGACCCTGACCGGGCAGAGACACTTGTTAACGCTGTCTTGCTCCTCGTCTCAAGGCCAGAGAGCGAGGACCGCGAATCTTCAGCCAGCTACAGACTCTTGCTAGACCCTAAAGATGGCCATCTATTTTATATGATTCTATAAGTGCTTCCTGTAAGTGTTTCCTCCACCCTCACCCACTACTTGGTTCCCCCTATCTTTGGTTCCCCCCATCTCCTTTATCCCGGGCCGGGGCAGCACCCTGGTGCATTTAGGCCCCCTACAGGACAGGAGTGGTGTAGTGTTGAGTGTGAAGTGGGGTCCTGAGTGATGCTCCATCCTTACCTGGAAGAAGAGATACCTCACCTCTATCTGAGGTGCAGTACCCCTGTGGCGACTGAACCCTCAGGGGCGCCACACTTGCGTGCTCCCACGGTGTCCTGCTCTGCCATCGCCAGAAGCACGATTGATGGCAGATGGCGGTGACGTCATATGCCAGCGATGTGCGTGCTGACGTCAGCCACCAGTCAATCACTGTGATTGGCCGGCGGCAGTTAACTATTGTTGTGTGGTAAGCTTCCCGCACGGCAATAGATTTAAAGTGAACCGAGGACGCAGGTTTACTGAACCAGCAGAATGCTGCCGCTCGGGCCCAGTGAGCAGAAGAACGGGGCCCCGACCGGGCCCTCTCTGCTCACTGGGCCCCATACACCAGTAAGGGCAGTAATGCCCTGATGGCGGCCCTGGGACAGAACAGTGGCATGGTGATGAGTCCTCCAGTAAAGTGACCACATCTGCATTTTATTTTTTATTCATTACTGGTGTGTGACCGGGCAATTTTAAATAACAGGTCATGTTTTGCAATTCTTCCAGATTAGAAAAAACAGTATCTCAAACTGATCCATATTACACTTCGATTGGCACTTTATTATTTTTTTAAGTATGCAAATTGCCTCTTCAGAGAGAAAGAGGACTTGAACTCTCTAGCGCCACCTATTGGAAGTAGCAATCCTAAAAGTCAATATTGACCCTTTAACGAGCCTTGCCACATGACTTAGGATAAAAGCCAAACCAGAATCTCAATTTGCAGACACAGTGTTGAGGGGTACTGCCCCTCATCAGTGCTAAGTGTGAGATCATGTGGCAAGGCTCGTTAAAGGTTCGATATTGACTTTTATGATTGCTACTTCCAATAGGTGGCACTAGAGTTCTAGTCCTCTCACCCTCCACAGGGAGAAACTTTACCCCTTGGATTCAGGTCAGACACCTCTCACCCAGCCAAATCAAATCTCACACTTTGCACTGATTAGGGGCAGCACCCCGAAACAACGTGTCTGCAAATTGAGATTCTGGTTTGATTTTTATTCTAAGTCAAGGCTCATTAAAAGGTTCATATTGACTTTTAGGATTTCTACTTCCAATACGTGGCACTAGACTTCTAGTCCTCTTCCTTTCTGAAGAGGCAATTTGCATATTTAATTTCCCAAAGAAACATTGCAAGGCTTAAAAGCCTCCTCACATTGGCATGCCAGGCTTGGCATGTCACTCTTCATAAGAAACGTTACACCTTGGATCGTTTTTTTTTAGGACATGACACATAAACTTTGTTGGCCTGAAAGTCAGTTTGCACCAGGGGTTCTAATAACTTGTACACCAGTATATCCCAACTGAGGTAACATGAGACTCTGGTTAAAAATGGCGCCGCTGATTTATTCAATTGCCTCTGCATCTTTAAAGCGAGGTCACAATTGAATAAAGCAGGAAAGCTGCAAGAAGCCACATTCAGCTTCCTGCCTAATCCCCTCGCGTCTTCTCCTAGATGACGCTGGCGAAGAGACTGTCATTGCAGCCCCAGGGTCGTTCAGCAGGAGAGCGGGCAGAATACTGAGCCATGTAGGAACTGAGCCCAACCTCTGCGCTCTCTGATGCTGCAAGCAGAGGCATCTTTATCTCTGCAGCATAGGAGAAGTGCAACGGTACTGAAGCTGGCCTGTTTATGATGCGGCCATGTTTATGAAGCCTCTGAGTCACTTTTTCCAGCACATACAACACTTAAATTGTGTTTGAAAGAGTAGCTGGAGCGTCATGATCGCTCATTTATGTGCCACTAAACTTTTACAGTCTTCCTTTTATTTTTGTTGGAGTCTCCAGCTAAAACCTGTTGCAGAACGTGACATAGAATTGTTATTTTACGGTAAATTCAAGTATTTACTAACAGACATGTGAGGAAGGAGGAAAGGTTCCAGTAATAAATGACTCAGGGTTATCTAATAAGCTCTGCTGGGTCTGATTGGCCGATATATGATGTGGGCAGACGGTGATGAGTCCTGCAGTAAGGTGACCACTTCTACATTTACTTTTTAATCATTATTGGTGCGTGACCGGCCAATTTCAGGTGATGGGTCATGTTTCGCAATTGTCGGAGAGTAGAATGAACAGTACCTCAAACTGATCCAAATTACACTTCGGGTTGGCGTGTTATTATTTTTCAAGGACACATAACCTTTATTGGCCTGAGAGCCACATTACCAGTTAGTACCATTGAAAGGAGTTTTAATAACATGTAGATCAGTGTTTTCTAGTGACACTCTGTTTAAAAATGACAGTGTCTTCAAAGAGGAGCTTTCATCACTTTTGAAATTATAAAGTGGACAAATCATGGAAGATTGGCTACAGAGCTGAATAAAACATATTTCCATTTCTCATTTCTGTTGAGGAGATATTAACTAGTAGAAATTAGATTCTAATTTCCCCTTCAATCAAGGGGGCGTTAGCAAAGATTCATCTCTGTGGGCGGTTACTTTTTCCCCCTGCATGACGTTGACCAATCATAAGCTAGAGGCATCATGCAGAGAGTAAAAAGGAACACTCCCCCAGTGAAGCTTAGAACAGGCTTTCTCTTCTAAGACTTAGTGACACAAAGCTCATGTCTTACAAGGGGACTCAGCATATTTATTTTCATAATTATTCAGGGGGAACAGCATATTTTTCACACCCAGTGGACAGCTGAAATGAAAAGTTAACATGGTAACAGACAAGTGACTTGGCATTTGTGACCACGTCCTCCTCTCTAGAAGGGCCTTGGACATCACCTTAAGACATACAGGTGCTTCTCAGAAAATTAGAATATCATCATAAAGTTAATTTATTTCAGTTCTTCAATCCAAAAAGTGAAACTCATATATTATATAGAGTCATTACAAGCAGAGTGATCAATTTCAAGTGTTTATTTCTGTTAATTTCTGATGATTATGGCTTACAGCCAATGAAAACACAAAAGTCATTATCTCAGTAAATTAGAATAATTAACAAAAAACACCTGCAAAGGCTTCCTACGCGTTTAAAAAGTTCCCTTAGTCTGTTTCAGTAGGCCCCGCAATCATGGGGAAGACTGTTGACTTGACAGATGTCCAGAAGGCAGTCATTGACACACTCCACCAGGAGGGTAAGCCACAAAAGGTCATTGATAAAGAAGCTGGCTGTTCAGAGTGCTGTATCCAAGCATATTAATGGAAAGTTGAGTGAAAGGAAAAAGTGTGGTAGAAAAAGGTGCACAAGCCTTGAAACCGCAGCCTTGAAAGGATTTTTAAGAAAATGCCATTCAAAAATTTGGGGGAGATTCACAAGGAGTGGACTGCTGCTGGAGTCATTGCTTTAAGAGCCACCACACACAGGACATGGGCTACAAGTGTCGCATTCATTGTCTCAAGCCACTCATGAGCAATAGACAACGCCAAAAGCGTCTTAACTGGGCCAAGGAGAAAAAGACCTGGACTGTTCTCAGTGGTCCAAGGTGTTGTTTTCAGATGAAAGTAAATTTTGCATTTCATTTTTGAAATCAAGGTCCCAGAGTCTGGAGGAAGAGTGGAGAGGCCACAATCCAAGCTGCTTGAGGTCTGGTGTGAAGTTTCCACAATCAGTGATGGTTTGGGGAGCCATGTCACCTGCTGGTGTAGGTCCACTGTGTTTTATCAAGACCAAAGTCAGCGCAGCCGTCTACCAGGACATTTTAGAGCGCTTCATGCTTCCCTCTGCCGACAAGCTTTATGGAGATGGAGATGTCATTCTCCAGCAGGACTTGGCCCCTGTCCACACTGCAAAAAGTACCAATACCTGGTTTACAAACAACAGTATCACTGTGCTTGATTGGCTGCAAACTCGCCTTAACCCCATAGAGAATCTATTATAGAGAATCTATGGGGTATTGTCAAGAGGAAGATGAGAGACACAAGACCCAACAATGCAGACGAGCTGAAGGCTGTTATCAAAGCAACCTGGGCTTCCATAATACCTCAGCAGTGCCACAGGCTGATCGCCTCCATGCCACATTGCCGCATTGATGCAGTAATTGATGCAAAAGGAGCCCGACCAAGTATTGAGGGCATT
Organism: Phyllobates terribilis; assembly: GCF_046119375.1. Taxonomy (NCBI): domain Eukaryota; kingdom Metazoa; phylum Chordata; class Amphibia; order Anura; family Dendrobatidae; genus Phyllobates; species Phyllobates terribilis. Next base: position 142,789,276 of record NW_027362769.1, on the reverse strand, counting down.
TACTGAACATACATTTCAGTAGGCCAACATTTTGGATTTTAAAAATCATTTTTCAAGCTGTTGTTATAAAGTATTCTAATTTACTGAGATAATGACTTTTGTGTTTTCATTGGCTGTAAGCCATAATCATCAACATTAACAGAAATAAACACTGGAAATAGATCGCTCTGTTTGTAATGACTCTATATAATATAGGAGTTTCACTTTTTGTATTGAAGAACTGAAATAAACTAACTTTTTGATGATATTCTAATTTAGTGAGAAGAACCTGTACATGTCAAACTCAGGCCCACTGGCCAAATCTGGCCCTCAGAGTGATATATGGCCTGCGACGCTGCTGACTATGTGGTGCCCATTATACTGTATGAAGGACTATGTGGGGCCCATTATTCTGTATTGAGGACTATGTGGGGCCCATTTTTCTTTATGGAGGACTATGTGGGGCCCATTATACTGTACGGAGTACTATGTGGGGCCCATTATTCTGTATGGAGGACTATGTGGGGCCCATTTTTCTTTATGGAGGACTATGTGGGGCCCATTATACTGTATGGAGGACTATGTGGGACCATTATTCTGTATGAAGGACTATGTGGGGCCATTATTCTGTATGGAGGACTATGTGGTGCCCATTATACTGTATGAAGGACTATGTGAGGCCCATTATTCTGTATGGAGGACTATGTGGGGCCCATTATTCTGTATGGAGGACTATGTGGGGCCCATTTTTCTTTATGGAGGACTATGTGGGGCCCATTATACTGTATGGAGGACTATGTGGGACCATTATTCTGTATGAAGGACTATGTGGGGCCATTATTCTGTATGGAGGACTATCTGAGGCCCATTATTCTGTATTGAGGACTATGTGGGGCCATTATGCTGTATGGAGGAATATGTGGGGCCATAATTCTGTACGGAGGACTATGTGGGGCCCATTATTCTGTATGGAGGACTATGTGGGGCCATTATTCTGTGTGGAGGACAATGTGGGGCCCATTATTCTGTATTGAGACTATGTGGGGCCCATTATTCTGTATGGAGGACTATGTGGGGCCCATTATTCTGTATGGAGGACTGTGGGCCCATTATACTGTATGGAGGACTATGTGGGGCCATTATACTGTGTGGAGGACTACGTGGGGCCATTATTCTGTACGGAGGACTATGTGGGGCCCATTATTCTGTATGGAGGACTATGTGGGGCCCATTATTCTGTACGGAGGACTATGTGGGGCCCATTATACTGTATGGATGACTACGTGGGGCCATTATACTGTATAGAGGACTATGTGGGGCCCATTATTCTGTATGGAGAAGTATGTGGGGCCCATTATTCTGTATGGAGGACTATGTGGGGCCCATTATTCTGTATGGAGGACTATGTGGGGCCCATTATACTGTATGGAGGACTATGTGGGGCCATTATACTGTATGGAGGACTACGTGGGACCATTATTCTGTATGAAGGACTATGTGGGGCCATTATTCTGTATGGAGGACTATCTGGGGCCCATTATTCTGCATTGAGGACTATGTGGGGCCATTATGCTGTATGGAGGAATATGTGGGGCCATAATTCTGTACGGAGGACTATGTGGGGCCCAATATTCTGTATGGAGGACTATGTGGGGCCATTATTCTGTGTGGAGGACTATGTGGGGCCCATTATTCTGTATTGAGACTATGTGGGGCCCATTATTCTGTATGGAGGACTATGTGGGCACATTATACTGTATGGAGGACTATGTGGGGCCATTATACTGTGTGGAGGACTACGTGGGGCCATTATTCTGTATGGAGGACTATGAGGGGCCCATTATACTGTATGGAGGACTATGTGGGCCCATTATACTGTATGGAGGACTATGTGGGGCCATTATATTGTGTGGAGGACTACGTGGGGCCATTATTCTGTACGGAGGACTATGTGGGGCCCATTATTCTGTATGGAGGACTATGTGAGGCCCATTATTCTGTACGGAGGACTATGTGGGGCCCATTATACTGTATGGAGGACTATGTGGGGCCATTATACTGTGTGGAGGGCTACGTGGGGCCATGATATTGTATGGAGGACTATGTGGGGCCCATTATTCTGTATGGAGGACTATGTGGGGCCCATTATTCTGTATGGAGGACTATGTGGGCCCATTATACTGTATGGAGGACTATGTGGGGCCATTATACTGTGTGGAGGACTATGTGGGGCCATTATTCTGTATGGAGGACTATGTGGGGCCCATTATTCTGTATGGAGGACTATGTGGGGCCCATTATTCTGTATGGAGGACTATGTGGGGCCATTTTACTGTATGGAGGACTGTGTGGGGCCATTATTCTGTATGGAGGACTATGTGGGGCCCATTATTCTGTATGGAGGACTATGTGGTGCACATTATTCTGCACGGAGGACTATGTGGGGCCCATTATTCTGTATGGAGGACTATGTGGGGCTCATTATACTTTGTGGAGGACTATGTGGGGCCATTATTCTGTATGGAGGACTATGTGGAGCCATTATACTGTGTGGAGGACTATGTGGGGCTCATTATTCTGTTTGGAGGACTATGTGGGGCCCTTTATTCTGTTTGGAGGACTATGTGGGGCCCATTATTCTGTATGGAGGACTATGTGGGGCCCATTATTCTGTATGGAGGACTATGTGGGGCCCATTATTCTGTATGGAGGACTATGTGGGGCCCATTATTCTGTATGGAGGACTATGTGGGGCCCATTATTCTGTATGGAGGACTATGTGGGGCCATTTTACTGTATGGAGGACTGTGTTGGGCCATTATTCTGTATGGAGGACTATGTGGGGCCCATTATTCTGTATGGAGTACTATGTGGTGCACATTATTCTGCACGGAGGACTATGTGGGGCCCATTATTCTGTACGGAGGACTATGTGGGGCCCATTATACTGTGTGAAGGACTATGTGGGGCCATTATTCTGTATGGAGGACTATGTGGGGCCATTATATTGTGTGGAGGACTACGTGGGGCCATTATTTTGTACGAAGGACTATGTGGGGCCCATTATTCTGTATGGAGGACTATGTGGGGCCCATTATTCTGTACGAAGGACTATGTGGGGCCCATTATACTGTATGGAGGACTATGTGGGGCCATTATACTGTGTGGAGGACTACGTGGGGCCATTATACTGTATGGAGGACTATGTGGGGCCCATTATTCTGTATGGAGGACTATGTGGGGCCCATTTTTCTATATGGAGGACTATGTGGGGCCCATTATTCTGTATGGAGGACTATGTGGGGCCCATTATACTGTATGGAGGACTATGTGGGGATATTATACTGTATGGAGGACTACGTGGGGCCATTATTCTGTATGGAGGACTATGTGGGGCCCATTATTCTGTATGGAGGACTATGTGGGGCCCATTATTCTGTATGGAGGACTATGTGGGGCCCATTATTCTGTATGGAGGACTATGTGGGGCCCATTATTCTGTATGGAGGACTATGTGGGGCCATTTTACTGTATGGAGGACTGTGTGGGGCTATTATTCTGTATGGAGGACTATGTGGGGCCCATTATTCTGTATGGAGGACTATGTGGTGCACATTATTCTGCACGGAGGACTATGTGGGGCCCATTATTCTGTATGGAGGACTATGTGGGGCCCATTATACTGTGTGGAGGACTATGTGGGGCCATTATTCTGTATGGAGGACTATGTGGAGCCATTATACTGTGTGGAGGACTATGTGGGGCTCATTATTCTGTTTGGAGGACTATGTGGGGCCCTTTATTCTGTTTAGAGGACTATGTGGGGCCCATTATTCTGTATGGAGGACTATGTGGGGCCCATTATTCTGTATGGAGGACTACGTGGGGCCCATTATTCTGTATGGAGGACTATGTGGGACCATTATTCTGTATGGAGGACTATGTGGGGCCATTTTACTGTATGGAGGACTATGTGGGGGCCATTATTCTGTATGGAGGACTATGTGGGGCCCATTATTCTGTATGGAGGACTATGTGGGGCCCATTATTCTGTAAGGAGGACTGTGTGGGGCCATTTTACTATATGGAGGACTGTGTTGGGCCATTATTCTGTATGGAGGACTATGTGGGGCCCATTATTCTGTATGGAGGACTATGTAGTGCACATTATTCTGCACGGAGGATCATGTGGGGCCCATTATTCTGTATGGAGGACTATATGGGGCCCATTTTACTGTGTGAAGGACTATGTGGGGCCATTATTCTGTATGGAGGACTATGTGGGGCCATTATACTGTGTGGAGGACTATGTGGGGCTCATTATTCTGTTTGGAGGACTATGTGGGGCCCATTATTCTGTACGGAGGACTATGTGGGGCCCATTATTCTGTACAGAGGACTATGTGGGGCCCATTATACTGTGTGGAGGACTATGTGGGGCCATTATTCTGTATGGAGGACTATGTAGGGCTCATTATTCTGTACGGATGACTACGTGGGGCCATTATTCTGTACGGATGACTATGTGGGGCCAATTATTCTGTATGGAGGAGTACGTGGGGCTCATTATTCTGTACGGAGGACTACGTGGGGCCATTATTCTGTACGGATGACTATGTGGGGCCCATTATTCTATACGGAGGACTATGTGGGGCCCATTCTACTGTGTGGAGGACTATGTGGGGCCATTATTCTGTATGGAGGACTATGTGGGGCCGTTATACTGTGTGGAGGACTATGTGGGGCTCATTATTCTGTTTGGAGGACTATGTGGGGCCCATTATTCTGTTTGGAGGACTATGTGGGGCCCATTATTCTGTATGGAGGACTATGTGGGACCATTATTCTGTATGGAGGACTATGTGGGGCCATTTTACTGTATGGAGGACTATGTGGGGGCCATTATTCTGTATGGAGGACTATGTGGGGCCCATTATTCTGTATGGAGGACTATGTGGGGCCCATTATTCTGTAAGGAGGACTATGTGGGGCCATTTTACTGTATGGAGGACTGTGTTGGGCCATTATTCTGTATGGAGGACTATGTGGGGCCCATTATTCTGTATGGAGGACTATGTAGTGCACATTATTCTGCACGGAGGATCATGTGGGGCCCATTATTCTGTATGGAGGACTATATGGGGCCCATTTTACTGTGTGAAGGACTATGTGGGGCCATTATTCTGTATGGAGGACTATGTGGGGCCATTATACTGTGTGGAGGACTATGTGGGGCTCATTATTCTGTTTGGAGGACTATGTGGGGCCCATTATTCTGTACGGAGGACTATGTGGGGCCCATTATTCTGTACAGAGGACTATGTGGGGCCCATTATACTGTGTGGAGGACTATGTGGGGCCATTATTCTGTATGGAGGACTATGTAGGGCTCATTATTCTGTACGGATGACTACGTGGGGCCATTATTCTGTACGGATGACTATGTGGGGCCAATTATTCTGTATGGAGGAGTACGTGGGGCTCATTATTCTGTACGGAGGACTACGTGGGGCCATTATTCTGTACGGATGACTATGTGGGGCCCATTATTCTGTACGGAGGACTATGTGGGGCCCATTATACTGTGTGGAGGACTATGTGGGGCCATTATTCTGTATGGAGGACTATGTGGGGCCGTTATACTGTGTGGAGGACTATGTGGGGCTCATTATTCTGTTTGGAGGACTATGTGGGGCCCATTATTCTGTTTGGAGGACTATGTGGGGCCCATTATACTGTGTGGAGGACTATGTGGGGCCCATTATTCTGTACGGAGGACTATGTGAGGCCCATTATACTGTGTGGAGGACTATGTGGGGCCATTATTCTGTATGAAGGACTATGTGGGGCCGTTATACTGTGTGGAGGACTATGTGGGGCTCATTATTCTGTTTGGAGGACTATGTGGGGCCCATTATACTGTACGGAGGACTATGTGGGGCCTGTTATACTGTATGGAGGACTATGTGGGGCCATTATACTGTGTGGACGACTATGTGGGGCCATTATTCTGTATGGAGGATTATGTGGGGCCGTTATACTGTGTTTGCTGGGGTGGTACAGTATAGTCATCATACCATGCGTGTGGATGGTACCGTGGAGGAATTCACTGTGGGAGTATCATAAAGCGTTTGGGGTGGCACTTTTGTTGGCATCATATTTTATTATCTGAATCATTTATTAATTCAAGTTTTTTTATCCTTTTGTTATTACATATTTAAATTAGGCCATTGGGCCATATGCTTTTTTACTGCTCTTACATAACATATTATATTATTCCAATATTTATTCTAACATCTATTAATTAAAATGTACTTTGTCGTGGGACAACCCCTTTAAGTTTGTTTCCATATAAAAAGTCTAATCATTATATTTGATAATAAGGAAAAACTTCCTCAATTGTAGACATTTTTTTTAATAAATTACAAGGTTGGCCTGCGACCTTGTCCAAGTTTTTAATTTTGGCCCTCTGTGTATTTGAGTTTGACATCCCTGCCTTAGGAGGTCCTAATGGTCAGACTCCAACAATTAGACTTTTATGTCATATAGATTTACTTTACCGTTATTTTCTTAAAAAAACTGCACCACTCTTGTCTATAGGATCTTAAAGTGAATGTGGCAAAGTTGTAATACCAGATAGCACCATCAGACAACAGTGGTGCTGTTTTGGGGTGATGGGAAGGAGAACTTTTTTCTTATTTACAACAAGCTCTTTAAGGCCAACATTCATTTCATTCCTTAAGTTTACCTGTCATATCACTCAAAACCATAGTAAAAGCGTGGTATTGCTGCCCCTATTCAAAACAACAAGTTAAAACTTGTTCCTTGTCTGGTATGTCCAGGAACTGTCTAGGAACTATCCAAATGTGATTTGCCATCTGCTTTTTTTCAGTGCTTTATTAGCATTCTGACAGCACTATAGGAGCTGGAATTTCCCTCACTTTTCAGATTGTGCAAGCCATTCTCTAAAGGCTAGTCTGCTCTTAACTTAAATACCTCCTCTCTATCATGCCTCTATGCAGTTTGACAAACAGAAGAGGAAAAGCAGAGAGAAAAAGCCTTGCCCCCACTTCCTGTTAAAAGATAAAGTTCCACCCCTACTTCCTGTAGAGAGACAAAGTTCTGCCCCCACTTCCTGTAGAAAGACAATGCCCCGCCCCCACTTCCTGTAGAGAGACAAAGTCCCGCCCCACTTCCTGTAGAAAGACAAAGTTCCGCCCCACTTCCTGTAGAGAGACAAAGTTCCGTCCCCACTTCCTGTAGAGAGACAAAGTCCGGCCCACCACTTCCTGAAGAGAGACAAAGTCCGCCCCACTTCCTGTAGAGAGACAAAGTTTCGCCTCCACTTCCTGTAGAGAGACAAAGTCCCGCCCCACTTCCTGTAGAAAGACAAAGTTCCGCTCCCACTTCCTGTAGAAAGACAAAGTTCCGCCCCACTTCCTGAAGAGAGACAAAGTTCCGCCCCCACTTCCTGTAGAGAGACAAAGTCCCGTCCCCACTTCCTGTAGAGAGACAAAGTCTCGCCCCCACTTCCTGTAAAGAAACAAAGTTCCGCCCCCCCACTTCTTCTAGAAAGACAAAGTTCCGCCCCCCACTTCCTGTAGAGAGACAAAATACACTTAACAAAAGGCAATGTGCAGAAAGTTACATGGAAGGGAAACACCTAGTGAATGGCACTTTTAAGGAGTTTTTTGGGCTGAAAATGTAATTTGGGGTAAATAAAGTAATTTGCAATTTTGTTAGTATTTTCATTGGCCATAAGATGAGACTAATTTTATTGAAACAAAAGTAGATATTTAACAAGTTAACAATAATATTTTCAGTGATAACTTGAAGATAGCCTGACGTGGTTTTCTTTCTTCCACTTTAGGAAACGAATGTCCCCGGTATAGTATAACTTTGTCTCTATAATAGACTCCACGCTCCGGTAAACGACTAGTTAATGACTTTCTGCCTCCGGAGGACTTCAGACATTCAACACAACATTTATTTTGTGATACATTAGTTATAGAATCTTTCCAGCTGTTGCTGCTCGATTTAGCGCTCAAGTCAGTGGATTAACATAACTTGCAAAATTGATGTTACTGATCCAATCTGATTTAGCTGCACATAACCGGCCCGGCTGCTGTATTACTCATAAAAGAAATCTTTTATAGTTAATAGCTTTTAATTACATTCTGATTATTTGCATAGCGATAAGTGATTCGGGTGCTCATTAGAATTGCAAAGTGTTAAGATTCTTAGGTTCATGTTTGCGGTAATGATACATCGTATCCTTTCTATTTTTTCAGCTTTTCTTTCTTTTTTTTTTGTAAGAAAAACAAAGACAATTAATTTTATCATTAGTTATTCTTGACTTGATTCTAAGTTTTTCCTCTCAGGTAAATTGTGTATCAGATCGTTTATTTCTAAATTGCATTTATTCAAAGTAAACTATGCTCTCCGAATAATTGCTGGATTGCTGTGGGTGAGGGAAATGGGCAATGAGCCGAAGGGGAAGGAGCAAATTGGATAGATGGTTAAAGGATTTGTCCAATGAAAACTATCACCTATGAGTAGGACCCGCACTGATCGACTGACTGGAGAATTTCTACTTCCAACGGGGAACTTTTATCCCCGTTACAGCAGAGTGACAGGTCGGACGCCCCGCTGCCGCTCCATTCATTCTCTATGGGGCAGCCAGAAAAAGACTAGCGCAGCCCTATAGAGTATTAATGAAGCAGCGGTCAAGCAGGCAAACTGCTGGAAAATTTAAAGTTCCCCGATCTGTTACTCGGTGCAGTTCCCAGCAATCAGACCGCCACTAATCAGTAAGTCATCCCCTAACCTGTGGATAGGGAGTTGGGGACTTATCCTGGTGCTAGTCATCATGGAGGGTAGGGCAGGGGTGGTCATACCAGTGGTGCAACCTGCTCAGCTGCCTCACAGGGGCCGATGGAGCAGGGGGACCCATTTCTAACCCCAAAATAGGTGGAATTGTGCATTATGATGAACTATTGGATTGCAAAGGGCCCATATACTATTCTTGCACGGGGGCCCTTTTCTGTCTGAGTCTATCAGTGGGGTGTGGATATGGCATGTCAGATATTGAATGGCCGATCCATTTGAACACAAGAGCCCGCAGCAGAGCCGAGTATTCCTGTATATAGGGGACATAGCTGGTGGCCAAACATTTATCATCCAAAAATGTGTATAATGTGTGCCTACAACTCATGCAAGTTGTTTATTTGTGTGGCGCCGTAGCTACATTTTTCTACAACTGGGACATAGATTCAGTTTAATTCCAGAAGGTTCCAACTTTCTCCATAGAAGTCATTTATATATTTCACCAGTCCAAATGTACATGTAAACTTTGCTATGAAAGTAGTTTCAGGATCCGCTATTGCTGGTCAGTGGGGGTCTGACCACTGCAATCCCCGCTGATCGTGACAATGAAGGGGCTGCAGTACTGGTGTAGCATTGAGTGTCCTATAGAGATGAGTAAAAAGTTTCAAATTGCCCTGGTCTGGCATCCTGGTCGGTCCTTTATGGCAGCTTGACCAGGGCAGTGTTCACATTTGTCCTTTGCCCAACATCTTGGGCGTCTCTGCTGGTAAAGTAAGGCCCTGTGATGCCATGATGTTGTCAGGTGCCCAGGATCTGGGCAGAAGATTGCTAGTGCAGACGTGATCACTGCCCTGGTCCTGCTGCTATTGAGGAATGAACTGGACACTGGATGAGGGCAGTATGAATCTTTTTGCTCATATTTAGCTCCTTTCACTATTTTTTAACCTGCACAACGACCCCTGGTCACTCGGCTGTCCTGCACGGCCCTTTTCAAATTAAAGCTTAGAAGGGGACCGGGCGATGTAGCAGCGCTGCGTTCATTCTTTTAGGGCTGGTGACAATTGAGATAGTTTCAATGGATCATAAAGTAATGGCAAATCCTAGAGAAAAATTATGAAAATACCAAATTAGGATATCTAAGGAAAAATTATTAATAAAACTAAAAAATATAGCCGTCTTTCTTCTCTACTGATTATTCTGATATAGTCCTGTGGTGGCTTTTTGTCCTATTTAAATTCTCAAAACCCTGTAATATGTTATTTATAGACATACAGTACAGACCAAAAGTTTGGACACACCTTCTCATTTAAAGATTTTTCTGTATTTTCATAACTATGAAAATTGTACATTCACACTGAAGGCATCAAAACTATGAATTAACACATGCGAAATTATATACTTAACAAAAAAGTGTGAAACAACTGAAAATATGTCTTATATTCTAGGTTCTTCAAAGTAGCCACCTTTTGCTTTGATGACTGCTTTGCACACTCTTGGCATTCTCTTGATGAGCTTCAAGAGGTAGTCACCAGAAATGGTCTTCCAACATTCTTGAAGGAGTTCCCAGAGATGCTTAGCACTTGTTGGCCCTTTTGCCTTCACTCTGCGGTCCAGCTCACCCCAAACCATCTCGATTGGGTTCAGGTCTGGTGACTGTGGAGGCCAGGTCATCTGGTGTAGCCCCCCATCACTCTCCTTCTTGGTCAAATAGCCCTTACACAGCCTGGAGGTGTGTTTGGGGTCATTGTCCTGTTGAAACATAAATGATGGTCCAACTAAACGCAAACCGGATGGAATAGCATGCCGCTGCAAGATGCTGTGGTAGCCATGCTGGTTCAGTATGCCTTCAATTTTGAATAAATCCCCAACAGTGTCACCAGCAAAGCACCCCCACACCATCACACCTCCTCCATGCTTCACGGTGGGAACCAGGCATGTAGAGTCCATCCGTTCACCTTTTCTGTGTTGCACAAAGACACGGTGGTTGGAACCAAAGATCTCACATTTGGACTCATCAGACCAAAGCACAGATTTCCACTGGTCTAATGTCCATTCTTTGTGTTCTTTAGCCCAAACAAGTCTCTTCTGCTTGTTGCCTGTCCTTAGCAGTGGTTTCCTAGCAGCTATTTTACCATGAAGGCCTGCTGCACAAAGTCTCCTCTTAACAGTTGTTGAAGAGATGTGTCTGCTGCTAGAACTCTGTGTGGCATTGACCTGGTTTCTAATCTGAGCTGCTGTTAACCTGCGATTTCTGAGGCTGGTGACTCGGATAAACTTATCCTCAGAAGCAGAGGTGACTCTTGGTCTTCCTTTCCTGGGGCGGTCCTCATGTGAGCTAGTTTCTTTGTAGCGCTTGATGGTTTTTGCAGCTGCACTTGGGGACACTTTCAAAGTTTGCCCAATTTTTCGGACTGACTGACCTTCATTTCTTAAAGTAATGATGGGCACTCGTTTTTCTTTACTTAGCTGCTTTTTTCTTGCCATAATACAAATTCTAACAGTCTATTCAGTAGGACTATCAGCTGTGTATCCACCAGACTTCTGCACAACACAACTGATGGTACCAACCCCATTTATAAGGCAAGAAATCCCACTTATTAAACCTGACAAGGGCACACCTGTGAAGTGAAAACCATTTCCGGTGACTACCTCTTGAAGCTCATCAAGAGAATGCCAAGAGTGTGCAAAGCAGTCATCAAAGCAAAGGGTGGCTACTTTGAAGAACCTAGAATATAAGATATATTTTCAGTTGTTTCACACTTTTTTGTTAAGTATATAATTCCACATGTGTTAATTCATAGTTTTGATGCCTTCAGTGTGAATGTACAATTTTCAAAGTCATGAAAATACAGAAAAATCTTTAAATGAGAAGGTGTGTCCAAACTTTTGGTCTGTACTGTATATAGTGGGAAAAATAAGTATTTGATACACTGCCAATTTTGCAATTTTGTCCCTGGTGTCCTTAGACAGCTTTTTGGTCTTGGTTATGGTGGACAGGTTGGAGTATGATTGATTGTGTGGACAGGTGTCTTTTATACAGGTAACAAGTTCAAACAGGTGCAATTTATACAGGTAATGAGTGCAGAGTAGAAGGGCTTCTTAAAGAAAAACTAACAGGTCTGTGAGAGGCAGAATTCTTGCTGGTTGGTAGATGATCAAATATTTATTTCATGCAATAAAATGCAATTTAATTATTTAAAAATCATACAATGTGATTTTCTGGATTTTTTTAAGATTCTGTCTCTCACAGGTGAAATGTACCTATGATAAAAATTACAGACCTCTCCATTCATTGTAGGTGGGAAAACTTGCAAAATCGGCAGTGCATCAAATACTTATTTTCCCCACTGTATAGATTTATGGTTTTAACATATTTTTTACAATCACATATTTATATCTACTAATTTTTAGATTTCAGCTTATAGGAATTAAATATATGCAACACTCAGCTATTAAAGGGAACCTAGGATGTCCCTGGACTGCCCCCAAGAGGGATCAGCTTTATTCTCATTTGCACAAAGAAAGACTAGCAGCGATGGGATGAAACTGAAAGGGAGAAGATACAGATTAGATATTAAAAAAAACTTTTTGACAGTGAGGGAGATCAATGAGTGGAACAGGCGGCCACAAGAGGTGGTGAGTTCTCCTTCAGTGGAAGTCTTCAACCAGAGGCTGAACAGACATCTGTCTGAGATGGTTTAGTGAATCCTGCATTGAGCAGGGGGTTGGTCACGACGACCCTGGAGGTTCTTCAATCCAAAAAGTGAAACTCATATATTTTATATAGAGTCATTACAGACAGAGTGATCTATTTCAAGTGTTTATTTCTGTTAATGTTGATGATTATGGCTTACAGCCAATGAAAACACAAAAGTCATTATCTCACTAAATTAAAATAATTAACAAAAAACATCTGCAAAGGCTTCCTAAGCTTTTAAAAAGGTCCCTTAGTCTGTTCCAGTAGGCTCCATAATCAAGGGGAAGACTGCTGACTTGACAGATGTCCAGAAGGCAGTCACTGACACACTCCACAAGGTCCCAGAGTTCCAATTTTCATTTGGAAATCAAGGTCCCAGAGTCTGGAGGAAGAGTGGAGAGGCCACAATCCAAGCTGCTTGAGGTCTAGTGTGAAGTTTCCACAATCAGTGATGGTTTGGGGAGCCATGTCATCTGCTGGTGTAGGCCCACTGTGTTTTATCAAGACCAAAGTCAGTGCAGCCGTCTACCAGGAAATTTTAGAGATCTTCATGCTTCCCTCTGCCGACAAGCTTTTTGGAGATGGAAATTTCATTCTCTTGCAGGACTTGGTCCCTGTCCACACTGCCAAAAGTACCAATACCTGGTTTACACACAACAGTATCACTGTGCTTGATTGGCAGCAAACTCGCCTGACCTTAACCCCATAGAGAATCTATTATAGAGAATCTATGGGGTATGTCAAGAGGAAGAAGAGAGACACCAGACCCAACAATGCAGACGAGCTGAAGGCTGCTATCAAAGCCACCTGGGCTTCCATAACACCTCAGCAGTGCCACAGGCTGATCGCCTCCATGCCACATTGCCGCATTGATGCAGTAATTGATACAAAAGGAGCCGCGACCAAGTATTGAGGGCATTTGCTGAACATACATTTTGGATTTTAAAATCATTTTTCAAGCTGTTGTTATAAAGTATTCTAATTTACTGAGATAATGACTTTTGTGTTTTCATTGGCTGTAAGCCATAATCATCAACATTAACAGAAATAAACACTTGAAATAGATCACTCTGTTTGTAATTACTCTATATAACATATGAGTTTCACTTTTTATATTGAAGAACTGAAATAAATTAACTTTTTGATGATATTCTTATTTAGTGAGATGCACCTGTACTTCTCCCGACAAACCTATGTACATACTGTTTATGTCAGAAGTTTGGAAGAGTTGCCTGGAGCGGCATGTGCCGGCTATTTTACAAAGGAGACACTGCTTCAATTGGGGCAAGGTTTGGGTATGTTGTATATTCGTCATATTGGCCCCATTTGGCAGAACACAGAGTGTCTGCGGTTCTATAATACAGAACTGTAGTGACTCCATGTTATGCCATAGAGGTGGGGATGAGTCCTTAGTGCAAATTGTTCTCTATATATAAATTCATAGCGAGCCCTGAAAAGAAGATAACGTCGATGGAGATTGGGGATTTGCAGACTTCCAATGTATAATATTCATCACTGTTGCATTGAATAATTATTATGTGCCAATGTGTTTATGCCACCTGCTCCGACATTATAAATGCTAAGCGGTGGCACTCTGCATTTCAATCTGTCACATGAGTAACAATCATACGGGTCAAAAAATCGACCTCAGGCGCACGTAGCGGCTTTTTATCTCAAGTCGGTGCTTAAGGATTTAGAAATGAATGTGCGGGTCATTCCTTCCCAGCAATTATTTCGTCACCAAATGTCAGACTTCTCCAGAAAAGAGTAATAGGGTTTGCATTGACCTCTCCAAGTAGCTGCTGCAAATAATTCTCGCAGGCTCTTTTCACCTGTTACCTCCACCTGATTTCTGTATCGTGTCACTGTGCACTCGCTTTTATTTTCCCTAAACTTCTGTCTATTGAGAAAAATGTCAGTTTCACCTTGTAGTACGGAGCCTGTTTACTAATTGGTGTTTGCTAAGATTCCTTTATTCTGTCCAAAAACGTGTTTTCAAAATGTCAACATATTTTTATGCCATTTAATCATTACCAAAAGTTTAATAAGTAGACAGAAAAATAAACCAGAGTCCAATTTTAGTGGACAGTACCTGGGCGGGACATCACCAACACCTGTATATCTCTAAATGTGACCCTGATGGGGCCACAGCCAAGCATGAAGTTCCACCTCCTTACAAGCCACTCTTTATTATAATGTTAAAAGGAAGAGATAATAAGATTCATCTTGCTGAAACCACCGAACCACGGGCAGCATGAATCAGACACTGCCTGCATTACTGCAGCCATATATGCTTTACTCTGAAACTCTGCGGCCTCACTTGCAAAGTCGGCAAGGGACTAGGTGTCACAGATTACTAGTCTGAGGCAGGTCCCCAATGGCTTCTCTCAGCCTGCTCCCCTTAAGTAACAGGTGTCTTCCCATGTTTGAGTATAGGGAGAGACCTGTTAGTCATGGGAAACCATCGGGAAACTGCCTCTTAAAGTGATCATCTGAGATGCATAGACCTCGGCTTGCCTCTTAGATTAGTCATCCGAGATGCGTAGTCCCCAATTTGCCCCTTAGATTAGTCATCCGAGATGCATAATCCCCGGCTTGCCTCTTAGACTGGTCAACCGAGATTCATAGTGCCCAACTTGCCTCTTAGACTAGTCATCCAAGATGCATATTCCCTGGCTTGCCTCATAGACTAGTAATCTGAGATGCATATGTGGCGCCCCTGAGTGTTTGGTCGCCACAGAGGTACTGCATCTCACCCAGAGGTGTGGTATCTCACTCTCAGGTAAGGAAGGAGTACAGCTCAGGACCCTAACACCTGCATTCACTACACCACATTTCCGGGGGACAGGGCGAGATTGCTCCTACGGGAGAGCACAGTCCCTGGTCCCTGGCTGGAGTGGGGGGAACCGCCTAGAGAGGGGGAACCATGTAGTGGATGGGGTGGAGGACATAGATCAAGGGAGCACTTCAGAAGGAGGTATAAAATAGAGACACCATCTTAGATCAGGGTTCAGTTCAGTCAGAGGAGGAGAAGTGGAAGGAGCAGAGGCTCTGCATGAGCTCTGCTCCAGAGGCGGGCCTGGACAGTGAGGCCCAAGTCTGGGAAGAGAAGGGGAGCAGGAAAGGCTCCAGGAGGAACGAGGGGATCCTAGGGGTATGGGCAGTGCTGGAGGCCACCCGTACGCCCGAATCTACAAGACAGTGGAAGGATCAAGCCGCAGAGGGGTCCGGCCCCTTAACTAGTACGGATACTTTAAGTCCAACTAGCAACCGGAGGTGGCTGTACTTTCAGGGTGCAGTTGCCCACTACCACAGTTAGCAATTGCCGAAAAGGGGGCCACATAGGGCCCAGGGGACTGCAGGTCGCTCTCCAAGACCCGAGGCCACCGGCTTGGGACACTGACTGTGAGGCGCAGGGCAGGAGGGTGAGAGCCTGCGCAGGAAGACGGCTGAGGAAGGCACATAGAAAGGGATCCTGTTAAGTGCTCTGGAAATACCTGAGGGTGGACTGAGCCCCTCACTGAGTAAGGACAGAACGACGTGGGCAATTACATTGAGCTCTGTAATCTGGACTGCAATAACTGTTAGTAAAGACCCTGGGACTGCACTATCTTGTCTCTGTGTTCCTTTCTGCGCCATCCCTCACTGCACCACAACGCCAAGCACAACCTGCACAACCACCATCATCCATGCACTGCTCTGAAGCTACACTCTTGCTGCCAAACCACCAGCTTCAGAGGACTGTTCCGCAGCGGCGGCCTCATTAGCCGCACTCCACAGGTGGCATAGTCGGACTCTTTAATAAAACCCATATACAATTCCCCTTTGATTGGGCGCCCTGGGTCACGGACCGGGTCACCGCCACAGTGACTACAACCCCCAGCATCTACCTGCCCGGCACCGGGGGCGCGTCACATAGTTCCTGGCTAGCTTCTTAGACTAGTCATCAAAGATGCATATTCCCTGGCTTGCCTCTTAGATTAGTAATCTGAGATGCGTAGTCCCCAACTTGCCCCCTAGATTAGTCATCCAAGATGCATAATCCCCGGCTTGCTTCTTAGACTAGTTATCTGAGATGCATAGTCCACAAATTTCCTCTTGGACTAGTCATCCGAGATACATAATTGGGTGTTTCTGCGCAGTCACCAATGTTACCACTGAACCAGACACTTGCAGATATTAACATGGAGCCTCATGTTTTCATGCAAGGTCAGGAAATGTGCACGTGTATCCTTTATCGGTTATGTAATTATTGCTCTAAGCAAACACAACATGTTCTGCCTTGAACACTTTGGTAAAAAATAAACTCTTTCACTTTCTGA
This sequence comes from Phyllobates terribilis, assembly GCF_046119375.1. Lineage (NCBI taxonomy): Eukaryota > Metazoa > Chordata > Amphibia > Anura > Dendrobatidae > Phyllobates > Phyllobates terribilis. The sequence continues at coordinate 142,772,452 of NW_027362769.1, read as the reverse complement.
GTTTACCAAATGCAATCATGAGATCGGGGCATGAACTTACTAGCAAATTGTGTTAAAATATAAGGGGGTTTATCGAGTTCACCCAAAAACAAAATAATAATAACAAATAAATAAAATAAATATATCTGTGCCCGAGTGTTGAGCAGTGGGTCTATAAAGTCATCAGTAGTGTTGAGCATTCCGATACTGAAATATCGGGTATCGGCCGATATTCGCGGTATCGGAATTCTGAGACTTAATTCCGATACTTTTAGAATATTGTATACCGGAATCGGAAGTTCCCATAATGCAATGAGCCAGTTTCATTTTATTCAGCCAATGAGGATCCTAAGAAGTGTGGGCACATCCTGTTAGGCATGTTAACTAATGGCATGGCTGTGATTGGCTGCTGAAATGATGTCATGATGCACTATAAAAGCCGCCGCCGCCATTTTGAGCTCACTCTGCTGTGAATTCAGTTAGGGATAGGACGCTGTTGTTCTGAGGGACAGTTTTAGCTACCTATTTGCTCTATTCTGCTTTGCCCAAGGTACTTTATAAATCGCTGTGCCTTGCAGCGCTAGTGCACAGTTCTCTGTGCTGTTCACCGCTGTCTGCAAGGTCTGTGTGTGTGAGTGCAGCTCACCCTGTAGTGTGTGCTTCAGCCACGTCTGGTTATAGTGCGCTCAGTGTGTGCCACTGCCTCATACATTGTCCTTTTTTGCTAATTGATCATTTTTCTTGATTTCTCCTATTAGTGTGGTGGTTCCATCCGTATTCAGCTAAATTGGTTCCAAACACACTATATAGGAGTAGATAGAGAATTTTTTTTTTGTCTTACAGCGCTAGTGCACAGTGCTCTGCATCTGCACTGTTCACGGCTGTCTGCAAGGTCTCTGTGTGTGAGTGCAGCTCACGCTGTAGTGCGCTCAGCGTGCGTCACTGCCTCATACATTGTCCTTTTTTGCTAATTGATCATTTTTCCTGATTTCTCCTATTAGTGTGGTGGTTCCATCCGTATTCAGCTACATTGGTTCCAAACACACTATATAGGAGTAGATAGAGGAGCCTTTCTGCAGCATTGTGCCCTGCAGCCCCAGCCAGATTAGTATTAGCCTATTTTTTGTAGCCTCATCTATTGCATTGTAGGTTACCTTCCTGCATTGTAATAGCTACAAAAAGTTTGTGATACTATCGGTATTACATGTTTGGGCTCATCCAGTGTCTTTTTGTGTAAAAAAAAACCTAAATAAAGTTCACCAAACACTCCACTTTACAGTTGTGTAGGCCACATTAGCTCATATTAATGTCTAGTCCACACTTTATAAAATTAGTGTTTCTTATACCTGTTAGCAGCTGTTCAGGAATAAGCACACTAAGCCCTTAGTACTTTTCTGCCTATCAGTCTACCAAGATGAAGAAGGCAGGGAGTAAGGCATGTGGTCATGGTCGTGGGCGTGGAGTTTCTGCAGGGAGAGGACGTGAGGATTCTGTGCCTGCAGGGAGAGTGACTCAGCATCCCCCAGTTTTACCAGGGAACAGTCCTTTATGCGCAGCTTTGTAGGAGCTAGCCGTACCCCACTGCTGCGGGAGGACCAAATTGAAGCCGTTGTCGAATGGATGACAGCTAACGCATCGACTTCAATTAGTTCCAGATCCTCTCAGGTCCTGAGCACTGAAGAGCACCCATCTGTCTCTTCACCACCTGCCAAATTGTCCAGGCAGTCAGAGAGCCCTGGACAGGAGCCATCTCTACTTCTGTTCTCTGAATCTCTTGGCTTGGAAAGAGGGGGCCAGCCAAGCAGAATTCGAGAATTTGAAGAAGAGGTAGTATGCAGTGACGCGCAACCGTTTTGTCTCTCTGAATCTGAAGAGGCGGGTGGGCCAGTGCCTATGGTCAGCAGCACACCTCAGTACGCATCTGATGATGAGACTCAGGTGCCACTTTCTGGTGCGTACTGTACTGTCGAGACTACCCAGGAGAAGCAGTTGTTTGAAGAGGGTGGTGTAGATGATGAGGTCCTTGACCCATCATGGCGTGAGGGACAGGAAGGTGGTGGGAGCAGCTCTGAGGAAGAGATTCCCCGAATGGCCCAAAAAGGAGGGAGAGGGAGGGGGCAGACTTGGTTGCCTGTAGCCTCCACTTCGGCACCCATTAGGAGCATGGCTCTTCCAAAATCCAAAGCGGGCGCTCCCAAGACTTGCAGTGCCTGAACCTTTTTTGACACAGTTGCAGATGACATTTGCTTTGTCAAATGCAAGCTGTGTAATCAGAAGGTGAAAAGAGGGCAACCTCAATACCACAAATATGTGGAAACATGTGCGGACCAAGCACGTGGTGGAGTTACAAAAACACACTGAAGACCTAGGCCAACCTACAGCGCCACCTACCACCTCTTCAGCTCGTGTTGTAGCCTCTTCCTCCAGCTCACACACAGCTGGTTCGGCTTCCTCACAGGATCACCATGGAAGAACCTCTGGCACTGTTGTACAGAGACACAGTGTAATTCCACCCACAGCACCACTTTCCCTGTCATCCTCACACTCCCAGGCCAGTCTACAGCCATTGTTAGCACAGGCATGGGAGAAAAGGCGCCCATATTCGGCAAGCCACCCCCGAGCACAGGCTCTGAATGCTGGCATTGCAAAACTACTGGCCCTTGAAATGCTATCATTCAGGCTGGTGGAGACTGACACCTTCCGTAACTTTATGGCATTGGCAGTCCCACAATACAACGTGCCCAGCCGCTTTTATTTCAGCAGGCAAGCCGTCCCTGCCCTGCAACAGCATGTGGAGGGAAAAATTAAACATGCGCTACAAAACGCCATCAGTAGCAAGGTCCACCTGACCACCGATGCGTGGACCAGTAAGCATGGACAGGGACGATACCTTTCCCTCACTGCCCATTGGGTAAATGTTGTGGAGCCGGGTACAGATCTTGAGAGTGGCGCTGTACGTGTTCTGCCAACTCCAAGGATTGCAGGAATCCAGTCTGTACACATTGACTCCTCCTCATACTCCAGTTCCTCTGAATCAGCGCTGCAGGAGCCGTCACGGTCTACCTCCACATCGACCCGTGAACGGTTACCTGTTATGATGACCGATATGAGCACAGCCGTGGCCAAACGTCAACAGGCCGTATTAAAATTTATTTCTTTGGGGAATTGAAGCCATACAGCGCAGGAGCTGTGGAATGCCATCAGGCAGCAGAGCGACGTGTGGTTTGTGCCAGCGAATCTCCAGCCAGACATGGTAGTGTGTGACAATGGCCGAAATCTGGTGGCAGCTCTGGGCCTAGGCAACCTCACTCACATCCCATGTCTGGCACATGTGCTCAACTTGGTCGTGCAGAGTTTTTTGAGGGACTATCCGGATCTTGATGCACTGCTGCACAAAGTCCGCATAGAGTGCGCTCACTTGCGGCATTCTAGCAACGCAAGATCGCGCATTGCAGCTCTGCAGCACCGATTACGTCTTCCGGAACGTCGCATCATATGTGACCTACCGACCAGGTGGAATTCAACGTTACATATGTTGGAGAGGTTGTGTGAGCAGCAGGCAGCAGTAATGGAGTACCAGCTGCATCAGGCGCAAACAAGTCGCAGTGCGCGCCGTTCACACTTCACCACCACTGAGTGGGCCTCTATGAAGGACATTTGCCACGTTTTGCGTGCCTTCGGTTATTCCACGCGGATGGCGAGTGCAGATGATGCACTAGTCAGCATGACTATCCCCCTTATCTGCCTGCTTGAAAAAACACTGCAAGCACTAAGGGAGGAGGTTTTGGAAGAGGTGGAGGATGAGGAGTCACAAATGCCATCAGCTTCTGTACAGTCTGCGCAACGTGGTTCCTCACAAAGGTCTAGGCAGGGGACACTTTGTGAGGAGGATGAGGAGGAGTCAATGGAGGAGGAAGACATCTGTCCAGAGGAGGGAGGTACACAATGCTCTAGTAGTCAGTATCTAGAGCGAGGTTGGGGTGATGCAGAGCAGGCAGAGATCACGCCTCAAGCAGGGGACAGCGTTTCTTGGCCAGTTGGCAGTCTGCAGCACATGGTTGATTTCATGCTGCAGTGCCTGAGAAACGACCGGCGCATCGCCCACATTCTCAACACGGCTGATTATTGGGTGTCCACCCTCCTAGATCCTCGCTACCGGGACAACTTACAAAGCCTCATAACACCGTTGAACCGGGAGCGTAAAATGCGGGAGTACCAAGACGCACTGGTGCATTCCATCATGTTCTCCATTCCAACCGAGAGCAGTGCTGCTAGTGCTTTACAAAGCAGCTCAGTGCGTCGAGGCAGTGGAGGAAGCTCTGCACAAAGAGGGAGCAGAAGCAGCGCCTCAGCACAAGGCAAGACCAGTATGGCCCAAATGTGGCAAAGTTTTGTGTCCCCGCCGCCACAAATGTCTACACCATCACAGACGGCTCCAGTCAGCAGAAGGCAACGTTTCCGTCAGATGGTGACAGACTACATGTCTTGCCCTCTCAGTGTACTCCCAGACGGCTCTTCCCCTTTCAAGTTTTGGGTCTCTAAGCTGGATACATGACCAGAGCTTAGCCAGTATGCATTGGAGGTGCTGGCTTGCCGTGCTGCTAGTGTATTATCGGAACACGTCTTTAGTGCTGCAGGTGGTGTACTAACAGACCGTCGCATGCGCCAATCCTCTGATAACGTTGACCGGCTTACTTTTCTGAAAATGAACAAGGCCTGGATCTCGCATGAATTTGCCAGTCCTCTTCCAGAATAAATAATTGGTTGGCAACAGTATCCAGGTCTCCTGTTGTGTTCATGTTTCTACCACCTGAACTGTAATCCCTGAGCTCCAACACCGCCAGTTGCTGCTCAGAAGTGCCGTCTGCACAGTCAACGCTTGCTCCAGTGTTATTGGGGTTCAGTAACGTCAGCTGATCCCCAGCTGTGTGTCCGGCGAATTCTCCTGCTCTGTCCACATCCACTGTACTACTAATTTAAAACTTGCTCCAATTATACCTCTGGCTCCTCTGTTTTTAGTATTTACCCTGGGCTCCAACACCGCTAGTTGCTGCTCAGAAGTGCCGTCTGCACAGTCAACACTTGCTGCCGTGTTATTGGGGTTCAGTAACGTCAGCTGTTCCCCTGCTGTGTGTACGGCAATTTCTCCTGCTCTGTCCACATTCACACTACTACTCTACTACTGATTTTAAAGTTGCTCCAATTAGGCCTCTGGCTCCACTCTGTTTTTAGTATTTACCCTGGGTTCCAGCACCGCCAGCTGTTTCCCAGCAGTGTCTTTGGCACGGGTACTCCCTCCTGCCCAGCCTGGTTCCAGCACGCCAGCTGTTTCCGGGTAGTGTCAACGTCACTTTGCCTCCAATACGTTGTCCTGTCGTGTTGTGGTCGGGTTAGCCAACTCTATGGTGCCTGCAGTTTAGGTGACTCCTATGTGGGCTGCGGGATCTGGCAATGAAGGCTGGTTCCATAGTGCCAATAGGACAAGCACCCCCTGTAGGACTGTGGGTTTCAGTAACTGCGGCCGGCTCGTGGCCTTGCAACTTTTTTTTTCATGGGTACCTTCTGCTACCCATCCGAGTTCCAGTACCGTCAGCTGGTTCTCGGCAGTGTCTTTGGCTTAGGTGCCTCCTTCTCGGTATCCAAGTTCCACCAACGTCTGCTGGTCCTTGGTAGTGCTTTCTGGCACAGGTACCTCCTGCTTAGTAACCGGTTTCCAGTACCGTCAGCTGGTCCTCGGTAGTTCCATTGGCTCTTCTACCTTCTGCTACCCATCCGGGTTCCAGTACCGTCAGCTGGTTCTCGGCAGTGCCTTTGGCTTAGGTGCCTCCTTCTCGGTATCCAAGTTCCACCAACGTCTGCTGGTCCTTGGTAGTGCTTTCTGGCACAGGTACCTCCTGCTTAGTAACCGAGTTCCAGTACCGTCAGCTGGTCCTCGGTAGTTCCATTGGCTCTTGTACCTTCTGCTACCCATCCGAGTTCCAGTACCGTCAGCTGGTTCTCGGCAGTGCCTTTGGCACGGGTACTCCCTCCTGCCCAGCCTGGTTCCAGCACGCCAGCTGTTTCCGGGTAGTGTCAACGTCACTTTGCCTCCAATGCGTTGTCCTGTTGTGTTGTGGTCGGGTTAGCCGACTCTATGGTGCCTGCAGTTTAGGTGACTCCTATGTGGGCTGCGGGATCTAGCAATGAAGGCTGGTTCCATAGTGCCAATAGGACAAGCACCCCCTGTAGGACTGTGGGTTTCGGTAACTGCGGCCGGCTCGCGGCCTTGCAACTTTTTTTTTCATGGGTACCTTCTGCTACCCATCCGAGTTCCAGTATCGTCAGCTGGTTCTCGGCAGTGCCTTTGGCTTAGGTGCCTCCTTCTCGATATCCAAGTTCCACCAACATCTGCTGGTCCTTGGTAGTGCTTTCTGGCACAGGTACCTCCTGCTTAGTAACCGGGTTCCAGTACCGTCAGCTGGTCCTCGGTAGTTCCATTGGCTCTTGTACATTCTGCTACCCATCTGGGTTCCAGTACCGTCAGTTGGTTCTCGGCAGTTCCTCAGCCTTCTTGTACCTTCTGCTACATTTCCAAGTTCAAGCTTTTTGAAATGGTTCTTGGTAATCACTCTGGATCTCCCTGACGAGGACCTTGAAGACGAGGACCCTGAAGACCACCCCGAAGAAGACGAGGACCCCAAAGACGAGGACCCTGAAGACGACGACCCTGAAGACCACCCCGAAGAAGTCGAGGACCCCGAAGACGAGGACCCTGAAGACTAGGACCCTGAAGACCACCCCGAAGAAGACGAGGACCCCGAAGATGATGACCCTGAAGACGACGACCCTGAAGACCACCCCGAAGAAGACCAAGAAGATGACCCTGAAGAAGATGACCAAGAGGACAAAGAACAAGAAGACAACCACCAAGATACAGAAGAACAAGAGACAGAAAACCAAGAAGCAGAAGTACAAGAAGCTGCAGAACAAAAAGCGGAAGAACATTAAGCATAAGACTAAAAATCAGAGCAAAAGATATTATCTAAATTATAAGCAGAAGAAGACTAAGCAGTGTATGGGGGTGAGTCCGTTCCTCCTCGTGGTGCCCCTGGAAAAGACCTGCTGCTACAGGCCAAACTGAACGCGGACAAATCCTGTTGTAAATCTTTTGTGACGGGCAGAATGGAAGGTGTAATGTTCAAACTTTTATAGATAACAACTACAGGAATGCCTGTCACAAATAAGAATATGATGAAGAAGAAGAATATGAAGAAGATGAAGAAGTAGAATATGAAGAAGAATAATAGTTGAATAAGAAGAATATGAAGAATGTAAAAAAAAGAATAATACGAAGAAGTGAAGAAGAAGAAGATGAAGAAGATGAAGAAGAAGTTGATGAAAAAGATGCTGATGCTGAGGATGATGAAGGAGAAAGTGTGGGAGAAGTAAAAAGGAAGGTGAAGAGCATGGAAGTAGTGAAATATAAATATCTGACAAAATATAAAAAAACTTAACATAGTCAATATTTCCGTAACTCAGAACGTCTTAAAAAAAATATTAATTCCTGCTATTCCATTTGATTGGGCTAAACCTCTATGCCTTTATTGTCTCCCCCACCTCCCCCAATACATTCTACATTATTCTTAGTTGTTTTCCTTCATGTAGAATTAACCTACAAGGAAAGAAAGGGTTTATTTTCATTCCGATATTTGTGTCCCATTGACTTGCATTGGTTTCCGGTATCGGAATCGGCGATATCCGATATTTTTTGGGTATCGGTCTGATACAATCCGATCCGATATTTCTCGATATCGGAAGGTATCGCTCATCAGTATTTATCAGTACAGCTTGTATTGTTCTGTGTCAAAATGTATTATAAAAAGTAACAATTTTGTGAAGAACAGATTTATTCTGCTGCCTCCTCCTGTCTTGTTGAAAACTCCCAAAAAAGTTGGTATGCTTCGCTTTAGAAACAGTGTCACTCTTGATTGAGGTTGTGACTAGTATAGCAACTCAAATGAATCTTCTGGAGAGAAAAAAAAGTTCATTCTTTCTAATCATAAACAGCCCAAAAAAACCTAACATATTCACCAGAATAGTAGATTTGTTGTAATGAAATATTTCTTTTAACATCTTCACGACCTTGGGATTTTCCGTTTTTTTATTTTTTTTACCATGTTCACTAAATGCTAAAACTGACCGGCCATTATGATTCTCCAGGTCAGTCAGTACGTGTATGCAGATGCCAAACATGTATAGATTCTTTTTTATTTAAGTGGTGAAAAAAAATCCAAAGTTTGTAAAAAAATAAAATAAAATGGCGCCATTTTCTGAGACCCGTAGCGTTTTCATTTTTCGGGATTTGGGGCTAGTCAGGGCTTATTTCTGAGCGCGGAGCTGACATTTTTATTGATACCATTTTAGGGTTGATACGATGTTTTGATCACCTGTTATTGCATTTTATTGCAATGTTGCTGTGTCCAAAAAAACGTAATTCTGGCATTTTTTTTCTCATTACGCTGATCAGATTAATTTAGTTTATATTTTGATAGCTCGGACATTTCTGAACGCGGCGATACCAAACGTGCAATTTTTTTATCGTTTTATTTTGAATGGGACAAATTATTGTTTTTTAACATTTTTTAAAACATTTTTTTTCTATTTTTTACTTGTTTCAATAGTCCCCTTAGGAGACTTGAAGCTGCGATCATCTGATCGCTTTTGCTACACATTGTAGAAGCCATGCTATGTGTATCAGAAATCATCATCTCCTATAAATGCCGGCCACGGGTCGGCTTTCCTCGGAGACCTGCAATGACAAGCACTGGGGGTCTTCTGCAGACCCCGAGGCCTCATGCCAACCCATCGGTGCCCCGTGATCATGTGACAGGGCGCCGATGGGCGGTGTTTGTGACAGGCTTCCTTTAAGCCCAAGTTAAATGCCACGGTCAGAGATTGACAGCGACATTTAACATGTTAACAGCTGCGGGTGCATCGCGATTTCATCCGCAGCTGTTAAGGGCACATGACAGCTGATCAAATCAGCTGTGTTGTGCCTGGAAAGATGCGGGCTCAGAACCGGACCCCGCACCAAAGGGAGGGACACGACCTATACGTCATAGGTCGTGAAGGGGTTAAATTCCATGTAGATGACTGAGCAAATTACAATGGCACACAATTTTTGGAGGATCGTTAGAAAGACATACGGAGTAGAGAATACTTACTAATAAGCTATTGGAGAGCATGAGATCCATTAGGGCTTTAGTGATAATTACATCCAGGGGCTACATTAAAGGGATGAAAACCTGCCCATCGTGTACTCAGTTCTGCTAGCTCATCTGTACTCCTCTCCTCTTGTGGCAAGTTATAGAGTCTGTATGTAATATATAATGCTATCCTCCATCTGCTGGTGAATGGAGAACATTACATGGGAAATATTCAGCTTTTTACCAGTAGGTCGCCAATGTGTGCGCGTGTGTATGTTATGTATGTATACAAACAAAAATGTGAGGATTAGTGATGAGCGAGCACACTCGCAAGTACTCGGTACTCGCCCAAGCATCTCAGTACTCGAGATGCTCGCCGAGTACTTGCAAGATGCTGGGCGGATGCTCGGGTCCCCTCCCTGCATGTTTGGCGCTCTTTACAGAGCCAATGAACATGCACAGATTGTCTGCCACTCACTGTAATGCAGGAGCCATGTTGGTTTTGGCATTACAGTGATTGGCTGGCCGCACAGCATCATCAGGTCTATATCAGACCTGGCACCGTCATGCTCGTCACAGTCTACCCCGGAACCAGACTGTGTAGGGAGAGCTGCTGCTGAGCGAGGGAGAGATTTGCTTGTGTATTAGGTAGTGGAGGGAGAAAAACCGTACATTACACATATCCATCTCAACAAACAGGCCTTCTGAGGACTAATCCATCTGCAGAGATATCAGGCAGGCAGTGTATATAGGCAGGCAGGGTATATAGCAGACTGCAGTGCATATAGCACAAGAGGCTCCATTCCAGTTCTGCCTTCTGCTGCTGTTAGACATTTCTAGACAAAGGCCCAGGTCTCAGGGGCCAGGAATAATTTTTTTTGGATCTTAATCCTCATTATTTCCTTAAAAAGCAATCCAGAGAACACCTTTTTTTCTGTGCCATTTGCTTGTTGGCACTGCAGAATACAACCAGGTCCTTTCCATATTACAGCTCTAAAAATCCAGCTATTTAAAACTGTGGTTTGTCCGTCACACGGATCACATATAATTGCGCTGAAAATACTGCCATTTCTGGCCTCCATTCAAATTTTTTTCAGTGTGTCAGCAAAGTTTTCTACACCGGTTTGCTGTTAAAAATAGTTACCTACAGGCCAGGTATTTAAAACTGTGGTTTGTCCGTCACATGGATTACATATAACTTCGCTCCAAATTCAGCCATTTGTAGTGAACATGGAAGATATTCTCCTTGTTTTAAAATGGGCAAGGCGCGTGACAAGGGACGGGGAACTGGACATGATGGTGATGGTGCATGCAGAGGCCGAGGCCAAGGCCGTGGGCAAGCTGAAATTGTGCCACAACAAACACCCACATCTTCTCGCCCTATCTTCGTGTCCCAATTCCTAGGGAGCCGCAGCACACCACTATTGAACCCAGACCAAGAGCAATGTCAATAGGTTGTTTGTTGGATAGCGGATAATGCTTCCAGTCACTTTGCCATCACCACCACCACCACCCTGTCTTCCACATGGTCAAGTCTCAGTAGCCGTGAGTCTGGACTGCATATTCCTCACCATGATCCTCCTTCCTCCCATCATGCCAAGTGCCCGGAAACAACTGATCCCACACTTGGACACTCTGAAGAACTGTTCACTTTTCCATTTATAGATTCGGGCCTCTCGCCTGGTCCACTTGAAGCGGGGCAAGAGGAGATCTCATGTAGCGATTCCCAAATATTTGAGCAGCCATGGTCACACGAAGGCGACGGTGGGAAAGTGTCACAAGAGGTGGACGATGATGAGACACAATTGCCAGAAACTCAGGAGGAGGACCAGGGTGTGGAAGTGGAAGACGAGGTGGTGGATGATATAGTAACTGACCAAACCTGGCAGAAGGACATGCAGAGCAAGGAGAGCAGCACACAGGGGGAGGGAGGCAGAGCACCCCAACAGGCAGGAAGAAGCAGTGTGGTGGCCGCAGACAAAAGGCAGACAACCGTTCCCCGTAACACCAACACGAAGGAAGTTGCCAGTACAACTGTTAGGTCTTCCTGAGTCTGGTTGTTTTTTAAAGACTATGCCAATAACCCCAAAAAGGCCATTTGCATCACCTGCCAGGCCAGCATCAGCAGGGGTGGCAAAATTACCAGCCTGACCACCACCAGCATGGCAGCAAAGCACCCAACTTTGTGGGCCGAACCTCAGGGTCCAGGAACAGTGTCTGCGGTTGGCACCACTGTTTCTTCCGCTGTTGTGCATGCAAGCCAATCCCCTGTCCATGGTGCATGCGAAGATGCCTCCTGCACCTGTCGTCGCACACTCTCAAGTAGCAGCATCAGGAAGCATGTCCACGTCCTTGTCCCAGCGCAGTGTTCAGTTGTCCATACCCCAGTCCTTGGAATGCAAGCGCCAACGCCCCACAGGCCACACTACTAAATTCCCACATTTCACGACTGCTTGCACTCGAAATGTTGCCTTTTAGGTTCGTGGAGACGGAAGCATTCTGCAATCTGATGGCGGCAGCCGTCCCGCGGTACTCGGTCCCTAGCGGCCACTATTTCTCCCGGTGTGCCGTCCCCACATTACACAAGCACGTGTCCCAAAACATTAGTCGTGCCCTCAACAACGCAGTTACCGGGAAAGTCCACCTAACCACGGACACGTGGACCAGTGCTTGTGGGCAGGGACGGTACATCTCGCTGACAGCACTCTGGGTTAACATAGTGGAAGCCGGGACCCAGTCAGACCTTGGGACCGAACACGTCCTCCCGACGCCAAGGATTGCGGGCCCTAGGTCAATCAGGGTTGCCCTCACAGTCTACAGCTCCTGCACCTCATCCTCCTCAGCCTCCTCCTCCTCTTCAGCCTCCGTCTCTGAAATGACCACATCAGTCACAAGCTGGAAGCACTGCAGCATTGCCTCGGCCAAGCGGCAACAGGCTGTGCTGAAGCTAATATGCTTAGGTGACAAACCGCACAATGCTGAAGAGTTGTGGACAGCTCTGAAAGAGCAGGCAGATCTGTGGCTCACACCGCTGAACCTACAGCCAGGCATGGCCTTGTGTGACAATGGCTGGAACCTGGTGGCGGCTCTGAGGCGAGGCGAGCTCACACACGTACTATGCCTGGCCCATGTGCTTAACCTCGTGGTTCAGCGGTTTCTCAAATCTTACCCAGAGCTGCCGGATCTGCTTGTTAAAGTGCGCCGCCTGTGTGCCAACTTTATATCTCTTATTCCTGAGACAGACAGGTCTACAAAGATAGGGCAGTACCAGAAGGCCCTTGTTGCGGAACTATTAAAAAATTCCCATCTGAAAACGCTGGCGTCAGACGTCATAGTTCGTTGGACAACCAAGGACTACAGGCGAGAGAGACACAACTCCAATCCAGCAGAGGCAGGGGAACACTGTCAAAGTTCTGGGAGAATTTTCTCAGCCCCTCCCATGGCAAAGGCCCTGAGGCCTCTCACAAGGAGTGCAAAGTTTGGGAAGATGCTGAGGGAGTACCTTGCCGACCGTACCAACGTCCTCCGTGATTCCTCTGTGCCTTATAATTATTGGGTATCCAAGGTGGATACATGGAATGAACTGGTTCTGTATGCCCTGGAGGTCCTGCCGCTAGCGTTTTATCAGAGCGGGTTTTTAGTGCGGCTGGTGGAATTATAACTGGCAAGCGCATCCACCTGTCAACTGAAAATGCTGACAGGTTGACTCTTATAAAAATGAACAAGGACTGGATTGGGACAGAGTTCTCAACAGGACCGAATGATAGCAGCGTAACATAAACTCAAATTCAGTGTCTTTTTTTGGGAGGTGTATTCCCATGCACCTCTTCACACCCACACATGGGTATATGCTTCCAGATTTTGTCTATTTGCTCTTGTCCTCCTCCTTCTCCTCATCCTCCACCACCATATCACGAGGGTGAACGTGGTCCGTGATGCAACACCCACATATTTTTTTTAAAGGGTGTTTATGATGCCCGTAAAAAAAATTTTTTATACAGTATGTTCATGTATACCCCCCAGGAGTAAATTTTTGTCAGCCCATACACTTAGTGCATGGGCATTACAAGTATAGGAGACCCGCTCCTTTCTAATGGGAACATTTTTTATGAGGCCCTCCTCCACGTCTCTTCCAAGGGGCATTGAAGTGCATCCAAATTTTTGGCAGCCCTTGCATTCACTGCATAGGCCAACACTATTGGAGACCCACTTCCTAATAATGGGAACATTTTTTCATGAGGCCCTCTACGTCTCTCCAAGGGGCATTGGAGTGCCTCCAAATTTTTGGCAACCCTTGCATTCACTGCATAGGCAAACACAATGGGAGACCCACTTCCTAATAATGGGAACATTGTTTTCAGGAGGCCCTGTGACCTCCACGTCTCTTCCAAGGGGCATTGGAGTGCCTTAAAATTTTTGGCAACCTTGCATTCATTGCATAGGCAAACACAATGGGAGACCCACTTCCTAATAATGGGAACATTGTTTTCAGGAGGCCCTCCTCTACGTCTCTTCACAGGGGTATTGGGGTGCGTCCAAATTTTGGGCAGCCCTGCCGCTCACTGCATAGGCAATAACAGTATAGGAGACTCAGTCTTTAGTAATGGGAACAATAAAGCATAGCCGGCTGATGGCTCTCTAAGAATAGTGAGGGCCGACTGCTGGCCCTTCAAGAATAGTAAAGGCTGCCTGATGGCCCTATAAAAATAGGCTTTGTGACTTTCAGAGTCCCTCCTTCATAAATGAAACATGATGTGTCTGATGATATCTCACACACCACATGGTCAGATAAGGTTGTAAAATGTTAAAATGACATTTCCTGGTGAATGCATTTGTCATGGTTGAAAGCAGTGCAAAAGGGCAAAAACGCATCAAAAACGCTAAGTATGAACATAGCCCAAGGTGTGGAGAAGTATTTTTGTTTTTGGTTATTTATTTTGCCTTATATACAAGTCATTACCCTGGGAAGGATGTTCCTTAACATATTTCCCAGGAAAATCCATTTTGGTTTAGTTTTTGTATGTTTTATTGGGAGTCCGTAAAAGTGGCGTAATACCTCTGATAACATTGTTCACAGCAGTGACCTGGGAGTCAGAAATGCTTCCAGGGGTCTTCCCCATGCTGTTCCCATGTCATTTGAACACTATTCCCATCGATTTGGGCAATTTTTAGGCCCTCTGCAGACCGCCAGGGGGAGCCGCCTGAAAAATGCTTGAGTTTCCCAAAGACTTACATTGGACTCGTTACTCGGGTCGAGCACCCGAGTATTCCTATGTGCTCGACCTGAGCATCGAGCACCTGAGAATTTTAGTGCTTCCCCATCACTAGTGATGATATTAACATTTTGATCAAAGTGTATATGACGCGCCCCCTGGGCCGTGTGTGCACGCGTGTGGGTTACCCGGAGCCGGGTCTCTGGGGGGTTGTAGTCTCCGTGGTGGCGACCTGGTCCCGTGGCTCAGGGTGGTCAAACCAGTGGCAGTCTTTTATATGTTTTAGGTTAATGTCCGACTACGCCACCCGTGGATTGCGGTCAGGGTGTACCGCCGCTGCGAGGCAGACCGCTGAGGCTGGTGTTGTGTGCGCAGCAGAGGATGGGACAACTCCCCACGGGAGGAGTATAGCCTCAGGGCAGTGATTGTGGATGATGGGAGTGATGGTGCACGGGTAAAGCAGAAACGACTCAGAGTCTTTGCAGTGCAGTTCAGGGTCTTTACTGATGATGATAAGGCAGACCCTCCCAGGAGTACTGGCTAGCATAAGAGGCCTGGTCAGTCTGCGAACAAACAGGAGTTCCCCTGGCCAGGTGGAGTTGTAGGCCTCCCCGTCTGTCTGCACTCTTCCTGGCTACCTTGCTGTAAGCGAGTGGAAGTAGCCCACGTCCCTGAGTATACCGTGTAGTGCTCACTCGTATGGCTGGTGACTTGGACCCTCTGGTAGCATCCGCTCCTCGATGGCGGTACCGGTCCCTTGTGTGTGTGACTGAGCCTCCGGGCTTCCTATGGCCAGAGGACCTGGAATCCCCTGCTGGCTGATTTCTGCTGCTGGACTTAGAGATCCTCACAGCCTCGGACTCCGTTGTCCGGTCGTAGTGTCTTCAGCCAGGACGAGCAATATCTGCTTCCAGTCCCTGGCACTCAGCTCATGCTTCTACAGAGCTCCTAGCTGTTGCTTTCCCTGTGTCTGCTTGTTCTTCACTCTCCCTCTGCTTTCTCCTGCTCTAACCCCGCCCCAGATCCAGTTTATATAGGGCAGGTTCCTCCCCTATCTGGTCTGGGACAGGAGGTGTTGCATGTTCAAGGGCTCCTGACCAGGGAACCTCCCACTTGCTCTCAGAAGTGATATTTCTATCACTGTGGCAACCAGACCCCTGGGGTGCCACATATATGCCCATCTGCAAAGGCAAAGCAGCGTCTTTTAGATGGGACCGTATATTAAACATGTACCTGTGCATCTTGTGTCACTGTATATATACGTTTATGTGCTTGTGTGTGTATATATAATTTTTTTGTACAAATTTCCCTAATAATTGATCCTTAATGGGGTTATCCGGGACTTTGGAGATTTTTGGCTATGAACTTACTGGCAGGTGGTTGCTCACTATCTGCCTGTTTTACACGGGATGATGTCTTTTGGCTCAGAGAAGTCACCAAGCGCTCCGGACGGCTATTTTCCTGTTTCTGGTGATGTCACGTCGACAGAGCAGCGTCTTTTCTTCTGTTCTACAGTGTCAATGGGGTGTCACTGCCGACATCACGCTGATTGACAGCCTGATCCCTGCAGTTAGGCAGTGGAGAGCAGGCTGTCAATCAGCATGACATCGGCAATCATGCCCCGTCGACAGTACACAAGAGAAGGAGCTTTTCTGCTCACGTGACGTCACGGGAAGCCACAGAAGTGTCGGCAGGAGCGGTCTGTGATCGTCCTAAGCTGGAAACATCAGTGCAATGCAAAACAGGCAGCAACTACCTGCCAGTAAGTCAGCAAGTTCTCAGCCACCATTGCAAACAAAAACCCAAAGTCCTGAATAATCCCTTTAAATCCCATATGCTATAAATGTATAGTAGAACTAAGTCCGACCAGAACATGGCCCTTACGCACACCACCTTCAGTGTAGAGTTGGTCGAATTCCCATTCATTTGTTTGGTGTTTACCTATCCATTGGACACAACATGGGGTAATTGAACCCATTGGGGTAACCTGCATCCAATATTCATTTATTGCAAAGCCTGTGAACATGCTAGATATGCACAAGCTTGGAATACACCTCTTGGGTGGGTCTAGTTTTGATGAATATCTTTTGGACTAACCTGGGCAGAGACGTATTTCCTGGTGCTCAGTTGGAGTCTGTAGGTCCCATCAGATGAAATAATGTTCTGTGCAGCTCTGGTGTCATTAAAGTCTGCTAAATTCTGAGAACTCTGTTACTTACTGATCTCAAAATAAATAAAATCACCTTTAATTTGAGTAATTTTGCAGCGTAAATCAAGATAAATACTGACAGGTGTTTGTACTGAAATATCCAGCATTGCGACTGATGGACCATTACTATATGAAGAACACTTCTGACATGCGGAGAATGACACAGACCCATCAATCATATAATATATTTTAGCATCAAACAATCCCCAAGTGGGAGAGTGTGATATTCTCCGAGCTGTTACTGTGGCGGTAATGACATCACTGATTCTCCTGTGACAGCCGTCACACTCACTGGAAGTGAGCTGCAAATAATGGATACACCGGATAGTAAAGAATAAAGGACAAAAGCTTTGCAGCGTAAATTATCTGCAGCGGAGTCAAATACTTTCATTATAACGGTATGAAATATTTTTTGTTCAAAAATATTTACTTTGCTTTGTGGATGTAGCAACTATAGAAAGGGATATAAAGACATGGTGACACCGCAGACCATAACCTGAGCAATATTCCTATATACACTAAATGGACACTTTCCTGGGAAGGAAATTACATGCGTGACCTTAGAACTTAAGTGAGCAAGTTTTCCATTGCCCGGTTTTATTGTGATCGTTTTTGAATTTGTTAAAACTCCTCCTGTATCTGCTCCTGCGGCATCTGCTTCTTTCACCAGGCACTGTCATATTTATTCTGTGGAGTTGCAGTAGACATCAGGAGTCAGACCAGAAGCTCTTGGTGGCACAGGTCAAGCCAGAGATGCTAGGGTGCCACCCAATCGGCAGTATGGTTGTGTGTATAGTCCAGTAAATGTAACCAGCTTTTGCTGTTGCCAATGGGACAGCACCACACTGTACTTAAACTCCCTACATACTGATGGAAGATGTCAGTAAGGCTATGTGCCCACGATGCAGATTTGAGGCAGAAATTTCCTGAGCATTTTTGCATCTCCTTGGCAAAAAAAAACGCATACGGATTTTACATGTGTTTTTTCAGCGTTTTTACAGCGTTTTTAAATGCGTTTATGCATGCGTTTTTTTCAAGCGTTTTTCCAAACGATTTTGAGCATCACTTGGAAAAGGGCTTGAGAAGTTGGTCACACAATATAAATCCATGCAACTGGCATGGATTTATATTGTGTGACCAACTTGGAGGAAATTTCTACTTCAAATGCTACATCTAAAAAGTAAAAAAAAAGAAATAAAAAGTAAAAAAAAAAACACGTATTTTCACCTCTCCGGCAGGCCCCAGTCTCCTCCCAGCCGCGTCCTCTCTCCTCAGTGCCCTGTGGTGTACTGGCAGGACCTGCGGTGACGTCATTTAGTCAGCTGATGGTATGGTCACGCGACCGCTGACGTCAGCAGTCAGGTGATGGTCACATAACCATCAGGTGACTAAATGACGTCACCGCAGGTCCTTCCAGTACACCGCGGGACGCCGAGGAGAGAGGATGCGGCCGGGAGGAGATCGGGGGCCGCCGGAGAGGTGAGTATGAATAATTTTTTTATTTTTTACTTCATTATTCTCTTTTTACTTGCAGGTGTGATGGTACCCGGGTCGGGCTGAGAGTCTCCTCTTGTCCAGACCCGGGTACCATCCGCGCATTGAACCTCATAACATCCGCATGTATACATGCGGATATTATACGGTTCAATGCAAGTCAATGGGCGCGATTTCGCCGCGAAATCACGCCCAAATTGGTTGTGCTGCGGATTTTTCCGCAATGATAATCCACAGTGGAAATTTCCGCAGCATGTGCACTGTTATGATCTGCAACTTGTACTAATGAAAGATAGGGGAAAGCTGTCCCTACAGTAAGACTAAGCTGAATCCCTACGATGTAGCGGGCTACCTGTTCCTAGTGAACAGACCCGCCTTAGTCCTCGGCTAGTCTGAAAGAAGACCTATAGAATTAAGGGAGGGGTCCCTAAAAGAACTAAGGACTGGAACAAAAATGGGACACCTCCTAACCAGAAGTTGTTGCAGAACACAAAAAGACAAACTGACAAGAAGTACTAGAGGTCCCAGAGGACCAAGTGAACTTGACAGAGAAAGGCACAGAAGCACCAGGCTAGAGAAACAGTCAAACACTGAAGTCCAGCACAGCCAGAAGGGCGGAGCTGGAATATAAAGGCAGATGGTCACGTGACCGCAAACCACAAGATAGAAAAAACAAACAGGAGGGTTCTAACAGTACCCCCTCTTTTATGAGGATCCTGACGCGCCCCCAGGGCCGTGGGGTACTCGACAGCCGGGCCTCTGGTTGCTTGGGGGATATCACGGTAGCTGGCCCGGTCCGTGACCCAGGACAGTCAGTAAAAAGGGGGGATTTCTATTTATATGGGGTTTTGGGAAAGTTTGTGATGCCACCTGTGGAATGCAGCTAAGGAGGCCGCCGCTGCGGAGCAGTCCTCTGGAGCTGGTGTTACGGCTGCAGGGATGGTGTGGCTCTCCACAGGTAGAGCTAGCTCCAGGGCAGCGTGGGGTGTAATGGATGGTGGTGCAGGGGAGAGATGGCAGGACGATCCCAGAGGAAAGACTGACACTCACACGGGGGTAAGCTTCAGTACCTTTACTGGTGATGCTGCAGGCACGGTCCAGGGTACTCCAGGCGAAGGGCGCACTTTTGGACTCTCCCCAGCGAGCGGGTATAGGGCCTCCTGATCCGTGGCTTTATTTGTTAAGCTTCTGACCTGCCTGGAGCTAGGCCTAGCTTGGTTACTGTCTCTCTTTGCACCTGCTGACCTGGTGGTAGTGCCTTCTCTTTGGAGATCACTCTCCCTGGACGCTGGGGCCTCCGTGACTCCTAGCCCTGGTACTGTAGTCAGCGTTTGGTGAACCTGGGACCTGTAGTCCTCCAGGGGTTCCGGTGGTTCCTACTCGGTGTAAAGAGTCCCTGTAGGCGCGGACCCGGTGTCCAGTATATATATTGGGGTGAGCCTGGTATGCTCCTCTGCCCCCTCACTACTTCTTCCTTCTCCTTTCGCCTTCGGCCACACTCAGGCGCTCGCTAGGCTTCCACACGTGCTGTAGGCCTTGGCTCGCCTAAGCACAGCCGCCAGCTTGCTGCTCTCTTCACTGTTCTCTGAGCGTCAGCACGCTCTCTGCTCAACTCTGAGCTGTGTTCCTCTCTGTCTCTGAACACTAAATTGAAACTAACTGAGCTGCCTGGCTCCACCCTCCCTATATATATCCCTATCAGGGCTCCCTATGCTGGTCTGAGGTGGTAGGGTGGAGGTGTGTGAATGTGTGAGGGCCTCTTGTGGAGAAGTCCATCCATGCACCCTCCTGGGTTCTGTGGCACCAATGCGCAACAGGGCACCACATTCCCCCCTAGTAAAACTCAGTACTCCTGGACTGAAGCATTTTTCAAAACAGGTTAACAATAACATATCTTCCCTTTATGGGAGGCACTTTTCTTGAACGTTACAGGTAGCAAAAACGTAATAAATAATAAATATATGTGCAATAGTTAGAGTTTTTGAGCAATTGTCAGTCCCCTAACAGGGTGTCCATTTCACTGCAAAGTACAGGTTAGCTTGAGGGACCTGTCCGTAAACCCTCCACGTAGGCCCTGGGCGTGGCTGCAGGGCATAGGTGATCCGGAGGTGGACCACGTCTTCCGCCACGCCAAACAGGTTTTTGTTCAGTGGTTACCTAAAAGGGGCACTCCAGGGAGTGCAATTATGGACAAATAAACAGTTTTTGGGCTGCACACAGTCCTCAGCCACAGAGTCTTTTATATATACCCTTACGGGTAACTAAATACAGCAAGAAGAGTGTCCATGTCACCTAAATTGCCCATTGTAAGGTAAAAATAAGTCAATACATATATACATGAAAATTACCCAAGAATAACATACCCCAAGGGGCAACTATTTATACTGTCAGAGTTTCTCTTCCTACTCTCTGTATCTGACAGGGGTCTGACCTTGCATGCTACGTGTTGACCTACATAGTACTGGGATGCGTGTGGTACTGGTGTTTGTACTACCTCCCATTCTGTCAGTTCTAGGTGTGGAGGGACTGCAAGACTGCCGTAACCTCTCTATGGGACTGGCTAGTGTAGCATTGGCTGGGCCTTCTTGCTCTGCTCCAACCGGGGATCCTTCTTCCGGGGATTCTTCCTGAGCAGGCTCTTCTGGGGCACCTACAGGTTCTACTTGCTGTGGAGGGTCTTCTGGCTGTTGGTAGAAGTGGATCACAGGTATTATTACAGCTCCGCCTAGTTGAGGCCAATCTGCCGGGAAATCTCTTAAGTCAGTATGGAGTACTTCTTCTGTAGGTTCCTCCGGTACGGTGAGAGGCACTTCCTCCTGGGGCTTCAACAGACTTGGGCACAACTTCAGATGGTCTCTCGATACCGTTGCAGTTGTTCTTTCTCCGTCTTTGCTAATTAGACAAGTTTTCCTATAGTCGAATCTGGAATTCAACACAGTGTAAGGTTCTCTTTCCCACTGGTCATCAAGATTGTGGTTTCTCCTTTTTCGTTTTAGCACCACTTCTCCAGGTGTTAAGGGTTCTGCTGGTGCACTCTTGTTGTACTGTGCTTCCTGCTTGTCTCTTACCCTACTTAGACTGTCTTCGACACAGGCCTGTACTCTCTTGTACTGCTCCTGTCGAGTAGTATCCCAGTCCTCAGTGGACATATCTGCTTCTGCCTCTACCACTCCAAGCTCCAGGTCCATGGGCAACTTTCCGGGTCTTGCTTGCATGAGATATGCTGGAGTACAATTGGTGGAACTCACAGGTATGTGGTTGTACAGATCTACCAGGTCAGGTAGCTTGTCTGGCCACTGGTTTCTTTCTTCTAGCGGTAAGGTCTTCAACAGGTCGATGACGATGTTATTCATCTTTTCACATAACCCATTGGTTTGGGGGTTGTACGGTGTAGTCTGGATCTTCTTATACCCATACAGATGGCAGAACTCCTTGAACAATTTGGCTTCGAAAGCAGTGCCTTGATCTGTCAGCACCTGCTCCGGGTATCCATGGGGCCTGCAGAAGTACGCCTGAAACGTCTTTGCCGCAGTTTCTGCTGTCAGATCCTTGACTGGGGCGACCACCAGGAACCGGGAGTAGTGATCCACCGTGGTCAGGGCATAGGAATATCCTGACCTGCTGGGTGACAGCTTGACATGATCCAGGGCCACGATCTCCAAGGGTCAAGTTGTCTTGATTGGTTGCAGGGGTGCCTTCTGGCTGCTGTAGTCTTTTCTTCTGAGGCTACAGGGTCCACAATCCCGGCACCATGTCTCTATGGAACTGCACATTCCAACCCAATAAAACCGACTTTTCAGCAGGGTTTCTAGCTTCTTCCAGCCAAAGTGCCCCGCTTGATCGTGGTAGGCCTCCAACACCATCTGGATGTCCGTCCTAGGCACTACGATCTGCCATACCATCTCATGGGTCCTCGGGTTGACGTACCTTCGGCGCAGCTTCTCCCTATAGATGAACAGCCAGCCCCTCTCATTCCACAGCTGCTTGGCTTGTGGAGACGCGTCCTTCTCCAGGGAGGAACCTTCCTGGGTTATTAGTTCTTTAATGCGGCTGACAACCAGGTCGCTGTCCTGGGTCTCCTTCCAGCTGTGGTGAGGCAAAGGGTTTAACGTCTTACCGCGATGCCTCCTGGAGGCTCGTTGCTCGTGGGCCATTCCATTACGGTGGAAGGCAGGTAGCTCAATCTCCTCCAGGTCATCCACTTCTTCTTCAGTGTCCGACTGGTGAGGCATCCTGGACAGGGCATCGGCGTTGGCATTTTTGCGGCCTGCCCGGTACTTAATGGTGAACTGGTAGTTTGACAGCCGAGCCATCCATCATTGTTCCATGGCTCCTAACTTGGCTGTTTCCAGATGAGTCAAAGGTTTATTATCAGTGTAGGCAGTGAACTTACTGGAGGCTAGGTAGTGCTTCAACCGCTCGGTGATGGCCCAGACCAGGGCCAGGAACTCCAACTTGAAGCTCCTATAGTTCTCTGGGTTCCTCTCGGTCGGGCGGAGTTCCTGCTTGCATAGACGATCACCTTCTTTCGGCCATTCTGCTTCTGACTTAACACAGCTCTTAATCCCTCGTTGCTGGCATCAGTGTACAGCAGGAATGGTTGGCTGTAGTCAGGGTAGGCTAGGATCTCTTCGCTGGTCAGGATCTCCTTCATCACTTCAAAGGATTCAGCTTGCTCCTTACCCCACTGGAATGGGGGGTTTCTGCCTCTCCCGGACTGTCCTACCAGGATATCTTGCAAAGGTGCTGCCGTCTTGGTGTAGTCCTTTGCAAACCTCCGGTAGTACCCGACCAGTCCCAGGAACTGACGTACCTCCTTGAGACTCTTCGGTTCCGGCCATTTCTGGATGGTAGTGACCTTCTCCGGGTCAGGTGCTACTCCTTCTGGACTGACGATGTGCCCCAGGTACTGAACCTTCTTTTTGAGCAGGTGGCACTTGGAAGACTTCAATTTCGTCACATACCGGGACAACGACTCAAATACCTCCGCCAGGTGCTTCAAATGGTCTTCATACGTTTTGGAGTACACTATCACGTCATCCAGGTATAGCAGCACGGTCTCGAAGTTACGGTGTCCCAAACAGCACTCCGTCAATCTCTGGAACGTTCCAGGGGCGTTGCAGAGTCCGAACGGCATACTGTTGAACTCGCAGAGTCCCATCGGGGTAGTGAAGGCCGTCTTCTCCCGGTCCTCCTCAGCAACTGCTACTTGCCAGTACCCACTAGTGAGGTCAAGGGTGGAGAAGTAATTTGCAGACTTTAATGCAGCCATGGATTCCTCTATACGGGGCAAAGGGTATGCATCTTTGTGTGTTATGCGATTTACCTGTCTGTAATCTACACACATTCTCATGCTTCCATCCTTTTTCCTGACTAGGACCAGGGGAGCTGCCCAGGGACTGCAGCTATCCCTTACTACCCCTGCCTTCTTCATGTCGTTCAACATCTCCTTCGCCTTCTGGTAGTGTGCTAGTGGTATGGGCCTGTAACGTTCTTTGATGGGTGGATGGTCACCTGTGGGTATATGGTGTTGTACCCCTTTAATCCTCCCAAAGTCAAGTGGGTGTTTACTGAATACCTGCTCGTATTCCTGAACCACCCGGTGTACACCCTGTTTCTGATGGGCAGGAGTGGTGTCTGTCCCAACATGGAGCTGTTGACACCAATCCTCCACCTGGGTTCCCAGGTTATTATCCTCCACTTCGTCTGGTGAGGTTAAGGACTCCGCCGTATGTATGGAGTTGTTATCTACTGTGTACAGTTTGGCAACAGTGGCGTAGCGTGGTAATCTAACCTCGTCCTCTCCATAGTTTAGGAGGCGTACGGGCACCCTCCCATTACGTACATCCACTCAGGGTCGGTCTGGCCTGGCGGGAAATCGGGAAATTTCCCGGTGCGCCCCGACAAGAGAGTGAGAAAATTGGTAGCGGGGGCCCTTTAAAAGTGTGAGCCCTTTAAAAGCACGGCTGAATCAAATGTAGCATCGCGCACGGCACATTCATTGGTGACAGCGGGCCTGCAGTGACATGCATGCAGCATACTTACCACGTGAGTCTCTGACACTAAGAGGATGGACTCTTTCTGGGCGGTGACACGCACCGCGCTCTGCTTTCCCGCTGGCTGGCAGACTGTGGTGTGGTGTCAGGTGACGCTAACGCTGCTCTCTCCTGGCCTCTGATATGCCGCGGCCGCGCTCTGCAGTGCTCTCTCTGCTCCAGGGCCGTCCTATGATACGCCGGCGCCACCGAACCCGACGTCTCGCTCTGCTCTCCCTGCTCCCGGGCTTCTCATACGGTCCCATCCCGGCTCCATATCTGCTCTGGACTGCTCCCCTTTAGTAATACCGGCTCCCGACCAGGTGGTGGCACCGCCCCCTTCTCTCCTGCTCTGACTCTGGGCTTTTTAATACCGGCTCCAGGGCTGGATATGTGGAATGTGGCCTGGCCTGGAATTGGAAACAAGGCTGCAGGCCTACAGCTCTCACTGCTTCAATTTCATGTCAAGAGCACCGTGTCAAATAGTCAATAATGTTTTTATGGGTGAGTTATATGGCTGTGTGTGTGTATATGTCTGCATGTGTGTGTGTGTATATGCCTGCATGTGTGTGTGTGTGTGTGTATATGGCTGCGTGTGTGTGTGTGTGTATATGCCTGCGTGTGTGTGTGTGTATATGCCTGCGTGTGTGTGTGTATATGCCTGCATGTGTGTATATGCCTGCGTGTGTGTGTATATGCCTGCGTGTGTGTGTATATGCCTGCGTGTGTGTGTATATGCCTGTGTGTGTATATGCCTGTGTGTGTGTGTATATGCCTGCGTGTATGTGTGTATATGCCTGCATGTGTGTGTGTGTATATGCCTGCATGCGTGTGGGTGTGTGTATATGCCTGCATGCGTGTGTGTATATGCCTGCATGCATGTGTGTGTATATGCCTGTGTGTGTGTGTATATGCCTGCGTGTGTGTGTGTGTGTATGTGCCTGCGTGTGTGTGTTTGTATATGCCTGCGTGTGTGTGTGTATATGCCTGCATGCATGTGTGTGTATATGCCTGCATGTGTGTGTATATGCCTGCCTGTGTGTGTATATGCCTGCGTGTGTGTGTGTATATGCCTGCGTGTGTGTGTGTATATGCCTGCGTGTGTGTGTGTATATGCTTGCGTGTGTGTGTGTATATGCCTGCGTGTGTGTGTGTATATGCCTGCGTGTGTGTGTGTATATGCCTGCCTGCGTGTATATATGCCTGCCTGTGTGCATATATGCCTGCGTGTGTACAGTGTGTGCGTATATGCCTGCGTGTGTACAGTGTGTGTGTATATGCCTGCGTGTGTACAGTGTGTGTGTATGTATTTGAGTGCCTGCATGTCTACGTGTGTATATGTGTCTTCACACGTGTGTGCGTATGTGACATCCCAGGGGTCCGGTTGCCACAGTAATAGAGATATTATGTCTGAGAGCAAGTGGGGGGTTTCTCTGGTCAGGAGCCCTAAACATGCAACACGGCCCACCCAGACCTGGGAGGGGAGGAATCTGCCCTTTATAAACTGGGTCTGGGGCGGGATTAGTGAGTGAAGCTGCAGACAGAGACAGAGCCTGCAGAACAAGCAGA
Source organism: Phyllobates terribilis (assembly GCF_046119375.1). Lineage (NCBI taxonomy): Eukaryota > Metazoa > Chordata > Amphibia > Anura > Dendrobatidae > Phyllobates > Phyllobates terribilis. The sequence continues at coordinate 142,746,768 of NW_027362769.1, read as the reverse complement.
GCAGTCAGAGCCTGGAAAGGGAAAGTGAGAACAGGAGCTCTGTAGGAGCAGCAGCTGAAGGCCAGGGGCTGTGAGCAGAGATATAGCTCGCCCTGGCTGAAGTTACTAAAACCGGACACAGGAGTCCGAGACTGTGGGGACTGATATACACCCAGCAGCAGAAACCAGCCGGCAGGGGATTCCAGGTCCTCTGGCCATAGAAGCCCGGAGGCTCAGTCACAAAGAAGGGACCAGTGCCGCCATCCAGGAGCGGAGGCTAACAGAAGGCCCCAAGTCACCAGCCATACGGGTGAGCACCACACGGTATACTCAGGGACGTGGGCTACTTGTAACCGCTGACAGCAAGGTAGCCAGGAAGAGTGCGTATAAACGGGGAGGCCTACAACTCCACCTGGCCAGGGGAACTCCTGCTTGCTCGCAGACTGACCAGGCCCCTTATACTAGCCAGTATTCCCGGGAGGGTCTGCCTTGTACCATCAGTAAAGACCCTGAACTGCACCTCACGTCTCTGTGATTCCTTGCCGCACCAGCACCATTAGCACTGGGACCCTCAGACCATCACTCCCATCATCTCTCACATTAGCTGCCCTGAGGCAATACTTCTCCCGTGGGGAGTTATCCCATACTCGGCTGCGCAAACAACATCAGCCTCAGCGGTCGGCAGCGCAGCGGCGGTCCTCACTGACCGCAATCCACGGGTGGCGTAGTCGGACATTTGCTATACATTAAGACTGCCACTGGTTTGACCACCCTGGGCACGGACCGGGTCACCGCCACACGGAGACTACAACCCCCAGCATTCTACAACAGGCCCGGTTCCGGGTTCCCCTGCTCAACACAGGCCCAGGGGGCGCGTCAACTTTGGCGTAGTCGGCAGGATTTCGTGCCCGCAACCACTGGGTACTGCGTGCCTGAAAAAGAGACTTTTATACTTACCTGTGGTGAAGTTTCCCGCCGTCCGGAGTCGTTTCCCGCCATCCGGAGCCGATTCCCGCCATCAGACGCCATCTTGGACCGTTTCCCGCCGTCTTCTGCCTTCTTCCCGCCATCCGCAGCTGCTTCCCGCCTTCGGACGCCATCTTTGGGACGCCGCACGGGAAGAAGAGGGGCGTGGACGCCGAAAGCGCGCGAGATCCGAAGCTCCGCCCCACGCTCCGCCCCACGCTCTGACGCTGCGCAAGGTCCTGGAAGGGAGGAAGAGCGACGCTGACGTCATCGGAGCGCGACGCCAGGTCCTCAACCCCGACGATCGACTGCGGAGCCGCGGCCTACGGAAGAAGAGCATCGCAAGGTAGGCCACGGTCCACTAGGGGGGAGGAGGATGCCGGATACCGAGGGGAGCTCCACTGCCACAGCCACCGCCAGTGCAACCGCTGCAGCAGTCATGCCATTCACCATGCCCTATATCCCGGGGGCAACCTGGCTACCCCAGTACTCAGGGGAGTCACATACTCTAAATGACTTTAGAGAAAGACTGGATAGCCTCTTCCAGGTGTACCCCCACACAGAAGAGCAAAAAGTGAGCATCCTGGTGGCCCAATTAATCGGGGCAGCCCAAAGGGAGGTAAAGTCCTGGCCACCTGGGAGGAAGAGGACTGTCAGAGAAATACTAGCCCGGCTGAAAGACACATTTGATACCCGCACCTCAGCCGAAATAAAGCTCAGATTTTACGGGTGTAAACAGCGGGCACATGAGAGTATAAGAGACTATGCTCTAAACCTACAAGAGGCCCTGAGAGCCATTAAGCAGGCAGACCCTGACAGCATGGGAAATGAAGATAAGCTGTTGACTGAACAATTTATTGAGGGTCTACTGTGCAATGCCCACCGAACCCAGTTGCGGGCAATGGCCTTACAGGACCCTGACCTGGACTTTGCACAGTTCAAGGACAGAGCCATCCGGGTGCTCCGAGAACCGGCACCAGGTGGCGCTGTGACCCACAGGCCCCCTGCTATCACTTACCACCAGGAGACGGCGCCCTTGTCTGCAGGGCCTGTGGGAGCTGATGCGCAGGCTTTAAACAGTGACCCGGCTACAGACCTGCACCATCAGGTCCAAGAGCTGACTAAGAGCGTTGCCGCGCTAACCAGAACTGTGCAGTCTTTACAGGTCTCTTCTCCAGGAAAGATCCAGCTGGCATCCGGACCGGAGGACGTCCTGTGGCGCCGACTGAGGAGGACCCCACCGGCCAGAGGAAGACCCAGCGACAGATACAACGAGGACGGACGACCCATCTGCCGCCGCTGCAATCAACCCGGACATGTGGCAAGGTACTGTCATTTAAACGGGCACAACCTGGGGTAGAGGGCCAACCCCCAGGCATAAGACCATCAGGCCCATCAAACTGGCGTGATAAATACGTAGGGGGACGTCCAATCTTGCCTGTGGTACTGGATGGCATTCCTATGAGTGCCCTACTAGACACTGGGTCACAGGTGACCACCATCCCGTACGTGCTCTTTAAACAGTACTGGAATGACTCGGACATAACCCGCTACCCAGATGACGACCTGAGTATCATCGCCAGCAATGGTCAGCCCGTGCCGCAGGTGGGATTCAAAGAGGTGATCATTAAGATCGGTAAAGTCGAACTGGCGGCACAAGGACTGATTATAGTGGACATAGACCGTCATGAGAGTCACCCTAGAATAACCTTGGGAACTAATGTGATTGAAAATTGTCTTGCAGAGGTGATTCTCATTTTACAGCAGGTTGCCAAGAACGCCAGTTCCGGCCAGCAGCGTGTGCTCCAAAAAGAGATCCGGGCACTGATGAAGCGGCAACAGGTGGAACTATCTGGTGGTGAGATAGGTAGCGTGAGAATGTGTGACCCGTTCCCTATTGCCATGCCCCCAAAAAGTGAGATGATGATTTGGTGCCGGGCAGCTATTGGTCTAAGAGGTAGAGACTACCAAGCAATGGTAGAACCCGTCTACTCAGACAGTAGGCCCACCATTTTGACAGCACGTGGGTTGGTCGATGTACGCCATGGGAGGGTGCCCGTTCGCATCATAAATATCGGGGAGAGAGAAGTACACCTGCCCCGGTATGCCACGCTAGCCAAATTGTTCACCATCAACCAGAACTCTGTACAGGCCGTGGAACCCTTGCCTCCATCTCAACCAGAGGAAGGTAACGGCTCTAAGAAACCAATGGAGGACTGGTGTCAGCAACTGCATTTGGGTACTGACTCCACTCCCTCACACCAGAAACAGGGAGTCTATCGGGTGGTTCGAGAGTACGAGAGAGTGTTTAGTAAACACCCGCTAGACTTCGGGTGAGTAAAGGGGGTAGAACACCACATCCCCACGGGAGACCATCCTCCCATAAAGGAGAGATACCGACCCGTACCCCCGGCACACTACCAACACGCCAAGGGGATGCTTAGAGACATGAAAGAGGCTGGGGTAATCAGGGACAGCTGTAGCCCCTGGGCAGCTCCACTAGTCTTAGTGAAAAAGAAAGACAACACCATGAGAATGTGTGTAGACTACAGGAAGGTCAACCGTATCACACACAAAGATGCGTACCCGTTACCAAGGATAGAAGAGTCCTTAGCTGCATTAAAATCTGCTAACTTCTTCTCTACTTTGGATCTCACTAGCGGGTACTGGCAGGTTCCTGTAGCAGAGGCAGACCGGGAGAAGACCGCATTCACCACCCCGATGGGTCTCAGCGAATTTAACTGTATGCCGTTCGGGCTCTGCAACGCACCAGGAACCTTCCAACGGTTGATGGAATGCTGTCTGGGACACCGGAACTTCGAGACGGTCCTGTTATACCTGGACGATGTCATCGTCTATTCCAAGACCTACGAGGACCACCTGAAACACCTGGCAGAAGTGTTCGAAGCTCTGGCAAACTACGGCCTAAAGGTGAAACCCTCCAAGTGTCACCTCCTGAAACCAAAGGTGCAATACCTGGGACACGTGGTGAGTGCTGACGGAGTGGCTCCTGACCCTGATAAGATCACCGTGATTAAGGACTGGCCAAGACCCTCCAGCATAAAGGAAGTGCGGCAGTTCCTCGGGTTGGTAGGCTACTACCGAAGATTCATTCCCGGTTTCACCAAAATGGCAGCCCCTATGCAGGACCTCCTGATAGGTCAATCTCGGAAAGCCAAAAACCAGAAGCCGCCCTTTAGGTGGGAAAAGCTGGAAGAGGAGTCCTTCTGCCAGCTGAAGATGGCCCTCACGGGGGATGAAATCCTGGCATATCCAGACTACAGCCAGCCCTTTATCCTCCACACGGACGCAAGCAACATCGGGCTAGGAGCCGTACTGTCCCAGATCCAGCAAGGGAAAGAACGGGTAATCGCTTTCGCCAGCCGAAAGCTACGGCCCACGGAGAGGAACCCTGAGAATTATAGCTCATTCAAGCTGGAGTTCCTGGCAGTAGTGTGGGCAGTGACCGAACGTTTCAAGCATTACCTTGCCTCCTCCAAATTCACCGTGTACACGGATAACAACCCGTTGACACACCTGGACACTGCAAGGCTCGGTGCCCTGGAACAGAGATGGATGGCCCGCCTGTCCAACCTTGAATTCACCATCAAATACCGGGCAGGACGCTCAAATGCCAACGCGGATGCCCTGTCTAGAATGCCGAACTTACCGGACGTGGGGGAAGATCCAGAAGATCTGGAAGAAGTTGAGCTCCCTGCGTTCCACCGTCATGGGATTACCCTGTATTCCCACCGTGTGAAGGACAGGCGCTCCGTGACGTTCAATCCCTTGCCCCACTACAACTGGGCGGAGACGCAAGACAGTGACCCCGCAGTCCATTTGGTGAAGGAAATGCTGACCCAGGCCGATGCCCGTCTTGACCCAGATGCTCCGGAGGAGACCAAGCAACTGTGGAAGGAGAAAAGTAAGCTGTTCCTCTACAGGGAGAAGCTGTGCTGGAGAATGGTTAACTCTCGAACACATGAGTTGACCTGGCAGGTAGTGGTCCCAAGACGAGACGCGGCTATGGTTCTGGAGGCATACCACAACGGAGCAGGGCATTTCGGATGGAAGAAGCTGGAGTTCTTGTTGCGTGAACGGTTCTACTGGGTAGGCATGAGAGGAGCCATCGAGAGGTGGTGCAGAGACTGTGGCCCGTGCCACCTGAGAAGAAAAGACCGAGCCAGCCAGAAGACTCCCCTGCAGCCCATCATCACCAGGCAGCCACTGGAACTGGTAGCCCTGGACCATGTGAAACTGGCTCCAAGCAGATCTGGGTATGTCTACGCCCTCACAATCGTAGATCATTACTCCCGGTTCCTGGTGGTGGTCCCGGTCAAGGACTTAACGGCTCAAACAGCAGCTAGAGCCTTCCAGCAGCACTTCTGCCGTCCACACGGGTACCCGGACCAAGTGTTGACAGACCAAGGACCAGCCTTCGAAGCAGAGGTCTTCCAGGAGTTCTGCAACCTGTATGGCTGCAAGAAGATAAGAACAACGCCCTATCACCCTCAAACCAATGGACTCTGCGAGAAGATGAACCAGGTGGTGATAGATCTGCTAAAAACATTGCCCCTGGAAGAACGCAGTCTGTGGCCTGAGAAACTGCCCGATCTGGTGGACCTGTATAACCACATCCCTGTAGGTTCCACCAACTGTACCCCGGCTTACCTAATGAGAGCAAGACCTGGTAAGCTGCCTATTGACCTGGATATGGGAGTCCTGACGCCTGAGGACACCTTGCCAGAGGCAGACTGGGATACAGAACGGCAGCAGCAGTATCGGAAAGTACAGGAGAGCGTCGAGCGAAGTCTATCTCAAGCTAGAGAAAGGCAAGAGAAGGCTTATAACCAGTATGCTCCCGCTGTTCCCCTGGTACCCGGAGAGCAGGTCTTGAAGAGGAAGAGGCGGCTCCACAAGTTGGACGACCAGTGGGAGAAGGACCCGTACACCGTACTGCCATCAAGCCATGAGAACCCAAAAATCTGCGTAATCAGTAAGGATGGAGGAGAAACCACAGCCATGGTCTCCAGAGACCACCTGAAGAAGTGTCCCGAGCAGCTGCAAAGCCCTGAAGAAGATCAAGGAAACCCTCAACCCGCAGAGGAAAGGGAAGAAATGATTAGTACCGTACTCGGAGACTTCCCCCGGTCTTTGACACAAGTAAACGGCGCTGTTGTGATACCCGTCCTCACCTTTCTCCAGCCAGCCCCGCAAGTGCCTTCAGAGGAACCGGTAGAGCTGGAAGAGCAGCCGGACCAAGAGGCAGAAGAGTCCACACCAGCAGTACAGGAGGATCAACCCTCTGCTAGTAGTGAGCCTGCCGTGCCCCTAGTGAGCCAAAGAGTGCGCAGACAGCTGCCCAGCTTACCCATAACACCTCCTACACCCTGTAGTGCAGAACCAGTTAGTGAGCTCCGTAGGTCCACTAGAGTCACTAGAGGTCAGATGCCCGCTCGCTGGAGAATCTAAACTAATGCACTGTGAATTAATCTGCTAACTGTTTATGGTTTATGTTTGTTGCCTGTTATTAATTATGTTTCTCAGTTACCCTGCAGATTTTTATGGACTAACAGGTTATGGACAACTGGAACAGTTTTGTAGATAGTTGCACCTTGGTGCCTCTTGCGAAGACGGCCGCGGAAGAGAAAACCTGTCTGGCGTGGCCTCCTTGGGGCCCAAAGTAGTTAGTCTACCCTTGCAGCCATGCCCAAGGACAACGCAAGGGGTTTGCTTTGGACAGGTCCCCTACTTCCCTTAAAACTTCACCTTGGGTGATATGGACACCCGGTTGCGGACACGCCGTGACCTTTAAAGAACTAAAGCTTCTTGTAAATGTGTTATCGTATTATTGTTTATACCCTGTTATTATGTTTTAAAAATGTGTTTAGTCCCGGAGTACTAAAATTTACTAGGGGGGAATGTGACACCCCAGGGGTCCAGTTGCCACAGTAATAGAGATATTATGTCTGAGAGCAAGTGGGAGGTTTCTCTGGTCAGGAGCCCTAAACATGCAACATGGCCCACCCAGACCTGGGAGGGGAGGAATCTGCCCTTATAAACTGGGTCTGGGGCGGGATTAGTGAGTGAAGCTGCAGACAGAAACAGAGCCTGCAGAACAAGCAGAGCAGTCAGAGCCTGGAAAGGGAAAGTGAGAACAGGAGCTCTGTAGGAGCAGCAGCTGAAGGCCAGGGGCTGTGAGCAGAGATATAGCTCGCCCTGGCTGAAGTTACTAAAACCGGACACAGGAGTCCGAGGCTGTGGGGACTGATATACACCCAGCAGCAGAAACCAGCCGGCAGGGGATTCCAGGTCCTCTGGCCATAGAAGCCCGGAGGCTCAGTCACAAAGAAGGGACCAGTGCCGCCATCCAGGAGCGGAGGCTAACAGAAGGCCCCAAGTCACCAGCCATACGGGTGAGCACCACACGGTATACTCAGGGACGTGGGCTACTTGTAACCGCTGACAGCAAGGTAGCCAGGAAGAGTGCAGATAAACGGGGAGGCCTACAACTCCACCTGGCCAGGGGAACTCCTGCTTGCTCGCAGACTGACCAGGCCCCTTATACTAGCCAGTATTCCCGGGAGGGTCTGCCTTGTACCATCAGTAAAGACCCTGAACTGCACCTCACGTCTCTGTGATTCCTTGCCGCACCAGCACCATTAGCACTGGGACCCTCACACCATCACTCCCATCATCTCTCACATTAGCTGCCCTCAGGCAATATACTTCTCCCGTGGGGAGTTATCCCATACTCGGCTGCGCAAACAACATCAGCCTCAGCGGTCGGCAGCGCAGCGGCGGTCCTCACTGACCGCAATCCACGGGTGGCGTAGTCGGACATTTGCTATACATTAAGACTGCCACTGGTTTGACCACCCTGGGCACGGACCGGGTCACCGCCACACGGAGACTACAACCCCCAGCATTCTACAACAGGCCCGGTTCCGGGTTCCCCTGCACAACACAGGCCCAGGGGGCGCGTCACGTACTTCCCTGCGTGTCTGCATTTTTGTGTGTGATTGTCTGAGTGTGTCTGAGCATGACTGCGTGTGCATTTCTGTGTGTGCTTGCCTGCGTGTGTACGTGTCCCCATTTCTGTGAGTATGTGTTTCTGCGTTCATATATTAGAGCTCTTTCACATGTCCTGATATTTACGGGACTGGAGATATCCGTGTCCACCTGTGTGTCATCCGTGTGACACGTACCGGCGCTTGGGAATCAGTGTACAGTTAGCGCTGTTCCCAAGAGCCGGGTGCTGAGCGCTGCCCTCATCATAGATCCCTGCCGGTGCTGTGATCAGCAGCAGCAGGGTCAATGATGAGAGTAGTAGTCTACTCCCTCCGTGTCCAACTGTAAAAATAGGAATAAAATAAAAGAATCCTTATACTCACCTCTCCTAAGTGTCACCCGCTGTAATCCGTGTGAGCGCTCACGCCGAGGAGAATGACTCCTGCAGCGAGCGGGCCCCGGAGCTGCACTCAGTGATTGACAGGGCACCCCTTGTTGAGTGCAGCTCCGGGGCCCACTCGCTGCAGGAGTCGTTCTCCTTGGCATGAGCGCTCGCACGGATTACAGCGGGTGACGCTTAGGAGAGATGAGTATAAGGATTTTTTTATTTTATTCTTATTTTTACAGTTCTACACGGCGGGAGTAGACTACTACTCTCATCATTGACTCTGCTGCTGCTGATCACAGCGCCGGCAGGGATCTATGATGAGAGCAGCGTTCAGCACCCGGTGCTTAGGAAGAGCGCTGTCATCAGTGTGCGGGACGTTTTGCGGGAGGTGCAGCAAGTAAAAAGATTCATTTGAATGGGTCTACGTGTACCAATGTCTCTGGTACGTGTGGAAACTGTCACCGCATGTACTGACGTGTGAAAGAGCCCTTAGTATGTGTCTGTGTGCGCTTGTTTTCGTGTGTGTAAGCGCGCTTCTGCATGTCTGTGTGCTCTTCCGAAGATTTATTATATTTGGGGAGAGAGGGGAGAGAAATTTTAGGAGACAGAAAGGGGAGATGTGTGAAAAAACAGTATGGTGAACCAGAGGAGGGGTGAGAATGAGTGCAGGAACAGAATGGGGAAGGGGGATGTGTGAGGAAACAGTATGGAGAGTGGGGGAATAGTGTGAGGAGACAGTATGGATGGAGAAAAGTGTGAGGTGACACAGCACAGAGACTAGGTAGTGTGGGGGAAGGTATAGACATGTGGCAATATAGGGGAAACAGTGTGAGGGCACAGAAAGGAGGGAACAGTATGCTGAGGAGGGGGGAGTGTGATGAGGGGGCACAGTATAGAGACTGGGCAGTATAGGGGGAACACAGTGTGAGAGGACAATGTGAACAGGGGGCCCAGTATGGTAAGGAGAGGACAGTGTGGAGAGCAGGTACCATAAGAGGGGTAGAGTGTATGTCATGTTTTGTGCAGGGAGCATTGTAAGAGTTAGGTTTATTCAGGGGCTCAGTGTAGATATTTTTATTCAGGAGCATTATAATGACACTGCAGAGACGAGCTGTGGATGAGAAAAGTCATCATGGAGTCTGGACAAGAGGAAGAACAGAAAGAGAACGACTAATCAGAGAAGACGTCTCAGGTAAGATACCTGGATGTAAATGTTCATTTGTGATCCTGCCTGTGTCTCATCAGTACTGTGGTTCCTGTATGGTCCGCAGTCTGATTATGACTGATAACTCCCAGTATCTCTATTGTTAATTACATACTGGGAGTTGTAGGTTTATGCGATACAAAGATATATGGGTCTGACCTGACATTACAAATGATGGTGGTTCAGATGATGTATTCATGTACTGATGTGTTTGTGTGCGTCTGCGTATCTGGAATAATATGTATTTTTGTAAGATGCGTGTATGTAACTGTGCATTGTGGTGTGTAATAACATTCATATGCTTGAGGCACCTTTACTAAATCTATTAGGTCTCTTTCACATGTGTTAGGGAATTCCATTTGTCTTTCCACATTTAGGAACAGACAAGTGAAATTTGCTAACCTTGTCATAACTGTCACCATTGGGATGTGCTTGTATGAAGTAGGTTCAGGAGCTGAGCCTGCTCCATACCGGGCAGATGTCGGCTGTGTTACATAGCTGGCGTCTGCCTGTAACAGCAGTGATCAGAGCTCGCCTTGATTGCTGCTGTTTTGAGTATTTAAGTGTCCTTGTCAATCACTGACAGCGGCATTTAGATAGCACAATGGCCGGTGCATGCAGTCACCTGCTCCCTTCAGCCCCCTGTGATGCAGATGCAGGTTGCTGATGGGTTGCCAGTAGTGCTGAGTGAGCGTGGTCGGATAAGAGACATTACAGTCACCGCAAACTACAAAGTGAGAGTGCTGCAATAACGTCTGGCACCTTGATTGTGACACTTCCATGGAGCCCAACCTCAGGCTGAGCTTCATTGAATGACTAACATGGCAGCAGCACCTGGCAACTAGTGCTGAGTGAGTGTGGTCGGAGTCCCTGCGGTAACATGTTTTGCGGTGGTAGACAGAAGCAACACATGCAGGGATTACCTAACAAACAGGCAATTCCTGCATGTGTTGCGTCTGTCTACCGCCGCAAAACATGCTACCCTGGGGATTTGAGCATAGTAGCAGAGCACTACAAGATACTCAGATAACACCCGAGCATGCTGGGATCACACCTTATCTGACCAGCTCGCTCAGCACTAGTTGCCAGGTGCTGCTGCCATGTTAGTCATTCAATGAAGCTCAGCCTGAGGTTGGCCTCCATGGAAGATGTCACAATCAAGGTGCCGGACGTTATTGCAGCACCCTCACTTTGTAGTTCGCGGTGACTGTAAAGTCTCCCTCCTTGCACCGATCCTATGACAGGAAGCGAGTGGCGGTAGGGAGAATAAAATGTAATTTTCTCCGTGTAGCCAATGCTTTTACAATAAGCCGTCTAACCAGGCTTTAAACCCTATTTACCTGCAGATTAACCCCATATCTGCAGATAAATAGCGTTTTTCAAGGTGACAAGTTACCATTAAAGGGACTCTGGCAGTACGGAATGACTGTTCGAAGAAAGTCCTGCCGCTCAGTGCTTCACAGCGCGGCCAATCATGTAATTATAGTAAATTATAGAAAAGCATAACAAGTAATAAAACCGTTTATGGTGGACTGTAGTGTGGGCCCCTAGAGTCAGTTCTCCTGGTGGGCCCTAGGCACCCCAGTCCGACCCTGCATCCACTACCCCTCTGGCAGTCAAGAGTGTAGGTCTATGCTTCGAGCTAAGGGGCTCTACTACCGCCTGGTAGCTCCGTCCTTTGAGACTTATTGCTGCTCTACACCAAATCAGCATCTCACTCATCGAGGGATCACAATGGGTATCGGGTCTGTCACCCGTACATTACCAATTTCACCACCTGTTAGCTTTACCTGTTGCTGGTACATAAGGGCTCGGATCTCTTTCTGGAGCACCCTCCTCTGCCCTGGTTTGGCGGTGTCAGCTATCTGTTGGAGCAAGAACAACACTTCTCCCAAACAGTTACCAGCAATATTTGTGCCAAGTACCATATACAAGTCTGTATCATCAGGATTAGTCTCTACTACAATTAGTCCCTGGTCCTTCAGTTCCACTCTTCCCACCTTTACTGCCACATCCTTAACCCCGACTAGGTTAAAGGGAAGGCCATTTGAGGCATACACGGAAAGGTTTGGATCTGGCGGGTGAAGTTCGTCTATGGACCAGAACCTTTTGTAGAGGATATCAGGCATGATGGTTACCTGAGATCCTGTGTCCAGCAGGGCAGGTGTCGCGATGCCGTCCAGCACAATGGACAGGAAAGGTCTTCCTCCCACAAACCGGCAGTACCAGTTTGATGGGCCAGGGGGGGTTTACTCCTGGGTGTCAGCCCTCGGCCCCAGGGTTTGCTCGTTTAAAGGACAGTTCCGCGCTGTGTGGCCTGCCTTCTGGCAGCGGTAGCAGATGAGTTCCTTTGGAGGGCGGCGTTGGTCGCTGGTCCTCCCACGGGTGGCGTTGCTCTCTTTCTTCTCCTCATCCAGGGGACATCCTCTGGGCTGTCGGCTAGCAGGATCCTTCCCTCCGGCTCAGGCTCCGTCTGTAGCTGCAGGGCGCTCATGACAGTGGTTAGAGTTTTGCTTAACTGACGCACTTCAGAGCGCAGGCTGTCCATCTCGCTAGGGGCACTGTTTGCATCTTTGTTTCAGCCGTTACTGAAGGAGCAGTGGGTGCCCTGGGGTGGCCCCACCCTGGTAACGCAGGATAGCAGTATCTGATGTTTCCAGGGGTTGCAGACCCTTTATAGCCATGTCCTAAAGGGTGTCAAAGGTGGCATCTGGATGGTCTAAGGCCCACCACTGTACAGTTCTGCTCTCCTCCTGGGACCTCAACCCCCGGATGAACTGTTCCGTCAGCATTTTATTTTCATTTTGTATGCTGGCTGGACTAACCTGTTTCAAGGCCCGCAGGGCTTCCTCTAAGCGCCAGGCGTAGTCCCGGACACTGTCCTCAGGCTTCTGGACACAGTGGTAGAACCTCATCCGGAGATCTGTCTCAGTGCGGTTTTCAAACACAGCTTGCAGCTTTTTAAATATTGCGGATACTGACTCTTTGTCTGCGGCTGTCCAGCACACCGCATATTCTCCTTTTAAATCTGGACAGCGTATCTGGTCTGCCGCTGTACTGGGGGAGCCACTTCGCTCCAGGGATGTACGGTAGGGCCATGGGTATGACAGGGATTACAGGCCCTGCTGGTGGAGCGGCTGCTTCAGCCTGCTCAGCGCCGAGAGCAAGTGGAACATCTGGGCCGTTAACCAGTACTCCGGCGTTCTGCTGGGCTTCGGACATCGTTGCGCCCCCCTAGTGATCCGGAGCCTACCTTCTACACTTCTCATCCGGTAGGCCGCAGCTGCGCGGGCGACGGTCTTCTTCCAGAACCTTGCGACGCTCGCGTCTGACGTCAGAGCGTCCTCTCGGCTCCTTCCAGGACCTGACGCTTCCTGGTTCGACATCAGGGGCGGGGCGTGTCTTAGGCTTTGCGCGCTTCCAGCGGTTACGCCTCTCCGATTCCCACGGTTACCCCCTTCTTCTTCCCGCGCTGCGACAGGAAGATGGCGGACAATGGCGGGAAATCACGGGAATGGCGGGAAACCTTCACCACAGTGAGTATTACAAACTTTTTAAGACGCACAGTACCCGGTGGCAACGGGCAAGCAATCCTGTTCATGACGCCAAAAAGCTGACGCGCCCCCAGGGCCGTGTGGTACTCGGCAGCCGGGCCTCTGGTTGCTTGGGGGATATCACGGTAGCTGGCCCGGTCCGTGACCCAGGGCGGTCAGTAAAAAAAGGGGATTTATATTTATATGGGGTTTTGGGAAAGTTCGTGACGCCACCTGTGGAATGCGGCTAAGGAGGCCGCCGCTGCGGAGCAGTCCTCTGGAGCTGGTGTTACGGCAGCAAGGATGGTGTGGCTCTCCAGAGGTAGAGCTAGCTCCAGGGCAGCGTGGGGTGTAGTGGATGGTGGTGCAGGGGAGAGACGGCAGGACGGTCCCGGAGTAAAGACTGACACTCACACGGAGGTAAGCTTCAGTACCTTTACTGGTGATGCTGCAGGCACGGTCCAGGGTACTCCAGGTGAAGGGCGCACTTTTGGACTCTCCCCAGTGAGCTGGTATAGGGCCTCCTGATCCGTGGCTTTACTTGTTAAGCTTCTGACCTGCCTGGAGCTAGGCCTAGCTTGGTTACTGTCTCTCTTTGCACCTGCTGACCTGGTGGTAGGGCCTTCTCTTTGGAGATCACTCTCCCTGGACGCTGGGGCCTCCGTGACTCCTAGCCCTGGTACTGTAGTCAGCGTTTGGTGAACCTGGGACCTGTAGTCCTCCAGGGGTTCCGGTGGTTCCTACTGGGTGTAAAGAGTCCCTGTAGGCGTGGACCCGGTGTCCGGTATATATATTGGGGTGAGCCTGGTATGCTCCTCTGCCCCCTCACTACTTCTTCCTTCTCCTTTCGCCTTCGGCCACACTCGGGCCCTCGCTAGGCTTTCACACGTGCTGTAGGCCTTGGCTCGCCTAAGCACAGCAGCCAGCTTGCTGCTCTCTTCACTGCTCTCTGAGCGTCAGCACGCTCTCTGCTCAACTCTGAGCTGTGTTCCTCTCTGTCTCTGAACACTAAACTGAAACTAACTGAGCTGCCTCCCTATATATATCCCTATCAGGGCTCCCTATGCTGGTCTGAGGTGGTAGGGTGGAGGTGTGTGAATGTGTGAGGGCCTCTTGTGGAGAAGTCCATCCATGCACCCTTCTGGGTTCTGTGGCACCAATGCGCAGCAGGCCGCCACAATCCTCCGGATCCTCCAGGCCCAGGCCTATCCGGAAACCTCCTGTGGAAAACTTTAACAAGCCTAGGAGCAGAGACATCATCCGTCCTTACCCAGGAGTTGTCTTCGGGACCGAAACCCTTCCAGGAGACAAGATACTGGAATCTCCCTCTATGCCATCTAGAATTCAAGATACGAGAAATTTCATATTCGCCATCTTCCACCACAGGAGGAACTGTGACAGTGGCGTCCCTATCAGATACGTCAGCCTTTTTCAACAAGGAAACATGAAACACAGGATTAATCTTCCAGGAAGTAGGTACATCCAACCTAACAGCAGACGGGTTAACAACCTGAAGCACTTTAAATGGACCCACAAACTTAGGACCCAGTTTTTTAGAGGGAATCCTCAACCGCAGGTTCTTCGAGGACAACCAAACCATGTCACCCACAGTAAACAAAACCTCTTTACGTTTCCTGTCAAAATACTTATTGGACTTCTTGTTAGCATCTTGAAGGTTGCAACGTACATTAGTCCAAACTCTCTCCAAATCACCAGAAAAATTCTCCTCCTCCAGCACCGCCGACCCCAATTTGGAGAACGAACCAAAAGACGGATGTCTCCCAGTACAACAAAAAAAAGGAGAACACCCAGCAGAGGAGGATGTATGATTGTTAAGAGCAAATTCTGCGAGAGGCAAAAACTCCGACCACACCTCTTGATTGTCCACCACAAAGCAACGCAAAAACTGTTCAACATCCTGGTTCTTTCTTTCAGTCTGTCCATTAGACTCAGGATGATAACCAGACGAAAATGACAAATGGACTCCCAACCTGTCACAAAAAGCATGCCAAAAGCGAGCCACAAATTGAGGTCCTCTATCAGAAACAATATCCGTGGGAACGCCATGGAGCTTGACAATCTCCTTAACAAACGCCTTAGCGAGTGTGTCTTGGCGCAGGGCAACTTAATGAATGGAACCAAATGACACATCTTACTAAAACGGTCCACGACCACCCAGATGACAGTAAAACCCTCGGACACAGGAAGATCAGTAATAAAATCCATAGTGAGATGCGTCCAAGGCGCACTAGGAAACTCCAGAGGGCAAAGCAACCCCGCAGCAGGAGTATGTGAAGCCTTTGACCTAGCGCACACAGTACACTGACGCACCTGTGTCACCCTGGCCTGGATGCCACAAAATGTAATAAAGCTGTGTCTGAGAGCAAGGGGGAGGTTCTCTAGTCAGGGGAACATTAGCATGCAGTACCTCCTGTCTCAGGCCAGTAGGGGGAGCAGGCTGCCCCTATAAAAGCTGGTACTGGGGGCAGGGTTAGGGAGAACTGGATGACCTGTCTCAGCACTGAGACGTGTCCCGGAGCAGAGCAGGGACAGAAAGTTGTATTGCACCTAAGAGGAAGTGTGGCAGGAGGAGAGCCACAAGCCAGAGACAAGAGGCGAAGTGAGCCTGTCTTGGCAGATAAAGCACTTAATTTACCAGACTTTGGTGTCTGAGGCTGGGAGGATTCCACATCCTACAGCAGATAACCAGTCCGCAGGGGACTGTATATTCCTTGGCCTAAGAAGCCTGGAGGCTCTGCCACAACAGAAGGGACCAGCACAGCCGTACCAAGCCGGGAGCAGAAAGGAACCCACGTCGCAGGCCATACAGGCGAGAATACACGGAGAGCTCGGAAACGTGGGCTGTTACCCTATAAGGAGGAGATAGCCAGAAGGAGCGCAGAAAGCACGGTAGGACTACACCCTCACCCTGACCAGGGCCAATTTCCCCATTGCTCTCAGACATCCAGGTCCCCTCCTAGCCGGGACTGTTTGTCGGTCAGTTTACCTGTTCTAGTAAAGACCCTGGACTGCAACCTGTTGTCTGTGTGCTCCTTGCTCCTCCAGCACTAACGGCACTGGGACTCTCACCACCATCACTCCCACCATCCATTATACTGCCCTGGGGCCGCACTCTTCCCGTGGGGAGTCACACCATCCCAGCTGCATACATCATCAGCCCCAGCGGTCTGCCTTGCAGCGGCGGTTCCTAATAACCGCAAATCCACGGGTGGCGTAGTTGGACATAATCATCAGCACATAACGGACTACCACTGGCCTGACCACCCTGAGCCACGGAACCGGGTTGCCACTAGTACTCCCAACGTTTCCCTATTGCCCGGATCCGAGTGCCCCACGGCCCAGGGGGGCGAGTCACACCCACTTGATGACTTCCTTCTGCCATCCAGGCCACCAAAAACTGCGACTGATAAGTCTCTTAGTCTCCGAAATTCCTGGATGACCTCCCAACCGAGACTCATGACACTCCACAAACAAATCTCTCCTAAAGGCTCTAGGCACGAACAACCTCCCATGGGGAGTGTTAGATGGAGCATCATCTTGAGCTTTCAGAATCCCATTCTCCAAAACAGAGTCCAAAGCCGCCACCACAACTCCTTTCTGTAAAATGCTCTCCTCCTCCTCGGCACCGACCGTAGGAGAGAAGCTGCGAGATAAAGCATCGGCTTTAACATTCTTAGTACCAGGGATATAGGTAACAGAAAAATGAAACCGAGAAAAAAAAAAGTGCCCACCTAGCTTGACGGGCATTCAAGTGCTTGGCAGCATCCAGATAGATCAAATTCTTATGATCTGTGAAAACCTGAATAGGAAATCTAGCGCCTTCCAAAAAATGACGCCAATGTTCAAACGCGAATTTAATAGCCAGCAACTCCCGATTTCCAACATCATAATTCAGTTCGGTTTCCAAAAATTTTTTCGAAAAGAAGGCACAAGGATGTACTCTACCCTTGTTCTCCTGAGACAAAACTGCTCCATCCCCCACCGATGAAGCATCGACCTCGACCAAAAAAGGCTTGGTTTCATCAGGCTGCATAAGGATAGGGGCAGAACTGAACCTCTCTTTGAGATACTCAAACGCTTCAATGGCCTCAGTAGTCCACTGGGCCGTATTCGCACCTTTCCTGGTGAGATCAGTTAGAGGTTTAACAATTACAGAAAAATTCTTAATGAATTTCCTGTAATAATTGGCAAAACCCAAAAATCTCTGTATAGATTTCAAACCAATAGGCCTAGGCCATTCCTGCACAGCCTGAACCTTCACAGGGTCCATCTCAAAGCCCTCGCTGGAGACAATGTAGCCCAAAAAACTAATTTTCTGCACAGCGAACTCACATTTCTCCAGCTTAGCAAAGAGTGAATTATCACTCAATAACTGCAAAACTTCACGTACACTCTGCCAATGGGACTCTAGATCTGGTGAATAAATCAAAATGTCATCCAAATATACAACCACATTCTTACCAATCAAAGGTCTCAGGATGTCATTAATAAGATTCTGAAAATATGCAGGTGCATTGGTAAGACCAAAAGGCATCACCAGATTCTCAAAATGACCTACCAGAGTGTTAAAAGCAGTTTTCCATTCATCACCCTCCTTCACACGTAACAAATTGTATGCCCCCCGGAGATCAATTTTGGAGAACCACTTGGCTCCCACTAACTGGTTAAACAAGTCTGGAATTAACGGCAATGGGTAGGAATTGCGTACGGTAATCTTATTAATTTCACGAAAATCCAGACATGGACGTAAACCGCAGTCCTTTTTTTTAACAAATAAGAAGCCAACTGCCACAGGCGACTTAGAAGGTCTAATGTGACCAGCAGCCAGGCTAGTCTGTATGTACTCCTCCAAGGCCTTTCTTTCAGGGATAGTCAGATTAAACAAGCGACTTTTGGGAAGAGTAGCACCCGGAACAAACTCAATGGCGCAATCATAATCCCTATGAGGAGGTAAAACTTGCGACTCCTCCTCCGAAAAAAAACTCCAAAAATCTTGAATAGGTACCGGTAATTCCCCTTTTTCCATAGCCGCAATGCGACCATTACAACATTTATCATAGCACTTCGGACTCCAAGACTTAATCACATTAGTAGACCAGTCCAGTAAAGGATTGTCTTAACCAAGGCAATCCTAGAACAACTGGAGAGGGCAAATTATCCACACGTATGAAAAAGACTTAGGTATACTAATAGATCATAGACTGAACATGAGTCAACAGTGTGATGCAGCAGCAAAAAAAGGCAAATACAATTCTGGGATATATTAACAGAAGCATACAGTCTAGATCACGTGAAGTCATTATCGCACTTTACTCCTCTTTGGTCAGACCTCATCTGGAATACTGTGTCCAGTTTTGGGCACCACATTTTAAAAAAGACATTGACAATCTGGAGAAGAGCGACCAGAATGGTGACCGGTCTGCAAACCATGTCCTATGAGGAACGGTTACAGGATTTGGGAATGTTTAGCTTGCAAAAAAGAAGACTGAGAGGAGACTTAATAGCTGTCTACAAATATCTCAAGGGCTGTCACATTTTAGAAGGATCATCTTTATTCTCATTTACACAAGGAATGACTAGAAGCAATGGGATGAAACTGAATGAGAGTAGGCACAGATTAGATATTAGAAAAAACTTTTTAACAGTTAGGGTGATCAATGAGTGGAACAGGATGCCACGAGAGGTGGTGAGTTCGCCTTCAATGGACGTCTTCAAACACAGGCTAGACAGACATCTGTCTGAGATGATTTAGTGCATCCTGCTTTGAGCAGGGCGTTGGACCAGATGACCCAGGAGGTCCCTTCCAACTCTACCATTCTATGATTCTATGAAAACAACCAAGTCCAAAATTTCTTGGTGAACTCCATTGATAGTGAGGGGAAATGCAGCAGTCTTGTGAGTAATACATTTCAAGGGAGTGTTATCAATTGCAATTACAGAAATAGGTGATGACAAAGGTTTGGATTTCAATTTAAGCTTTTCCAAAAACCCTTTATCAATCACATTAAGTGTTGAACCACAATCCACAAATACCTGAAATTCAATCAAATCTCCCTGCAGAGTAGTACTCCCAGAAGCGTAAACAAGCTATACGGGTGTACCTGACCTTTTTTTTTTCTTTACTTAAACGACGCTCACAATACTTAATCAAATGGTCAGCTTTACCACAATAAAGACACAATCCTTCGGCGACCCTCCGGTCTCTTTCCTGAGAGCGGAGTGACATCTCCCCAACCTCCATTGGTTCTCCGCCATCACAGCAGATTTTCTGGGGACTAGGACCTGACATTACAGGAGTCTTTACCTCATTGAGCCTGCACCTCAGTCTCCTGTCTATACGAACAGCTAACTGCATAGCTTCCTGCAGAGTCTCAGGTGCAGGGAATGCAATTAGCAAATCCTTAACCCTTTCACTCAGACCAGCAAGAAATAAACATCTCAGCGCCTCATCATTCCACTTAACTTCTGAAGCCCATCTCCTGAAGTGTGTGCAATAATTTTCAACATCATCTGAACCCTGATTCTAACGTCTAAGTTCTGATTCAGCAGATGAGATTCGATCAGGATCGTCATATAATAGCCCCATAGCAGAAAAAAATTCTTCAACAGACCTTAAACACGGATCATTAGGCTGGAGAGAAAAGGCCCATCCCCGTGGTTCATTGTGCAAAAGTGACATAATAAAACCAATGCGCTGTGATTCATTCCCAGAGGATCTTGGTCTCAAATGAAAATATAACAAACATTTTTAAAGGAAAAAAAATCTTGCTTTACCATAACAAACATCAGGCAGTCCTACCTTGGGTTCCACAAAATGCGCTCCAGGACAGCTACTCACGTGTTGCTGAAGCTCGGCCACCTCCAGAGACAATCCCTGCAGGCGTTGAGCCAAATCCTGGATGGAAACCATACTGATCAAATTTCTTTCCTTTTAGTTTTTTTGGGCTGGACTTACTGTTATGATCTGCAACATGTACTAAGGAAAGATAGGGCAAAGCTGTCCCTACAGTAAGACTAAGCTGAATCCCTACGATGTAGCGGGCTGCCTGTTCCTAGTGAACAGAGCCGCCTTAGTCCTCGGCTAGTCTGAACGAAGACCTATAGAATTAAGGGAGGGGTCCCTAAAAGAACTAAGGACTGGGACAAAAATGGGACACCTCCTAAACAGAAGTTGTTGCAGAACACAAAAAGACAAACTGACAAAAAGTACTTGAGGTCCCAGAGGACCAAGCGAACTTGACAGAGAAAGGCACCGAAGCACCAGGCTAGAGAAACAGTCAAACACTGAAGTCCAGCACAGCCAGAAGGGCGGAGCTGGAATATAAAGGCAGATGGTCACGTGACCGCAAACCACAAGGTAGAAAAAACAAACAGGAGGGTTATAACATGCGCAGCACATGCGGATTATTATTAGGATGCATCCCAGATCTCTTAACAAGCAATTTTAATGCGTTTCCGTGGCGGAAATGCCACCGCGGAAACGCATTAAATCCGCATATTGGGCACTCAGCCTTACTGTTGTGCTCAAAAGTTTACATACCCCGGCAGAATTTTTGCTTTCTCGGCCTTGTTTCAGAGAATATGAATGATAACAAAAAAACTTTTTCTCCACTCATGGTTATTGGTTGGGTGAAGCCGTTTATTGTCAAACTACTGTGTTTTCTCTTTTTAAATTGTAATGTCAACAAAAAACATCCAAATGACCCTGATCAAGAGTTCACATACTCCAGCTCTTAATACCGTGTATTGCCCCCTCTAACATGAATGACAGCTTGAAGTCTTTTGTATTAGTTGTGGATAAGGTTCTTTATTTTCTCAGATGGTAAAGCTGCCCATTCTTCTTGGCAAAAAGCCTCCAGTTCCTGTAAATTCCTGGGCTGTCTAGCATCAACTGCGCGCTTGAGATCTCCCCAGAGTGGCTCAATGATATTGAGGTCAGGAGACTGAGATGGCCACTCCAGAACCTTCACTTTGTTCTGCTGTAGCCAATGACAGGTCGACTTGGCTTTGTGTTATGGATCGTTGTCATGTTGGAACGTCCAAGTACGTCCCATGCACAGCTTCCGGGCTGATGAGTGCAAATTTGCCTCCACAATTTGCTGATAACATGATGCATTCATCTTTTCTTCAACTTTTACCAAGTTTCCTGTGCCTTTGTAGCTCACACATCCCCAAAACATCAGCGATCCACCTCCGTGCTTTACTGTAGGAATGGTGTTCCTTTCATCATAGGCCTTGTTGACCTCTCTCCAAATGTAACATTTATGGTTGTGGCCAATTTTGGTCTCATCACTCCAAATTACCTTGTTCCAGAGGTCTTGAGGCTTGTCTCTGTGCTGTTTGGCATATTGTAGGAGAGATACTTTGTGCCATTTGCGCAGTAATGGCTTTCTTCTGGCGACTCGACCATGCAGCCTGTAGCATCGGCGTCTCTGTCCCCTGACAGGCAGAGACACCGTCCCCCTTACCACCGCGCTCCTGGCCCGGTGTCTTCCGGCTCTCCTGCTGATGCCGGCGCGCGCAGCTTCCCGGGCACTGTGCTTAGGGCGCGCGCGAGCTCCCTCCCTCTTAAAGGGGCCGCGCGTGCCGTCCTAAGGAGTCCCCGGCCAATAGCTGGAGGACTTCCCATATAAAAGGCACCTCCTCCAAAATGGAGGTACCCGTGCAAGGTTGTAGCTCAGTGTACTAACTCTGCTTCAGCCCTCAGGCCCGCTGCTGGTCTGATTACCAGTCCTGCCCGCCAGCCTGACTACCAGTCCAGTCCTCCAGCCTGACGTCCAGTCCGCCAGCCTGACTACCAGTCCTGTCCACCAGCCTGACTACCAATCCAGTCCGCCAGCCAAGTACACACTCCAGCCCGACGGTCTGCCTACGGACCAAACCCGCCAGTCTGTCTATGGGCCAGGCTTGCCTGCCTACCCGGAGAACGTACCAGTTACCTGCCGTGCCTACCAGCCTGCCTACCTGAAGGCTCCTACCAGTTACCCATGTTGTCTGCCAGTCCGTCTACCCGGATCACCCATCAGCCTGCCTGTCTTGCTCATCTGCTGTACCGGTCAGTCCCTTCCTTCTGACCCGTGGGAGTCACCTGCTCTCATACAAGGACTGGTCCAGAGTAGCACCTGGTCCCTCTCCTCGGTCCTTCCCTGGTTCACAGAGTCGATTGATCCGCCGTGCGACCTTGGTCAGTCCGAGTTGATACCTAGTTACGCCCCTCTGGTCCCTCCTTGCACCGCAGCACAGAGGATCCACCACCCGGATCCGTAACAGTTTGCACGGGCCATGGAACCCGGTGGCCCCCAGGCTCCATCGCTTGCTGACCTGTACCAGGAGGTTTCTCGTCAGAGATCCCAACAGGAAACCATCCTGACCTACCTGCGGTCTGTCAACTCTCGCCTGGACACGCTGTATGTCCCACCCGTGTCCGCCTCGAGCCAAGCGACACCCGCTCCGGCGGCGCCTCTGCCTACCAGTGCCATGGCATCCAGCTCTGGACCCCGGCTCTCTGCGCCTCCTCGTTTTGGGGGTGACCGCGTCTTATGTCGGGGTTTTCTGAACCAGTGCACGCTGCACTTTGAACTTCTGGCACATCAGTTTCCCTCCGACTGGGCCAAGGTGGCATAAATCATGTCTCACCTCACCGGGGAAGCATTAGCATGGCTAAACCCTCTATGGGAGAGAGGGGATACCCTGGTGTCCAATCTTACGGCTTTCCTCACTGCTTTCATGAGGGTCTTTGATGAGCCCGGACGAAGGACTTATACTGCCTCCTCATTGCTCCGTCTCCGCCAAGGGAGTCTCACCGTGGGCCAGTATGCCATACAGTTCCATACCCTCGCTTCTGAGCTTGCCTGGAACAACGAGGCCCTGGTGTCCACCTTCTGGGAGGGTCTTTCCGGACGGATCAAGGACGAGCTAGCCGGCCGGGACATTCCTACCACCCTGGATGACCTGGTGTCACTAGCTACCTGGATTGACATCCGTTTCCTGGAACGAGCTAAGGAGACTACCCGGGAGAGAAGATTTCCTCATCTTGCTCCTGTTTTCCAGAAACCTGCCTCCCAACCAGCAACTCCCCGGGCACGCTCGCCCGAACCCATGCAGATCGACCAGACCAAGATGGTCAAGTCTCGCCAAGAAACACGCCGAGCTGAGGGGAGCTGTTTCTACTGTAGTAGTAAGGAGCATCTGATACGTTCCTGTCCGGTGAAGCCGGGAAACTCCAGTGTCTAGGACCGCTTGGAGAGGTCGTCCTAGGCAAGAGTAAATCCTCTCCATTCTTGACTCTATCCGTTTTTATTTCCTGTGGAGAGAACCACTTCTTTGAAACCACCCACCTGGATTCCGGAGACGCTGGGAATCTCATTTCTCAGTCCCTTGTAGAGAAGTATCAGATTCCCACCAAACCTCTGGCTGAACCATTGGCATTCGCTTCCGTGGATGGAAGACTCCTTCCGGTGACCATCTTGCTCGTCACAGAGCCTGTAACCCTTCAGGTGGGAATGTTGCACTCGGAGAGGATCTCCTTCCATGTGCTATCTGGACTCTCTCACTCCCTTTTGCTAGGTCTACCCTGGCTACAGAGACATGAACCCGTTCTGAATTGGCGTTCCGGTGAGGTGCTCCGTTGGGGGCAGGATTGCCATGAGACCTGCCTGGTTCCGGTTCGCCCGGCTCAACCTCCGTCTACTCCGGCTAATTTACCTGGTCTACCGGCACCTTACTGGTCCTATGCAGATGTCTTCGACAAGAAGGAAGCAGAGACACTGCCACCTCATAGGCCATATGACTGCCCTATCGACCTGATACCCGGTGCCACTCCACCTCATGTGTGTATCTATCCCTTGTCGCTGGCCGAAACCCGGGCCATGTCGGAGTACATCGAAGAAAATCTGGCTAGGGGATTCATCCAGAAATCTACCTCCCCGGCTGGAGCTGGATTCTTCTTCGTATAAAAGAAAGATGGTTCACTACGCCCCTGTATCGATTATAGGGGACTCAACCAGATTGCTTTCAAAAATAAATACCCCCTGCCGCTCATCTCAGAGCTGTTCGACCGCCTTAAAGGCGCGAATATCTTCACCAATCTCGATCTTCGTGGGGCGTATAACTTTGTCCGGATCCGCCAAGGAGACGAGTGGAAGACGGAATTCAATACCCGGGATGGCCACTATGAATACCGTGTGATGCCCTTCGGCCTCTGTAATGCTCCAGCCGTCTTCCAAGAACTAGTTAATGACATCTTCCGTGACCTCTTATATTCATGCGTGGTGGTGTACCTGGACGACATCTTGGTCTTCTCTCCGGATCTTCCCATACACCGGAGGGATGTTCGTCAGGTCCTGCTTAGGCTCAGGCAGAATCACCTATACGCAAAATTTGAGAAATGCCTCTTCGAGCAGACCTCTCTTCCCGTCCTGGGCTATATTATCTCTAAGACTGGTCTACGGATGGACCCCGAGAAGGTCTCTGCCGTCTTAAAGTGGCCCCGACCGGAGGTGTTGAAGGCGATTCAGCGATTCCTGGGCTTTGCTAACTATTACCGCCTCTTCATCCCACATTTCTCTTCCCGGACTGCACCTATCTCTGCGCTCACCCGTAAGGGAGCAAATCCTAAAGGAATGAACGTACGAAGCGGAGGAGGCCTTCCTCTCCTTAAAACAAGCCTTCTCTTCTGCCCCGGTGCTGCACCGTCCGGATTGCAACAAATAGTTCTTTCTGGAGGTTGATGCTTCCTCTTCCGGAGCCGGAGCGGTGCTCACCTAGAAATCTCATTCCGGGAGAATGGTAACCTGCGGCTTCTTCTCCAAGCTTTTCTCCTCGTACGAGCGCAACTATGCCATAGGAGACCGAGAACTGCTAGCCATCAAATTGGCGCTGGAGGGGTGGCGTTACATGCTAGAGAGGGCTCTGCACCCGGTGGTCGTCTACACTGACCACAAAAACCTGGCATATCTACAAGATGCCCAAAGACTCAATCCGCGTCAGGCCCGGTGGTCTTTGTTCTTCGCCTGTTTCAACTTTACCCTACATTACCGCCCTGGGGACAAGAACGTTAAAGCCGACGCTTTGTCCCGATCCTTCCTGTCTTCCGATCAAGAGGAGGAGCCTATGCATATCATCGATCCCTCCAAAGTGATGAATGTGGCTCCCTTGGACCTGTCTCATCTCCCACCCGGTAAGACGTTTGTAGCGGTTCCGGATTGTAAGAAAGTTCTTCACTGGGGTCATTCATCTAAACTAGCCGGCCATGCTAGCCAGAGGAAGACCTTTCTGCTCATTACCCGGCATTACTGGTGGCCTTCCCTGAGCAAGGATGTTGTAGACTTCGTCACGGCCTGTTCATCCTGTGCCCGCAACAAGGTTCCCAGACATCTTCCAGCCGGCCGTCTCCTGCCTCTTCCCATACCTGCTGCCCTGTGTCAACACATTGCTATGGACTTTATTACTGATCTCTCTGTTTCTGCCGGTTGTACTGTCATTTGTGTGGTCGCTGACCGCTTTTCTAAAATGGCCCACTTTATCCCTCGGCCTGGTCTCCCATCTGCATCTGTGATGGCTAAGGACTTCATCCATCACATATTTCGTCTCCACGGCCTACCCCTCCACATTGTGTCTGATCGAGGGGTCCAGTTCACTTCGCGCTTCTGGAGAGCTACGTGTAAGCTGCTGGTTGTCTCCCTGAATTTCTCCTCTGCTTATCATCCTCAGTCCAATGGCCAAGTGGAATGTATCAACCAGATCCTTACCAGCTTCCTCCAGCACTTCGTCAACGCTCACCATACCGATTGGGTAGAGCTCCTACCATGGGCCGAGTTCTCCTATAACAACCATGAGAGCGAATCTTCTTCAAAGTCCCCGTTCTCTGTGGTCTACGGTCAACATCCCCGGATTCCGTTTCCCGTCTCCGCTTCAGTGGACAATCCTGCCGCGGAGTCTCTGGTCAGCGAATTTTCCACCATTTGGGAGGACACTAGATCCGCACTTCTTCAATCCTCCGAGCGGATGAAGAGACATGCCGACAAGAGACGTCTGGACGCACCTCAATTCCGTCCGGGAGACAAGTTTTGGCTCTCCTCCAAACATGTTCGTCTCAAAATACCCTCCTATAAGTTGGGTCCACGGTTCATCGGTCCTTTTGAAGTCCTCAAGCAAATCAATCCTGTGGCCTACAAGTTAAAACTCCCGGCCACCTTACGGATTCCCAACTCCTTCCACGTATCTCTCCTCAAACCAGTTGTTCTTAATTCTTTTTCCGACAATCCAGGTACCTCCCCAGCTCCGGTCTCCACTGAGGACGTCTATGAGGTAGAGAACATTCTGGCCACCAAGAGGATAAGAGGAAAAACCTTTTTTCTGGTGGATTGGAAGGGGTTTGACCCAGAGGAGAGAACTTGGGAACCCAGGGATAACATCCACGCCCCGCTTCTTCTTAAAAATTTTTTTTTCAGGCCTAAAAAAGAGGGGGTGTAAAGGGGGGGTACTGTAGCATCGGCGTCTCTGCCCCTGATAGGCAGAGGCGCCATCCCCCTTACCGCCGCGCTCCTGGCCTGGCGTCTTCCGGCTCTCCTGCTGCTGCTGCCGGCGCGCGCAGCTTCCCGGACACTGTGCTTAGGGCGCGCGTGCGCACGCTCCCTCCCTCTTAAAGGGGCCACGCGCGCCGTTCTAAGGAGTCCCCGGCCAATGCCTGGAGGACTTCCCATAGAAAAGGCACCTCCTCCAAAATGGAGGTGCCCGTGCAAGGTTGTAGCTCAGTGTACTAACTCTGCTTCAGCCCTCAGGTCCCGCTGCTAGTCTGACTACCAGTCCTGCCTGCCAGCCTGACTACCAGTCCAGTCCGCCAGCCTGACTACCAGTCCAGT
The DNA here is from genome assembly GCF_046119375.1 of Phyllobates terribilis. Taxonomy (NCBI): domain Eukaryota; kingdom Metazoa; phylum Chordata; class Amphibia; order Anura; family Dendrobatidae; genus Phyllobates; species Phyllobates terribilis. Next base: position 142,719,804 of record NW_027362769.1, on the reverse strand, counting down.
CCGCCAGCCTGACTACCAGTCCAGTCCGCCAGCCTGACTACCAGCCCTGTCCGCCAGCCTGACTACCAGTCCAGTCCACCAGCCTGACGTCCAGTCCGCCAGCCTGACATCCAGTCCTCCAGCCTGACTACCAGTCCAGTCCGCCAGCCTGACTACCAGTCCTGTCCGCCAGCCTGACTACCAGTCCAGTCCACCAGCCAAGTACACTCTCCAGCCCGACGGTCTGCCTACGGACCAAACCCGCCAGTCTGTCTATGGGCCAGGCTTGCCTGCCTACCCGGAGAATGTACCAGTTACTTGCCGTGCCTACCAGCCTGCCTGCCTGGAGGCTCCTGCCAGTTACCCGTGTTGTCTGCCAGTCCATCTACCCGGATCACCCGTCAGCCTGCCTGCCTTGCTCATCTGCTGTACTGGTCAGTCCGTGTCTTCTGACCCGTGGGAGTCACCTGCTCTCATACAAGGACTGGTCCAGAGTAGCACCTGGTCCCTCTCCTCGGTCCTTCCCTGGTTTACGGAGTCGATTGAGCCGCCGTGCGACCTTGGTTAGTCCGAGTTGATACCTAGTTACGCCCCTCTGATCCCTCCTTGCACCGCAGCACAGAGGTTCCACCACCCGGATCCGTAAGACAGCCCATTTTTCTTCAAGTGCCTCCTTATTGTGCATCTTGAAACAGCCACACCGCTAGTTTTCAGAGAGTCCTGAATTTCAGCTGATGTTATTTGTGGGTTTTTCTTTGTATCCCGAACAATTTTACTGGCAGTTGTGGTCGAAATTTTTGTTGGTCTACCTGACCGTGGTTTGGTTTTTACAGAGCCTCAGATTTTCCATTTGTTAATCACAGTTTGAATACTGCTGACTGGCATGATCAATTCCTTGGATACTTTCCTGTGTTATACAGTTCAACTACCTTTTCCAGTAGATCCGTTGACAATTCTTTTGCTTTCCCCATGACTCACAATCCAGAAACGTCAGTGGCTGGATGAAAGATGCAAGAGTCTGTCTGGATCCCAGAAACTCACTCAGCTTTTATGCACACACACTGATTACAAGCAAACAGGTCACAGGTGAAGATGTTACCTTTAGTAGCCATTCAAACCCATTTGTGTCAAATTCTGAGCATGTTATCAGGCCAAAATCACCAGGGTATGTGAACTTTTGATTAGGGTCATTTGGATGTTTTTGGTTGTCATTACGATTTAAAAAGAGAAAACACAGTAGTTTGACAATAAGTGGCTTCACCCATCCAATAACCATGAGTGGAGAAAAAGTTTTTTTGTTATCATTCATATTCTCTGAAACAAGGCCAAGAAAGGAAAAATTCTGCCAGGGTATGTAAACTTTTGAGCACAACTGTACAGTTTATACTTGCTCTGGTTCAGATTGCTTATTCAGCTCATGTTCAGCTTGTTTGATTCTCATCTCTAACCTTAGCCTGTGTTTAGGCGTTTCCTTTTGCATGACAGTTCTGTTCTTGGAGTTGAACTTCAAGTTTTGACACGGCTTTAGGACTATCCCCTGCCAGCCCACTCCACTGGCCAGCATCTACTCTGTGGATCTAACCCAGATCCCTATAAAGGGATTAAAATGTGAAGGTTACTGCAACCCCTGGGATTTGGTAAATGGAGTGACTAGCACTAAGCCTGTCTTTGGATGTCCTATTAAGAATTGTCAGGCTACCATGCACAGTTCCCCTTGATAACATGAAGCATGGTTATTGGGTCGAGACTAGCCGGGGACAGTGTTTCAAAAGCTGCCAACTGTGTAGGGTTTTAGCGTATTCCAAGAATTATATGATCAAGGAAAAACACCCAACTCAAGGTGATCCTGTGGACCTAGTTCATCGATAAGAGAGTTCAGAGGTGGAAGTGAATGATTGTTCTGATGAACAGGCGGTGCACAGTCAAGCACGTCAACACGTCGTTCCTTAACATGGATAGTCTATAACAGTAGACGACCAGTTCCAGCACCATTTCTGCATAAAGAAAACAAGATAGAAACACTTCGCTGGGCAAAAAAAACCATAAATTGGATAACCAATTAATGGAAAACATTACCTGGTCAGATGAGTCAAGATTTCCGTTGCACCAGGCTGATTAGAAGATCAGAATTTGGTACGATTCATAAATCTTTGAACCCTTTGTCAAGTGCCAACAGTTCAGGCAGGTGGAGGTGAACTAATGCAGTGGGGATTGTTTTCTTGGCACACCCTTGGTCCTTAGATACCTGTGGATGGATGACCCCTTTATCTCAGGCTGGTGAAGGTGGAGAAATGGAGTGGGGATTGTTTGCTTGGCACACCCTTGCTTCTCAGATACCTTTGGATGGATGACCCCTTTATCTCAGGCTGGTAGAGGTGGAGCAATGGAGTGGTGATTGCTTTCTCGGCACATCCTTGGTCCTCAGATGCCTGTGCATTGTGACCAACCAAGTTCATTCCATCATGGCAGCTTTTTACCCTATGGCAGAAGGATACCATCAGCAGGACAATACGCTATAATACATGGGTTATATAGTCACGTATTGGTTCCAGAAACAAGATAGTAATTTTTCTTTGCTTCCAAAGATGATAATCCTATAGAGCACATCTAGTTTCGCTGTCGTCATGGTCATAATCGGGGCTGTAACAGGATATAATTGCACTAATGTGAAATGAAAGGGACCATGTTGGGAACGGGGTTTGCCCATTAAGTAGAGAGACCTGTTAGTCAAAAAAGTAAATTTTTGTGTAGCAAATTGTAGGTAGCAACTATCAACCCATAGATGAGTTACCCTATCTGCCTAAGTCTCTGACATTAATAGTACTTCTACTCGTGAAATGCTACCAGTCCTGATCTCCTAAAAAAGTTATTTGCTTATATGTCTCCTCGATTCTATGATTACACAAGTGCACCTTCAAAGTTACTCAGTAGACTGATATTATCTTCCTATTTGTATAGAACGTTATGTGAGAAAAACCTGAATAGGGGAAAAAAAAAAAAAAAGCAAAGGTAATATCTTCCAGTCCGCAGGCTCTTAGACCTGACTTTCACTATTGTTTTGAAAACTTACAAAATTTCCAATAATAACATAGCTCGAAGGAAAAAAAAAAAGTTTACAACGCCGGCTGCTCAGCCTCATTAATTCATTCCCCGGTTCCTTACAATAAGCTTATATTGTTATTAAGTGCACGCCTGGACACCAAGAAAGTTACTTTACACAAAGGATTTGTTCCCGGTTATGCACAAACTCCATCTCTGCTGGACCTAATTACATTGCAATTGCTTATTTGAACTCATTTGTAACCCCGCTGATTAGTTCGGTCGATTGAAGTGCGATTAGTTCATTATGAGAGTTAGATTTATTGGCTTTTCAGCTTTAAGTCTATGCACTGTTCTGCCTTTAAAAAAATACCAGGTTAACGATTAACAAGTACAAAGTGCCATCAGCTCCACCAGAGCTGCTCCGGTGCCTCTGTGATCATACAGGGTAACAATTTTACAGAATGCTGTGAAAGTAAATGAGAGTGCACAAACTTTCAATAGGTTGTTGTTCACGGAGAGATCAGAGTGTTAATATAGGAAAATGTTGACATTTACCGAGAGATCACAGTTTCCCACATAAGGGAGTAGGAGGAAATTGGTTATTGATCTTCATGTTTCATAACTGAGCCTTTTTGAAAAAGGTTACTGCAAAAAAAAACAAATCTGACCGGCACCTCCTGGCCAAAGGAGACAAATGTGAACAGGCGCAAGCTGCTGTAACTGCAACAGTATACAAATGTAGCAGCACATTGCATTTGCTTGTTTGTGCCTCCTTGCAGGGTTTTACGCACACCCTTGTAACAAATAATGAAATGATACCTGCCCGTTGTATGCCAAAAGGAAAATTTTTGTCAAAAAATGGAAGCTGGCTTGATTAGGCGGGCTGCGCTGCGGGAATGAAGAGCCTTGGGATTCCAAAATGTTTTTTATTAATCCCAACGTGTTTCGGCGCCGGACCGTTCCCTTTCTCAATGTATAAAAACCAAGTCACTTGGTTTTTATTCTCGGATGGCATATATTCAATATGGTGGTCATTATCTTTCTGTAAGGCTGTATGCCCACGATGCGTTTTTTAAGCGTTTCCGCAGCGGCAAGAATGCTGCAGAAACGCTTAAAAAACGCATGGTAGAAGGTCTGCCATGTTCCCCAATGATAATCCGCATGTGCTGTGCACACGCTGCGGACATTTCCGCTGCGGATTATCATTGCGGAAAAAAACGCAGCACTATCAATTATTTTGCAGAAGTGCTGCATTTTCGCCGCCATTGACTTGCATTAGATCGCATGGAATCCGCATCACTGCATATGTAGATGCGCATTCCATGCGTTCTAATGTGCGACAGGTACCCAGGGCTAGAGAAGAGGAGACTCTCCTCCGGACCTGGGTACCATAGAAAACTGTAAAAAAAAGAATAAAATAAAAAATAAATATATACTTACCTTCCGGCGGCCCCCGCTGCGCTCCTCCTTGCTTGGCAGCAGTTCGCGATGGAATGAAGGACCTGCGCTGACGTCAGAGTCATGTGACGGGTCACGCGACGCTGACGTCGACAGGTCCTTCAGTGCAGTGTACCGCAGCCGGCAGCCGGCACGGTGAAGCAAGCCAGCGCGGGCCATCGGAGGGTAAGTATACATTTTTATTTTTTTATTTTTTGACATTCTCTCGGTCACACTACACTGTGTTCCAAATTATTATGCAAATAATATTTTCTCAGATTTTCCCAAATTACCTATATGAATTGAAGTCATTGTAATTTTCCAGTCAAATAACTATTAGAGTACAATCAAAAGGTTTTTGTACAAACTGCCTATGATAACAGTATATTTTTTAAAAAAATAAAACACTCAAACTGCACTCAAAATGCATGTTCCAAATTATTATGCACAGCAGAGTTTTCAACCTTTTCATTTTAATAAAGAACAAAATAATGGTCATTTTTGAAATTAGAAGCATTAGCAGGTTATTACAAACTGAAATCAAACAGTTTTCAACTCAAAACTTTATTCTAGGTGATGTTACATTTGCACATAGGACCCCTTGTCCGAAAGGAGCTTCTGAACTCTCTCGTCCATTGAATTTGTCAGGTTTTGGATGGTTTCTGCTTCAATTGTTTTGCATGAGGACAGAATACCCTCCCAGAGCTGTTGCTTAGATGTGCACTGCCTCCCGCCATCATAGACACTCCTTTTGATGATGCTCCAGAGGTTCTCAATGGGGTTGAGGTCAGGGGAGCATGGGGGCCACACCATAAGTTTGTCCCCTTTTATGCCCATAGCAGCCAGAGATGCAGATGTGTTATGTGCAGCATGAGACGGGGCATTATCATGCATGAAAATGATCTTGCTGCGGAATGCACGGTTCTTCTTCTTGAACCATAGAAGGAAGTGCTGTTTGAGAAACTAAACATACATTATGGAGTTCATCTTTACCCCTTCAGGGATCCTAAAGGGGTCGACAATCTCTCTCCCCATGATTCCAGCCCAAAACATTACTCCACCTCCTCCTTGTTGGCGCCGTAGTCATGTTTGCATGGGGTGTCCATCAACCAGCCATCCTCCACTCCATCCATCTGGACCATCGAGCGTTGCACGGCACTCATCGGTGAACAAAACAGTTCGATGGTCCAGATGGATGGAGTGGGCATAAAAGGGGACAAACTTATGGTGTGGCCCCCATGCTCCCCTGACCTCAACCCCATTGAGAACCTCTGGAGCATCATCAAAAGGAGTGTCTATGATGGCGGGAGGCAGTTCACATCTAAGCAACAGCTCTGGGAGGGTATTCTGTCCTCATGCAAAACAATTGAAGCAGAAACCATCCAAAACCTGACAAATTCAATGGACGAGAGAGTTCAGAAGCTCCTTTCGGACAAGGGGTCTTATGTGCAAATGTAACATCACCTAGAATAAAGTTTTGAGGTGAAAACTGTTTGATTTCAGTTTGTAATAACCTGCTAATGCTTCTAATTGCAAAAATGACCATTTTTTTGTTCTTTATTAAAATGAAAAGGTTGAAAACTCTGCTGTGCATAATAATTTGGAACATGCATTTTGAGTGCAGTTTGAGTATTTTATTTTTTTTTTAATATACTGTTATCATAGGCAGTTTGTACAAAAACCTTTCAATTGTATTCTAATAGTTATTTGACTGGAAAATTACAATGACTGCAATTCATATAGATAATTTGGGAAAATCTGAGAAAATATTAATTGCATAATAATTTGGAACACAGTGTATATAAATCCATGCTGTTTGCATGGATTTATATAGTGTGACCAAGTTGACAAGCACTTTCCAAGTTATGCTAAAATCGCTTGGAAAGCGCTTGTCAACCCGCATGCGGAAATGCAAGTGAAGAACGCTTCACTTCCGCATGTCCCTGGCAGGAAAATGCATGTACAATCCGCATGTACAATCCACATGCGTTTTTTTCTGCCAGGGAGATGCAGAAACGATCAGGAAAAAATCCTGAGCATTTCTGCAACGTGGGCACATAGCCTATGGGTCATTTTCTTAAAGGGGTTTTCCAGTTTTGAAAAATTAATCTTTCAAGGCTGCAGTTCATGTTAAAAACAGTGCTTCACGGCTTATTCAGACCAGCGTATAATCGGTCCATGTGCAAAATGGGTTACATCGGACAGCAAACTGACCAATGCAAGTCAGCGCAATGTTTCCCATGAATGTTTTTACACACGTGTAAAAAATCGCAGCGTGCATTACTTTGATCCGTATTTTGCATCAGACTCGCCCATTGTAAGTAAATGGGTGTGAAGAAGACGGATCAAATATGGGTTACCACCATAAAAATTGTCACTAAATAAAAATCTCCATATCTCTGGAACCGTATGGCAGATTTAAAAAAAAAAACAAAACAACTCAATACTCAGGGGAGCAGCGTGAATAAAAGGACGGTCCCTCTTTAATTTGGAATTTATAAGCGCAGAGAAGGATGGGTCCTTCCAAGTACTCTAGATTGTTTCTGCCAGTGAGCTTCTCCCCCCCATAGGCACCAGTACTAATGTCTGAATATCCAATGTGCTCTTCTGTGTACAGCGCTTAAGACTATGTTGACACTATATAAGTAATGCAGTAAGAGGATTGTTGGCTCCTTCTGTAGACTATTACTCCCGGAAACTAACATGTTTTTTCTTGATATATTGACCTGTAGGAGACAAGCCAGTTCATCCAGTTTTGCAGCCGCTTTGGCTTTCATCATTTTGCGTTTCCACTTTTACCCTTTCGGATACATGGAGCACGCTCCGTGAATTGCAGCTGTGTTTACAGAAGTCTCAACACCATTGCGACAAGTTTCCAGGAAGCTTTGAGAATTGTGATGGATGTGGCCCATTATATAAATAGCTGCTGCTGCCATAGGTAACATGAGCGCTGCATTGTACGATGCGGGCTGCATCCACATGTAAAGCAGGACGGAATAAACACAACAGTGTCACTTTCCATTCTGAGCTCTTGGGAAACCTCATTTTATATGGATTCTGCTTAACCCGGGTGCTAATATAATGTGAATGTTGAGATTTAGAGCCTATCTCCGCTCAAAAACTAAAAAGTCGGCCCTCGAAGCTGAGATATGGAGGGATGTTCGATGGGGTTTACACATTGTACATGTGGCATGGAGTCAAAATTTTTGTGGCCCAATGCGGCTATCAATATCATGACTCGACCGACGATGACACCACCAAGGTTTATTTGTAGCCTGTAACAGTAGAGTATACTTGGAGCTAGAGACGAGCGAATCTCCCAAAATTGGATTTGGGCAGATTCACTTGAATAAGTCAGGCAGATTCGAATTGGTCCAAATAAATTTGGTGCTAATTTAAACTGCCCCAATTGCCTTGAGAAATAAGAGAAAGAGGCACTCCAAGGGTGACACCGCAGGGCAACTGAAAAGCAAATGGAGGTATTCGCTCACCTGAGTGAGTTGTGATCCACACATCTCCGTGTATCGAGAAGCAAATAGATAGGCTGCTGCTCCGGGCGCTGACCCACACCCTGGTGGGGAGAAAGTTTAGAAGAACAGAGAAGACAAAAGCGTTGCCATGCAGTATGGAGAATGAATGTGTGTTGATGGGATTTGTATTCATACAACGCGTTTCGGAATCAGTTCAACTCCTTCTTCTTCAGGTACCTGAAGAAGGAGTCAACCAATTCTGAAACACGTTGTATGAATAAAAATCCCATTAACGCACTTCCAGTCTACACACCACTTGGCAGCTCCCGGGAATCGCCGCCTTTGTCTTCTCATTTATTCCCAATTGCTATGAGGGGAGGGAAAGGGTTATAAAATAAAATAATTTTTTATAGCCTCCTTTCCTCACCTGTTTTTACGCCACCTCCACTCCACTTCTTTCGTCTCTCCGTCCTGGTGCTGAGGCCAAAGTGAGGGCGTCTGATTGGCCTCATGCAGTCCCATGAGGGAAGGAGACCACAAATGTTATAATGTGTGTCGCCCCCTCCATCCACATGACTGCGTGAGGTCAATCACAGGCCTTAGATTGGCCTCATCACCCGTAAAGAACGACAAAAGTACAGAAGACCACGGAGCTGCTGAGGCTGCGGGGGAGGCCAAAAAACAGGTGAGGAAAGGTGAGTATAAAGATTTTTCTTTTTCCCTCTGACCCTTTCATGGCAATGGAAAGAATCCATCAAATTTTGCACAATTTGTATGAGTCAAATCCCCAAAATTTGGAATTTCTATTTTTGGGGGGAAATTTGGAACAAATTAGTTTAACTGTGAAACAATTTGGGGAAACTCCTCTATGATGTCTAGAGGATAAAGACTGGAGTTGTTTTTATGGAACAGCCCCTTTAATCATTTTATTTTCTTTGATGTATTTGAGCAATCAAAAAAGGGCGAGCCCGGGGACTCGTAGATGCCAACAATTTACATTTTCCAATCGAAAATTCCAATTGAATTCAATAGGGAGATTAACGTAATGGAAATATTTCTCTATGTTCTTCTGTGCGCGGGTGTGAACAAGGCCCCCCAATATGTCCATGAGTAATGGAGAGATAGACTTACTGTTCTAACACAATTTAATGATTTATACTTTGAGATATGAGAATAAGCCCCAGGTCTCCTTTGTCTTCATACATCATAAAGGCGGTGAGCACTAATGAGAAGGAAATGTATAGGATTCACCATCTGTCGTACATGAGCTGAAGGAAGCGGTAATTACAGAAGCACCTGCTAGGTCTAGAAGAAGGGGTCACTTAGCGAACAAATTACGACGGGAGATTTAATGAAGTAGGCGGGAAAATAAGATGTCCCCCGAGCAAAGGGACGGATGGAGGGAACCTGTAATAATGGCTCTTAGCAGTAGATTAATAAACATCTATTCCTATAGGCAGTTCCTCTGCACTGAAGTGTTTACCTAACTAGGCCTCTACAACGACTCCCCAATCAGCGCTTTACAACGTCTCTAATTAACACGGAGCAGATTCATCTGTCTGTTCATGAAAAATAATGAGACAATATGTTTTTTATTGTACACCCAACCTAATCATGAGCCAAACTGGTCTCAAGTTTATGTTTAGAGGCATCATTCTACCAATGCTAGGAATCATCGTTGGTCAAAAATCAGTAAAACGAGGCATATCACCAGTTCTTATCGACTGCGGAGGAAGTCACCTACGGGAAGAAAGAACCCACCTTCAAATTAAAGAGGTTGTCCTCTACTTTATCATTGATGACCTATACTAAGGATAGGTCATCAATGATAATCAGTCGGGGTCAGACACCTGGTACCCCCACCAATCAGCTGCTCTCAGTGTCGCCGGCCAGAAATGCTCAATTGCAAAGCTGCTCCGTCTTCTGACAGTTGGCATGACAGGGTACTGCACATCCTCCTCCTATTCAAATCAGTAGGACGCGGATGTGTAGTACCCGGCCGCGGCCTCCATCAGAAGATGAAGCGGCTCCGCAATTGAGCAATTCCGGAAGGCGTCCGCCAACACCGAGAACAGCTGATCTGCGGGGTGCCGGGTGTATGTCGTCAATGGTAAAGTATTGGGCAACCTCTTCAAGGTTCTGCATTGAGATGAGCTCTGATATTCTTAAAAACAGAAAAAAACGAAGATAAAAACAAAATGAGAAAATACCCTGCAGTAAATAAATATATAGCAATTGTGATATTTATTTATATACTGCAGGGTATTTGTTCATTTTGTTTTTCTTAGGTTTTGTCTGTTTAGTGGCCAGTGTGGACATGCACCTACATGTTGCATATGTGACGCTCACAGTCTCCCTGGGAAATGGGGTTACTCGGAGCCGGGTCAGTGTAAGTGATTCGCCCCCTGGGCCGTGGGGCACTCGGATCCGGGCAATTAGGGAAACGGTGGGAGTAGTAGTGGCAACCCGGTTCCGTGGCTCAGGGTGGTCAGGCCAGTGGTAGTCCGTTATGTGCTATTGATAATGTCCGACTATGCCACCCGTGGATTTGCGGTCATTAGGTACCGCCGCTGCAAGGCAGACCGCTGGGGCTGATGAGGTGTGCAGCTGGGATGGTGTGACTCCCCACGGGAAGAGTGCGGCCCCAGGGCAGTGTAGTGGATGGTGGGAGTGATGGTGGTGAGAGTCCCAGTACCGGTAGTGCTGGATGCGCGAAGGAGCACACAGACAATAGGTTGCAGTCCAGGGTCTTTACTGAAACAGGTAAACTGACCCACAAACAGTCCCAGCTAGGAGGGGACCTGGATGTCTGAGAGCAACGGGGAAATTGGCCCTGGTCAGGGTGAGGGTGTAGGCCTACCGTGCTTTCTGTGCTCCTTCTGGCTATCTCCTCGTTATAGGGTAACAGCCCACGTTTCCAAGCTTTCCGTGTATTCTCGCCTGTATGGCCTGCGACGTGGGTTCCTTTCTGCTCCCAGCCTTGTACGGCTTTACTGGTCCCTTCGGTTGTGGCAGGGCCTCCAGGCTTCTTAGACCAAGGAATATACAGTCCCTTGCGGACTGGTTCTCTGCTGGAGGATGTAGAATCCTCCCAGCCTCAGACACCAAAGTCTGGTAAAGTCAGTCTCTTATCTGCCAAGACAGGCTTGCTTCGCCTCTTGTCTCTGGCTTGTGGCTCTCCTCCTGCCACACTTCCTCTTAGGTGCAGTGCAACTGTCTGTCCCTGCTCTGCTCTGGGACAAGTCTCAGTGCTGAGACAGGCCATCAAGTTCTCTCTAACCCTGCCCCCAGTACCAGCTTTTATAGGGGCAGCCAGCTCCCCCTACTGGCCTGAGACAGGAGGCATTGCATGCTAATGTTCCCCTGACTAGAGAACCTCCCCCTTGCTCTCAAACACAGCTTTAATATATTTTGTGCCATCCAGGCCAGGGTGACACATAAGGGGGTAGCGGGGGATGCAGTCGTGGCCTGGACCCGGTCCGTGCCCATAAAAAAATATATGGGCTTTCAAGTAAGAGTGGTATTTTTCGACTACGCCACCTACGGTTTCCGGTGATTGAGCACCAGCGCTGCTTCAGTCCACTGAGGCCGGTGTTACGGGCAGCTAAGATGGGACGGCTCCCCGCAGGCGGAGCAGGCCTCAGGGCAGTGTGAGGAGGAATGGTGGGTGCAGTGCCGCGCAGGAATAACAGGCTGAAGCGGGGTGTGAAGTCATCCAGGGTTTTTACTCACATTCAGATGAACTTTAGCCGCAAAGCTTCCCTCTGCTCCTCGCGGCGTACTGCGGCCACCAGGAAGGGGGTTCAGCACTTTCCAGGTAGATCGGGAGCACCTGTCGAGACCCCTCTGGTGTGTGTTCCTCTCCTTGGCAAGTTCTCCCACTAAGTCTTCTCTTGACTGTATGTGTGGTGCGAACGTAATGTAAGGCTGGGTCCCACTGGGTGAACGCAGTGTGAGAGATACAGGTGGCGTACGCCGCTCCGTCTGTATCCCCCTGGGATCCACTAAGCCTCCGGGCTTTTCTGACTGAGACGTGAAGTGACAGAGTCAGATATCGGGGGCCGGTCACCCCTCTTGCAGCAGGAATCCCTCTGACTGGGCCAGAGTAAGAAATATAGGTGGCGTATGCCGCTCCGTCCGTATCCCCCTGGGATCCTTTTGCCTGTGGAGCCTATCTCCTCCGCTCCCCTCCAGGCCTTCTTAGGTAGGGACCTTGACCGGGTAGAGACAGTGGTTAACTCTGACCCGCTCCTCGTCTCAAGGCCAGAGAACGAGGACCATGTATCTTCAATAGGCTGCAGACTCTAGCAGAAGACCACAATCAGAGATGAAGATCACAGTCAAAGACCTTGAACTTAAGATGGCCGTAGATTAAATCTGAATTAGTAAGTGTTTCCCAAAAGTGTGTCCTCCACCCTCACCCACTACATGGTTCCCCCTATCTTTGGTTCCCCCCCATCTCCTCTATCCCGGACCGGGGCAGCACATTGGTGCATTTAGGCCCCCTAAAGGACAGGAGTGGTGTAGTGTTGAGTGATGAAGTAGGGTCCTGAGAAATGCTCCATCCTTACCTGGAAGAGGAGATACCACACCTCAAGCTGAGGTGCAGTACCCCTGTGGCGACTGAACCCTCAGGGGCGCCACACATACATATCAACTTCTATTCTAGTTCACCTCTTTAGGTTTTTATTCTTAAAAACAGACTATCCTAATTAGTGTTGAGCCACCCCCGTAGTGTTCGAGTTCGGTTCGGTTCGTCGAACACCCGTGTGTTCGCCGAACTGTTCGTCGAACTGTTCGTCGAACACCTTCGAACACCGTTAAAACCAATGGCAGGCAAACAAAAACACATAGAAACACATAGAAAACACCTTCAAAGGTGTCCAAAAGCTGACAAACTGCTCAGAAGACACAACTAACACATGGAAAAGTGACAAGTACATATAGTCATGCGAAAAGAAAAGAGGTGGAGGAGTAAAAGGAGGGGGAGACACAGATATAGGCATGTCATGCCCTTCTAAAATCCAAAAAGTGAGAAGCCGACACGTTCAGTCCGCTCCTGCCCGTGCCACCTCCGTGTCGCCTGGTTTGTGCCAGAGCCGCGGTGAACCCTGACGGCCAGCCCCCCTCTCCCAATACTGGTGCCTGTCCGCTGGTGGGTCGAGCGAGCCCCCCTGTGGTGGAGGCAGCTCTAAGCATTTTAATTTAAATTGTCTCTCTAATTTGAATGAATACACTTTAAATCCATTTACAAGGATCTATTGGAGGGCAAGTCTCATGCCAGCAGCCGCGTAATTCCAGCTCCAGTAGCATCCACTAAAGCTGCTGCAGTTAAAAAGCTTTTATAAGGATTGAGCTCGGCTGTCCACCGCAAGGCATCCTACTGCCAGTCCCAGCCCCTATGCCTTGGGGTGCCTCCTGATTCTCTTCACTGAGTATCCCGTGGTCCCGAAGCATTTCCTTTGAAAAAATTAAGTGTCCAAACTACAGGTGGTGTAGCTTGCTTAACAGCCAGGATAATCCGCTGACTAGCAGACACTGCTACTAGGCACAAAGTATTTCCTGGGCTAGATGCAGTTAAAAATTTGTAATTAGATACTCTCATTGGATGCTGAGAAAGCATTCCATAGAGTCTCCTGGCACGCCATATATGATTCTCTTAAAAAGCTTGGGGTAGGGGTCTAGGGGACCCTTTTATAGCCAAAATCATGGCCCTGTATCACAATACGTCACCTAGGCTGAAGATAAATGGAACTGTAGCACCCTGAGGGCTCTGTTGCTACAGAGGTATTGCACCTCACCCAGAGGTGTGATATCTCACTCTCAGGTAAGGATGGAGTGTGGATCAGGACCCCGACACCTGCATGCATTACACCACATTGCCGTGGGGCAGGGCGACCAATATGCCCCTGAGATGGGCACGACAGTCACTGACCCTGGCTGGAGTGGGGGGAGGGAACACTGAGGAAGGGGAACCCTGTAGTGCAGGAGCAGGGAGGAAGCAGTTCCTGGGTGCATTGATAAGGGAGTATAAAAGGTGGGCACCATATTAGTTCAGTGCAGAGAAGTCTGAGCAGAAGTGACAGGGAGCAGGGGCTCTGCATGAGCTCTGCTCCGGAGGTGGGCCTAGTAACACAGGCCCAGGCCTGGAAGAGGGAGAAGGAAGGAAGAGGAGCGGAGAAGGCTCCAGGAACGAGGAACGAAGGGATCCCAGGGTTGCGGACGGGCGAGTCGCCACCGCACGCCCGAATCCACCTGCGTAGAGGGGTCAGGCCAAAGGGGGAGACCGGTCCCTGAAACTAGTGGAAGCGAGAAACGACCCTCAGCTAGAAACCGGAGGCTGTGACATTTTATGTGGCGCAGCCCCTCGCTACACCCGCTAGGAAGGCACCACATAGGGTCAGGGAAACTGGTGCCAAGTTTACCAAGAGGAGGCCCGAGGCAGCCGGACAGAAGCGTTGGTAAGAAAGGCCAGACAAAGGACACACAAAGGGGGTCCTGTGAAGCGCTCCAAAGTTATCTGGGAGTTGTCTGAGCCCCTCACCTGGTGAGCACAGTACGACGTGGGCAGCCGTTACCTGCAGACGTGGTCTGGATAATAAGAACTGTGAGTAAAGGCCCTGGACTGCATCACTGACTCCGTGTCGTTACTGCTGCTGCCCTGCACCATCACCCCCATCCTCCGCATACACTGCCCTGAGGCTATACTCCTCCCGTGGGGAGTTATGCTACGCTCTGCTGCACCCACAACACCAGCCTCAGCGGTCTGCCCTGCAGCGGCGGTTCACTCTGACCGCAATCCACGGGTGGCATAGTCGGACATTTAAACATCAAAACCACATAAATAGTTCCGCCACTGGTTTGACCACCCTGAGCCACGGAACAGGGTCGCCGCCACGAAGACTACAACCACCAGCATCCACCAAAAAGGGTCCGGCTCCGGGTGTCCCAAGGCCCAGGGGGTGCGTCAGAACATTTTCATCACCTTTCACAATCACCAATGGGACAAGGCGGGGATGTCCTCTGTCCCCTCTCTTATACATCCTAGTGACGGAGCACCTGCTCTCATCAATTCGCCATAACCCCAATATTAGGTGGATTGAGGTGGGAGGCACCAAGTACAAGTGCTCTCTATTTGCTGATGATGTCCTAGTATATATCACTCAATCACATATATCCATCCATGCTGTTATGGCTGAAATAGATCACTTTGTTACATGGTCAAATTTTAAAATCAATGCAGCGAAGTCTGAGGCCCTCGATGTCTCCCTCACCAAATCCATATAGGATTCCATCCAGTCCAACTTTCCCTTTGCCTGGCCCTCACAGGGTATCAAATACTTAGGAATTCCTATTCATAGAGACCTCTCCCATCTATGTTATCTTAATTTTGGGCCCTTTATTGAACAACTCCATACAGACCACGGTTGGCAAGTTAGAACTGTAAGATTCACTACGTGAACCACTGGTGTTTTGTGGAAAAGCACATGTACACTGTGTTCCAAATTATTATGCAAAAAGTGTTTAGGAGTGATAAGGGAAGAATTTGTTTGTTTGTCAGTTAAACTCATTGATGGTGATGTGTGTCAGGGCTCTTTATATCACTGTAAGCAATTGCAGACACCTGTGCTAATTAGTTTGGCAGGTGTGTCCAATGAAAGGCAAGACTACTTAAGAAGGCTGTCTCACATTATTAAGCAGCCTACATTTTCTGCCAAAATGGGAAAGAAAAAGGATGTGTCGGCTGCTGAGAAGCAACAAATTGTGGAGTGTTTAGGTCAAGGCATGACTACAATCAACATTGTGCGATGATCAGGATGAAGTGTCTTGGCAATCAAGAAATATGTAGCTGATTCACAGTACACACGTGTGCGTACTGATAAGGGCAAATTGAGGACTCTTTCCTACAGGCAATTACATCAGGTTAAAAGAGCAGCGGCAAAAAAGCCTTGTCATAGCAGCAGACAAGTTTTTGAAGCTGCTGGTGCCTCCAACGTCCCCCGAACAACAAGATGCAGGGTCCTTCAGAGGTTTGCAACTGTGCATACGCCATCCTGTCGACCTCCTCTATCCACTTCACACAAGCAGAAACGGCTCCAGTGGGCCAAACATTACATGAAGACTGATTTCAAAACTGTTTTGTTCACGGATGAGTGCCGTGCAGCGCTCGATTGTCCAGATGGATGGAGTGGAGGATGGCTGGTTGATGGACACCCCACGCAAACACGGCTACAGCGCCAACAAGGAGGAGGTGGAGTAATGTTTTGGGCTGGAATCATGGGGAGAGAGATTGTCGGCCCCTTTAGGATCCCTGAAGGCGCTAAAGATGAACTCCATAATGTATGTGGATTTTCTCAAACAGCACTTCCTGCCATGGTTCAAGAAGAAGAACCGTGTATTTCACAGCAAGATCATTTTTTTGCATGATAATGCACCATCTCATGCTGCACATAAAACATCTGCATCTCTGGCTGATATGGGCATAAAAGGGGACAAACTTATGGTGTGACCCCCATGCTCCCCTGACCTCTACCCCATTCAGAACCTCTGGAGCATCATCAAAAGGAGTGTCTATGATGGCGGGAGGCAGTTCACATCTAAGCAACAGCTCTGGGAGGGTATTCTGTCCTCATGCAAAACAATTGAAGCAGAAACCATCCAAAACCTGACAAATTCAATGGACGAGAGAGTTCAGAAGCTCCTTTCGAACAAGGGGTCCTATGTGAAAATGTAACATCACCTAGAATAAAGTTTTGAGTTGAAAACTGTTTGATTTCAGTTTCTAATAACCTGCTAATGCTTATAATTTCAAAAATGACCATTTTTTTGGTCTTTATTAAAATGAAAAGGTTGATCGAAAAGTTTGGGGGATCTAAGAGTGTGGCAACCCAGTAGTCATGATTACTTCGAATTCTGACAATATGAGGGTCATGTTGCAGGTAGTGCAGCAAGAAGGCACTTATGTGTCTTGCGCATCTCGGAGCCCCAAAATTATTTTCCGGGCTAGATGCAGCTAAAAATTATTATTAATTTTAAATCTGATGGAGCTTAGTATAGATGGCCTAATAGGATCAGTGCTGCACACTGCTACAAAGCCCAAATTATTTTCCAGTCAAGATACAGATAAACATGATTAGTAATTTTAAATCTGGTGGAGCTTATTATAGATGGCCTAATAGAATCAGTGCTGCACACTGCTACAAAGCCCAAATTATTTTCCAGCCAAGATACAGATAAACATGATTAGTAATTTGAAAGCTTAAAACGGTTGGTAGGGTGATTTTAACCAATCATCAAGCTTTTACTCTCCCCAGGATGACACAGGGGTAGAAAAGTCGTTTCGGATCCATGATTTGTTCATCTTTATGAACGTGAGTCTGTCTACATTATCAGTGGAGAGCCGCGTGCGCTTATCTGTCAGCACACCACCAGCAGCGCTGAACACACGTTCAGACAGAACGCTGGCTGCGGGGCATGACAAGATCTCCAAGGCGTAAGTGGCTAGCTCCGGCCATTTATCCAGATTGGAAGCCCAAAAAGAGCAAGGGTCCAGTGACACAGTCATGGCTTCAATGTTTACTTGGAGATACTCCTGTACCATCGTCTCTAGGCGTTGACTATGTGTCAGACTTCTTGTCTCCTGTGGCCTTGCAAAGGATGGGCTAAAAAAGTGGTGAAATGATTCCGCAAAATTGATGTTACCAGCAGATACTGTGGTTCTGTTACGGTTTGAGTGCTGAACACTTGACGGCCCCACGGTTGGCAAGTTGGAACTGTGAGATTCACTACGTGCACCACTGGTGTTTTGTGGAAAAGCACATGTAAGATTCTGCAACAGTCTCTGCTGATACTCCTGCATGCGTGCATCCCTTTCTATGGCAGGAATAATTTCTGCAAATTTACTTTTGTACCGGGGATCTAACAGTGTGGCAACCCAGTAGTCAGGATTATTTCTAATTCTCACAATTCGAGGGTCATGTTGCAGGTAGTGCAGCAAGAAGGCACTCGTGTGTTGCGCATCCAGGAGCACCAAGTCCCTGTTGTGTTGGTGGCGAGGTAACAATCATGCTTCCTTCCTCTGTCCTCTCCCCCCAACCTCGCACAACAGAAATGTGATCAAGGTCTCCCTCATCTGATGAGTCTTCCATCAGTTCGTCCTCCACTTCTTCCTGGGCTCCTGCAGCTTCCTCACTAGTTTGGCTGCTACCATGCGCCCTGGTAAAACCATCTCCCCCACCCTCACATGCCTGCCGCCTTGGTGCTGCCGACCGTCTGGACCTTGCAGATGTTAGCCCTTCCGCATACAACTCCTCCTCCTCTACTTCCTCCACCTCCTCTTGTGCCACCACCTGACTCCGAATTCTGTTTAACATGTGCTCCAGCATGTAAATCACCGGAATAGTCATGCTGATAATGGCATCGTCAGCACTAAACATCTTCGTCGCCATTTCAAAACTGTGCAGAAGGGTGCATAGGTCCCTGATCTGAGACCACTCCTCCAGCGTGATTTGCCCCACCTCTGGATCTCGTTGGCCCAGGCTATACGTCAGAACGTATTGCACCAGGGCTTGTCGGTGCTGCCACAGTTGCTGCAACATGTGCAGAGTTGAATTCCACCGGGTAGGCACATCGCATTTTAGCCGGTGAAGTGGCAGGCCCAACGACTTCTGTAGAGATGTAAGTCGCTGAGCTGCGGGATGCGAACGGCGGAAGTGAGCACACAGCGACCGTGCCCTCTGCAGAAGGCCATCTAGTCTGGGATAGTGGGCTAAAAATTGCTGGACAACCAGGTTCAACACGTGAGCCATACAAGGCACGTGTGTGACATTGCCCCGGCGAAGGGCCGCACCCAGGTTTGCAGCATTGTCGCACACGGCCTTCCCTGGTTTCAGGTCCAGTGGAGACAACCATTCATGAAATTGGTTCTCCAGAGCTGACCACAACTCCTCAGCTGTGTGACTCACATTTCCCAGACATTTCAAAGTAAAAACCGCCTGATGACGTTGAGCCCTACTGCCAGCATAGTAAGGAGGTGTGCAGGATCCCTTCTGCGCAGTTAGAAAGCTTGTGGCATGACCAGACAGGCTTTGGGTGCAGGTGGAAGACCGAGAGGAGGTTGAGGAGGCAGAAGCAGTGGAGGAACTTTGACATAAAGAGGATTGACGCACAACTCGTGGGGACGGCAAGACTTGGACAGCAGCCCCTTGTCCTGCTGTCACCATAGTTACCCAGTGCCCAGTCAGCGACATGTAACGCCCCTGTCCATGCCTACTCGTCCAAGTGTCTGTGGTGAAATGCACCCTGTCACACACAGAGTTTCTCAAAGAAGCGGTGATGTTGTGTGCGACATGCTGGTGGCACACCTTTCTTTGAGAAGTAGTGCCGACTGGGCATCTGGTACTGGGGCACTGCGACGGACATAAGGTCTCGAAAATCCTCTGTGTCCACCAGGCGGAAAGGCAGCATTTCTGTAGCCAAGAGCTTGCAGATGGTGAAATTCAACCTCTTAGCTTTCTCATGGCTAGGAGGAAATGGTCTTTTACTTGTCCACATCTGAGGGACCGAGGGCTGGCTATTGTGCTTAGACGGGGTTGATAAGGGTGTCCCCGGCAAATTGCCGGTCTGTGAGGAAGATGCAGGCGGACATGTTAGGTTGCCTTGATCCAAAGGTGGTGCTGTTGATGTCGGACAGCGCTCAACACCAGCTGGTGTTACCACCTCCAAAGAAAATGATGACCTGCCAATCACGCTGGCTGTTGCGGGTAAAGAGGTGGCAGGTCTGCGCCCCAAAACAGGTGTGACTGCTGTCCCCCCAGTCACAGAGGATGAAGAGGCCGCGGATGCACAAGATATGGCAGACGGTGGTTGGCCCGGTCGGCTAGGCCGCATTGTAGCACACTGAGCTTCCCACTGCAACTTATGCTTCATGTCCATGTGCCGGCGGTTCATGCATGAAGTACTCAAACTATGTATTTTTTGGCCTCTACTTAGCTTTTGCTGACAAATGTTACAGATAACACGAGTTGGGTCATCTTTATCGATCTGAAAAAATGCCCAGGCTATGCAAGGCTTAGCACCCATGCGACCTGAAGAGCCACCACGACTTGTGGTGAGAGGCAGAGTTGTGTTTGAGGATGCAGTTGTTGACGTGTTTCCAGTACTACGTCTCTGTCCAGGAAGGCGCAACCTGACCTCGTCGTCACTAGCATCTTCCTCCACCTCCTCTGCTGACCTCATCTCTTGGCTGTGGGTTGACAGTAAGTGGGATCTCCAACCTCATCATCATCACCCTGTGCGTTATCACACCCGTCGTCCTCAGAGCCAACCTGTTCCTGCCCTGACAAAAAACTAAAGTTGTCGCTCCAATCAGGTATTTGAGTCTCATCATCGTCTTCCTCATTGTCTCCACCAACAGGAGTTACAGTTTGGGAATGAGGGTCTACATTATGGTCAGAACCTTCTGCGTCTGGTCCTGGATCCGACTCATAAAGATTCTGGGCATCAGTGCAGATCATTTCCTCGTCTGGATTCACAGAAGCGCTGGAGTCGACCTCTGATTCCCAGGCTATAGTATGAGTAAACAGCTCTGCAGACTCAACCATCTGTTCTACCTCATACTCAGACGGGCAGCTGGAGATTTGGGAGCTGTGAGGAAGCAAGTGCGATTGGGGTGACACCTTTGAGGACTGGAGTATTTGTGATGTTGAAGTTGATGTGGAGGAGAGCCCACTTAAAGGAGCACTTGATATCCGTTGAAGCACCTGCTGTTTTTGTGCCTCATCTGGAATTTGTAGCAATTGGCGTGGCCGTAAGAAAGGGATCTTATCACATTGTCCGCTAAAAGAAGTTGACATTTTAGTTTTGCTGGAAGATGGTCTTTCTTCTGCAGATGTTACTGTTGCTTTAACACCTACCTCACGGACACAGCCTTTTTTCCCCTTCCCAACACGCCTATTCCCCTTTACACCAGCAGCAGGCCTTTTTCCACTCATTTTGGTGGTTAACTAATTCACAACTCTGGAGTTGTTTGCACAAAAAAACAATGGATGGGAACCGAGCAGAGCTGAGTGGCCAAACTGTGGTATTAGGCCAAAACTATTGGCTGGGTTAGATGCAGAAAAAAATTATATTCAATTTGCAACCTGATGGAGGTCAGTATAGATGGACTAATAGCACAAGTCCCACACACAGCTAAAAGGCCAAATATTTTTTCAGAGCTAGATGCAGATATAAATTATTTTTAATTTGCAACCTGATGGAGGTCAGTATAGATGGACTAATAGAGAAAGTCCCACACACTGCTAGAAGGCCAAATATTTTTTCAGAGCAGAAAAAAATTATATTCAGTTTGCAACCTGATGGAGGTCAGTATAGATGGACTAATAGAAAAAGTCCCACACACAGCTAGAAGCCCAAATATTTTTTCAGAGGTAGATGCAGATAAAAATTATTTTTAATTTGCAACCTGATGGAGGTCAGTATAGATGGACTAATAGAACAAGTCCCACACACTGCTAGAAGCCCAATATTTTTTCAGAGGTAGATGCAGAAAAAAAATATATTCAGTTTGCAACCTGATGGAGGTCAGTATAGATGGACTAATAGAGAAAGTCCCACACACTGCTAGAAGGCCAAATATTTTTCAGAGCTAGATGCAGATAAAAATTATTTTTAATTTGCAACCTGATGGAGGTCAGTATAGATGGACTAATAGAGAAAGTCCCACACACTGCTAGAAGGCCAAATATTTTTTCAGAGCTAGATGCAGAAAAAAATTATATTCAGTTTGCAACCTGATGGAGGTCAGTATAGATGGACTAATAGAACAAGTCCCACACACAGCTAGAAGCCCAAATATTTTTTCAGAGGTAGATGCAGAAAAAAATTATATTCAGTTTGCAACCTGATGGAGGTCTGTATAGATGGATTAATAGAACAAGTCCCACACACAGCTAGAAGCCCAATATTTTTTCAGAGGTAGATGCAGAAAAAAAATATATTCAGTTTGCAACCTGATGGAGGTCAGTATAGATGGACTAATAGAGAAAGTCCCACACACTGCTAGAAGGCCAAATATTTTTTCAGAGCTAGATGCAGACAAAAAATTATTTTTAATTTGCAACCTGATGGAGGTCAGTATAGATGGACTAATAGAAAAAGTCCCACACACTGCTAGAAGGCCAAATATTTTTTCAGAGCTAGATGCAGAAAAAAATTATATTCAGTTTGCAACCTGATGGAGGTCAGTATAGATGGACTAATAGAACAAGTCCCACACACAGCTAGAAGCCCAAATATTTTTTCAGAGGTAGATGCAGAAAAAAATTATATTCAGTTTGCAACCTGATGGAGGTCAGTATAGATGGACTAATAGAACAAGTCCCACACACTGCTAGAAGCCCAAATATTTTTTCAGAGGTAGCTGCAGAAAAAAATTATATTCAGTTTGCAACCTGATGAAGGTCTGTATAGATGGATTAATAGAACAAGTTCCACACACAGCTAGAAGCCCAATATTTTTTCAGAGGTAGATGCAGAAAAAAAATATATTCAGTTTGCAACCTGATGGAGGTCAGTATAGATGGACTAATAGAGAAAATCCCACACACTGCTAGAAGGCCAAATATTTTTTCAGAGCTAGATGCAGACAAAAACTTATTTTTAATTTGCAACCTGATGGAGGTCAGTATAGATGGACTAATAGAGAAAGTCCCACACACTGCTAGAAGGCCAAATATTTTTTCAGAGCTAGATGCAGACAAAAAATTATTTTTAATTTGCAACCTGATGGAGGTCAGCATAGATGGACTAATAGAGAAAGTCCCACACACTGCTAGAAGGCCAAATATTTTTTCAGAGCTAGATGCAGAAAAAAATTATATTCAGTTTGCAACCTGATGGAGGTCAGTATAGATGGACTAATAGAACAAGTCCCACACACAGCTAGAAGGCCAAATATTTTTTCAGAGGTAGATGCAGAAAAAAATTATATTCAGTTTGCAACCTGATGGAGGTCAGTATAGATGGACTAATAGAACAAGTCCCACACACTGCTAGAAGGCCAAATATTTTTTCAGAGGTAGATGCAGAAAAAAAATATATTCAGTTTGCAACCTGATGGAGGTCAGTATAGATGGATTAACAGAACAAGTCCCACACACAGCTAGAAGCCCAATATTTTTTCAGAGGTAGATGCAGAAAAAAAATATATTCAGTTTGCAACCTGATGGAGGTCAGTATAGATGGACTAATAGAGAAAGTCCCACACACTGCTAGAAGGCCAAATATTTTTTCAGAGCTAGATGCAGACAAAAAATTATTTTTAATTTGCAACCTGATGGAGGTCAGTATAGATGGACTAATAGAGAAAATACCACACACTGCTAGAAGGCCAAATATTTTTTCAGAGCTAGATGCAGACAAAAAATTATTTTTAATTTGCAACCTGATGGAGGTCAGTATAGATGGACTAATAGAGAAAGTCCCACACACTGCTAGAAGGCCAAATATTTTTTCAGAGCTAGATGCAGACAAAAAATTGTTTTTAATTTGCAACCTGATGGAGGTCAGTATAGATGGACTAATAGAGAAAATACCACACACTGCTAGAAGGCCAAATATTTTTTCAGAGCTAGATGCAGACAAAAAATTATTTTTAATTTGCAACCTGATGGAGGTCAGTATAGATGGACTAATAGAGAAAGTCCCACACACTGCTAGAAGGCCAAATATTTTTTCAGAGCTAGATGCAGAAAAAAATTATATTCAGTTTGCAACCTGATGGAGGTCAGTATAGATGGACTAATAGAACAAGTCCCACACACTGCTAGAAGCCCAAATATTTTTTCAGAGCTAGATGCAGAAAAAAATTATATTCAATTTGCAACCTGATGGAGGTCAGTGTAGATGGACTAATAGAATGATGCTATGCCCAAAAGATTTTACTTCACTAGGTGCAGTAAAAAAATTGGTATTCTATACACAGGTGGTATATCTTGCAACACAGATAGGCTACTCCACTGACTAACACACTCTGCAATAGGCCAAAAAGGATTAGCTTTGCTAGATTCAGCCAAATGCTGTGAAAAAAACTTGCACAGCACTGGCACAGACCTGCCTGGCAAAAACTGATAGGAACTGATGTAACCTAGTCCTGAAAAGGACTGCAATTACAATTAGTCTTTACTCCCACAATCTATCTATTTAAGAGCACAGACCTGCCTGATAAAAGTCGTAGGAAATGCTGTAACCTAGTCCTTAAAAGGACTGCAATCACAACTCTTCCCTACTCCCAAGCTATCTGTAGATTTGTGCGAAAATTGGCTTGAAATTAACAAGGTATAGCGCACACAGCAACAGCGGTGCCGTCTAACACGCAGCTGCAGCAGTGAGAAAATGGTGGCGACGGGGAAAATGGCTTGATCTTATAGGGCAAGGACATGTGACATACACTGCCAATGACACATGCCCTTGCTTGTGTGAAAAAAAGCACTTCGCTCTGTGTGTGCGCTGCTGATAGGCTGACAGATTGCACCTCCCCACTGTAAATGCGGGAAAGAGAAAAAAAAATGGAGATCTTCATTATTCCTGCAGAGATCCATCCCCTGCCCCTCCCCCCACCCCGCTGTACACTCAAACTGCGTATTAACATTAATTTTCATCATTACTGAGAAAAAATCCAGTTATGATTTTGGTGCACGGACAGTTATCGAACATAACCTCGAACAGCCGAATTTTTCTCAAATCGTTCGTGTTCGCCGAACGGCTCGAACACCGCCCAAAACAGCTCGAATTTGAGATTGGCGAACAGTTCGAGTCGAACAACGCTCATCTCTAATCCTAATATAAGGAGAAACTTCTACACTGAGCGCCCATCGGCATCTATTTTTGTGCAATTTTTGGGACTTTCACCGGAAAAGATTTGCCATCCGATTCTGGACAAGAGAATGTAGGAGCAGCCATGTATGCAAAATAGCCCAAAATGAAAATAGTGGACATTCTAAGGCATAACATAATCAGGTGAGCAACCATCCTGTGAGTTAAGGAATGAAAAGATGGGGAAGAGTGCTCTCTAGTGTAATATTTCAAGTGCTAAAAATAAATGTAGAAGCTGTCCTCTCACCTATTGGAGTTGCACCGTGGGTACAACACCATTATAGAATTGTTGCAAGTAGAGATATCCACGTCCACTTGTCACTCCTGCAGAGAAAATCTTAGTTTCACATCAGGAGGTTAGGGAAGAGAAGAGATATGTAGGTGCAACCAACACCAACTGCAATGGACATCCGAGAGTGGTGTTCGTCTGGACGATTAAAATATCAGGAGCAGGGTGAGTATGTAGAACTTGATTCTTTATTGGAATAACTCTGGGTATTTCACCTCTGGTTCTGCACTGAAGAGCGGCAAATAGCCTGATACATGTGTCAGGGATTAGTTGTTCTATACAGTTGTGCTCAAAAGTTTACATACCCCGGCAGAATTTTTGCTTTCTTGGCCTTGTTTCAGAGAATATGAATGATAACAAAAAAGCTTTTTCTCCACTCATGGTTATTGGTTGGGTGAAGCCAATTGTCAAACTACTGTATTTTCTCTTTTTAAATTTTAATGACAACCCAAAACATCCAAATGACCCTGATCAAAAGTTTACATACCCTGGTGATTTTGACCTGATAACATGCTCAGAATTGGACACAAATGGGTTTGAATGGCTACTAAAGGTAACATCCTCACCTGTGACCTGTTTGCTTGTAATCAGTGTGTGTGCATAAAAGCTGAGTGAGTTTCTGGGATCCAGACAGACTCTTGCATCTTTCATCCAGCCACTGAAGTTTCTGGATTGTGAGTCATGTGGGAAAGCAAAAGAATTGTCAACGGATCTACGGGAAAAGGTAGTTGAACTGTATAACACAGGAAAGGGATACAAAAAGATATCCAAGGAATTGATAATGCCAGTCAGCAGTGTTCAAACTGTGATTAACAAATGGAAAATCAGGGGCTCTGTAAAAACGAAACCACAGTCAGGTAGACCAACAAAAATTTTGGCCACAACTGGCAGGAAAATTGTTCAGGATGCAAAGAAAAACCCACAAATAACATCAGCTGAAATTCAGGACTCTCTGAAAACTAGCGGTGTGGCTGTTTCAAGATGCACAATAAGGAGGCCTTGAAGAAAAATGGGCTGCATGGTCGAGTCACCAGAAGAAAGCCATTACTGCGCAAATGCCACAAAGTATCTCGCCTATAATACGCCAAACAGCACAGAGACAAGCCTCAAAACTTCTGGAACAAGGTAATTTGGAGTGATGAGACCAAACTTGAACTTTTTGGCCACAACCATAAACGTTACATTTGGAGAGAGGTCAACAAGGCATATGTTGAAAGGAACACCATTCCTACTGTAAAGCACGGAGTGTTACGCTAGCGCCCGGACTGACTGGCGTGAGTGTGATTAGTGATTCCACTGTACCATCAACCGAGGAGTGCCTGGAGGGGCGTAACTAAGTATCAACCCGATCCGACCAAGGTCACACGGCGGCTCAGTTGACTCTGTGAACCAGGGAGGAACCGAGCAGAGGGACCAGGTGCTACTCCAGGTCAGACCCCGGTCACAGCTGTTGACCCACATCGGGGAATGCAGGAACAGGCAGGTTAGCTGGTATGCAGACAGGTGGGCACTGGCAGGCATGACTGGTATGAAGGCAGGTGGGTACTAGCAGGCACGGCTGGTATGAAGACAGGCGGGTGCTGACAGGCGCGGCTGGAATGCAGACAGGCAGATACTGGCAGGTATGAACGCAGGCTGTATAGGGACCAGTACAGACTGGGATACAGGAACAGAGCCACAGGTGCGGTGGACTAGCAGAGCAAAACCGCAGGAGCGGTGAACAAGCAGAGCGGAGCAAAACCGCAGGTGCGGTGAGCAAGCAGAGCGGAGCAAAACCGCAGGTGCGGTGAACAAGCAGAGCGGAGCAAAACCGCAGGTGCGGTGAACAAGCAGAGCGGAGCGGAACCGCAGGTGCGGTAAACAAGCGGAGCAGTGCGGAACCGCCGGAGCGGTGAACAAGCAGAGCAGAACCGCAGGTGCGGTAAACAAGCAGAGCAGAGCGGAACCGCAGGTGCGGTAAACAAGCGGAGCAGAGTGGAACCGCAGGTGCGGTAAACAAGCGGAGCAGAGTGGAACCGCAGGTGCGGTAAGCAAGCGGAGCAGAGCGGAACCGCCGGAGCGGTGAACAAGCGGAGCAGAGCGGAACCGCAAGTGCGGTAAGCAAGTGGAACCGCCGGAGTGGTGAGCAAGCAGAGCAGAACGTGAAGGCAGACAGACAGGGCTCTGTTCACATGGAACAGACTGGAAGATACAGGAAGATAGCTAGAACACAGGAGGTAAATACGGAGGCAGGGAAACAGAACGAGCAGAACCAGATACACACAAGGTACTTACAATGAAGTAGCGAGTGGACACAAAACTCACAAACAGAAGTACAGAGACAACGAGTTGGAGTTAGGTGCAGGTTCAGACACTGCAGGAAAAGGGAAGGTACAAACATGGAAACAAACAAGAAATGGGCTAGGACACTGTTCAGACAGGAACCGAAGCAGAAACAAGATACAGAAACGAGCCTGGGAACTCAGCCCCCAGGGTGGCGGAAACAGACAGGTAACAGGCCTGGGTATACAGCCCCCAGGGTGGCAGAACAGACAGGTAACAGGCCTGGGTATACAGCCCCCAGGGTGGCGGAACAGACTAGATACAGGACAGGACCTGGCAATTCAGTTGCAAAGGACAAACTGAGAGAAAATGTTGCTCAGGCACCTCCTACTGGGTGGAGGGGGTTTAAGTATCCAGTGACTCACAGCAATAGGCTGGGGACGCATTAGGACTGTGCACACAGTAGCTATAAGAAACAAGCAGAAAGCCGCGCCGACGCCCTAAGCAATCAGACAAGAGACATGGACAGAGCAGGTACTGGAGCAAAGAGTGCAGCATGGACTGACAGGTAAGATTGCGGTCTTGCATGATGGGAGGTGGTGCACCATGCAAGCACGCCGCCAGGGATGTTACACGGAGGTGGATCGCTGAAGTTTTGGGGATGTGTGAGCTACAAAGGCACAGGAAACTTGGTAAACGTTGAAGGAAAGATGAATGCAGCATGTTATCAGCAAATACTGGAGGCAAATTTGGACTCATCAGCCCGGAAGCTGTGCATGGGACGTACTTGGACGTTCCAACATGACAACGATCCAAAACACAAGGCCAAGTCGGCCTGTCATTGGCTACAGCCAGGGCCGGCTCCAGGTTTTTCTGGGCCCCGGGCGAAAGAGTCTCAGTGGGCCCCTTTAACACATACCACGATTCATGATGCAGAGATACAGCGGAGAAATATATATATATAGTACAATGCAAAGATTTCACTTCTTACATTACATGAGTGATATCTATTGTAAATTCCACAATAGCTCAAAAACCGGTGAATCGCTCCACACAGAATACTGGCCCCCATATAAGGCTCCATACGGAATACTGGCCCCCATATAACGCTTCATACGGAATACTGGCCCGCATATAAGGCCCCATACGGAATACTGGCCTCCATATAAGGCCACATAAGGAATACTGGCCCCCATATAAGGCCCCATACGGAATACTGGCCCCCATATAAGGCTCCAAGCGGAATACTGGCCCCCATATAAGGCTCCATACGGAATACTGGCCCCCATATAAGGCTCCATACGGAATACTGGCCCCCATATAAGGCGTCATAAGGAATACTGACCCCCATATAAGGCTCCATACGGAATACTGGCCCCCATATAACGCTTCATACGGAATACTGGCCCCCATATAAGGCCCCATACGGAATACTGGCCCCCATATAAGGCCCCATAAGGAATACTGGCCCCCGTATAAGGCCCCATACGGAATACTGGCCCCCATATAAGGCTCCATGCGGAATACTGGCCCCCATATAAGGCTCCATACGGAATACTGGCCCCCATATAAGGCTCCATACGGAATACTGGCCCCCATATAAGGCCCCATATGGAATACTGGCCCCCATATAAGGCTCCATACGGAATACTGGCCCCCATATAAGGCCCCATACGGAATACTGGCCCCCATATAAGGCTCCATACGGAATACTGGCCCCCATATAAGGCTCCATACGGAATACTGGCCCCCATATAACGCTCCATACAGGATACTGGTCCCCTTATAAAGCTCCATACAGGATACTGGCCCCCATATAACGCTCCATACAGGATACTGGTCCCCTTATAAAACTCCATACAGGATACTGGCCCCCATATAACGCTCCATACAGGTTACCGGTCCCCTTATAACGCTCCATACAGGATACTGGTCCCCTTATAAAACTCCATACAGGATACTGACCCCCATATAACGCTCCATACAGGATACCGGTCCCCTTATAACGCTCCATAAAGAATACCGGTCCCCTTATAACGCTCCATACAGGATACTGGCCCCCATATAATGCTGCATGCAGGCTGTTACCCCCCACATAATGCCCCATACAGGCTGTCCCCCCCCTTATAATGCTCCATGCAGGCTGTTACCCCCCACATAATGCCCCATACAGCCCCCCCCTTTTAATGCTCCATGCAGGCTGTTACCCCCCACATAATGCCCCATACAGGCTGTCTCCCCCCCTTATAATGCTCCATGCAGGCTGTTACCCCCCACATAATGCCCCCCCCTTTTAATGCTCCATGCGGGCTGTTACCCTCCACACAATGCCCCATACAGGCTGTCCCCCCCCCTTATAATGCTCCATGCAGGCTGTTACCCCCCACATAATGCCCCCCCATTTTAATGCTCCATGCAGGCTGTTACCCCCCACATAATGCCCCATACAGGCTGCCCCCTCCCCTTATAATGCTCCATGCAGGCTGTTCCCCACCTTATAATGCCCCATGCAGGATGTCACCCCCCCCCTCTTTATAATGCCCCATGCAGGATGTCCCCCCTTCTCTTTATACTGCCCCATGCAGGATGTCCCCCCCTCCTCTTTATAATGCCCCATGCAGGATGTCACCCCCCCCTCTTTATAATGCCCCATGCATGCTGTCACCCCTCCTCTTTATAATGCCCCATGCAGGATGTCCCCCCCTCCTCTTTATAATGCCCCATGCAGGATGTCCCCCTTCTCTTTATACTGCCCCATGCCTCCATACATTAAAAAAAAAAAATCAAATACTCACCTCCCTTCTCCTCACCTGCTGCCCGCTGCCCACTGCTCGGGTCCGAACTCCAGCGTTGTCGGCGTCTTCCCGCTCAGCGCTCCCTGTGACGGCTCAGGGGAGGGCGCGGTGTAAAGACGTCACCGCGCCCTCTGACCTGAGACGTCACAGGGAGCGCAGAGCAGGAAGACAGCTGATCTGCGGAGGCACGGGGAGAGGTAAGTATCCGGCTGCCGGGGCCCTGAGCAAGCGGGGGAGAAGGGCAGGCGCTGACACCGCTCTCCTCCGCCCATAGCCCAGCGGGGTGCGCGACCGCCAGTGGGCCCCTCTGCCTGCTCAGGGCCCCGGCATTTGCCCGGGTGCGCCGGGTGCTGACGCCGGCCCTGGCTACAGCAGAACAAAGTGAAGGTTCTGGAGTGGCCATCTCAGTCTCCTGACCTCAATATCATTGAGCCACTCTGGGGAGATCTCAAGCGCACAGTTCATGCTAGACAGCCCAGGAATTTACAGGAACTGGAGGCTTTTTGCCAAGAAGAAGAACATTTCTGTTGGAAGAAGGCGCCTTCACATATGAGAGACCTGGAGCAGTTTGCAAAAGAAAAGTGGTCCAAAATCCCAGTTGAGAGGTGTAAGAACCTTGTCGATGGTTATAGGAAGCAGTTATTTGGTTATAATTGCAGTTATATGTTCAAAAGGGTGTGCAACCAAATATTAATTTGAGGGTGCCAAAAATTTTGTCTGGACCATTTTTGTAATTTTGTGTGAAATGATGTCCAATTTGCCTTTTTTCTCAGTTTTTTTGTGTTGTTCCAATACACACAAAGGAAATAAATGTGCTTATAACAAAACATGTGTAATTGTAATCATTTTCTGGGAGAAATACTTCATTTTCTGGAACAATTTCAAGGGTGCCAACACTTTTGGCCATGACTGTATAAGGACACCAATGTTGTAAATGGCACGTGATAGTCATCAGTCTTTCTGCAGATTTTGCATTGAGGCCCAGTTATGGATCTAGTAAAAGAAAATGTAGGTGAGGAGCGGCACACGCGGCATTATTGATTGTGTTTTTATGGTAAGTGAACTTTTGAATTGCTAAATTTGAAAGGTTATGATCCTCGGGAAGTATTGATCTTATCACGTGTAAAACTGGCAGGTATTTACATTTTACTAGAACATGACTGACGGACAAACACGAGAGTAGATTTATGAAAACTGTATAAAGTTAAAATTATCTTTGTTGCCCCTAGCAACTAATCACGGGAAAGCTTTCATTTTCCAGAGCACTATAGTAAATGAAAGCTGCAATGTGATTGGTTGCTATGGGCAACACAGACCATTTTTCGTTTAGTCAGTTTAATCTTTCCAATTGAACAAATAAGGAGATTCTTCAAACACTAAGCTTCCAAAATTGGAAATGTCGCCCATAGTAACCTATCAGAATTTTAACATGGGCAACAACATCCAGCTCTTGTCTGCAATAGTTTTATACATCAGACCCATTGTCTATTGTTTAGTCAGTGGTCTGGAATTTGTGACCCTCTGACTGTATTGCAACATCTGGGAAATTAAAATGTGGAGACCCCTGCTTTAGGACATGCTATAATGCTGTTGTGGTGCCCCTGAGGGTTCGACCGCTGCAGGAATGCTGCACTTCTTCAATGGAGTGTGGTGTTCCTCCTCTGAGGTAAGGCCAGTGTGATAGTCGTGACCCAACCTTTTGCATCCAACACCACATTTCTCCACCAGAGGGAGCTAGTATGCACCAGGTACTGCTCCCCTGGTTACAGGGAGACTGGGGAACACAAAGTGGTAGGAACCAGTTAGAGGGTGAGGGTGGAGGACTTACAAGTTAGTTACACTTTAAAATTGAATAGGAATACAAAGCCATCTTGGATGGTGGGAGTTCTGCTTCTTGTTGGCTGGTCCTAGTTGGTCGGCCTTTGGCGCAACCTAGCTAGTCGGCCTTGGTCGTACTGTGCTGTCAAAATACTGTGTGTAATGTGACTTCCCTCCGGGAGCGCAGATCCTGTGTGGGCCTGCACCGGCAAGGGACACAGCCCTCGTACCCTGGTCTTGGGACGAGAGGAAGGTTGTAGACACGGAATGTCTCAACCCGGCCAAGGACCAGGATCAAGAAGGCCTGGAGCTTGAGAGTGTGGCTCCACAGCAAATGGATCTGTAGCACCCCGAGGACTCGGCTGCTACAGGGGTATTGCACCTCAAACCAGAGGTGTGGTATTCCACTCCCGGGTAAGGATGGAGTGTGGACTAGAACTCAGTTAGCTGCATGCACCACATACATCCCATTTCCGGGGGACAGATCAACGGTACTCCCACCAGATAGATGTGCAGGTACGACAGCGTCTGTCCCTGGCTGGAGTGGGAGGGGGGGAGGAATATCCCAGTGGTGCAGGAGCAGAGAGGGGAGGGACTCTGGGCATAGGAAGGAGCCCATTGGTGGCTAGTCACCTGGGCTCGGGTGTCAGAGGGAGTATAAAAGGTGGGCACCATCTTAGGAGTTCAGTCAGACAGAAGAAGAGGAGAAGAGTAGTGACAGGGAGCAGCAGCCCTGTCTGGGTGCTGCTCCTGAAGGGAGCAAGAGAGAGAAAGACAAGAGGAAAGGAACAAGGAACAAGGAAGGAATGGAACCTGGAGAAAGGCCCAGAGACATGAAGGAAGAGGGAACCCGAACACGCTAGGAGTCAGCGGGTGAAGGGTTGGCAGATCAGGGTACCGGATCCCGAACTGGTGGAGGCCACTTATCCTCAGCCAGGAACCGGAGGTCGTGGCCACGTCTTGGCGCGACCACTCACTACACTCACCACGAAGGCACGCCACATAGGGTCAGGGAAACCGGAGATAGGTTTCGCCACCAGAAGGCCCGAGGAAGCTGGACATGGGTGGGTCCCTAGTGGGGACGGCCAGAGAAAGGAACGGAGAAAGGAGTTCAAGGTCACACTCTGGAACTGCCTGGGGGTTGGTCGAGCCCCGTACCTGGTGGACGCAGCACGGCTCGGGTCGTCATCACCTGCAGGACTGACACTGATAACATCTGTGAGTAAAGCATTGAAAACTGCAATCAGTCTCTGTGTTCCATCGCACTACCAGCACTAAAGGTACCGGGACGCCCTTTCTATCACTCCCTTCACCCGCACCAGCTGCCCTGAGGCCATACCTCTCCCGTTGGGGGTTATACCACCATTGCTGCACACATACCACCGGCCTCAGCGGACTGTTCTGCAGCGTCGGCCTTGCGACCGCAAATCAACGGGTGGCGTAGTCGACACTTAAACAACATCTACAAAGACTGCCACACACTTAGTTTGACCACCCTGGGCACGGACCGGGTCCCCGCCACTCGGAGACTACTACCCCCATCGGATCCGGCTCCGGGTATTCCCCCGCGCACACGTGCGCCGCACTACAGCACTGGCCCAGGGGGCGCGACAACTTTGGCGTAGTCGGCAGGATTACGTGCCCGCAACCGACGGGTACTGCGTGCCTGAAGAAAAGTTCACATTTACCGTAAAAAGGAGTCTCCCGCCAATTCCGGAGGGTCCCCGCCATCGGACGCCATCTCGGATCGTTTCCCGCCGTTTGCCCGTCATCTGCAGCCTTTTCCCGCCATCCACGGAGTTTCCCGCCATAAAGAGACGATTCCCGCCATCTGAGACGATTTCCCGCCCTGGCAGAGCGGACTCCATTATGGGCGTGCCAGAGGGTGGCAAGAGGCCACCTCCCATCGTGGGCCAGGTCCAGGAATGGCGCCAAAAGCGGAAACCGCTCCCACCAGCAGAGACTGCGATGATAGAAATGTCCATCAGTGTGAGAGGGCTGCCCCTAGAACTGACAATCACTAAGTTGCCACGGGACCACCCTCAATGGGGGCGGATACAGAACAAAACCAAGAAGATGGGTGCGGCCTGGAGGAGTCTGGACAGATCGCACCCGGAGATGGAGGGAGAGTCGATCAGCACCGACCCTGTGGTCCGGAACATGTTGCAGGCTGCCACCCCGGAAGGCCTGGTGGAGATCCTGGCACAGCTCCCCAGAAATCGGGAGCGTGCACAGACCACGCTGGAGGCCTTGGCCCGGAAGATGGCCCGGGTACAGCAAGAAGCGCTGGCCGAGTGGAGGAGAGAGATGGTCCAGCAGGCTGGAACCCGCCAGCGGAAGACGCCACCCGCAACGTGGAGCATGTCTGCCCCTGAGGATGGTGCAGGAGGAACGGAGGCAGGAGACGACGCCGCGGAGGGAGCCGCAGAGATGGAAGCAGGTAATGGGGACGTCATCACCCCGTGCCCCGTAGCCGCAAGCCTGCCCCAGCTCCCCGTCGCAGAGCCCGAAGTTCCACTTACCGCGCCCGTTGCCGCACCGCCGCTGCTTCCAACTAGGCCTCAAGCGGCAGGAGCCGCGGTCGTGCCCTCCATTACGCCACGCCCCTTGACCCTGAGCGCGGCAAAAGAGGAAGTGCCCCCGGCCTGGTCGCAGGGCCGAGTACCCCCGGGCGCCGCAGTCTCCACAGCGCCCTCTACCTCCACAGCGCCACCGTCCTGGTCGCAAGGCCGAGTACCCCAGGGCGCCGCCATCTCCACCGTACCCTTCACCTTCAGAGTGCCACCGGCCTGGTCGCAAGGCCTGGTGAATCCGGGCGCCGCTGCCCCCACCGCGCCCTCAACCTCTACAGTGCTGCCCCTGGGTGAAGACCTATTCACGCAGCACACTTGCCCGGATGGGCAGTCCTTCGTGTGGCCACCGGAGTACGTC
This sequence comes from Phyllobates terribilis, assembly GCF_046119375.1. NCBI lineage: Eukaryota > Metazoa > Chordata > Amphibia > Anura > Dendrobatidae > Phyllobates > Phyllobates terribilis. The sequence continues at coordinate 142,684,906 of NW_027362769.1, read as the reverse complement.
AACCCCCGACTCCGGAAGGAGTGGCCCAAGTGTGAGCCTCTGATCCCGGCTCCGGCGCCCGCCAACATTGTCCCGCTCCCATTGGAAGAGGCCCAATTTGCGTGGGACCCCACCGGCGAAGACCTCATGGGGTTCACTCAAGAGACCCGGGCGGCCGCAGCCCAACGTGAGGAGTGTTGCCGACAACAACTGGAAGTCTTTCAGAGGGAACGGCAAGAGAGGCGGGTCCGCGAGGAGCGGCTGCAGGTCCAAAGCGCGGAGCAGAAAAGCCGGACCCGACGAAACCGCCGTGCGGCCCACGGTCCCCGCGCCACCGGGATTGTAATAAAGTTTCAAATGGAGCACGGCTGGGGCTTTATCCGGGATCACAGAACCCCCGGCGATGTCTTTGTTACCCGCAGGGATGTTGAGAGCCACCTGCCGGAGGGACACCGAGGACGTGACCTCTACCCGGGTGATGAGGTCACCTTCACCCGGCACCAGTGTGCCAAAGGACCATACGCCCTTGACGTGCACCGGTTGACGGAGGAGGAGTTGCAGTATGGGGAAGATCAAGAGGACCCGGACGGGTCTGAAGACTATCCTCAGGAGGAGCCAAGGAGAAGACACCGCTACTGAAGGGAAGTAGCCCAAATAAAGTACTGTAAATAGTTACCCGTAAGGGTACTTGACATGCTGCTAATCAGAGTATGGTCCCCGTTGGGACTAATGTGGAACTGTTTAAAGGAACTGTTTCCTGTATGCCCCTATCCCTTACTAGGCTGAGGACTGTGAGCAGCCATTCCCCTATTCCCCACTGGCCGAGGACTGAGAGCGGCCATACCCTGTAAATAGTTGCGCTTCCTAAAGCGCCCCCTTTTGGTTTTATAAAGAACTGTTTTTCTCTAGTGACTGTTGCACTTTACCCGGTCACAAGTTGTACCGTGGCCGGAAGAACAAGAACATTTTATATAAAAGAGTTTTATATAATATAAGAAGTTACCCGTAACGTTATATTTTCTGATAATGTTTTTTTATAATGTTTTATATGTTAGTGTGTACTTTAAAAATTTTGTATGTCTAAATGTCTTTACTCTTTTCCAGCCCGAGGACGTGCTGTGGTTTACCAGGGGGGAGTGTAGCACCCCGAGGACTCGGCTGCTACAGGGGTATTGCACCTCAAACCAGAGGTGTGGTATTCCACTCCCGGGTAAGGATGGAGTGTGGACTAGAACTCAGTTAGCTGCATGCACCACATACATCCCATTTCCGGGGGACAGATCAACGGTACTCCCACCAGATAGATGTGCAGGTACAACAGCGTCTGTCCCTGGCTGGAGTGGGAGGGGGGGAGGAATATCCCAGTGGTGCAGGAGCAGAGAGGGGAGGGACTCTGGGCATAGGAAGGAGCCCATTGGTGGCTAGTCACCTGGGCTCGGGTGTCAGAGGGAGTATAAATGGTGGGCACCATCTTAGGAGTTCAGTCAGACAGAAGAAGAGGAGAAGAGTAGTGACAGGGAGCAGCAGCCCTGTCTGGGTGCTGCTCCTGAAGGGAGCAAGAGAGAGAAAGACAAGAGGAAAGGAACAAGGAACAAGGAAGGAATGGAACCTGGAGAAAGGCCCAGAGACATGAAGGAAGAGGGAACCCGAACACGCTAGGAGTCAGCGGGTGAAGGGTTGGCAGATCAGGGTACCGGATCCCGAACTGGTGGAGGCCACTTATCCTCAGCCAGGAACCGGAGGTCGTGGCCACGTCTTGGCGCGACCACTCACTACACTCACCACGAAGGCACGCCACATAGGGTCAGGGAAACCGGAGATAGGTTTCGCCACCAGAAGGCCCGAGGAAGCTGGACATGGGTGGGTCCCTAGTGGGGACGGCCAGAGAAAGGAACGGAGAAAGGAGTTCAAGGTCACACTCTGGAACTGCCTGGGGGTTGGTCGAGCCCCGTACCTGGTGGACGCAGCACGGCTCGGGTCGTCATCACCTGCAGGACTGACACTGATAACATCTGTGAGTAAAGCATTGAAAACTGCAATCAGTCTCTGTGTTCCATCGCACTACCAGCACTAAAGGTACCGGGACGCCCTTTCTATCACTCCCTTCACCCGCACCAGCTGCCCTGAGGCCATAACTCTCCCGTTGGGGGTTATACCACCATTGCTGCACACATACCACCGGCCTCAGCGGACTGTTCTGCAGCGGCGGCCTTGCGACCGCAAATCAACGGGTGGCGTAGTCGACACTTAAACAACATCTACAAAGACTGCCACACACTTAGTTTGACCACCCTGGGCACGGACCGGGTCCCTGCCACTCGGAGACTAGTACCCCCATCGGATCCGGCTCCGGGTATTCCCCCGCGCACACGTGCGCCGCACTACAGCACTGGCCCAGGGGGCGCGTCAACTTTGGCGTAGTCGGCAGGATTACGTGCCCGCAACCGACGGGTACTGCGTGCCTGAAGAAAAGTTCACATTTACCGTAAAAAGGAGTCTCCCGCCAATTCCGGAGGGTCCCCGCCATCGGACGCCATCTCGGATCGTTTCCCGCCGTTTGCCCGTCATCTGCAGCCTTTTCCCGCCATCCACGGAGTTTCCCGCCATAAAGAGACGATTCCCGCCATCTGAGACGATTTCCCGCCCTGGCAGAGCGGACTCCATTATGGGCGTGCCAGAGGGTGGCAAGAGGCCACCTCCCATCGTGGGCCAGGTCCAGGAATGGCGCCAAAAGCGGAAACCGCTCCCACCAGCAGAGACTGCGATGATAGAAATGTCCATCAGTGTGAGAGGGCTGCCCCTGGAACTGACAATCACTAAGTTGCCACGGGACCACCCTCAATGGGGGCGGATACAGAACAAAACCAAGAAGATGGGTGCGGCCTGGAGGAGTCTGGACAGATCGCACCCGGAGATGGAGGGAGAGTCGATCAGCACCGACCCTGTGGTCCGGAACATGTTGCAGGCTGCCACCCCGGAAGGCCTGGTGGAGATCCTGGCACAGCTCCCCAGAAATCGGGAGCGTGCACAGACCGCGCTGGAGGCCTTGGCCCGGAAGATGGCCCGGGTACAGCAAGAAGCGCTGGCCGAGTGGAGGAGAGAGATGGTCCAGCAGGCTGGAACCCGCCAGCGGAAGACGCCACCCGCAACGTGGAGCATGTCTGCCCCTGAGGATGGTGCAGGAGGAACGGAGGCAGGAGACGACGCCGCGGAGGGAGCCGCAGAGATGGAAGCAGGTAATGGGGACGTCATCACCCCGTGCCCCGTAGCCGCAAGCCTGCCCCAGCTCCCCGTCGCAGAGCCCGAAGTTCCACTTACCGCGCCCGTTGCCGCACCGCCGCTGCTTCCAACTAGGCCTCAAGCGGCAGGAGCCGCGGTCGTGCCCTCCATTACGCCACGCCCCTTGACCCTGAGCGCGGCAAAAGAGGAAGTGCCCCCGGCCTGGTCGCAGGGCCGAGTACCCCCGGGCGCCGCAGTCTCCACAGCGCCCTCTACCTCCACAGCGCCACCGTCCTGGTCGCAAGGCCGAGTACCCCAGGGCGCCGCCGTCTCCACCGTACCCTTCACCTTCAGAGTGCCACCGGCCTGGTCGCAAGGCCTGGTGAATCCGGGCGCCGCTGCCCCCACCGCGCCCTCAACCTCTACAGTGCTGCCCCTGGGTGAAGACCTATTCACGCAGCACACTTGCCCGGATGGGCAGTCCTTCGTGTGGCCACCGGAGTACGTCAACCCCCGACTCCGGAAGGAGTGGCCCAAGTGTGAGCCTCTGATCCCGGCTCCGGCGCCCGCCAACATTGTCCCGCTCCCATTGGAAGAGGCCCAATTTGCGTGGGACCCCACCGGCGAAGACCTCATGGGGTTCACTCAAGAGACCCGGGCGGCCGCAGCCCAACGTGAGGAGTGTTGCCGACAACAACTGGAAGTCTTTCAGAGGGAACGGCAAGAGAGGCGGGTCCGCGAGGAGCGGCTGCAGGTCCAAAGCGCGGAGCAGAAAAGCCGGACCCGACGAAACCGCCGTGCGGCCCACGGTCCCCGCGCCACCGGGACTGTAATAAAGTTTCAAATGGAGCACGGCTGGGGCTTTATCCGGGATCACAGAACCCCCGGCGATGTCTTTGTTACCCGCAGGGATGTTGAGAGCCACCTGCCGGAGGGACACCGAGGACGTGACCTCTACCCGGGTGATGAGGTCACCTTCACCCGGCACCAGTGTGCCAAAGGACCATACGCCCTTCACGTGCACCGGTTGACGGAGGAGGAGTTGCAGTATGGGGAAGATCAAGAGGACCCGGACGGGTCTGAAGACTATCCTCAGGAGGAGCCAAGGAGAAGACACCGCTACTGAAGGGAAGTAGCCCAAATAAAGTACTGTAAATAGTTACCCGTAAGGGTACTTGACATGCTGCTAATCAGAGTATGGTCCCCGTTGGGACTAATGTGGAACTGTTTAAAGGAACTGTTTCCTGTATGCCCCTATCCCTTACTAGGCTGAAGACTGTGAGCAGCCATTCCCCTATTCCCCACTGGCCGAGGACTGAGAGCGGCCATACCCTGTAAATAGTTGCGCTTCCTAAAGCGCCCCCTTTTGGTTTTATAAAGAACTGTTTTTCTCTAGTGACTGTTGCACTTTACCCGGTCACAAGTTGTACCGTGGCCGGAAGAACAAGAACATTTTATATAAAAGAGTTTTATATAATATAAGAAGTTACCCGTAACGTTATATTTTCTGATAATGTTTTTTTATAATGTTTTATATGTTAGTGTGTACTTTAAAAATTTTGTATGTCTAAATGTCTTTACTCTTTTCCAGCCCGAGGACGTGCTGTGGTTTACCAGGGGGGAGTGTAGCACCCCGAGGACTCGGCTGCTACAGGGGTATTGCACCTCAAACCAGAGGTGTGGTATTCCACTCCCGGGTAAGGATGGAGTGTGGACTAGAACTCAGTTAGCTGCATGCACCACATACATCCCATTTCCGGGGGACAGATCAACGGTACTCCCACCAGATAGATGTGCAGGTACGACAGCGTCTGTCCCTGGCTGGAGTGGGAGGGGGGGAGGAATATCCCAGTGGTGCAGGAGCAGAGAGGGGAGGGACTCTGGGCATAGGAAGGAGCCCATTGGTGGCTAGTCACCTGGGCTCGGGTGTCAGAGGGAGTATAAATGGTGGGCACCATCTTAGGAGTTCAGTCAGACAGAAGAAGAGGAGAAGAGTAGTGACAGGGAGCAGCAGCCCTGTCTGGGTGCTGCTCCTGAAGGGAGCAAGAGAGAGAAAGACAAGAGGAAAGGAACAAGGAACAAGGAAGGAATGGAACCTGGAGAAAGGCCCAGAGACATGAAGGAAGAGGGAACCCGAACACGCTAGGAGTCAGCGGGTGAAGGGTTGGCAGATCAGGGTACCGGATCCCGAACTGGTGGAGGCCACTTATCCTCAGCCAGGAACCGGAGGTCGTGGCCACGTCTTGGCGCGACCACTCACTACACTCACCACGAAGGCACGCCACATAGGGTCAGGGAAACCGGAGATAGGTTTCGCCACCAGAAGGCCCGAGGAAGCTGGACATGGGTGGGTCCCTAGTGGGGACGGCCAGAGAAAGGAACGGAGAAAGGAGTTCAAGGTCACACTCTGGAACTGCCTGGGGGTTGGTCGAGCCCCGTACCTGGTGGACGCAGCACGGCTCGGGTCGTCATCACCTGCAGGACTGACACTGATAACATCTGTGAGTAAAGCATTGAAAACTGCAATCAGTCTCTGTGTTCCATCGCACTACCAGCACTAAAGGTACCGGGACGCCCTTTCTATCACTCCCTTCACCCGCACCAGCTGCCCTGAGGCCATACCTCTCCCGTTGGGGGTTATACCACCATTGCTGCACACATACCACCGGCCTCAGCGGACTGTTCTGCAGCGGCGGCCTTGCGACCGCAAATCAATGGGTGGCGTAGTCGACACTTAAACAACATCTACAAAGACTGCCACACACTTAGTTTGACCACCCTGGGCACGGACCGGGTCCCCGCCACTCGGAGACTACTACCCCCATCGGATCCGGCTCCGGGTATTCCCCCGCGCACACGTGCGCCGCACTACAGCACTGGCCCAGGGGGCGCGTCAGATCCCAGGCAGGATGCAGACGGAGCAGTGTACTCGCCATGCTGATATATTCAGAGGGACTCCGTCTGCAAGAGGGGTACTGGCCCCCGACACCCGACCTTGCTACTCTACGTCCTGGACGGGAAAGCCCGGTTAGGCCCAGAGGATCCCACCGGGTATCGGACGGAGCGGAGCTGCCACCCGTACCCTTGTTCTGAGAGGAGCTCAGAGGGAGACCCGGCCTATTTGCACACACACACGGACAGGAAAGGATTCGGTCTGTAGTTCAGGAACACTCTGTTGTAGGGTCGCGACTGAATGCTGGACTTACTCGGAGGTTGTCGGACCCCCGTCCCTGGTGACCGCAGGACTCCGCGAGGAGCAGGAAGTCGCCTTCCTTCTGCCATCTCTGAAGTGAGTAAAGCCTTGGAAGTTCACCCCTATGGCCTCCGGACAGTTTATTCTGCGCCGCACCGCGGGATTCGGGATCCCTTCTCCTCAACTACTACCCCCATCCTGCTGTCCCTCTGCCCTGAGGCCTTGCTCCGCCTCTGGGGAGTAGTAATAACTTTGGCCGCCATGACACCAGGCCTCAGCGGACTGTAGCGGCGCTGGTGGCCTTCATGAGGCACCACAGGTGGCGTAGTCGTTAATCAGCCACTCAACCCGGACAAGCCCATACCATCTCTTTTTAATGTGACGGCCCTGAGCACAGGTCGGGTCCGGGCCATGGCTGCATCCCATCTCTCCATCACAGGGCCCGACGCCAAGTCCCCCAACACCCAGGGTAAATCACGGGCTTTCAACGGACTGAGGCGTCACACAGTCATAGCAGGGGTGCAACTTTCATAGAATCATAGAATGTTTGAGTTGGAGGGGACCTCCAGGGTCATCGTGTCCAACCCCCTGCTCAATGCAGGATTCACTAAACCATCTCAGACAGATGTCTGTCCAGCCTCTGTTTGAAAACTTCCATTGGAGGAGAACTCACCACCTCTCGTGGCCGCCTGTTCCACTCATTGATCACCCTCACTGTCAAAAAGTTTTTTCTAATATCTAATCTGTATCTTCTCCCTTTCAGTTTCATTCAATTGATCTCATTTTTCCATGTGCAAATGAGAATAAGGATGATCCCTGTACACTGTGACAGCCCTTCAGATATTTGTAGGCAGCTATTAAGTCTCCTCTTAACCTTCTTTTTTTGCAAGCTAAATATTCCCAGATCCTGTATTGGTTCCTCATAGGACATAGTTTACAGTCTGCTCACCATCCTGGTAGCTCTTTTCTGAACTTGCTCCAGTTTTTCGATGTATTTTTTAAAATGTGGTGCCCAAAACTGGACACAGTATTCCTCATGAGGTCTGACAAAGGAAGAGTAGAGGGGGATAATTACTTCACGTGATCTAGACTTTATGCCTCCCTTAATACATACTTTGAGGGGTGTAGAAGTAGCAGTCGCATGGCCCATGTTCCTGAGAGGTCCTTTATTGCCAACTTTTACAGCTGGCTTTAAGGATTCTGATGTTTTTTTTCTAGTAACCATGCCCCCTTTAAGGTTACATGCACCCCTGACCACGCGATCAGAAGCCGGTGCTCCATCTAATGCCCGAGCATAATGTTGCTATGCACAGGAAACCTTCTATAAGTGCTAGTTTTCGGGAGGTTTACACTGTACTTTGAAGATTTGCCAACACTTCAGGAGTCTATGAGTTCTTCCCTTTTCCCAAGATCCTCCCAAACATTCTGGGTCTAGCTTATGTCTTATGCAGGTGACAAAACCCAAGTGGGGAACTAGTGTGTTTCTCTTGGCTGAATGTAGGGGAATATCTGTAGTGGCTGCTGGGGTTGCAGTCACACCTGGGGCCTGAAGCCAAAGGGGGCCCACAAAAGATGGCCCATCAATGCTAATAAAACTCATGAAAGTTGGGGACCGTGTTGGAGATTTTGCATTAGGGTCCACAAAATTCAAATTATGCCACAATCTGATAGCGGCTACATCTCTCTTTGTAAGAAGCATTAGAACAGAGCATGAGCTTATATTCTTGGAATGGCACCTCTCATTGGTACAGTATTGCCCACAAGGTTACCGTTAACAGCTGTCATGAGAGCACTGTTCATGGTAGTGTAAGGGGGTAGAAGAAGACGTCAAGTCAAGTTAAATGTTACAGTATGTATGTATATATTTATATGTTTTATATAAAGAGTTGCATTAGGCTATGTGCTCACAGTGCGTTTTTTCCGCTCAGAAATGGGCCAAAAACGCATTGCAAACCTTATCCCATGATTTCCTATGACATTTTGGAAGATCTGTGCACATGATCAGGATTTTTCCTGACTGAATTTCATGTGCAGAAAAAGAAGCAGCATGTCCATTCTTTGTGCGTTTTGGTCTGCGTTTTTCCAATACAATGCACTGGATAAACGCATGGGAAATCCGCAGGCAAAAACGCCAAAAAACGCATGAAAACACATCAAAAACGCTGCGGATTTTCCTCAGCATATTTGCTGCATAAGAGGTGCAGAAACTTGCAGAAATGCTGCAGAAATTTCTGCAAGCAATTCCTGATCGTGCGCACATAGCCTTATATCCTTATGGCCGGTTTGTGTCTCGGTTCTCCTGGAGGTTTTACCTCAAGGCCATCCACGGTGATTGTGGAGGGCTGTCCATAGGGGAATGAGTGGAAGGCATAGGGATACAGTTTGCAGTACTCGGGAAGTACACAGTTAAAAGCTGGGGAATAGCACACACATGGGGAGGGGTTCGATCAGATAAGAAGGGGAAGCTCTTCCTACTTGAGAGCAGTGTAGAGGAAGTCTCAGTCAGTGACGGGTATGACAGGTTCAAGTTCAGTGGATGCAGCAGTGGCGAAGGGTCCTGTCAGTTGCAAGGCTCCAGTACAGTATGAGGACACATACAAAGTTTTGCGCATATTCCGGGGCAGTCCAGAGAATAAGACCCAGAAGAGACATTGGTACTCATGACTCTTTCTTCCCTCGGAGGAAGAGGTCGGCCGTGACACAACGAGAGGGAAAGATGGTGGACCTCAGGGACGCTGTAATATCAATAGGGCTTTCTCGGATAGACTTAGTACTAGCCACTCCATGTGCCATATCCCAGGGCTTGCCCAAGTCTTCATCCATTAACCCCTGTTCTGGAATCTGGACTTACAATGGGGCCCCTGGTTTGATGCCATAGTGTAGGCTGCTGGCTGGTGGAGCAAGCTGGAGGCTTATCACATAGGGTCGATACCAGAAGTTCAAAGTAAGGGACAGGCTCGGAAAGCAAGTGGGTGGTCAGAATACTAACCGAGGTTAGAAAACAGAGTAATCAAATCATCAAAACGAGCGTACAGCAGGTATGTGGACCAGGTCAATCTGAACTTAATAACTTTCAATGAGGAACAGGCATTCAGGATTTTAAATAGCCAGCAGCAATACTCAAGGTTAACAACAGGAATCTATGACAAAAGTTTACCCTTAAGCTCCTAGCCAATATAGTACCACGAGTCCCAGAATCACACCAGATCACCGCGATGTCGCTCCACGTCAACCTGTGAAAGAGTCACAAGAAGATTTGGTGGGCACTGAAATAAATGTTATAATAGATTGTCTAATATAGGCCCTAATTTACTAAACATTGGAACAGATTATTACTTAAAGATAAGTGTTTATTATAAGCAATGCTCCTATGACGTCAGGTCATACCATGTAAATTTAGCAGATTTGACATTTGTTGCACCCAACACACTGCCACATTCCAGGATATAGGTTGAATGACCGAGAGTGGAAAGACCTATGGACTTTACAAACCTCTTCCTATAACATGCAATATTAGTCAGGTTGTTTTTTTAGCTAGTAAACCTGATGCCAAAGCATTCTCATTATGTCCTGGGGAGGATCAGATATACTGAGGGAAAGCACCAGGTCATCATTGACTAGAAATCATAACTTTGTAATCAGAGATGCCAGCTGAATGAATGAAAAGGACAGACTAAAGACCCCCATACATATTAGACTAATGTTGACCGAGCCAGCTGACATTTGCTGAATCTGCCGGCAGTCTAATGTGTAAGGGGGCCTCCCGACTTCCTGACAGATGATGTTGAGGTAGAAAAGGATTAGCCCATCGGATTTCCAGCGGCCGATTCTATTGTTACCTGGGAGATAAGCCACCGCCAGAGGAGTCTGACAGCAGCTCTTTCTAGAGCTCTCAGCTGTGTATTGGGGACTCTAGAGAGAGAACTGCTGGCTGAATTCTCATAGATTTTTTTTATAAACTGTCTATGTTATAATTTGTAATTTTCTTTGTATTACACTGATGAGCAAAAGGTTAACAATGTTTTGCACTTTTGACTTTCAGGCTCCATATCTCACCATCCACTACTGCTTCGAATGTGGGACTACCATCATTTTATAGACAATCATCTTGGCTATGTCATACATAAATTTGACTTACAACTATTTAGCATATGATTGGTTATGCAGATTCTTGTCATCTCACTGCATTGTAACTGTTTTGCTCCTAAAAATCTAATTTAAATTTTTATTAGGCTATGTGCCCACGTTGCATTTATGAAGCAGAAAATTTCTGCTGCATAAATGCAAGTCCTCTCCCGGAAAAACGCATGCGGAATTCCGCACGCGTTTATCGCGCATTTTTCGCGCGTTTATCACGCGTTTTCCACATGCGGAATTGCCTTGCGTTTTTTATGCATTGGACAAAGGCAATTCTGCTTGCGGAAACGCAAAATTAAATGACATGCTGCGGATTTTTGAACGCGGCATAAACGCTGCGGAAAAATCCGCAGCATGTGCATAGAACTTGCGGAATCCCATTGGGGACCATGGGGTGCGGATATACATGCGTTTTTCAAGCGTTTACGCTGCGGAAATTCCGCAGCATATACGCTTGAAAAATGCTACGTGGGCACACAGCCTTATTGTGTTAGTATTTTGTAAATCCACCTTTGGCTTTCAACACTGCCTGAATCCTTCTGGGCTGCTCTCGATCAGATTCAAGCATATCTCAACCAAAATCTGATTCCAAGTCTCTGCTACACGTGCCAAATGTTGTTGAATACTGGTCGACTCACTTGGGTATGTATAAAGCATTTTCTTCAACTCTACCCTCAAGTGTTTGATTGGGTTGAGGTCTAGGGACTGTGGGGGCCAATCCAGCACCTCCACTTCATTGTCATTGAACCAATCTCGATGTATGTGTGGCGCCCCTGAAGGTTCAGTCGCCACAGAGGTACTGCACCTCACACAGAGGTGTGGTGTCTCCCTTCTCTCATGTAAGGAGGGAGTGCTGCCCAGAACCCCAAACACCTGCATCCAACACTACACTGCTCCAGGCCGGCTGGAAGGGCAAGACGCAATGTATGTTCCTGCTGAGCCCTGACCCTGGCTGGAGTGGGAGGAACCCAAAGGTAGGGGGAACCAGTAGTGGGTGTGGGTGGAGGAAGTAGTTAGAGGAAGCACCATCACAGTAGGTATATATAGGGAAGCCATCTTAGGGAGTGAGTTCAGTTAGATAGTTCTGGAGAGCAGTTCAGAAGAACAGCTCGGGACAGTTCAGAAGAACAGTCCGGGAGCAAAGGCTCATTAAGAGCTCTGCTCCACAAGTAGGGCCAAGTCAGGAGGCCCAGGAGGGGAGCAGGGAGTAGGCTCCGTTCTAAGAATGGATCCTAGGGGGTACAGCGCGTGCAGGACGCATCTGTCAGAAGACAGAGGGATCGCAGCCGCATTCTAGTCCCCTGAGGGTCAAGCAAGTCTGTGTAACTCCGACGGACAGGAGGGCTTCAGAGTAGCCAAACAGGATTCAGAGTGGGCAGCGCAGGACAGGAGGGAGAAAGACCCAGTGTGAAGATGGTCAAAATAGGAACATGAGAAAGTGGGGTTCTGCCATGTATTCCCAAGCAGCCTGAGGAAGGATTGAACCCCTGCCCGGTGAAAGCAGCTCGACACGGGAGGCCTGCACCTGTACAGTGCACCTGTGGACTGTCTTAAGAATTGTGAGTAAAATCTCGGATGACTGCACTGTACTGCCTCCGTCCATTCTTTCATTGGCGCCATTGTTCCCCCTGCACTACAACGCCCAGCGCAAACCACGCTCTCACTTCACTGCCCTGAGGCCTGCTCCACCTGTGGGGAGCCGTCCCATCACAAGCTGCCCTAACATCTGCCTCAGAGGACTGTTGCAGCGCTGGTGTTCCTCATCAGGCACCACAGGTGGAGTCACAAACTTTCTAAAAATATCCCCCTTTTGCACCGACCGCCCTGGGTCACGGACCGGGCCAGCCACCGTGATATTCCCCGCCAACCGGCATCCAGAGGCCCGGCTGCTGAGTACCCCACGGCCCTGGGGGCGCGTCACTTCAAGTGGTTGTCCTGCTGGAACACCATGTTGTCTTTTTCATACCCATAGTACTCGAGTGTACAAAGTAACTCATCTTGTAGGATACTCACATATAACTCAGCATTGAGACCACCATCGATCCTGGTCAAGTATCTAACACTTTTGGCTGTAAAACAACCCCATATCATCAGGTTTCCTCACCGAACTCGACAGCTCCTTTAATTTCTCTATCCATTAACCCCTTTTTCTCTTATTTCTTCCAGACACATTTGCACCCATCAGAGCCTAGTCTATTGATTGCTTTTGTCTCATCGCTCCAAGTCACCCATTTCCAATCTTCTACTTTCCACTTTTTGTACTTTTTTTTTGCAAACTCGAGTTAACGCTGAAGATTGACAGTTCGGACCTGCTACATGGTGGCGTTGACGCGCCCAGGGGATGGGGACGACTAGGCGCCCGGGCCTTGTTGTTGCCTGATCTTGGGGGATGCCGCGGTGGCCAGCTCCTGGGCCCGTACCCTGGAGTCACTCTTAAAAGAAAGGGGGGAAGTTGTATGGGATAGGGATGTTCGTGACGCCACCCGTGGTGTCTGGTGAGGATCAGCAGCACTGCAACAGTCCTCTGAGGCCAGTGTTCAGGCAGCTTAGTTGGTGCGGCTCCCCACAGGTGGAGCGGGGCCTCAGGGCAGCGTAAGTGAAGGGATGCAGGACAGAGGGGACCCAGCCGGGTCAGAGGAAGAATAGGCACACACACAACAGTTCACTTCAGTACCTTTACTGGTGGTGTTTCTGGCACAGTCCAGGGTACTTCAGGGTGAAGGGTGCATATCAGGACTCTCCCCAGTGAGCGGGTGTGGGGCCTCCTGTTCCTTGCCTTTCCTTGATAAGTTTCTGACCTGCCTGGAGCTAGGCCTAACTTGGTCTCTGTCTTGCACCTGCTGACATGGTGGTAGGGCCTTCTATTTGAGTTCACACTCCCTGGTCTCCGGGGCCTCCATGACTCCTGACCCTGGTACATAATCAGCTTTTGGTGTTCCTGGGACATATAGTTCGCCAGGGGTTCCAGTTGTTTCTGCTGGGTGTAAGGAATCCCTGCAGATGCGGACCCGGTGTCCGGTATATGTTCTTGGGGTGAGCGGGTAAAGCTCCTCTGCCCCCTATGTTACTCTCTTTCCACTCGCCTTCGGCCACACTCGGGGCCCTCACTAGGCTTCACACTGCAGCAGGCACACTGCGCTTCACCGCTTTTTTGGCGTCGGCACGCCCTAGGCTCACTAACTCGAGCTCTCTGAGTCTGGACTGAACTGACTGAGCTCCACTGCAGTATAGCTTCTGCAGGAGCTCCTCTCAACAGACTGACTGCCTAACTCCACCCTCCAGTATATATATCCCTATCCGGGCTCCCTCTGGTGGTCTGAGGTGGTAGGGTGGAGGTGTGTGAATGCTATGAGGGCCTCTTGTGGAGAAGTCCATCCATGCACCCCTCTGGGATCTGTGGCACCAATGCGCAGCAGGGCGCCACAGCGTCACTGGCCCAAACTACGCAAACACCAAAACAGTTTTGTCTCTGCAGCATAGGAGGAGCACAGGGGTTCTGGAGCTGGATGGATCCAGCAATCTGGCCAAATTTAGAGAAGTACTTGCAGGCTCTTTAACAAAAAGCTTGCAACTGTGCACTCCTTGCCTAGGAAATTGGCTACCCCTGATAGACTTGCCGGAACCTAGACAAAAAGACTTAAACTTTGAAATTAAAAATCTCCTCTTTCTTCAGAAGATTAATAAGTACATTTTCTTATTTTTACAAGTACTTTGCAATTTTACCTATTTATGATTGTGAGAAAACCCCTTTAGAATGGATCTGTCAGGTGATGACCTATTGCTTCTTAACAATCTGCTCTGGCTCCAAAAAGTGACATTGATTCAGAGCTGAGGATCCTCTCTATGACATCATTATGCTCTGCTAACTTCCACTGTGGACCCCCATGGGGGATGGGTCAAAGTTAGCAATCTGGAAACAAGTTCTTTACTAAATTCTCAGTACTTGTGTCTCATATTAAAGTAGACCTGCCACGATAATTCACATTACAAACTGCATATATTAAATAGACCTCGTAGACCTGATGGGCTGGTGAACTTACTTTGATAATCTATGTCAGAAGGGCTGTATAATTTTTAATGAAAGGTTCATTTCAATATCCACCCACCTAGCCTGATTGACAGCTCCTTAATGTTCCTCCCACTGTGAGATTCACTGTTTACTATAATCTGCAGCTGTCAGTCAGGCTGGGTGGGTGGAGACTAAGTAAAGCTGAGTAGGCGGTGACTTAAAGCTGTCAGTCAGGCTGAATTGGCAGAGACTGAAAGCTGTCAGGCTGGGTGGGCAGAGACTGAAAGCTGTCAGTCAGGCTGGGTGGGCAGAGACTGAAAGCTGAAAGTCAGGCTGGGTGGGCAGAGACTGAAAGCTGAAAGTCAGGTTGGATGGACAGAGACAGAATACACTTACACTCATGGGCTCTCCCAATCTTTAGCTGGACTCATACAATGCGCAATTTGATACCAGAATTATGCAGCCTTTTTGACATGGATTTTTAAAAGTAAATACACCAGTCTTGACAGGTCTAAGAGATCAATTTAATAATGTATGCAATCTGTATTGTAAATACTGGTGACAGATCCGTTGAACTGTTGGAATAAAAATTGTGGATCAGTTAAGTAATTGAGTGCCTTTCCCCATTCTTACAATTAATATATCCTCTAAGGTTAATTTTACCTAATTTTAGCAGCAGAATTAATAATCCAAGTAATTATTAGACATAAAAACCTGAAGGCTTTATATTCTCTAGTATTGAGCCCCTCCCTTCTTCCCTGCAGTTTTATACAAAATAACCTCCCGTGGAATTGCAATGTCCATTACTGGAATGATTTCTATAAATGAGGATTATTAGCCTTTCTAAAAGAAATGTTCTGCTATTTCCTTTGACAACCCATGCACCCAAATCCATTCTCGACGCCCTAAATATTCTTATATGCCCATTTTGATGCATGTAAATATGTGAATTATTAACATTTAGCTACAATGTATCTTTACTTAAATTGTCATAAAATTAAAATGAGAATGCTCGCAGAACAAAAATGCCATATTACACAGATGACATAATGGTGCAATAGGAGGGGGGCTTACCGGAGACCTCTTGTCCTCATGACTTGCACTCCTCATTCAGATATAATGGCGTACACTATGTACCGCAGCAGATACATGTGCAGCTAATGGGTCTACTGTCAGGTAAATGGATAGTGAAGAGAAACTCAAGGACATAGCGTCACATCATCCTTTGGAGATTACTGCTGATTATGGGGGGTCTCATAAACCAAACTTTTAGCAACCAGTTGATTGCCAATCTATAAATTCATTATAAAAATGGGTGACCCTGATTAAATAATTCCTTGTTATGGTTTGTTTTTACCTGGTTGCAAATGCCGCTGTTCTCCTGAATCCGGCGTTGTTCTTCTTATGTTCATACTCCTCTCCATTCCTGAGATATGGCCCTATCTTTGTATGTCAATGTAGTCTTGTTAACCAAGTGGGCGTGACCCTCAGCTGTTCTCTCTGGTCATCTTCTTAAGAGTCACACCTAATTGGCAAACAAGACTAGATTTTTATACAAGGAAGACCAAGCCATATGTCAAGGATGGAGAGGAGCAGGATCAAGAGAAAAATATTGCCGGATTCAGGAGAACAGCGACATTAAAGTGGGAAAAAAATATATATATGACATATTCTTAGTTAAAGGGCTATTTCCATCTTAAAAGATATGTAGAATTGGAAAGTGCTTGTAAAAGTAAGTAACCTTCCAATTTACTTCTTACTAAAATTATGCACTGTTCCCCTGATAATTAATATCATATTTTTTATTCTTTATAGCTCGTTGTCCAGGTTACTCGTCATCATAGCGGTTAAGCAGCGGTTGCCAATCATGCAAAGAGCTTGTAAGCACTTCACTGAAGCAAGCCGGATCACTGGAGCGTTCTGTCAACTCCCGATCCCAGACAGATTTGTGACTGCGTTACCGTTGCTGCTACAAATACCAGAGAGCGCATAGTGCAACAATGGCAAAGGACCGAACTCTCAACAGGTAGCACCAGCTGCCCAGCAAGGAGGGCCAGGAGGGCTTATTTCTTGCAGGACGAGTTGTAGTTTTGAATGACACCAATCCAACTGGTCGTCATTTACCGACCCCCAGGGCTAGCCACCACTTTCTTAGACCACTTCACCATCTGGCTGCTTCACTTCCTTTCCGCTAACATCCCCACTATCATAATGGGTGACTTCAACATCCCTATTGACACTTACCACTCGTCTGTCTCTAAGTTTCTATCCCTCACTTCCTCCTTCGGCCTTGCTCAATGGTCTTCTGCAGCTACTCATAAAGATGGCCACACACTGGACCTCATCTTCACCCACCTCTGTTCCCTATCTAACCTCTCTAACTCACCTCTCCCTCTGTCTGACCACAACCTCCTCACATTCTCTACCTCCTCCTCTCCAGGTCCACAATCCCCATTCCACAAACTTACACACGCTCGCAGAAACCTCAAACACCTTGACCTACACTCACTCTCTGAATCCCTCCTCCCTCTTACAGACATAAATTCCTTACACAATGCAGATGTTGATGCCTCTTTATATAACACCACAATAGCTGCAGCTCTCGACTCGATCGCCCCTCTCACACATACCAAAGCTCGCACAATCAACAGGCAACCCTGGCACACCAACCTTACTAAAGAACTGCGACGGGCCTCCAGGGTTGCGGAGCGGAGATGGAAAAGGTCTCACTCCGTCGAGCACTTCATCGCATTCAAACAATCCCTCACTATTTTCAAGTCCACACACTGCAGCAAAACAAACATACTTCTCATCTCTCACATCTTCCCTGTCCCACAACCTTAAACAGCTATTTAACACTTTCAATTCTCTCTTTCATCCCCCAATGCCTCCTCCCTCTTCTCTCATCTCAGCCGAAGACTTTGCCTCATTCTTCAAGCAGAAGATTGACACCATCAGACAAAGCTTTTGCCTAAAGTCCGCACAACCCCTCCTCATATCTACTCAACCTTCCTCCTCCAAACCCCACTTCTCCACCATTACAGAAGGTCAAGTCTCCTCTTTACTTTCCAAATCACACCTCACCACCTGCGAACTTGACCCAATCCCATGCCACCTCATCCCTAACCTTACCACAGTCTTCATCCCAACCCTAACCCACCTCTTCAACCTGTCACTAACAACCAGTGTCTTCCCCTCGTGTTTCAAACATGCCTCAATCACACCCATCCTCAAAAATCCCTCCCTTGACCCATCCTCTCTGACTAGCTACTGCCCCATATCACTTCTCCCCTTTGCCTCAAAACAACTAGAACAACATGTCCACCTTGAACTGTCCTCCCACCTCTCCTCCTGCTCCCTCTTCGACCGTGTACAATCTGGCTTTTGACCGGATCACTCGACTGAAACTGCCCTGACCAAAGTCACCAACGACCTACTAACCGCCAAATCCAAGCGACACTACTCCATCCACCTCCTTCTGGACCTGTCATCTGCCTTCGACACAGTCGACAATTCCCTCTTACTACAGATTCTCTCATCTCTTGGCATCACGGACTTGGCCCTATCTTGTATCTCCTCATACCTAACAGACAGGACATTCAGCGTCTCCCACTCACGCACCACCTCCTCACCTCGCCCCCTATCTGTCGGTGTCCCCCAAGGCTCAGTTCTAGGACCTCTGCTCTTCTCCATCTACACCTTTGGCCTGGTACAGCTCATAGAGTCTCACGGCTTTCAGTATCACCTCTATGCTGATGACACATAGATCTACCTCTCTGGACCCGATATCACCTCCCTAGTAACCAAAATCCCACAATGTCTGTCCGCCATCTCATCCTTCTTCTCTGCAGATTTCTAAAACTTAACATGGATAAAACAGAGTTCATCATCTTTCCACAGTTTGCATACTGTGTGTGTGCATGTCTGCGTACTGTGTGCGTGCATGTCTGCGCACTGTGTGTGCGCATGTCTGTGTACTGTGTGTATGGCGTGTCTGTGTATTGTGTGTGTGCATGTCTGCGTACTGTGTGTGCATGTCTGCGTACTGTGTGTGCATGTCTGCGTACTGTGTATGCATGTCTGAGTACTGTGTGTGTGTGCATGTCTGCGTACTGTGTATGCATGTCTGCGTACTGTGTGTGTGCATGTCTGTGCACTGTGTGTGTGCATGTTTGCATACTGTGTGTGTGCATGTCTGCGTACTGTGTGTGTGCATGTCTGCATACTGTGTGTGTGTGCATGTCTGTGTACTGTGTGTGTGTGTGCATGTCTGTGCACTGTGTGTGTGCGCATGTCTGCGTACTGTGTGTGTGTGCATGTCTGTGTACTGTGTGTGTGCGCATGTCTGCGTACTGTGTGTGTGCGCGTGTCTGTGTACTGTGAGTGTGCATGTCTGCGTACTGTGTGTGTGCGCATGTCTGCGTACTGTGTGTGTGCGCATGTCTGTGTACTGTGTGTGTTCATGTCTGTGTACTGTGTGTGTGTGCGTGTCTGCGTACTGTGTGTGTGTGCGTGTCTGCGTACTGTGTGTGTGTGCATGTCTGCGTACTGTGTGCGCGCGTGTCTGCGTACTGTGTGTGTGCGTGTCTGCATACTGTGTGTGTGCATGTCTGCATACTGTGTGTGTGCGTGTCTGCGTACTATGTCTGTGTGCATGTCTGCGTAATGTGTGTGTGCGTGTCTGCGTGCTATGTCTGTGTGCATGTCTGCGTACTGTGAGTGTGTGCGTACTGTGTGTGTGCGTGTCTGCGTACTGTGTCTGTGTGCATGTCTGCGTACTGTGTGTGTGTGTGTGTGTGCGTGTCTGCGTACTATGTCTGTGTGCATGTTTGCGTACTGTGTGTGTGCGTGTCTGCGTACTGTGTGTGTGCGTGTCTGTGTAATGTGTGTGTGTGCATGTCTGCATATGACGCGCCCCCTGGGCCGCGTAGGGAACCCGGAACCGGACCTTTTTGTAGATGCTGGGGGTTGTAGTCACCGTGGCGGTACCCCGGTCCCGTGGCTCAGGGTGGTCAAGCTAAATGGCAGTCTATAAGCTGAATGTCCGACTACGCCACCCGTGGATTGCGGTCAGAGTGTACCGCCGCTGCAGGGCAGACCGCTGAGGCTGGTGTTGTGGGTGCAGCAGAGTGTAGTACAACTCCCCACGGGAGAAGTGTAGCCTCAGGGCAGTGTATAGGGATGTTGGTGGTGATGGTGCGCGAGAGCAGCAGTAACCACACGGAGTCTGTCATTCAAGTCAGGGTCTTTACTGTTGGTGGTATTAAGGGACCAGTCCGGAATACAGGTTAACAATGGAGGCCTGGTCAGTCTGAGAGCAACTGGGAAATCCCGCTGGTCAGGGGGAGTTTGTAGGTATACCGTGCTGACTTCACTCTTTCTTGGCTATCCTGCTGTAGTGTAGTGGTAGCCCACGTCTCTGAGTGTACCGTGTTGTTCTCACCCGTATGACTGGCGACTCGGGCCTTCCGTACTTCTCACCCCTCCAGGGCAGTAGTGGTCCCTCTCGTGTGGCTGAGCTTCCGGGCTTCCTTAGGCCAGAGGACTTGAAGTCCCCTGCGTGGTGGTTTTCTGCTGCTGGGCTTATAACCCTCACAGCCTCGGACCCCAGTGTCCGGCTTAGTAAGTCTCTGGTCAGGACGAACTCTGCTCGTTCCCCTCCTGGCCTCGTGTTCCTCCTCTGCCTACAGGGACTCCTCAGCCTGCTGCTGACCTGTCCCTGCCTTGTCTCTGGCTGGTCTCTCACTGGTCTTGTCTCTGTCTCCTTAACCCCGCCCCAGACCCAGTTTATAAAGGGCAGAATTCTCCCCTCCCTGGACTGAGGCAGGAGGTGCTGCATGCTAATTGTCCCTAACCTGGGAACCTCCCACCTGCTCTCAGACATGACATTGCTGCCACTGTGGCAACCAGACCTGGGGTGCTACATTCCCCCCTAGTGAAATTTAGTACTCCGGAACTAAACATATTTTTGCAAAACACAACATAACAGGGTATAAACAATAACATAAACATATATACAATTAAATTTTGTCCTTAAGGTCACGGCGCTTCCGTGACTGGGTGTCCATATCACCCAACAAGGTGAAGTCTTGAACGGTGCGGGGACCTGTCTCCATAAACCCCAAGTTCCTGGCCTTGGGCGTAGCGACAAGGCTGAGCTATCTACTTTGGGCCACAAGGGGGCCACGCCGGACAGGTTTTTCTTCTGTGGCCATCTTCGCAAGAGGGCACCAGGTGCAACTATCTACAAGACAGTTCCGGCCATTCAGTGTCCATGACCTGTCAGTCCATTGAACTAGGAAAAAACTGGAAAAACATTGTTACTCTCCAGGTAACACAAACATTTTAAACATTTTCAACATTGGCAATAGACAGGTAAATATGACATATTAGATTCTCCAGCGAGCGGGTACCTGACCTTTAGTGCTCCTGGTGGACCTACGTAACCCACTGTCTGGTGGTACTCTATTTGGGTCCCCTGTTTCCACCCCCTGTGTACTGGGTGTGCTAGTGGCTGCATTAGAGGTACTTGCAGATGTTACGGGTAGGATGGGCAGCTTTCTGCGTACTCTTTGGCTCACCACAGGCATGGCAGGCTCACTACTAGCAGAGGGTTGATTCTCCTGAGCTGCTGGTATGGACTCTTCTGCCTCCGGGGCCACTGGCTCTTCCAACACTACTTGCTCTTCTGCAGGCGCTTGAGGGGCTGGCTGGAGAAAGGTAAGGACGGGTACCACTATAGCGTTGTTGATTTGTGTCCAGGACCGGGGAAAGTTTCCGAGCACTGTACTGACCATTTCTTCCCTTTCCTCTGCGGGTTGAGGGCTATCTTGGTCTTCATCAGCGCTTTGCAGCTGCTCGGGACACTTCTTCAGGTGGTCTCTAGAGACAGTGGCTGTGGTCTCTCCTCCATCCTTACTGATAACACACACTTTTGGGTTCTCATGGCTTGACGGCAATAAGGTGTACAGGTCTTTCCCCCACTCATCATCCAACTTGTGGCGCCGTCTCTTTCTCTTCAAGACCTGCTCTCCAGGTGCCAGGGGAGCAGCTGGAGCATGCTGGTTGTAATTCCTCTCTTGCCTCTCTCTTGCTTGAGATATACTTCGCTCCACACACTCCTGTACTTTCCGGTACTGCTGCTGTCGTTCTGTGTCCCAGTCTGCTTCTGGTGAGGTGTCCTCGGGTGTCAGGACTCCCATCTCCAGGTCAATTGGCAGCTTACCAGGCCTTGTTCTCATTAGGTAAGCCGGGGTGCAGTTGGTAGAACCCACTGGGATATGGTTATACAAGTCCACCAGATCCGGCAGTTTCTCAGGCCACAGGCTGCGTTCCTCCAGGGGCAACGTCTTGAGCAGGTCCAGTACTATCTGGTTCATTTTCTCACATATCCCATTGGTTTGGGGGTGGTAAGGCATTGTCCTTATCTTCCTGCAGCCGAACAGGTTGCAGAATTCCTGGAAGACTTCAGCCTCGAACGCTGGACCTTGATCTGGATACCCGTGGGGGCGGCAGAAATGCTGCTGAAAGGCTCTGGCGGCCATCTGAGCTGTTAAGTCTTTGATAGGGACCACCACTAGGAACCAGGAGTAGTGATCTACGATTGTGAGGGCGTAGAGGTATCCCGATCTGCTCGGAGCCAGCTTTACGTGGTCCAGGGCCACCAACTCAAGGGGCTGCTTCGTGATGATGGGCTGCAGGGGAGTCTTCTGGCTGGCGCGGTCCTTCCTCCTTAGGTTGCACGGGCCACAGTCTCTGCACCATCTCTCTATAGCCCCTCTCATGCCTACCCAGAAGAACCGCTCACGCAGCAGGAACTCCAGCTTCTTCCATCCAAAGTGCCCTGCGCCGTCATGGTATGCTTCTAGGACCATAGCCGCATCCCGCCTTGGGACCACTACCTGCCAGATCAGCTCATGTGTTCCAGAGTTGACGGTTCTGCGGCACAGCCTCCCCTCGTAGAGAAACAGCTTGCTCCTCTCCTTCCACAGCTGTTTGGCCTCTTCCGGAGCATCCGGATCAAGGTGGGCATCAGCCTGGGTCAGCATCTCTTTCACCAGGCAGACTGCGGGGTCACTATCTTGCGACTCGGCCCAGCCGTGGTGGGGTAAGGGATTGAACGTAGCGGTAGCAGAGCACCTCTCCTTTATGCAGTGGGAACACTGGGTGACCCCATGATGGTGGAATGCAGGGAGTTCAATTTCTTCCAGTTCTTCTGGGTCCTCTCCCCCGTTCTGCAAGTGAGGCATTCTGGACAATGCATCTGCATTGGCATTTGCGCGCCCTGTCCGGTATTTGATGGTAAATTCATAATTGGACAGCCGGGCCATCCATCTCTGCTCTAGGGCACCAAGTCTTGCAGTGTCCAGGTGTGTCAACGGGTTGTTGTCCGTCTACACAGTGAACTTAGAAGAAGCCAGGTAATGCTTGAAGCGTTCGGTGACTGCCCACACCACTGCCAGGAACTCTAGCTTGAAGGAGCTATAATTCTCAGGGTTTCTCTCTGTGGGTCTCAGCTTTCTGCTAGCATAAGCAATTACCCGTTCTCTGCCCTGCTGGATCTGGGACAGTACGGCTCCTAGACCCACGTTACTAGCGTCAGTGTGGAGGATAAAAGGCTGGCCGTAATCAGGGTAGGCCAGGATCTCATCCCCCGTGAGGGCCACCTTCAGCTGGCGGAAAGACTCCTCCTCCAGCTTGTCCCACTTAAAGGGCAGCTTCTGGCTTTTAGTCTTTGACTGACCTAACAGGAGGTCCTGCATAGGGGCTGCCATTTTGGTGAACCCGGAGATGAATCTTCGGTAGTAGCCTACCAACCCGAGGAACTGCCGCACTTCCTTTATGCTGGAGGGTCTTGGCCAGTCCTTAATCACCGTGATTTTGTCAGGGTCTGGGGTTACTCAGTCAGCACTCACCACGTGTCCCAGGTACTGTACTTTTGGCTTCAGTAGATGACACTTGGAGGGTTTCACCTTTAGGCCGAAGCCTGCCAGGGCATCGAACACCTCTGCCAGGTGCTTTAGATGGTCCTCATAGGTCTTGGAATACACGATGACATCGTCCAGGTAGAGTAGGAAAGTCTCGAAATTTCTGTGCCCCAGACAGCACTCCATCAGCCTCTGGAAGGTCCCTGGTGCGTTGCAGAGTCCGAACGGCATACAGTTGAATTCACTGAGACCCATCGGGGTGGTGAAGGCGGTCTTCTCCTTGTCCGACTCTGCTACAGGAACCTGCCAGTACCCGCTAGTGAGATCCAAAGTAGAGAAGAAGTTAACAGATCTTAATGCAGCTAAAGACTCCTCTATCCTAGGTAACGGGGACGCATCTTTGTGTGTTATTCTGTTGACCTTTCTATAATCTACACACATCCTCATGGTGCCATCTTTCTTTTTTACAAGAACTAGAGGAGCTGCCCAGGGGCTACAGCTATCCCTGATCACCCCAGCCTCCTTCATCTCTCGCAACATACCCTTGGCATTCTGATAGTGTGCAGGCGGTACAGGCCGGTATCTCTCTTTGATGGGTGGATGGTCTCCTGTGGGGATTTGGTGTTCTACCCCCTTTACTTGCCCAAAGTCTAGCGGGTGTTTACTAAAGACTCTTTCGTACTCCTGAACCAACCGGTAGACTCCCTGTTTTTGGTGTGAGGGAGTGGAGTCGGTGCCCACATGCAGTTTCTGACACCAGTCCTCCATTTGTTTCTTGGAGCCGTTACCCTCCTCTGGTTGAGATGGAGGCAAGGGTTCCACGGCCTTTACAGAGTTCTGGTTAATGGTGAACAATTTGGCTAGAGTGGCATACCGGGGCAAGTGTACTTCTCTTTCCCCAATATTTAGGATGCGGACTGGTACCCTCCCATGGCGGACATCAACCACCCCCCGTGCTGTCAAAATGGTGGGCCTACTGTCTGAGTAAACGGGTTCTACCATAGCTTGGTAGTCTCTACCTCTCAACCCGATTGCAGACCGGCACCAGATCATCATTTCACTTTTTGGGGGCATGGCGATAGGGAATGGGTCACTCATCCTAACGCTTCCAATCTCACCACCAGACAGTTCTACCTGTTGCCGCTTCACCAGGGCTCTGATCTCCTTTTGTAAGACACGCTGCTGGCTGGAGCTGGCATTCATTGCGACCTGCTGTAAAATAACAATTATCTCTGAAAGACAATTTTCAATTACGTTTGTACCCAAGGTTATTTTAGGGTGACTTTCACGACGGTCAATGTCCACAATAATCAGTCCTTGCGCCGGCAGTTCAACTTTACCAATCTTGATGGTCACCTCCTTGAACCCCACCTGTGGCACGGGCTGACCATTGCTGGCGATGATGCTCATGTCATTATCTGGGTAGCGGGTAATATCCGTGCCATCCCAGTACCGCTTGAAAAGTACATAGGGGCTGGTGGTTACCTGTGACCCGGTGTCCAACAGTGCACTCATGGGAATGCCATCCAGTACCACAGGCAAGACCGGTCGTCCCCCCACATACTTGTCACGCCAGTTTGACGGGCCTGATGATCTTACACCTGGGGGTTGGCCCTCTGCCCCAGGTTGGGCCCGTTTAAATTACAGTACCTCGCAATATGTCCTGGCTGGCTGCAGCGGCGGCAGATGGGTTGTCCATCCTGGTCGTAGCGGTCCGTTGGCTTCTCTCTGGACGGTGGGATCCTCTTCTGTCGGCGCCATGGGACATCCTCCGGACTGGTAGCCAGCTGGATCTTTCCTGGAGAGGATACCTGTAACGACTGCACAGTCCTGGTTAGTGCGGCAACGCTTTTAGTCAGTTCTTGGACCTGATGGTGCAGGTCTGTAGACGGAGTACTATTCTGTGCGTTGGCTCCTGCAGATTCTGTAGACTGGGGCGCCGCCTCTTGGTGATAAGTGATAGCAGGGCGCCTGGAAGCCGCAACGCCACCGGGTGCGGGTTCTCGGAGTACCCGGATGGCTCTGTCCTTAAACTGTGCAAAATCTAACCCAGGGTTCTGCAGGGCCATCAGGCATAACTGGGTTCGGTGGACGCTGGACAGCAGACCCTCAATGAATTGTTCAGTCAGCAGTTCATCTGCATTCCTCACACTGTCAGGGTCTGCCTGCTTGATGGCTCTCAGGGCCTCTTGCAAATTCAAAGCATAGTCTCTGATACTGTCTTGGGCCCGCTGCTTGCACCCATAAAATCTCATTTTGATCTCTGCTGAGGTGCGGGTATCAAAAGTGTCCTTTAGGCGGGCCAAAATCTCCTTCACAGTCCCCTTGTCCCTGACTGACCAGGACTTTACTTCTCGTTGGGCCGCGCCTGTTAACTGGCCTATCAGTATGGTCACTTTCTGTTCTTCTGTCAGCGGGTACACCTTGAATAGGCTATATAGTCTCTCTTTAAAGTCGCTCAGGGTATGCGACTCCCCTGAGTACTGGGTCAACCAGGCCACTCCGGGGATATAAGGCATCGTGAACGGCATTACTGCGGTAGCGGCCGCACTGGCGGTGACAGTTCCCTCCGCTTCCGTCATCCTCTTCCCCCCTAGTCAACCGTGGCCTACCTTCCGTTGCTTTTCTTCTGTAGGCCTCGGCTCCGCAGGCAACCTTCGGGGTTGAGGACCTTGCGTCCTGTCCTGGTGACGTCAGCGTCCGCTCGGCTCCTTTCAGGACCTTGCGCAGCGTCCGTGCGTAAGGCGAGGCTCCAGTTCTCGCGCGCTTTCGTCGTCCACGCCCCTTCTTCTTCCCGCGCGGCGTCCCGAAGATGGCGCCCGATGGCGGGAAAATGGCTGCGGATGGCGGGAAACGGTTGCGGATGGCGGGAAACTCCACCAAGGTAAGTTTTGCAGTCTTTCCTCAGGCACGCAGTACCCGTTGGTGGCGGGCACGAAATCCTGCTGACTACGCCAAAGTTGACGCGCCCCCTGGGCCGCGTGGGGAACCCGGAACCGGACCTTTTTGTAGATGCTGCGGGTTGTAGTCACCGTGGCTCAGGGTGGTCAAGCTAAATGGCAGTCTATAAGCTGAATGTCGACTACGCCACCCATGGATTGCGGTCAGAGTGTACCGCCGCTGCAGGGCAGACCGCTGAGGCTGGTGTTGTGGGTGCAGCAGAGTGTAGTACAACTCCCCACGGGAGGAGTGTAGCCTCAGGGCAGTGTATAGGGATGTTGGTGGTGATGGTGCGCGGGAGCAGCAGTAACCACACGGAGTCTGTCATGCAAGTCAGGGTCTTTACTGTTGGTGGTATTAAGGGACCCGTCCGGAATACAGGTTAACAATGGAGGCCTGGTCAGTCTGAGAGCAACTGGGAAATCCCGCTGGTCAGGGGGAGTTTGTAGGCCAACCGTGCTGACTTCACTCTTTCTTGGCTATCCTGCTGTAGTGTAGTGGTAGCCCACGTCTCTGAGTGTACCGTGTTGTTCTCACCCGTATGACTGGTGACTCGGGCCTTCCGTACTTCTCACCCCTCCAGGGCAGTAGTGGTCTCTCTCGTGTGGCTGAGCCTCCGGGCTTCCTTAGGCCAGAGGACTTGAAGTTCCCTGCGTGGTGGTTTTCTGCTGCTGGGCTTATAACCCTCACAGCCTCGGACCCCAGTGTCCGGCTTAGTAAGTCTCTGGTCAGGACGAACTCTGCTCGTTCCCCTCCTGGCCTCGTGTTCCTCCTCTGCCTACAGGGACTCCTCAGCCTGCTGCTGACCTGTCCCTGCCTTGTCTCTGGCTGGTCTCTCACTGGTCTTGTCTCTGTCTCCCTAACCCCGCCCCAGACACAGTTTATAAAGGGCAGAATTCTCCCCTCCCTGGACTGAGGCAGGAGGTGCTGCATGCTAATTGTCCCTAACCAGGGAACCTCCCACCTGCTCTCAGACATGACATTGCTGCCACTGTGGCGACCAGACCTGGGGTGCCACACATATATGAAGGATGAGGGGACAGCCTGGGCCCTGTGTATTATACTTATATTTCTCCGCCATATCTGTGCATCATGAATGTTGGTATGTATTAAAGGGCCCACTGAGACTCTTTGGCCCGGGGTCCACGAAAACCTGAAGTCGGCCCTGGTTGATAGCAATGATGGAGGAGGGAACGTCATGTGACACTCTCTCTCCCATCATTCCTCCTCTGCATCTGACGCAGCGGCGTGATGACGCTCCACGCTGTGTCAGACAGTGGAGCTGGCAGCTGCTGAGGTGATGACAGAGATGCGCTGCAGAGACTGAAACAGCAGGGAACGAGGAGCGGTAAGTATGTATTTATTTATAAATCGGTGAGTACTGATAAAACTGGAGATCTGGGGGCTGCATTTTACCCTATGGTCGTGGTAAGCTGCATTTTACCCTATGGGGGGCTGCATTATACTGCGTACAGGACCATGGGTGCATTATACTGTGTTGAGGACCATTGGGAGTGCATTATACTGCGTGGAGGACCATGGGGAGTTCATTATACTGTGTGGAGGACCATGGCGAATGCATTATACTGCATACAGGACCATGGAAAGAGCATTATACTGCGTAGACGACCATGGCAAGTGCATTATGCTGCGTGGAGGACCATGGCGAGTGCATTATACTGTGTGGAGGACCAAGGCGAGTGTCTTATACTGTGTTGAGGACCATAACGAGTGTCTTATACCGTGTGGAGGACCATGACGAGTGTCTTATACCGTGTGGAGGACCATGGCGAGTGTCTTATACCATGTGGAGGACCATGGCGAGTGCATTATACTGTGTGGAGGACCATGGCGAGTGCATTATACTGCATATAGGACCATGGGGAGGGCATTATACAGCATGGAGGACCATGGGGAGTTCATTATACTGCGTGGAGGACCATGGTGAGTGTCTTATACTGTGTGGAGGACCATGGCGAGTGCATTATACTGTGGAGGACCATGGCGAGTGTCTTATACTGTGTGGAGGACCATGGTGAGTGCATTATACTGAGTGGAGGACCATGGCAAGTGCATTATACTGAGTGGAGGACCATGGTGAGTGCATTATACTGTATGGAGGATCATGGCGAGTGCATTATACTCTGTGGAGTGTGGAGAGGTTTGGGGCCATTATATTGTATGTAGGCCCATTATACTGCATGGAGGGCTGTGTGGGGGTCACAGTTGGTGGATCATACTGTGTTGGGGTCACCATACTTTGCCTTGGGAGTTGAGGTGGGGTACAATAGGGTTATTATACTGTGAATGTGGAGCAATTCACTATGGGGGTATCATACTGTGTTTGGGGGGCACTTTTATTGGCATGATACTTTATGGGTTAATGAAAAAGGAATCTAGGACTTCAGCAGGATGAAAATTACTATGTAAAGGCTAGAAAGTTGTGAGATCTGCTCTTCTGTGACCCCGACAATTATTTACTTTTTTTGGGGGGGGGCCCAATTAGAACTTCTGCTATGGGGCCCCATGATTCCTATGTACGCCCCTGCTTGCATATATATTTTTTTTCTGGTTAGCCAATAAAGGTATCACTTCGAGAATACTTTGGGCATAAAAGTATTTACATCGATTTTTCTGGTTAAGACGGTGCCACAATATAACTTTGTATTGTACATCATAAAGAATTGAAAAAAATTACAAGTGGGGCAAAATGGGGAACCAAACACATTGTTTTTTTAGGGGAGGGGGTGCCTTTAAGGCATTAGGATTCTTCTCCATTGTGTCAGTGTGCGAAAATCAGACTGCAGTCAGATGTCATCCGAGTGCAGTTAGATATTTTCCATATACTCATTGACTTGCATGGCCGAGTGTGATCCGAACATCAGATCAAACTCGGATATGCAGCGATTTTTTTTCTCGGACCGGCTCTGTCTGAGGAAAATATTGGACATGTGCACAGCGCCATACACTAACAAATACACATACAAAATAACGGATCGCACTCAGACCAAAAATACGGTCATCTCCACCTGCCCTAAAAATAAAGTTTCTGTCTCCATTTTCTGAGTGATTTTTTTCTTGTGAGGTCTTGTTTTATGTACACCAAGCTGTAGTTTTCATTGATATTATTTTAGGGTGCATATAATGTTTTGATCACTTTTTATTGCATTTTCTGTGGCAACTGAAAAAAGTCAATTCTAACATTTGTATTGTTTTATCTATACGGTGTTTACTATGCCGGTTAAATCATTTCATATTTTGATAGATCGGACTTTTGTGGATACGGCTGAATATGGTTTTATTAAATATTTTATTTGTTTAGTTTCTTCATTTTTGTATTGGGAAAAGGGGAGTAATTCAAACTTTTATATATTTTTTTTTTACGATTTTTTAAAAAACTTGCATTTTGTACTTTGCACTTATTTTTAGAAGCCCCAGAGGACTATATACTACAATTCTTCAGTACTTCAGTAATTTAAAGTGAATTTAACTTGACAAGGGGTATGGGTGAGTCACGTGTGATTTTATCACTAGTTTACCGCCCACTAAAATTAACAGACTACACACCGGGGTGGATTAAATTGGCCACAGCAGCCTTTATTAAAACAAACAGCAAGTATAACAAATCAAGCAAAATGAAATGGAGGATGGGCCTCAAAGCCCCTGACCTGTGATGGGTTAAACACCAGCTCAGAGGCACCTGTTAACCAACCTGACACTATCACCATAATCCACTACCCGCGGGCCCTTTTCAGCCCTTAACTCGGGAGTTCCCCTACCCGCCACAATTTAATTGAAAGCCACTTGAGTGCTCCAGAACCTTGTGGGCTCTTCCCAATCGATCCGCCATTAGCCTCATCCACCACCTTCGAGGACCTTTCCCCTGCGCTATACTCCTATGATATAAAAACTGAAAAACACCAATTTCCAATTCTAGCTAAACAGTTCCCCTCCCCCCTCCAATCCTGAATCCGAGTTCCCACAATGAAAAAGTGCCCAAAAGCAACAAAAAAGGGGAGGGTAGGTGGGAGATTTTTCCTTCTTGGTTTGTGCCTAAAATGGGTGGCTCCTGCAAATGGGCGTCATCTTATAAACCCCCTCCTCCCCTAAGAACAAACCCACCTAGCGACACCCCTTACCACCCCCTAATTACTTAACCCTTGCAATGCCCAAACCCCCTAATCACCTCATTTCCCATCCCAAGCCCTGACA
Organism: Phyllobates terribilis; assembly: GCF_046119375.1. Classification (NCBI taxonomy): domain Eukaryota; kingdom Metazoa; phylum Chordata; class Amphibia; order Anura; family Dendrobatidae; genus Phyllobates; species Phyllobates terribilis. Next base: position 142,654,290 of record NW_027362769.1, on the reverse strand, counting down.
TGTTGGAATCCTATCGTGGCTGGGCCTAGTACGACTTCACTTATTTGCATTCAGCAGATCCCAGGCTGAGATGGCAACTGCACATCGCAATCATGTCACGGTGGTGGTGGGGTGGCATCGGGATCATGACAATTAAATGCCGCTGTCAAATATTGTCAGTGGCATTGAAGCGGTTGAACAGCAGTGACTGGAGATTGCTCCGATCTCTGCTGTCAAGGACAGGTGCCAGCTGTGTAACACAGCCAACACACAGCCTTTATTGGGCAGGTTTAGCTTCTGAGCCCACTCCACATACCCTTACATGTCCCAACATTGCAGGAAAAGCTGATAAACTGTTTTACACCTAGACTATGGTTTTAGGATGAGGTGCATCATGCACCTTTAAAACACACCGAGACTGCTAGGCAGGAGCAGACACACCATTGGTGCAGCCTGTGCAGCTGCACCGTGGCCCAAGAGGTCAGGGGGCACTTCCACCTCCAGAGCAGCATTCAGACACATAAAGGGGTGCAGTATGATGAGCTATTGGACTGCAAAGATCCATATATTGTTCTTGCACAGGGGCCCTTTTCTGTCTGTGTCCATCCCTGCTGCTGAGTACAGTTGCGTGACAGATATCTACTTTAAACAGTGGCCAGAACGATTAAATCTGTGAAGTATGTCTCAGGAATCAGAAACCAGAATTTCCTACATAATCTCAGGCTTTCACTACAGTAATAAGTAACCAGAATTTTCTAAAGGATCACATGTATTTAGTACAGTAACCGGCTCTATAATCAGTAACCAGTATTTACCGAATACACCCAGACAACACCCCCCGAATAGCAGCCAATCAGAAGCCCAGGAATGATATTCCTCATGTGATGTCACCATCCCTTATAAACCCCTCCCTACCGGTGACATCAGAACAGTATTTCTCCTTAGCTGAAGTTTATAATCTGCTGTAACATTGAAATAAAACCAGAGAGAGGTATTATTGTGGATTCAGACAGATCTAGCGATGGCTCCGATCTTAGCAGAATGCAGCAGCTCAAACTTGGCTGAAAGGGACAATTATGTAAAGTAAGTGGATGATGTGCAAGAGCAGGTAACAGAATAAATGCTAAATGTATTATAAATGCCTGGGAATTGTCTGCCCTTAATCCTGCTGCCAGTGCAGCTTGTGTCTAATGATCTAATGATAGAAATGGGGACTCAACATTATCAGCAGAGAGGACGTTGCAGACAAAAACCTATTGGGACAATAAGACCAGATTTTCATATGGTATTTTTTTTTTTATAAATAGGAGAAATATTCCTTGAATATTTTTTATTAAATGCCTCTTCTCTGGTGCAGCACATGTGGATGAGTCTGAATGGCTACCAACATTTTCTGAAATATTCACCCAGATAAGATATCTTACAGAAGAAATATTGGCATAGATGCATTGATGAATGTCTTTAAGACTTTGGTGTTGTTTCTCCGCACAATATATATTTTCACATGTAGTCCACGTGGTCCAAAGGTGAAATTTTAGGAAATTTTTTAATATGGCGTTTCTCAAAGTAAAATATAAATATATTACAAATCTGTCCTGTGTATTAACACTGCATTCCAGATCATTGTGGGAATCCGGAACTCTATATAAAATCAGTGGCACATGCAGATAAGGTTTACAGCCCCATAGAAATGTATTATCCAGATCGGTAACACTGCCCTGTGAATGAGCCCTCTGCACTTTGCATTGCTATGTAGTTCTTTCAGCTTTTTGTATATATATGTAAAAATGCTAATAGATTTACACTTTGTACCTAAAGCAAAAAAAATAAATAAATAAATACATGGCTGGGTCGAGAAAATGTATTTTGTGCACTAAACAGATTAAGCAGATTTCGCCCCTCCCCTTGAATCAATTTCAAACTATGTTAAGGCTGCATTCACACAAAGTGGTCTCACTTTGGTTTGTATTTTGTCCACAATTTTTCAAAATTATAGCAAAAACGGTGCAGTTCTAGGATTGCGGCAAAAAAAAAATAATTCAACACGCCTGTGACTTGTAACTGCAGCCAAATTGAAATCTAATTAGTCACCATATAGTGTGTGCATGGAGGGGGCAACCTCTACTGATTAGTAATGTTATGTGCAAATGACATACAGCTGCTTCTTACAAAATTAGAATATCATCAAAGAGTTAATTTATTTCAGTTCTTCAATTCAAAAAGTGAAACTCATATATTATATAGAGTCATTACACAAAGAGTGATCTATTTCACGTGTTTATTTCTGTTAATGTTGATGATTATGGCTTACAGCCAATGAAAACACAAAAGTCATTATCTCAGTAAATTAAAATAATTAACAAAAAACACCTGCAAAGGCTTCCGAAGAGTTTAAAAAGGTCCCTTAGTCTGTTTCAGTAGGCTCCACAATCATGGGGAAGACTGCTGACTTGACAGATGTCCAGAAGGCAGTCATTGACACACTCCACAAGGTCCCAGAGTTCCAATCTTCATTTGGAAATCAAGGTCCCAGAGTCTGGAGGAAGAGTGGAGAGGCCACAATCCAAGCTGCTTGAGGTCTAGTGTGAAGTTTCCACAATCAGTGATGGTTTGGGGAGCCATGTCATCTGCTGGTGTAGGTCCACTGTGTTTTATCAAGACCAAAGTCAGCGCAGCCGTCTACCAGGACATTTTAGAGCTCTTCATGCTTCCCTCTGCCGACAATCTTTTTGGAGATGGAAATGTCATTCTCCAGCAGGACTTGGCCCCTGTCCACACTGCCAAAAGTACCAATACCTGGTTTACACACTAACAGTATCACTGTGCTTGATTGGCAGCAAACTCGCCTGACCTTAACCCCATAGAGAATCTATTATAGAGAATCTATGGGGTATTGTCAAGAGGAAGATGAGACCCCAGACCCAACAATGCAGACGAGCTGAAGGCTGCTATCAAAGCCACCTGGGCTTCCATAACACCTCAGCAGTGCCACAGGCTGATCGCCTCCATGCCACATTGCCGCATTGATGCAGTAATTGATGCAAAAGGAGCCCGACCAAGTATTGAGGGCATTTACTGAACATACATTTCAGTAGGACATTTTGGATTTTAAAAACATTTTTCAAGCTGTTGTTATAAAGTATTCTAATTTACTGAGATAATGACTTTTGTGTTTTCATTGGCTGTAAGCCATAATCATCAACATTAACAGAAATAAACACATGAAATAGATCACTCTGTTTGTAATGACTCTATATAATATGAGCTTCACTTTTTGTATTGAAGAACTGAAATAAATTAACTTTTTGATGATATTCTAATTTTGTGAGAAGCAACTGTATATATGGAAATATTCCACATGCGCTGTATATGTGTAGACACCATACAACTGATGGTAGCCGTGCTGGTCAACTTACCCCTCGACCCTACCCTATGTACAGCTACATCCTCCAATTTATTGTTTGGAAAGTATTAATTAGGCCAGTGATAATATTGGGGTTGTCAATGCCCAAGGAAAGGAAAGTATTGTGCCCAGGGACGGACATACCATTGGTGCAACCTGTGCGGTCGCACAGGGGTTCAAGAGTTAAGGGGGCCCATTTTGACCTCCAAAGCATTTGGAAATGTGCATTATAATGAGTTATTTGGACTGGAAAGGGCCCATTCATTGTTCTTGCACAGGGGCCCTTTTCTGTCTGTCCGCCAGTGATTGTGCCATTAATTAAGTAATAATGTCCCCTGAGTGCCCCCTTTGGGAAGTAATGATGCACCCTAAGTGTCCTCCTCAAATGTAATAACAATACTTTTGTGCCACCCATCCACAAAAAAGTTTACACTCACCAAATCCGAGCGACAGTGTCCTCTTCTAACCTGGTCATAGAGTAGGATGGCACATATGGCTCAAAGCTGTGATGTCATCCAACCACTTGCACCAAAATACTGATGTCTGGTAAGAGGTACACCTGTGGCCTGTTGGGAGAAGGAGTGGTGGGGCAGACCTATGGCCCTCTGCTCTGCCAGATTATAGTGTCGCTCGCTCCGAGATTCGGGGCACCTGCACAGAAGTTCAGGCATGTTCTCCGCCCAGGATTTTCATCACTAGAGATATCAATGCTCAGTTCTTTTTTTTTCTTTTTAAATTTTATGCTTTAAGAGTTTTCCCCCAGGGCAAATACTCTTGTGGCCCCCACACCATACACCACTGAATAGGGCGACGATCTGGCATTGTTATGTGGGCACCATTTGGTAACTCACAAGAGGGGGTGTCAATAGAAAAAGCCAACCCTGATTTTTATGTTCGTACTTTGCCCCTAGCTTTGTACGTTTTTGCATTTATATCCCCGTAAAACCCCTTAGGGCTCATTCAGATGTAATAATATGCAGAATATTCAGTGATTGATGCATTTACAGCTTTTGATTCTGCTGTCATGTAAATGAATAATGAAGAGAAACTCTGAGGCACCGAGAGCCACAAAGACAAGAATGTGATGCCACCCTCATGCTGTATGGAGTGTCTGTGGCTCCATAATATATGGACCTGTTAAATTCACTGGGGAAAAAAACTACAGCATTAATTACCACGCTGATATTAACTCCGCACCACAAGTTAATTTCTGTTTTTTTATTTTATAAAAATGGGATGTGCTAAAATTTCATCCAGAAAATCCAGCAGTTTAATCTGCAGCATATCCTCCGCTTGTGAGCATAGTCTAGCGCTACTCCCGTGTTACCTATTCCCTACACGCTTCAGCAAAAAAAATGCATAAAGAACATTCTGAACCAAACAGATTGATGTACCGTGTTGTTACTCACAGCGCAGGGTATTAAATGGTTGTTCTCCAAATCACAAGTTATCCCCTATCCACAGGAGAAGGGATAAATTGTTGATCACTGGGGATCCAACTGCTGGGACCTGAGTGATCCCAAAATCAAGGCTGTGGAACCCTAAGAACAAGGCTCTGCAGCCTCCCTTTTCAGTGGAGTGGAGGTCTACTTGATCGGCCTCCGCTCATTCATTATTTATGGGACTGCCGGAGAAATCTGAGCGCTGTACCCTAAGCAATGTATGAAGCTGAGGCCAAGCATGAGCACCTCCGCTCCGCCTTGTTCTCAGGGTACCAGAACCCTGATATTGGGGTCGTTGGGGGTGCCAATTGTTGGACTACCAGCGACCAACAAGTTATCCCCTATCCCTCAGAGAAGAGATAACTCGTGATTTTGTCTCTCCAAGGGATAGAAGATATCCTGTGATTTGGGGAATTTGCCTTTAGGGGGAAAGTGCATGACTCCTTTCTTTGCATCTCTGAGTCATCAGGTCATCAGGCTCTGCACCAGGCATTAGCTTTTCTTGGAATTTACCTTTATAACACATCGCCCCTGCTGTGGGCACAATAGAAATCTACTTTAAACACTGGCCAGAACGAGTAAATGTGTGAAATATGCCACAATAATCAGCAACCAGAATTTACAACATAACCCCAGGCTTTCACTACAGTAATCAGTAACCAGGATTTTCTAAAGGATCACATGTATTTAGTACAGTAACCGGCTCTATAATCAGTAACCAGTATTTACCGAATACACCCAGACAACACCCTCCGAAGAGCAGCCAATCAGAAGCCCAGGAATGATATTCCTCATATGATGTCATCACCCCTTATAAGCCCCTCCCTCCCGGTGACATCAGGAGAGCAATTCTCTTTAAGAGGAACTAAATATTGAGGATTCAGACATCTCCGGATAAGTGATGGCTCCGATCTTAGCAGATAGCGGCAGCTCAAACTTGGCTGAAAGGAACAATTACGAGTATGTAAAGTAAGTGCGTGATGTGGAAGAGCAGGTAATAGAGAACAAAACGCATTTATTAGTCTTTGTTCACACTCAGTTTTTTGACCCGTCCAAAAGTTTTTCAGGTGGAAATAGTTTCAGGAAATGTTCATATTTTTTTTGGAAGAAAGTTTTTCTTATCATGAAAAGTTTTGGACGAGTTTTTTCCTGCTGCGTTTTTTGCTGATTTGTTGCCTTGTTTGGAGAGGTTTCCTTTAGCACTTATTTTTCCCAGCAGGCATTTTTTTAAAACCTCTTCAGTAAAAAAGAAAAAAAAAACTCCTCATATGAACAGCAAAGTGGATTTCCCATAGCAATGAATGGGAAGTTTTTTTTACGCATTGAAGATGATTTTAGCAATGATCCACTCCCCCAAAAAAGCCATAGCTCAAAAGTGTGGGAATTAAATTTGCATCTCCTGATCTGTTGTGAAAATGTGGATAGTAATGGGGACTCAACATTATCCACAGAGCAATATAAATAACTAGGGAAAACTTGTTTTTTGTACTAGTTTTTGGCATTTATCATTTTGACATTTTTTATTATTTTAGAATGACAAATACATTGATAATTCTGCCCCAATGCATCTTAGATTTTGTTATTTCTTTGTTTTTTTATGTCTTTTCACACGTAGTATGGGCAAGGGTGACATTTTTGAAACTTTTTTTTCCCTATGGAAATAAATGACAACAAAGACCACACATTGGTTGTTGATGAATCTGCAATCAGGTTCTTCGAAAAGTGGTGGAAAATAATTTCCCGTACCACCACAGTTATCAGAAGCATTTCTATCTCTAAAGAATGGTATTGAAGTGGTTTTATAAATCTGAAATCTGGTGTTCAGTTACAAAAAAATAATTAAACACATAAACAAATCCATCTTTATTTAGTAACATTTCATACACAACCATTGTGGTAAATTATAGAATATGGACAACTTTGGGTGTTGCTTTTTTGTTTTGTTTTTTTACTTAAATACATGTAATTTGGACTAAAAATAATTATTCCAATTGAATTTCATTAAAATGTTTACACCTTTTGACTTTTACAGGCTCTTTGGTTTCCTGTTCAATGTTGGCTGCAGAATGAGTTAACTGAGAATATGTCAGAGAGCTCATTCTGATAGGGGAATTTGTAACTTTTTTTAATCTCTTTTTTTAGGGAGTTCACCTCAGCTGATTTATGACCACATCAAAGTTTGGCTCAACTTTCAGGTGTTTTGTGTTGATAAATCAACACAAAGAAGCTCAGAAAAAAAGCAGTCAGTAGCAGCTCATTGATGGAGTCACTCAGCTCATTCAGCAGACAGCAATGTGCAGGGAAACAAAGAACCTGTTAAAGTCAACGGTGTTAAAGGTTTCAAGAAACCAGATTGCAAAAATTATTTTTTAACCTAAAAAACATGCGGAAAAAAACCCAAAAATGGCCACATCCATTCTATAAAGATCCATACATCGCATAAAGGAATGAACACCAGTGTCCTTTGTTTCTCTTCCTCAGCAATGGATTTGGATATGTTAAAAATCCCCATTTGGACTTGTTATCTGAGGATATCCTCTACCACTTTGACTTGGGAACACGAACACACGACCTGCCCTCTATGTTCGGGGATGTTAAGGTAATGACTGACTTACTAAATGTATAATCAGAAAATTAATTACCTATTTTTAAAATTAGGGTTTTTTATGTGTTAAATGTATTTTTTAACATTTTTGGCAACAGTTTTTATTTTTCATATCAGGATCTGTAGTAAAAAAAATAATAAAATTAGAAATCTTGCAGTTTTTACACTGGCCACTGTGGCTTTTTAGACTCCTACTTCCTGTCCTTTCAGGAAGCGTTTTCAAGAGGCTCTTTATCAGCAGAGTCAGGATTACAATTACTGGTACAATTACCTTGCCATTTACAGTGGAATGGTAGAAGAAGCTGCGCATGTGCGGCCACCTTGCCATTTACAGTGGAATGGTAGAAGAAGCTGAGCATGTGCGTCCACCTTGCCATTTACAGTGGAATGGTAGAAGAAGCTGAGCATGTGCGGCCACCTTGACATTTACAGTGGAATGGTAGAAGAAGCTGCGTATGTGCAGCCACCTTGCCATTTACAGTGGAATGGTAGAAGAAGCTGAGCATGTGCGGCCACCTTGCCATTTACAGTGGAATGGTAGAAGAAGCTGAGCATGTGCGGCCACCTTGCCATTTACAGTGGAATGGTAGAAGAAGCTGCGCATGTGCGGCCACCTTGCCATTTACAGTGGAATGGTAGAAGAAGCTGAGCATGTGCGGCCACCTTGCCATTTACAGTGGAATGGTAGAAGAAGCTGAGCATGTGCGGCCACCTTGCCATTTACAGTGGAATGGTAGAAGAAGCTGAGCATGTGCGGCCACCTTGCCATTTACAGTGGAATGGTAGAAGAAGCTGAGCATGTGCGTCCACCTTGACATTTACAGTGGAATGGTAGAAGAAGCTGCGTATGTGCAGCCACCTTGCCATTTACAGTGGAATGGTAGAAGAAGCTGCGCATGTGCAGCCACCTTGCCATTTACAGTGGAATGGTAGAAGAAGCTGAGCATGTGCAGCCACCTTGCCATTTACAGTGGAATGGTAGAAGAAGCTGCGCATGTGCGGCCACCTTGCCATTTTCAGTGGAATGGTAGAAGAAGCTGCGCATGTGCGGCCACCTTGCCATTTACAGTGGAATGGTAGAAGAAGCTGAGCATGTGCAGCCACCTTGCCATTTACAGTGGAATGGTAGAAGAAGCTGCGCATGTGCGGCCACCTTGCCATTTTCAGTGGAATGGTAGAAGAAGCTGCGCATGTGCGGCCACCTTGCCATTTACAGTGGAATGGTAGAAGAAGCTGAGCATGTGCAGCCACATTGCCATTTACAGTGGAATGGTAGAAGAAGCTGAGCATGTGCAGCCACATTGCCATTTACAGTGGAATGGTAGAAGAAGCTGAGCATGTGCGGCCACCTTGCCATTTACAGTGGAATGGTAGAAGAAGCTGAGCATGTGCGTCCACCTTGACATTTACAGTGGAATGGTAGAAGAAGCTGCGTATGTGCAGCCACCTTGCCATTTACAGTGGAATGGTAGAAGAAGCTGCGCATGTGCAGCCACCTTGCCATTTACAGTGGAATGGTAGAAGAAGCTGAGCATGTGCAGCCACCTTGCCATTTACAGTGGAATGGTAGAAGAAGCTGCGCATGTGCGGCCACCTTGCCATTTTCAGTGGAATGGTAGAAGAAGCTGCGCATGTGCGGCCACCTTGCCATTTACAGTGGAATGGTAGAAGAAGCTGAGCATGTGCAGCCACCTTGCCATTTACAGTGGAATGGTAGAAGAAGCTGCGCATGTGCGGCCACCTTGCCATTTTCAGTGGAATGGTAGAAGAAGCTGCGCATGTGCGGCCACCTTGCCATTTACAGTGGAATGGTAGAAGAAGCTGAGCATGTGCAGCCACATTGCCATTTACAGTGGAATGGTAGAAGAAGCTGAGCATGTGCAGCCACATTGCCATTTACAGTGGAATGGTAGAAGAAGCTGAGCATGTGCGGCCACCTTGCCATTTACAGTGGAATGGTAGAAGAAGCTGAGCATGTGCGTCCACCTTGACATTTACAGTGGAATGGTAGAAGAAGCTGCGCATGTGCGGCCACCTTGCCATTTTCAGTGGAATGGTAGAAGAAGCTGCGCATGTGCGGCCACCTTGCCATTTACAGTGGAATGGTAGAAGAAGCTGAGCATGTGCAGCCACATTGCCATTTACAGTGGAATGGTAGAAGAAGCTGAGCATGTGCAGCCACCTTGCCATTTACAGTGGAATGGTAGAAGAAGCTGAGCATGTGCGGCCACCTTGCCATTTACAGTGGAATGGTAGAAGAAGCTGAGCATGTGCGGCCACCTTGCCATTTACAGTGGAATGGTAGAAGAAGCTGAGCATGTGCGGCCACCTTGCCATTTACAGTGGAATGGTAGAAGAAGCTGCGCATGTGCAGCCACCTTGACATTTACAGTGGAATGGTAGAAGAAGCTGAGCATGTGCAGCCACCTTGCCATTTACAGTGGAATGGTAGAAGAAGCTGAGCATGTGCAGCCACCTTGCCATTTACAGTGGAATGGTAGAAGAAGCTGCGCATGTGCAGCCACCTTGCCATTTACAGTAGAACGAGAGTGGACCTGTTCTTAAGATATGTTTGTCCCAGAGGCCTGATTATGCCATCAATATGTCAGAGCAAAATAACCGTTTAAAAGGGTTGTCCCATGTTCTGCTTTCAGGAGCACACCACTCCCCAGCCTCCCAGTTCACTGGGGGTGGTGCACTTCTGATGATTGACAGTTGGGCCAACGGCATGGTTGAGCAGCTGGTTGTAACGGTATGCTGCAGGCAGAGGCAGATTTGCAGAGCTAGCAATCTTCACTAGAAAGAACTTGCAACCTCCTTGCCTAGAAGAGCGGCCACTTCTTATAGTCTTCAGCAGTGGTCTGTAAGCTAGGCAACAAACTGTAAACTATAGAATCAAAAATCCCTTTGTTCTTGAGAGCAGAGGTAATTGAAAAAAAAAGAGGTAAATGGCAATTTTAAGTGATCTATACTTTATCCAGCTTTTAGTATCGACTGGTGTCCTATGGAGAGAACTGTCGGTCTCCTATGGAGAACTTTTATGATACAACATTGGGCGGCCGATCGCTCCTTACACATATGCAGTATATTCGTGTATTTTTCATATATTGTACTGGAGGATTATTCTGTAGAGCAGTCGTGGGCAGCAGCCATTTATTATGTTCCTGAGCGCCAGCGTTGGGAAGTGATTACTCAGCATTTTATTTCGGAGGAGGGGACTTGTAACCCCAACCTTCACCATTTGCATTACTCCAGTAAAAAACTATTTGCGGAGCAGCGTGGAGTCGGCATTTACGAAACTCAAAGATCATTCACTCGTTCATTCCCACTTCAGCACAAGCTGAATATTCATTTCATGGAGTAATAATGGAAACACTCAGGACAACCCCAGGGTGAAGTATAGGAGTCTGTCAGCACAAAATGACTGTTCAAACCAGCCACAGGCACTTTCTCTGAGCAGCTCAGTGCACCCTGGCTCCTGTACATCAAGAACTGTCAATCAAGGAAGAAGAGAGCAGAAATAGATGGAAAACAAGAACGGGAGAAGATGCACTGAACCGCTCGGCCACACAAGGGGTGCACCGGATGCCTGTGCTTGGTTTGAACAGTTATTTTGTGCTGACATATGCTCTTTAAAGCAAAACCTACATTTAACTGTTATAACAAACTTTCTTTTAATAAAGGGGATCAACTGAGCTGCCTAGTGGTAGGGAGGTACCCACGGGCCCAAGGTTAAGGTGGATACACAAAATACATTATTTAGCTATAGACCCCACCTTAATATGCTAAAGTTATCACTCTTCACAATATCTCTTTATACTGTTTACAACTATAATATATTTTTAAAATTATATAGAATCAACATATTCGGCAGCACTTTACAATTAAGTGGGGACCAGCAACTACATTTTCCCCCGATTGTGGACTTTATAATATCAGTATTATATAATTAGCATGCTTTGTCAATAACTAATACTACAGACAACTCCAAATCCCCTGCTTCTTTTCACACTATCATACTGTATAGCTAAATTTTAAAATTCAGGCTGCTTTCATGCACCACTAGAGGGAGCTCTCTGCATATAGATTGCTACAGACAGTACTGCACTCAGTAGATGCGGTGTAGAGTCTACAGACTCTGTATGCAGCGACCTCCCCCTAGTGGCAGCTACAGGTAAATCCCATGACTTTGTTAAAGCGAGGAAGCAATTCAGTACCACAAGCGCATTCTAAGCATATGGTCTGCCTCTTTAGTAGGTATAACACTGCTATAGGCAACATCCCTGTTACTTGGCATACGTTTTTTTGTATAGTTTCTATTAAAAAAAAGTTGATTTTTTTTTTTTCCTCCAAAAACAGCGCCTCTCGTCAATAGGATGTGTCTGGTATTACAGCTAAGCCACATTTAAGATGAAAGGCTGAGCTGCAATACCAGACCCAGCCAAAGCGCAAGAGGGCGCTGTTTTGTTTTAATCCGTTACAATTACTTTAAATGGCGATTTCTAATATAATGTTGCTCCATTTATTTCTGACTACATGCCTGCAGGGTTGGGAGCAATTAGAGTTCTCTTCTTTTTTTCTTGCAGTTTGTCTGCGTTGGTGGAAGTCCAAATAGAATGAGGGACTTTGCAGTTTTCATACACCAGGAGCTGGGTCTGGATGGAGATGGAAGTGACATAGCTGATATTTGTGCTGGCACAGACAGATACAGCATGTACAAAGCCGGCCCTGTGCTGTCTATTAGTGTGAGTGTCATTTTATTGAAAAATGAAAGATAACAAACTGCACAGACACAATCGATAGTTGCCAGGTTTAAATGACTTTCTTTCATTATTTATATCAGGTCATAAAATTGCATCTTTCAGAGAAGGAACATTTCATTATTATTTACTGCCAAAACAACTTTTTATGAGAAAAGTGGAGACAAGCGCCCTCTGGTGGTCTGATTTATTTTCAGATCCTACCCAATCACTTTGGTTCTTGTTCCTTATTTTCCACTTAGACCAGTTCCATGAGTTTTTGATAACTGTGTAGTTGTGATATGATTGCGATATTCGAGCCTCAAGGGCCATATTTCAAAGTTTTAGGCAACCTCGGGAACGTTGTTTTTTTTTTATTATTATTTAAATGCATATATTTTGGACTAAAAATAATATTTCTATCCCTGTCAGTGAGTTCGTTCTTATTTATGACCACAAAACCACATGAAAGTTAAGCTAAACTTTTTTTGTGATCTTTTTTGAGAAGAGTAAAAGTTTGTCAGGTACCTTGAATTTCGCAGATAGAACTCGTACCTTGTTGTTCACATGTCCGTGTCTTTTTGCGGGCCGAGTAGTCAGCACACAATCACGACATATTCGATATCGATCCATGTCATGAATCAAACTCGTTAATACAAGTAATATTTAGGTCCATAAAAAAATCAGACTTTAGGATGCCAGCCATTTTCCGTCTGTCTTTTGCTGACTTTTTGGAAGGAGAAACCTTCATCAGATTTATTTACTTATTTTGCATATGAGAAAAAACTGATGAAACTCTGATAGTGAAAACTAACACACTGACGAAAATCAGATAAAAAAAAAAAATGATGAAAATTGCACCTAGTTTTGCATGTGAGAAAAAAAGAGTGACGTCTGAATGAGTCCTTAAAAACTTTTTGTCAGAACGAGCTCACTGATGGATTTTCAGTTAACTCATTCTGCAGTCAGCAATGTGCGGAGAAAAAAAAAAGCCTGTAAAAATGCCATTCGGAGCAAAATGTTTAATAAAACCCAATTGTAAAAATAAATTTTAGCCCTAAAATACATCTAGTTAATTAAATATTTACATTCCAAAAACTTACTGTACATTCCACCCAAAGCAGATCACAAACACCCACTCCCATGTATTTTTACATATTCCTTTGACCCCCAATTTCAGACAGCCCCGAAAAGATGGGGATGTTGTTAAGTATTTACCATCCAAAATGTTGGGTTGACCATTACTGGTCTACATGGTGCTGTATTGGTTTATATGGAGGTATATAATCCATATGGCGGTGTGTTAGGATTTGAGGTTGTGTCAGACTCTGGTTCCATGGGGGCGACTGATGGTTTTGGAATAAATGTCCTCAGGGTGGTATATGAGCTTATATGCAGGTATTCTGGCTATATGGGGGGTGAGAGAGGTCCTAACATAAAGATTTCTATTTCCGCAGCATGGAATGGGAATCCCTTCTATCTCTATAATGCTGCACGAGCTCATCAAGCTTCTCCATCACGCCAAATGCAGAGATGTGACGATAATACGTATTGGAACATCGGGGGGAATCGGTAAGGACCCATGCTGAAAAAATATGGTCAGATTCACCGTAGCGCACTGATATAGCCAGAGTGGCGCAAAGTTCTAAAAGTGACAATATTATAAAGTTTATTCCGGTAATATTGTGGGAACGTATCCTTGGGGTTCAGGAGAAGTCCTCTAACATAACCCGTCTGTTATCTTATGTTATATTGTGTTTTTCCTCTCTTGCTCTTCCTGAAAATGTATGAAGGAAATGACAGCTAGGCGCTAGCATTTGCCTTGTTAGTAGGGTCAGAGTGGACCAGCACTGAAAGGACAATGTCATTTCCCATTGACAGGGGAATCAGTTTATTCATACATTTCCAAGAGGAATAACAGAGTAACAGCACTGAGCGATAAGAAAGGATGTCCCTGAATTGCCATCTTCAGATATGTCAGACAATAATTACAGCTCTCAATTTATGAAACACGGACTGCCCTGTGGATGTCTGAATATTTATAAATCTGATGACAGCTGGCTGTTGTAACCTGATATCTCCTTAATATTTAGCATTATTATAATGCACTGACATGTTAAAATATTTCTATATTTTCCCCTCGAGCGCTAGTTTTATTCGAGCTGCTTGCGGTTCTGTAGTGTGCGACCCTTTGGTACATTGTTGGTAAATATTCCCCCTTCTGTTACATCACTCGGGTGCAGCATTGATCCAGTATTGATTCACCTTGATGTATGTATTGCAGGCATCGAACCAGGGACGGTTGTGATCACAGATATTGCAGTGGATGCATTTTTCAGACCACAGTTCGAGCAGGTTATTTTAGATAAGGTGGTTATCAGGAACACTCAGCTGGACCAGAAACTTGCAGAAAGCCTTCTACGCTGCAGCAAAGAGATCAATGATTTTCCGACTCTTATTGGTCACACCATGTGCACCTACGACTTCTATGAAGGTAGGTGACCAGAGTGATACTTTAGATACCGTGGAATTTATCTGACATTATATGCAAATTGCCTCTTCAGAGAAAAAGGGGACTTGAACTCTATAGCGCCACCTATTGGAAGCAGCAATCCTACAAGTCACAATCAACCCTTTAACGAGTCGTGCAATATGACTTAGGATAATAGCTAAAACGTTACCCCTTAGACCTCTGACATTATAGGCAGATGTCCTCTCTAAACACAGACAGTCCATAAGCAGCTAGTTTAAAGTGTAAATGGACTTTCAGAAAACTTTTGACATGTAAAAAGTTTTGATCGGGGTGGGGGGTCCAGGTACTGAGATGGCGAAAGCACTCAGCCGAGCACTGCCCTCCTCTGATTCTGGGACATTGTCTTCAATCTTGGAGGAGTGCAGCACTCAGACGAGCACTCCTGCTCCTCCTTTTTAGCAATCTGCAAATCTAATGGTTAATGTATATATATATGACGTGTTAAAGTGCAGTTACACTTTAAGGCCAAGTTCACCTTACAACATCTTGTTATTTATAACATATTTATGTGCTGATATTTTCATAACATATTTTTGTCACCAAGTATTTGTCACCTAATCTGAGTGCTGCATGATGTAGGGGTATAGACCCTGATTCCAGCTATGTGTCACTTACTGGGCTTGGCGTAGTTTTGATTAAATCACACTTTTATCAGCAGGAGATTATCATTAGAGGACTAGTAAACCTGCTGCTAGGTAGTCCTCCATATTTATGAGCTCTGTATAACCCCGCCCCCAACACTGATTGGCAGCTTTCTGTCAGTGTACATAGAAAGCTGACAATCACTGGTGTGGATGGGATTATACAGGGCTCCGCATTTAGAGAACTGCTAGATCTGCATTTTGTAACTGTGATTTTATCAAAACTGCAGCAAGCAGCCTAGTAAGTGATATATAGTTGCAATAAGGGTCTCTGCATCTACATCCTGCTGCTGTCAGAAGGGGTAGCAAAAAAAAACGGGTGACAGATTCCCTTTAAAGTGATGGGAGTTTAATTTTCCTTTAGAGCTCCCCTGCATAGACATAGTTTTGTTAGATATAAGTGCAATTGCCTCCACTAGAGGGAGCTTTCTGCATACTGTAAATCCATTGGGTTCAGTTGGATTTTTGGAGATGCCAAACGAGGATCCACCCAATTCCGATTCAGTTTTGTTGCACAGTCATACGTGTATATGGCCAAATCTGGGAATGGTTTGTGATGTCACAACGAGCTAATGCACAGGACATCCCAAAAGTTTGACCTAATCCTCTAGATAATAACATATTCATTTTTCTCATTTCCTACGTATTTTACCAGCCTATTCCATCACAGTCCCCCCCGAGGATTTGGCGTTTAACGCTGCCCTATTAGAATATTTCTTCTCTGGCACGGATATCAGTCCATCTATTACTATTTATTACGGTGCCCCCATAGTAGCCAACATCAACTGCTGGGTAGAAATGACTCGTATGAAATAAAATAATTTTATGTTTGTTTGTGAGTAATGAAATACGGACGAGAGAGGTAAAAGTAATTTATTTCTAAGGTCAGGGGAGATTGGATGGCGCTCTCTGCTCATTTTCGAAGGAAGAAAAATGCGAGTATCTGCAAAAGGCGTACATCGCGGGAGTCAGGAACATTGAGATGGAGTCTTCGGTCTTTGCTGCCATGTGCCATTTATGTGGACTTAAAGGTATTTCTTTTCCTATAAACAAGTGCATTTGGGGAAATGTATGACATAGCGGCCATGTATACTATTGCATTCTGCTTGGAGATTGTGTTACTTTCTTATATTAAGCACCTGATTAGTTTAATCTGTGCTACAAAATGTTCTGTACTTCTAATGGTAACAGGTACCTGATTAGATTGGTGGTGGCCCCTGTGGGGCGGCTCTGCTACTCATACAATTGTGGTCAGCATTATTGGCACCCCAGAATATTAAAGGTGTATTTCAGGGGGATAAAAGTGTATTTAAATCCACATTCTATCAAAAACTATAAAGGCTTGTTTTCCGCTATTTTAAGTGCCCCTTCATATGATTTTACAACTACACTCTGTTACACAGCACTGATGCTTCTTGTCGTAGAGAAAAATTGTAAAATCCATAAAGACCTCTTTGGAGAGGGGACATATTACCCTCACACTGAACATATGGGATTAATTATAACTGGGGAAGTGAGAAAGAGCTGACATTTCAACCTCCATTGAGGTAGGACCTCCTGTCGTGAACAGGTAGTTACAACAGGGGATCTGCTGAGAACCAGCCACCATCAGAGGCGGAGAAGTACAGGAGCTTCCTTTGTTCAAAGGAATTATGTCAGACACTATGGAACCAGTGGTCAATGATGAGTATTGGGGTTTGCATTGATTCGATATTTATGGGAGATAAATTTTTGCCGTTGTAGTGGATGGACAAACATAACGCATTCACTCACATCACCGTAAGGCCGGCCGAACGCCTCCAACTTTATATTGGTGGGATGGATGATGATATCCATGCAATGTTTCATCATTCTAGAAAGGTAAAATCGTCATAGGAAACATAATAATATCTCCCACCTGGGGCCTCCAGGGGTGAAGTTATCCTGAAAGTTGGGGATCTCATAATCTTCTAAAGACATAGCACATCCCATGACCAGCCCCCATATGAACTCAGTAAGGGGAGGTATGTGGGCATAACTTTATATAATAAAAATCAGAGTTTGATTTTTTGTCAGTTCTGGAAGACACAGTGTTCTGTGGTCTTGTCCATTGCCCTAAGGCATGCTTCCTTTTGCTAAGCTCTGAGCCATTCCCGTGACAGAAGTTTAGTACTTATCTTTTGTCATCCCTTTTATACCATAAGATTGTATATACCGTATTGTTTGGTCTCTATTTTGTAACATCTTTGTATATTTTTGATAAACACTGCCTACCTTTCTAGATTAAATATATAAAATATAACAGCTCTGTTCCTCTTTCTCTGTAAACCGAACCCCTGAAGCCGTACACTACCTGTAACAGGTGTCCAATTTCGGCCTGTATAAACGATTGGTGGTGGCAGCTAGTTCCTTTTGTTATTGTGGAGTTGGCAGTGACCGTACTGTGGTACATATATGTTTTTTCAATGTGTTCTTCCCTTTTGGGATACTAAGTCCCAAACCTGGGGGCTTACTTGCTTACCTGGGAACCAGACTCAGGATTTCCTTGCACCGCATCTATCCTGGAACTACTACCCTTATCGGTAAGCTGATGTAATCCTCCTACAATTTACAGTTGGTACATTTCTACCTATTTCTGAAGACATAGCCTTGATGACTCGGAGTCAATGTTCTCGCTGGTCTTGATGAGGGGGCATATAGGAGTCACATGCTCCTGATTCCGGCTTTTTTTTTTATGATAAACAATCAGGGGTGCCAATAATGCGCGTGATAGTGTCTGTAAACTGTTTTATTCCTTCCACATCACCGGGTAGCTATTTTTCAGTCCGATATTAAACGGTAGATGTATTTGACTAGCAAACAGCCTGATACACTGGCCTTTCTTGTATTTCAGCTGCCGTGGTCTGCGTGACTCTTCTGGACAGGTTACAGGGCGATCAGATCACGCACAGTCACGAGGTCCTTACAGAATTCCAGAAGAGACCTCAGAAGCTGATTTCCAGTTTCATCAGGAAGCAGCTGCACATGGGCACATAGACTCCGCGCAGAAAATGTCCTCTGTATATAAACCCTGTACTGTGAGCTAGGTCATGTAGACACATGCAAGAATCTCAGGTTATTGTAGAAAACAGGCAGCAGGACCTGCTATATAATGTACTGTTCACATATGCAAAAAATACCTAACGGGGATTGTGCTCTTACTGTTTAATGGGTTGCCTTTGCTTTTTGCAATTCAGAGACCTTCATCGATCAGCTATGATCCATGTAATGCATGAACGCTCTGTTATTTCTCCTGTCCACGGGTTGCACGAGGCATGACAGCTCAGCACCATTGAAGTGAATGGTGCGGAGCTGCAGTTGAGCGGGAGCTGCAAGGCTCGTGACCGAAAGTATGCAATCTGCATACATGTGGTCACATGCCAACTAGACGTGCGTGGCCTGGCTCAATGCAAGTGAATTGAGCGAGGCTGGACACATCTAGTTGGAATGTGGCCGGAAGTATGCAAATCTCATAAGATTGCATAGACTCTGTGTACATAAAACGGTAGACTTGCACATTTTCTCATTTTTATTTTTCAGATGCATTGGAGCAATAAATGGTTGCTAAAGTAAAGGGTAGTTTAAATCTAGGAGACACAATGTACTTTGCTTCCATAGTTTCAAAAGACGTCTGGGTCAAAGGCCAGTGACTAAAAGATTTTATTCCAAAATTGTATTTCCTTCTCTAGTTTACTTGGCAGCACAAGAGGTTTATATATATTCTCCATGTTGGCTAATGAATTAAAGCACTTTCAGGTCATTGGAGTCGATAATTAATGAATATATAGGGCTTGTTGCCAGCAGGTAGAATCACAGCGAGCAGGGATTACAGCCGGCCGGAACCGCGATGGTTTTGGCAAGTGTCAGACCTTGCGGGACGTATAAGATTGTTTATGCTGCGTAATATTTTAGAACAGGTCTGTTTTTATCCATCTTTAATCCTCTTGTAGTAGCTGTAAAATGGTTTTAAAATAATGAATATTTTATGAATGATACATAGTAATTGTAGAACAAAACAATAGTAAAATCTCCTTCTTGTGCTTCACTTGAACCATTAATATAAAGAAAAAAAACTTCATGGGATATGAAAAGTAATAAAATAATTAACACAGATTGAATTTCTAAAGATATAAACCAGTTTATAAAACACAAATATAATATAAAAATCTGGACACAGAACTAATGTTGCTACATTTTAATAGCTGTTGCTGTATAAAAGCAGATTGTATACGGATTAAAAATGAGAAAAAAAAATCGTCCGAGTTTTCTGGTTGAAACTTACCAAAGATTTTATAACCATTGGCTGCTTTAATAAACATAGCGAAGGTAATGTAAATTGCAGCCCCGCTCCAATCAACTGAATCAGACTGAGCGGCAATACCAGACATAACCATTGAACAGGAGTGGCACGGTGTTTGGAAATAAGCAATTTGTATCGTGCCTGGGCCTCTGTGGCCAGGATTAGAAAAACCAGATTGCTTTTAGTGATGGGCGAGTGTGCTAGCCACTGGATCGCGCATCGGGGTGATCGGGTATGCATCGAGTATCGATGATGCTCGAGACTCCACCCACATGTTTTGTGTCTGTTAGACAGCCAATACACATCCAGGGATTGCTCGTGTATGTTTATTGGCTGTCTAACAGTTGCAAAACATGCAGGGCGGGGACTCGAGCTTCATCGATACTCAATGAGTACCCAATCACCCCGATGCGCGTTTGAGTGGCGAGCACGCTTGCTCATCACTAAAAGCAACCAGGTTTTTCTAATCCTGGCCACAGAGGCCCAGGCCCCATACAGATTGAGCTCATCTGTGCCTCTATGATAAAGATCAGGCTATAATTTGATAACATGCATTTTCCAATCTCATGATGCTGTCTGTTGTCTATACTGTAAGGAATATTTGTATCTTATATGCTGTTATATATTTTAATATGTGTATATAAAGGAATTTCAATAAAAGCTTATTATTATTATTATTCTGTGTACTATGCGAGTATTAGATATTCTGATACAATTCTCCTTCTTTACTTCCATTAAAGACGTTCTAGGAATATTTCCACAAACTTCTTAGAGTTACTGTCCACCTCTAATCATCAGGGTAAAATCCGGTGGTGATAAATGTCATAATCCATCTTTATAGAGGTCTACTTGTCCGATATAAAAGATCATTTGTAGATTAGACGCCCCCAGGGCAGGGTCCTTCTCCTCCTGTCTGTAAACTCAAAAGTGGCAGAAAACCTATTTAATAAGTGAGAGTAGGGATTCTAAAAGAAAGGCGTAATACCGTACTTACCATTGGAATACACCCGCTCTAGGGTTGCCACAGCAATGGGCTCAGCCTGTATTTGAAGTGGTCACGTCTTGACCACCAGTTACCGGAGGCCACTGATTGGCTGTAGGATGAGGTTCCACTGGTGAATATTGCTTCTTTCTTTTATAATGATTCCTACCTTCTGTAAACTTTTCAAGTAAGTTTTTTTAATTTGTTAGTTTTTGCTCATGTCTCTTTAAAATAAATATAACATTTGCTACCTGTGGCCCCCACTAGGGGGCGCACATGAGCTTATTGCATAATATCTTATTCTTAAAGGGCTCTTTCTACTTTATCACAACTGGCCCGACAAACGCTTTTAGAATTGTAAAATAACAAACACAGATAGTACTTACCATATGCAGGTCCAGCACTGGCTCTCTGATGCTACTCCGGCCTCTGCAGTGGTGATGTCACATCAACAGCATGCATCACCACTGCAGGCAATCACTGAGCTCAGCGGCAGTGCTGATGTAAACGGGCACAAGTTCAGCGATTGGTTGCAGCGGTGATGTGCACTGTAATTATGATATCACCACTGTAGCCAGCACACAGATCACAGCAGAAGTGGAGAGCCGGCGCTGCACTCGGGGAAGGAAAGTACCTTCTGTGGTGGTCCAGTTTTGTTAAAGTGGAAAACCCCTTTAAATAAAAAATATAAATAGTATTATGTAGTAAGCTCCCCCTAGTGGTGGCAGCAGGCAGGCAGAATGTTTTGTTTGATAGATATGTCTCTATGTGGTGGATTAGAAACTCTGAACGCTATGACCATAATTTAAGAAGGCACCAAAATTTCAAAAAAAACATAAAATGATATTCAAGGGAAGAAATGTTCTCCATTAGTGATTGAGCTGTGGAGTTGTACCTGAACATAGCCAAAGGCAGAAAAAGAACCTTTAAATATTTATTATGGTATATAAAGAAATCAAGAACTATTTTATTCTCCTTGTCACCCCGGCCTGGATGAAATGAGCAATGGCAGAGCGTAGATGTTCATACGGGCGTTCATGCAACTCATGCATTAAAATACATTCTCCCCCTGCAGCCACCAGAAGTCAGCGACCATTCTCCAATTCATGTTATGCGGGGGATAGCAATAAACACTGAGTAAACAAGAGACGCTAAATTCCACCGGAGCAATGCAGCCGTCACCTCCAGTCCATCTCTCACATCTAATGTCTCAATTTCCATCCTCACACTGCATAAAGAGACACTTACTGTAGGAGCGCATTGTGATGTACGGCGGGAGAGCTGCCGGGTG
Organism: Phyllobates terribilis; assembly: GCF_046119375.1. NCBI lineage: Eukaryota > Metazoa > Chordata > Amphibia > Anura > Dendrobatidae > Phyllobates > Phyllobates terribilis. The sequence goes on along the minus strand of NW_027362769.1, from coordinate 142,632,357 downwards.
TGTGTGTAATGGAGAGGCCCCTCCGTGTCACCGGTGATGTAAGACCCCCCCCATCAATTACACAACGCTCTATTGAACCGTACATGACTACACGCTGAGGAGTTGGCTATTTTCTGAACACTGTAGATTCCGTGTCTCTTCTTGGTGGTTTTGGTGGGAGGATTTTGGGGAGGATTTCTTTAGCGTAGTTGGTGTTGTGCAGTCCGGCTTCTCGAAGAGCCATCTCAACTCGGACCCTCGGGTCACAGATGATCTGCATTTGGAAAAAAATAAAAGGATTTTAAGGGCTATTCAAAGAATAAATTAGCTGCATCTCTAAATGTGATTGCATAACATTGGCAGCGAAGATTTATGCCAGAAAGTGGTGTAAATTAGAATGCAAAATACCGTACATTTTTCAGGTCGAAAACATGGTGTAAAAATGGCAAAATAAAAAAAAGGTTGCAAATTATGGTGTAAACAGGGCGTACACCATAATTTAGAAAAAACAGACCCTCATACGGCTATTTTGAAAAAAATAAATAAATACAAAAGTTATGGCTATTTGAATAAAAGATAAGAAAATGCTAAAAAGCAAAAACAAAAAATCATCTGATCAAGAAGGGTTTAAAATGTTTGCCATTTAAATTATTATAGGGCGACTTCTTTTAATGATAAAATATGAGAAATATAAAAAAAAAATTATTATTTTTTTTTTTTTTTGTCCAAGTCTCGGAGCTGTAATTGGTAAATCCAGACTTTGGATCACTATTGCCTATTCATACTGCAGGGTATATTTAGTGTTAGATGTTGGACATGTTCTAGAGTGACTTTCCGCAGTGCTGATGACTGCTGACTCGCTTTGTACGGGCAAGTAGGTCAGTCCTGCTGGTGAGAAGGTTTGTGCATCTGTACTCGGATCATCTTTTACTTGACTCTCAAAGGATTAGATCAACTTCTTTTTTTCTACAAAGCGGCAGAAAATATGACTGCAATGATAAAGGTCAGTTTCAGCATCCGAGCGGTGCTGGCTTGTCTATCAATAGTTGTGAATGTGAAGGTGTCAGATAGGGACACGTATATGAAGAAGCCGGCGTGCGCTTCTCTGTGTTATGATGAACAGCTCACTAGAGACTCACTGAGCCGTACATGCTGTCAGTCTCGTCATATCACAGTAAAAAGTGATCAAAATCTCAGAGATTATCTGTCACGGGCAATGGAAAAATAAAAAAGTAATAAAGAGAAGTGTTAAAATGAGGCATTTAAATAACAGGAAACTAAGAAAAAGAGCTAATTATAATTATTAATTATAAGAAGAGATCATCATAAGTACACATACAAGGCTGCAGGACTTATCATGAAATACAGTTGTGCTCAAAAGTTTACACACCCCAGGAGAATTTTTCCTTTCTTGGTCTTGATTCAGAGAATGTGAATGATAACAAAAAAACTTTTTCTCCACTCATGGTTATTGGTTGAGTGAAGCCATTTATTGTCAAACTACTGTGTTTTCTCTTTTTAAACCTTAATGACAACCAAAAACATCCAAATGACCCTGATCAAAAGTTCACATACCCTGGTGATTTTGGCCTGATAACATGCTCAGAATTTGACACAAATGGGTTTCAATGGCTTCTAAAGGTAACATCCTCACCTGTGATCTGTTTGCTTGTAATCCGCGTGTGTGCATAAAAGATGAGTGAGTTTCTGGGATCCAGACAGACTCTTGCATCTTTCATCCAGCCACTGACGTTTCTGGATTGTGAGTCATGGGGAAAGCAGAAGAATTGTCAACGAGTCTACTGGAAAAGGTAGTTGAACTGTATAACACAGGAAAGGCATACAAAAAAAATATCAACTTGTATGAAGGTACCTTGAGACAGACATATTTGGAAGAAAGCCAGACTTTGTCTCCCGGACGAAATAGAGGCGGATCCAGACGTCTCTTATCAGCATGCTTCTTCATCCGCTCGGAGGACTGAAGATCTAGTGTCTTCCCAAATCACTGAAAAGTCACTAACGAGAGACTCTGCGGCAGGATTGTCCACTGAAGAAGAGACGGGAAACGGAATTCGGGGGTGTTGACCGTAAACCACAGAAAACAGAGGCTTAGCAGAGGACTCACTCACATGGTTGTTATAAGAAAACTCAGCCCAAGGCAGAAGTTCTACCCAATCGCTATGGTGAGCGTTGACAAAGTGCCGAAGAAAACTGGTAAGGATCTGATTAATACGTTCCACCTGACAGTTGAACTGAGGATGATAGGCCGAAGAAAAGTCCAAAGTGACATCCAGCAGCTTGCACGTGTCTCTCCAGAAGCGAGAAGTGAACTGAACTCCTCTGTCCAAGACAATGTGGAGGGGTAAGCCGTGGAGACGAAATATGTGACGGATGAAGTCCTTAGCCAGCACAGGTGCGGACAGAAGACCAGGCAAAGGAATGAAGTGAGCCATCTTGGAGAAGCGGTCAATGACCACCCATATGACGGTAGAACCGGCAGATACCGGAAGATCAGTGATGAAGTCCATAGCAATGTGTTGCCAAGGAGCAGAAGGCACGGGGAGAGAAAGAAGACAACCTGCTGGGAGATGCCTAGGAATCTTGTTAAGGGCACAGGAGAAACAAGCCGCGACAAAATCCGCAACATCCTTGCGCAGGGTGGGCCACCAATAATGTCGGGCAATGAGCAGAAGAGTCTTCCTCTGGCCGGCATGACCTGCCAGTTTGGACGAATAACCCCAGAGTAAGACCCTCTTCCGATCCTGAGCCGCTACAAAGGTCTTACCAGGAGGTAGATGAGACAGGTCAAGCGGAGCAACGGTCATTATCCTGGAGGGATCAATGATGTGTAGAGGCTCCTCCTCTTGGTCGGTAGACAGGAAAGAGCGGGATAGAGGTCAGCTTTAATATTCTTGTCTGGTAATGGAGAGTGAAGCTGAAACGAGCAAAGAACATAGACCATCTGGCTTGATGCGGATTTAGTCTTTGTGAGGTCTACAAGTAAGCGGGGTTTTTATGGTCAGTGTAGATGAGCCCCCTCAAGCAAGTAGCGCCACTCCTCCAGCGCTAATTTGAGGGCCAGCAGTTCTCGATCTCCTATGGAGTAATTGCACTCGGACGGAGAAAAGAGTTTGGAGAAGAAGCCGCAGGTCACCATTCGCCCGGACAAGGATTTCTGGGTGAGCACTGCTCCGGCCCTGGAGGAAGAGGCATCAACCTCCAGGAAGAACTGTTTATTGCAATCTGGACGAAGCAGCACTGGAGCGGAGGAGAAGGCTTGTTTAAGAGAGACAAAGGCACTTTCCGCCTCGGAAGTCCATTCCCTGGAATTTGCTCCTTTACGGGTGAGAGCAGAGATGGGAGCAGTCCAGAAGGAAAAATGAGGAATGAAGAGGCGATTACAGTTAGCGAATCCCAGAAACCGCTGAATAGCCTTCAACCCCTCAGGTCGGGGCCACTTTAAGACGGCAGACACCTTCTCGGGATCCATCCGCAGTCTGGTCTCAGAGATGATACACCCCAAAAATGGTAGGGAGGTCTCCTCAAAGAGGCATTTCTCGTACTTAGCATACAGGCGATTCTTCTGGAGCCTCAGCAGTACCTGACGAACATCCCTCCGGTGAGAGGGCAGATCAGGAGAGAACACCAAGATATCGTCCAGGTACACCACCACGCAGGAATACAGGAGTTCTCAAAAGATGTTGTTCACTAACTCCTGGAAGAAGGCTGGAGCATTACAGACACCGAAGGGCATCACGCGGTACTCGTAGTGACCATCCCGAGTGTTGAATGCCATCTTCCACTGGTCTCCCTGGCGAATCCGGACCAGATTGTACGCTTCACGAAGATCGAGCTTAGTGAAGATCTTCGCGCCTTTTATGTGGTCAAACAGCTCTGAGATGAGAGGCGGGGGTACTTATTTTTGATGGTAATCTGGTTTAGGCCCCTATAGTCGATACATGGACGCAGAGAGCCGTCTTTCTTTTTGACTAAGAAGAATCCTGCTCCAGCCGGAGAGATGGATTTCTGGATAAATCCCCTAGCAAGATTGCCTTCTATGCACTCAGACATAGAACGGGTCTCGGCCAGTGACAAGGGGTAGATTCGCCCTCGAGTAGGTGAAGCACCAGGTATTAGGTCGAACTCCTTGCAGATGTTGTCCTTGGTGGGATTTGAACCCAGGACCCCAGCGCTGCAAGGCTACAGTGCTAACCACAGAGCCACCGTGCTGTTAGCTGGAGTAGATGGAGGTCGAGCAGGACGAACCGGAATCAGACAGGACTTATGACACCCCTGACCCCAACGGAGCACCTCACCAGAGCTCCAATTCAGGACGGGCTCATGTCTCTGTAACCAAGGCAGGCCAAGCAAGAGGGGATGAGAGAGGCCGGACAGCACGTAAAAGGAGATCCTCTCCGAATGTAGCATTCCCACCTGAAGAGTTACAGGCTCAGTGACAAACAAGATGGTCTCAGAGAGAAGCATTCCATCCACAGAGGAAACCGCTAAAGGATCAGCCAGACTATGGTAGGAATCGGATATTGCTCCACAACGGCCTGTTGAATGAGGTTCCCAGCGGCTCCGAAATCCAGATAAGCAGCCTCGAAGAAGCGTGTCTCATCACTGGTAACCGAAATGGACAGAGTCAAGGGCGGAGAAGAACTTTTGCTTAGGACGACCTCTCCGAGCAATCCTAAACACTGGAGTTTCCTGGTCTCACCGGACAGGAGTGGATTAGATGCTCTATACTGCCACAGTAGAAGCAACTCCCCTCGGAACTCCTGGCGAGACTTGACCATCTTAACTTGGTCTATTTGCATAGACTCTGGAGAAGACACGCTGGTTGCGAGACTGGCCTTTGGAAGGTTGGTGCAAGGCACAGTATCTTCTCTCACGGGTAGCCTCCTTAGAACGCTCCTGAAAACGGATGTCGATCTGTGTAGCTAATGACACCAGGTCGTCCTGAGAGGGAGGTATGTCACGACCGGCTAGCTCATCCTTGATCCGTCTTGAAAGGCCTTCCCAAAAGGTGGACACCAGAGTCTCATTGTTCCAGGCAAGTTCAGATGCAAGGGTGCTGAAATGCATGGCATACTGTCCCACAGAGAGACTTCCTTGGCAGAGTCGGAGAAAAGAGGAGGCAGTCGAAGATTTTCGTCCGGGCTCATCGAAAGCCGAGAGGAAGGCCTGGAGGTCGGACACCAGAGGATCCCTTCTCTCCCACAGAGGGTTAAGCCACGCCAATGCCTCTCCAGTGAAGTGAGACATGATGAATGCCACCTTGGCCCGGTCGGAGGCGAACTGGTGTGCCAGAAGCTCAAAGTGCAGCGTGCACTGATTTATAAAGCCGCGACATAGGGCAGGGTCACCACCAAAATGTGGAGTAGATAGTTGGGGTCCAAAGCCGGATGCCACAGAGCCCCTGGGTTGAGGTGCCGCCAGAGCGGGTGCCGCTTGGTTCGTGGCGGACACAGTCGGGGTGGACAGCGCGCCCAAGCGGGAGTTGACTGTCCGCAGATAGGACAGGATAGTATCCTGTTGGGATCTCTGGTGAGAGACGTCTTGGTACAGGTCTGAGAGCGAAGGAGCCTGAGAGCCACTAGATTCCATGGCCTGTGCAAACTGTTACGGATCCGGGTGGTGGAACCTCTGTGCGTAACTAAGTGCCTACCCGAACCGACCCTGACCACACGGCGGCTTAGTCGACTCCGTGAACCAAGGAGGGACCAGGAAGGTGAACCAGGTGCCACTCTGGGACCGACCTTGTGTGAGAGCAGGCGACTCCCACGGGACTGATGGCCAAAGCCGACAGCAGATGAGCACGGCTGGAAGACAGGCAGGTGATGCGGGTAGACAAGCAGGCGGACACGGCAGATAGACAGGCAGGTGGGCACGGCTGATAGGCTGGCGAGCACGGCTGTTAGACAGGCAGGTGGACACGGCTGATAGACAGGCTGGCGGGCACTGGAACCTGAGGGCTAAGGAGAGTGTTAGCACACAAACAACAACCTTGCACAGGCACCTCCATTTTGGAGGAGGTGCCTTATATAAGGGCAGTCCTCCGGCCATTGGCTGGGGACTCTTTAGGAAGGCGCTCGCGGCCCTTTTAAGAGGGAGGGAGCGCACGCACGCCCTAAGTACAGTGCCCGGGGAACTGGGCTTGGTGTGCGCACCCCAGGCAGATGCAGCAGGGGAGCCGGAGGATGTCGGACTGGGACCGCAGCGGTGAGGGGATCGGCGTCTCTGCCCGGCAGGAGGCAGAGACGCTGACGCTACAGAAGTGAAGGTTCTGGAGTGGCCATCTCAGTCTCCTGACCTTAATATCATTGAGCCACTCTTGGGAGATCTCAAGTGCGCAGTTCATGCTAGACAGCCCAGGAATTTACAGGAACTGGAGGCTTTTTGCCAAGAAGAATGGGCAGCTTTACCATCTGAGAAAATAAAGAACCTCATCCACAACTACCATAAAAGACTTCAAGCTGTCATTGATGCTAGAGGGGGCAATACACGGTATTAAGAACTGGGGTATGTGAACTTTTGATCCGTTGACAATTCTTTTGCTTTCCCCATGACTCACAATCCAGAAACGTCAGTGGCTGGATGAAAGATGCAAGAGTCTGTCTGGATCCCAGAAACTCACTCAGCTTTTATGCACACACACTGATTACAAGCAAACAGGTCACAGGTGAAGATGTTACCTTTAGTAGCCATTCAAACCCATTTGTGTCAAATTCTGAGCATGTTATCAGGCCAAAATCACCAGGGTATGTGAACTTTTGATTAGGGTTATTTGGATGTTTTTGGTTGTCATTAAGAGTTAAAAAGAGAAAAGACAGTAGTTTGACAATAAATGGCTTCACCCAACCAATAACCATGAATGGAGAAAAAGTTTTTTGTTATCATTCATATTCTCTGAAACAAGGCCAAAAAAGCAAAAATTCTGCCGGGGTGTGTAAACTTTTGAGCACAACAGTATGTATGTATGTATGTATATCACAGTGTGTATATATGTTACAGTGTGAATGTATACAGCATTTTTTCCATCCACACCTGCCTAAAAGTTTTGCACAGTGCTGTACAAAGTAATTATGCTTTTAAAAAAAAAAAAAAATAGAAGTGTTAATAATTTGTTTTTCTCAATGAACACATTGCAAAGTGAATGTGTAAAGGTGGAAAATACGGTATAACACCCTGCAGCACCTTACATTACAGAGGGGACTTGTACAGACAATAAAGACATTACAGAGTAACACATAATGCAACAGATACCTAGAGGAGTGAGGGCCCTGCTGCTCCCAAGCTACAATCTATGAGGACATAGGGGAGACACAAAAAGGTGAATTGTAAAATGTGCTTGTATTGTACGGTTCAGCCATCAATATAATAAATAGGGTATTCAAGTAACGCTACATGAACCGGTCACCAGCCAGTATAAGTACGGATACAAATGCTATTAAAGGGGTTGTCCGGTCCAAACCAATAAGTCTGCAGCCACTCTGTGTCACTGCAGACTTATGAATCCCCCCAGGGAACGCACTGTGCGCTGCGGAGATTCACTGGTTTCAAACCTGGGACTGGCGGATATGTATGAGTTATACATATGCCCGGCCAGTGGGCGCGGCCGGTTTATGGAGCCAGGCTGTGCCCACTGGCCGGGGGTATGTATAACGCATACATAGCCTCCAGCAGTGTGTACACTGGGGGGCTTCATAAGTCTGCAGTCACACAGAGTGACTGCAGACTTATCGGTTTGGACCGGATAACCCCTTTAAGTGTATGGAGTGGGGAGGGAAACAGATGCTACGAGGGATCAGATTTGGAAGAGAATTTTGGAAGGTCAAGGAAGAAATAGTTAGATAAGTGAGGTGAGAGAATAGGCCAGTCAAAAGAAGTGCGTTTTTAGGGTACTCTTAAAACTGTGGGAATTGGGAATTAATCAAATTGTCCTGGGTATTGCATTCCAGAGACTTGGCGCAGCTCATGAAAAGTCTTGCAGAGGGAACTGGGAGTTTCAGATTATTGAGGATGTTAATCTTAGGTCTTTAGCGAAACAGAGGGCACGGGTAGAGTGATAGACAAAAAGAGAAACAGGGGCGCAATGTGAGGACACCTGTGATTAAATGAAAAGTAATTGGGGGCCAAAAGGCCACTCACCCCGAAGGTTGCGCAACCTTGCACAACTATGGTAAAAGCCTGAATGCCGTGTTGTCTGACTGGAGATGCAAAGGAGCCCAGCCAATTGTTGTGCCGCTCCCCAAACACTTCCTGGTTTGTCACGTGAGTTGTCATGTGATGCAGGTCCTAGACGGCGTGCAGGCAGGTCTTTGCAACAGTGGTGAATGGAAATGTCACTTAATTCCTCCAAAATAGTAAGTAATATTAAACAAAACCCAAAGCAGCTCCACCAGTGGTCCCAAAGGGACAAACAGTAGAAAGTGATGCGAATATGCCAGTGATCTAAAGCGCTAGGGTGATGGATGGGGATAAAAAACGCTGAATAAGACAGGGGTAAATGGTCAATGAAGACCTTTTATTAATTGACCATTTACCCCTGTCTTATTCAGGTTTTTTTTTATCCCCATCCATCACCCTAGCGCTTTAGATCACTGGCATATTCGCATCACTTTCTACGGGTAGAGTGATAGACTGAGATGAGGGAGGAGATGTAGGGTGGTGCAGAACTTTGAAGAGCTTTGAGGGTGAGAGCGATGAGTATATTTTGGACTCTAGCAGATGGGCAACCAGTGCAATGACTGGCACAGAGTAGAGGCAACAGTGAAGCGGTTGGAGAGGAATATGATCCTGGCTGCTGCATTCAGGATGGATTTGTGAGGGGAAAGTTTACTAAGAGGGAGACTGATTAGTAGAGAGTTGCAATTGTCCAGCCGAGAATGAATAAGAGCCAAAAAATTGGCTCCGCCCATGAACATCCCTGATTTGCCACACTGTCACACAGATGTTATTTGCGTGACAGTGTGGCAAATCAGGGATGTCCGTGGGTGGAGTCAATTTTTTGGCGCGAACAAGCCAGAACCCCGAACACGAACCCGAATTTGAAATGCCGAACAAATTCGCTCAACACTACTCATGAGTCAACATTTGAAGTATTTGGCTGTAACAGAAGGCAGCATGTTCACTGAAGGGCTGGAGAATGGTATAATAATGAATGTCTGCAGGCGACAGTAAAGCTTGGTGGAGGGTCCCTGCAAGTTTGAGGCTGCATTTCAGCAAATGGAGTTGGGAATTTGGTCAGGATCAATGGTGTCCTCAATGCTGAAAAATATAGACAGGTACTTATCCATCATATAACATCATCAGTGAGGCATCTGATTGGCTCCAAATTTATTCTGCAGCAGGACAAAGACCCCAAACATCCAGCCAATGTCAATATGAAGTATTATCAGCATAAAGAAGAACAAGGAGTCCTGAAAGTGATGATATGGACCCGCAGAGCCCTGATCTCAACATCATCCAGTCTGTGTTATTACATAATGAACCAGAAGGATTTGCGGAAGCTTACATCCACTGAAGATCTGTGGTTCTCCACAATGTTTTAAATAACCTCCTGCCGAGTTCCTTCAAAAGCTGTGTGCCAGTGTAACTAGAAATATTGATAAATGCAAAGGACAGTCACACTAAATATTGATTTTATTCTCTTATGTTCATTCACTTTGCATTTTGTCAATTGATTAAATTATACTATTAACAATTGTAGAGATTGGTACTCACTCAGCTGCATTTGAGGTAGGTACAGGAAGCGGTTTCATAAAAATGTTCAGGCAGGTTGATTCAGACATCATAAACCGCTCAGCATAAGCAAACAAAAAGACAGCTTATTCTGGCACAGAGTCAAAACAGAAAACAAACAGTCCATATAATATTGCAGGTTCGCCCACTCAGGTTAGTGTCCTTCAGCACATGGAAGGTCTCCACATCTCCAGCCACAGACACTGAATGAGACACCTGGTCTCCATTTTACTTACCAAACCACGCCCCCGGTATGAGCAGCCATTCCCACCCATCTCTTATGACTGCTTGTAAAATCCGGTTCTGATGCATCCTATTAACCCTCTCAGCACTATACAGGCTGGAGAATGCTTTCCTGGGTTTACATCACCGAAGCTACCAACCTCGATGATGCATATCTCCCCTCAAAGACCTATCTGGCGGCCATGTTACATACCCGTCCCCTCCGCCCAAAGCCGGGGGGCTTGGAACCTTCTGCTATCAAACAGTGCACCCTCGGCAATGTGTTAGCATAGCCATGCAGCTTCCTGGGTCTATGCTCTACATGGAAGCTAAAATCCTGAAGGGCTAGGAACCACCTGGTCACTCAGGCATTGTTCCCCTTCTTCTCCCTCATTCACCTTAGTGAGGCATGGTCTGACACTAGCCTAAACTTCCTGCCTAAGAGGTAGTATTTTAGAGTGTCCAACGCCCACTTAATGGCCAAACATTTTTACTCCACTATGGAGTAATTCTTCTCACAGGATGTTAGCTTCCGACTTAAATACATTATACGGTGCTCTTCCCCGTTCACCTCTTGTGATAGGACAACACCCAGCTTGACATCTGTCGCATCCGTCTGGACCACAAACTCCTTTGAGAAATCCGGTGCCACCAACACTGGCTGTTTACATAGAGCTAGCTTGAGTTCCTGTAAGGCAATCTCAGCTTCTAGAGACCACTGAGCCATAGCCGACTTTGTACCTTTAAGGAGGTCTGTCAAAGGGGCGGCTATCATGGCGAAGTTAGGGATAAACCGGCAGTAATAGCCCATGATGCCCAGGAACGCTCTGACCTGTTTCTTTGAGTTGTGGCCAACTCTGGATCGCGTCGACTTTATTTATTTGGGGCTTTATTTTGCCTTTGCCTACGACATAGCCCAAGTATTTGGCTTCCTCCATGCCCATGGCACATTTCCTTCGGTTTATAGAAAACCCCGCCTTCCATAGAGCATAAAGTATCGCCTGGACTTTGCTCAGATGGCTTCCCCAATCCTGGCTGTAGATCACGATGTCAACCAGGTGGGCTGCTGCGTACTTCTTGTGGGGAGCTAGGATCCAGTCCATGGCTCTCTGGAATGTCGCTGGTGCTCCTTGTAACCCTAGTGGCATCCTTGTGTACTGGAAGCATCCATCTGGCGTTGAGAAGGTAGTCTTTTCCTTGGTGTCTGGGACATGGGAAATTGCAAATATCCTTTTGTGAGGTCAAGGGTGGTGATGTACCTGGCCGGCCCCAACTGTTAGAGCCCTCCTGTTTGTTTTTTTCCATCTTGTGTTTTGCGATCACGTGACCATCTGCCTATATATTCCAGCTTTTGGCTGTGCTGGACTTCAGTGTTGTTTGACTGTGTTTCTAGCCAGGTGCTTCGGTGCCTATTTCTGTCAGTTCGCTTGGTCCTTCTGGGACCTCTAGTACCTTTTTGTCAGTTTGTCTTTTTGTGTTCTGCAACAACTTTCTCTGTTCAGGAGGTGTCCCATTTTTGTTCCAGTCCTTAGTTCTTTTAGGGACTCCTTCCTTTATTCTATAGGTCTTCGTTCAGACTAGCCGAGGACTGAGGCGGGTCCGTTCGCTAGGAACAGGCAGCCCGCTACATCGTAGGGATTCAGCTTAGTCTTACTGTAGGGACAGCTTTCCCCTTTCTTTCCTTAGTACATGTTGCAGACCATAACAGTAAGTCCAGGCCAAAAAACTAAAAGGAAAGAAATTCGGGGATCAGTATGGTTTCCATCCAGGATTTTGTGAAACCCAAGGTAGGACTGCCTGATGTATTTTATGGTAAACAGCAAGATTTTTTTTCCTTTAAAAATGCTTGTTTGTTATATTTTCATTTGAGACCAAGGTCCTCTGGGAATGAATCACAGCACATTGGTTTTATTATGTCACTTTTGCACAATGAACCACAGGGGTGGGCCTTTTCTCTCCAACCTAAAGATTCATGCTTAAGGTCGGTAGAAGAATTTTTTTCTGCTATGGGGCTATTATATGACGATCCTGATCGAATCTCATCTGCTGAGGCAGAACTCAGGCGTTTGAATCAGGGGTCAGGTGATGTTGAAAATTATTGCACACACTTTAGAAGATGGGCTTCAGAAGTCAAATGGAATGATCCTGCTCTGAAATGTCTATTTCTTGCTGGTCTGAGTGAAAGGGTTAAGGATTTGCTAATTGCATTCCCCGCACCTGAGACTCTGCAGGATGTCATGCAGTTAGCTGTTCGTGTGGATAGGAGGCTGAGGTTCAGGCTGAATGAGATAAAGACTCCTGTAATGCCAGGTCCTAGTCCCCAGAAAATCTGCTCAGACGGCGGTATTCAGGAGGTGTCCCATTTTTGTTCCAGTCCATAGTTCTTTTAGGGACTCCTTCCTTTATTCTATAGGTCTTCGTTCAGACTAGCCGAGGACTGAGGCAGGTCCGTTCGCTAGGAACAGGCAGCCCGCTACATCGTAGGGATTCAGCTTAGTCTTACTCAGTGGCGTACTACCAATGGCGGCAGGCCACGCCACTGCTATGGGGTCCGTGACCAGAAGGGGGCCCGTGAGCCGGGAGGGCCCCAAACAGCGTGGGAACAAGGAGGATAGGTGAGTATTGGGGGGAGGGAGGTTTCGGCGGAGGAGCGGGTTGCGGCGGTGGAGGAGCAGGCACACGCAGTCACCGCTGCTGCAGCTACCCCGTGTGCTCACTGCTAAAGGGACACAAATATTCCCTCTTTTCTACTCCCATGGGCGTGGAGAAGAGGGAATATTCATTCTCTTAGCGGCCAAGGAGGAGCGCCGAGCCCCGACTCCTTCTGACAGTGCTTGCTGCTAAAGAGAAAGCATATTCACGTTTCTCCACGCCCATAGTCCCAGCGTGGAGAAGCGTGAAGATGCCGGCAGCAGCTCACCTCGGCTTCTGAGAGCGCGCGTTGCTCAGATGCCGACATGAGCTGCAGCAGACAGGACGCAGCGCTGGAGGAGAGGTGAGGAAGGAAGGTGAGTATAAGTGTTTATTATTTTATGTGTGCAGTGATTGGGGCCATACATAGTAGGATTGGGGAATGAGGAGGCCACACATACCAGGATTGGGGGGATTGGGGAGGCCACACATACCAGGATTGGGGGGGATTGGGGAGGCCACACATACCAGGATTGGGGGGATTGGGGAGGCCACACATACCAGGATTGGGGGGGATTGGGGAGGCCACACATACCAGGATTGGGGAGATTGGGGAGGCCACACATACCAGGATTGGGGAGATTGGGGAGGCCACACATACAAGGATTGGGGAGGCCACACATACCAGGATTGGGGGGGATTGGGGAGGCCACACATACCAGGATTGGGGGACTGGGAAGGCTACACATACCAGGATTGTGGGTCTGGGAAGGCTACACATACCAGGATTGTGGGACTGGGAAGGCTACACATACCAGGATTGTGGGACTGGGAAGGCTACACATACCAGGATTGGGGGACTGGGAAGGCTACACATACCAGGATTGGGGGACTGGGAAGGCTACACATACCAGGATTGGGGGACTGGGAAGGCTACACATACCAGGATTGGGGGACTGGGAAGGCTACACATACCAGGATTGGAGGACTGGGAAGGCCACACATACCAGGATTGGGGGACTGGGAAGACCACACATACCAGGATTGGGGAGGCCACACATACCAGGATTGGGAGACTGGGAAGGTCACACATACCAGGATTGGGGGATTGGGGAGGCCACACATACCAGGATTGGGGAGGCCAAACATACCAGGGTTGGGGAGGCCACACATACCAGGATTGAGGGGGTGCCACACATACCAGGATAGGGAAATTTACCAATAGCTGCTGCATTGCTCACCCTAGGCTTACACTCAAGTCAATACATTTTCCCAGTTTTTTGTGGTAAAATTAGGGGCCTCGGCTTATACTCGGATCGGCTTATTTAAAATATATGGTATTTTAAAATCAGTGAGTACGTGGTGCCCATAATACTGCAGGACTGTGGGGTGCATTATACTATATGGGGGCTGCATTTTACCCTATGGGGTGTGTAATATACTGTATGGAGGACTATGGGGAGTGCATTATATTCTACGGAGGACCATGGGAAGTTCATTATACTATATGGAGGATTATGGGGGGCGCATTATACTATATGGAGGATTATGGGGGGAGCATTATACTATATGGAGGATTATCGGTGGTGTATTATACTCTATAGAAGGCTGTGGAGCCATTATAATATTTTGAGGGCTATGTGGGGGGCCATTATACTGTATGAAAGCAATTATACAGTGTGAAGGGTTGTGTGGGGTCCATTATACTGTTTGGAGGGCTCGTGTGGGCCATTATACTGTATGTAGGCACATTATAGTGTATGGAGAGCTTTGGGGGTCACAGTTGGGGGAATCATACTGTGTTGGGGTCACCAAACTTTGCCTTGGGAGTTGAGGTGGGGCACAGTAGGGTCATCATACTGTGCATGTGGAGGAATTCACCATGGGGGTATCATACTGTGTTTGGGGACACTTTTGTTGGCATCATACTTTATGGGGCAATGAAAGAGGAATCTAGGACTTCAGCAGGAGGAAAATTACTATGTAAAGGCTGGAAAGTTGTGAGATCTGCTCTTCAGTGACCCACACAAATATAAATTTTTTGTGGGGGGGAGGGCCCAATTAGAACTTCTGCTATGGGGCCCCATGATTCCTATGTACGCCACTGGTCTTACTGTAGGGACTGCTTTCCCTTTTCTTTCCTTAGCACATGTTGCAGATCATAACACCAACCTTTCAATCAGTTCATCTACCCTGGGCATTGGGTAGGTGTCGAACTTCGAGACTTCAGTGAGCTTCCTATAGTCATTGCAAAACCGCCATTCTCCATCTGGTTTCGGCAGTAAGACTATGGGACTGGACCAGCCACTCTTGGAATCTTCAATGACTCCCAGACTCAGTATCAGCTTCACTTCTTTCGAGATCACCTCTCGGCGGACTTCGGGAATCCGATACGGCTTCATGTTTACTCGGACATGAGGCTCCGTAAGAACCTCATGCTTTATGATCTGGGTACACCCTGGTAGTTCTGAGAACAGGTCTCTGTTCCGATGTAGCAACTCTTGGCACTGTTGCTTTTGGGCATGTGACAGCGACTCTGTCACCTTGACCTCTTCAATGTCGGCTTCAGCCTTCACCACCAAACACGGAGCTTTCACGGCCTTCCTATCTCGCCATGGCTTAATGAGGTTGACGTGGTACACTTCGTAGGACTTCCTTCTCCCTGGTTGGTGGACTTTATAGTTGACGTCGCCAACCTTTTCAACTACTTCATAGGGGCTCTGCCACTTGGCCAGTAATTTGCTCTCCGCGGTAGGCACCAGAACCAGTACCCGATCCCCAGGGTTGAAGTGTCTCACCCTCGCTGATCTATTGCAGACTCTCGACTGTGCCTCTTGGGCTTTGAGGAGGTGTTCTTTCACAATCGGCATCACCTCGGCAATCCTCTCTTGCATCTGGGCTACATGTTCGATTACACTGTTGTAGGGTGTAGACTCCGCCTCTCAGGTCTCCTTTGATACCTGGAATCCGCGGGGGTTTCAACCATATAACAGCTCAAAAGGGGATAATCCAGTAGAGGACTGAGGGGCTTCTCTAATGGAGAAGACAAGGTACGGCAGTAGACAGTCCCAGTCTTGGCCATCCTTCTCTACGAACTTCTTCAACATGGCCTTCAAAGTTTTATTAAACCTCTCCTCTAAGCCGTCTGTCTGGGGATGGTAGACTGAGGTCCCGAGTTGTGTGATTGGCAGGGTTTTGCACAACTCCCTAATCACCCTTAACATAAATGGGGTCCCATGGTCCGTTAGGCAACCCCGTTCTAGAAAACATGTGGACCAACTCCTGGGCTATGCACTTGGCATAGAGTTTCGTAGTGGTACAGCCTTCGGGTACCATGTAGCGTAGTCCAGTACCACCAGGATATACTGATGTCCTCTTGCGGACTTGACCAGGGCTCCCACTAAATCCATGGGATGCGATCGAATGGGACTTCAATGATAGGCAGTAGAACGAAGGGGCTACGGAAGTGAGCCGCAGGAGAGGTCAGCTGGCAGGTGGAACAGGACCGACAATGATTCACGATCTCACGGTGACAACCAGGCCAGTAGAATCTCTGGAGGATCCTTTCCTGTTTTTTTTCTACCCCCAAATGACCACCTAAGACATGTGCATGGGCCATATCTAACAACCTGTGTCTGTACGGCCCTGGCACTAGTAACTGCTCGATTTCCTCCCCTCTGAGCTTGGTGACCCAATATAGTAACTCCCCATTTACGGCAAAGTACGGATATCGGGTGTCAGCCCCCAGCTATTGAGCAACACCATTAAGAACAGTTAAGTCCCTGGGTTGGGCGGTTCCAAAGTTTCCCCTGGACACCTCCAGCTCAGGGATGTTGGCCTCTGGGGATGCTGCCTCAGCCTCAACAAGCACACAAAAGGGAAACCTGTCAGCTGCGGCCTGTGACAAGGTTTCTTTAGGAGTGACCTGGCTGTTGTCCGGACAACCCAGCTTCCTCCCTTTCCCCCACAAGTCCGAAAACAAGGCAAAGTCCCGCCCTATTATAACAGGGTGCAATAGGTCCTTGACTACGCCCACCTCATGGGACTCGGCGCCACAGTTTGTGTCTATGACCACTCGGACAACAGGGTAGTCCTTAGCATCCCCATGGATACAGCGGACGCCCAACTTTTTCCCCAGAATCAGCCGATGAGGAATTGAGGCCCTCACTAGGGATACCAAACTCCCTGAGTCCAACAGACCAGTCATTTGCACTCCATTCACTGACACAAGGCAGGCCTGCAGTCCTTCGCCTGGTTGAGGGACAGCATTGCAGGCAGGATATGCAAAATACGAGCAGCGCCATTCTATGCTGCAGTCCATTGGCTCGTTGGTCATGAGGCACCGGGCGGCTATGTCACCCGGGGTATGACATCTTCAAAAAATTACACTATTGGGTGGGGCCTTTGGCAGCAACTCAGACGCCTCTTGGAAGCCCTCCAGATGTGGCTCTAGTTCCCTTCTTTTGGGTATCTGCCCCCTTTTGGGAACCACAGTATGGAGATGCTAAGACCCCTTGCTTCCCCAAGTAACTCTCTACCGTCTGGTACCTTTCCACCAGCCCCACTAAATCATTGGCATTACAGGGATCTCCCTTGGCATCTCAGGACTGCACCGGCCTCGGAAAGAAGTGTATGAACCTGTCCATAACAACCTTCTCCACCATTTGTGATGGGGAGGAAGATTCAGGTTGCAACCACTTTTGGACCAGGTGTAGGAGGTTGAACATTTGGGATCTGGGAGGTTTGTCACTGCAATAGGTCCAGTAGTCCACCCGTTGCACCCTGACAGTCAGAGTCACTCCTAAGCGCCAAAATCTCCGTTTTCAATTTGGCGCACTCTTTTGCGTCCTGCAAGGCCAGGTCATAAAAAGGCTTCTGCGGTTCCCACGTTAGATATGGCGCTAGAACTTACGCCCACTGCTCTGGAGGCAACTTCTCCAGTTCCGCCACCCTTTCAAATACAGTCAGGAATGCCTCTACGTCATCACCCGGGGTCATCTTTTGCAATGCTCTCCTTACCGTCTTCCTCACATGTGAGTCATCACCTGGACTTGGGGGTGGGGCGATTGCCCTGCCACGGACCGCCTCGGTTAGGAGTTTCATCTGCTGTTTGTGCTGCTGCTACTGTTGCCACTGCTGCTGCTGTTGATGCTGCTGCCAAATCTTTTGCTACTGGAGATTAGCCTGCACTAGTTGCTTTATCAGCTCCTCCATGCTGCCGGACGTCCCTTGCTGGCCGGCGGCCTTCACCCAGGACACATACGGTTTCCTGTAGCAGTCACATTGCCCCTTGGGATTTGTGCCCGTGCTTCTAGAATCAGTTGTAGAGATTGGTACTCACTCAGCTGCATTTGAGGTAGGCATAGGAAGCGGTTTCATAAAAATGTTCAGGCAGGTTTATTCAGACTTCATAAACCGCTCAGCATAAGCAAACAAAAAGACAGCCTTTTCCAGCACAGAGTGAAAATAGAAAATAAACAGTCCATACAATATGGCGGTTTTGCCCGCTCAGGTTAGTGTCCTTCAGCAAAACACATGGGAGGTCTCCATACCTCCAGCCACAGACACTGAATGAAACACTTGTTCTCCATTTTATTTTCCAAACTATGCCCACGGGGTGGGGACATGTGAGCAGCCATTCCCACCCATCTCTTATGACTGCTCGTAAAACCCGTCCCTGATACGCCCTATTAACTCTCTCAGCACTATACGTGCTGGAGCATGCTTTCCCGTGTTTACATCAAAGAAGCTACCAACCTCGATGATACAAGCTCCTTGATCTCCCCTCAAGGACCTGTCTGGTGGCCATCTTACATACTTCTATTTTATAAAGCAATCTTACTTTGCAGCATTATTTAACACCTGCCTAAACTTTTGTACTGTACTGTATACAGTATATGAGTATTGCGATGTGTATATGTATGTGACAGTATGTACATATGTTTGTGTCTGTGTCATTTTTTTTGCATAGTGATGAATGTACTATGGATATATTCCTCTCCCCTTTGGAGGCATTCTTTATACATGCACACATGTAAACTAAACATAAGCCAACAATGTAGAGAAAGAATAGCCTAAGGCCATGTGCCCACGTAGCGTTTTGTAGCATTTTTGCGGCTGCGAAAACGCTTGTAAAATAGTCTGCCATGCAAAGCAATGTGAATTCAGATGTGCTGTGCACATGATGCGCTAATTTGCCCACCGAATTCGCATTGCGCTGCAAAACGCAGCATGACCATTTCTACCGCGATTACGCTGCTAATTCACGGCCATTGAGGAACGCAGCAAACCCGCAGGTATATGTGGATTTGCTGCGTTTCAATTAAATTCAATGGCCGCGAATTTGCAGCGTAATCACGGTGCGTGTGGTACCCGAGATGAAGAGGAGTCTACAACTCCTCTTCATCCCGGCTACCACAAGGTGAAAAAAAGAAATAAAAAAGTTAAAAAGAAACAAAACCTGTATATTCACCTCTACGGCGGCCCCCGGTCTGCTCTCCGGTCTCCTCCAGTCTGCTCCCGGCCACGTCCTCTTTCCTTGGAGTCCCGCGGTGTACTGTCAGGACCTGCGGTGACGTCATTTAGTCACCTGATGGTCACGCGACCGCTGACGTAGGCGGTCAGGTGATGGTCGCGTGACCATCAGCTGACTAAATTATGTCACCGCAGGCCTGACAGTACACTGTGGAACACCGAAGAGAGAGGATCGCAGGATCGCCGCCGGGAGGAGACTGGAGGAGACCGGAGAGGGGAGTATACAGGTTTTTTTTTTATTTTTAACGTTTTAATTCTTTTTTTTTTTTACTATAGATGCTGCCTTTAAAGCATCAGTTGTTCACACATTATAAATCCATGCCGGTTGCATGCGAAAATGCTGAAAAAACGCTTCTCTCTGGCAGAAAAAACACATGTAACTCTGCATGCGTTTTTTTCTGCCAGAGAGGCAAAAACGCTCTGCATCAAATCTGCTACGTGGGCACACAGCCTAATAGTGGATTTAGTCTGGCTTTTTTTAAATCTGATAAATAGAATTATTGGCCATTTATATAGAAATGATTTATACATTTTGCATTTAAAATGGTGGAATACACATTATAATTATAATGTAATAAATTACCATCTTTTGGTTCTAATCACTGAAAAAAATATGATACCAATTAAATATTCAAAGAGGTTGTTGATTACAAAAATAGTGTATTCAGAGACATTCTTGTTCATAAGCTGTGCTTAGTATTGTGGCTCAGCTATGGTTACTTGAAAAGTGGCTCTATCTTCAGATTTTATAATACTGCTATAATTAATAAATAGATCTCTTAGACCTGAATGTGCTGGTGTTATTGCTGTGAAATGCAAGTAAAAAGTGGGGTATAATCCTCATTGCTAAATTTCCACCTGATCAGTCTGATTGAAAGCTCTGCAGTGTCCCTCCTCCCTGCTGAGATCTCACACTACTCAGTACAAGCTGTAGCTGTCAGGCTGGGTGGGCAGAGACTAAATACACTTGGACTCATGAGCTCTCTTACTCTTTAGCTTGACTCATACAATGTTAATTTAAATAACTAGATTATACAGCCTTTTTGAGATGGATTCAAAGCAAGTACACCAGTCTCATTAGGTCAAAAATATTAATTTAATAATATATGCAAATTGCATTGTGAAATCTGGTGACAGACCTGTTTTAAACTGCTTTCCCAGGCACAGTCAACAGACAAGACAGGCGATTTTTACAGGAAAATAAATAAAAAAGTTTAGCACAACTCACACAGACCTGCTGTTCATTGTATGTGAACAAATCAAAAAGTGGTTTCTGAAGGACAATTTCTTCTTCTATTCCAATACCGAGTCTGGCTTTCCATGCTTGTGTGTCACTCATCATTCTGAAGGGATCAAATTCAGCTATAACTGCCACCTGTATAAAGAAATTCAGAACCTGATGTGTTACCACAAGTTTTACAACTCTTCAGTATAAAGTAGCTGTGATGACACAGCTTTTCCTCTTATTTATAGACATAAATTCAGTAGGCCCAGAGACATAACTATTATTCATGAATCTGGATCTTAACTCTTCTTGTAGGTTGAGTTGATATTTGTTAATTGATGAATGGCTGTTATTTACCTCTTATATCAGCTCCTACAGTTGATTGCACTGTTATCATTGCACGACAGCATCATTAAACAATGCTGTTTGATAATATTTTGATTACACATTATATCAGACCATGCAGCTTGTTGACTTGCATTGTTTGGGTGGTTGTAGTTTATCCTGCAATGTTTGCAAATCAAATTGGGGGATGAACTGTAATATCATCATCCCTTCTCTGTGACCTGTAGATGGTGGCTTGAAGGACAGTTGTCAACTATATAAAGAGGTCTCTACGACTGTTTGGTGTGAGTCTACAGGATGTCACCTTAGGGGACCACTGCCCCAGCTGCAGAAATACAGATCTGCTCCATTGACCATTGCTAAACTCTCAGAGACGTTTGAAGAATCCAGGTTGGGACAATGAGGGCACCAGGCCACGTATCTTCATGGACTGTCAGTTTCCTAAACTTGCCGCTATCTCCTCTCTGTGGATGCCCGCCAAAAGTGGGGTGCCACTGGTTGGGGTAGTTGGCCCTGGAAACCCCAAAGTCGCAGCTGCTCTATTGCCGGCAAGCCAGCAGATGGGTGAGACTCTGTAATTTGCACCATGTTGGGTATTTGCTGGGACGGTTCTATATGTTTATTGTCTGTTTGGTGGTTCAATAAAGTATTGCTACACTCTTTTACCCTCACCGTGTGTTGTCTGAGTAGTATTACGCCCATGGAAGACCCCCGTGTCTTCACAGTAGTACTAATAAATATTTCATCCCGTCCTTTAAGTCATCTTGCACTAAACAGCCCTAGTATTCATCAAGAATCTAGGAGAACAATCAGAGCATCCACATGTACACCATGTCACACGTTCTATACAACAGTGATACCTTTTGTAGGGCTGATTATGGAGAAGAATTGAGTCAATAAATGTGTTAAAAAAACATTACCAAAAAGGCAAAAGCCCCACTAGTAGACCAGCCCCTCTATTACAGATTGCTAAAACCTTAATTTTTATTACTTATGCATTAAAACATTTTGCACATTTTAGGGATAATATAAGAATTAAAAATCCAAACAGCTGGAAGGTTCCCTCAACATTTATATAATATATTACACATTCAATGCTTAAATTGACATGGGACAGTATTCCTAACCTAATAATATTTGGTTAAAACTAAATCACAAATTAGAAGTGTCACCCCCAACATGTTTCTCTCTGACAGTGGCTTCATAAGGGAATGGGACAAATTGTGATTGGTTAGTATTAATATTAATAGGACAGAAATCCGCAATACTGTCCTGTGTCAATTTAAGCACTGAATATACTATATACTACATTAGTGATGAGGGAACCTACCAAGTATTTGTATTTGTAAATTCTTACGTTATCCCCCAAGTTACACAATGTTTTAATGCATAAATAATTAAGAAGTCTTTGTAGCCCCTGGACCAGAATGCCAAGTAACAGGACCAGGCATGAATGCACTAACCATGAGACAAAGTCCCTCCATAAAGGGCAGCATTTTGTTACATATGTAAGGCAACTTTAGTCAAAAGTTCGGTTCAGGTACCAGAACTCTACCCAAACTTTAACCAGAAACCGAATACCAAAGAAGTCAATGGGGACCCAGATTTTGTTGCTGTAAATTGGTCGTGGTAAGGGCCAGGGGGCTCTCTCTCCCAGAACTCCGAACACTAATCTCTCTCGAAACTCCGAACACTAATCTCGTTCTCTCGGAACTCCAAACACTAATCTCTCTCGGAACTCCAAACACTAATCTCTTTCTCTCGGAACTCCAAACACTAATCTCTTTCTCTCGGAACTCCAAACACTAATCTCTTTCTCTCGGAACTCCAAACACTAATCTCTCTCGAAACTCCAAACACTAATCTCTCTCGGAACTCCGAACACTAATCTCTCTCGAAACTCCAAACACTAATCTCTCTCGGAACTCCGAACACTAATCTCTCTCGAAACTCCAAACACTAATCTCTCTCGGAACTCCGAACACTAATCTCTCTCGGAACTGGGTAGAAGCCTCCCCAATATGGGATCATTGAGAAGCATATCCCAATGTTTTTTCAGAACTAAATGAATTCTCTTGTTCTGGGCTGAAAAAGTGGTGATAAAATTAAAATTAAACGTAGTATTGGATGCTGAGTTTTTTGTTTTTTTATTATTAGAGATTAAGTCTGTCTGTTCCATTTTTTTGCTTTCAGAGAATGCTTTCTGGATCAACGGTGTATACATGCATTTAGTCTGATTCCCCGCACCCCGAGGTGTGGTGATTTTTTTGCATTCATGTGCATTATTTTGCTATAAATAACAGACCCTGTATGTGTATGTGTATAGACTGTCCTGAGGAAGTGGTGTGATCACCACGAAATGCGTAGAAATAAAGTCTATTTCATCATTACATCGATTTGGATTCCTCTGGTACATAATTCTGACAGGCAAGCAGCGCAGTCTGATGCCCCATTCTCTTCACCCAACAAAGGATCATAGGTGTTCGGTATGAATCCCGAACTGTAAGGTTCGGGTTCACTCACTCTGCTAATCACCTATCCACAGGATAGGTGACAAGTTTCTGATCACTGTGGATCATACTGTAGGGACCCTCATAATTCACAGGAATGGGTCTCCGGTGTTCCCCAGGTTGAATGAAGCAAATGTCAGGCATGTGTACTGCTGTGCCAGTCATCGTTAATAAAACTGATGGAAATAACTGAGAAATGTACTTTACTATCTTCATCAGTCCCGTAGACTTTAAATGAAGCAGCAGTATGCATGAACCATCACTCCTGCATTCCAATGGGAGACTTGGGACGGGTGCTCGGTGGGGGTGGATAAGTAATAAGTGGTAGTTGTAGGAAAACTCGTATAAGATGGTGCAGTTGCACCTATTAATTCAGTTGTAAAAGGATATGTAGGATAGTCGTATCTGTGTCTTCAATTAACAGGTAGATTTGTAGCTAGTTACAGCAATAATTACAATATGAGAGCGTCACCACGTTACCTGCTGACGTAGAGCTTCAAGCCGTCTCTGTCTCTCTAACTCTACCAGCTCCTCATGAAGAGCCACCTCCTTTCTTTCTGTCAGACGTTTCTCTAACAACTGCTGCCGATAGACAACCCTGAGAACAAATGTAGTGGGAAAATTAACTCAATGAACTGCAGAAATCAATGACCATTCACCGATGAAACAATATTACATCTCCGGTTTATCACTGTACTCTGCTCCGATTAGTACAATGTCAGAATAAGCATCTGCATTCAAACCGCGGCGGCTCCGGGCCGGCTTCATGAGCAATGGTGACAGAGGAGTTCTGGGGCCTATTCTTGGATCAATAGTCATCATGCTCATTTTAT
This sequence comes from Phyllobates terribilis, assembly GCF_046119375.1. NCBI lineage: Eukaryota > Metazoa > Chordata > Amphibia > Anura > Dendrobatidae > Phyllobates > Phyllobates terribilis. The sequence continues at coordinate 142,608,331 of NW_027362769.1, read as the reverse complement.
AATCATTAAGAACAAAGATACAAAGAGAGGAAAAGATCGGTGGTTGTAGCTGCTGTAGAGGTATTTTAACGGGAGACGCCAGGAAGATGAAGATGTAGAGCAAGATAAAGTAGAAGATGACGGGAAGACGAGCCCTGAACTATGCTGCTCATTGACATGTGACTTTCTTTCTAGGACTGGACAAATGGACTCCTTTTGCTGTTACTGTATAGTAACTGCACTTTATGGATCCCACATTCTGTTGAGACTGTAGTCATATCAAGATGCCAATGTATATCCATGAACAGGAGCAAGGTGTTTGTCATTGTATGATTGTCTTCACCTCCTGCAAAGATGTGTGCTTCCTCTGCTACTAAGCTGGTAGACCACCGAACACAACCTGAAGCCCTCATCGTCACATAAATTGAAACTTTGTGTGTAAGTATATGGACGTGTAAAGGTACCCATTGTAGCATAGCTGGGAAGGACAAGGTTAAATCCCAGCTCTGCAGTGTTTGATTAGAAGACCTGCATGGTGCCTCTAAGAAGCAGGAAGTAGATTCATTGTGGGACCAGCCAAGATGTGAGCTGTAGCTGAGAGAGAGAAGTGTCCAGGTCTCTCTCTGATTGACATGGCTGAGGAGTCAGTCAGCCTGCTGGATGTAGCAAAGGCAAATGTGTTAGTTCGTGAATGCACAGACTGTGGGCACCAGACTGGATGTGTCTTGGAGCTCAACAGAGGCCAGAACCACTCTCTGAGAAGAGTCTGCACAGGCCGTATGCAGAGAACCACAAGTATCATTAGCTGCTATGGACAATAGCTGTTTTGTTTGACCCAGCTGGGGGTAGCTCAGCTGTGTATGAGCAGCCAGGGTCTAATCTGTTTAGTTAGCGCTTGGACAAGGCTAAGAATTTATGATTATGAGTTTGTTTTAGTGCTGTGCAACCTGTGGAAAGTAATAAAAACTGCATGTGTTTGGACCAAAACTGCATTGCCAGTGTGAACGCTACCTAAGGCCTAATACCTAATGTCTACCAGATAGAGTGAAACTCTACACCACGCACATTAGGAAAGCCACTGCCGACCCCACTGATATCAGTCCAGTGTCTGGTGTGTATGGAGTTCACCAGATTCTCCCTTGACTTTCATGGTAAAGAAAGATTAGACATGTTGAATTTCAATATGACCAATCTCAACATGGCAGATTTTAGGACTCACTCCACTAATGAGGCCACAGCAGCTCACCTAACAAATCCACTTGTGAGGTCACAGCAGCTCACCTAACAAATCCACTTGTGAGGTCACAGCAGCTCACCTAACAAATCCACTAGTGAGGCCACAGAAGGTCACCTAACAAATCCACTAGTGGGGTCACAGCAGCTCACCTAACTGATACCAACTTGTGAGATCACTGCCACTTAAGTGACAGAAACACTCTTGTGATGTCACAGCAAGTTACTGCACTGAAACCCACCTGTGATGTCACAGCAGCTCACCTAACAAACTCACTTGTGAGGTCACAACAGCACACCTAACTGAAACCTACCTATGTTGTCACAGAAGCTCACCTGACATAAGCACGTTTGTGATGTCACAGCAGCCTACCGGACTGACCCCACCTGTGATATGACAGTACTTCACCTAACTGAAGCCCATCTGTGATGCCACAGTCACTCACCTGACACAAGCACAATTGTGATATCACAGGAGCTTACATGACAGAAACTCTCTTGTGATCTTGTGACAATTCATACTGAGGGCCAAACAAAAAACGGCCACCAGGACTAGTGTACAGACCTGAATAATAGGCACCCCTGCCTCATGAAGCCCACTGTGCCTATTGGTAAATTTGGTCATGGAATCATGCTTTTTCCAACAGTTTCTAAAAGTATCTAAACTTTACTCGAATTAAAGATTTAGGAGAGTTAAAGTGTACAGTTCGGCAATCCAGTACAATTGCAATAGAATATTTGCTAATGGTTTCTCTGCAAACCTCCTTGGTTATGCCCTGTCTTGTGCACGTTCTGCCCTCCCTCGGGTTTGCAGGATCAATATTAATCTTTAAGATTTGTGAAAACTGCAGGAATTGCTCAACTTCTCCATCCACAACATTAAACATTTACAGCAATCATTTCTTAGGGCTTTACTCTTGGCTGCTACTAAAGTAGACAATTATGAAGGCTTTTTAATAAAATGGATAGAAGTTTACAAAAATATATGGAAAAGTGGTATAAATAAATTGGATTCAATCAGTAATTTTGGTGTTGAGAGCAGAACAAGTCTATTTGCTCCGGGTTATGGTCCATCTGGGCACAAAGAGTCATTTTGTTAAAATACACCAGTGTTTGCCCAATAATGTACTTACCGCTCTTTGTCTTTCTCAGCTTGCTGGACCATTATTTTTTTCAGCTGCCCTAGGCGCTGCAGATCCCGTCTCTGTTGCTCTTCCCATGCTTGCTGTTTTTCAGCTTTGTACTTTTGTATCTGTCGCATGAAACAAAAAAAAAGAAAATTCAAACTAAACTGCGCCTCGGCCTGCGTGACAAGCCGCACAAAAGGAAATCCCCAATGCTGGAATATCTTGATATTGTTTCTTGCAAATACGGTTATGTATAATTGTGCTGTGAGGCTTGAAATCCCCGGCATTGTTTTCCTGTGGTTTCATTATTGATTTCATTTCTAAGTGGAAACATTTATAAGACAAAGCGACTTGTTCCACAATATCTCCAACCTGCACCTTTTTAACTTGTACATTCGGTTATTATGTATCACATTCAGATCCGTGCAACATGAACAGCAGCGGTTACTGACTCCGACTTGGACTAGCCCAATTCTTTTCTATTTCCAGCTTCACAAGACCTTGATAAGAGGAAACTTTCAAAAAGTCTTCTAAAAATAAGAAATATATATATATTTTTTTGTTTACAGCTCCTATGCAAATCTATGTATCACCATGGTAACAGACTGCAAACAAACTTTGTGTAGTCTGATCCTGCATTCTTACTCACTTACTTTTTGTCTGTACAAATACAATTTGGTAATGTGTGTGAATGGGAAATGCATATTGTTCAGACTTCACTATTCATAAAACTACAGTGGCACATTTTCAATTTTTTTACTATTTGTGGTTCTAAAGAAAAGTTCTCGTTCAGGTAGTCAATCATTTTTGTCTCTTATTTTTGTGATAAGCAAAATCAAATTTTCATGTAATTTTTGTACTTTTTTTATTCTTTGACATCGGGTAAAAAGGCAAAGAAAAAAAATACATGTCTGTTTTTCACGACTACAATGACCACAAATACATTTTAAATTATGTTACCCTTTCTGCAGAATTTTATATATATTTATTTATGTATCAGATATCTGTTTTTCTCTCAGGAAGGGGGGGGGGGCTGACTAGAAAGCAGCATTTGGGACTCGCAATGGCTTTTTTTAAATTTTTTTTTTTATTATTTACAATATATATATATATATTTACTTTTTATGCATTTGTTAACTTATTTTTTTCATTTATTTTACACATTGTGCCCCACATAAGATCATAAAAGGCCTTGGGAAGGGGAGAATTTTAGAATTTACATACATTTTTAGATCTGATTTCTCTGTATTTGCGGCTGAATATTACTCCCAATTACAGGGCAAAATCAGCCTCTTGTTTGGTCAGCCCTGTGTATGCAGCAATCAGGAAGGCAGAGGTGGTGATGAGCCATCTCTGCCTTCTCTATGGACAATCTGGCTGTGTCTGTCTCGCTCCTTCATATTCTCTTGCAGCAGCTTACCCTGGGATGACATTCTAAAATGTCAGGGCAGAGTTATATGTGGACCGCCAGGATGTTTATGGGCGGTTAGGAAGTGCCCGATAAAAAAAAACATTTTCAGCTGCTCATCACCCTGTGTAAATAGGGAATGTGCTACTGACAACGTTATGTTGTCTGGGGACAACATGATTGTATTAAGGATCGTTCTGTCCCCATCAGTCTTTGTTGGCCTTTGGCCACAGGCCAGTAAACCAGCGCCAATCGACTTGTTTGTGTGTTAACGGGCCAAGATTGGCCAATCTGAATGTGTCAGACGATTGGTTTAGAAAAGGGGCTGAGGCTATGAAATAAATGATTATTTGTATTGATGTAAGGAGGAAGAGATTGCTCTTAGTTTTTTGGATTGTATTCATTTCTATTTATCCTTAGTGAAATTGGGTGACAACTCTTCCGGGAATGGCCTCCATTAGTGTAACAACGTAAGATTTCATATATTTCAGCTGCCATAATTTGTATCGCTGTGGAGTGCACGACAGGAGCCCATATCCTTGTGTGGGTAAAGTGTGCTTTGCAAGGAGTTGCTGAGTTGTGACCAGAATGTACTGCAGTGCAGAGCACTTGACTGCAGCACTTTGAGCGTTCCCACAGTCTCTCTAGTACTGTTACAAAAACCCACATTTACAGAATAATTCAGGATACATTACACTCTGCGCACAATGCAGTGCGGATAAGATTTAGTTCCTTCGAGGCATTAATGGCTTTAGCGAGGTCTTAAACAATCTTGCCGGGAATGCTGTGTAAACACGCTTATCCAATGCACTGCCAGCAGTAACAAATAGTTTTAATTAGCATGCATCAAGATATTTTCGGTAATCTCTTAAGTAACATATGCAAATGATTAGAGCTTTCATACTTTCTCCCTTTCGTTTGCTCGTTGGAGCCTTTCCTTCTCTCTCCTTTGTTTTTCTTGCTGTTCCTCCTCCTGTTGTCTCCTGGCAGCGATAGAATATTCTAATCTAGTGGCTTCTTCTTGGTGTATTCTCCACTGTGTGACCTAAAATTGGATTTGGGAAAATTTCAAATGGGTTTTATACACATGTACACATATATCAAATGCAGTATATTAGGATGACAAAAGCACGCTTGGTAAACTACATCACAGAACAGGGCACAAACGCGTTCTCTACATCCCAACAGATCTTTCTCATCTTTCATTTTTGCATGTTCGGTACTAGGAGTATGTTTAAAGGTGTCCATACACATTAAAGGGGTTGCCCAGGTTTGGGGGTCAAGTCTGAAGTCACTGGCTGCAGACCTGTGAATCCCAACAGCATGCACAGTGCGTGCTGTCAGTATTCTCCAGTGCTGGGAGCAGGCGGTCATGTGACCACTAGAATGCGATATGCATACTTCCGGCCACATTCCGACTAGACGTGTCCAGCCTCGCTCAATGCACTTATCTAGTTGGCATGTGAACTTATATACGCAAATTGCAAACTTGTGACCATGCGCCTGCCCCCTGTGCCAACACAGGAGAGTCCTGATCGTACGCACACTGCGTGCTGTGAAAATTCACAAAAGTCTTCCGTCACATAGAGTGACTGCAGATTTGAACCACAAGCCTGGACAACCCAAGTGGTCCATACATATTAGATAAAAGTTGGAAATGGATAATTTTTACTGTAACGAACACCGATTTTATTAAATGAACCATAGTTTGTTTAGATGGTCAAATTAATGAACATTCATAATTGTTCCAAATCCCACTGTTTTTTGTTGGATTTTTTAACCTATGATCTACACTGGTTTAATGTGTATTGGTCATTTGGGTGCCCAACAATCGTTCTATGAGTCGACCACGAGCTTTCACCTTATTGGTCTGTTGTAGGAATCATTGGCGGGTTGTTCTCTTATGCCCGAAGTAACCTGTAATGTGTATGTGGTACTCATGCGAACAATCGTTGGACCAATGATCATTCGTGTTGGCCCCATTTTCATCCAATATGTATAGCCAGCTTTATCCTTAGGCCACGGTCACACGTTCAGTATTTGATCAGTATTTTACATCAGTATTTGTAAGCCAAAACCAGGAATGGGTGAAAAATATAGAAATGGTGACGTGTTTCTATTATACTTTTGCTTTGATTATTCCACTCCTGATTTTGGCTTACACATACTGATGTAAAATACTGAACATGTGAACGTGGCCTTAAGGGAATGAAAATGAATGATATCAACCAAAACAATAGCTTTAGTTGACCATCATTGTCTGATATTAAGTCAGTTGAGTCAGATTATTTTGTCCGATAGTGTGACAAAAGATATTTTGGCCACAAAGGATCTTTTGTTGAAATAATGCTTCCAGAAAGATCGTTGATTAGTCGTCTGGTGTCACTGAACATGTATGGCCAAGGTTGGAAGAATGTAATGGCCAATATGGACTAACATGTGTAGGGCTGCATCGGTTTAATGCCATTTTGCACAAAGGTTGTTCAAACTTCAGACTACTTTTATCTAGTGTGTATAACTATCCCAAGGTGCTGCTTACATGTCAGAGGTTCCTGCATGTCAGTGAGCAAGTATTCATGTGAACCTCCGACTGACCTCCAGATAAGTCAATGGGGTCCAAAAGGATCCGTTCATAAAAGTTCAGTTATAACAGGCGAACGCCTGTTATAAATGGAAACAATGATGTTAGTTTGAATAGGGCTGACACTGAGAAGGAAACAATCATCTTCGGTTTAGTCTTGCATCCCCTTCTTCTCTTGCATCATTTAGCAAACAGCTATCTATTGTGTATGGGGGGCTTCAAATGACCAAAATCTAGTACCGTTTATAGCACCTTGAATCTTTTAGGAACCAACCCACATGATCATCAGTGGCTCATTGGTTAGAATTAACCATACACATTAGATGAAAGTTGGCAGCTGACCGACTAATCTGTATGGGGGCTTCCTGACAGATTATATACAGGTGCATCTCACTAAATTAGAATATAAGGCTTGCACAATCAACAGACAACCCTGGCACACCAGCCTAACTAAAGAACTGCGACGGGCCTCCAGGGTTGCTGAGCGTAGATGGAAAAGGTCCCACTCCCATGAGCACTTCATCGCATTCAAACAGTCCCTCACTACCTTCAAGTCCACACTCACTGCAGCAAAACAAACATACTTCACATCTCTTATATCCCTCATATCCTCCCTGTCTCACAACCCCAAACAACTATTCAACACCTTCAATTCTCTCCTCCATCCCCCAGTGCCTCCTCCCTCTCCTCTTATTTCAGCCGAAGACTTTGCCTCATTCTTCAAGCAGAAGATTGACACGATCAGACAAAGCTTTTGCCTAAAGCCCCCACAGCCCCTCCCCACACCTACTCAACCCTCTTCCTCCAAAACCACCTTCTCCACCATTTCTGAAGATCAACTTTCCTCCTTACTCTCCAAATCACACCTCACCACCTGTAAACTTGACCCAATCCCGTCCCACCTCATCCCAAACCTTACCACTATCTTCATCCCAGCCCTAGCCCACCTCTTCAACCTGTCACTAACAACTGGTGTCTTCCCCTCATGCTTCAAACATGCCTCAATCACACCCATCCTCAAAAAGCCCTCCCTTGACCCATCCTCTGTGTCTAGCTATCGACCCATATCACTTCTCCCCTATGCCTCAAAACTACTGGAACAACATGTCCATTCTGAACTGTCCTCCCACCTCTCCTCCTGCTCCCTCTTTGACCGCCTACAATCTGGTTTCCGACAGCACCATTCTACTGAAACTGCACTGACTAAAGTCACCAACGACCTACTAACCGCCAAATCTAAGCGACACTACTCTGTCCTCCTCCTCCTAGACCTGTCATCTGCCTTTAACACAGTGGACTATGCCCTCTTACTACAGACTCTCATCTATTGGCATCACAGACTTGGCCCTATCCTGGATCTCCTCATACCTAACAGACCGGACATTCAGTGTCTCCCACTCACACACCACCTCCTCATCTCGCCCCCTATCTGTCGGTGTCCCCCAAGATTCAGTTCTAGGACCGCTGCTCTTCTCCATCTACACCTTCGGCCTGGGACAGCTCATAGAGTCTCACGGCTTTCATTATCACCTCTATGCTGATGACACACAGATCTACCTCTCTGGACCCGATATCACCTCCTTACTAACCAAAATCCCACAATGTCTGTCTGCTATTTCATCCTTCTTCTCTGCCAGATTTCTAAAACTTAACATGAACAAAACAGAATTCATCATCTTTCCACCATCTCATTCAACCCCCCCAACTGACCTATCTATCAACGTCAATGGCTGCCCACTCTCCCCAGTCCCTCAAGCTCGCTGCCTTGGGGTAACCCTCGACTCTGAACTCTCCTTCAAACGACATATCCAAGCCCTTTCCACTTCCTGCCGACTCCAACTCAAAAATATCTCCCGGATCCGCACATTCCTCAACCATGAATCTGCAAAAACACTAGTGCACGCCCTCATCATCACCCGCCTTGACTACTGCAACCTCCTGCTCTGTGGCCTCCCCTCTAACACTCTCGCACCCCTCCAATCTATCCTAAACTCTGCTGCTCGACTAATCAACCTGTCCCCCCGCTATTCCCCGGCCTCTCCTCTCTGTCAATCTCTTCACTGGCTCCCCATTGCTCAGAGACTCCAGTTCAAAACCCTAACCATGACATACAAAGCCATTCACAACCTGTCTCCTCCATATATCTCTGACCTAGTCTCCCGTTACATACCCGCACGCAACCTCCGATCCTCACAAGATCTCCTTCTCTACTCCCCTCTTATCTCCTCCTCCCACAATCGCATACAAGATTTCTCCCGTGCTTCCCCCCTACTCTGGAACTCTCTACCCCAAAGTATCAGACTCTCGCCTACCATGGAAACCTTCAAAAGGAACCTGAAGACCCACCTCTTCCGACAAGCCTACAACCTGCAGTAACCATCGCTCCACCATACCGCAGCACGACCAGCTCTACCCTCACCTACTGTATCCTCACCCATCCCTTGTAGATTGTGAGCCCTCGCGGGCAGGGTCCTCGCTCCTCCTGTACCAGTCGCTGTCACATTGTGTTCAAGATTATTGTAATTGTTCTTGTATTATACCCCTTTTTCACATGTAAAGCGCCATGGAATAAATGGCGCTATAATAATAAATAAAAATAATAATCAAAAAGTTAATTTATTTCAGCTCTTCAATGCAAAAAGTGAAACTCATATATTATATAGAGTCATCACAAACAGAGTGATCTATTTCACGTGTTTATTTCTGTTAATGTTGATGATTATGGCTTACAGCCAATGAAAACACAAAAGTCATTATCTCAGTAAATTAGAATACTTTATAACAACAGCTTGAAAGATGTTTTTTAAAATCTGAAATGTTGGCCTACTGAAATGTATGTTCAGCAAATGCCCTCAATACTTGATCGGGCTCCTTTTGCATCAATTACTGCATCAATGAGGCAATGTGGCATGGAGGCGATCAGCCTGTGGCACTGCTGAGGTGTTATGGAAGCCCAGGTGGCTTTGATAGCAGCCTTCAGCTCGTCTGCATTGTTGGGTCTGGTCTCTCTCATCTTCCTCTTGACAATACCCCATAGATTCTCTATAATAGATTCTCTATGGGGTTAAGGTCAGGCGAGTTTGCTGCCAATCAAGCACAGTGATACTGTTGTTTGTAAACCAGGTATTGGTACTTTTGGCAGTGTGGACAGGTGCCAAGTCCTGCTGGTGAATGACATTTCCATCTCAAAAAAGCTTGTCGGCAGAGGGAAGCATGAAGTGCTCTAAAATTTCCTGGTAGACGGCTGCGCTGACTTTGGTCTTGATAAAACACAGTGGACCTACACCAGCAGATGACATGGCTCCCCAAACCATCACTGATTGTGGAAACTTCACACTAGACCTCAAGCAGCTTGGATTGTGGCCTCTCCACTCTTCCTTGACTCTGGGACATTGATTTCCAAATGAAATGCAAAATTAACTTTGCATTTACTTAGTGTCAATGACTGCCTTTTGGACATCTGTCAAGTCAGCAGTCTTCCCCACGATTGTGGAGCCTACTGAAACAGACTAAGGGACCTTTTTAAACGTGTAGGAAGCCTTTGCAGGTGTTTTTTGTTAATTATTTTAATTAACTGAGATAATGACTTTTGTGTTTTCATTGGCTGTAAGCCATAATCATCAACATTAACAGAAATAAACACTTGGAATAGATCACCCTGTTTGTAATGACTCTATATAATATATAAGTTTCACTTTTTGTATTGAACTGAGATAAATTAACTTTTTGATGATATTCTAAATTTAGTGAGATGCACCTGTATATATTTTTTTAACGGCCTTCATCTCGATCTCGAGCCATGCGACTTGATGGATGAATGATCAGTAGGAAGACTGATCTTGTATGAGTCTAGATAGGTCCACCAGGGTATTCTCCTCCATTATCTTGAATGTATCAGGTTGCTGGTATTCCTCTTCGTCTTGTTCCTTCAATTTTTCCAACCATGATGTCCTTCTCCGCTGATTGCTGTCTTCATAGGATGTGTCCAAATTAGGCAAGTCGTAGCTTGGTGATCTTTGCTTCCAGTGACATGTCTGGCTTGATTTGTTCCAAGATTGATTTGTCTGTTCTTCTTGCCAACCATGGTATTGATATCATCCTTCTCCAGCACCACATTACGAAGGCGTCAATTCTTCTTCTGTCTTGTTTCTTTATCGTCCAGGTTTCGCCTCCCTATGCGAAAAGACCAAACTATGTACGAGCCTTGTCTTCATCGCTGGTGAAATGTTCCTCGATTTGAAGATCTTGTCCAGTGACTTCATTGTTGATTTGACAGATTATGTCAGGGAAAAGAAGTATCGGGCAACTGAAATACAAATGGCCGATCCTTTTGATAGAGAAAAGCCAATGACAGAGCTGTCTGAGCCAAGTTCTCAAGTGTATGGAGGAGTCAGGAGAGATATCGGTTAGCCGAACGAGCATTCGTCTGTCAACTTTCAGGCTACCTCATATGTATGGCCAGCTTTAGACTTTCATGGGGTATCTACTTTCTACCTAATCAATGATACTGCACTGTAAAGTTTTAGTTTTTTCCTAAGGTAACCCTTCTATTATCCCAATGTCAGAATCTGTAGCCTCCGTCTTGTTATTTGAAAGAAGATCAGTTGGCAAAGCTGTTATGGCAAGATGAATGAATTAAGATGTTTAATGAGTAATCTTAGTCTCGGCTGCAGCACAACCCAGAAATGACACCTGTAATTTACAGTCGGTAATACAGATGGCATTTAAGTCATCGCTTCACTGTTATGTATATGATAACTGTGACTTCGCTTCAGGAAATCGTGGGCGTCAGACAATGCTTTAATTACTAAATTATCAGTAAGTATCAAATAGTGTCACGTTCTTGAGATGCCTTCAACGTTTCGCCAGCCTCCATTTATTTAATGTCTGGGTTGTGTGATCTCAGCAGAGAAAATAAATTCCTTATTGATTGGTTCACATACAAGAAGCAGCAGATTTTTCTCAGCTTGGCATAAAATGATGAAACTGACGTGAGAGGATTTCGGCAGCTCGGGGTGTTACTGAACAGATGTTCTTAAGATAAATGGCACAGAAAAACTCTCGGCGTCTGCCCGATACTTCCAATAACGAGAAGATGACAAACTAACGAAGGTTTCTTATGCGGGTGGAGAAACAGTGTGTGAGCGAACGGATCGATGAAAGCGTTACATCCAAGAGCGGATTGATGAGGCAAATTGTATCTTGCAAATATCTTTTACAGAAATATGATAGACTGTCACGGGTCAGTTTAACAGAGTTCAAATCGCAAAGGATCAACCAGGGGACAGCGTGAAAGATTAATCCTCCAGACATGAAATCATTTATACTCTCTGCTTACAGATGCAGCCCTCGTATCTTCCCATTAAATTCACATACAGAATGGTAACGAGAGGTTAACGGTGATGGATAAGGATCCAAACCGCATCCTGATACTCATAGGAAAGTGTGAACTATTACAGGGAATGTGTCAGCAGAAAAGACCTACAGTCTCAATCAGGTTTTTATGTTAAATATCATTTTTTGTTGTGTTTGCTGGTTTCACATTGGCCACTAGGCCCCATACTAGACTCTTTCTGATCTGCAAAAGGTGACTTTTTATTATTATCACAGACAGGATTACTCTGAGAATTTACACTTCTACACACAGAGGATAACGTAGGATCCACCATTCACAATAGGTGACGTCACAGCTCACCTCCTCCCCCTCCTGTACAATGACTGATCACATCTCTATATACAGTAGATAATGCAGGATGATGTCACAGCTCACCTTCTCCCCATCCTGAACATTGACAAAACCTATATATACAATAGATAACACAGGATCCACCATTCACAATAGATGGTGTCACAGATCACCTTCTCCTCCTCCTGTACAATGACTGATAATACCACTATATACAGTGGATAATGCAGGATGGTGTCACAGATCACCTTCTCTTCCTGAACAATGACTAATAACACCTCTATATACAGTAGATAACACAGTATCCACCATTCACAATAGGTGATGTCACAGATCACTTCCTCCTCCTCCTGTACAATGACTGATAACACCTATATATACAGTAGATAACACAGTATCCACCATACACAATAGGTGATGTCACAGCTCACCTCCTCCTCATTCTGTACAATAACAGACAACACATCTGTATACAATAGATAATGTAGGATCCACTATTCTCAATAGGTGATGTCACAGCTCACCTCCTCCTCCTGTACAATGACTGCTAATACCTCTATATACAGTAGATTACAAAGGATCCACTATTTACAAATCGTGATGTCACAGCTCACCTTCTCCCCTCCTGTATAATGACTGATAACACCTCTATAGACAGTAGATAATGCAGCGGTGTTAAACCAGAGGTGATGTTACAGCTCACCTCCTCCTGTACAATGACAGATAACAAATCTATACACAATAAATAAGACGGGTTCCAGCATTCACAATGAGGGATGTCTCAGCTCACCTTCTCCCCCTTCTGTACAAAGACTAATAACACCTCTGGATACAGTAACTAATGCAAGATCAGTAATAACTGATGTCACAGCTCACCTTCTCTGCTCCCTTCAGTAGCACCTTTGCCCAGAATAGAAAGAAGAATGTTATGCAAAATACTGTATATTGTCTGTGTCACTCTATTGCTGGTAATCTCCATGTGGCCAATGAGAAATATTATTAAAACAACCTATATAGAAAATCTAGGAGTATAAAGCCATAAATAGTTCAAAAAGTAAATTTTATTAAATAAATGAATAAACAACAAATCACATACAAGATAAAAAATATATAAAGGGGGAGATCTTACCACAGAAGGGATCCGGTCATGGGTGTAAATGTGTGGATGATAAGACGATATTAAATTTAAATCACCAGTATATATAAACACTTTCAACACACAGGGGGTATATGCAATGCCAATTGTATACATACAATATTCAGAGACCAAATCAGAAAAGTTTCCACTGGGCAAAAGAAAGGGTATACAGATAGACTAATGGAAAATATCAATGTCACATGTGGATAAAACAATCCTACAGCACAATATTAGTGTATTCAAAAGACAGGAATAATCACATCATCCTTATTGAAAAAATTACCAAGTATGCAATGGACCAGGCAACTGTTAGGTGGATTCATAACTGGCTTAGTGATCGGACTCAAAGAGTGGTCGTAAATGGCTTCACATCCAGTTGGATGAATGTCTCAAGTGGGGTACCACAGGGCTCCGTCCTGGGACCTGTATTGTTCAACATCTTTATCAATGATTTAGATGAAGGAATTGAGGGTAAACTTATTAAATTTGCTGATGACACAAAGCTAGGAGGGATAGCTAATACTAGAGAAGAGAGAGAGAGGATTCAAAAAGACCTAAATAAACTGGAGCAGTGGGCAGTAACCAACAGAATGGTTTTTAACAGGGAAAAATGCAAAGTACTACATCTGGGCAATAAAAATGAAAAAAGCATATACAGAATGGGAGGAATAGAGCTAAGCAACAGTACATGTGAAAAAGACTTAGGTATACTAATAGATCATAGACTGAACATGAGTCAACAGTGTGATGCAGCAGCAAAAAAGGCAAATACAATTCTGGGATGTAGTAACAGAAGCATACAGTCTAGATCACGTGAAGTCATTATCGGTCTTTACTCCTCTTTGGTCAGACCTCATCTGGAATACTGCGTCCGGTTTTGGGCACCACATTTTAAAAAAAGACATCGACAAACTGGAGCAAGTTCAGAGAAGAGCGACCAGAATGGTGAGCGGTCTGCAAACCATGTCCTATGAGGAACGGTTACAGGATTTGGGAATGTTTAGCTTGCAAAAAGAAGACTGAGAGGAGACTTAATAGCTGTCTACAAATATCTCAAGGGCTGTCACATTGTAGAAGGATCATCTTTATTCTCATTTGCACATGGAAACACATGGAAGCAATGGGATGAAACTGAATGGGAGGAGACACAGATTAGATATTAGAAAAAACTTTTTGACAGTGAGGGTGATCAATGAGTGGAACAGGAGGCCACGACAGGTGGCGAGTTCCCCTTCAATGGACGTCTTCAAACAGAGGCTGGACAGACATCTGTCTGAGATTATTTACTGAATCCTGCTTTGAGCAGGGGGTTGGACCAGATGACCCAGGAGGTCCCCTCCAACTCTACCATTCTATGATTCTATGATCTGAATGTTGTTATACCATAAGTGGTGTATCCTAGAACCCAGATCAGACTTCATTCCTCACATATGTATTTTAGGATAAGCCGCCTTCATGTATGCAGAGCTTAACCCCAAATGATTCCAGAGTGACATATTTACCCAAGGTCAGAGCTGGTAACCGAAAGAACACCCCTAACGCGCGTTTCACGTCTGGCTTCTTCGGAGGGGGTGTGTTGATGGTATTAAGTGTAGATAGATATTCTGGTGATTTAAATTTAATATCCTCTCATCATCCACACATTTATACTTGTGGTCGGATCCCTTCTGTGATAACATCTTCCCCCTTATATATTTTTATCTTGTATGTTATTTGTTGTTTATTCATTTATTTAATACATTTTACTTTTTGAACTATTTATGGCTTTATACTCCTAGATTTTCTATGTAGGTTTGTTTGAGTATTATCAGGAGAGCCTTTGATTTTTTTGATCTATTGACAGGGAAATATTATTAAGTCTAGTGGCCAGTGTGAAAATTGCAAGATTATATACTGTACATTCATTTTTATGAAGAAAGTCTGTTCAGGCAACCCTCATTCACATATAGCTGAAAAAATCAACTTAGGGTGGTAAACCGCAGCACAGGGATATTACTTGACTCCTTATCCAGGAAAAGCAAAGGAAACACCTCGGCACTATCAGCGTTAATGGGGTTGTCAGCAAATGCACATATAGCATGATTAAAATAATCCAGTGAAGAACTGTGGTGCTCTGCTACCAAGTTCCCACGACGGGGAAAAAAATCTTGCAAAAGCCAAAAGGAAAGGAAAGCGGCAGTCACTGTGCAAAATCACACATTTATTGAAGTCCTTTAACACATGCGGTCAGGGAGAGAGGATGAGCAGGTGCGGCAGGTCAGACGATGACCTTTTCGCGTATTCAAATCAATATCAATAAGAGGCGGATGTGTAGTACCCAGCCGCGGCCACTATCAGAAGACGGTGCAGCTCCACAATTAAGCAATTCCGGCTGGCGGCTGCTGCCACCAAGAACAGCTGATCGGTGGGAGTGCCAATTGTCGGACCCCAACCAATCAGACATTGAGGACCTATCCTAAGGAGAGGTCATCAATGATAAAGTAGTGGACAACCTCTTTAATACCTAACTTCTCACATGGTTCAAACTTTTTTTTTCTTTTTTTTTAATCTTTTAATGAAGTGCAATTATCCACTCTTTTCTTAGATGAGAATTTTAAATAGCTGGTGGCAATTAATCACGGGCCCTTTTTTTTTTTTTGTAATTACATTTGATTTTTTCATTTACATAGCTCTTTTTCTATTGCAATTATGGAATTATAATCATAAAAAATGAATGATTAATTCTTTCTGAAGGTTAATAAATCTAAGCAAATATCAGAAGAGTATATGGAGCGTGCTATCCAGATGTTGTGGATTATGGAGATAACTCATACAAGAGACACGGAGTGATTCACTATATCGTTTTCTCCCCTTGTGTAATTCTCCTAAACCTATTCACTAAAGAGTGCGGAAATAAAGCTACCACCAGATCGGCATGTTGGGAGAAGTTGCATCAAAAAGTCATTTTAAAAATATTATAAAAACACTATCCAGCTTATGAAGGATGAAACGGCTTGGGTCATCTTGCCTGTTATTAGGTACTTTAAAGGAATTATCCAACCCCCATGGATTTTTTACAATCAGGCGTCAAGTATGTTCACCTTACAAAACTCCTACCTCTTATGTGCGGATGTTTCCCTCATCCCCAACTGGTCTTTGCCTACCGAGCTTTAGCAAAGATATACAATCCTAAAAAAGTTGGGACGCTGTGTAAAATGTAAAGACATCAAGAGTGCAATGATTTGGAAATTTCTTACAGCCATATTTTATGTACAGCACAGGTCAGAAGGTGAAATTTAGACATTTTTAAACTGCATTTGAAAAAAAATAATTCATTCAGCAATTGATGGCAGCAAAACATCTCAAAAAACGTTGGGATAGGTGTTACCAAAAGGCTGGAAAAGTAAGTGGTACTAATAAAACAGCTGGATGGTTAATTTTCAACTAAATCAAATGACTGTATAGAAAAAAAGTAAGTTAGAGAGGCAGAGGCTCTCAGAAGCAAAGATGGTCAGAACCATCTGAACAACTCCGTCTAAAAAATGTGGAACAATTTCAAAAAAATGTTTCTCAACGTAAAATTGCAAAGACTTAGAACACATCACCATCTAAAGTACAGAATTTCATCAAAAGATTCAGAGATTCTAAAAAATCCACGTGCACAAAGGACAAAGACGACGGTCAATATTGAATGCTCGTGATCTACAGGCTCTCAAACGGTACTGCAAAGTGATTCGGTCGTGCAGATCAGTGCATCGGCTCAGAAACACTCCCAGAAATCATTGTCTGAACACTGTTAACTCTGAAATCCACAAATACATGTTAACGCTCTATCATGCAAAGAAGAAGCTAAATACAATCCAGAAATGCTGTCGTCTTCTCATTTAAAATGGGCTGAGTCAAATTGGAAAACTGCTCTGTGGTCAGAGGAATCAAATTGTGAAATTCTTTATGGAAACCATTGACGCGCTGTCCTACAGACTCAAGAGGAGAGGGACCATCCAGCTTGTTATCAGCGCACAATTTCTGCATCTCTGACGGTTGGGGCTGCATTAGTGCCCATGATATCCAAATCATTACATTCTGATTTTCTTTAGGTTATGTTCCCACATGTTGTGGTTTTTTTTTCAGTTAGAAATCTGCAGCAAAACTGATCTCTGGCAGGAAATCAACTGTGTCAAATCTGAAGGTTTTGCTGCGTTTTTTTATGCGTTTTTGATGCGCTTTTTTCACTGTCATTCTGTCCCTATTTATGCATGTACATAAAGTTCTGTAAAAAAAAAAGAACCCCATTCTATTCTGCCATCAAAAACGCCGAAAAAAAATTTACCTGCGTTTTTTGGTGCGTTTTTTTCACCACCCATTACTTCCTATGTGTGAAAAAAAGCTGAAAGAAGAGACATGCTCTATTTTCCAAAAACCCAACCAAGGCACAAAATACACAGCAAAATAACACAAGATGTGGGAACAGAGAATTCTGGTTTCTCATAGACTTTGCTGGTACGGCAAAACGCAGCAGAAAATTTTCATAAAAATCTGCTGCAAAATACGCTGAAAAACGCAACGTGTGGGAACATAGCCTTACATTTTACACAGAGTCTAGACTTTTTTGGAATTGGGGTTTGATCTGTCGACATGTGGCCGCTGCAGCCAATCACTGGCCTCAGAGATGTTGAAAAGTTAAATAGTCATTGATGGGGTCAGATGGTCAAAGAACCACCTGACCCCTACCTTCCCCCCTCCCAGGTCAAACCACTTAAATGCTGTGACTTACAGTGCCATCAAAGTAGTTAAGCAGCAACATTTAGACCTAGCTGTGATCGCTGCTGTTAGAGGCAGGTGCCAGCTGTAAAACACAGATGGCACCCGCTGTGTACAGATTGGTCTCAGCTCCTATGCCAGATTCGTACACCCTCACCCATGTCAAGAAGGGATTAAAACGAACCTGTCAGCTCTCTTGACAAGTCTGTGTAAGTAGATAATTGTATTTACCCTGAAATAATGATTCTGCATTGTTTTTTCTTAGAACTCTGCGCTGCACTGATCCACTGTTATTCCTTCTGGAAATTTATGAATAGACTGACAACTGGGTGTTACCATGCCCTTATCAATAGGAAATGTCACTATACACTCGGAAATTTGTCAGACTCTGTAGGGACACCCCGTAGTATTGTGGCCACTCCCACAGGGAAGGCTGTACATCATGAGACCGCCCACTGGACTCATAAGCTATAGATCAAAAACTATGATGAATTAATCTACTTTGCTCTTTCTGCATATTGATAGTATGAAAGACCAGATATTCAACGTAACAGCTTTGCTTTTAAGACCTTTTCAATATAGGCAGTGGTAAAATGAAGTAAAAAAATCAGAGCAAAATCAAGTTTCCATTTTTTATGATCACATTTTAAGGATCAGATATTAACTATCTTCATTATAGTAAAGTGCTAAAGTGAATAAAGCAAGTAAAAGTTTATAGGGCTGATACAGTACATTATTGGTCATGGAGCTGGTAGAACGGTTTAATCTGACACCTTCAGGTCTGTTCTTTATTTGACAAAAACCTCTAATAATCTGACACCTAGAAGCGACTATACAGGTCCCGAATGACAACTTCACTCTCACCTCACAAGAACTGTCATGTCAGAACTTGCCAATGACTCCAAAGTTTTTCGCTCGTATCTACCTTGTAAGTCACATTAGTTACTAGAGTATAATTTTCTACATCACGTCACAAAGAATTTATTACACAGATGATACACAGTCATGTCTGAAGGTGTTGGCACCCTTGAATTGTTCCAGAAAATGTAGTATTTCTCCAAGAAAATTATTGCAATTACACATGTTTTGTTATACACATGTATATTTCCTTTGTTTGTATTGGAACAACACAAAAAAAAAACAGAAAAAAGGGCAAATTGGACATAATTTCACACTAAACCTCAAAAATGGGCAGGACAAAATTGTTGCCACCTTTCCAAAATTGTGAGTAAACAACTTTGTTTCAAGCATGTGATACTCGTTCAAACTCACCTGTGGCAAGTAACAGGTGCAAGCAATATGAAAATCACACCTGAAACCAGATGAAAAGGGGAGAAGTTGACTGAATCTTAGCATTGTGTGTCTGTGTGTGCTACACTAAGCATGGAGAACAGAAAGAGCAGAAGAGAACTGCCTGAGGACTGGAGAACCAAAATTGTTGAACAATATCAACAATCTCAAGGTTACAAGTCCATCTCCAGAGATCTTGATGTTTCTTTGTCCACGGTGCGCAACATAAATCAAGAAGTTTACAACCCATGGCACTGTAGCTAATATCCCTGGACGTGGGTGGCAGAGAAAAATTGATGAAAGGTTGCAACGCAGGATAGTCTGGATGGTGGGTAAGCAGCCCTAATAAAGTTCCAAAGAAATTCAAGCTGTCTTTCAGGCTCAGGGTGAACCAGTGTCAGTGAAAACTATCCGTCGACATTTGAATGAAATGAAACGCTATGGCAGGAGACCCAGGAGGACCCCACTGCTGACTGAGAGACATAAAAAAGATAGACTACAGTTTGCCAAAATGTACGTGAGTAAGCCAAAATCCTTCTGGGAAAGAGTCTTGTGGACAGATGAGACCAAGATAGAGCTTTTTGGTAAAGCACATCATTTTACTGTTTACCTAAAACGTAATGAGGCCTATAAAGAAATGAACACAGTACCTACAGTCAAATATGGTGGAGGTTCAAAGATGTTTTGGGGTTGTTTTGCTGCCTCTGGCACTGGGTGCCTTGACTGTGTACAAAGCATCATGAAATTTGAAGATTACCAAAGGATTTTAGGTCGCAATGTAGTGCCCAGTGTCAGAAAGCTGGGATTGCATGCTAGGTCATGGGTCTTCCAGCAGGACAATGACTCCAAACATACTTCAAGAAGCACCCAGAAATGGACGGAAACAAAGCGCTGGAGAGTTCTGAAGTGGCAGCAATGAGTCCGGATCAAAATCCTATTGAACACCTGTGGGGAGATTTTAAAATTGCTGTTGGGAGAAGGCGCCTTCAAATATGAGAGAAAAGTTTGCAAAAGAAGGAAAAGTTTGCAAAAGAAGAGTGGTCCAAAATTCCATCTGAGAGGTGTAAGAAGATTGTTGATAGTTATAGGAAGCGATTGATTGCAGTTATTTATTCTATAGGGTGTGCAACCAAATATTAAGTTGAGGGTGGCAACAAGTTTGTCCGGCCCAGTTTTTGGGGTTTTGTGTGAAATTATGTCCAATTTGCCTTTTTTTTTCTGTTTTCTTTGTGTTGTTCCAATACACAAAAAGGAAATAAACGTGTGTATAACAAAACATGTGTAATTGCAATAATTTTCTTGGAGAAATACTTCATTTTCTGGAACAATTTAAAGGGTGCCAAAACTTTTTGGCCATGACTGTATATGACATTTAGTGAATAGTTCCTGTCTTATTTTACAGGGGTAAAGATTTTTACATATGACAGATCAGATGGCCTTTTGTGTCACAATCACTTACCTTTTCCTTTAGTTCGGTGCAGATCTCTTGCTGTTGCTTTCTGTCACTTGCTAGAAAGAGGTCTATTTCGTACATAGAACCCGCCTCAGCCATGGTCATTGCCGCCTTGATGAGAAAATCTTTTTTATAGCGAGTCCAGCTCTCCATCAATGCTCTTCTTTGATCTTTATTGAAGCGATTCAAGTCCCACATCTTTTCATGGCTGACCTACATGAGGAGCATAATGTAAGTGACAGCCCAGCTCCCTGCTACGCCACGCTTAAACACATGCAACAATAAGAACCTGCGGTTTATGGTCATCACAATGGACATTTCCAAACTGAAAACAATTAAAGAGTCACGCACACCCTACGTATTCCTTCAAGCTTGTAACACAGACCGTCAGGAGGAATTTATCAACTGTTATAATTCAGTGGTCGAAAAAGTTCTCCTTGGGCCATACTCTACCCCTAGTTTGTTTGAAAGATTCATAGACACAAAGTAACATTATTTTACAGTCCAAATGGAAGAAAGAAATTGGAAAATTTACCCAGCCTGCAAAATGAAGGGGATGTTAGGGTAAAGGGTTTTTTTATGGACCCTTTACCCTAACACCCCCCTCAGAAAAAAAACCCTGCAAAAAAGTGCTCTGTATCCACCTACATATTGGCTTTTCCAAGCATAGTTTCAGGGATTGATTTAAAAGAGAATCAGTCACTATAAACGAGAGACTGAGCTTAAGGATATATGGGTTTGTTGGAAGAGATTCAATATAACCTTTTTTCTATTCATTGAAATCCCCGGTAGTTGTATGCTTATGAGTCCAGTGGGCGGTCCTACCAGCGATTGACAGCTATTTCTACATACACAGTCATACAGGGAAGACTGTCAATCCCCGACTTTCAAAATAATTTGCAATTCCTTAGCCATAATATACTATGCAACCTGTCCCTGTGGACTTGTATATACTGGACTGTCATCTTGATAATTGCCGGTAAGAACATTGGAACACATTAGGGATATGAAGTATCACCTGTATGTATATGTTTAGTTCTTCCAGCAACATGAGAGTATACCACTGCCATCTGTATGTGTAGCCTAACCTGTGTTTTTATTATTATTATGTATTTTAATAGATCGTCATCAATGTGCAACAAGTGTATATGGGCCCTTAGCAGTCCAATACTGTGTCTATGACAAAAGCTATTAGGGAGGTAGAATTGCCCCCTTATCTCGGGACCCTGTAAGGCTGCAGAAGCTGCACCAATGGTATGTCAGCATGTTAGGTCTATGACCCATGCTTTGCCAGTTTTCGATTTTTCGCACCATCACAGCGTCTCAGTACTGTTAGGTATTTCCCCCCCCATCTTCCATTTTTTGTACTTTGCATAAAAAATAAACGCAAATGTCAATCACACTCTCTCCCTTTATCTCTTCAGCACATCATTCATATTTTTATGAATTTCCAGTTTTTATTCATATTCTTGCACACTAATATATTTTATTGCTCACATATTCACATATTTGGAATGATTTTTTACTTTTATATAATTTAATTCATTTGTCACATCATTGATTCATCACACACTTTGCACTTCTCACCATTTTATATATTTATAGCTGTCATGCATTATATGTTTGTTACTGTCTGTACACATTAATTATGGTTTTAGTTATATATTGTTCCATCAACTAAAATCATGTCTGCTCTTTACAGACCATATCATGTGCCTTGTCATTATTTAGTCACACTATATCTTGGTCTTTTCACACTGCTAACACATTTTTATATTTTTATTGTATGCTTATTCTTTTATGTTTTATTATATTTCCCTTTTATGCATTACATATATTTTTCTCACTTTCTTTTATTTATAATTTTGAATATTCATGTCTAATTCTTTATTATGAGTATACTTATTAATTAGGTTGTTCACACTTCCTTTATTTTATAGACTACATTTCTTTATCTCTTGTCTCAGATACACAGACATCTTGGTAGTTTCCATTGGGTTTTCCTCTGTGCCTATCTTCATTTATAGCCGTGTCTTTTACCTTTCTAGCAAATAGCAATTCTCAACTATTCCCATCACTATGTTGTTTACTGCCGCCCCGAGCACTTCTAGTGGAGTTTGATGGTGGTGCCACAACGTCACTTGGAACAGAGTAATAGGACGATCAATTGCGATGACTTGCCCACACCGCATGAATAAAATGGAAGGTAGACATGTCACTCGAAGCAAGGATCACCAAGCTACGACTTGCCTACTTTGGACACATCACAAGAAGAGATCAATCACTGGAGAAGACATCATGGTCGGAAGAATAGAAGAAACAAGACGAAGATTAAGACCAGCAACCAGATGGCTTGATCCAATCAAGATAACTGCAGAAAAAAACCCTGGTGGACCTATGTAGGCTCACACAAGATCTATCTTCCTACAGAGCGTTCATCCATCAAGTCGATGAAGTGGAGAATATACAGCATGGTCTTTGAATATGAACAACTTGGGTCTGTATATATTCCTAATATCTTTGGACTAGCTTATTAAAGATTTTGTCTGGTGCTGAAAAAGAACAGGCAAATTAATGCCAAACAGACATTTGAGAGATGGATGGGGTTTCCTTGAGGAAAGGTTTGTGTCCTCCGGATATGAATCAGTTGAAATCGTAGTGCTGGTTAGGAATGCTTACGTCCATTGGCACGAAGCAGGTATTGTATTGTCAGGGAGCACAAGGAACCCGGCAGCAACCAATCCTGATCTCTTTCTGTAGCAACCAGAAGACTCAGGTGCTGGTGGAAAGTGACGTTGAGATGTCAGGAACAGAGTAGGGGGCTAGTTTGGTGGTAGACCACAAGGCAAAGCGAGTGGGTGAAAAGCTAGCTTATAGAATCATAGAATGTTAGAGTTGGAAGGGACCTCCCAGGGTCATCGTGTCCAACCCCCTGCTCAATGCAGGATTCACTAAACCATCTCAGACAGATATCTGTCCAGCCTCTGTTTGAAGACTTCCATTGAAGGAGAACTCACCACCTCTCGTGGCAGCCTGTTCCACTTATTGATCACCCTCACTGTCAAAAAGTTTTTTTATAATATCTAATCTGTATCTTCTCCCTTTCAGTTTTATTCCATTGCTTCTCTTGTTTCCATGTTCAAATGAGAATAAGGATGATCCCTCTACACTCTACATTCCAGCTTGGAGTGGAATGGCAAGACAGGGAGTGAAAGTGAGGAGCACTGCATGCTGCACTGAGGGGGAAGACAAGGGATAGCACCCATGGAGTCGATGTACCATTGGGAACCAAAGAGTGCAGGGTTTTATCTGTTTGGGTAATAGGTTCACATTCATTTACCTATTCTTTTTCAGTACCAGACAAAATCTTTAATATGCTAATCCAAAGATATTAGGAACAGATACAGATCCAAGTTGTTCATATGCAAAGACCATGCTGTACATCCTCCACCTCACACTACTCCATGCGTTTCGTCCATGCTTCTTCAGGAAATAGCGAGGTAGAGGAACATTCAGATTTAAATGGGACAGAGAGAACAGAGTGCAACCTTTCAATCCTGAGTAATTAATATATTTTTAATTTTGAAGGCACAAAATAGGACATTATCACTGCGGGGAGAATAGAACGGGGTTCATTAACTCAGTGGGGGCTATATTTATTATATTATTATTTACTCTGTGGGGCACAAATGCGTTAATATTACTGTTGAAGAGGACAGTAGAGCACTATTGCAGCATATGGTCTAACAAAGAGAAATATTAATATGTGGGGCCTAAATGGATAATCTTACCGTGTGGAGCACAAAGGAGGTACTTGTGTAATTGACCATTGGTAGATGATGAACAATGTTCGGTGGGTGCACAGTCAGGAAGTCTATGCACTTTGCCCAGCAATGTTCAAAAAAACAAAGTCTTGTGATTACAGCAGCATGAACGCTGATTAAAGCAATAAACAGTAATAGATGAAAGGAGAGAATCAAATGAAGGATGAGCGATCAGCCTTACAGAAACGATGTACAACCCGAGACCACTGAGGCTACTGACCGGCTGCAGAAATCATGCGGGGTAAATAGGTCATGACGTCCACAGTCACTGAGAACGGCTGGGAGTAAAACTAGATTTTATTCAACTATAGCATTATCTTACACAACCCCATTAAAAATGTAAAGAAAATATAATGTATCCTGAATTATGCATGTGCATTTCTGTATATGTAATTTTTGCATAATAAACATGCATATTAAAAGATTTCCTAATCATTTGAGATGCTAAAATAAAAAGTTGTAACATATTTAAGGGGCTACAGATTTAATACGTTGCCCCTTGTTTAACATATTAGCAGCCGAGGCTGTAATATCTGCCCTCTTCTGTGTAGTATCTGTGATATCTGCCCTCTTCTGTGTAGTATCTGATATCTGCCCTCTTCTCTGTAGTATCTGTGATATCTGCCCTCTTCTGTGTAGTATCTGTGATATTGGCCCTCTTCTGTGTAGTATCTGTGATATCTGCCCTCTTCTGTGTAGTATCTGTGATATCGGCCCTCTTCTGTGTAGTATCTGTGATATCGGCCCTCTTCTGTGTAGTATTTGTGATATAAGCCCTCTTCTGTGTAGTATCTGTGATATCTGCCCTCTTCTGTGTAGTATCTGTGATATCTGCCCTCTTCTGTGTAGTATCTGTGATATCGGCCCTCTTCTGTGTAGTATTTGTGATATAAGCCCTCTTCTGTGTAGTATCTGTGATATCTGCCCTCTTCTGTGTAGTATCTGTGATATCTGCCCTCTTCTGTGTAGTATCTGTGATATCGGCCCTCTTCTGTGTAGTATCTGTGATATCGGCTGTCTTCTGTGTAGTATCTGTGATATCTGCTGTCTACTGTGTAGTATCTGTGATATCTGTCCTCTTCTGTGTTGTATCTGTGATATCTGCCCTCTTCTAAGTAGTATCTGTGATATCTGCCCTCTTCTGTGTAGTATCTGTGATATCTGCCCTCTTCTGTGTAGTATCTGTGATATCTGCCCTCTTCTGTGTAGTATCTGTGATATCTGCCCTCTTCTGTGTAGTATCTGTGATATCGGCCCTCTTCTGTGTAGTATCTGTGATATCGGCCCTCTTCTGTGTAGTATCTGTGATATCGGCCCTCTTCTGTGTAGAATCTGTGATATCGGCCCTCTTCTGTGTAGTATCTGTGATATCGGCCCTCTTCTGTGTAGTATTTGTGATATAAGCCCTCTTCTGTGTAGTATCTGTGATATCTGCCCTCTTCTGTGTAGTATCTGTGATATCTGCCCTCTTCTGTGTAGTATCTGTGATATCGGCTGTCTTCTGTGTAGTATCTGTGATATCTGTCCTCTTCTGTGTAGTATCTGTGATATCTGCCCTCTTCTGTGTAGTATCTGTGATATCTGCCCTCTTCTGTGTAGTATCTGTGATATCTGCCCTCTTCTGTGTAGTATCTGTGATATCTGCTGTCTACTGTGTAGTATCTGTGATATCTGTCCTCTTCTGTGTTGTATCTGTGATATCTGCCCTCTTCTAAGTAGTATCTGTGATATCTGCCCTCTTCTGTGTAGTATCTGTGATATCTGCCCTCTTCTGTGTAGTATCTGTGATATCTGCCCTCTTCTGTGTAGTATCTGTGATATCTGCCCTCTTCTGTGTAGTATCTGTGATATCTGCCCTCTTCTGTGTAGTATATGTGATATTTGCCCTCTTCTGTGTAGTATATGTGATATCGGCCCTCTTCTGTGTAGTATCTGTGATATCGGCCCTCTTCTGTGTAGTATCTGTGATATCTGCCCTCTTCTGTGTAGTATATGTGATATCTGCCCTCTTCTGTGTAGTATCTGTGATATCTGCCCTCTTCTGTGTAGTATCTGTGATATCTGCTGTCTTCTGTGTAGTATATGTGATATCTGCCCTCTTCTGTGTAGTATCTGCCCTCTTCTGTGTAGTATCACGCTTACTACAGCCACGGTCACCTACGCACAGTTACATCACCGCTGGTATTTAATGTCTAAAGCCCCCGTCTCACATAGCGAGATCGCTGCTGTGTCACGGTTTTGGTGACGCAACAGCGACCTCACCAGCGATGTCGCTATGTGTGACACTTTGCAGCGATCAGGCCCCTGCTGTGAGGTCGCTGATCGCTGCAAAGTGTCCTGGACCATTTTTTGGTTGTTGCTCTCCCGCTGGTCAGCACACATCGCTGTGTGTGACCATCGGGAGCAGCGATCAGGCTGGTAACCATGATAAACATCGGGTTACTAGGGGCACACGCGCACCTAGTAACCCGTTGTTTATCATGGTTACGAGCCTGCTAAAGTGAGCGGTAACCTCCCGCTCACTGTAGCAGAGTGGTAACCATGATAAACAGCAGGTTACTAGGTGCGCGTGTGCCCCTAGTAACCAGATGTTTACCATGGTTACCAGCCTGCTCCTGCTTCAGCAGGCTCGTAACCAGGAGCAGGACATCGTGGAAAGATTCTTTCCACGATGTCGCTGCTCCCCTGATCGTTGGTGAGCCAGCCTGTTTGACAGCTCACCAGCGACCACATAGCGACGCAGCAACGATCCCTGACAGGTCGTATCGTTGTCGGGATCGTTGCAGCGTCGCTAAGTGTGACTGGGCCTTAAGACCAAAGAGCTGTCTAAGGACACCAGGGACAAAATTGTAGACCCGTACAAGGCTGGGATGGGCTACAGTACAATGGGCAAATACTTATTTCATGCAATAAAGTACAAAGATTCTGTCTCTCACAGTTGAAGTGTACCTGCGATAAAAATTACAGACTTCTCCATTCTTTGTAGGTGGGAAAACTTGCAAAATCGACTAATGTATCAAATACTTATGTTCCCCACTACAGACTATGTAAAAAATAAAAAAGACACTGGTATTAATCTAGGATATAAAAAGGACGAGATCATCTTTAGCACATTTGTTTTGAGCGACAAAAACATTGTAACAGCACAGGTATCAGCACAGTCTGAAAATTAGGTCTTCGAAACTAAGATTGAAGAGTGATGGCGCTGTGTCTTGTTACAATCTATGTGACTAGATAAGACTATCCATAGAGATGAGCGAACCTGAACTTAAAAGTTAGTGTCCGGTGCTAAACGCCAAACACGGACTTCTAACGGAAGTCCATTGCAATGTTTGGAGTTGCAGGGAGAAAGAGAATTTTATAGATCACAAGTGTGGGTCAATGGGGTTCGGGTTCTGGTTCAAGTTCAGGTACAGTTCTGGTACCCGAACTGAACTTTTGAATAAAGTTTGGGTCGGGTACCAGAACCCGAACTTCCACGGGTCCGCTCATTCCTAGCTATCCAATCAAGCCCAGCGTTAACCTCTTCCTACACACAGCCATTTTTACTTTTACCGCTAATGTTTTTCATCCTCGTCTTCCAATACTATAGTTTTTTGCATTTTTTCATTGACACAGCTGCATGAGGGCTTGTTTTTCTGCGGGACGTGTCATAGTTTTCACTTTATTATATCATGTATTCAAAATCATAAAAAAAAATAATAATTCTCTGAAGGAATGAAAAGAAAAATACATTTACACCGGTGAAAAACAGAGATTTCCTGCAGCTAAGTTCTAATGAAATATATTTATTGCAGACCTCTGACAGCAGATATTGTTTACAGCAAGTACACGAGATTTCCTAAAATCTCATGCACTATCCTAGCACTGGAGAACAAGAAAGCACAAAAAGAACTTCGTGAAAGCGTCCCAAATTATGAAAATACTGGCAGTAAAGCCGAAACGCGCGTAGGGGAGAGCAGGAGCGAGGTGCGGTGACTCAACCACAGTGGCAGTAAGTATGGGACCTTTTTCATGTTACATAATGGATTGGCTGTCACTTTGACCATACTGTCTTTTATGACACGTATCTCTATTCGTGTACTTAGTGCCATACTTGCATCCACCTATTACCTTGGGCAAATGCTTTTACATTAGAGTCCATATCAAGCATAGTCTCTCATTGTGCGGCCTTTCAATGCGATAGACACGTAGAGCTACCTTTTCATGACCTATTTTCGCAGTGCCCATATTGTACCTTTAGACAATTGTTTCACATGGGGCGGTACATTTAACTTGTTCCTCGCTTCCATGCTCCTCCATTGTTTTTAATCCTGTGTCTCTGAGTGTTTTCCATTGTTTCCATTCTGGATTTTTTTCAATAAAGATTTTGTATTTTCATAATTTGGGACGCTTTCACGAAGTTCTTTTTGTGCTTCCTTGTTCTCCATTTTTTTTATTACTTCGTTAGTCCCTAATATCTGGATTGATAAGTCATATCATGGGGTTTTACTAATTTTAGCTATAATTACCATTCACCCCACTTTTCCATGTTGTATACTACTATCCTAGCACTGGAGAATGCTGCAGATTTTCTGCAAGCGAATGCGCAACGGAGGATCCGCTGTGTTTTTGGTCCTTGGGAACTTAGCCGAATGCGTCTCCATTATATGAACAGCCTGATGAGAAAACACTGCAAAACTGATCTACAATTACACCATTGTTTCCCGCTTGTGCTTTTACGGCTTTCATTCTGTAATCAAACACCAACTTTATATAGCTTTTTTTTTACATTTTAAAGTTTAAAAAAAAAAATGTTTGCGCTGCCCATTCTCTGG
Source organism: Phyllobates terribilis (assembly GCF_046119375.1). Taxonomy (NCBI): domain Eukaryota; kingdom Metazoa; phylum Chordata; class Amphibia; order Anura; family Dendrobatidae; genus Phyllobates; species Phyllobates terribilis. Next base: position 142,579,055 of record NW_027362769.1, on the reverse strand, counting down.
GACTTATCAACTTTATTTAACCATCTATGGACATTTTTTTTTCGGGGTGAGCTTCATCTTTATTATTCTTTTTTTAGGGGAGAATGGACGCAAAGAGACCAAATATAATTACATTTTTTTATTTACAGGTTAGGAAAAGTTGGGGGAGATGAACAACAGCACTCGGCCACTACACAATGTAAGGAGCTGCGGCTCTGTTACATTGCATACATCCGGCTGCAGCCGAGCAGATATCAGCTGATGGGTGGGGGTGCCAGGTTTGGGACCTCAAATGATCTCATAATGATGACCTATCCTATGAGTAGGACAAGTGGACAAAAAAAAATCCTCTTTTTATGTATTATTAATAAAAGTTATATTATAACAGTACATTAGTATTATTTCATCAGACAGTTTACAATGTTATTAATTTTCTATTCAGTTTTAAAGGGAAATAATCATAATTTTATTCTAAGGCATAAAAGAAATGGACTTACCAGTTCCGACCTTGGCTTGTGTGGAAGATGTTTCAATAACATATCCAAGTATAATGTTCTTCTGTTGGGAAAGTCACTTGGATATTGGCTAACAATTGCTTTAAAAATCCAGTGATCTTCTTCGCTCCATTTACAGTCCCTATGAAAAAAAAAAATTAATAGAAATTTGTACTTTATAGACAGGGGAGGACGTCCCATTGGTGCAAACTGTGCAGCAGCACAAGGGCCCAATGCGTAAGGGGCCACTACCACGTCCAAAGCAGCTCCTGTCAAAGACAAAAAGCTGGTGTATTGTGATGAACTAATGGACAGCAAAGGGGTCATATACCGTTCGTGCACAGGGGCCCTCTTCTGTCTGTGTCTGTTCCTGTTTATAGTTAAAATGATTAAAGGGGTTGTCTACAAAATCCTCGTAAAAAAGGGTCTTTTAACAAAATGCTAATCTAAGGATGTTCCAAAGCTGGGACTCCAAACAAACAGCTGTAAGAAAAAGAAATCTACAAGGATTTTCTGCTGCAAATTCTAGTATATCAGCACAGCTTCTATCCTGCACTGATTTAATCTTCATGTACGGTATTTTCCTCCTTCACTAAAGCCCGTTTTGTCTGTTCTCCCTGAGATACTTTCTCCCCTGTCCATTCTGTAGAAATCTGTGTACAACGTCTCTCCATCCTTCCTGCTATCTCTAAAGCCTCATTCAGACGTCCAATTTTCTCATATTTGAAAACAACGGACTGATTCTTTTGATTTGACTTTAATCAGTTTGACCAGAGTGTGGGCCAAGTGTCATCCAGTTTTCTCGTACGTGGAGAAAAAAAAAAAAAAAAAAAAAAAAAAAAATGTATCCCTTCTCCTATTTGACAATCCGTGAAAATCAGACCACACTCGGATGGCATCCAAGTGTGGTTTGACTTTTTCACAGGCCCACAGACTTGCATTGATGATTTTGATCGAACTCTCGACGTGTCTCCGAGATTTTCCGCGGACCAACCGGTCTGTGAAAAATCATGGACATGTGAATGGTCTCATAGACTATCGCAGGCAGGGCCGGCTCCAGGTTTTTGTGGGCCCCGGGCGAAAGAGTCTCAGTGGGCCCCTTTAACAGATATTATGATTCCAGATGACCCCTTAAGTGTGTAAGCCCCCCAACATGCAGCATCAGTCAAATTCCACATGCAAGAGGAATGAAATGCAACATCACCCCCTTACATATGCAAGGCACCAACATGCAACATAAAGGGTATGTGCACACGGTCAGTAAACGCTGCTGATTGGATGCAGCACACTTGCGCTGCGTGCAAACCACAGCATTCGACATTACAAGCAAAGTGGATGGGATTTGAAGAAATCCCATGCCCACTATGCATCTCCAGGCACCTGCGGATCACCCACGGACACGGACATGCGGCGCGTCTTTCCGTCAATTTCTCTTGCGGAGTCGCTAGTCTCCGCAAGAGAAATTAGATCAGTGCAATGTATAGGATGGGGTGAATCTGCATGGTTCAATGAACACATGCGGATTCACCTGCGTGCAGCGCTTTGGACGCAGCATAAAGTATACTGCGTTCAAAGCGTTGACAGTACGGATGGTGTGCACATAACTCATTCCCTGTAAAAGCCCCCACAACATGCAACACATGCATGCATCACCCCCTTCCCTGTGCTAGACCCTCAACATCACCCACTTATATATGCAAGTCCCCAACATGCAACATCACTTCCCTATGCAATTCCCCACAATATGCAGTGCCATGCGTGCATCACCCCCTTCACTGTGCATGCCCCAAAAAATGCAGGCAGCCCTGTGCATGAAGCATCAGCACATTTCATGTACATCATCTTTGTAGCGTCGGCGTCCCTGCCTCCTGCTAGGCAGGGACGCTGTTCCCCTCACCTCTCCGCTCCGTGCCCGGCGTCTTCCTCCCGCCCTGCTGGCAGCGCGCGCTGCTTCCCGGCCACGGTGCTTAGGGCGCGCGCGCGCTCCCCCTCTCTTAAAGGGGCCGCGCGCGCCGTCCTAAGGAGTCCCTGGCCAATGGCTGGAGGACTTCACCATATATTAGGCACCTCCTCCAAAATGGAGGTGCCCGAGCAATGTTGTTGCAAAGCCTTCACTCTGCTTCAGCCCTCAGGTCCCGTTACCAGTTACCTGCCAGTCACCTGCCAGATTCCTGCCTGTTACCTGCCAGATTCCTGCTTGATACCTGCCTGATATCCGTTTACCTGCTTGCAAGCCTGCGGTCCGACAGTCTGCCTTCCGACACCTGTCAGTCTGTCTATGGACCAGCCTGCCCGCTCACCTGGGAGCGCTCATCTGCTACCTGCCTGCTAGCCTACCTGGAGGCTCCGTCGTCACTTGCCGTGACCACCTGCCTGTCCAGAGACTCTTGCCTGCTCACTGGGAGCGCTCACCTGCTACCTGCCTGCTAGCCTACCTGGAGGCTCTGCCGTCACTTGCCGTGACCACCTGCCTGTCCAAAGACTCTCGCCCGCTCACCTGGGAGCGCTCACCTGCTACCTGCCTGCTAGCCTACCTGGAGGCTCTGCCGTCACTTGCCATGACCACCTGCCTGTCCAAAGACTCTCGCCCGCTCACCTGGGAGCGCTCACCAGTCACCTGCCTGCTGTCCTTCTACCCAGAGACTGTCCCTGTCACTTGCCGTGAGCACCCGTCCCTCTACTCAGAGACTGTCCCTGTCACTTGCCGTGACTACCTGCCCTTCTGCCCAGAGACTGTCCCTGTCACTTGCCGTGACTACCTGCCCTTCTACCCAGAGACTGTCAAAGTCACTTGCCGTGACTACCTGCCCGTCTTCCCTGGGAGCCACCCGCTTCCTTACAAGGACCGCCCCCTTGTATAGTTGCTCAGAGGTTCCGCCTACCAGACCCATTACAGTTTGCTCGGGCCATGGAACCCGGTGGCACCCAAGCTCCCTCGCTCTCGGATCTATGTCATGAACTGTCCCGTCAGAGGTCCCAACAGGAGTCCATCCTGAGTCACCAGCGGAATGTCAACTCTCGCCTGGACACTCTGACTGCTCCACCAGCTACCACCGCTAGTGTCATGACTCGCAACCCGGCAGCGCCGCTGCCCACCAATACCATGGTATCCTGCCCCGGACCCCGGCTTACTGCACCTCCTCGCTTCGGAGGTGACTCCGCTCAAGCTCGGGGCTTCATAAACCAGTGCACCCTGCACTTTGAACTTTTGTCCCACCAGTTTATCTCTGACCGGTCCAAAGTAGCCTTTATCATGTCCCACCTCACGGGGGAGGCTCTGGCTTGGCTAAATCCTCTATGGGAGAGAGGAGACCCCCTGGTGTCCGACCTGACAGCCTTTCTCACGGCTTTCTTCGACGAACCCGGACGGAAGACCTCATCCGCATCGTCTCTGCTACGCCTCCATCAAGGAGATCTCTCCGTAGGCCAATATGCCATACGGTTCCGTACCCTTGCTTCGGTGCTGGCCTGGGATAACGACGCCCTCGTGTCTGTCTTCTGGGAGGGTCTGTCCAGCCATATTAAAGATGAACTCCCCGGTCGGGACATTCCTACCACTCTCGACGACTTAATAACACTTGCCACCCGGATTGACATCCGGTTCCAGGAGCGCGCCAAAGAGGTCACCCGTGAGAGGAGGTTTCCACGTCTAGCTCCTACCTTCCAGAAACCCGTCACTCCCTCCGTTACTCCCCAGGCACACTCACCTGAGCCTATGCAGGTCGACCAGACCAAGATGGTCAAAACCCGTCAAGACTTACGCCGTGCCGAGGGGAGCTGCTTCTACTGTGGCACTAGCAAAAAAGAAGCAAGACAAAAATATATCTCATACCCTACCATAATTATATATAAATGTAAAGCAAAATTGCATAATAAATATAGGGTACTTAGTGAACTATTTTTGATCAAAAAAAGTATACAAGCCGTCCCACCAGCGGCAAGGTGACCCTAAATTGGGACGGTACCTATACTGCCTATATTAAAAACCTTACTGTATATCAAAGTTGAAGTAATGCATATAAAAGGGTAGACAAATAGGACCGGGTCCCAACTCCAGACCACCTAGGCCCGTAGTAAGCTACATATATACCAATCAGCTCAACAAAGGGCATGCCACACCCTTAAATTGCACAGAATGCAAACAAGTCAAAAAACCAGACAATGTGAACTGAGGTCTAAGATGGCAGACATACAAGAAACAGAGGCATGTTCACACTAGCAAAAAAGAAGCAAGACAAAAATATATCTCATACCCTACCATAATTATATATAAATGTAAAGCAAAATTGCATAATAAATATAGGGTACTTAGTGAACTATTTTTGATCAAAAAAAGTATACAAGCCGTCCCACCAGCGGCAAGGTGACCCTAAATTGGGACGGTACCTATACTGCCTATATTAAAAACCTTACTGTATATCAAAGTTGAAGTAATGCATATAAAAGGGTAGACAAATAGGACCGGGTCCCAACTCCAGACCACCTAGGCCCGTGGTAAGCTACATATATACCAATCAGCTCAACAAAGGGCATGCCACACCCTTAAATTGCACAGAATGCAAACAAGTCAAAAAACCAGACAATGTGAACTGAGGTCTAAGATGGCAGACATACAAGAAACAGAGGCATGTTCACACTAGCAAAAAAGAAGCAAGACAAAAATATATCTCATACCCTACCATAATTATATATAAATGTAAAGCAAAATTGCATAATAAATATAGGGTACTTAGTGAACTATTTTTGATCAAAAAAAGTATACAAGCCGTCCCACCAGCGGCAAGGTGACCCTAAATTGGGACGGTACCTATACTGCCTATATTAAAAACCTTACTGTATATCAAAGTTGAAGTAATGCATATAAAAGGGTAGACAAATAGGACCGGGTCCCAACTCCAGACCACCTAGGCCCGTGGTAAGCTACATATATACCAATCAGCTCAACAAAGGGCTTGTATACTTTTTTTGATCAAAAATAGTTCACTAAGTACCCTATATTTATTATGCAATTTTGCTTTACATTTATATATAATTATGGTAGGGTATGAGATATATTTTTGTCTTGCTTCTTTTTTGCTAGTGTGAACATGCCTCTGTTTCTTGTATGTCTGCCATCTTAGACCTCAGTTCACATTGTCTGGTTTTTTGACTTGTTTGCATTCTGTGCAATTTAAGGGTGTGGCATGCCCTTTGTTGAGCTGATTGGTATATATGTAGCTTACCACGGGCCTAGGTGGTCTGGAGTTGGGACCCGGTCCTATTTGTCTACCCTTTTATATGCATTACTTCAACTTTGATATACAGTAAGGTTTTTAATATAGGCAGTATAGGTACCGTCCCAATTTAGGGTCACCTTGCCGCTGGTGGGACGGCTTGTATACTTTTTTTGATCAAAAATAGTTCACTAAGTACCCTATATTTATTATGCAATTTTGCTTTACATTTATATATAATTATGGTAGGGTATGAGATATATTTTTGTCTTGCTTCTTTTTTGCTAGTGTGAACATGCCTCTGTTTCTTGTATGTCTGCCATCTTAGACCTCAGTTCACATTGTCTGTTTTTTTGACTTGTTTGCATTCTGTGCAATTTAAGGGTGTGGCATGCCCTTTGTTGAGCTGATTGGTATATATGTAGCTTACCACGGGCCTAGGTGGTCTGGAGTTGGGACCCGGTCCTATTTGTCTACCCTTTTATATGCATTACTTCAACTTTGATATACAGTAAGGTTTTTAATATAGGCAGTATAGGTACCGCCCCAATTTAGGGTCACCTTGCCGCTGGTGGGACGGCTTGTATACTTTTTTTGATCAAAAATAGTTCACTAAGTACCCTATATTTATTATGCAATTTTGCTTTACATTTATATATAATTATGGTAGGGTATGAGATATATTTTTGTCTTGCTTCTTTTTTGCTAGTGTGAACATGCCTCTGTTTCTTGTATGTCTGCCATCTTAGACCTCAGTTCACATTGTCTGGTTTTTTGACTTGTTTGCATTCTGTGCAATTTAAGGGTGTGGCATGCCCTTTGTTGAGCTGATTGGTATATATGTAGCTTACCACGGGCCTAGGTGGTCTGGAGTTGGGACCCGGTCCTATTTGTCTACCCTTTTATATGCATTACTTCAACTTTGATATACAGTAAGGTTTTTAATATAGGCAGTATAGGTACCGTCCCAATTTAGGGTCACCTTGCCGCTGGTGGGACGGCTTGTATACTTTTTTTGATCAAAAATAGTTCACTAAGTACCCTATATTTATTATGCAATTTTGCTTTACATTTATATATAATTATGGTAGGGTATGAGATATATTTTTGTCTTGCTTCTTTTTTGCTAGTGTGAACATGCCTCTGTTTCTTGTATGTCTGCCATCTTAGACCTCAGTTCACATTGTCTGTTTTTTTGACTTGTTTGCATTCTGTGCAATTTAAGGGTGTGGCATGCCCTTTGTTGAGCTGATTGGTATATATGTAGCTTACCACGGGCCTAGGTGGTCTGGAGTTGGGACCCGGTCCTATTTGTCTACCCTTTTATATGCATTACTTCAACTTTGATATACAGTAAGGTTTTTAATATAGGCAGTATAGGTACCGTCCCAATTTAGGGTCACCTTGCCGCTGGTGGGACGGCTTGTATACTTTTTTTGATCAAAAATAGTTCACTAAGTACCCTATATTTATTATGCAATTTTGCTTTACATTTATATATAATTATGGTAGGGTATGAGATATATTTTTGTCTTGCTTCTTTTTTGCTAGTGTAAACATGCCTCTGTTTCTTGTATGTCTGCCATCTTAGACCTCAGTTCACATTGTCTGGTTTTTCTACTGTGGCAGTAAGGAGCACCGGATCCGTTCCTGCCCAGAGAGGTCGGGAAACGCCTGTGTCTAGGATCGCTCAGAGAGGTCGCCCTAGACAAAAGTAAACCCTCTCCATCCATGATGCTGTCAGTCTCTATCATCTGCGGAGAGAACCGCTATTTTGAACTGGCTCAACTTGACTCAGGAGCTGCTGGAAATCTCATCTCTCAATCCCTGGTAGAGAAATACCGTATTCCCACCAAACCTCTGGCCGTACCTTTATCTGTCGCCGCCGTGGATGGGGGCCTCTTACCACATCCCATCCAACTCATCACCGAATCTCTAACTCTACAGGTGGGAATGCTGCATTCTGAGAGCATCTCCTTTCATGTTCTGCCTGGACTCTCTCACGCACTCTTGCTAGGCCTACCTTGGCTCCAGAAACATGCACCCGTGCTTGACTGGCAGACCGGAGAAGTCCTTCGCTGGGTACAGGACTGCCATAAGACTTGTCTAGTTCCCGTTCATCCTGCTCGTCCTTCTCCTACCCCAGCCAATCTACCTGGCCTACCGGTTCCCTATTGGTCTTATGCGGATGTCTTCAATAAAAAAAAAGCAGAGACATTACCCCCTCATAGACCATACGACTGCCCAATCGACCTGTACCCGGCTCTACTCCTCCCCGTGGGCGTATCTACCCTTTGTCTGCTGCAGAGACCCGGTCCATGTCAGAATATATTGAGGAGAATCTGGCCCGGGGATTTATCCGGAAGTCTACCTCCCCGGCGGGAGCAGGCTTCTTCTTCGTCAAAAAGAAGGACGGCTCACTCCGTCCATGTATAGATTATAGAGGCCTTAACCAGATTACAGTGAAGAATAAATACCCCCTCCCACTCATTCCTGAATTATTTGACCGTCTGAGGGGGGCTAGAATCTTCACCAAACTGGATCTCCGTGGGGCGTATAACCTGGTCCGTATCCGTCAGGGGGATGAGTGGAAGACGGCATTCAACACCCGGGATGGCCACTATGAGTACCTTGTAATGCCCTTCGGTCTCTGTAACGCTCCTGCCGTCTTTCAAGAGTTGGTCAATGACATCTTCCGTGACCTTCTCTACTCCTGCGTGGTGGTGTACCTGGACGACATCTTGGTCTTCTCTCCGGACCTTCCTACTCACCGGAGGGATGTTCGTCAGGTCCTGCTCAGGCTCAGGCAGAATCACCTCTACGCTAAATATGAGAAGTGCATCTTTGAACAGACCTCTCTTCCATTTATGGGCTACATAATCTCTCAGACCGGCCTACAAATGGATCCTGAGAAACTGTCTGCCATCCAGAAGTGGCCCCGACCAGAGGGGCTGAAGGCTATTCAGCGGTTCCTGGGCTTCGCCAACTATTACCGCCTCTTCATACCGCACTTCTCTTCCCGGACTGCCCCTATCTCTGCGCTCACCCGTAAGGGCACTAATCCCAGAAGATGGCCGCCCGAAGCTGAGGAGGCCTTTCTTTCCTTAAAACAGGCTTTCTCCTCCGCCCTGGTGCTGCATCGTCCGGACGGCAACAAACAATTCTTCCTAGAAGTTGACGCTTCCTCCTCCGGAGCCGGGGCGGTACTTACCCAAAAGTCATCTTCCGGAAGAATGGTAACCTGCGGTTTTTTCTCCAAACTCTTCTCCTCCTCTGAGCGCAATTATTCTATTGGAGACCGAGAATTGTTAGCCATTAAGCTGGCACTGAAGGAGTGGCGTTACCTGCTCGAGGGGGCTCTTCACCCGGTAATAATTTACACGGACCACAAGAACTTGGCTTACCTCCAGAGTGCCCAGAGACTTAACCCGCGCCAAGCCCGGTGGTCCTTGTTTTTTGCTCGCTTTGATTTTGTTCTTCATTTTCGCCCGGCAGACAAAAACATCAAAGCTGACGCCTTGTCCCGATCCTTCCTGGTATCTGATCTAGAGGAGGAACCTAAGCACATCATTGATCCCGCCAGAGTAATGCAAGTGGCCCCCGTGAATCTAAATCGTCTCCCTCCCGGTAAGACGTTCGTAACTGTACCTGATCGGAGGAGGGTCCTACACTGGGGTCACTCGTCTAAGCTAGCTGGCCACGCCGGTCAGAAAAAGACCCTCCAGCTCATTACCTGGCATTACTGGTGGCCTACCCTGCACAAGGATGTAATAGACTTTGTTTCTGCCTGTGTGTCTTGTGCCCGCAACAAAGTTCCGAGACACCTGCCAGCCGGTCGCCTCCTTCCTCTTCCAGTACCTGCTGCCCCGTGGCAGCATATAGCTATGGACTTTATAACGGATCTCCCTGTCTCTGCCGGTTGTACGGTCATTTGGGTGGTCGCTGATCGCTTTTCCAAGATGGCGCACTTCATTCCCCTGCCGGGTCTCCCGTCTGCACCCGAACTGGCTAAAGACTTTATCCGCCACATCTTCCATCTCCATGGCCTGCCCCTCCACATCGTGTCAGATCGTGAGGTTCAGTTCACCTCACGCTTCTGGAGAGCCACATGTAAGTTGCTTGACGTCACTCTGGACTTCTCCTCCGCTTACCATCCACAGTCCAATGGTCAAGTGGAGCGGATCAATCAGAACCTGACCAGTTACCTCCGGCACTTCGTTAATGCCCACCATTCGGACTGGGTGGATCTCCTACCATGGGCCGAGTTCTCTTACAATAATCACGAGAGCGAATCTTCCTCCAAATCCCCGTTTTTTGTAGTCTTCGGTCAGCATCCTCGAATCCCGTTTCCCGTCTCCACCTCGGTGGACAATCCGGCTGCGGAATCTCTCGTTAGCGAATTCTCCTCCATTTGGGAGAGTACCCGATCCGCACTCCTTCAGTCGTCCGAGCGGATGAAAAAACACGCTGACAAAAAACGCCTGGATCCTCCACAATTCCGTCCTGGAGATAAAGTCTGGCTCTCGTCCAAGTATGTCCGGCTCAAGGTTCCTTCCTACAAGTTAGGGCCTCGGTTCATCGGCCCACTGGAAGTTATCAAACAGATCAATCCGGTGGCCTATAAATTGAAACTCCCGGCCAACCTACGGATTCCTAACTCCTTCCATGTATCTCTCCTCAAACCCGTGGTACTTAACTCTTTTTCCAAGTCTACAGGTACGCCTCCTGCTCCGGTTTCCGCTGAGAACGAGTTTGAGGTAGAGAACATTCTGGCCACCAAAAGGGTAAGAGGAAAAAACTTTTTCTGGTAGATTGGAAGGGGTTGGGTCCTGAGGAGAGAACGTGGGAGCCTCGGGAGAACATCCATGCCCCTCTCATCCTTGATAAATATCTCTCTGGCCTAAAAAAGGGGGGGCCTAAAGGGGGGGGGTACTGCAGCGTCGGCGTCCCTGCCTCCTGCTAGGCAGGGACGCTGTTCCCCTCACCTCTCCGCTCCGTGCCCGGCGTCTTCCTCCCGCCCTGCTGGCAGCGCGCGCTGCTTCCCGGCCACGGTGCTTAGGGCGCGCGCGCGCTCCCCCTCTCTTAAGGGGGCCGCGCGCGCCGTCCTAAGGAGTCCCCGGCCAATGGCCGGAGGACTTCACCATATATTAGGCACCTCCTCCAAAATGGAGGTGCCCGAGCAATGTTGTTGCAAAGCCTTCACTCTGCTTCAGCCCTCAGGTCCCGTTACCAGTTACCTGCCAGTCACCTGCCAGATTCCTGCCTGTTACCTGCCAGTCACCTGCCAGATTCCTGCTTGATACCTGCCTGATATCCGCTTACCTGCTTGCAAGCCTGCGGTCCGACGGTCTGCCTTCCGACACCTGTCAGTCTGTCTATGGACCAGCCTGCCCGCTCACCTGGGAGCGCTCATCTGCTACCTGCCTGCTAGCCTACCTGGAGGCTCCGCCGTCACTTGCCGTGACCACCTGCCTGTCCAGAGACTCTTGCCTGCTCACCTGGGAGCGCTCACCTGCTACCTGCCTGCTAGCCTACCTGGAGGCTCTGCCGTCACTTGCCGTGACCACCTGCCTGTCCAAAGACTCTCGCCCGCTCACCTGGGAGCGCTCACCAGCCACATGCCTGCTGTCCTTCTACCCAGAGACTGTCCCTGTCACTTGCCGTGAGTACCCGTCCCTCTACTCAGAGACTGTCCCTGTCACTTGCCGTGACTACCTGCCCTTCTGCCCAGAGACTGTCCCTGTCACTTGCCGTGACTACCTGCCCTTCTACCCAGAGACTGTCCCTGTCACTTGCCGTGACTACCTGCCCGTCTTCCCTGGGAGCCACCCGCTTCCTTACAAGGACCGCCCCCTTGTATAGTTGCTCAGAGGTTCCGCCTAACAGACCCGTTACAATATTCCCCCGCTTCCCTGTGCAAGACGCACAACATACTACATTAAAGGGGTTATCCGCTACTAGGACAAACCCTTTTCATATCCCACGTTTGGCCCAGATAAAATAAAAAAGCCTATACTCAGCTCTGATGCCGTTTCAGCGGTGTCGGTACGAGCGGGCTCTGGGCTCCAGTGCGGTTGTTGTGACACGTGACCCCGGCACCCAGTCAGGGCTGGCGTCACTGTCCCCACTTTCGTACAAATCGAACATCAACAGGAAGTCAGGGCTGTGGCTGATCTCAGACTTCCTCTTCATGTTCAGTTTGTACAAAGGTGGGGACAGTGACGTCAGCGCTGACTGGGTGCCGGGGTCACTTGTCACAACAACCGCACTGGAGCCCAGAGCCCACTCGTACCGACACCGCTGAAACGGCATCAGAGCTGAGTATAGGCTTTTTTATTTTATCTGAGCCAAGCGTGGGGTATGAACAGGGGTTGTCCTAGCAGTGGACAATCCCTTCCCTGTGAAAGGCCCCACAACATCCAGCACATGTATGCATCACTACCTTCCATGTGCAAGACCCTCAACATCACACCTTTAGCTATGTAAGCCCTCACAACCTGCAGAACTGTGCACATTCTGTGTGCAAGACCCACTACATGCAACCCTCATGTAGTAACCTGATCCACATTTTTATGCCCCCAAAACACAGTATCAGACCATTTACACTTTGTCCTATACATAAAAACTAGATATATAATTGCTGTCTCCACACTGACCACGTATGCAGCTCCTCAGCCCTCCCAGGATCTGTAGTGAAGCATCACCTCATATACAGCAGCCTCAGCAGCACCACGCTGCTTCCTGGTATCGGTGGGCACTGAACTGGAGGAGGCGCCGCCCCTTCCAATCGTATCATCACCTCCCGGGAGCAACTCCATTTTAGACACTCCCAGAGCGAGCAGCGTTGTCCCAGACTGCCAGTGGGCCCCTCTGTTAGTCCAGGGCCCCGGCACTTGCCCGGTACGAGAGCTATCAGTCAAACCACAGATAGTAATTGTACGCAAAAATTGGATGTCTGAACGAGGCCTTACACTGAGAGAAAAGAGTGGCAGAGCAGTGAGAGCCGTCAAAGCTCTGATGAATTTGGAATAATTTTGTAAAAGCACCCAGAAAAGTAAAAGACACTTTGCAGCTGCAAAACGGAACACAATTTTAAATGAAGGCTATATTGAAAGTTTTTCATTTAAGAAGCAACTGAACAATAAAATACAAACTCTATGTGAAGTTGTACAAAACCTTCAAAGGGGTATTCCCAACATTTATGGCATATCTGCAATGCAGGTCCTACTTATGGGATTTGTAATTACTTTGAAAAAATGGGATTCAGTCTTGCACCACAGGTAACAAGGATGTGGTCATCCATTTTCGGCTTTCTCCATCTTAAAAGAGGTGTGCTAATAGCCTCTTCAGCAGGAAGAGGACTGGCTTTCTGCTGCCACCTACTGGATACAGGAATCCTAAAAATCAATATCGACCCTTTAAAAACCTTTGCCTCATGACTTAGGATAAGAAGCCAAGACAGAAATTCCATTTGTAGACATGTGTTTCAGAGTATTGCCCCTCATCAGTGCAAAGCAAGAGGTCTGATTTGGCTAGGTGAGAGGCCTCTGACTGGCAGTCTAAGGGTTGAAAGTGCTAAGACGACGTAAAAAGACTTATAGGACATGCAATGCTTCTCTGGGAATTTACGTATGCAAATAGCCTTTTCAGAAGGAAGAGGGCTTGATCTCTGGAGCCAAATATTGCACTCTATTCATGGAGTAACGTTCCGCCATAGAACCCCAGTCAGAGGTCTCTCACCTAGCCAAATCAGATCCTCTGCTTTGCACTGAGAAGGAGCAACACCCCGAAACACATATCTGCAAATGATGTTCCTGGTTTGGCTTCTTATCCTAAGTCATGTGGCAAGGTTTGTTAAAGGGTCGATATTGACTTTTAGGATTGCTACATTCAATACTTGGTGCCAGAAATGTGAAGAGGCTATTTGCATATTTAAAATCGCCAGAAGAGCATTACATGGCCTATAAGTCTTCTTATGCCCTTAGAAACATTCCCCCTTTGATCCCCTGAAAACAGCTCAGCATGTTTGCACTTGATGGGGTCCTATTCTCATGATATTTTCACGCAAGGTGTGGGAAAGACTAAGTGCAACACGAAGGGAAGAGGGGGAGGAAGCCCAAACACTAGGGAAAGAGGGGAGTGGAGACCCCTAGGCAGATCTAATATCACCCTGCCTACCCTATCGTCCCTATATTGGTTCCACACCTATCGCCAATCAGGACCCTAAACCCTGGATGTCGCTAGAGCTTGGCCCTAGATAGGGAGGGGGAGGAGTGAGCACTGGTCAGGCCCCACTACAAACTAAAGACAACAAGGTAGACAAACAAAGGGGATAAACTTAGCTTGAGCAGACACGCAGACACCAGAGGAGAAACGCCAACTGTCCTCCAAGGGCACCAGAGAAGAAGCCAGCCAACAGCTAGCGTTCCAAGCCTGAACAAAGGTACATATAAGTATCACCGGCAATTCCCTGGAGCAAACTGAGGGTTTTAACTACCAGGCAAGGGTCTGTCAATCAGCAGCAGGAAGGAGGTCGCCGCTGGGTTGTAAAGGGATAAGGACTAAGAAGGCGTCTGTAATGCCAAGTGCAGTGACCTTCTACAGCCAGATCCAGAGCGACTGTCTATTACACCTGACACACCCGTGACAGATATGTGCTGGTCCCAGAGTTAGAACTTGCATGTATTGAACATTTATGGCAAATCCTAGGACATGCGGTAAATTAGTCCTGTAAGGGACTGACAAAATATGAGTAAGCTGAGTTTTGAGTTGTAGTTCGGATGAATTATGGGAATCAAAATAATGTAGGCGACGAGTCCACTTCAATATGGAAACAGAATTGATAGAAATATAAAGGGTACTGAATATAAACAGTTTGAAGATATGCCGGAGAAACATATTGCAATTAAGTTCTCAACAGCACAACAGCATCTGCTGATAGTCGTGCAATGTCAACTCCTTACGAGGATGTTAAGCGCAATTCTCTAGATCTTCCTCCTACACATATGTCCCCTGCGCGGTCTCTATCCAAATAGATAAATCACACTTGATTTTGTTGTGTAGCATACATCGGTTCTATCCTCTTTTCTCGCGCCAACACTGCTTCCTGTACTGTTTCCTAGTATAATATAACACTTTATGCCTTGCTGAGCACAGAAATAAAACTTGGCTTCGGAGCGGAAATCCTATTTGAAGTATTGAAGGCTGGTGCCAATATATATAGCTAAAAATCAGGCCTTAACGACAGGCAGAACAAAAGAGGAGCCTCAACAAAAGATCCAGCTTGGCTCGTGCTATCACCAGTAATGATACTGGCGTAATAATAATAGCTTGTAAAACAGGGTATCTGTTTATGAACTGATATGACAACGATCAGTGCTGGCTGGAAAAATGTTGTCAAATCGGTAAAAATTTTCAATTTTAAGCAGAAAAGGCATGCAACAAAACTTGCAACAATTTTTCTGTACTGGACCAGCCTAAATATTATATATAATAATATTAATGCATCCAATTAATAGCGCTGGGCCAAAGCATGGGATGATTTGTACATTTGAAAGACACCATTCATTTTACTGATGTACTGTATGAATTGAAATGTTCAAGAAAATGCATTTCTGCCATAGGGTTTTTTGCTTCATTTTTACGGCATTTAGTTTGATATTTCAGGTTAGTGCGATTATGGCAATACCAAACTTGTATAGGGCTTTTTTTTATGTTTTAGTGGTTAAAAAAAAAATAAAAAATCTTGAACTTTGTAAAAAAAAAAAAAAAAAAACCCGGATTGTGTCGTCATTTTCTGAGACCCGTAACCTTATTATTTTTCTGCCAATCATGCTGTGTGATGGTTTGTTTTTAGCGTGGTGAGCTGTTGTTCTCATTATTATTATTTTGGAGTACAGAAAACCTTTTGATCACTTTTTATTACACTTTGAGGGTGGAGGTGAGGAAACTGAAAAACAGCACTTCTGGTATTTTCATTATTTATTTATTTATTAATTTATTATTTTTTGCTTTTCACCGATAGATTTGACTCTACCAGATGTGGCAATTTCAAAATGGGTTTATCTTTTTTATTATTTCTTTATTTTTATATTGGAAAATAGGAGTGATTCAGTGTCTTTTTCAACATTTTTTAATATTTGTAAAAAATCATTTTTTTATTACTATTCACTTTTTTTTTTTTTTGTTAAGGAAATCTGTTAGCAGTTTTTTTAGATTTAATCTGAGAGCAGCATAATGTAGAGGCAGGGATCCTGATTCCAGGGATGGGTTACTTGCCTCAGCATCTTGCTGTAGTTTCTATACAATCAGTGTTTTATCAGCAGGAAATTATCATTTGAGGACTAGGTATCACGTGCACAGCAGTCCAGCTAACCTGTGTAACCGCGTCCCCACCACTGATTGGCAGCTTGGAAAGAAAGAGGCCAATCAGGGATGTGGGTGGAGTTATACACAGTTCAGCATTCTGAGCACCGCTACATTTACAACGTAGAAAATAGGGATTTTATCAAAACTGCTCCAAGCAGCCCTATAAGTGATACATTGTTGAAATCTGGCTTTCTGCCCCTACATCATGCTGCTCTCAGATTAAATCTAAAAAAAACTGCTGCTTTCAGATTCCATATCAAAACCTGCTGACAGAATCCCTTTAAGATAAACTGGCAAATTATGGTAATGATTTGCCAACATCAGGGAGTGATCTATGTTTAGATCACAGGCAAATCAGACTGTAAGCTCTGCAGCCTAGCAAAGACAATCTGATCTATCTGCTGCCCCTTTAAATTTGGCTCTATCCTGCACGTGTCCTCCTGATATACAGTATAGAGCTGGGGATCGTCATGCACCGTGTAAAAGGAGAGGATATTAAAAACCCCATTGACTTGGGCCGTGTGATGTCATTAATCCGTTTATTAGCATCCGCTCCTTGTACAGATGGACTGTTCAGAGAAGATGTGGGAGGCTGAGCAGACAAAGTCGTCACAATACTTGCTGGTCAAAGTCGTTAAACATCACGGTTTTATGCTAAGCCAAAACTTCAAAGCACATTTTGCTGAATTAAGGTTAACTAGCCTTCCCTAAGCGTTATGTGAAATGATCGCCGGCTGATGTGAAAGAACCTTAACACAAAGCTGTTGTTTCATAACGTCGGCCGCGCAACTCCTCAACCCCCGAAGCGACGGGAAATTGCAAAGGAGTTTGATTCTGCACTAAAGCCCATTGTCTTACGGAAGCAGGTTCATACATCTGTGTCTGTCAGGAACATTCAGTCCTCCTTCACACAGCGTGACTTCCAGGTCCTTCTCCTCACAAAGACATCTAATTACTCTGCCGAGCCCAAGACTTTGAACAGAGGGGAATTCCACGGGAATGAATAAAGAAATGATTCCTGTGTCAAGAAAATCTCATGGAGAAAAGCGTTTTATCAGATACAATAAAAAATAGATCGCGGCTGACCAGAGGAGACGAGATGACGGCTTATACCGGTCTTTCTTCAATAATTGACACTTGCTTCTATGGCTGCAAATACCGCACAAGGGGTTAAGTGCAACATTTGCTCATTTGACAGTGCATGGTATTGGAAATTATTTGGGGAACTCTGCACTGAGCAGTTCTTCTGTTATTCTTCTTGGAAATGCATTAAAAATTTACCAAAATGTTACCATTGTCCTTATCTAGAACAGGGGAGGGGAGTTCTCAGATCCAGAAGTCCTGCAATCATACATTTACTAGAGGAAAAATAGAGGAACGGCGTCATTCAGAAAGTGAGAGCTCTAGTATTGTTATTTCATGGGGACTAAAAGTCAGGAGAGCTGATCCTTTTAATAGGGGTTGATGCACTATATGGGCGCAGTCAGACGGCCGTATAAATCGGACTATGATAGGAACGCAGTGCACGGACTGGCCGGCGGCTCTCCCTACCTGAGTGTGACAGCTGGATAGAAATATATGAAGCTGTCAAGCTCAGGTCGGGAGAGCCGCCGGCCAGTCCGTGCACTGCGTTCCGATCACGGTCTAATTTATACGGCCGTCTGACTGTGCACTAATATGATAATTTTCTGATTGCTGAAGTTCCGACCTTTATAACATCAACCCCCTAGGAATCCCATTAAACTAGAGAACGGAGCTCTGAAATAGCCCATTGGAAAGGAGAGTGCAGCTTGGCTATCCCCATCAGCCCCATATACCATTGCTTCATATGAAAGGGGGATTGGTACCAGTGCCAGCAGTCAGACCTGCAGCAACCAGACATTTATTATCCAGATTGTGAATAAGTGATACGTTGTTATGGTGGGCTACCCCCTTTCAAGGGAGTCTCTAAGTACAAAATAACTGTTCAAACTAAGCACAACGACTTGGTGCACCCTTGGTGTAGTTGAGCAGTTCAGTGAACCTTACCACATACTTGTTTTACATCTTATTTTTTTTATTTCTATTTTACTCGCTTATATAGCACCATAAATTCCACAGCGCTTTACAGACATTATTGGCACTGTCCCCATTGGGGCTCCCAATCTACATTCCCTATCAGTATGTCTTTGGAGTGTGGTAGGAAACCGGAGAACCAACACGCAAACACAGGGAGAACATACAAACTCCTTGCATGTGCTGTCCTTGGTGGGATTTGAACCCAGGACCCCAATGCTGGAAGGCAACAGTGCTAACCACTGAGCCACCGTGCTGCCCCTAAATTTGCCCATTGTTATAGGGTCACAATGTCTGTCACCCCTATTTGGGTATGGCGGCTGTCACAACAATCGGCACTGGTACTCATGGCTGGTTCATGTCTGCATCTGTGACTACAGTTTAGCTACAGTGCCTATAGGCAGTGTGGGGTAGTCTAAGACACGCCTCCTGTGTCATCATTGGTTCAGGCTGCTGCGCTTTCCCTCTTCCTATTGGCTACTGTGCACAGAGGATCAATTTCTATTACAGGACGGGAAGAGTGATTATAAAAGTACAGACCAATAAACCACCATTGAAAACAAGAGGATAATCATGTACTACCACAAGTAGTGAGCGTTAATAAGGAGGTGTCTGGAAGGGGATTTTTCTGGTAATTTTTTTCAGGGGTGACACGGATGAAGGTATAAGAAAGTTAAAAAAGGTTAGGATCCATAAATTTACAAGTTTGGGTGAGATATAACCCTTATTCATAACTTTTCAACAGCTATGAATGAGGGTTAAATCTAACCCGAAACGCATAGGCTTATGGATCCTTAACTTTCTTATACCTTAATCCTGGTCTTATTGCACCTAGTAAAAGTTTACTTTTAATTTTGTTTTTTCTCCTGGTGCTGGTGTTTCCATTTCCAATGGATTTTCATTTCATTTTTACTTGAAACCCAGTCCTGTGTGTTCCCCACACTCCCTGCACCACACCCTGACCACACATGGTCGATACCTCAGGACTTCAGATTTTGGAATTCATATGGATCTCCATTTTCACCACTGATACCATTGGAGGGTTAGCAGATTACAATTTCTTCTCCTTTTAACTCTACATGAAAGGAGTGAATCTAGTGAGTAACTCTCAGGTCTAAAGAACCCTCAGGCTCGACTGTCTCTGTAGATGTCCCTGGAGACAATCTCTCCTATATCGAAAGATGGTGTCAACAAATCTAGGTTTTAGAACCAATAATTACCCAAATGAGCTTTCGTAAAAATGCTCTTTCCCCATCATTGGCCCGTGTAAACATGGCAGTGATTAGCCAATTAATGAACCGTTTTTATGCAGGCTATAGAATATTCATCATGGGCAGCACATCTCCTTGTGGAAGTAGAAGGTAATCCCAAAACTATAAGGAGACCAAACCACCAGCCTCTGTTACTGGGACTTTACTACAATATTAATCAAGCCTCACGCTAAGAATTATCATATGTTCCAGAACAGATTGACATCTGCCCACAGTCTGCAGTGACGGTCGTTGCATGAAACCTCCTCCAATCCAGCAGAACCAGGTCTAGACCTTGATCGTCAGAAGCAGCCGGAGGAGCCTGAGACTAGAAGTGGTTGATACTCGCCTACACAGCGCATACAGAGTGACTAGCGGTATCAGGAATGCCCCTGCTGTTATTGGACCCCAGAGATCATATGATTGCTGACCGCCGTCCCCCATAACAGACTTGCTGCAGATACGGTCTGCCAGTGACTGATGGCATAGCCAGGGGCTGTTTTCTACTGTGACTAAGGGTCCTATGGTCTTTAATGACCTCTTATGGGACATATTATATACCCAATATATATATCAAACATAATAAACAAATGGAGGAAAATGTCATAAAAAAATACCCCTCCCAAAAGTATGAATAAAAAAGTTGACTATTTCATATAAAATACATTTTCTTGCACAAACATTACAGGTCATATAAGCAAAAAAAAAAACACACGTTAGGTTTCCGCGCAACCATATTAACCTGAATAATTAATTTAACAATCCAAGCAATAATTTTTTTCCCTAAAAAATGTGAACCTAATTAATGTATACTGTTCAAAAAAATAAAGGGAACACTCAAATAACACATCCTAGATCTGAATGAATGAAATATTCTCATTGAATACTTTGTTCTGTACAAAGTTGAATGTGCTGACAACAAAATCACACAAAAATCATCAATGGAAATCAAATTTATTAACCAATGGAGGCCTGGATTTGGAGTCACCCCCAAAATTAAAGTGGTAAAACACACTACAGGCTGATGCAACTTTGATGTAATGTCCTTAAAACAAGTCAAAATGAGGCTGAGTATTGAGTGTGGCCTCCACGTGCCTGTATGACCTCCCTACAACGTCTGGGCATGCTCCTGATGAGGTTGTGGATGGTCTCCTGTGGGATCTCCTCCCAGACCTGGACTAAAGCATCCGCCAACTCATGGACAGTCTGTGGTGCAACGTGACGTTGGTGGATGGAGCGAGACATGATGTCCCAGATGTGCTCAATCGGATTCAGGTCTGGGGAACGGGCGGGCCAGTCCATAGCTTCAATGCCTTCATCTTGCAGGAACTGCTGACACACTCCAGCCACATGAGGTCTGGCATTGTCCTGCATTAGGAGGAACCCAGGGCCAACCGCACTAGCATATGGTCTCACAAGGGTTTGGAGGATCTCATCTTGGTACCTAATGGCAGTCAGGCTGCCTCTGGCGAGCACATGGAGGGCTATGCGGCCCTCCAAAGAAATGCCACAGAACACCAGGATTGGCGAAGTCGCCACTGGCGCCCTGTGCTCTTCACAGATGAAAGCAGGTTCACACTGAGCACATGTGACAGACGTGACAGAGTCTGGAGACGCCGTGGAGAGCGATCTGCTGCCTGCAACATCCTTCAGCATGACCGGTTTGGCAGTGGGACAGTAATGGTGTGGGGTGGCATTTCTTTGGAGGGCTGCACAGCCCTCCATGTGCTCGCCAGAGGTAGCCTGACTGCTATTAGGTACCGAGATGAGATCCTCAGACCCGTTGTGAGACCATATGCTGGTGCGGTTGGCCCTGGGTTCCTCCTAATGCAGGACAATGCCAGACCTCATGTGGCTGGAGTGTGTCAGCAGTTCCTGCAAGATGAAGGCATTGAAGCTATGGACTGGCCCGCCCGTTCCCCAGACCTGAATCTGATTGAGCACATCTGGGACATCATGTCTCGCTCCATCCACCAACGTCACGTTGCACCACAGACTGTCCAGGAGTTGGCAGATGCTTTAGTCCAGGTCTGGGAGGAGATCCCACAGGAGACCATCCGCAACCTCATCAGGAGCATGCCCAGGCATTGTAGGGAGGTCATACAGGCACGTGGAGGCCACACACAATACTGAGACTCATTTTGACTTGTTTTAAGGACATTACATCAAAGTTGGATCAGCCTGTAGTGTGTTTTTCCACTTTAATTTTGGGGGTGACTCCAAATCCAGCTCTCCATTGGTTAATAAATTTGATTTCCATTGATGATTTTTGTGTGATTTTGTTGTCAGAACATTCAACTTTGTACAGAACAAAGTATTCAATGAGAATATTTCATTCATTCAGATCTAGGATGTGTTATTTGAGTGTTCCCTTTATTTTTTTGAGCAGTGTATATAGTGTAGTGTGGATGTCTTTAAAGGGGTTGCTACGTGAAAACAAGTTAGCACTTATCAGCAATATAGGTGATAATTTGCTGATTGATGGGTTTCCTACTGCTTGAACTTGCACTGATCAAGAGATTAGGAAATTTTTTGATCCTCTTCTGAACCATTTGACCGCAATTGAGACTAGCTGGCTCATGCATCGTCTTGTGTGTGGAGTGGAAGTTGCTTTCTCTATGTAAGTTTAGGACAGCTTCAATATGAATATCTTAGGCTTACATTAGGAAAGCAACTACCGATCCCCAGAGTAGACTGTGTGAGCTGGCTAGTCTGAATAGTGGTTTTGAAGTGAAGAAGAGAATCAGAACATCGCTGGAAACTGGAGAAGATAGCGATTGGTAAGTATCTAAACACATTTACACAATAAAGAAATGTAACACCAAGAAGGAAAAGTTGTGTAATTGTATAAATCACAGGATGGATAGACATATCAGTGATCTGCAAATTATGAAAAAATGGAGACAAAAGTTTCAAAACATCTTGATTTATTCAATATTGAGTATGAGAGCAATGTTTAGAAATCCCTGCATTTATAGAATTGGCCGCTATCAATGAGTTTATCAATGGTTGTCTGAGGAAGGTTCCATTGCATTGAATGCACTTGAGCAAATCATCAAGATCCGCTGCCAGCAACTCATTTTGCAATTCTTGGATAATGACGTCCCAGATGTGCTCGATTGGAAACAAGTACGGAGATGCTGCAGGCCATAGGAGCACGTTTAGGCTGTGCAGGCTGCTCCAGTAGCACCAGTAACATGCGAACTGGAGGTGTTGTGTTGAAAAATGGCTCTTGGGATACTTTGGAGAAATGGCCGTACCACTGGTTCCACAAATCATTGTAACACTGAGCTGTTAGTGCACATAAAATGAAGACTAGCGGGGTCTGGCTATGGTACATTATGCAACCCTACCCCATAATCCCAGGAGTAGGACTGGTGTGACATTCCCTTGTGAAGGGTTCTTCATGATGCTGACACGGTGGTCTCCAGACCAATCTCTGGCAATAATTGCATCCAAGACAAAAGTTGGACTTCGCACTGAAGAGGATAGACCTCCATTCCAGCCTCCATTGCCGTCTTGCTCTGCACCATGATAACCTTTGAAAGCGGTGGTGTGAGGTAAATGGACCACCTGTAGCTGGACATCTTGCTTGTAGCCCAATGTCATGTAAACGTTTTCTGATGGTTTGTGTAGACACTGTTTACAATGTGATGTCTAATTTCACTTTCAGTTCATAATGGATAAATCGTGGAATCAGTGTTGCCATTTCTTCAAAGTGTCCCAGGAGCCATTTTCAACACAACAAGGCGAGACTACATGTTTCTCGTGATACTGTGAGCATCTTGCATGGCTTAAACGTGCAACTAGTGGCTCTTGACTGGTCTCCTATTGAGCACAGATGAAGTAGTGTAGTTCATAGAATCATAGAATCATAGAATGGTAGAGTTGGAAGGGACCTCCTGGGTTATCTGGTCCAATCCCCTGCTCAAAGCAGGATTCACTAAACCATCTCAGACAGATGTCTGTCCAGCCTCTGTTTGAAGACGTCCATTGAAGGGGAACTCACCACCTCTCGTGGCAGCCTGTTCCACTCATTAATCACCCTAACTGTCAAAAAGTTTTTTCTAATATCTAATCTGTGTCTCCTCCCATTTAGTTTCATCCCATTGCTTCTAGTCTTTCCTTGTGCAAATGAGAATAAAGATGATCCTTCTACAATGTGACAGCCCTTGACATATTTGTAGACAGCTATTAAGTCTCCTCTCCGTCTTCTTTTTTGCAAGCTAAACATTCCCAAATCCTGCAACCGTTCCTCATAGGACATGGTTTGCAGACCAGTCACCATTCTGGTCGCTCTTCTCTGAACTTGCTCCAGTTTGTCTATGTCTTTTTTAAAATGTGGTGCCCAAAACTGTACACAGTATTCCAGATGAGGTCTGACCAAAGAGGAGTAAAGACCGATAATGACTTCACGTGATCTAGACTGTATGCTTCTGTTAATACATCCCAGAATTGTATTTGCCTTTTTTGCTGCTGCATCACACTGTTGACTCATGTTCAGTCTATGATCTATTAGTATACCTAAGTCTTTTTCACATGTACTGTTGCTTAGCTCTATTCCTCCCATTCTGTATATGCTTTTTTCATTTTTATTGCCCAGATGTAGTACTTTGCATTTTTCCCTGTTAAAAACCATTCTGTTGGTTGCTGCCCACTGCTCCAGTTTATTTAGGTCTTTTTGAATCCTCTCTCTCTCTTCTCTAGTATTAGCTATCCCTCCTAGCTTTGTGTCATCAGCAAATTTAATCAGTTTACCCTCAATTCCTTCATCTAAATCATTGATAAAGATGTTGAACAATACAGGTCCCAGGACGGAGCCCTGTGGTACCCCACTTGAGACATTCATCCAGCTGGATGTGAAGCCATTTACAACCACCCTTTGAGTCCGATCACTAAGCCAGTTATGAATCCACCTAACAGTTGCCTGGTCCATTGCATACTTGGTCATTTTTTCAATAAGGATGGTGTGAGATACTTTGTCAAATGCTTTGCTGAAGTCAAGATATACTATATCTACAGCATTTCCCTGATCCACCCAGTCAGTGATTCTGTCATAGAAGGAAATTAAGTTAGTCTGACATGACTTGTTAGTTACAAACCCATGCTGACTCTGGTTAATCACTTCATTCTTATCCATGTACTTACATACATGTTGTTTAATAATTTGTTCAAATATCTTTCCTGGTATAGAAGTCAGACTCACCGGCCTATAGTTCGCTGGGTCCACCTTCTTCCCCTTTTTGAAGATAGGAACAACATTTGCTCTTCTCCAGTCTTCTGGGACTTCTCCTGTTCTCCAAGAATTTTCAAAGATTATGGAGAGTGGTTCTAAAATTTCTTCTACGATCTCCTTCAGTACTCTGGGGTGTAATTCATCTGGACCTGGAGACTTGAACTCATTTATGTTAGCTAAATATTCCCTCACAATCTTTCTGTTTACAGATAACTTGGATTCCTCTATTCCTTTAAAAGGACAGTGAAGATCAGTTGATGTTACATTTTCTTTCTGAGAGAAAACAGATGCAAAATAGGAATTAAAAAGTTCGGCCTTCTCAACATCCTCTTACCATTTCTCCATTTTCATCCTGTAAAAATCCTATAGCATCTTTGACTTTTCTTTTACTTTTGACATACCCCCAAAATCCTTTTTTATTGCTTTTGACATCTCTTGCAAGCCTTAATTCATTGTCAGCTTTAGCTAACCTGATACGTGCCCTGCAGGATCTGCAGACTGCATTATAATCTTCTTTAGATATGCCTCCCTCTTTCCATTTAATAAACATTTCTTTCTTTCTTTTTAGCATGTGTTTAAGTTCTGTGTTCATCCATCCTGGTTTCCTTAAATGCTTCCAATTCTTCCTACTTTTCGGGATTGTTAACGATTGTGCTTTGAGAATCTCATTTTTAAAAATTTCCCATCCTTCCTGGACATTTTTGTCCTTAAGGACATCCAGCCATTGGATCCCTCCTATTCTCTTTCTGAGTCTCTTAAAATCTGCCTTTCTAAAATCTAACCTTGAAGTCTGAGTCTTCACATGTCTTCCTCCTCTAGTTATCCAAAATTCTATAATAGCATGATCGCTGCCTCCTAGGGTCCCAGCCACCTTTACCTCCTCAACCATTTCCTCCCTGTTTATAAGGATTAGATCCAAAGTAGCAGATCCCCTTGTTTTCTCCCCTACCTTTTGGAAGATAAAGTTGTCAGCAAGAGAGGATAAGAATTTGCTTGACCTGTTAGTTTTACTTGAGAGAGATTCCCAACAAATGTCTGGATAGTTGAAATCTCCCATGACCACTACGTCATATTTTTTGGAGAACTTGGTCATTTGATACATAAAGAGTTCATCCATATCTTCAGCTTGCCCAGGTGGCCTGTAGTAAATGCCTACAATGGTGTCCTTTCCGTTGTTCTCTCCTTGTATTCTTACCCAAACAGTTTCCACAGAACTCCCAGTCTCTGAAGCTTCAATCTCTGTGCAGATATACGCTTTTCTAACATACAATGCAACACCTCCTCCTCGTTTATCAAGTCTGTTTCTTGCAAATAAGTTGTATCCTTTTAGCCTTTTATTCCAATCATGTGTATCGTCCCACCAAGTTTCAGTGATTCCAATCACATCATATTCCTTTTCCTGCATTAGTAGTTTCAATTCTCCTTGTTTGTTGCCCATGCTTTGTGCATTTGTATAAAAACATTTTAGTTTGTGATTGGTTTCTCTTCCTCCCATATTTTTATTATTTAAATTGTTTTGTCTTTGTTCTTCCTTTCCACTTCCAGTAGCAGAGATCTCAATAGTATTTGTCAGCTGTATGGCTTTTTCTGGCCTTTTGCTTCCCTTCCCACATTGTTCTAGTTTAAAGCTCTTCTGATGAGTGTAGCAAGGCGACTTCCAAATACATGTTTTCCAGTCTTCGTAAGGTGCACCCCATCTCTAGCAAGTAGTCCATCGTATAGGTAATTCATTCCGTGATCCAGAAATCCAAATCCTTGTTGACGGCACCATCGACGTAGCCAGTTGTTCACCTGTAGAATCTTATTCCACCTCATAGTTACCGAGGGTGCGGTCGTCCTGAGCCTCACTCTCAGAGAGGACCACCCGGATTTACGCTACCAGTTGAAGTGTATTGTGGGGCATAGATCCGTCGGGTACGTGTGCAACAACACACGCTGTCGGCCAGAGGCCAGCAGCTGACGTCGGCATGCACGTGACTGCGGGCGTATGGCAGTGACATCATGTGCTCCAGTCACTTACACGCTGAAGTCAGCTGCCGACTTCAGAAGAGGATGCCACATGGCGGGGGAGCGGAGGGAAGGCGAGTAGAATTGTTTTTTCTTCTATGCAAAGTACAGCAGCATAACGGGGGACATATACCAGCATGGAGTCCAGGATAAGTGACATATACCAGGATAAGGAACATATATACCAGGATGGGGCGCATATATATAAATATATACATACACCAGGATGGGGGGGCTCGGTTAAAATCTTGCACCAGGGCCCATCAGACTCTAGTTACGCCACTGAGAATAGAACCTAAAGTGGGGTCCATTATACAGTTCGTGAGCTAATGTGAGGGCCATTATACAGTTTGTGGCTTACTGTGGGGGCCATTATACAGTGTGAGGCCTTCTGTGGGGATCATTATACTGTGTTTTGGGGGAGCTGTGGAGACATCATACTCTGTATAAAGGAACTGTGGCCCACCATACTGTGTATAGAGAAGCTGTACATTGGGGGACTCAGTGAACATTATTAATTGTTAAGTGGGCACTTAAGAAGCATCTATAATATAACCGGGGATGCGGGTCTCTGTCCGAAGCCTCTATAGACTGCGCATGCGTGACGAGCAGTCTGGCTCCAGACAGAAGACCGCATCCAGCCATTACAGGTAAGAGGAGTGTATGGCGTCGGAGATCGCGGTATGTGTAGACACTGAACGTATTGAACGCACACTGCGATCTCCGGCGCCATACTTACATACTTACCTGACCGGGAAGAGCGTAGCCGCAGCGCCTCTCTTCAGCGGAGACCGGTGGCAGAGTGAGACGTCGGATCGCCGCGTGCGCATAGCGCTATCCGGCGCCATTTTACTGAAGACACATTTACAGTATGTCTTCAGCAAAATGGCGCCGGACAGCGCGGTGCTCTGGCGCCGGACAGCGCGGTGCTCTGTCGCCGCACTCCTCCCCCGGCCTCCGGCAGAACAGGACGCTGCAGCGCTGAAGTACAGAGAAGAAAGGTGAGTATAACTGTTTATTTTTTTGGGGATGTGTGTATAGAGGGGGGGTGAGGGGTGCCACGCATACCGGGATTAGGGGAGCCATGCATACCAGAATAGGGATGAGGGGAGCCATGCATACCAGAATAGGGATGAGGGGTGCCACGCATACCGGGATTGGGGATGAGGGGTGACACGCATACCAGGATTGGGGATGAGGGGTGCCATGCATACCAGAATAGGGATGAGGGGTGCCATGCATACCAGGATTGGGGATGAGGGAGCCATGCATACCAGAATAGGGATGAGGGGTGCCACGCATACCACGATTGGGGATGCGGGGTGCCACGCATACCAGGATTGGGGATGAGGGGTGCCACGCATACCAGGATTGGGGATGAGGGGTGCCACGCATACCAGGATTGGGGATGAGGGGTGCCACGCATACCAAAATAGGGATGAGGGGTGACACGCATACCGGGATTGGGGATGAGGGGAGACACGCATACCGGGATTGGGGATGAGGGGTGCCACGCATAGCAGAATAGGGATGAGGGGTGCCACGCATACCAGAATAGGGATGAGGGGTGCCACGCATACCAGGATTGCGGATGAAAGGTGCCATGCATACCAGAATAGGGATGAGGGGTTCCACGCATACCGGGATTGGGGATGAGGGGTGCCATGCATACCAGGACTGGGGATGAAAGGTGCCATGCATACCAGAATAGGGATGAGGGGTGCCACGCATACCAGGATTGGGGATGAGGAGTGCCACGCATACCAGGATTGGGGATGAAAGGTGCCACGCATACCAGAATAGGGATGAGGGGTGCCACACATACCGGGATTGGGGATGAGGGGTGCCACGCATACCGGGATTGGGGATGAGGGGTGCCACGCATACCGGGATTGGGGATGAGGGGTGCCACGCATACCGGGATTGGGGATGAGGGGTGCCACACATACCGAGATTGGGGATGAGGGGTGCCACGCATACCGGGATTGGGGATGAGGGGTGCCACACATATTGGGATTGGGGATGAGGGGTGCCACACATACTGGGATTGGGGATGAGGGGTGCCACGCATACCAGAATAGGGATGAGGGGTGCCACGCATACCAGAATAGGGATGAGGGGTGCCACACATACCGGGATTGGGGATGAGGGGTGCCACGCATACCAGAATAGGGATGAGGGGTGCCACGCATACCAGGATTGGGGATGAGGGGAGCCACGCATACCGGGATTGGGGATGAGGGGAGCCATGCATACCGGGATTGGGGATGAGGGGTGCCACGCATACCGGGATTGGGGATGAGGGGTGCCACGCATACCGGGATTGGGGATGAGGGGTGCCACGCATACCGGGATTGGGGATGAGGGGTGCCACACATACCGAGATTGGGGATGAGGGGTGCCACGCATACCGGGATTGGGGATGAGGGGTGCCACACATACTGGGATTGGGGA
The DNA here is from genome assembly GCF_046119375.1 of Phyllobates terribilis. NCBI lineage: Eukaryota > Metazoa > Chordata > Amphibia > Anura > Dendrobatidae > Phyllobates > Phyllobates terribilis. Next base: position 142,549,999 of record NW_027362769.1, on the reverse strand, counting down.
TGAGGGGTGCCACACATACTGGGATTGGGGATGAGGGGTGCCACGCATACCAGAATAGGGATGAGGGGTGCCACGCATACCAGAATAGGGATGAGGGGTGCCACACATACCGGGATTGGGGATGAGGGGTGCCACGCATACCAGAATAGGGATGAGGGGTGCCACGCATACCAGGATTGGGGATGAGGGGAGCCACGCATACCGGGATTGGGGATGAGGGGAGCCACGCATACCGGGATTGGGGATGAAGGGAGCCACGCATACCGGGATTGGGGATGAGGGGTGCCACGCATACCAGGATTGGGGATGAGGGGTGCCACGAATACCGGGATAGGATGGTGGGGGCAGCACAAATACAAGGAAGGGGGCAGCACATACCAACATGGGAGACCATATACCAATAAAAATGCTCGCCACCCGGGCGTAGAACGGGTTCAATAGCTAGTTATTGTTATAAGTGCACTCAGTATTGTGGCCGTCAAAGGGGTAAAATGTGGGCACTGTTTTCTAGGGCATTTGAACAGGACATTAATATTTTCTAAGGGGCAATTTTACAATCTAGAGGGCACAAATGAGGCATTATTATTATGTATGGGCACAATGGTGCCATTATTATGTGGGCACTAAGAGGAGCGCTGTTATTGTGCCAAACAACAGGTGCAGTAATAGCGACACATACGGCAGCAGCGGCCCAGCATTGGGTATCAGTAGGACGAGGAGTTTGTGCAGGTTGGGAATAGATGGTAACGGTGCTGGAAATGTGAGAAGTCAAATGTGTCTGTGTTGTAATCTCTGGAGACGAGTCGTGGCTGGAAGAAGTTGCCATGTTGGTCTGGGCAAGATGGAAAAGAATTGAAAAATGAAAGAATAGATCAGAAAGAACATAATCTGTAAGTCACCATCTATAACTGTAATGTAATCTCTTATGTGTTTTGCAGGACTGGTATCTACCATTATATTGTATGCCACCATATAGTGGTAATATCAGTGCGCCACTATAGTTGTAATCAGGGTTACCGGTTAGGGACCCACTCAGATCTTTCATTCCCACTGAGCTGAACCCCTAGCTACGCCTCTACTCGGATATCATTGGTCGGCACTTGCACAGGAGCTGCCGGCAGCGGATTTTGATGACTTGCCCAAGTGCATTCAGCGACAGGATTTCCTCAGACAACCATTAATAACCTTATTGATAGAAGCCAAAACTGTAAGAGCGAGGATTTCTGCCTGTGACGCTCATACTCAATACTAAATAAATCGAGATGTGATAAAATTTTTGTTTCCATTTTTTTGTCATCATTTGTAGATCAGTAACACGTCTATCGATCCTGTGAATTCCATGACTTTTTAATTCTTGGAGTTGCTATTTCATTGTTACGTAGTGCATATTAGTAAGGGATTCGGAAATACGGTACATTTTTGCTGGGAGAATCTCTTTAATAGTTCATAGTTTGTTTATGGTGCTACAAGACAACTAAAAAAATAAGCAACATTCCACAAAAAAAATTATAGAAACTAAACAGTAATTTATATGTAGCCACAAAATGTGCAAAAAAATAATACAATTTCTCCCGCAATAAACAAGTCCTCATAAGTCAGTAAAAAAATAAAAATATAGAGAGGAAAAGTGAAGAGTTGGTAATTTATCCCCTATCCATGAAAAATGGACCAACGGGACCCCCACTGATCTTGATAATGAATCTTTGCAGAGAACCGACTGAATGAAGCAGAGGACAATCATGCGCTCAATTTCCGGCAGTCTCATAGACAGTGAAGAGAATGGAGGTGAGCATACTCGACCTCTGCTCCTTGGTTCTCAGGATTGGTAGGGGTCCCAGCGATTGACGCCTAGAGATCAGTAAGTTATAACCTAACTATGGATAGTGTAGCCCAGACCCTTATAGGGGTTATACAGGTCTATTTTTGTTTAATTATGGGCCTAATAATTAACAGGCATGTAGTTGCTACCTATCGCCGATCTCTTCAGACACAGACCGCTTCTGCCAACGATTCAGCGGCTTCCGCTGACAACATAACAACAGAGCAGCGGCTTCTCTTCTACTCTGCTCTGTTGGCGGGGCGTGACTGCTGACAGCATACTGATTGACAGTCAGCTCCTCGCTCACTGTCTAACTGACAAGCTGTCAATGAGCATGACGTTGGCAATCACGCACCGTTGACAGAGCAGCCCGGAAGAGAAAGAGCTGCTCTGTTGACGTAGAGCAGCTGAATCGCCAGCAAGATCAGTCAATGACTGCTCTGTGCCGGCACCAGGTAGAACAGAAAGGTAGTTAGCAGCTACCTGCCTGTTAGTTTTTAGGTTCATAGTAAAAAAAAAAAAAGAAGATAGTCCTGGATAAACACTTTAAAGCAATCCTCCACCCTGGCACTAAAAAGTGACTTTACACTTGCCATGTAAACCTCCGTTTGCCTCCTCCATTGACACCAACTTTTTAGTCTAAGGTGGCCACCGCAGTACAGTAGTAAGTCTGAATCACACTGTACTGGATGCAGAAGGACCGGTCTCAGCAAAGGAGGCAATGGGAGGGAACTGTGCAGTACAAATGTATAGTCACTTGTAAAACACCACTCCAGTGTTTTTTACTGCACTGTTGGAGTGGTGTTTTACATGTAAAGTGGTGAAGTGGAGTGGAGCTTTTCAATATAAGTCTATGAGAGCCTTATTCTGGCTCTCACAGACTTGCACTGAGAGCTTGTGACGTAACTTCTGAATTCCGACCACTTAGAAGCTGCGTTCAAAAGATGGCGACGTGGGACCGGAGCGGTGAAGAAAAACGGTGAAGCCCCAATGGGGACAGTGATGATAATGTCTGTAAAGCGCTGTGGAATTAATGGCGCTATATAAGTGAGTAAAATAAATAAATACATAAAATATAAATAATATAACACTAATATAAAATGTAATATAAATGTTCTGTATAAAGCTAGTCTTGCGCATGCAGATCGGGAATATTATTATTGGTTTTTATATACTGTACTTGGCAATTTGCACTTAATGCCGCTTTAATAACCTGGTAAAATATTGCCTATTCTATGACTTCCTTTCAATGATGATTGTACAACAGATAATAAGCCTTTTCTCTTCCTTAACTGATGCAGAACTGGTAATTGAATTTCAGATGTTATATTATCATTTCCTATAATGCTCTGGTATTAGTTGTAATGCTCTAATTCAGAGTAAGTGAAATGGAAACATGTTTTTTTTTCGAGGTTTCGGATGCTCGTGGATTACCCAAATACAATTCTCTCTAATCCTTTTGTAGTTACTGTAGTGGGAAATTAAATATTATTTCAGCAAAGTAATAAATACAAGATATCGTAGTACTACAGACCGAGGACAAATAAAAAGAAAGTCTTGCCGTTCACGCACATTGTTAATTCCTCTTTGCCTAAAGGAATTAAACGGTAAAGCAGAGTCGCCCGGCTTTCGTGATGTGCTGGGTGTCAGAGCAGAGAAGTTCCAGAAATCGCTCTGAAAATGGAAATATTGTATTTTTACGTGTCGAGTCTTTTTACAGCGAGCGCTGCCTTCCCATTTTAAGTATGCATTAGCAAGTAAAATACCGTTCTAAAAATAATATTATTCTGCACACTCTATGATCCTTTCTGAAAAAAAAAGGACTTGCAAAAACTTTTAAAACTCAGCTACTGACTCACGGTGTAACAGATAATAACTCTATTTTTACATAATTATATGGACACAACGTTGAAAGGAAGTATAACCACCAACCTTGTTTGTCGCCATAATCCAAGTTCCTCAAATAAACATCCTCGTAGATATTTTGTAGAAAAATAGGATTATTTCCCCTCCTGGATCTCTCCATGTTTGGGTGGGGCTGCTCTTTACTCCAAGCATTAGGCCTCATTCAGACTTCACTATTTTTCACGTATAAAGGAAACGGAACGATTATTCAGATCAAACTTTGATCCGAGTGTCAACAATTCTTCTCGTACATGGAGAAAAAAAAAAAAATAACTTTCTCCACCTTCTCCATTTTGACAGTCCAATTTTTTCATGGACCTATTAGACTTGATTTGCTGATTATGATCCAACCCTTGGATCAAATTGGAAATGACCATTCAGTCTAAGGAAAGTAACGGACATGTGAACGGCCTCATACAATATCATAGATACGAAAGCAATTAGTGAAAAAAATGGACGAGAAAATCACACAAGTGAATGAGCCCTGAGAATGGTGTCAGGCCTCATTCACACATCCAATTTTCATGTATGATAGCTATCTGTGTTTTTCACAGATGGCACTTGTACCTGTGATAGTCTATGGGACCATTCACATGTCCGTAATTTTTCAAGGTCCGTGGAAAATCGCGGAGACATGTCCGTTTTTGATCCAAGTGTCAAATCAAAATTGTCAATGCAAGTCAATGAGTCTGTGAAAAAAATCGGACCGCACTCGGATGACATCCGAGTGAGGTACGCTTTTTACAGATTTTCAGAATGGAGAAGGTGTAGAATAATTTTTTTTACATTTCTCCACGTACGAGAAAATAGGATGACACTCGGATCCCACTCTGATAAAACTCTAATCAGAATAATTGGATTGATTTACTCGTATGTGGAAAAGTTTGACATGTGAATGAGGCCTAAGGGTTCTGATGCAGCAATCTGCCTCTCAGACAAAGAGCAAAGGAACCTGTCACCTTGGAAAATGCTATTTACCTGCAGATACAGGGTTAATCCGCAGGTAAATAGCATTACAATGCTGCCTGGCAGGAAAGTGCGGCACCCTGGAGAAAAGTAACATATTTCCTCCTGGGAGCCGCCAGATTTCAGTCATGAGGGCGTGTACAGAACAGCTACTACTATTACACATGAAAATAAGCAACTTTGTGATATATCTTATCGGAGAATCTGATTCTTTCTCCTCCCGGACTGATCGTTCACTGTCAATTCATGGGTAAAATCTGTATTCAGTGAAGATAGATTTCCCGTTACTGAGATAGGAGATGACAGTTGGTGCTTTTAAAATTCTATGGAGAGGGGAGGAGCTAGAGGTAGACACAGACATTCTGCTGCAAGTTCATTGAACTTCATGAGCACAGACTGCCATCTAATATCTCAGCAACAGGGAAATCTGTGTTTATTGAAGTCACATTTTACCCTTAAATGGTTAAAGGCCTTAGGCTACAAGTCTGCAATTATTCTATGTGACTGCAGACTTATGAGTCCTCACAGCATGCGCACTAGCTGGAAATCAAGCAAGTATGCAATTTGTGTACTTCTGGTCATGATCCATCTAGATGTTTTCAGCCTCACTTAATATAAGTGAATTGAGCAAGGCCGGACAGGTCAAGTTGGAATGTGGCCTGAAGCATGCCGGAAACAGTGCACGTCTAGTTGGCACGTGACTTCATGTCTGCAAATCACATACTTGTGGTGACGCACCCATCGTTCCCGGTGCCAGCACCAGAGAATGCTCGTAGGACAATATGAGGATTCACAAGTCTGCAGTCACATAGACTGACTGCAGACTTGTAGCCTATGGCCGCAGAACCCCTTTAACCCCTTCAGGACCCAGCCTATTTTGACCCTAAAGACCTTGGCATTTTTGTCAATTCTGACCAGTGTCCCTTTACGAAGTAAAAACTCTGGAACACTTCAACGGATCCTAGCGATTCTGAGATTGTTTTTTCGTGACATATTGGGCTTCATGTTAGTATTAAATTTAGGTCGATAATATTTGCGTAAAAATCAAAAATATGGGAAAAATTTTGAAAATTTTGCAATTTTCAAATTTTGAATTTTTATTCTGCTAAACTAGAGAGTGATGTGACACAAAATAGTTAATAAATAACATTTCCCACATGTCTACTTTACATCAGCACAATTTTGGAAAAAAAAAAAATTTTTTGTAGGAAGATAGAAGGGTTCAAAGTTCATCAGCAAATTTTCTTTTTTCCAGCAAAATTTGCAAAGCCATTTTTTTTAGTGACCACATCACATTTGAAGTCCCTTTGAGGGGTGTACATGACAGAAAACACCCAAAAGTGACACCATTCCAAAAACTGCACCCCTCAAGCTACTCAAAACTACATTCATGAAGATTATTAACCCTTCAGGTGCATCACAGGAACTAAAGCAACATGGAAGAAAAAAATGAACATTTTAATTTTTCTAACAAAATTTTTTTTCTAGCCTAAATTTTTTAATTTTCACATGGGTAACAGGGTAAAATGCATCCTAAAATTTGTTGGCCATTTTCTCCTGAGTAAACCAATACCTCATATGTGGTCATAAACCACTGTTTGGGCACACGACAGGGCTCAGAAGGGAAGGAGCGCCATTTCACTTTTTGATTGGAAAATTAGCTCCAAAAGTCAAATTGCGCTCCTTCCCTTCTGAGCCCTGCCATGCGCCCAAACAGTGGTTTATGACCACATATGAGGTATCGGTGTACTCAGGAGAAATTGCCCAACAAATTTTAGGATGCATTTTATCCTGTTACCTATGTGAAAATTAAAAAAAATAGGCTAAAAGAAATTTTTTGTAAAAAAAAAAAGTATTTTTAACTTTACGGATTAATTTGTGAAGCACCTGGGGGTTCCAAGTGCTCACTATGCATCTAGATAGGTGCCTTGGGGGGTCTAGTTTCCAAAATGGGGTCACTTGTGGGGGAGCTCCAATGTTTAGGCACACAGGGCCTCTCCAAACGCAACATGGTGTCCGCTAACAATTTGAGCCGAAATTGTTAGCGGACACCATGTTGCGTTTGGAGAGGCCCTGTGTGCCTAAACATTGGAGCTCCCCCACAAGTGACCCCATTTTGGAAACTAGACCCCCCAAGGCACCTATCTAGATGCATAGTGAGCACTTGGAACCCCCAGGTGCTTCACAAATTAATCCGTAAAAATGAAAAAGTATTTTTTTTTCCACTTTTTCATTTTTACGAATCAATTTGTGAAGCACCTGGGGGTTCCAAGTGCTCACTATGCATCTAGATAGGTGCCTTGGGGGGTCTAGTTTCCAAAATGGGGTCACTTGTGGGGGAGCTCCAATGTTTAGGCACACAGGGCCTCTCCAAACGCAACATGGTGTCCGCTAACAATTTGAGCCGAAATTGTTAGCGGACAACATGTTGCGTTTAAAGAGCTCCTGTGTGCCTAAACATTGGAGCTCCCCCATAAGTGACCCCATTTTGGAAACTAGACCCCCCAAGGCACCTATCTAGATGCATAGTGAGCACTTGGAACCCCCAGGTGCTTCACAAATTGATTCGTAAAAATGAAAAAGTGGAAAAAAAAATACTTTTTCATTTTTACGGATTAATTTGTGAAGCACCTGGGGGTTCCAAGTGCTCACTATGCATCTAGATAGGTGCCTTGGGGGGTCTAGTTTCCAAAATGGGGTCACTTGTGGGGGAGCTCCAATGTTTTGGCACACAGGGCCTCTCCAAACGCAACATGGTGTCCGCTAACAATTTCGGCTCAAATTGTTAGCGGACACCATGTTGCGTTTAAAGAGCTCCTGTGTGCCTAAACATTGGAGCTCCCCCATAAGTGACCCCATTTTGGAAACTAGACCCCCCAAGGCACCTATCTAGATGCATAGTGAGCACTTGGAACCCCCAGGTGCTTCACAAATTGATTCGTAAAAATGAAAAAGTGGAAAAAAAAATACTTTTTCATTTTTACGGATTAATTTGTGAAGCACCTGGGGGTTCCAAGTGCTCACTATGCATCTAGATAGGTGCCTTGGGGGGTCTAGTTTCCAAAATGGGGTCACTTGTGGGGGAGCTCCAATGTTTAGGCACACAGGGCCTCTCCAAACGCAACATGGTGTCCGCTAACAATTTCGGCTCAAATTGTTAGCGTACACCATGTTGCGTTTAAAGAGCTCCTGTGTGCCTAAACATTGGAGCTCCCCCATAAGTGACCCCATTTTGGAAACTAGACCCCCCAAGGCACCTATCTAGATGCATAGTGAGCACTTGGAACCCCCAGGTGCTTCACAAATTGATTCGTAAAAATGAAAAAGTGGGAAAAAAAATACTTTTTCATTTTTACGGATTAATTTGTGAAGCACCTGGGGGTTCCAAGTGCTCACTATGCATCTAGATAGGTGCCTTGGGGGGTCTAGTTTCCAAAATGGGCTCACTTGTGGGGGAGCTCCAATGTTTTGGCACACAGGGCCTCTCCAAACGCAACATGGTGTCCGCTAACAATTTCGGCTCAAATTGTTAGCGTACACCATGTTGCGTTTAAAGAGCTCCTGTGTGCCTAAACATTGGAGCTCCCCCATAAGTGACCCCATTTTGGAAACTAGACCCCCCAAGGCACCTATCTAGATGCATAGTGAGCACTTGGAACCCCCAGGTGCTTCACAAATTGATTCGTAAAAATGAAAAAGTGGAAAAAAAAATACTTTTTCATTTTTACGGATTAATTTGTGTAGCACCTGGGGGTTCCAAGTGCTCACAATGCATCTAGATAGGTGCCTTGGGGGGTCTAGTTTCCAAAATGGGGTCACTTGTGGGGAAGCTCCAATGTTTCGGCACACAGGGGCTGTCCAAACACGACATGGTGTCCGCTAACAAATTGGAACCATGTTGCGTTTGGAGAGCCCCTGTGTGTGTAAACATTGGAGCTCCCCCATAAGTGACCCCATTTTGGAAACTAGATCCCCCAAGGCACCTATCTAGATGCATAGTGAGCAGTTGGAACCCCCAGGTGCTTCACAAATTGATTCGTAAAAATGAAAAAGTGGAAAAAAAATACTTTTTCATTTTTACGGATTAATTTGTGTAGCACCTGGGGGTTCCAAGTGCTCACAATGCATCTAGATAGGTGCCTTGGGGGGTCTAGTTTCCAAAATGGGGTCACTTGTGGGGAAGCTCCAATGTTTCGGCACACAGGGGCTGTCCAAACACGACATGGTGTCCGCTAACAAATTGGAACCATGTTGCGTTTGGAGAGCCCCTGTGTGTGTAAACATTGGAGCTCCCCCATAAGTGACCCCATTTTGGAAACTAGATCCCCCAAGGCACCTATCTAGATGCATAGTGAGCAGTTGGAACCCCCAGGTGCTTCACAAATTGATTCGTAAAAATGAAAAAGTGGAAAAAAAATACTTTTTCATTTTTACGAATCAATTTGTGAAGCACTTGGGGGTTCCAACTGCTCACTATGCATCTAGATAGGTGCCTTGGGGGTTCTAGTTTCCAAAATGGGGTGACTTGTGGGGGAGCTCCAATGTTTCGGCACACAGGGGCTGTCCAAACACGACATGGTGTCCGCTAACAAATTGGAACCATGTTGCGTTTGGAGAGCCCCTGTGTGTAAACATTGAAGCTCCCCCACAAGTGACCCTATTTTGGAAACTAGACCCCCCAGGGAACTTATCTAGATGTAGTGTATGTGAGTTTGGTGTGTGGTGTGGTGTATACACCACACACACACAAACAACCTCACATACACTACAACACACACACCAACCTGACATAGGTTGGTGTGTGTTGTAGTGTACGTGAGGTTGTTGTGTGTGTGCGTGATGTTTTGTATGTCATGCTAGTGTGGGTGAGTTCTGTAGGGAAGGTCAGGATGTGTTTAGTCTGGGGACATGTGATGAATTTTGAAACATTCATTCAAACACAGTCCCGGTTTATCAGGACACGTTTCACATTGGAAACGGGTGACCTTTCTTATCCCCCTTTTATGGCAGACCCGGCACCTTTTTCTTACCGTGACCTCACCAGGAAAATGTTGCCCTGGTACCACACGGGAGACTCGAGTTCCAGGGGTGCTGGGGCCCGCTTCTTCTTCGCTTCTAAAAATCAGGGCCTTTATCACTGCCTCCTGGAAGTTGAGGAAGGTGTTGGTGGTCTGGCCTGCACATCGTGACAGCACGTATGCGTTATACAGTACCATTTGAACGATGTGCACGGCCAGTTTTTTATACCAGACTTTCGCCTTCCTCATCGCACTGTAGGGCTGGAGGACTTGATCAGAAAGATCAACTCCCCCCATGTGCTTGTTGTACCCCAGGGCACAGTCCGGTTTGCGGACCGGTGCTGGGGTACCTCTAACGTTGGTGGCCGTGGTGCCGGGACCATGGATTGTGGTCAAGAAAAAGACGTCCCTTTTGTCTTTGTACTTCACCACAACCATGTTGCCGCTACATTGAGCTCGGCTCTCACCCTTTGGGAAAACCTGCTCAATTAGCGTCAAAGGGAGACCCCTCTTGGTTCTGCGCACAGTACCGCAAGCGGCGGTAGCTCTGGCAGAGAGGGACTGAAATAGGGGAATGCTTGTATAAAAGTTATCAACGTATAGATGGTAACCTTTATCAAGCAGTGGGCGGATCAAATCCCACACTATTTTCCCACTTACCTTCAGAGCAGGTGGACATTCTGGGGGCTGAATCCTCGAATCCTTTCCTTCGTAAACTCTAAAGCTGTGAGTGTACCCTGAGGCACTCTCGCACAGCTTGTAGAGCTTTATTCCGTACCTGGCCCTCTTACTGGGCAGGTATTGTCGGAATTGAAGCCTCCCTTTGAAGTGGATGAGGGATTCATCCACAGAAATTTCCCTTTGGGGAACGTACACTTCAGCAAACTTGTTGCTGAAGTGTTCTATGACCGGACGAATTTTGAACAGTCTGTCAAAATTCGGGTCATCACGGGGAAGGCTGTCCGCGTTATCCCTGAAATGTAAAAATTTGTGAATGACCTCAAATCTTTTGCGGGTCATCACCATTCCGAACACTGGAGTTTGATATAAAATATCGGTACTCCAGTATTGACGGATTTCTGGTTTCTTCACAATCCCCATGTGAAGTACCAGTCCCCAATATTTCAACATTTCTACTGAGTCAACGGGACTCCAAGTAGAAAACATTGAATTGGGGTTTGCAGACAAAAATTGTTGGGCGTAAATGTTAGTCTGCTCCACCATGAGACTGACAATGGCCTCAGAGAAATAGACTTTGAAAAAGTCTATTTCCCTGAGGTTTGCTGTCTCGAACTGGATTCCTGATTGGGGAAGGAAATCAGGAATCCGTGGAGCGTAATTTTCAGGGACGGGGGTCCACACGGGGGCACTGGTGCTAGGTTGGGCGTGACTAGCACCAGGTTGAGGGTTACTTACAGATGGCTGTGGGTCTTCTTCCATGGCCTCCGTATGATGCCTTGACCTCTGACGTCGTCTTGGTGCCGGCTCGGTGTCACTGGAGGAGGAAGAATGAGAGGAATAGAGGAACGTGGGGTCCTCTCCCTCACTATCAGCTTCGGAGGCAATAAAGGAATATGCCTCCTCAGCTGAGTACGCCCTAGGGCGGGACGGGCGGGACATTTTGTGTGCTGTGGGTAAAAAAAAAAATCTAAACTTTATTATTAGTGTGAGTGTACGTGTGTATGTGTGAGTGCTTGGTGTAAATCACGTGTGGAGGCGTACGGGGCGCAGGAGGGGGCGCGCTCAGGCGTACGGGGCGCAGGAGGGGGCGCGCTCAGGCGTACGGGGCGCAGGAGGGGGCGCGCTCAGGCGTATGGGGCGCAGGAGGGGGCGCGCTCAGGCGTACGGGGCGCAGGAGGGGGCGCGCTCAGGCGTACGGGGCGCAGGAGGGGGCGCGCTCAGGCGTACGGGGCGCAGGAGGGGGCGCGCTCAGGCGCACGGGGCGCAGGAGGGGGCGCGCTTAGGCGCACGGGGTGCAGGAAGGGGCGCGCTCAGGCGCACGGGGCGCAGGGGGGGGCTGAGGAGATGGAAGAGCCAACAGCAGCAGGGGGGGTATCACTGGGGCAGAAGGGGCAGAAAGGGGGGCAGGAGCCGGCAGCAGCAAGGGGGGGTAGGGGCCGGCAGGCAGTAGCTGGCAGCAGCAGGGGGGGTGATCACTCGGACGGGGGAGGGGGCTGGTGATCACTGGGGGGGGTGATCACTGGGGGGGTGAGATCACTAGGACTGGGGGATGGTGGGTGAGATCACTAGGACTGGGGGATGATGGTGTGATCCCTGGGACTGGGGGATGGTGGTGTGATCACAGGCACAGGAGATTTACACTGAGTCTGCTGCTGCCTGTGATCACAGTCCACCGGCTGTCAGAAGGAGAGCAGCAGCCGGTGGATGAAGACGTGGGAGAGGGAGGGAGCGGAGGTCGGGGTACAGGTGAGAAATTGGGACTGGGGTGGAAGGGGGGTGGAGGGGAAGTGGGGGCTGGAAATCTGATAAGGGGGGGGATACTACCGGCAGCGGATCAGCAGCGGAGGCAGCGGCGGGTGCAGGGGGTCGGCGGCAGATCAGCAGCGGTGGCAGCGGCGGGTGCAGAGGATCGGTGGCGGCGATGGAGGTGGCAGACGATCGGCGGCGGGGCAGATGATCTGTGGCAGCAGCGGATCGGCGTGACCAAACTCCTCTGGCTCCACGGAAGGGATGGATCTGTAAAGTTTGGTCAGCCATAGTAAATACACCGCTCGACATCTGATTGGAGCTAGTGTCCATGTGACGCTAGCCCCCAATCAGATCTGGGGGGGGTGACACAGAGGTGACACTCCCCCCAGCCAATGGCTGATGCTATAAGCATCAGGCCATGCCCAGAAAGTAAATATTTCACCAATTTCCATTGGTGAAATATTTCATTCATTCCGATTGGCAGTTTCACTAAAAGTGAAAGTGAAACTGCCAATCGGAGGGGTTTTAGGCACGGGGGGGTTAATTCACCCCCTGTGGGGTCAACTACAGGTTGTCTAGTTGCAGTAGCAACTGTGACACCTGAGCGACCCCGCTCGCGGGCGCTGCAGGGGCTCTTTCCCTCCATGTCACAGACGCTGTGACATGGGTCGGGAACGAACTGTTTTCCATGTCACAAACGGTGTGACACGGGTCGGGAAGGGGTTAAGAGAATTTTGAGAATGAATGATCAGTCCAAGAGGAGAAAGAAGCAGATTTCTCTAATAAGATAAATTAAAAACTTTCTTATTTTCACTTATACTATTAATTTATGGGGAAAAAACAAGGGTTACTCTTTAAGTGATATGAAACCTGAAATGAAGACAGAAGGCAGCACAACAAATCATGTAGCTTTAGGAAAAGAAAAATAAGGGGAGAAGGTGAATAACAAGAAACATTGTGTAATATCTGATGCAGAAGTCTTGGGAATAGATAGCCTATATCTTCTTAGAAGATGATGCCACATCCCACCTGTCTATGTCTTTGTGCTCACGATCAAGTTCCTCCATCCTGGACTGGTATAGGCCAACAAGCTGCTGGTAATCGGTCAAAATTGATGTTTTCAGCTCTGGATATGGACAATACAGCTCAAGGAGAACTGCAGGCACTTCACCGAAATGATGTGCTTTTTCTTCTGTATCAACACATTCCTACAAGAAAATGGTTTTACAGCTGAAATACGCAGCATTTTCTCTGCCGGCTATGGCAGACTATAATGAGCATTCAGTTACCTGAAGGTCACGTACTGAAAGTTCATTCTCCAGAGCCCGCTGCTCCTGAATGAGTTTCTCAATTAACGCTTTTTGTTGACTCTTAACAGATTCAACCTATAAATATATATCAAAGGGGAAAGCATTGACATTCGGAATGACGCTGTCAGCAGTAATTATAGAAGAGCCACATGTACATGGGAAATACGGTGACAACCAAAACACAGACTCAGTCACTGCTACTGACAATATAAAGAAACCGAACGCAAACTATCATTTACATTTTCCCAAATAGCCATTGAGTATTCCGTCCTTAATGTAAAATTCATTCTAAAACACTATATCACGTACACGGGCAGAAACTTAAAGGGAACCTGTCACCAAATTTGTCACATATCAGCGTAAAATATCAACTTCTTCAGCGTCTGCGCTGCTTTCCCCAAATCCTTATGTAACGTCCTGACTCCCCCTGTATATCCCCGAAAAATCTTTTTAATTTCTCCCGCGTTGTATTCTAATCAGGTCCGTTCGGTCCGATGGGCCTAGCTTCGACCTCTCCACTCCTCCCCCGGCTGCTGCTCGCTGTCCTTCACATTGATGAAGCCTCCTGCGTCGTCCTCGTTGCCGTGAGAAATATTGCGCATGCGCAGACAAATCGTGTCTCGAGCCTGCGCAGTATGCTTTGCTCAACTGCGGGCAAAGCTGAAAAACAGAAGTACGCATGCGCTGGCACACGTATTTCCGGCTCACGTACCGGAAGGATTTTGCGGCCATTGCTGTGCGCATGCGCACTTGTTTTTCGGCTTTGCCCGCAGTTGGGCAAAGCATACTGCGCAGGCGCGAGATGCGATTTGTCTGGTAAGGCGCTAGATTTCTCACAGAGATGAGGATGACGCAAGAGGCGTCATCAACATCAAGGATGGCGATCAGTAGCTGGGGGAGGAGTGGAGAGTCCGAAGTCAGGCCCATCGGACAGGACGGACCCGTTTAGAATACAACGCGGGAGAAATTAAAAAGGTTTTTCTGGGATATACTGTCACGGGTGTGCCAGACAGTCATTCTGGATTCAGCTGTAGAAGGTCATTGCACTTGGCTCTGCAGGCACCTTCTTGATCTTTTCATCTCTGCAGTGTAGTGATATCCTTCTCCCTCTAGGACCTAGCAGTGACCTCTACCTTCTGCTGCCAATTGACACACCCTTGCTGGATGTTTAAATTCCTTCAATCTCTCCAGAGAGTCGCCGGTGATTGCTCTATTTTCCTCTGTCCAGGCTTGAAGTACTAGTAGTCGGCTAGTGTCTTCTTTGAGTTCCATTGGAGGATAGTTGGCGTGATCTCTCTGGTGTCTGCTCAAGCTAAGTGTATTCCCTTGTCTGTTTACCTGTTCTTCTTTAGTTGCAGTGGGGACTGACTAGTGTTCACCCCGTCCCCTCCCTATCTAGGGCCTATCGCTAGGGGCAGTCCAGGATTAGGTTTCATGCTTGGCGATAGGTTCGGAACCTATTTATGGATGTTAGGGGAGTCAGGGTGTTGTCAGATCTGCCTAGGGGTCTCCATTCCCCCTTTCCCTAGTGTTTGGGCTTCTTCCCCCTCTTCCCGTCATTGTGCACTTAGTCCTTCCCTCACCTTGCGTGACATATACAGGGGGAGTCAGGGCCAAAGGAGTCACTTTGGCTTCCGTCCTGGAAGTGTTCATCTTATTCAGACATGTCTAAAAAACGTGATGACATTCCTTTTGTGCATGTCTGAAAAAGAGGATCATTGCCAGGACGAAGGTCAGCCTTATAAAAGTGAACAGCTCCCTTTGCCAGAATAAACAGTATTCTGACGGAAATCCAGACGCAGTGTTCAGCGCAGAGGATTGTATATGTGTGAAGCTAGCCTAAGCCCTGTGTTCTCTGCTTGATTCGTATAAGGGTAGGTGTTAGAACCCTCCTGTTTGTTTTTTCCATCTTGTGTTTTGCGGTCACGTGACCATCTGCCTTTATATTCCAGCTCCGCCCTTTTGGCTGTGCTGGACTTCTGTGTTTGACTGTTTCTCTAGCCAGGTGCTTCTGTGCCTTTCTCTGTCAGTTCATTTTGTCCTTCTGGGACTTCTAGTACTTTTTGTCTGTTTTTCTTTTTGTGTTCTGCAACAACTTCTCTGCTTAGGAGGTGTCCCATTTTTTGTCCCAGTCCTTAGTTCTTTTAGGGACCCCTCCCCTTATGCTATAGGTCTTCGTTCAGACTAGTCGAGGACTAAGGCAGGACTGTTCGCTATGAACAGGCAGCCCGCTACATCGTAGGGATTCAGCTTAGTCTTACTGTAGGGACAGTTTTCCCTTATCTTACTTGTTGCAGATCATAACAGTAGGTGCACACGACCGAGAAAAATGGATCAATTATGCCGAGCAGACTTTGATCAGAGTGGGATAAATTTTTCTCAAAGATGTAGAAATAAAAAGAAAAAAGTTTTTTCCACCTTCTACATTCTGTTAGTCTGTGAACATCGGTCCACATTTGGATCTCATCTGAGTGCGGTCCGATGTTTCCAAGTACCCATAGATTTGAATTGCCAATTTTGATCCGACACTTGGATCAAAATCAGACTTGTCACCGATTTTATCGGACACGTGCACAGCCCCATATAATAAGGTGGGTACAAGTGCTATCTGTGAAAACCACACATAGAACTAGCCCGATGGAATCTGTCGTGTGCACGAGCCCTAAGACTGTCTTTTTCACGATCATGAAAAAAAAGCTAAATCCAATGACCAATAATTGTTTACTTCTAAGTTTAGTGTATTGGTTTATCTTTTTTTAATATTGTAGCTCACGCTTAACATATGCCGGGATTTCACTGTTAAATATTTAAGTTTAAATAAAATCTATAAACTTCAACATGTCTTATTTTCTCACACTGCAAATTACCTGCTGATTTCTGTTTAAAGATGGAATTTTATTTTATAGAACATCTGCCACAATCTTGGGAGATGTATTCACTTGGGAGTGTTCTAGTAAATGGTGTTAGTTACGTGAATAAAACACGTCTAACATGCAAACATATAACATAAGCGGGAATTTATTTATTAATTAATTTGCTCCACTTTTTCCACCTTTCTTGTGAGATAAGTGGGTGGGTTTTTAGTGAGTGGGGGTGCAGTCAATAACATTAAGAAATGTAATAAATAAGAGTCCATCAGCAACGGATGTTGGATAGGAGCTGAAGTTGATCTGGAGCCCTCGGTAGCAGGTGCTACACGTTGAACAGAGGCTGATCTGCAGCCCTTGGTAATGGCTGCTACATGTTGAACAGAAGCTGATCGGCAGCCCTTAGTAGTGACTGCTACATGTTGAACAGAAGCTGATCTGCAGCCCTCGGTAGCGGCTGCTACATGTTGAACAGAAGCTGATCTGCAGCCCTTGGTAACGGCTGCTACATATTGAACAGAAGCTGATCTGCAGCCCTTGGTAGCGGGTGCTACACGTTGAACAGAAGCTGATCTGCAGCCCTCGGTAGCGGCTGCTACACATTTAACAGAAACTGATCTGCAGTCCTTGGTAGCGGCTGCTACATGTTGAACAGGAGCTGATCTGCAGCCCTTGATAGCGTCTGCTACATGTTGAACAGGCGCTGATCTGCAGCCCTTAGTAGCAGCTGCTACATGTTGAACAGAGCTGCGCTGATCAGCTGCATTCAATGTTTAAATCTGGCCACTAATAACAGGCGATAGGAGGTGGTGCCAGATTCGGCCCGCACCAATCTGACTTGGATGACTTATGCCATAAATATTAGATCCCTGGAAACTCCATTTAATTGTAACGTGTCAGTAATAACAGAAGCTGTGAAGCTAGTGTTAACACGGCTCTAGTAAAAAAATAACATTAGAGATAATGATGTTTGAATGAGATGAAGAGTGAAAAGGAAAAATAATCAACTGTGAAAAAACAGAGAAGTCTGATATCAGTGTATTCTGGGGAATCGTTATTCATAGGATCAATGTAATTAAGCTAGATGATAATAATATATAAATTATAATATAACAAATATTCAGATTCATACATCGGAAACAGACATCTCGCTCATCAAGGCTGCGTTGACGGAGACCACATAAAGTATTCGCTTACTTTTCTATATTACCTTTGTAATTCTGTATGAATTCAGTTTGCTCAACTCTATGCAAAGCAATAAGAGAATAAGGCATTTGATGTAACAAAGGTAAAACACTAACCTCCTTCATAATATTCACCGGATCAAAGTCATTTTCCATTTGGGACTCGAGAAAAGAGTGATGTTGTAATTGACAAATCCTGTGTTTCAAATCGTCCCTCAGCTGCCAGATGGGATGTACTGTGCATGCTTTATACTCATCTTGCTCCTCGGATAATTGCTGTTCTGCTTCCAAACAGAAAGTTTTATCACTTAATAGCAAGTGAAAAATTAAGCCCTTGACTGCCGGCGGGAATGCCGATGCATGGAAGAGCGTAGCTTAGAGGCTCCTCTGGGATGGCCGAGGTTAAGCAACTTAACTTCCACAATCCTTTTTATCTGTCTATATAGCTTCTCTCATTTTTTTTGGTCTTCGCATCAGATACATTCAGTACGTATAGAATACTTTCCACATTGTAAGAAATAGCAAACATTTTTCGATAACTTTCAAGGAAAGAAAACTCTTTAGGGTGTCAGGTGTTTTTCAGGGATAGAATTTGTACCCAACATAGTCTGTGACCGTTTACATGTCCGTTTTTTTGGGGACGACAAAAAATGACGGACGTCTGAAAGTTCTGTTTTCAAGAAAAAAAAGCATTTAAAGGGGTTGTCCAGTCAATACATTTTTTTTTGTAAAGGGCTCGGAGTGGTATAAAATTTAAAATGAATTGATGCTCGCGCTCACGGATACCCCGCAGCTTGTGCTCTAATGCTCCGATCCTTACCGGGATCTCCGCTTCTTAGTTCCGTCTGGACACAACGGAAATGCCCAATCTCTGGATGAGTCGAATCACTGTTCAGCCATTGATTGGCAGAGTTGGCATTTCTGATGTGTTGATGCAGGATGTCAGAAAGGAATGGGTAATTGTGGATAATTGCTGGAATGAGAGCTGCGGGGAGTCGTAAAGGACGAGTATCAATTCTTTTCTTATTTTGTTATACCGATCTAAGCTATTTTCAAAATACATTTTATTGGCTGAAAAAGCCTTCTAATATTTCTAAATTTGGAAAATCACTCCAAAAGCTGAGAATCTGCTTATTAAAGGGGATGTCCACTTACTAGACAACCCTTCATTACTGGGCTGAGAGAGGAAAATAAAAAGTAAATTGATGCTCTTGAACACACTGTTTCTCACACTCAGACAAAATGTGAAAGCTGCAGTCAAATCAGCGGCCACTGTGAAGCCCCAAATGGATGTGGATGTTAACAATGGTTAACAATGCTCTATTGGTCACTTTGTCAACCAAAATCAATTTACTCCCTCCAGACCATCAGGGAAAGCTATCCTGAACTGTACATCCTTTTACTTGTCTATATGAGGACAATGAGCTACGTAAGAAAATGCATCCCAAAACTATCTCCTATCTTTTCATGGAGCTTTGGGCTCTTCTACCATCATAACAGGCTGCACTTCTGCTCTCT
The DNA here is from genome assembly GCF_046119375.1 of Phyllobates terribilis. NCBI lineage: Eukaryota > Metazoa > Chordata > Amphibia > Anura > Dendrobatidae > Phyllobates > Phyllobates terribilis. Next base: position 142,530,982 of record NW_027362769.1, on the reverse strand, counting down.
ACAGATAACTCCTTACACGCATAGATGTTAATGCCACCATTTCTGGATGAAGGCTCTAAATACAGTTGAAACCAGAAGTTTCCATACACTATATAAAAAGACACATCTGCATGTTTTTCTCAATACTGTATCTGACATGAAATCAGAATAAACCTTTCCCGTTTTAGGTCAATTAGGATTACCATAATTTTTAATATTTGACAAATGCCAGAATAATGAGAAAGAGAGAATGTTTTAAGGCATTTTTATTACTTACTGCAAAGTCAAAAGTTTACATACACTAAGATTACTATGCCTTTAAACAATTCTGGACTGCCCATATAATGATGTCATGTGTTTGGAAGCTTCTAATAGGTTTCTTGGCAACATCTGAGTTAATTAGAGACACACCTGTGAAGGTATTTTAATGCACACCTGAAACACACTGCTTCTTTGTGTAGCATCATGGGAAAGTCTAAAGAAATCAGCCAAGATATCAGGAAGAGAATTGTGGACTTGCACAAGTCTAGCTCATCATTGGGTACAATTTCAAAATACCTGAAGGTGCCTCGTTCATCTGTACAAACAATTATTCGCAAGTACAAACAAGATGGGAAAGTCCAGCCATCATACCACTCAGGAAAGAGACGGTTTCTGTGTCCCAGAGATGAACGTGCTTTGGTCCGACATGTGCATATCAACCCAAGGACAAAAGTAAAAGACCTTGTGAAGATGATGGCGGAAGCTGGTAAGATTGTGTCAATAACCACAGTGAAACAAGTACTGTATCAACATGGGCTGAAAGGCCACTCTGCCAGGAAGAAGCCATTACTCCAAAAGAAACGTAAAAAAGCCAGATTAATGTTTGCAAATGCACACAGGAACAAATACCTTAACTTTTGGAGACATGTCCTGTGGTCTGATGAAACTAAAATTGAACTTTTTGGGCATAATGACCATCGTTACATTTGGAGGAAAAAGGGAGAAGCTTGGAAGCCTAAGAACACCATCCCAACTGTGAAACACAGGGGCGGCAGCATCATGTTGTGGGGTAGTTTTGCTGCAGGAGGAATTGGTGCACTTCACAAAATAGATGGCATCGTGAGAAAAGAAGATTATGTGGCAATACTGAAGCAACATCACAAGGCATCAGCCAGGAAGTTAAAGCTTGGGCGGAAATGGGTCTTCCAAATGGACAATGACCCGAAGTATACTGCCAAAATGGTAACAAATTGGCTTAAGGATAACAAATTGAATTTTTTGGAGTGGCCATCACAAAGCCCTGATCTCAATCCTATTGAAAATTTATGGGCAAATAAGAAAAGGCAGGTGCGAGCAAGGCGACCTACAAATCTGGATCAGTTAGACCAGTTTTGTCAGCATGAATGGGCCCAAATTCCGACCAACTTTTGTGAGAAGCTTGTGGAAGGATATCCCAAACCTTTGCCCTTAAACTGAATGACTTGGGTCAATGGTACCAAATACTAATGAAATGTATGTAAACTTTTGACTTTGCAGTAAGTACTAAAAATGCCTTAAAACATTCTCTCTGTCTCATTATTCTGGCATTTGGCAAATATTAAACATTATGGTAATCGTAATTGACCGAAAACGGGAAAGGTTTATTCTGATCTCATGTCAGATATTGAGGAAAACATGCAGATGTGTCTTTTTATATAGTGTATGTAAACTTCTGGTTTCAACTGTACCTTATACAGACACCTCTGACTTACTGGCCATGCTGACTTATTCCCTAAAAAAACGCTTCCATCTGCGAAATATGTTGAAGTGACCTTAAAGGGAATCTGTCTGTAGCATCTAGAATCCTAAGCCGTCTTAATGGACATGTAGGTCATAGAAAGTTGAATAAAATGATACTTGGATATCTGCGATGTCTTATTCCAGAGAAATCCACATTTTTGTTAATATGTAAATGAGCTGTTAAGTATTATGGGCCGGACATAGATCTCCCCGAGAATCTACCTCCTGGGCTTATTTTAAATTAAAAGGGGCGTTACCGGTGTGAGACATGTAATGACTGACAGTGTGCTCTCCTGATCTACATTATAGTATGTGGCGGTTTACTGGTCCATGTTTTTTGGGGACGATAAAAATGACAGACGTCTGAATGAGGCCTAAGTTCTATTTTCAAGAAAAGTAGCATTTAAAGGGAGCTTCGGGGATCTCGGCAGCTGTGATCTGTGTGCGGGGGCGTGATCCCGCAGGTGTTTCTATGCCAACGTGTTTGCATGCCGCCTACGGTCCACCGGCCAGAAGCTCCTTTTGGAGGAAGGGGTAGTGCTGTATGCACCGCACATTCATGGCGGTTCATGTCCCTTGCGTGCGTTCCTTACACGCTCCATGTACCAGGATGTCTCATGGGAAAGGGTAAGCGTAATAGAGCCTCCTGAACATAATTAGCAATCATCGGATATATATATGGGCACTGGTCCTCTATGCCGGTATTACATCACTTCCTGATGAAGTAGTGAAACGTACGTTGAGGCGTTGTTCTCGGATCCTTTACATGAGCCGGGTATGCACACGTTTGGTTATGTCATGCATTTAACAGGCTTTCATGTTTTTCTTTCCTTACACTAGCTATCTAGATGCATTTTGTACTGTTAAGAACGTGGTCCTGATACTTTGTTGCCCATATACACTGGGTGAATGCAAGAGTGGGATTTATATACTCTTTCTGGGCATGTAGAGATAGGGATTGCCACGGGATTTAACTTACCTTGTTTTATAACCTTCGGTTGTATATTCCTTTTTGCCTGTTTAGATATATCTATCTTGCGCTATACCTATACACATACTTTGTATTACCCATCAGTTAGATTCATTGGATACCTTGTTCGTCTACTTATTTTCATGTGATCATGTTTTAATTGTTATGAATACATTTTTTTCATTGAAAACATTGTGCTCCCTCCGTTTTAACCGGGGTGGCACCCAGTCCTTTTGTTTGCATACATTATAATATGTGGCTGTTTACAGGTCCATGTTTTTTGGGGACGATAAAAATGACAGACGTCTGAATGAGGCCTAAGTTCTATTTTCAAGAAAAGCAGCATTTAAAGGGGTTGTCCAGCCAATACAAATAACCTCAAAAGGGCTTGGGGTGGTATAAAATGAAACAATAATTGATGCTCGCGCTCACAGATTCCCCGCAGCTCGTTCTCCAATGCTTCGATCCTTACCTGGTTCTGTCTGAACACAAGGCAAATGCCCAATCTCTGGATGAGTCAGATTAACTTTGTTGCACATCTCACAGCAACTTTTTAGATGTCTGCTTTCAAGAACAATAAAAATCTTTCATCACCAGAATTAAGAGTGTGCTGTGAATCCATCTTGCCAATCTCTGGATCAGTCGGATCATTGTTCAGCCATTGATTGGCTGAGTTGGCATTTCTGATGTGTTGATAGAGGGCCAGGAAGTAGAGATCAACAAGGAATTTGTAATTGTGGATAATTTTTGGAATGAGAACTGCTGGGAATGAGAGCTGCGGGGAATGAGAGCTGCGGGGAATGAGAGCTGCGGGGAATGAGAGCTGCGGGGAATGAGAGCTGCGGGGAATGAGAGCTGCGGGGAATGAGAGCTGCGGGGAATGAGAGCTGCGGGGAATGAGAGCTGCGGGGAATGAGAGCTGTGGGGAATGAGAGCTGCGGGGAATGAGAGCTGCGGGGAATGAGAGCTGCGGGGAATGAGAGCGGCGGAGAATGAGAGCGGCGGGGAATGAGAGCGACGGGGAATGAGCGCGGCGGGGAATTGAGAGCGGCGGGGAATGAGAGCTGTGGGGAATGAGAGCTGTGGGGAATGAGAGCTGCGGGGAATGAGAGCTGCGGGGAATGAGAGCTGCGGGGAATCAGAGCTGCGGGGAATGAGAGCGGCGGGGAATGAGAGCCGCGGGGAATGAGAGCTGCGGGGAATGAGAGCTGCGGGGAATGAGAGCTGTGGGGAATGAGAGCGGCGGGGAATGAGAGCTGCGGGGAATGAGAGCTGCGGGGAATGAGAGCTGTGGGAAATGAGAGCTGCACACCCCCTTTCATTTAAAATAGGCCCTAAAGGGAGATTCTTAGGGAGATCTATGCCCGGCCCATAGATCTTAACAGCTCATTTACATATTTAAAAAAAAATGTGGCTTTCTCTGGAATCAAACATCGCCCATATAGATCGCTTAGGAGGGTTGATCCTACTGACAGATTCCCTTTAAGAATCATTCCAATAGCACTTTTAAGCACTGCTCTGAAGATAGCCGGACCGGAAGTGCGCCCACTTAGCTTTCGTGGTACTGTGCTCCTCCGATGCTGCAAAGACAAAGCTGTCTGATATAGCAGCGTCAGTGGTGATGATGCAGCTGGTCTGAACTCTCTATCAAGCAGGTCTGCTGCCTCCAGCAAGCAGGAAGCCAGGAGGCTGGTGAGTGGTGCGCCCCTGAAAAGTAGTCAGCGGTCATGGAACAAACCCTTTAATTCTGAGTCAATGGCTTCCACTTGCTACTTTGATTGCATAGTAGGTATAATAATATAAAATAATACTCTGGCGGTGCGTTTACCTTGAAGTAATAAAGTAGCATGTTGTCATTCTTAGGAAATCTTGAAATGCACATGACCCTTTTCCCTTGATGAGTGAGTATCTAACATGTATAATACATGGAACGGAAATTTAAGGCTGCGCAGTGAAAGAATACATTTACAGAAACTGCTTGATCCAGATTCCTGATTCCTACGCGCTGTCACCTGCGGTGTGTTAACAAGGTGTTTCCTTCTTCCCCTTAGTCTATGTTTTATTAATGCGGCTGCTCCGTGTTCTCGTGTATTACTGTCAATTTGTTCTGCTGATATCATTCCACAGTCTCCCCCGTCTGCTCCTGGATGTTTCCCTTATTCTAGTCAGTGTTTGTCAGATATTATTTACTGCTGATTTTCTCATTTGCATGGTTAGCTGTAGCTCATGTGTATGTCTTTTCTGTTCTGTTGTTGGTGCTGTACGATTCGAAGAGGCAGATAAAATGTGGACTGAATGCAAGATTATCGGATCTGAGAGTCTTTCTACAAGGATTTCACTTTGGGGTTTTAACCTATTAAAATGGGACAGGTACGGATAAATACACGGGGGGGGGGGGGGGGCGATTTTTAAAGTAACCTCGGGACACTATATCCAAATATAGGCCCAAAATGAAAAGTAATGATCTAGGGTTTGATGGATGGCTCATGGTTCAAAACGAAATGAATAATTTGAGGGTTAGGTTGGCAAAAAAATCTTGCACTGTACACTCCCTGACAGAAGTTATGTCGCCTATCCATGTTATGTAAATAAAAGCTTATAACCGGACGTTAAATTCATCCATTGGTTTTATAAATTACTCTTTTGAAAGCTGAAACCCTCCCAAATTTGGTTTAGGTTAAGAAAATAAATTGGCATCAATGCTGAAATATTGATCATTTAATGAACGCAGAATGGTCAGATTTTGGCAAGACAAAAGTTTTGTCGCCTGGTCATATAATGCACCCAATCCTAGCTTACATCCTCACCAGTGCTCAGTAAATGATCGGTTAATTAGTGGGTGTGTATAAAAAGAAACCCAGCACCCCAGACCTTCACTTGAACTGCAACTTGAGCTCTGACAACATGCCAAAAATCAACCCTGCGACCAAAGCCTTGATTATCAAGAGGCTGAAGACCAGATCCACTGCAGAGGTGGCTGGCACCTTTAATGTGTCTCAGCGTCAAGTGCAAAGAATTAAAAAAAGATTTGAAGAGACTGGAGATGTGTTTGACAAGCCCAGGTCCGGCCGACACCACAAGAGAATTGCTGATGAGGAACGTTAGTTGGTTAGAAAATCCAAAGCAAGCCCCTCTTCCACTGCAGCAGAGCTCCAACAGGCCTGGTCACCTCAAGTCCCTGTGTCAAATAGAACCGTTTGTAGGATTCTGTATCGAAATGGCCTCCATGGTCGAGTCAGTGCCCAGAAGCCAGCACTAAACAAAAGGCAAATAAAAAAACGTGTGGCATTTGCAAAGTCCCACAGCCTGCTAAACAGATGGATGCTGGAAAAGTGGCAGAAGGTGGATTTCTCTGATGAATCTTCAGTAGAATTACACCACAGCCGCCGCAAATACTGCAGGAGACCTACTGGAGCCCGTATGGATCCAAAATACACCCAGAAAACAGTTACATTTGGTGGTGGAAAGATCATGGTCTGGGGTTACATTCAGTATGGAGGTGTGCGAAACATTTGCAAGGTGGAAGGCAATATCAATAGCCTAAAATATCAAGAAGTATTAGCTACCTCTTACATTCCAAATCATAAAAGGGGTCAAATTCTGCAGCAGGATGGTGCTCCATCTCATACATCCATCTCTACAACAAAGGTCCTCCAGGCAAAAAAGATCAAGGTGCTGAAGGACTGGCCAGCCCAGTCACCAGACATGAACATCATTGAGCAGGATTGGGGTAGGATGAAAGAAGAAGCTTGGAAGACAAAACCAAAGAATCTAGATGAACTCTCGGAGGCTTGTAAGACTGCATGCTTTGCTATTCCTGATGACTTCATTAATAAATTGTATGAATCATTGTTGAACCCCATGGATGCAGTCCTTCAAGCTCATGGAAGTCACACAAAATATTAAATATGACTCTAATAGCAGCACAACTCCATTCACCAATGTAATGCAACATATATTTGTATTTTAAGATAATTATTTGTTTGAATATCACATTACTTTCTGTGGGCGACAAAACTTTTGTCTTGCCAAAATCTGACCATTCTGTGTTCATTAAATGATCAATATCTCAGCATTGATGCCAATTTATTTTCTTAACCGAAACCAAATTTGGGAGGGTTTCAGCTTTCAAAAGAGTAATTTATAAAACCAATGGATGAATTTAACGTCAGGTTATCAGCTTTTATTTACATAACATGGATAAGCGACATAACTTCTGTCAGGGAGTGTAGAGAACATTTACTATTAAAGGGAATCTTTGTCAGCAGGTTTTTGGCATGTAATCTGACAGCAGGATTATGTAGGGCCAGAGACCCTGATTCCACTGATTTATCACTTAGTTTGCTGGGTGCAGCAGTTATGACAAAATCACAGTTTTCTCTGCTGCAGATCTAGCAGAGCTCAGAATGCTGAGCAGTGTAGAACCCCGCCCACACCACTGATTGGCAGAAAGCTTTCAATCAATGGTGGAAGTGTGGATGGACTAGAAGGCACAGGACATCTAGTCCTCTAGCGATAATCTACTAATAAAACAATAATTTTATTGAAACAGCAAAACACAGCCTAGTAAGTGACAACTTGTTGGAATCAGGGTCTCTGTCCATACGTTATGCTGCGTTCAGATCACCTAGCAAAAACCTGCTGTTCCCTTTAAAGGAACACAAAACCAAGAAACTATTAAAATGGGCAAAAATGTGGTTGCCCTCACTCTTTGCTATTCTGTAGCATTTTCTTCAGTCAGTCTTCTACAAATCTTACGGAGAACAATGGGGTTAATCTCCTCCTCCTACCACTTACATCTTCAGCTGATGACTGGCTTTTTCACCCACCCCCTTAGAAATGAATGAAATTGAGGCTTAAAGATCTTTTGTTCTACTGCAGAGAGGAGAGGCTCCTGCTGCAGACAGTTCTCTTAAAGCCAAACACAAGACAGAGAAGAGGAGTAGGGAAATAACTGAGCTATTGGTTATTTTTATTTGTACTAGAAGACAAAATAGGAACAAAGAAAAGGGGGAAAATAAAGGGAGAAATTACTGGCATATATTTTTAAAGGGAACCTGACAGCTGATACATGCTGCCTGATCCTTGAGCAGTAAGTATCAGACACTTGCTCAGCCGTGTGGGATTCTGACAGTGTCTCCCTGCATGTGTGTATTGGGAGAGACCTGTCAGTCACTGGTGGTGGGTGGGAGATGCTGCCAGAGACCTACCTGTCTGACTAGTCTCCCACGCGGCTCAGTCTCTGATGGCTTTTAAAGCATGTTTTTCTCAGAAACATTGCAGTGCTTCAGAGTCAAACATACCTGGCTGACATCATACAGACAGTGCCTGATACATGCTGCCCGTAGATCAGGAAGCATGTATCAGCTGTCAGGTTCCCTTTAAAGGGAATCTAACAGCAGGCTTTTGCTATGTAATCTGAAGACAGCAAGAGATAGAGGCTGAAACACAGAATTTAGGGATGTGTCACTTGTCAAAGTGAGTGCTGCAGTTTACCAACTGTGAAGGATTTATCATTAAGAGATTAACAATGCTGGACTAGTCCAGCAACGCCCCCTCCTGAGATAAGCTCCTCACTGTCTATGCACTTTGTATATGGGGAGACTGGTGTGGGTGGAGTCAGGCTGTAGTGTGGGCGGGGTTAGCTTTCTCAGCTCTGCTTCATCCTAAATCTAAAATCTCTGATTGTCAGAACGGCTGCATCCAGTAATCTAAGTGATACATCGTTGGATTCAGATTCTCTTTGCTGCTCTCAGATGAGGTAGCAAAAACCTGCGGACAGATTCCCTTTAAGTTTTTGTGCACTTTCTGCGCTTAGTGGACCCATTAAAACTGAAAACAAATTTCAGATATTCATAGACTTTTAGATATAGATATATACAGAGAAGCAATATCCGTATACACATACACACAGTAAGGTAATTTTTTTTAGGAAGCCAAAACCCCTATCGGTTTACTTTTGGGGTGTAGGAGGAAACCCATACAAACTCCATGCAGATGTTGCTTTTGATCAGAATGAAAAGAGGAATCCAGGAACAGAGCTCATAAAAACTGTGCTAACCACTGAGCCCCCATCTAACATGCGGCATTATTCATACCCATACACATAGTCTGACAGGTATATATTTCCCCAATTTACTTTTCTTGCTTACCTGAGATAATGTCTTTTCTGTATGAGACATTACTGTCCAAGAATCCTTACTTCATCTTCCATTCCTCTTATCACAGATTCTTACCTTTCATTATATCTGGCAGTAACATTACAATCCTGGGTCCCATGCCAGCCCTTATCTGCAACTCCCACTCCCTCATCAAAGAACAGTTTGTGTATCGTGCACAGAGCATATTCGGTTCCCACAGCTTTGTGACATCTTATTTTAAATCATAAATCACATGGAAATGTTTTTCTGGTGTAGAACGTTGCATCCGTATAATGTATAATAGCAGGTTATTGCCGCTTCTGTTCTTTGCTAGTCACATGTCCTGGCCTTACCGTAAAAAAAGTTGGGGACTTGTAGTTCCTGCTGATGAATTTAGGGCTTGTTTTCCGCTCAATGTCCTTGAATTTGACTACTGACTTGTCTGACATTTCTCCTTGCCATTTCTGGCATGTTGCAGATTGGCCATGGTTTGATGCTCATCTTGCTCTGAGTACATCCAATCCACCCTCCCGACCACAACGTTTTAATACAATTTTCGAAAATTGCAGCAAATGGTGCGTCCGCCAAAGTAGTGGCAAAAAAAACACAGCGGCAGCGGTGTCAGTCTTTTGGCAACATGTCATTTTAAGGTCTACCGTTTTCGCCTGTTGATTTTATATCAAATCTTTATAAGGTTTCTGCTTACATACACATAGCCAAAAATTACAGGGGCCAATAGAACCTGTATATAAGCAGGCTAATATCCCAATCTTGTGCACCATGGGTAGGGTAATATGACTTTAAAGGAGCAATAAGCATAAAATGCATAAAATATGTATATACCAGCACTTAATCTCCACCTCCTTTCCTGTGATATATATACAGTTCGGTCCAGAAAAATTTGGATAGTGACAGAGGTTTTGGCATTTTAGCCATTTACAAAAAATATTCTAGATGCAGTTATACAATTAATATGGGCTTAATGTGCCAACTATCGCCTTTAATTTGAGGGTATTCACATCCTAATTGAAGAAATGGTTTAGGAATTACAATTCTTTAATACGTAGTTGCCTCTTTTTCAAGGGACCAAAAGTAAAATTGGACAATTATCTTAAAAGCTCTTTAATGGGCTATTTCCTCATTAATTCATGATCAATTAAGCAGACAAAAGGTCTGGAGCTGATTCCAGGTGGGGCATTTTCATTTGTAAGCTGTTGCTGTGAACCTACAACATGCGGTCAAAGGAGCTCTCAATGGATGAGAAACAGACCAACATTAGGTTGAAAGTAAAGAAGAAATCATTCAGATAGCAGAAATGTTAGGAGTGGCCAAATCAACAGTTTGGTACATTATGAAAAAAAAAAGACAGCACTGGTGAGTTAGGGAACTCAAAAAGGCCTGGACGTCCACAGAAGACAACAGTGGTGGGTGATCGTAGAATCCTTTCCATGGTGAAGAAAACCCCCTTCACAACATTCACCCAAGTGAAGAACATTCCCCAGGAAGTCTGTGTTTCAGTATATAAATCTACCATATAGAGAAGACTTCACGAAAGCAAAAACAGAGGGTTCATTACAAGGTGCAAACCATTAATCAGTCTTAAAAATAGAAAGGCTGGATTAGATTTTTCCAAAAAAAAGTCTAAAGAAGCCGCCCAGTTCTGGAAAAGTATTTTTTGGACAGATGAAACTAAGATCAACCTGTACCAGAATGATGGGGAGAAGAAAGTATGGAGAAGGCTTGGAAAGGCTCATGATTAGTGTTGAGCGAGCATGCTCGACACTGCTCGGTACTCGCCCGAGCATCTCACTACTCGGGATGTTCGGCGAGCACCGAGCATTTCCGGGTTACTCGGGTGGGAGCTCGGGTCTCCGCCCTGCACATTTGGAGCTCTTTACAGAGCCAATGAACATACAGGGACTGCCAGCCAGTCACTGTAATGCTGCAGCCATGTTGTTTGTGGGCATTACAGTGATTGGCTGGCCGCACAGTGTCACCTCGAGTATTTAAAACCGGGCGCCGCCATCTTGGACACAGTCGCTCCGGATCAGACAGTGTAGGGAGAGTGCTGCTGAGTTAGGGAGAGATTTATACTGCGAAATAGTTAGTGTAGGGTCTCTAAACCTGCCAAATCAAATGAACAGTCCTTCTCAGGACTAATATCCATCCCAGATATCAGGCAGGCAGGCAGGCTGTATAGGAGACGCAGTGGTTATACAAACAAACACTGCATTACAGTCCTGTGTGCTCCTGCTGGTCAAATTGCTAGACTTATCCACAGGTCTCAGGGGCCAGGAAAAATCCTTTTTTTTCATCTAAATCCTGTTTGTTCGTTTTTTTCCCTCAGTCAGACTGTACAACTACGAGTCTTATTAACCTTTTGGTATCCCGCCCCCACCCCCAAAAAAAAAAAACTGAGCGTGTCCGTGAGTGTTCAGACACAAATATATCTGTTTAAAAGGGTCTGGTGTAGGCCAGAGAAATAGAACTGTGTTTTTCCTCTTCTACGGTTCAAATCTGGGTGTTATCAACCTGCTTGCCTTTTTCCATAAAAAAAAAAACAGTTTGAGTGTGTCGCTGACTGTTCAGACACAAATATGTCTATTTTAACAAGTTTGGCATACACCAGGAAATTATAACTGTGGTTTTGCAGTTCCACAGTTCAAATCTCTGTATTATCCACTTTTTTGTCTTTTTTCCATAAAAAAAAACATTTTCAGTGTCTCGCTGACTGTTCAGACACAAATATATCTGTTTAAAAGATTCTGGTGTAGGCCAGAGAACTAGAACTGTGGTTTTCCTCTTCCACGGTTCTAATCTCCTTTTTATTACCCTTTTGCCATTGATAGTGCGAGTGTAAGCTATTTTACTTCATTTACAATGGGCAAGGTGAATGGCAAGGGACGTGGAACTGGACGTTCTGGTGATGGTGCGTGCAGAGGACGGGGCTGTGGCCAAGGTGAAAATGTGCCACAACCAACAGCCACATCTTCTCGCTCCCAGTTCTTGACCGAATTACTAGGGAAGCACACAACAGCACCACTATTGCGAACTGATCAGTGTGAACAGGTTATTAATTGGATAGCAGATAATACTTCCAGTTACCTGGGCACCACCACCTCTGGTCTGTCTTCCACACGGTCAAGTGTTAGTAGCCGTGAGTCTCGACAGCATACTCCTCCTCACCCTGATGCTCCTTCCTTCCACCATGCCGAGTGTCGTCAGACAGCAACTGATCCCACAGTTGGACACTCTGAAGAGCTGTTCACTGGTCCATTTCCATATTTGGGCCCCTCGCCTGCTCCGCTTGAAGTGGTGGAAGAGGAGATCCCATGTAGCGATGGCCAAATATTTGAACAGCCACGGCCACAGGAAGGCGACGCTGGCAATTTGTCACAAGAGGTGGATGATGACGAGACACAATTGCCACGAAGTGAGGAGGAGGACCGTGGTGTGGAAGTGGAAGAGAAGGATGTGGTGGATGATCTAGTAACTGACCCAACGTGGCAGGAGGACACGCAGAGCGAGGCCAGCAGCTCACAGGGGGAGGGAGGCAGAGTACCCCAAGAGGCAGGAAGAAGCAGTGTGGTGGCCACAGACAGAAGGGGGGCAACCGCTCCCCGTAACACCAACACGAGGGACGTTGCCAGTACAACCGGTAGGTCTTCCAGAGTCTGGAATTTTTTTAAAGACTCTGCTGATAACCCCAAAAAGGCCATTTGTACCACCTGCCAGGCCAGCATCAGCAGGGGTGACAAAACTACCAGCCTGACCACCACCAGCATGATCAGGCACAAGTCAGCAAAGCACCCGACTTTGAGGGGCGAACCCCAGGGTCCACGACCAGTGTCAGCGGGTGTCACCATTGCTTCTTCCGCTGTAGTGCGTGTAAGAGAACCCCCTGTTGTGCGTGCAAGGCAATCCCCTGTCCATACTGCATGCAAAGATGCCCCCTCCTCTCAGTCTTCACTTGTTAAGGCAGTTTCTCAAGAAACAGCATCAACGTCCACGTCCCACTGCAGCATTCAATTGTCCATATCCCAGACCATTGAACGAAAGCGCAAATTCGCAGCCAAAGCCCCACAGGCCACAGTCCTAAATTCGCACATTTCACGACTGCTTGCGTTGGAAATGCTGCCTTCCACAACCTTATGGCGGTGGCCGTTCCTCGGAACTCCCCAGCCGACACTATTTTGCCCGGTGTGCCAACCCCGCACTACACAAGCACGTGTCCCAAAACATCTGCCGTGCCCTCAACAACGCAGTTACTGGGAGAGTCCACCAGACAACGGACACGTGGACAAGTGCTTGTGGCCAGGGACGGTACATCTCCCTGACGGCACACTGGGTAAACATAGTGGAAGCCGGGACCCAGTCGGACCTTGGGACGGAACACATCCTCCCCACACCGAGGATTGCGGGCCCTATGTCAGTCAGAGTTGCCCCCACAGTGTACAGCTACTGCGCATCATCCTCCTCCTCCTCCTCCTCATGTTCAGCCTCCATCTCGGATATCACCACATCAGTTACAAGCTGAAGCACTGCAGTACTGCCTCAGCCAAGCGGCAACAGGCTGTGCTGAAACTCATAAGCTTAGGTGATAAACCTCACACTGCTTGTGAGCTGTGGACAGCTGTGAAAGAGCAGGCAGATCTGTGGCTGAGACCGCTGAACCTACATCCAGGCATGGTCGTGTGTGACAATGGCCGTAACCTGGTGGCAGCTCTGAGGCGAGGCGAGATCACACACGTACCATGCCTGGCTCATGTACTTAACCTCGTGGTTCAGCGGTTTCTTAAATCGTACCCCAAGCAGCCAGATCTGCTCGTCAAAGTACGCCGCCTGTCAGCTCATTTTCGGAAGTCGGCTACAGCTTCCGCCGCCCTTGCTGTGTTGCAGCAGCGTTTGCAGCTTCCGGCACACTGACTGGTGTGTGATGTCCCCACGCGTTGGAACTCTACCCTCCACATGTTGCAAAGGATTTGTGAGCAGAAGAGAGCAGTTGTGGAGTACCAGCTGCAACAAGGCCGTCGATATTCAGGTCAGACTCCACACATAAGACCTCAGGAGTGGACCTGGATGTCTGACATATGTACTATCCTGACAAACTTTGAGAAGTCCACCAAGATGGTGAGTGGCGATGACGCCGTCATTAGCGTCAGCATCCCACTTGTCTGTCTTTTGCAACGCTCTCTGCAGAGAATTAAAGAGGAGGCATTGCAGCCAGAGCATGATGAGATGGATCAAGAAGCCGTAGCGGGCGATTACACACAGCCCAGCCTCATCTCATCCCAAAGTGCATTGGGGGACAATGAGGGAGAGGAGGAGGAGGAAGAACAGGAGCTGGTATCATGTGCTGTAGACGGTAGTACCTGTACAACTGTCATACCGTCAGTTCAGCGTGGGTGGCCTGAGGACAGGGGGGAGGAGGAGGAGGAGAGCATGGTCAGTCGTCATCTTGGTGAGGACACGGAAGTCTTGCCCGTTACCAGTCTGGCACGCATGGCGGACTTTATGTTACGCTGCCTTAACCGTGACTCTCGAGTTGTCAAAATGTTGGGTGACAGTCATTACTGGTTGGTGACACTTTTAGACCCCCGCTACAAGGAGAACTTTCACTCTCTTATTCCTGAGGTGGAGAGGTCTACAAAAATGGGGCAGTACCAGAAGGCCCTTGCTGCAGAACTGTTAAAAGAATTCCCATCTGAACACGCTAGCGGCAGAGGTCACAGTTCGTTGACCAACCAAGGCGTACAGGCGAGAGAGACGCAACTCCAATCCAGCAGAGGCAGGGGAACACTGTCAACATTCTAGGACAGTTTTCTGAGACCCGCCCAGCTTACAGACCCTTAGGCGCGGGGTACTCTCATAAGGAGTGGAAAGTTTCAAAAGATGGTGAGGGAGTACCTTGCCGACCGTACCAGCGTCTTGAACTTGCGGCTCTTGTACGGGGCATTGCAAGTTCCTCCGTCCAAATTTTTGGCAGCTTTTGCTTGGAAGGCATAGGCAAAGACTATGGGAGACCCACTCCCCCATAATGGGAATAATGTTTTTAATATGCTATACTGCATGGCTCTTGTACGGGGCATTGCAAGTTCCTCCGTCCTAATTTTTGGCAGCTTTTGCTTGGAAGGCATAGGCAAAGACTATGGGAGATCCACTACCCCATAATGGGAATAATGTTTTTAATATGCTGTACTGCATGGCTCTTGTAAGGGGCATTGCAAGTTCCTCCGTCCTAATTTTTAGCAGCTTTTGCTTGGAAGGCACATGCAAAGACTATGGGAGACCCACTCCCCCATAATGGGAATAATGTTTTTAATATGCTGTACTGCATGGCTCTTGTAAGGGGCATTAAAATTGTCTTGTTAAGCTACTGTGACCTCCACGTCTCTTCCACGGGGCATTGATATTGCCTTTTTATTCCACTGCGACCTCCACCACTCTTCCAAGGGGCATTGATATTGTCTTTTTATTCCACTGCGACCTCCACCACTCTTCCAAGGGGCATTAAAACCGTCTTGTTAAGCTACTGTGACCTCCACGTCTCTTCCACGGGGCATTGATATTGTCTTTTTATTCCACTGCAACCTCCACCACTCTTCCAAGGGGCATTAAAACTGTCTTGTTAAGCTACTGTGACCTCCACCACTCTTCCAAGGGGCATTGATATTGTCTTTTTATTCCACTGCAACCTCCACCACTCTTCCAAGGGGCATTAAAACCGTCTTGTTAAGCTACTGTGACCTCCACGTCTCTTCCAAGGGGCATTGATATTGTCTTTTTATTCCACTGCGACCTCCACCACTCTTCCAAGGGGCATTGATATTGTCTTTTTATTCCACTGCGACCTCCACCACTCTTCCAATGGGCATTGATATTGTCTTTTTATTCCACTGCGACCTCCACCACTCTTCCAAGGGGCATTAAAACCGTCTTGTTAAGCTACTGTGACCTCCACGTCTCTTCCACGGGACATTGATATTGTCTTTTTATTCCACTGCGACCTCCACCACTCTTCCAAGGGGCATTAAAACCATCTTGTTAAGCTACTGTGACCTCCACCATTCTTCCAAGGGGCATTGATATTGTCTTTTTATTCCACTGCGACCTCCACCACTCTTCCAAGGGGCATTAAAACCGTCTTGTTAAGCTACTGTGACCTCCACCACTCTTTCAAGGGGCATTGATATTGTCTTTTTATTCCACTGCGACCTCCACCACTCTTCCAAGGGGCATTGATATTGTCTTTTTATTCCACTGCGACCTCCACCACTCTTCCAAGGGGCATTAAAACAGTCTTGTTAAGCTACTGTGACCTCCACGTCTCTTCCACGGGGCATTGATATTGTCTTTTTATTCCACTGCGACCTCCACCACTCTTCCAAGGGGCATTGATATTGTCTTTTCATTCCACTGCGACCTCCACCACTCTTCCAATGGGCATTGATATTGTCTTTTTATTCCACTGCGACCTCCACCACTCTTCCAAGGGGCATTAAAATCGTCTTGTTAAGCTACTGTGACCTCCACGTCTCTTCCACGGGACATTGATATTGTCTTTTTATTCCACTGCGACCTCCACCACTCTTCCAAGGGGCATTAAAACGGTCTTGTTAAGCTACTGTGACCTCCACGTCTCTTCCAAGGGGCATTAAAACCGTCTTGTTAAACCACTCTGGACTCCACAGCTCTTCCAAGGGGCATTGAAATGTTGTTTTTAATTACCTCTAACCTCCACGACTCTTCCAACGGGCATTGCATTTCCTCCTAATTTTAGTCAGCTTTTTCTTTTCAATGCATAGGCGAACACTAAGGGAGACCCACTCCCCAATAATGGGTAGAAGATTTTTAGTACGCTGTAATCCACGTCTGTATCAAGGGGCATTGCAGTTCCTAATAATTTTTGGAAAGCCTTCCATTCACTGCTTAGGCCAACAGTGTACAAGAAACCCAATTGCTATAAATGGAAAAAACTGTTTAGTTAAGGCCCTCTGACCTCCATGTCACTTCCAAGGGGCATTGGAGTGCTTCGAAATTTTTGGTAGGCATTGCACTCACTGTATGCCCTATAACTGTGTAGCCGAACTGCTTCTTTTGGTACAGAAACTTATCCTACAAGACATGTGTGGTTGACTGGCCTGATATTGATGTGAATGGTCCCTGTTCCTCCTGCTCTTTCTCCTTTGCCACCACCTCATCCATCATTTATCACTTGAAGCTTTGTTTTAACGGGAGTCATAGAACTGGGATAGTAGCAGGAAAACATCCAGCAATCCTCGGAGGAGGTAAGATATGCGTCAAAACACTGACCACCTCAGGCCTAGCCGCTACTACATACATGCGCTTGCATTCCAAGGAACAGAAAGCTAAGGAGATGGATGGCCTCATGATCATGAATAATTTACTCGTTGTGTAGGAGGCCGACCACTGCTGCTGTCTACCTTCTGAACTTTGTGTTGAAGCATGATTGACCCAGGACCCGCAATCCTCTATGTCTGGAGGACGTGTTGCATCCCAGTGTCCAACTGTGTCCCGGCTTCCACAATATTAACCCAGTGTGAAGGCGTCAGTGAGATGGACCATCCCTGGCCACATTCACTTGTCCAAGTGTTTGTGGTTAGGCTGTCCTTCCCACTAAATGCACTGGGGAGGGCATAGGTAATGTTTTGGTATGCGCGCTTGTGTATAAGGCGCACCGGGACAAATAGGGGCGGCTGGGGACTGTTTATGGACACCCGGTCGCCCCCAGGCGGCTGAGGACCGTGTGTGGGCACCCGGCCGCGGGGCGGCTGGGGACCGAATGTGGACACCCGGCCGCCGGGTGGCTGGGGTCTGAGTATGGATACCAGGCCGCCGACGCAGCCTGGACATGGTGGCCGGCGTCTGCCTCCACAAGCCTAAAAGGCCTCATTTCAAGTGCAAGCAAGCTAGCAGTATGGTATTGCAGCCTGGGGGTGGGTGGGTGGCAGGCTGCACACTTACGCTTGCATTCCAAGAAAACAAAGCAGATGCTAACTTCTATCATCATCATCATGCTCCTCACCTTGGCACTCTCAACTCCCCTGATGGAGAAGCCAGGGCCCACCGGAGGAGTCTGGTTGTCTGATGGGCTCGGACAATGCTGCCCTAAAGTAGGCCAGGCGAAGAAAAGTGTGGGGAAGGTTACCGGGACAAATAGGGGCAGCTGGGGACTGAGTATGGATACCAGGCCGCCGACGCAGCCATGACATGGTGGCCAGATTCCGCCTCCACATGCCTAAAAGGCCCAATTTCAAGTGCAAGCAAGCAAGCAGTATGGTATTGCAGCCTGGGGGTGGGTGGGTGGCAGGCTGCATACTTGCGCTTGCATTGCAAGGAATGGGGGAGGTACAATTGAACACTGCCCTGGGACAAGGACTTGCACGGGGATAGTTGCAAGTCTGCATCTTCTGATGCGGCAAGGATCACTTCTGATGGGCACACTTTTAGGCAGTGACCTGGGAGTCAGAGATGCTTCCAGGGGTCTTCCCCATGCTGTTCCCATGTCTTCTCAGCACTGTATGCATGTGTCACACAGCACATGGCCAGATAAGGTTGTAAAATGTTAAAATGACATTTCCCAGTGAATGCATTTGTCACGGTTGAAAGCAATACAAAAGTGCAAAAACGCATAAAAAATGCTACTTGTGAACATAGCCCAAGGTGTGGAGGAGTATTTTTGTTTTTGGTTATTTATTTTACCTTATACACAAGTCTTTACCCTGGAAAGGAACTTCCTTAACATATTTCACAGGAAAGCAGTTTCAGTTTCGTTTTTGAACGTTTTATTGTGAGCCCGTAAAAGTGGCTTAATACCTCTGACCACGTTGTTGACAGCAGTGACCTGGGGGTCAGAAATGCTTCCTGGGGCGATGCCCATGCTGTCCCCATGTCATTTGACAATTGTCACTATCGTTTTGGGCACTTTTTAGGCTTTCTACAGACTGCCGGGGGTGCCGCCGCAAAAATGCTCGGGTCTCCCATAGACTAACATTGGGCACGTTGCTCGGTTCGAGCACCCGAGTATCACGGTGAGCTCGGCCCGAGCTTCGAGCACCCGAGCATTTTAGTGCTCGCTCAACACTACTCATGATCCAAAGCACACCACATACTCTGTAAAATATGGTGGAGGCCGTGTGATAGCATGGACTTGCATGGCTTCCAATGTCGTTGGGTCACTAGTGTTCATTGTTGATGTGACTGAAGACCCAAGCAGCCGGATGAATTCTGTAGTGTACAGGGCGACACTTTCTGCTCAGATTCAACAAAATGCAGCAAGGTTGATTGGACGAAGCTTCACAGAACAGATGGGCAATGACCCAAAACACACTGCGAAAGCAAAGAAGTGGAATATTCTGCAATGGTCGAGTCAATCATCAGACCTCAATCTCATCGAGCAGCATTTCACAAGCTTAAGACAAAAATTAAGGCCGAAAAACCCACAGACAAGCAACAACCGAAGTCAGCTATAGTAAAGGCGGCAAAGCATCGCAAAGGAGGAAACCAATGTTTAGTGACATCCATGGCTTCCAAACTTCACGCAGTCATTACCTGCAAAGTATTCTCTACAAAGTGTTAAAAATGAACCTTTTATTTATGTTAAACTTAAATTGTCCAATGACTTTTGAGCCCTGAAATGAGGAGACTTTGTAGAAATATGAACACTGTGCACTGACGAGGGGCAGTACCCCGAAACACAGTGTCTGCAAATTGAGTTTCTGGTTCTGGCTTATATCCTAAGTCATGTGATAAGGTTCGTTAAAGGGTCACTATTGACTTTTAGGATTGCTACTTCCTGTAGGTGGCACTAGAGTTCTGGTCCTCTTCCTCTCTGAAGAGACAATTTGCATATTTCTCAGAGGAGCATTGCGGCTTTAAAAGTCTCCTCATCTGACATGCTTAACATGTCACTCTCAGCAAGGAGAAATATTACTCTTTAGATAGAAACATTATTGCGATTCCTAAACATTTCACAGGATACATTTAAGCCCCACCCTATTTACTAATAGACCCAATAATAAAATAGGAAAGATTAGCAGAAAATGAACCCCTGTGTATTTTGCAGGATTTCTATAACTGATTATTTTGGGATCATGCAGAAAATCATGCGGACTAACAGACATTGCAGGCGAGATTATCTCCTTTTATCATTCATTCCTAGCTTTAATTTTCCTTAAAGCTGCACTGAAGCTTCCCCTACACATCAGCTATCTCCACAGACTAGGCAATACATCAGACTGCTCGGCTAAGCGCTCCTGTGATCTCTATGAAAGAGCTGCCGTCACACTCCTCTGGCAGTGGCTTATCTCCCTCGGCTGTAGGAAATCCATGTCTGATTGTTTTCTCTTCCGACATCATCTGTTGGGGAAGATTCTAGAGCAGTGTTTCCCAAACTCCAGTCCTCACGGCCCCCACAGGTCACGTTTTCAGGATTTCCATAGTGTTGCACAGGTGAGAAAATTCCTGATGCCTTGATGATTCTTCCATCACCTGTGTAACACTAAGGAAATCCTGAAAACATGACTTGTGGGGGCCATGAGGACTGGAGTTTGGGAAACACTATTCTAGAGGCTCCCATACACATGAGACTGGTTCCGCTGACTTTACTGCAACGTGAGGGTCTTCTGGATTTTTTTTTCTGTGGTTCCATGGTATACAGTGGCTTTAAAGGGAATCTGTCAATAAGCTCAACCATCCTATATGGGCACACAGGTCATAGAAAACTGAAAAAAATGATGCCTGGATATTTGCTATCCGATGTCTTACTCCTGAGAAATCCCAGTTTTTCTTAAAATGTAAACAAGCTGTTAAGATCTATGGGCCGGACATAGATCTCTCCGAGATCTGCGTCTAGAGCTTATTTTAAATGAAAGGGGGAGTTACCAGTGTGAGACATGTAATGGCTGACAGTCTGCTCTCCTGATCTACATGTTTCCTGTAAAATAATCTCTGGAGGCAGATTCTTGGGGAGATCTATGTCCGGCCCATAGATCTTAACAGCTCATTTACATATTAAGAAAAACATGGATTTCTCTGGAATAAAACATTGGAATACAGTTACAAGGTGTCATTTTATTCCATATCCTAGGACCTGCATGCCCACATAGACGGCTCAGGAAGGCTCGTCCTACTGACAGATTCCCTTTAAGTCTAACCTGTTTTTACTGCAGGACATTACTAACAGAGTCTTCTCATTTATATAAGCTGATGTTTCTTCCCTGTGCCCCTGTACTACACAGCACCGCAGTCATCAACCGGACACAAACACAATAAACAGGATGTGAAATATGTGCATTAAGATTCTGCATTCGGTTCCCTAAGAGACAAAGCTGACGAGCAATTTATTCCAACCTTTCAGCATTTTATTTTTTTTCCAACGCTCCAGAATCAATGGACTGTTAAATTACCTGTCCTGCAGCATGTAACACAGATCTCTGACCTTGAATGACCTTCCTATTTTGGCTATGTGTTCATGGATTTCGATGGCAAAGATAAAGTTAACAGAGAAGCTAGAGTGGTCTAGAAAAATATACACATATATATATACATATACACAGGATAGGTAATAAATGTATGATCACTAGGGTACCACTGATCACGGGAATGAGGGTCCCAAAGTCACTTGTGTGAATGGAGGACCAGCGTACATGCGTGACTCATCAGTCCTACAGATTATCGTTAACAGTCACATAAACCTAGACCACAAAAAAGGAAAAAGACCACCGTCTTCTTAACCCTTTTGCCAGGTAGCACAAGAGGTGGGTTGGTATAAATACATACATAAAGTGATGTAATACTTGCCAAAATCTGCCATCTCTTCAAAGAACTGACATGTTTTGCTTCTTTCTTCCGAGAAAGCTTGTAATTGTAACTCTGCTTTTTCTCTGTAAAACGTGAGAAAATATGAGTGCATTAATGCATCCGACCCAGTGTAAAATGAAGAACACAGATTCATCCCACTCTGGTTAAGCTAAAATAATGGGGGAATCCAGAGCAGACAACACATATTGATGTTTGCAGCTTGCTCCTAGTTTCAGACTCTCTCACATAGGAGTGTCCCTCCCAGTAATACATGCTGGATAGTGAGGTCTATGTGTGTTCAGGATGCTGCTGATCCTTCACTATGCCTTCTTTCATTCACAATGACAAAGCATCTGTTTGATCTCTTCTCCCCTGTCTAGACACTGATGCAGAGGAGTGTATAATTTCCCCCTCCCTCCACATACAGTGTTTGCTTTGGGGTCTCACTTTCTCTACACTGATACAGCGACTATATGATCACTTCCCATACCCGTGCAGACTGTTTCCCTATGTACACTCCTATACAGTACAGCTGTGCTTTCTACCCACGCTATACTTTGATCTGCCATGTACAACCTCCAACTCATCATGCTGCCATCTTTGAGAAAAGTGGGAGATACGTCAGAGAGCCAACAGCAGTTACGATTAGTCTGCTGTCATTCTCATACTAGAAGCAACAGCAAAGCTAGCTATGTAAAGGAGTTACACAGGCTTTACATCAACAAAAAGGTAAAGAAATTTTTAATAAACATCTCTTAGAAAATGATTCAGTGTTACATTATGGAAGGTAATGAACAATAAAAATCATTCAATGCAAAGACAGCCATAGCTTTTTACCATTAAACAGTTCCATTGAAAATAACCTGTGCCTTTAATGCACAGACATGGCTGGCTCATCCTCAGTGAGAGATGCTCTTTATAGCCACTCTTTGGTTCTGGGTAGTAGATGAGGGTATAAAACTATGAATAATTTGATAAACTAGGAAAACTCAAAGACCTAAAAGTATTGGCCTGTTTTCAAGTGAAATTCTGTCCAAACGTCAACTAGTAAGAAAAAGCAAATGATGAATCGAGCCTTCAATTTTGTAGAAATCCAGCAGGAAACACAAGGATTATCTTTCCAATAATCAGTTCTATTTAAGTTGGAAAATAGCTACAGGATAGGCTTTAGTCAAGAGGGTGTGGCTTAACCATTCTTTTCTGTTACTGCAGACAAGACAAAGGGGGAGGCTTCTGCTGCTGCCATTTGTCTAAAAATTATAATTTGTAGATGAAAATTTTGCAAGCCGGTCGATTTTGGCTCTTGGAGGCCATCTTTGGAGATATAACGGGCAGCACGGTGGCTCAGTGGTTAGCACTGCAACCTTTCAGCGCTGGGGTTCTGGGTTCAAATCCCACCAAGGACAACATCTGCAAGGAGTTTGTATGTTCTCCCTGTGTTTGCGTGGGTTTCCTCCGAGTTCTCCGGTTTCCTCCCACACATAAAATACATACTGATGGGGAATTTAACTTGTGAGCCCCAATGGGGACAGTGCCCATAATGTCTGTAAAGCGCTGTGGAATTTAATGGCGCTATATAAGTGAGTAAAATAAATAAATAAAATAAATATATAGATATCTATATCAGAAGCAACAGCACAGCCAGCTGTGTAAAGGAGTTACACAGGTTTTGTACCAACTAAATGGTATAGAACTTTTTAATAAACAGCTTTTAGAAAAGGATTCATTTTTAGATTTTAGAAGGAAATGAATAAAGAAAAACAGTTTTGATTGTAGTGCAATACACAATAGGATCAAATGAATGAATTAAGGAGGAAATAGTGAGGGTATTTTATTTTTTACTTCTTTCTGCATTTTTTGTGGTCAGTTTTCTTTTAGGGTCATGTACAGGTGCATCTCACTAAATTAGAATATCATCAAAAAGTTCATTTATTTTAGTTCTTCGATACAAAAAGTGAAACTCCTATATTATATAGAGTCATTACAAACAGAGTGATCTATTTCAAGTGTTTATTTCTGTTAATGTTGATGATTATGGCTTACAGCCAATGAAAACACAAAAGTCATTGTCTCAGTAAATTAAAATAATTAACAAAAAACACATACAAAGGCTTCCTAAGCATTTAAAAAGGTCCCTTAGTCTGTTTCAGTAGGCTCCACAATCATGGGGAAGACTGCTGACTTGACAGATGTCCAGAAGGCAGTCATTGACACACTCCACAAGTTCCCAGAGTCTGGAGGAAGAGTGGAGAGGCCACAATCCAAACTGCCAATGAAAACACAAAAGTCATTATCTCAGTAAATTAATTCTAATTTAGTGAGATGCACATGTAACAGTTACTCTTGCTGGGACACAATCTCATATATCATAAAAAAGGATAGGGAGTAAAATGTGTGTAAGCTGCTCATCCAAACGCTCTCCTATATGAAAGGAAATAGTATTGGAAATATAAACTGATCGCATCTGACGTGACTGAATGAAGCCAGAACACAGGAAAACAGAATCGGTGGTCGGTTGCGCTATAATGATAGCTTTTTTTTGCTTTCTTACCTACTTTCGCTCAGCCGCGTGTTCTCTTTCCACCACACCTGTGTGTGCTGCTTTATTAGCATTTGGTCTTTTGTTATTTTAGATGCATGCTGAATTTTCTTGACCTGGTAAAAAAAAAAAAAAGAATCCTTATGGAAATGTGAATGATGTTAAAATAGCTGGTAAATCTTACATGCAGGTGTTCACAGCCGCGCGGCAGTGAAGTGTTCAGCTGGCGAGCACAAACCACTACTGACGGCAACAAGGTGCACGTTCGATTGCACAACCATCTGAGCTGATTTAATCGGTTAGAATTAGATATAAGAGGATTTATTTATAACGATTGTTCGTTATCCAGACGTATTGTTTGTGACAACAACAGGACAGTGCACAAGCTGCAACGTGTGTGCTAATGGCAGATAAAAGGCAAAAAATCATTAATAATATATATAGTTTTGTATAACATTTGTAATACATGGGATCAGTTTATTTAGGAAATCAAAAGAGATGCAGTCAATTTTGACATCCCTCGAAATACAAAAAAAATACCATACTGGAGCGGTATAGGGTGTGGATGGTTCCCTCGTGTCTGGAGCAGCAGCCTTGGTCATTTCAAGATGAAATTACTATATCTTGCTAAGGTGTGACATATGTTATCTATATGTATTTGAGCATACTGAGACTTAATTTTAGGTCAGAAATTCCTACTTGTAATGAAAAAGTGTTGGACAGCCCACTTGGCTGTTTTTGTTATCCTGACCACTTATGACTGGCTCATAGAGACAGGTATTCCCATCTCAGCCATGGATTTCCAGTTCCTCACCCTCACGCTGTATTCCCTGACTAGCCACACCCTCCTCTGGTTGATTGACAGGTCATTTCTTTTGTTACAGGGGGGAGGCGCTAAGCAGGGAACAGAGGGCGAGGCTAAGTAGCTGGAAGTGCATAGACCTGCCCCAACGCACGTCCAGACACATCTATACGATTTCGTGCTGCTGCAGCATTGCTTTGGGGTCAAACAGGGATCAGCTGGCTTATCTGTTAAAGGGCTATTTTTATAAATATGGTTTTAGAAATTCATGACCGCTTCCCTTTAAGTCTCATTTTCAGAAGATAATTTTTTTTGTTTTTAAAAATGTGTGCTATACCAGATTAAGAAATTTTCTCAAGCCATAAACACTATAATCTAGTTTAGCTTAAAGGGGTTTGAAAAGGACTACGACTGTCAATCGATGACCTATCCTTAGGATTTGGGGGCTAACATCTGGCACCCCAACCAATCAGCTGCAGCTGACAGAGGTACACAGGGTACTGATCTCCATACACCATGTAGTGGCCATTCTCAGGTACTGCAGCTAAGCTGCCATTTATTTCAATAAGAGTTGTAGTACCCCAAAATGACCACTACACAGTGTACAGCGCTGTGGTGTTCCTCTTCGTACACCGTGTACTTCTGGCAGCCGCAGGACTTACTACCGGTTGATTGGTAGGAGCACTCTGCGTCAGAGGCCCACCAATCTTATCATGAATATATTACTCCTGGACAACCCCTTTAAGGTTATAATTAAGGAGCAGTGTTCATTAAAAAACAGGTTTTTCTACCCAGCACTACAGCGTTAACCACCAGATCTAGAAAGGTGGAGGAGTAGTGAGCCGCTGCATCCAGAAAAATCCCCCTGACACCCCAAAAACGGGAGTGCATGGCTTCTATAGCAAAATCTCTTTGTGCTGCTTGTTTAAATTACTGTATGTCTACAAAAAAAAAGCCACAGGAACTCCGTGTGCCTGGGTAAAGCCTACATACGGCCATTTCCAAGAGTCTTTAGACCGTGAAATTTCACGAGAAGTTGGAATTTTCGCTTTCAAATCTTTTCCTGCTTGATAACAGCCGTCCTCACACATTCCCTTTAAATAAATGAGACTGTTTATATCCACGATAAATCCCCTATAGTATTATTGCTGGGTGTGTAATTAATCAGTCCGCACCATGCACGCCATCAATAATCCAGCCTTATGCTCGGTAAGTACAGTGCTTAGATTTTTACACTGCCTATATCCTTTATCTGTCAGATACAATTAAGCAGCCAAGGAGCGACTCCTGCTATTGGCAGCACTTCTGTATTTCAATCTCATAAGCAGAAAGGCAGGAATGAAGATTGTGATCGCTCCACGTGTGCATTACTTGGATTAGTCTTGCAAAGAGGACAAAGTCATTCCAGCAGAGAGATCCGGAGATTTGTGCCTTGGTGATCGGCACTAGAGTCGGGTTCATTTGTCTCTGTAGAGCTCCCAAGTGACCTGATGTTATATCCTCCCATCAGATATTATATTTAAAAGGTTTTTTTTAACAATAAAATGTTTGATGGCACCATAAACATAACCATCACATCGCATACTTTTCCTGTTCTGCAGTTTAGTGCAAATAGAATATTAATAATGCTGATTTACCACATCAAAATTTAGACAAAAGAACCCGAAAAATACTATTTCAGACTAATTATAAATTTCCTGGTGATCTTGGGTAGTAGAGAAGTTAATATTTGATTCCCTGGTGGTGTATTGTAATGCCTATATAAACCTGTAAGACCATAAATTAATTGCGGACAATATATATATATATTATATATATCTATATATATCTATATATATATATATATAAAAAAGTTACATTTTGTTATGTCAATACAAAATAGCACACAAAAACCTTAAAGTAATCAAAAGCACAAGGACAAACCCAGCAAGACACAATAAAAACAAAACAGAAAGCCCGACAACAAATATCTGTTCATATTATCAGATACCATAGCAGTAAGAACAGGACAGGATGTGAGTATCATAGAAAATGCAGATGTGAAAGATCTCAATCTCTAGTATATATACACAGTGCATCTCGCTAAATTAGAATATCATCAAAAAGTTAATTTAGTTCAGTTCTTCAATACAAAAAGTGAAACTCATATATTATATAGAGTCATTACAAACAGAGCGATCTATTTCACGTGTTTATTTCTGTTAATGTTGATGATTATGGCTTACAGCCAATGAAAACACAAAAGTCATTATCTCAGGAAATTAGAATAATTAACAATAAACACCTGTAAAGGCTTCCTAAGCGTTTAAAAAGGTCCCTTAGTCTGTTTCAGTGGGCTCCACAATCATGGGGAAGACTGCTGACTTGGCAGATGTCCAGAAGGCAGTCATTGACATACTCCACAAGGTCCCAGAGTCTGGAGGAAGAGTGGAGAGGCCACGATCCAAGCTGCTTGAGGTCTAGTGTGAAGTTTCCACAATCAGTGATGGTTTGGGGAGCCATGTCATCTGCTGGTGTAGGTCCACTGTGTTTTATCAAGACCAAAGTCAGCGCAGCCGTCTACCAGGACATTTTAGAGCACTTCATGCTTCCCTCTGCCGACAAGCTTTTTGGAGATGGAAATGTCATTCTCCAGCAGGACTTGGCCCCTGTCCACAAAGTACCAATACCTGGTTTACACACAACAGTATCACTGTGCTTGATTGGCAGCAAACTCGCCTGACCTTAACCCCATAGAGAATCTATTATAGAGAATCTATGGGGTATTGTCAAGAGGAAGATGAGAGACCCCAGACCCCACAATGCAGACGAGCTGAAGGCTGCTATCAAAGCCACCTGGGCTTCCATAACACCTCAGCAGTGCCACAGGCCGATCGCCTCCATGTCACATTGCCGCATTGATGCAGTAATTGATGCAAAAGGAGCCCGATCAAGTATTGAGGGCATTTACTGAACATACATTTCAGTAGGACATTTCGGATTTTAAAAACATTTTTCAAGCTGTTGTTATGAAGTATTCTAATTTACTGAGATAATGACCTTTGTGTTTTCATTGGCTGTAAGCCATAATCATCAACATTAACAGAAATAAACACTTGAAATAGATCACTGTTTGTAATGACTCTATATAATATATGAGTTTCACTTTTTATATTGAAGAACTGAAATAAATTAACTTTTTTATGATATTCTAATTTAGTGAGATGCACCTGTACGTAAATTGGTTTTTCTTTATATATATTTGTCATGTGTCTTTTCACATGGGCCACTTGGAGAATCTATTTATGGTGATTTAACTAATTGACCTATTCCCTTGGTGAGCTTCTCTTATGGCCACTTAAGTGACGGGGTAATTTGCATATTTTTGGCATCAGCCATTCTCCTATTGGAGTTGATGTGTCTCCTTTCTTTCCCCCTTTATGCTGTAGATTTGCCAGCTGTCCCTCTGTATTTCTATTATGGGAGTGGTGCGCCTGTGCTGCGGTCCCCTGCTCACCCGCGTCCGTGCCCGGCTGTCTTTATGTCCCTGGCGCGCCTCTGGGGACGTGTCTTCGGGCGCGCGCCTGGGACTTGACGGCTGGGGTACGTGCGGTGGGAGGCGTGGCTCCGGCACACGCGCCGCTGTACTCCAATGAGTTCCCCTGACCCCTGGATCACATGACGGGTCAGGGGCGTATATCAGCAGGTCCTGTTGGCGCTCTAACTATGAGCCTCTTGAGAAAGATCGGCGAAACGCGCGTCGGGGCGCGTTCTTTCCATCTGTACCTCTGCTGGGGGGTATCAGGGATCGGTGGGTTCCCCTTTGGCTACTGCTGTGGGTGAGTTACATCTCCTGTTGATATAGGGAAGTGATTTGGGCACTATTTGGGTTTATCCCTATTCGCTGCTACTTGGCATTGTGACTGCATGCCACACAATGCCTTAAACTCCACACTCTTTTAGCATGTGTAACTACTTGAGTTTTCTTACACTATATATATATTGTTAGGGTGTTGGCATTTTTGTGTGGATAACTTTATTCCTAATATCCCATATCTACTCCCTTTCTATTTACATGTATTCGCCCTCTGTCACATATTTATGTGTTGATTGGTTGTGGCTGTCCCGCCATCTCAGTGATCCCGTACCCTTTGGCACCTTGCACTTTATATCCCTATATGTGTGATATTTCATACTTGTTATTATGTAACTTCTACTTAATAAAATCACGCCTTTTATGCCATATTACTCATTTTTTCTCCTTTTTCTAAACTAATAGGCAGGTAGTGGCTAACTACCAGCCAGTTCTACCTTGTGCCATCACAAAGCATGGACCACTCCTGCAGGCGATTCAGCTGCTCCACATCAACAGAGCAGCTCTTCTCCTTTCTGGCTGCTCTGTCGACGTCACGGTAATTAACATTTAGGCAGCAGGGAGCCGGTTGTCAATCAGCATGCCGTCGGCAGTCACGCCCCATCAACAGAGCAGAGCGGAAGAGATAGAGAGCAACTATCTGCCTGTTTCTAGTTTTTTTTTCTACTATTGCCATAAAAAATTAAGTCCTGGCTAAACCCTTTAAATGTTTATGCTCCCAACCAACCTCTAATAGGAAAATGAAGATGGTCGGCACAAGTTCAGCTTTCCTCCCCACAGTGAACACAAAGCTGTCAGCCTTTAGAAATTCTTCCTAGTCACATGGCATAGCTTATTGGGCTATGGCTTGATATATGGTGGGGTCTGTTGTGGTGTAGTTTATCACGGTTCGAGCTTCTCCACAATATTTTTTTCTGAATATTTCCTGTATATTGTCCTCACCACTAGAGATGATCAAATCTTATGAAGCTTGAATTTACCAGCTTTGAATTTTTCCAAAGAATAAATCTGCGGCGAATAAATTCGCTATGACCCACTGGTACTCCAATTATCCTGAAAAGACGTGTGTAATACTCTGAAGTCTCCTAGGACTGTAAAAAAAAAACCTTTACAAGCAGTTTAACGTAAACTCAGCCTTAGTAATGTCAAAGTGACCTCAACATATAGAGTATGGCTATGAGTAAAAGTCTGTTCTTCACTGCTGTTTTCACACACTGTCTAACTCTATCCAGTATATTTACATTTTTTTAGTTTCAAGAAAATTCTGACTTTTCAGAGTTCAAAGACCATACAAATTAGCACTTAATAAAAGGTTCATATTTTTGGAACTGCATTGCAGATTAAAAAATAAAAATACTCAGGGGAGTAGTAGGAGCAAGAGCAAAATCTGGCCAGTTTGGACATGGTGACAAGTCTTCTTCAATAGTGTCCTATGTGGTTTTTGCTGTGGTTGGAGTGTAGGACCAGCCCCAGTGGTGGATTCACATACTCAGTAGCTTCGCTGTTCTGTCCCTCATTATGCTACATAAGTCAAAGAGGTCGCTACTATATAGTAATAAGAGGAGACTTGCCGCATGTGAAGTAGAAATAACAAGAGAGAAGAAAGTGGTATAATAAATGTAGACATATAGACAAATAGATAGATATGAAGTACATAGATGATAGGAGAAGATTTATATAAGGTAGACAATAAGTACATAGATGGGACATTGGCTATTTATTGGTGTGACTGCTGATGCTGTTACTATTTTCTCTGCAGGGGTGGGGAGTAGTGATGAGCGAGTATGGTTCTGCTAACCTTTTTGGCGAGCATGCTCGATTGCTCCCCGAGAAATTACAGGGTGCTCGGTGTTATGTTTAAATCACTCCTATGTGCATGATTTGAGACTGTTTGACAGTTTTATTACATGTGTGAAATGCCTAAGAAACAGGCATTCCTCACATGTCAAACAGTCGCAAATCATGCACACAGGAGTGATTCAAACATAACACCGAACAAGCTGTAAATACTCTTAAAACACCCGAGCATGCTCGGAAATCTGGAGTAACGAGCATGCTCGCTCATCACTAATGGGGAGTAATACAAGAGATGAGAGGTTAGCAGAAACAAACTACAATGCACTCCTGGGAAATTCGATTGTTTCCAGGTCACATGGTAGAAGCTACTCCCCGACCACAGAAAGAGAAGAGGCCATAATTGCAAACAAGGGAGAAAAGAGGCTTAACATTATATTGGAGAGTGGTATTTTTTTGCATTGATATGGTTAAAGTAATAATGTATTACTCCAGAGATTTTTTTTTTCAGTTCCTTGGATAACCTCTTTATATTCAGACACCTGACTTAGGTCTGTCATGAGCAGTAGCGGTTCCCATCAGACAATAGTACAAAAATCTTTCAACTAATTAGATCCGCACCTATTCTTGGCAAAGCATGACTGATTTTTCTACAACTTTCTACATCTCAGAATGAGCGCTCTCCAAATCCCCTGTCTCAGATGAGAATTAACTTGTTTGCTCAATCGGTGCACCTGGGACCGGGTTATGGGTAGCTTGGAGAGAATGGGCAGGTCCAGCTACCCACATACCTCACTTCTGGGTGTGGTTAACAACTTATAAAATGGAGGCCATTTATTTGGCACATGGTCTGTGTTTGGAGGGAGAAGGCCTCCTGTGTGTTGTTATCTCCGGACTGAGCCAGTGAGCTGAACGCTACCCAGCCTGTGTGCCCATAGGACTGGCTAAGCAGAGACTTGCTTAAAGGACACTTTGCTTTGTTTTGCCTGAACTAAAGGCTGTTTATATTCCTTTTTGCTTTTAACAGCTTTATGAGGTAATAAACTGACACAAAGATTTAAAGGAGCATGCCTCCTGATTGCCTCCCGCCGCACCCAAGTGAGTAAAATCCCTACAATCAGCATAAGTTTGGTAAATGGTCTTAAGGCCCCCATATACATTAGACTGTCAGCTGAACCCACCGCTATAGACAGGTTCAGCCAACAGTCTAATGTGTATGGGGGCGCTGGACAACTGATTATCAGGAGAGATATCGATAGTCCATGTCCAAGTTTGGACTGCTGACTTCATTGTTTTCCCAAACATTAATCACCGGCCAACGTGTCGGTTGGTGGCTTTCTCATAGAGAACACAGGAGCGCTTGGCTGAGTGAGTGCTCCTGTGTAGGGGAGAGTTGGCTGAAATTGCTATCGGCCAAATGATCAGACGAAGCATCGTTCCATTGACAGCCTCCAATATGTTTGGCCGGCTTTAGGCGTACCTGAAGGACAACAACTCCCCTTGGGATATGGCCATAGAACGTAATAAAGTCTGAGCTTTAATGTCAGGTCACAAACTGATCCGGTTACTCCAGGTCATGTTTGAGGGCCATTTCCTGGTCATCCTTGAGTGCTCCTTGCTAGTGGACCGTCCGCCATAGAGACAATTCTGCTATGAATATAATCATTTTTCCAAAGCTCTGAATTCTTTCTCCTATTTTGCTCTCATGAAAGCATGAGATTTATGTGGTAGCTGCCCTGCTAATCTATAACTGTACAGAGCCTTTGTTCCTCTGAATTAGAAGCCCATTCCTGTAATAATTATAGCTGCAGGTGGTAAAGCTGCGGTACAACGAGACGAGCGCTGCGGTACAACGAGACGAGCACTGCAGCATGGCCACCTGGCATCAGGGTTAATGTAGTTTATTTTTACACTAACAGATGTGACAGATCAATATGTCCAGAAAATCTAGCCGTGGTCCAGCCAGTACTTCAAGTCATTCAAGCCCTGCTCCTTGACATGTACTGTACAAAGAAAAGATGAATACATTTGTGTTCCGGGATCAGGACCCAAGACAAATGTGAGATCCTCACAAAATGGGAAAACATTGTCTGAAAAAATGATCTGGGAAAACATGATCTTAACCTGAAACATTTCCCACTGCAGCGAAGGAACTTCTTCTTCCCTTCACCGTCCTGGATCTTGGTTGGGCTGTTTTCATCTTTACGCAAAATAATTTTGCTTTATGAGTAAATCTCAGAGGTTCATGTGACTTCATTCATTCAGGTGTGTGACTGTAGTTTCCTTCCACACGTTATCTATCATTTCTTCAAGCCAAAAAATAATTGCTCCCTTCACACCTGGCATAGGTAGAAGCAATACAATTCGTCTGGAGGAATGTAACTGTGGCGCCCCTGAGGGTTCAGTCGCCACAGAGATACTGCACCTCACCCCGAGGTGTGGTGTCTCCCTTCTCTCAGGTAAGGAGGGAGTGCTGCCCAACCACCTACATCCAACACTACACTGCTCCAGGCCAGCAGGAGGGGCAAGACGCAATGTAGTTTTCTGCTGAGCCCTGGCCCTGGCTGGAGTAGGGGGGGAACCCAAAGGTAGGGGGAACCAATAGTGGGTGTGGGTGGAGGAAACAGATACACGGAGCACAAATACAGCAAGTATATAATAGGAAGCCATATTATGTCTACGGTGGAGTTCAGTCGAGTACAGTGGGGAGCAGAGGCTCAGTCAGAGCTCTGCTCCACAAGTTAGGGCCCAGGATAAAGGCCCCGGAGGGGAGCAGGCTCCATTCTACGTAAAGGATCCCAGGGGGTACGGCGCGTGCAGGACGGCACCCGTACGCCCCGCTCCTGCCAGGTGTCAGGAAGGATCGGTTGCTACACTCAAAACCCCATGGGGTCAGGTTGGTCCTGGATCCGCCATACAGGAAGGACTTCAGCATACCCGAGCGGGAATGAGAGTGGGCAGCGTGGGACAACGGTGAGAAGGACCAAGTGTGGAGAAGGTCAAGATAGGTACATATGAAAGTGGGGTTCCGCCAGGCATTCCTAAATTTGCTTGAGAAAGGATTAAACCCCTGCCCGGTGAAAGCAGCGCGACGAGGGAGGCCTTCACCTCCAAAGTGCATTTGTGAACTGCCTAAGAACTGTAAGTAAAACCTTGGACGACTGCAGTGAATACCCTCTGTCTGTTTCTTCACCGGCATCACTGATCCTCACCGCACTACAACACCCAGCACACCATTCCACCATCTATCTATCTACACTGCCCTGAGGCCCGCTCCACCTGTGGGGAGCTGTACCATCTTTAGCTGCCTTGTCACGTGCCTCAGAGGACTGCTGCAGTGCTGGTGACCTTCACCAGGCACCACAGGTGGCGTCACGAATTTCTCTGAACTTTATTAGTAATCGCTACCCCTTTTGTGCACTGTCTGCCCTAGGCCAGCCACCGTGACATATATATACTGTCCCCAAACAGTAAGGCCCCCGGGGGCACGACATAACCTTTACGTGCATGCTGTGAGGCTACCTGCCATCGGGTCCATCAAATAAATGACGCGCGTCGGGACACGGCAGCTCTGAACTATCTTAGGTGTACTTACTTATGCTCAGGTATTTTCTTTTTGTCTTACTTCTACGGCACCACGATGAACTATGCGCCATAGTAAGCCAAGATATTCCAATTTTTCATTCTGTAATTTCACAACAATGATCAACAGGGCTACAGATCTGCATCTACAATGCTAAATTTCCTCCAAAGGAACGTAACTATAAAAGGTGAAAGGGTTGTAATTGCATCCAGTCCCGGAGCCTAGGGGGCCCGAAAAGTCCCTTTGGCCCGTAAACTATTTAAGACCTGCGATAGTTAAGGGTCCGGCTGGAGATTTTGCATTGGGGCCCACAAGCTTCATGATTCTCCCCGTCTAAATGTTGTTACTTTTGTGTCCGTGGAGCATGATAATAGGTGAATCTGGAGCACAGCTTTGCATCGGCTGACACCAAAGAACATTGTTCTTGACATTGAGACTGGAGAAAGACATTTTGAGCCTGGGTGATTTCTTATACGCGTTATATTAGCTTTGGTGCCTCAATGACTTGTGTGCTGGACAGGTATTGAGCACAAAGGCTGGAAATGATTTTTAGTTCTGATGGGATGACTATAGATTTAAAGTGATTGTCTAATGTTTAAAAAAAACAAAACCTTTTTAGTAATGAAATATTAAAAAATAAAAAATAAATGCAGGTATAGTCACCTGCTGCCACCCCCACAGATCCAGCACAGGTCACATAGGTGGTCAGCATCAAATCTAGAAGAGATGCCTGCACCGGCGAATGGTACAGGACCACTGAAACCTATGACTGGCTGCAGTGGTAAGGTGACTGAAACACGGCATCACTAGACATTTATTTTTTAATAATTCATGCCTGAGATTTTTTTTTATAACAGACAACCTCTTTAAGGGAAAAGGTTCCAAACGGTAAAAGGTTTTCCTAAAACAGAAATCAATCACACGTCTGATATAGGAAGCAGTAAAGATTCTTCAAAGTCACATGCTGAAGCCTGGCAGAGCTTAAAGCTGATCTATCGCTAGATTTCAGAATATAAGGTAAATATTGTAGTGCGGCGGTGTTCACACAGTGCGATTTAACAGGCAGTGACCCAAGAATGTCCAACTTAAAGTTTTTATTGTCTAACAAACTCACACAGTGAAGGCAGCTTTATCCTCCGGAGTGCAGCCGAGTTGTCGAAAATAGTCCGTACAAACAAAACACTGTTGCCGTGGGCGACTGCACCGCCGTATCACTCTGAGGTGAGTCAGAAGCTTTGCCTTCTTGGGTTCTGTGTTCACGTCACACAGGCCTGTATAGCACAGAGACTCCTGCTCTGCAGCTTGCAAACCAAAGACTGACCCACCCAAACCTTTGCTGCAGGTTTTTAAATGAAAACTGTGGACATGAGTCACTTGTAAGACCCGGCTGGAGGGAGCGACTCGCCCCACTGCCATCCTGTAGATCGCTTCAAAAATAAAAGCTCATGCCGGGTTTTCTTAAACCAACTTGGTGAAATAGCTTGACCAAGTTCAACTTATTTTTTGGACTATAAAATTTTGGAGGAAAGTGGGGGGTGCGTCTTATAGTCCGAACATATGTGCGGCTTGTGGCTGTGGGTAGTGGCGGGTCAGGGGGAGAGTGGAAGCGGGGGATGAGCGGGGCACAGGAGGTAGCAGCCGCCTGCTGCAGCCTACCCTGTGCCCGCTACTAAAGAAAATGAATATTCCCTGCTCCCCACGCCCATAGGCTTATCTTTATGGACAACTCCTTTAACTCCATGGAGTTTTGCACAGGGAGTTAGGCTATTTTCACTTGTCCATTAATCATCCATTAATCAAAAACATTGATGTCAACTGGATCCGTTTTTTTAAACATTGAAGGCTATGGAAAACTGATCCATTAAACAGACGTCCGTTTTTCACCCATTTGAAAAGGATCTGTTTTTTGCTTAATGGAAGTGGGAAAATAAATATTTATCATATACTTTCAAGTAATCATCTATTTGAAACAGATCCAGTAAGCAAAAAACGGATCAGTTTTTTTCAGGACAAAAATGTTCTGTCTGCACAACTTTTTTGTCAACAGATTGCTGCTGGGTCTGTTTTGACAGATGATTACTGGACATGTGAACATAGCCTTATGCTTGTGTGCAGCCACCACCTACATATAGAGAAAAACAGAAAGCATATTCAAAATACAGTTGTGTATAGGATCCTACAACTTAATTGAAGGTGCCTCTTACATAAATGTACATGGACACTCCTAAACTGGAATAAATACTGAAAACATGGAATAAATAGTCCAAAAATAAAATTTCAAAAGCTTTATTAAATTATGACGAAAGGCCTACATATATATATGAATGAACATGTATCAATACAAAGTCAAATAGAATAGGGACTCAGGTAAAAATGGCGTGTGTATCACAATATGTCTGTTCCATTTGCACAACAGCAGGAGAAACTGATTCACAATCAGTGTTGCTTCATAACTGGACAGGTAGGCTTCACAGAAGTGTTATTGACTTGGAGTTACATTAATGTTAAGTGTTCCCTTTAATTTTTTGAGCATTGTATAATGACAACCTGAATGTAACCCTGCATCAATACAAACACCAACAATAATCTCTTACCCATTGTTACCACATGTGTGGTACTACTGGCTTGGTACCACACATAGGATAACAATGGGTAAGACATTATTGTCGCTATTTATACGGATGCAGTGTTAGCATTACATTCAGGTTGTCATTATACATAGAAGCCATATGGAGTATAGACTAATCATTTATACATATTGTAGTGTGACTAATTCTTTTCTGCATTCATCATGTACCAGTAGATGAGTATCATTTAAGCACTGGCACTTTATATATTTATCTATAGAATTATATACTCTTCCTACCCCAGCACTTTATTGTGATACACAAGCCATTTTTACCTGAGTCCCTGTTCTACTTCACTTTGCATTGATACATGTTCATTCACATATATATGTAGGCCTTTCGTCATAATTTAATAAAGGTTTTGAAATTTCATTTTAGGACTATTTACTCTATATATAAAGAGAATCAGGGATTAGGTCCCAGTGGTGAGATGTGGGCCACCACTAAGCCCACTCTAGCCCTGAAAGCTAGCTATGAAAACAGATTTTACTTACTTCTTCATTACCTTTTGTGTTCATTTATTTTCAGTAGCCTTTGGGTAGAATTTTCTGAGCTGAAGTTTTGACTTATGAGCCAAAATGATATTCTGGAATCTGACAAAGTGTAAATATAATTCCAACCCTGATGCCAAGAAATGTTTGCCTCTGGGGCCAACTCCTCCATATATTGTCAGTCTATATAAAACGTTCTGTATTTGTCAAGTTTGTTTTCTGCCTCGAATACGAATTCATTTTTGTCCATTTGTTTTGTAGTCGAGAAAGCAACTTTGTGTGTCGTAATCGCAGCGATCTCATTTATCCTGGCACACTTTAATGAACTTCATCCTTCTTTCTAAGCTCCTTCTATCAATCCTGTGGTAACGGCAGAGACTAGTCATAAGGGAGAAGGGTATGAGCCGGGCATAGTTTATGGGCGTCATTTTCCTGCCATTCGGTGTCTGTTTACTGCAGCCAATTCCTACTGTGCTATGTAATAAAGTGTAATTAGAGCTTCTCAGCTAAATTAATTGGCCGTACATTAATGTATTTATGTCCTGAATATTCCATTTATCTGCGCTTCTCTTCTAGATCTTTAGCTTTGCATCCAGTATTTTCCTTTGCTACAGAGCAAAACTATAAAACAGACATTTATGGGAATCCAGAGATGATGAAATCTGTGTCCTGTGAAAGATACCACGGATCAATAGAAGATTATTGACTTAAATATTATTGTAAGCTCGAGACTGGTTATATAGGACGAGATCATATAATAAGGATATGAATTCAAGTCAGTTTATTGGAAAGCAGAGCATGAAGGGAACAGTATTATCAGCACTTAGAACTATGCAGCTCTGAGAATATAATTGGGAAAAGCTGCAAGTCTGGGAGTGTCAGAACTGATGGTTTCCTTTACTACTTGTATTTATCATCTTTAGGGAGGTTTATAACAAGCAAAGTACATGCAAAGTCTAAAGTGAACTTGTGGCGCCCAGAGGGGTGCATTACCGGATTTCTCCACAAGAGGCCCCCACAGCATACACACACCTCCACCTTCCACATCAGACCACCAGAGGGAGCCCAATAGGGATATAAATAGGGAAGGTGGAGCTAGGCAGCTCAGTCTAGAGTACATTGTCTGATTCAGCAGTTCCTCTGGAGAGTTCAGCAAGTATAGACCTGAATACAGAGTCGAGCCCAGTTAGTCTGGAGAAGCACGAGGGTTGCTGTGTAGGTAAGCTAGGCCTCCAGCGGTCCTGAAGCCCAGTCTAGACTCAGGAGCTCAAGTAAGTGAGCTCATGGTGTGCCGGCGCCATAAGATCGGTGAAGAGCGGCAAGCTGCCGTTAGTGTGAGTAGCCTAGTGAGGGCCCGAGCATGGCCGAAGGCGAGTGGAAAGTGAGTAGCAGTGGGGGCAGAGGAGCTTACCCAGCTCACCCCGAAACATATACCGGACACCGGGTCCGAGCTTACCGAGATCTCTACGGCCCAGTAAGGTATAACCAGAATCCCCGGAGAACTACAGGTCCCAGGTTCACCAGAGAGCTGATACGTAACAGAGCCAGGAGACACACAGGCCCCGTAAACTGGGAGCGTGCACTCCAAGAGAAAGCCCTACCACAACGTCAGCCGGTGCAGGACAGAGATAAAGTTAGGCCTAGCTTCAGGCAGGTCAGAAACTTACTACGCAGAGGCAAGAAACAGGAGACCCTACACCGGCTCATTGGGGAGGATCCTGATATGCACCCTTCACTCTACAGTGCTCCGGGATGTGCCTGAATTTCCATCAGTAAAAGGTACTGAAGTGACTACCGTGTCCGTCCACGTTCTTGCTCTGACCCGGCTGGGTCTCGCCTGTCCTGCATCCCCCTCTCCGTACGCTGCCCTGAGGCCCAGCTCCACCTGTGGGGAGCTATACCATCGAGCTGCCTTATCACCGGCCTCAGTGGACTGCACAGCGCTGGTGATTCTCACCAGAAACCACAGGTGGCGTCACGAACTTTCATAGAGTTAACAAATAATCGCCTTTTAAAAGCTGACCCCAGGGTACGGGCCCGGGAGCCGACCACCGCGACATCCCCAAGGCCAGTCAAAGGCCCGGGTACCGAGTCGTCCCCATCCCCCTGGGCGTGTCATCTAAACAGCATCACAAATCCTTAATACACTCGAATTACGCTCATGTGAAATCTGCCTTAAAGACAATCTGTCACCAGGCTTTTGCTACCTAATCTGAGAGCAGCATTATATCTAGAAAAATCTAGATAAAATTGAACAATGGGCAGCGACTAATAGAATGGTATTGAACGTGGAGAAATGCAAAATTCTACATCTGGGCAAGAAAAACAAAAATTACAGAATGAGAGGAATAAAGCTAAGCAACAGCACATGTGAAAAAGACTTGGGTATACTAATAGATCACAGACTGCACATGAGTCAACAGTGTGATGCAGCAGCAAAAAAAGGCAAACAGTGAGGGGATGTATTAAGAGAAGAATAGAGTCTCGATCATGTGAAGTAATTATCCCCCTCTACTCCTCCTTGGTCAGACCTCATCTGGAATACTGTGTACAGTTCTGGGCAACACATTTTAAAAAAGACATTGAAGAACTGTAGCAAGTTCAGAGAAGAGCTATCAGGATGGTGAGCGGACTGCAATGTATGTCATACG
Source organism: Phyllobates terribilis (assembly GCF_046119375.1). Lineage (NCBI taxonomy): Eukaryota > Metazoa > Chordata > Amphibia > Anura > Dendrobatidae > Phyllobates > Phyllobates terribilis. The sequence goes on along the minus strand of NW_027362769.1, from coordinate 142,490,970 downwards.
AGGAACGGTAAAGGAACCAGGAAGGTTTAGCTTTCAAAAAAGAAGGCTAAGAGGAGACTTAATAGCGGTCTACAAATATCTGAATGGCTGTCATAGTGTAGACGGATCATCCTTACTCTCATTTGCACATGGAAACACGAAAAGCAATGGAATGAAACTGAAAGGGAGAAAATACAGATTTGATAGAAAAACATTTTGGCAGTGAGGATGATCAATGAGTGGAACAGGCGGCCACGAGAGGTGGTGAGTTCTCCTTCAATGGAAGTCTTCAAACAGAGGCTGGACAGACATCTGTCTGAGATGGTTTAGTGAATCCTGCTTTGAGCAGGGGGTTGGACACGATGACCCTGGAGGTCCCCTCCAACTCTTACATTCTATGATTCTATGATTCTATAGGGGCAAAGACCCTGATTCCAGCGATGTGTCACTTACTGGACTGCTTGCTGTTCTTTTTATAAAATAAAAAGATGCTTGATCATTTATAACCCACAAAGCCATTTGTTGTGAGAAAAGCATGTGGCCCCATAAATGCTGATATAGTATCTGCCATTACTACGTCTTATGGTTGGGTATTCCACAGTCTGACTGCTCTAACTGTAAAGAACCCTTTCCTATTTAGCTGGTGGAATCGCTTTTCCTCCTCACATAATGAATGAGCCCTTGTTCTTTGCGAGGTCTTTGGAAGCAATAAATCATGTGCCAGTTTTTTGTATTGATCACACCCTAAAATCATGTTTGCTTTTGCAGCTGCAGCCTGACATTGAGTACTGCTGCTTAGCTTATATGTAACTGTTAAGACTGCTAAAGCACATTCACATGGTTAGTTAGAAGCCAGGGGGAAATAAACCTGAACCTGACAAATCCCTGTTCAGACTAGGAAAAAGCCCTCCTCTGATTCTGGTCTGTCCCTGCGTGACCGCGGAGGTTAGCACCCTAAAAAAAACGAAATAGCGCCCCCACTCAACGGCGGCTCATCCTGAATGTCCTTAGCAGCTCCTAGAATCACTAGAGTATAAATTTCCTAAAAAATAAAGGAATCAGAAATAAAGACTATCACCAGCAGGAAACACCAGTAGGGGAAGGTATCTACAGCTGCAACCAAAAGGTGATAGGGCAGACAAACAGAGTAAATGAAAAACACCTGTTACCCCAAACCAACAGAAACAAAGAGAACAGAACTAAAACACCCAAAGAAAAAGTGTATCTGCTGAGGCTCAGTGGAAAGAAACGCCGACCACAGAACACAGGATCAAAGGTTTGAATTGAGACGCATGACAGTAAGCAGAATACACAAGTCCTTCTCCTGTTCTGTAATCCTGAGAATATTTTCATACAATGTATATGCAGAAATACGTTTATTCCGTCAGCAGTTCATTAGGTCATACAGTGCTGGCCAAAAGTATTGGCACCCCTGCAATTCTGTCAGATAATACTCAGTTTCTTTCTGAAAATGATTGTCATCACAAATTCTTTGGTATTATTCTCTTCATTTATTTTGTCTTCAATGAAAAAAAACACAAAAAGAATTGTCCTAAAGCCAAATTGGATATAATTCCACACCAAACCTAAAAAATGGGGTGGACAAAAGTATTGGCACCCTTTGAAAAATCATGTGATGCTTCTCTAATTCGTGTAATTAACAGCACCTGTAACTTACCTGTGGCACCTAACAGGTGTTGGCAATAACTAAATCACACTTGCAGCCAGTTAACATGGATTAAAGTTGACTCAACCTCTGTCCTGTGTCCTTGTGTGTACCACATTGAGCATGGAGAAAAGAAAGAAGACCAAAGAACTGTCTGAGGACTTGAGAAACCAAATTGTGAGGAAGCATGAGCGATCTCAAGGCTACAAGTCCATCTCCAAAGGCCTGAATGTTCCTGTGTCTTCCGTGCGCAGTGTCATCAAGAAGTTTAAAGCCCATGGCACTGTGGCTAACCTCCCTAGATGTGGACGGAAAAGAAAAATTGACGAGAGATTTCAACGCAAGATTGTGCGGATGGTGGATAAAGAACCTCGACTAACATCCAAACAAGTTCAAGCTGCCCTGCAGTCCGAGGGTACAACAGTGTCAACCCGTACTATCCGTCGGCGTCTGAATGAAAAGGGACTGTATGGTAGGATACTCAGGAAGACCCCACTTCTTACCCCGAGACATAAAAATGGCAGGCTAGAGTTTGCCAAAACTTACCTGAGAAAGCCTAAAACGTTTTGGAAGAATGTTCTCTGGTCAGATGAGACAAAAGTAGAGCTTTTTGGGAAAAAGCATCAACATAGAGTGTACAGGAAAAAAAAAGAGGCATTCAAAGAAAAGAACACGGTCCCTACAGTCAAACATGGTGGAGGTTCCCTGATGTTTTGGGGTTGCTTTGCTGCCTCTGGCACTGGACTGCTTGACCGTGTGCATGGCATTATGAAGTCTGAAGACTACCAACAAATTTTGCAGCATAATGTAGGGCCCAGTGTGAGAAAGCTGGGTCTCCCTCAGAGGTCATGGGTCTTCCAGCAGGACAATGACCCAAAACACACTTCCAAAAGCACTATAAAATGGTTTGAGAGAAAGCACTGGAGACTTCTAAGGTGGCCTGCAATGAGTCCAGACCTGAATCCCATAGAACACCCGTGGAGAGATCTCAAAATGGCAGGATGGAGAAGGCACCCTTCAAATATCAGGGGCCTGGAGCAGTTTGCCAAAAAAGAATGGTCTACAATTCCAGCAGAGCATTGTTAGAAACTCGTTGATGGTTACCGGAAGCGGTTGTTTGCAGCTATTTTGGCTAAAGGTTGTGCAACCAAGTATTAGGCTGAGGGTGCCAATACTTTTGTCCGGCTCATTTTTGGAGTTTTGTGTGAAATGATCAATGATTTGATTTTTGCTTCATTCTCTTTTGTGTTTTTTCCTTGCAAGCAAATTAAATGAAGATAATAAGACCAAAGAATTTGTGATTGCAATCATTTTCAGGAAGAAACTGAGTATTATCTGACAGAATTGCAGGGGTGCCAATACTTTTGGCCAGCACTGTATATGTGAAATGTGACTTTTTTTTTTTTAAATATCACAAAAGGACTCTAGTATAAAAGGTGGCATAAATAGCAAAAAAATAAAGTTATTTATTGTGTGAGGCTTTGATAGCAGATATGCAGCCAAAAGCAAAACTGATGTCTATTCTGTGTGTGTTTTCATTGGTGGCATCTTTACCAAAAGTTATTGCTATAAAAGTGTGGAGTTGTTTTAGACATTCTTCACTCTAAGGCTGCGTGCCCACTATGCGTTTTTCAATCGTTTTTGCCGCAGAATTTCCGCAGCGAAAACGCTTAAAAAACGCTTGGTAATACGTGCCCCACGGTCCCCAATGATAATCCGCATGTGCTGTGCATATGCTGCGAAAATTTCCGCTGCAGATTATCATTGCGGAAAAATACGCAGCATGTCCATTAATTTTGCGGACATGCAGCGTAATTGCCGCCATTGACTTGCATTGGACCACGTGGCATCCGCATCACTGCATCTGAACATGCGGATATCACACGGTTCAATGTGCGGATGGTACCCAGGCCTGGAGGAGAGGAGACTCTCCTCCGGGCCCGGGTACCATAGAACCTGTTAAAAAAAGAATTTAAAATAAAAAATAAAAGTTATTCTTTATTAGTAGTGTGACCAAGTTAGTCAAAAAAAAAAAGAAGAAGAATGGTAAAAAATAAAAAAAAAAAGATTATACTCCCCTTCTGATGTCCTCCCGGTGTTTTCTCCCCTCCGTCTGGTCTGCTGTATGGGTCGCGGTGTTGTGAAGGACCTGCCATGACGTCATTGAGTCATGTGACCTGTCACATGACTCAATGACGTCACGGCAGGTCCTTCACACCACCGCGAGCCGCACAAGACATGCCAGTTGCATGGATTTATATTGTGTGAACAAGTTGTCAAGCACTTTTCCAAGTGATGCTAAAATCGCTTGGAAAAGCGCTTGATAACCCGCATGCAGAAATGCATACAAAGACGCTTCACAAACGCTTCTACCTGGCGGGAAAAACGCATGTAAAATCCGCATGCGTTTTGCCTGCCAGGGAGAAGCGGAAAAAATATGCATTTCTGCATTGTGGGCACTAGGCCTAAGATTATGTTCACACCATGTTTTTTTCAGCGTTTTTTGCTGCAGATTTTTAAGCAAATTTTCAGCTTCCTTTTGCAGTACCAGCAAAGTCTGTGATAAACCAGAATTTTCTGTTCACACATCATGTTTTTCTTGTTGTTGCGTATTTTGTGCCTTGCAGCCTTTTTTGGAAAGTAGGGCATGTCACTTCTTTCAGCGTTTTTTCACCCATAGGACATAATGGGTGGTGAAAAAAAGGCTGAAAAAATGAACCAAAATTTGCATCAGCGTTTTTTCAGCGTTTTTTGATAGCAAAATATAATGGGGTTCTTTTTTTCACAGAACTTTATGCACATGCATAAATAGAGACAGAAGGACAGTGAAAAAAAATGCTGAAAAAAAACAAAACTGCAAGAAAAATACGGAACAAAATGCCCCGAAGATAAAGTTTTGCTGCAGATTTGTGAAGCAAAAAAAAAACCATGATGTGTGAACATAGCCTAAGACCTACATGTTAACAAACGCTGCCCCAATACCTAAAACTGCCCATGCAGCCTTTGTTGCTGATTTTGGGATTTTATTACCTTTTTTCTTTTTATTTTACAACAAAGACATCACAGGATACAAACAAGATTTACATTTAGTTTAAATCAAATACCAGGACCAGACATGTAGTATTGCCCTTATGTTATAATTTGTCAAATTCAATGTTTCTCTACAGGGTGAATACTGATTTACAAAAAAAGGGCAAACATGTCCATACAATGGACGACTATCAGCCCAAAAAATAATAGTGTATCTTCAGCTGTGCAAAAAAAATACCTGTGTCACCAGGTTTTCACTGTGTAATCTGACAGCAGCATAATGCAGGGGCAGCGAACCTGATTCCAGTGATGTGTCACTTACTGGGCTGCTTGCTGTAGGTTTTATAAAATCACTATTTTATCAGCGGGAGATTATTGCTATAGGAATAGTAAACCTTTTGCCATGTCATCCTCCATAATCATGAGCGCTGTATAACTCCGCCCACACCACTGATTGGCAGCTTTCTGCCTATGCACAGTATACACAGAAAGCAGCCAATCAGTGTTGTGGGCCGGGTTATACAGAGCTCAGCATTGAGAGAACAGCTAGATCTGCAGCAGAGAAATCAGTTTTTAATCAAAACTACAGCAACCAGTAAATTAAGTGACATATTACTGGAATCAGGGTCTCTGCCCCTACATTATGCTGCTTTCAGATTGGGTAGTACAAATCTGCTGACAGATTCCCTTTAAGATTTTGTTTTTATGTAGATGTGTAGACCCATTATAAAGTTTACTAAAAGTGTTGGTGATCCTGTTCAGTTTGATATTCAGGTGCTCCCAATAGTTAAGTACAATGAAGCCACAATTTACAATGGTGTTTTCATTCCTTCTTTTAATTGTATTCGTCAATCTGAAATCACGTTTTTCATTATTTACTATACTTACATTTTACGGTGCTAATATTTATTTTTGTACAGCGAAATACGTTTCTACACGATAGTCCACTGTGAAAACCTATAACCCTATGTAAATTAATTGGAAAGTTTATAAGAAAGTAGAACTCGATGCTTATGTAATCAAAAACTTGCGTGGCAATTTTCCAGATGTATTTAAAGCATAATTAGTTGCGTAATCTTTAATTAAAACTCCGATAACGAGCCGAGTTGTGTGTTGCCCTGCGCAACTGATCTGCACGTAGTCCTTCAGAGAGACAACGCCGCACCACCCGTGGCCAGGAGTACAATCATAACAAATGAATGAGCATAATTAACACAAATGAGGAAATCGTTCTCAGATCCTGTAAAGCTAATGCCGCACACAGGTAGCTCACACAGCGATCTACAGCTACGAGGCCGCACGCGTAATAACAAACCCACCAGAAATAGAGAACGTATAGAAGAAAAAGATCTATACAAGCTGACAGTACAGAGCTCTAAAATAGTATTTGCCCCCCTCCTTACTGCACATTTGCATCGCAGGATAGCTCCTTATTTTTTACATAAAAAAGTAATAATAATTCACATTGGACACGTAACAGTTATTGGGTGCAGCTTTGTTGGCCATCTGATACCTGCAGACTCGCTGTTTAATTTACAGGGACATCACCATACTGTGACTTTAAAGCATGTCTGTCACCAAATTTCAAAATACACACTGCAAATATTAGAAATTACTCGGAAAATCCATGTCAGAATGGCAGTATAATCCTTTATGAAAGTTCAACTTCATTTTCATCCAATTAGCCTGATTGACAGCTCCTCAGTGACCCTCCTCGCTGCTGCTGAATCTCCATCCACCTAGCCTGACTTACATCTCATCAGTGTCCCTCCACACTGCTGCTGAATCTCCATCCACCTAGCCTGACTGACATCTCCTCAGTGCCCCTCCTCACTGCTGCTGAATCTCCATCCACCTAGCCTGACTTACATCTCATCAGTGCCCCTCCTCACTGCTGCTGAATCTCCATCCACCTAGCCTGACTTACATCTCATCAGTGCCCCTCCTCACTGCTGCTGAATCTCCAGCCATCTAGCCTGACTGACATCTCCTCAGTGCCCCTCCTCACTGCTGCTGAATCTCCAGCCATCTAGCCTGACTGACATCTCCTCAGTGCCCCTCCTCACTGCTGCTGAATCTCCAGCCATCTAGCCTGACTTACATCTCATCAGTGTCCCTCCTCACTGCTGCTGAATCTCCAGCTATCTAGCCTGACTGACATCTCATCAGTGTCCCTCCTCACTGCTGCTGAATCTCCAGCTATCTAGCCTGACTGACATCTCATCAGTGCCCCTCCTCACTGCTGCTGAATCTCCAGTCATCTAGCCTGACTTACATCTCATCAGTGTCCCTCCTCACTGCTGCTGAATCTCCAGCCATCTAGCCTGACTGACATCTCCTCAGTGCCCCTCCTCCCAGCTGAGAATCTCCATCCACCTAGCCTGACTTACATCTCATCAGTGTTCCTCCTCACTGCTGCTTAATCTCCAGCCATCTAGCCTGACTGACATCTCCTCAGTGCCCCTCCTCCCTGCTGAGAATCTCCATCCACCCATCCTGACTTAAATCTCCTCAGTGTCCCTACTCACTGCTGCTGAATCTCCAGCCATCTAGCCTGACTGACATCTCCTCAGTGCCCCTCCTCCCAGCTGAGAATCTCCATCCACCTAGCCTGACTTACATCTCATCAGTGTTCCTCCTCACTGCTGCTTAATCTCCAGCCATCTAGCCTGACTGACATCTCCTCAGTGCCCCTCCTCCCTGCTGAGAATCTCCATCCACCCATCCTGACTTAAATCTCCTCAGTGTCCCTCCTCACTGCTGCTGAATCTCCAGACATCTAGCCTGACTGACATCTCCTCAGTGCCCCTCCTCCCTGCTGAGAATCTCCATCCACCTAGCCTGACTGACACCTCCTCAGTGCCCCTCCTCCCTGCTGAGAATCTCCATCCACCTAGCCTGACTTACATCTCATCAGTGTCCCTCCTCACTGCTGCTGAATCTCCAGCCATATAGCCTGACTTACATCTCCTCAGTGCCCCTCCTCCCTGCTGATTCTCTGTCTACCTAGCCTGATTGACAGCTCACCAGTGTCCCTCCTCCCTGCTGCTTCTGTCATCTCACACTGCCCAGTGCAAGCCGCAGCTGTCAGTCAGGTTGGGTGGGCATGGACTAAAGACACTTGGACTCATGAGATGCTTAGTTTAGTATACAGGCATTCTGATAAAAATTTTCAAAGGAAATACACCAGCCTTGTCAGTATAAGAGATCTAATAGTATATTCTGTTTGTATTGTGCAAAACGATGACAGCTCCACTTCAAAAGGGTTTTAGACTGACCTAATAGTTTTTTCATGTTTGCAGTAAAACGTTCCTATGTTGAGCACTCTGATCACCAGCACGTGCAGTAATTCAGTCAGCGGTGTTGTGTCCGACTGTGATAACGTCCTATCAATTGGTCAAATATCTCACAGGCTCCCAACCCATGCCCAGCAGTCATTTCAGGGCGGCACAATTTCCTTTGGGGAATACCTATGTGCACAAAGTAGCTGCATCCACCAGGAGGGACATATAGTGTGTGCAGATGATGCAACTGCACAGGGACCCAGAGGGGAGGGGGCCCTTCACAAATATATTGTTATAAGGGATACTTTGGCCCCGATCCATGGTAGTCTATTGCCCAGGGAAGTTCACAATTCATTTTAAACAGCATTGTGACTTATTACTGTCAGAGGGTGGGGCTGACTAATGTTGGAGATCAGCACTGGATGCTGCAAGTATTTATACCACTGTGATTGTATTACTGACATGTTTATATTGGGTTTGTGCTTGTCTAATGTATATGTCCAGCATGTGTCCTAAGCTCATGTGATGTGTGCGCTTACCTTGTAAGATGAGTGCAGTGAAACATGTGGGCTGTTTTTGTGCCGAGTGTGACGTGAGTGCTGTGTACTCATGATGTGTGCCCTGTGCTTGTGTGACGTGAGCTCAGTGTATACATGATGTGTGTGCTGTGCTTGTGTGACGTGAGCGCTGTGTATACATGATGTGTGTGCTGTGCTTGTGTGACGTGAGCGCTGTGTATACATGATGTGTGTGCTGTGCTTGTGTGACGGGAGTGCTCTGTATACATGATGTGTGCGCTGTGCTTGTGTGATGTGAGTGCTGTGTATACATGATGTGTGCGCTGTGCTTGTGTGACGTGAGTGCTGTGTACTCATGATGTGTGCCCTGTGCTTGTGTGATGTGAGTGCTGTGTATACATGATGTGTGTGCTGTGCTTGTGTGACGTGAGCGCTGTGTATACATGATGTGTGTGCTGTGCTTGTGTGATGTGAGTGCTGTGAATACATGATGTGTGTGCTGTGCTTGTGTGACGGGAGTGCTCTGTATACATGATGTGTGCGCTGTGCTTGTGTGACGTGAGCGCTGTGTATACATGATGTGTGTGCTGTGCTTGTGTGACGTGAGTGCTGTGAATACATGATGTGTGTGTCGTGCTTGTGTGACAGGAGTGCTCTGTATACATGATGTGTGCATTTGTGACGTGAGCGGTGTACACATGTGTGAACTCTGCGTGACGTGTCACGTGAGGGCTGTGTACACATGAAATGTCCACTGTGCTTGTGACATGAATGCTCTGTATACATGATGTGTGCGCTGTGCTTGTGTGATGAGAGCGCTGTGTATACATGATGTATGCGCTGTGCTTGTGTGACGTGAGTGCTGTGAATACATGATGTGTGTTGTGCTTGTGTGACGTGAGTGCTGTGTACATATGATACATGCTCTGTGCTTGTGTGACGTGAGTGTTGTGTACTCATGATGTGTGCGCTGTGATTGTGTGACATGAGTGCTGTGTATACATGATGTGCATGCTGTGCTTGTGTGACATGAGCGCTGTGTACACATGTGTGTGCTGTGATTGTGTGACATGAGTGCTGTGTATACATGATGCATGCGCTGTGCTTGTGTGACACTAGTGCTGTGTATTCATGATGCGTGCGCTGTGCTTGTATAATGTAAGCGCGGTGTACACATGATGTGAGGGTTGTGCTTTTGTGATGTGAACACTGTGTATATGTAACATTCCTGGTGGCGTGCTTGCATGGTGCACCACCTCCCACCATGCAAGACCACAATCTTACCTGTCAGTCCATGCTGCACTCTTTGTTTCAGTTCCTGCTGTGTCCATGTCTCTTGTCTGATTGCTTAGGGCGTCGGTGCGGCTTTCTGCTCGTTTCTTATAGCTACTGTGTGCACAGTCCTAATGCGTCCCTAGCCTATTGCTGTGAGTCACTGGATACTTAAACCCCCTCCACCCAGCAGGAGGAGCCTGAGCAACAGCTTCACTCAGTTTGTCTTTGCAACTGAGTTGCCAGGCCAGTCCCGTATCTAGTCTGTTCAGCCACCCTGGGGGCTGAGTACCCAGTGCCGCTACCTGTACCTGTGACTTCTAGGCAGTTTCTGCCACCCTGGGGGCTGAGTTCCCAGGCTTGTTCCTGTATCTTGTTCCTGGTTCAGGCTCTGTCTGAACAGTGTCCTAGTCCGTTACTTGTTTGTCTCTATGTCTGTATCTTCCCTTTTTCCTGCAGTACCTGAACCTGCACCTAACTCCAACTCGTTGTCTCTGTACTTCTGTTTGTGAGTTTTGTGTCCACTCGCTACTTCATTGTAAGTACCCTGTGTGTATCTGGTTCTGCTCATTCTGTTTCCCTCCTTCTGTATCTAACTCCTGTGTTCCAGCTATCTTCTTGTGTTCTCCAGTCTGTTCCATGTGAACAGAGCCCTGTCTTGTCTACCGCATCTGCGGGTTTTGCTTTGCTCTGCTTGCTCACCGCAACTGCGGTTTTGATCTGCTTTGCTTGTTCACCGCATCTGCTTGTTTTACTCTGCTTTGCTTGTTCACCGCATCTGCGGGTTTTGCTCTGCTTTGCTTGTTCACCGCATCTGCGGGTTTTGCTCTGCTTTGCTTGTTCACCGCATCTGCGGTTTTGCTCTGCTTTGCTTGTTCACCGCATCTGCGGGTTTTGCTCTGCTTTGCTAGTTTACCGCATCTTCGGTTTGGCTCTGCTTTGCTTGTTCACCGCATCTGCGGGTTTTGCTCTGCTTTTCTAGTTCACCGCATCTGCGGTTTTGCTCCGCTTCGCTTGTTCACCGCATCTGCGGATTTTGCTCTGCTTTGCTTGTTCACAGCATCTGCAGTTTTGCTCTGCTTTACTTGTTCACTGCATCTGTGGGTTTTGCTCTGCTTTGCTAGTTTACCGCATCTGCGGTTTTGCTCTGCTTTGCTTGTTCACCGCATCTGCGGGTTTTGCTCTGCTTTGCTTGTTCACCGCATCTGCGGTTTTGCTCTGCTTTGCTTGTTCACCGCATCTGCGGGTTTTGCTCTGCTTTGCTTGTTCACAGCATCTGCGGTTTTGCTCTGCTTTACTTGTTTACCGCACCTGCGGCTCTGTTCCTGTATCCCAGTCTGTACTGGTCCCTATCCTGCCTACGTTCCTACTTGACAGTACCCGCCTGTCTGCATGCCAGCCGTGCCTCCCTGTGCCCACCTGTCTGCATGCCAGCCGTGCCTGCCAGTGCCCGTATGCATACCAGCTGTGCCTGTCAATATCCACCTGTCTGCATACCAGCTGTGCCTGCCAGTACCCACCAGTCAATATGCCAGTTTAACCTGCCTGTTCCTGCATTCCCCGGTGTGGGTCAACAGCTGTGACCGGGGTCTGACCTGTAGTAGCATCTGGTCCCTCTGCTCGGTTCCTCCCTGGTTCATGGAGTCGACTGAGCCGCCGAGTGACATTGGTCAGATCGGGTTGATACTTAGTTACGCCCCTCCAGGCACTCCTCAGTTCATGGTACAGAGGGATCACTAATCACGCTCACGCCAGTCAGTCCGGGCGTGAGCGTAACAGTATACATGATGAGCGCGCTGTGCTTGTGTGACATAGGCGCGGTGTACACATGATGTGTGCGCTGTGCTTGTGTAACATAGGCGCGGTGTACACATGATGTGTGCGCTCTGCTTGTGTAACATAGGCGTGGTGTACACATGATGTGCGCGCTGTGTTTGTGTAACATAGGCGCGGTGTACACATGATGTGTGTGTTGTGCTTGTGTGACATGAGCGCTGTGTACACATGATACATGCTCTGTGCTTGTGTGACGTGAGTGCCGTGTATACATGATGCGTGTGATGTGCTTGTGTGACGCGAGTGCTGTGTACTCATGATGTGTGCGCTGTGATTGTGTGACATGAGTGCTGTGTATACATGATGTGCATGCTGTGCTTGTGTGACATGAGCGCTGTGTACACATAATGTGTGTGCTGTGATTGTGTGATATGAGCACTGTGTACACATGATGTGAGGGTTGTGCTTGGGTGACATGAGCGGTGTGTACACATGATGTGAGGGTTGTGCTTGGGTGACATGAGCGCTCTGTACACATCATGTGAGGGTTGTGCTTGGGTGACATGAGCGCTGTGTATACATGATGTGTGTGCTGTGATTGTGTGACATGAGCGCTGTGTACACATAATGTGCGCGCTCGCTGTGCTTGTGTGACATGAGCGCTGTGTACACATGATGTGAGGGTTGTGCTTGTGTGACATGAGCGCTGTGTACACATGATCTGAGGGTTGTGATTGTGTGACAAGAGCGCAGTGTACACATGATGTGTGATTGTGTGACATGAGCGCAGTGTACACATGATGTGTGATTGTGTGACATGAGCGCTGTGTATACATGATGTGTGTGCTATGATTGTGTGACATGAGCGCTGTGTACACATAATGTGCGCGCTGTGCTTGTGTGACATGAGCGCTGTGTACACATGATGTGAGGGTTGTGCTTGTGTGACATGAGCGCTGTGTACACATGATGTGAGGGTTGTGCTTGTGTGACATGAGCGCTGTGTACACATGATGTGAGGTTGTGCTTGGGTGACATGAGCGCTGTGTACACATGATGTGTGTGCTGTGATTGCGTGACATGAGCGCTGTGTACTCATGATGTGAGGGTTGTGCTTGTGTGACATGAGTGCTGTGTACTCATGATGTGAGGGTTGTGATTATGTGACATGAGCGCTGTGTACACATGATGTGAGGGTTGTGCTTGTATGACATGAGTGCTGTGTACACATGATGTGAGGGTTGTGATTATGTGACATGAGCGCTGTGTACACATGATGTGTGTGCTGTGCTTGGGTGACATGAGCGCTGTGTACACATAATGTGAGGGTTGTGCTTGTGTGACATGAGCGCAGTGTACACATGATGTGCGCGCTGTGCTTGGGTGACGAGCGCTGTATACAAATGATGTGCACGCAGTGCTTGGGTGACATGAGCGCTGTGTACACATGATGAGAGGGTTGTGCTTGGGTGACATGAACGCTGTGTACACATGATGTGAGGGTTGTGCTTGGGTGACATGAGCGCTGTGTACACATGATGTGAGGTTTGTGCTTGGGTGACATGAGCGCTGTGTATACATGATGTGAGGGTTGTGCTTGTGTGACATGAGCGCAGTGTACACATGATGTGTGATTGTGTGACATGAGCGCTGCGTACACATGATGTGAGGGTTGTGCTTGGGTGACATGAACGCTGTGTACACATGATGTGAGGGTTGTGCTTGGGTGACATGAGCGCTGTGTACACATGATGTGAGGGTTGTGCTTCGGTGACATGAGCGCTGTGTATACATGATGTGTGTGCTGTGATTGTGTGACATGAGCGCTGTGTACACATGATTTGAGGGTTGTGATTGTGTGACAAGAGCGCAGTGTACACATGATGTGTGATTGTGTGACATGAGCGCTGCGTACACATGATGTGAGGGTTGTGCTTGGGTGACATGAGCGCTGTGTATACATGATGTGCGCGCTGTGCTTGTGTGACATGAGCGCTGTGTACACATAATGTGCGCGCTGTGCTTGTGTGACATGAGCGCTGTGTACACATGATGTGAGGGTTGTGCTTGTGTGACATGAGCGCTGTGTACACATGATGTGAGGGTTGTGCTTGTGTGACATGAGCGCTGTGTACACATGATGTGAGGTTGTGCTTGGGTGACATGAGCTCTGTGTACACATGATGTGTGTGCTGTGATTGCGGACATGAGCGCTGTGTACACATGATGTGAGGGTTGTGCTTGTGTGACATGAGTGCTGTGTACTCATGATGTGAGGGTTGTGATTATGTGACATGAGGGCTGTGTACACATGATGTGAGGGTTGTGATTATGTGACATGAGCGCTGTGTACACATGATGTGAGGGTTGTGATTATGTGACATGAGCGCTGTGTATACATGATGTGAGGGTTGTGCTTGGGTGACATGAGCGCTGTGTACACATGATGTGAGGGTTGTGCGGTGTGACATGAGCGCTGTGTACACATGATGTGAGGGTTGTGCTTGTGTGACATGAGCGCAGTGTACACATGATGTGTGTGCTGTGCTTGGGTGACATGAGCGCTGTGTACACATAATGTGAGGGTTGTGCTTGTGTGACATGAGCGCAGTGTACACATGATGTGAGGGTTGTGCTTGGGTGACGAGCGCTGTATACAAATGATGTGAGGGTTGTGCTTGGGTGACGAGCGCTGTATACAAATGATGTGAGGGTTGTGCTTGGGTGACGAGCGCTGTATACAAATGATGTGAGGGTTGTGCTTGGGTGACATGAGTGCTGTGTACACATGATGTGAGGGTTGTGCTTGGGTGACGAGCGCTGTATACAAATGATGTGAGGGTTGTGCTTGGGTGACATGAGTGCTGTGTACACATGATGTGAGGGTTGTGCTTGGGTGACATGAGTGCTGTGTACACATGATGTGAGGTTTGTGCTTGGGTGACATGAGCGCTGTGTATACATGATGTGTGTGCTGTGATTGTGTGACATGAGCGCTGTGTACACATGATCTGAGGGTTGTGATTGTGTGACAAGAGCGCAGTGTACACATGATGTGTGATTGTGTGACATGAGCGCTGCATACACATGATGTGTGTGCTGTGATTGTGTGACATGAGCGCTGTGTACATATGATATGTGTGCTGTGATTGTGTGACATGAGCACTGTGTATACATGATGTGTGTGCTGAGATTGTGTGACATGATCGCTGTGTACACAAGATGTGAGGGTTGTGCTTGGGTGACATGAGTGCTGTGTACACATGATGAGAGGGTTGTGCTTGGGTGACATGAGCGCTGTGTATACATGATGTGAGGGTTGTGCTTGTGTGACATGAGCGCTGTGTACACATGATGAGAGGGTTGTGCTTGGGTGACATGAGCGCTGTGTATACATGATGTGAGGGTTGTGCTTGGGTGACATGAGCGCTGTGTATACATGATGTGAGGGTTGTGCTTGGGTGACATGAGCGCTGTGTAAACATGATATGAGGGTTGTGCTTGGGTGACATGAGCGCTGTGTATACATGATGTGTGTGCTGTGATTGTGTGACATGAGCGCTGTGTACACATGATCTGAGGGTTGTGATTGTGTGACAAGAGCGCAGTGTACACATGATGTGTGATTGTGTGACATGAGCGCTGTGTACACATGATGTGAGGGTTGTGCTTGGGTGACATGAGCGCAGTGTACACATGATGTGTGTGCTGTGATTTTGTGACATGAGCGCTGTGTTCACATGATGTGAGGGTTGTGCTTGTGTGACATGAGCGCTGTGTATACATGATGTGTGTGCTGTGATTGTGTGACATGAGCGCTGTGTACACATGATTTGAGGGTTGTGATTGTGTGACAAGAGCGCAGTGTACACATGATGTGTGATTGTGTGACATGAGCGCTGCGTACACATGATGTGAGGGTTGTGCTTGGGTGACATGAGCGCTGTGTATACATGATGTGTGTGCTATGATTGTGTGACATGAGCGCTGTGTACACATAATGTGCGCGCTGTGCTTGTGTGACATGAGCGCTGTGTACACATGATGTGAGGGTTGTGCTTGTGTGACATGAGCGCTGTGTACACATGATGTGAGGGTTGTGCTTGTGTGACATGAGCGCTGTGTACACATGTGAGGTTGTGCTTGGGTGACATGAGCTCTGTGTACACATGATGTGTGTGCTGTGATTGCGGACATGAGCGCTGTGTACACATGATGTGAGGGTTGTGATTATGTGACATGAGGGCTGTGTACACATGATGTGAGGGTTGTGATTATGTGACATGAGCGCTGTGTACACATGATGTGAGGGTTGTGCTTGTATGACATGAGTGCTGTGTACACATGATGTGAGGGTTGTGATTATGTGACATGAGCGCTGTGTACACATGATGTGAGGGTTGTGATTATGTGACATGAGCGCTGTGTACACATGATGTGAGGGTTGTGCTTGTATGACATGAGTGCTGTGTACACATGATGTGAGGGTTGTGCTTGTATGACATGAGTGCTGTGTACACATGATGTGAGGGTTGTGATTATGTGACATGAGCGCTGTGTACACATGATGTGAGGGTTGTGATTATGTGACATGAGCGCTGTGTATACATGATGTGAGGGTTGTGCTTGGGTGACATGAGCACTGTGTACACATGATGTGAGGGTTGTGCGGTGTGACATGAGCGCTGTGTACACATGATGTGAGGGCTGTGCTTGTGTGACATGAGCGCAGTGTACACATGATGTGAGGGTTGTGCTTGTGTGACATGAGCGCAGTGTACACATGATGTGAGGGTTGTGCTTGGGTGACGAGCGCTGTATACAAATGATGTGAGGGTTGTGCTTGGGTGACATGAGCGCTGTGTACACATGATGAGAGGGTTGTGCTTGGGTGACATGAACGCTGTGTACACATGATGTGAGGGTTGTGCTTGGGTGACATGAGTGCTGTGTACACATGATGTGAGGTTTGTGCTTGGGTGACATGAGCGCTGTGTATACATGATGTGTGTGCTGTGATTGTGTGACATGAGCGCTGTGTACACATGATCTGAGGGTTGTGATTGTGTGACAAGAGCGCAGTGTACACATGATGTGTGATTGTGTGACATGAGCGCTGCATACACATGATGTGAGGGTTGTGCTTGGGTGACATGAGCGCTGTGTATACATGATGTGTGTGCTGTGATTGTGTGACATGAGCGCTGTGTACATATGATATGTGTGCTGTGATTGTGTGACATGAGCACTGTGTATACATGATGTGTGTGCTGAGATTGTGTGACATGATCGCTGTGTACACATGATGTGAGGGTTGTGCTTGTGTGACATGAGCGCTGTGTACACATGATGAGAGGGTTGTGCTTGGGTGACATGAGCGCTGTGTATACATGATGTGAGGGTTGTGCTTGGGTGACATGAGCGCTGTGTAAACATGATGTGAGGGTTGTGCTTGGGTGACATGAGCGCTGTGTATACATGATGTGTGTGCTGTGATTGTGTGACATGAGCGCTGTGTACACATGATCTGAGGGTTGTGATTGTGTGACAAGAGCGCAGTGTACACATGATGTGTGATTGTGTGACATGAGCGCTGTGTACACATGATGTGAGGGTTGTGCTTGGGTGACATGAGCGCTGTGTACACATGATGTGAGGGTGGAGCTTGTGTGACATGAGGGCAGTGTACACATGATGTGTGTGCTGTGATTTTGTGACATGAGCGCTGTGTACACATGATGTGAGGGTTGTGCTTGGGTGACATGAGCGCTGTGTACACATAATGTGAGGTTGTGCTTGGGTGACATGAGCGCTGTGCACACATGATGTGAGAGTTGTGCTTGGGTGACATGAGCGCTGTGTATACATGATGTGTGTGCTGTGATTGTGTGACATGAGCGCTGTGTACATATGATATGTGTGCTGTGATTGTGTGACATGAGCACTGTGTATACATGATGTGTGTGCTGAGATTGTGTGACATGATCGCTGTGTACACAAGATGTGAGGGTTGTGCTTGGGTGACATGAGTGCTGTGTACACATGATGAGAGGGTTGTGCTTGGGTGACATGAGCGCTGTGTATACATGATGTGAGGGTTGTGCTTGTGTGACATGAGCGCTGTGTACACATGATGAGAGGGTTGTGCTTGGGTGACATGAGCGCTGTGTATACATGATGTGAGGGTTGTACTTGGGTGACATGAGCGCTGTGTAAACATGATGTGAGGGTTGTGCTTGGGTGACATGAGCGCTGTGTATACATGATGTGAGGGTTGTGCTTGGGTGACATGAGCGCTGTGTAAACATGATGTGAGGGTTGTGCTTGGGTGACATGAGCGCTGTGTATACATGATGTGTGTGCTGTGATTGTGTGACATGAGCGCTGTGTAAACATGATCTGAGGGTTGTGATTGTGTGACAAGAGCGCAGTGTACACATGATGTGTGATTGTGTGACATGAGCGCTGTGTACACATGATGAGAGGGTTGTGCTTGGGTGACATGAGCGCTGTGTATACATGATGTGAGGGTTGTGCTTGGGTGACATGAGCGCTGTGTAAACATGATGTGAGGGTTGTGCTTGGGTGACATGAGCGCTGTGTATACATGATGTGTGTGCTGTGATTGTGTGACATGAGCGCTGTGTAAACATGATCTGAGGGTTGTGATTGTGTGACAAGAGCGCAGTGTACACATGATGTGTGATTATGTGACATGAGCGCTGTGTACACATGATGTGAGGGTGGAGCTTGTGTGACATGAGCGCAGTGTACACATGATGTGTGTGCTGTGATTTTGTGACATGAGCGCTGTGTACACATGATGTGAGGGTTGTGCTTGGGTGACATGAGCGCTGTGTACACATAATGTGAGGTTGTGCTTGGGTGACATGAGCGCTGTGCACACATGATGTGAGAGTTGTGCTTGGGTGACATGAGCGCTGTGTACACATGATGTGTGTGCTGTGATTGTGTGACATCAGTGCTGTGTACACATGATGTGAGGGTTGTGATTGTGTGACATGAGCGCTGTGTATACATGATGTGAGGGTTGTGCTTGGGTGACATGAGCGCTGTGTACACATGATGTGCGCGCTGTGCTTGTGTGACATGAGCGCTGTGTATACATGATGTGCGCGCTGTGCTTGTGTGACATGAGCGCTGTGTATACATGATGTGAGGGTTGTGCTTGGGTGACATGAGCGCTGTGTATACATGATGTGCGCGCTGTGCTTGTGTGACATGAGCGCTGTGTATACATGATGTGAGGGTTGTGCTTGGGTGACATGAGCGCTGTGTAAACATGATGTGTGTGCTGTGCTTGCGTGACATGAGCGCTTTGTACACATGATGTGAGGGTTGTGATTATGTGACATGAGCAATGTGTACACATGATGTGAGGGTTTTGCTTGTGTGACATGAGCGCTGTGTACACATGATGTGAGGGTTGTGCTTGTGTGACATGAGCGCTGTGTACACATGATGTGAGGGTTGTGCTTCGGTGACATGAGCGCTGTGTATACATGATGTGTGATTGTGTGACATGAGCGCTGTGTACACATAATGTGCGGTTGTCCTTGGGTGACATGAGCGCTGTGTACACATGATGTGAGGTTGTGCTTGGGTGACATGAGTGCTGTGTACACATGATGTGAGGGTTGTGCTTGGGTGACATGAGAGCAGTGTACACATGATGTGAGGGTTTTGTTTGTGTGACATAAGCGCTGTGTACACATGATGTGAGGGTTGTGCTTGGGTGACAAGAGCGCTGTGTACGCATGATGTGAGGGTTGTGATTGTGTGACATGAGCGCTGTGTATACATGATGTGTGATTGTGTGACATGAGCGCTGTGTACACATAATGTGCGGTTGTCCTTGGGTGACATGAGTGCTGTGTACACATGATGTGAGGGTTGTGCTTGGGTGACATGAGCACTGTGTACACATGATGTGAGGGTTATGCTTGGGTGACAAGAGTGCTGTGTACACATGATGTGAGGGTTGTGCTTGGGTGAAATGAGCGCTGTGTATACATGATGTGTGTGCTGTGATTGTGTGACATGAGCGCTGTGTACACATGATCTGAGGGTTGTGATTGTGTGACAAGAGCGCAGTGTACACATGATGTGTGATTGTGTGACATGAGCGCTGCGTACACATGATGTGAGGGTTGTGCTTGGGTGACATGAGCGCTGTGTACACATGATGTGAGGGTTGTGATTGTGTGACATGAGCGCTGTGTACACATGATGTGAGGGTGGAGCTTGTGTGACATGAGCGCAGTGTACACATGATGTGTGTGCTGTGATTGTGTGACATGAGCGCTGTGTACACATGATGTGAGGGTTGTGCTTGGGTGACATGAGCGCACTGTACACATAATGTGTATGCTGTGATTGTGTGACATGAGCACTGTGTACACATGATGTGTGTGCTGTGATTGTGTGACATGAGCGCTGTGTACACATGATGTGAGGGTTGTGCTTGGGTGACTTGAGCGCACTGTACACATAATGTGTATGCTGTGATTGTGTGACATGAGCACTGTGTACACATGATGTGTGTGCTGTGATTGTGTGACATGAGCGCTGTGTACACATGATGTGCTTGGGTGACATGAGCGCTGTGTACACATGATGTGAGGGTTGTGCTTGGGTGACATGAGTGCTGAGTACACATGATGTGAGGGTTGTGCTTGTGTGACATGAGTGCTGTGAACACATAGTGTGATGGTTGTGATTGTGTGACATGAGCGCTGTGTACACATGATGTTAGGGTTGTGCTTGTGTGACATGAGTGCTGTGTACACTTGATGTAAGGGTTGTGCTTGGGTGACATGAGCGCTGTGTACACATGATGTGAGGGTTGTGCTTGGGTGACATGAGTGCTGTGTACACATGATGTGAGAGTTGTGCTTGTGTGACATGAGCGTTGTGAACACATAGTGTGAGGGTTGTGCTTGTGTGACATGAGTGCTGTGTACACTTGATGTAAGGGTTGTGCTTGGGTGACATGAGCGCTGTGTACACATGATGTGAGGGTTGTGCTTGGGTGACATGAGTGCTGTGTACACATGATGTGAGAGTTGTGCTTGTGTGACATGAGCGTTGTGAACACATAGTGTGAGGGTTGTGCTTGTGTGACATGAGCGCTGTGTACACATGATGTGTGCACTGTGCTTGTGTGACATGAGCGCGTTGTACACATGATGTGAGGGTTGTGCTTGTGTGACATGATCGCTGTGTATACATGATGTGTGTGCTGTGATTGTGTGACATGAGCGCAGTGTATACATGATGGGAGAGTTGTGCTTGGGTTACATGAGTGCTGTGTACACATGATCTGAGGGTTGTGATTGTGTGACATGAGCACAGTGTACACATGATGTGAGGGTTGTGCTTGTGTGACATGAGCGCTGTGTACACATGATGTGAGGGTTGTGCTTGGGTGACATGAGCGCTGTGTATACACGATGTGAGGGTTGTGCTTGGGTGACATGAGCGCTGTGTACACATGATGTGAGGGTTGTGCTTGTGTGACATGAGCGCTGTGTACACATGATGTGAGGTTTGTGCCTGTGTGACATGAGCGCAGTGTACACATGATGTTAGGGTTGTGCTTGTGTGACATGAGTGCTGTGTACACATGATGTGAGGTTTGTGCCTGTGTGACATGAGCGCAGTGTACACATGATGTGAGGGTTGTGCTTGTGAGACATGAGCGCTGTGTACACATGATGTGAGGGTTGTGCTTGGGTGACATGAGCGCTGTGTACACATGATGTGAGGTTTGTGCCTGTGTGACATGAGCGCAGTGTACACATGATGTGAGGGTTGTGCTTGTGTGACATGAGTGCTGTGTACACATGATGTGAGGGTTGTGCTTGTGTGACATGAGCGCAGTGTACACATGATGTGAGGGTTGTGCTTGTGTGACATGAGCGCTGTGTACACATGATGTGAGGGTTGTGCTTGGGTGACATGAGCGCTGTGTACACATAATGTGAGGGTTGTGCTTGTGTGACATGAGTGCTGTGTACACATGATGTGAGGGTTGTGCTTGTGTGACATGAGCGCAGTGTACACATGATGTGAGGGTTGTGCTTGTGTGACATGAGCGCTGTGTACACATGATGTGAGGGTTGTGCTTGGGTGACATGAGCGCTGTGTACACATAATGTGAGGGTTGTGCTTGGGTGACATGAGTGCTGTGTACACATGATGTGAGGGTTGTGCTTGGGTGACATGAGCGCTGTGTACACATAATGTGAGGGTTGTGCTTGTGTGACATGAGCACTGTGTACACATGATGTGAGGTTGTGCTTGGGTGACATGAGCGCTGTGTACACATGATGTGTGTGCTGTGATTGCGTGACATGAGCGCTGTGTACACATGATGTGAGGTTGTGCTTGGGTGACATGAGCGCTGTGTACACATGATGTGTGTGCTGTGCTTGGGTGACATGAGCGCTGTGTACACATAATGTGAGGGTTGTGCTTGTGTGACATGAGCGCTGTGTACACATGATGTGCGCGCTGTGCTTGGGTGACGAGCGCTGTATACAAATGATGTGCGCGCAGTGCTTGGGTGACATGAGCGCTGTGTACACATGATGAGAGGGTTGTGCTTGGGTGACATGAACGCTGTGTACACATGATGTGAGGGTTGTGCTTGGGTGACATGAGCGCTGTGTACACATGATGTGAGGGTTGTGCTTGGGTGACATGAGCGCTGTGTATACATGATGTGTGCGCTGAGATTGTGCGACATGAGCGCTGTGTACACATGATCTGAGGGTTGTGATTGTGTGACATGAGCACTGTGTATACATGATGTGTGATTGTGTAACATGAGCGCTGTGTACACATGATGTGAGAGTTGTGCTTGGGTGACATGAGCGCTGTGTACACATGATGTGTGTGCTGTGATTGTGTGACATGAGCGCTGTGTATACATGATGTGAGAGTTGTGCTTGGGTGACATGAGCGCTGTGTACACATGATGTGAGGGTTGTGATTGTGTGACATGAGCGCTGTGTATACATGATGTGTGCCCTGTGGTTGGGTGACATGAGCGCTGTGTACACATGATGTGAGGGCTGTGCTTGTGTGACATGAGCGCTGTGTAAACATGATGTGTGTGCTGTGCTTGGGTGACATGAGCGCTTTGTACACATGATGTGAGGGTTGTGATTATGTGACATGAGTACTGTGTATACATGATGTGAGGGTTGTGATTGTGTGACATGAGCACTGTGTATACATGATGTGTGATTGTGTAACATGAGCGCTGTGTACACATGATGTGAGAGTTGTGCTTGGGTGACATGAGCGCTGTGTACACATGATGTGAGGGTTGTGATTATGTGACATGAGTACTGTGTACACATGATGTGAGGGTTTTGCTTGTGTGACATGAGCGCAGTGTATACATGATGTGAGGGTTGTGCTTGTGTGACATGAGCGCTGTGTACACATGATGTGAGAGTTGTGCTTGGGTGACATGAGCGCTGTGTACGCATGATGTGAGGGTTGTGATTGTGTGACATGAGCGCTGTGTACACAAGATGTGAGGGTTGTGCTTGTGTGACATGAGCGCTGTGTATACATGATGTGTGATTGTGTGACATGAGCGCTGTGTACACATGATGTGAGGTTGTGCTTGGGTGACATCAGCGCACTGTGCACATAATGTGTATGCTGTGATTGTGTGACATGAGCACTGTGTACACATGATGTGTGTGCTGTGATTGTGTGACATGAGCGCTGTGTACACATGATGTGCTTGGGTGACATGAGCGCTGTGTACACATGATGTGTGTGCTGTGATTGTGTGACATGAGCGCTGTGTACACATGATGTGCTTGGGTGAGATGAGTGCTGTGTACACATGATGTGAGGGTTGTGCTTGGGTGACATGAGCGCTGTGTACACATGATGTTAGGGTTGTGCTTGTGTGACATGAGCGCTGTGTACACATGATGTAAGGGTTGTGCTTGTGTGACATGAGCGCTGTGTACACATAGTGTGAGGGTTGTGCTTTTGTGACATGAGTGCTGTGAACACATAGTGTGATGGTTGTGATTGTGTGACATGAGCGCTGTGTACACATGATGTGAGGGTTTTGCTTGTGTGACATGAGCGCAGTGTACACATGATGTGAGGGTTGTGCTTGTGAGACATGAGCGCTGTGTACACATCATGTGAGGGTTGTGCTTGTGTGACATGAGTGCTGTGTACACATGATGTGAGAGTTGTGATTGTGAGACATGAGTGCTGTGTACACAAGATGTGAGGGTTGTGCTTGTGAGACATGAGCGCTGTGTACACATGATGTGAGGGTTTTGCTTGTGTGACATGAGCGCTGTGTACACATCATGTGAGGGTTGTGCTTGTGTGACATGAGTGCTGTGTACACATGATGTGAGAGTTGTGATTGTGAGACATGAGTGCTGTGTACACAAGATGTGAGGGTTGTGCTTGTGAGACATGAGCGCTGTGTACACATGATGTGAGGGTTTTGCTTGTGTGACATGAGCGCTGTGTACACATGATGTGAGAGTTGTGATTGTGAGACATGAGCGCTGTGTACACATGATGTGAGGGTTTTGCTTGTGTGACATGAGCGCTGTGTACACATGATGTGAGGGTTGTGCTTGTGAGACATGAGCGCTGTGTACACATGATGTGAGGGTTTTGCTTGTGTGACATGAGCGCTGTGTACACATGATGTGAGGGTTTTGCTTGTGTGACATGAGCGCTGTGTACACATGATGTGAGGGTTTTGCTTGTGTGACATGAGCGCTGTGTACACATGATGTGAGGGTTGTGCTTGTGAGACATGAGCGCTGTGTACACATGATGTGAGGGTTTTGCTTGTGTGACATGAGCGCTGTGTACACATGATGTGAGGGTTTTGCTTGTGTGACATGAGCGCTGTGTACACATGATGTGAGGGTTGTGCTTGTGTGACATGAGTGCTGTGTACACATGATGTGAGGGTTTTGCTTGTGTGACATGAGCGCTGTGTACACATGATGTGAGGGTTGTGATTATGTGACATGAGTGCTGTGTACACAAGATGTGTGGGTTGTGCTTGTGTGACATGAGCGCTGTGTACACATGATGTGAGGGTTTTGCTTGTGTGACATGAGCGCTGTGTACACATGATGTGAGGGTTTTGCTTGTGTGACATGAGCGCTGTGTACACATGATGTGAGGGTTGTGCTTGTGTGACATGAGTGCTGTGTACACATGATGTGAGGGTTTTGCTTGTGTGACATGAGCGCTGTGTACACATGATGTGAGGGTTGTGATTATGTGACATGAGTGCTGTGTACACAAGATGTGTGGGTTGTGCTTGTGTGACATGAGCCCTGTGTATGTGTAATTTTAGCGCTGGGCTTATGTGACGTTTTGCTGTGCTCGTGTATACACCGCGTGCAGAATTATTAGGCAAATGAGTATTTTGATCACATGATACTTTTTATACATGTTGTCCTACTCCAAGCTGCAGAGGCTTGAGAGTCAACTACCAATTAAGTAAATCTGGTGATGTGCATCTCTGTAATGAGGAGGGGTGTTGACTAATGACATCAACGCCCTATATAAGGTGTGCTTAATTATTAGGCAACTTCCTTTCCTTTGGCAAAATGGGTCAGAAGAGAGATTTGATGGGCTCTGAAAAAAAATTGTGAGATGTCTTGCTGAGGGATGCAGCAGTCTTGAAATTTCCAAACTTTTGAAGCGTGATCACCAAACAATCAAGCGTTTCATGGCAAATAGCCAACAGGGTCGCAAGAAGCGTGTTGGCCAAAAAAGGCGCAAAATAACTGCCCATGAATTGAGGAAAATCAAGCGTGAAGCTGCCAAGATGCCATTCGCCACCAGTTTTGCCATATTTCAGATCTGCAACGTTACTGGAGTATCAAACAGCACAAGGTGTGCGATACTCAGGGACATGGCCAAGGTAAGGAAGGCTGAAAAACGACCACCTTTGAACAAGAAACATAAGATAAAACGTCAAGAATGGGCCAAGAAATATCTTAAGACTGATTTTTCAAAGGTTTTATGGACTGATGAAATGAGGGTGACTCTTGATGGGCCAGAGGCTGGATCAGTAAAGAGCAGAGAGCTCCACTCCGACTCAGATGCCAGCAAGGTGGAGGTGGGTACTGGTATGGGCTGGTATCATCAAAGATGAACTTGTGGGACCTTTTAGGGTTGAGGATGGAGTGAAGCTCAACTCCCAGACCTACTGCCAGTTTTTGGAAGACAACTTCTTCAAGCAGTGGTACAGGAAGAAGTCGGTATCGTTCAAAAAAAACATGATTTTCATGCAGGACAATGCTCCATCACATGCATGCAACTACTCCACAGCGTGGCTGGCCAGTAAAGGTCTAAAAGAAGAAAAAATAATGACATGGCCCCCTTGTTCACCTGATCTGAACCCCATAGAGAACCTGTGGTCCATCATAAAATGTGAGATCTACAGGGAGGGAAAACAGTACACCTCTCGGAACAGTGTCTGGGAGGCTGTGGTGGCTGCTGCACGCAATGTTGATCGAAAACAGATCAAGCAACTGACAGAATCTATGGATGGAGGCTGCTGAGTGTCATCATAAAGAAAGGTGGCTATACTGATTGCTAATTTTTGGGGTTTTTGTTTTTGCATGTCAGAAATGTTTATTTCTAAATTTTGTGCACTGATATTGGTTTACCTGGTGAAAATAAACAAGTGAGATGGGATTATATTTGGTTTTTATTAAGTTGCCTAATAATTCTGCACAGTAATAGTTACCTGCACAAACAGATATCCTCCTAAGATAGCCAAATCTAAAAAACCCCACTCCAACTTCCAAAAATATTAAGCTTGGATATTTATGAGTCTTTTGGGTTGATTGAGAACATAGCTGTTGATCAATAATAAAATAATCCTCTAAAATACAACTTGCCTAATAATTCTGCACACAGTGTAGCGTGCGTGGTTATATTCTGACATGTGTACAACATGTATGATGTGTTACGGGGCTCATACACATTTTCGCACAGGGGCCTTTTTCTCCACCCCTGGGATCTACACCTGCATAGTGGACAAAACAGAGGAGGGCAGAGCGTTATTCTGGGTCACCATAGTGCAGTGCATGCTGGGAAGAGTTTCAACATTAAATCAAGAACAAGCGAATAGCAGCAGGAACAACACGGTACTGATTAAATGCTAAGGACGTGTTTAATATCACTTGTGCTGTTATATAATGAACTTGAAAGCCGCCTCTAATCTCAATATATCTCAATGTCGCTTACATTACGATTTATGGCATCATCACGCTTTGGGACGCTACCGCTATTCCTCCATTTTTTACATCAACACCTATCCTGAGGCCATAAAGCGTTCGTCAGTCACGGTCACTGATACTGGGCATTATGATAGCAACACCCCTTTGACCTATTCTGCCTTACAGATGAACCACCACCCTGTGTCCCTGACGACCTCCTCAACATCATCAGCTGGAGTCCGGCAATACCTTTATGGGGTCAGTCTCTTTTACTGAGAAATCAGCGCTTTTATTAATATGCAAATGAGGCTGAAGAGCTATGGCAGATCTGAAGCCTCTGTCGCTCCAGCTCTATTTCTTGTACAGCACCGCCTCTTCCTGGTTGACTGACAGTCTATATACTGTGCAAGTTCAGACAAGGCGGCGCTGAGCGGGGAATAGAGCTGGAGTGACAGAGGCTTCAGATCTACCATAGCTCTTCAGCCTCATTTGCATTTTAATTAAAACACTGATTTCTTAGTAACGAACTGACTATGTAAAGGTATGGATGGACTTGTCTTTGAAAGAGCTACACATACATAACTAGCTTGGGGCTGTCAGATGCCCTGTAAATAGGTTACAACTGAAGAAGTAGCTCCTGTGTAGCTAGTTTTAGTCTTAGTAGCTTCTATATAAAGCATGTGAGTTTTTATAGCTATATAATACAAATGGTATTCTGCAGAAGAAGCCAGACATCACATAAGTTATGAGGATGTAATGTATTTTCCGTCACGTAGCAATCCTTCGGCTGTATTCGAGTATAATATATACTGTTTTATAGAGTACAGTCCGTAATGTGGCACCTTCTAATTCATTAAGCATTTGTGGACCTTATTAAGAGTCAGCGTCGGCAGTAATATATTCACCAGGAATTCATCTTATGTAGCGCTGGGCAGAGAACAGAAAACCTTTCATCTCTATTCCTAATTTTACCGTGTCAAATTCATTTTTAATGATCCGCACTTAACGTGGAAAATCAGCTTTTCGATTCCACAAAAGGTATATTTCTGTGGGGGGATTATGTGCCAGTCATTTCACTTCATTAGAAAGGATTCTTAACAGCTGAAGAGGTAGAAGTAAAAAAAAAAAAAAAGAGCACAAATTACTGCATGGCGTCCCACAAGGCGGACGCGTGACACGAAACCATAAACCGATCCCGGCTGTGCACCTCATCATACAGAAACTTCAGACATTTTGATACATTTATGGCGTTAAAGGGGTTGTCTAAAAAACAAAACAAAAACAACTCTTGCACATGTGCCCCAGTAGTGCACATAAATTTGACAGGCGCGGTCCCTCTCCCGTACCCCACTCTGAAGTTAGTAATTAAAAGCGGATCCTCTTCTGGAGCGACGGCACTGTTCATGATTTACATGGTCAGCCGATCATTTAAAGGGAATCGGTCGCCGGATGCTGCCGCTTAATCAGAGAGCAGCATAATATAGGGGAGGAGACCCTGATTCCATTGATCTATCACTTACTGGGCTGCTTTCTGTTGTTTTGATAAAATCACTGATTTATCAACAGGAAACTCACTAGATGACTGCTAAATATGCTTCCAGATAGTTAAACCTTGCCTCCAACACTGATTGGCAGCTTTCTGCCTATGCACAGTGTAAAAAAAGCTGTCAATCAGTGGTGTGGGCGGGGTTATACACAGCTCAGCAGTTAGAGAACTGCTAGATCTGCAGCAGAGAAAACTGTGACTTTATCAAATCTGCAGCAAGCAGCCCAGTAAGTGATACATTGCTGGAATCGGAGTCTCTGCGCCTACATCATGCTGTTCTCAGATATGTTAGCAAAAACCTAGGGACAGATTCCCTTTAAATTGCAGGCATGTAATACTACACTATTTCCTTTAGTGACCACTGTAGGGAAACTGTATGGCTGGCTGATTAAAAAAAACAATCCCAAAAAGATCAACTGATCACCATGGCTGGCGTCTCTATCCTTGGAGTCGATTATTCTATATTTCTCTTATGTTAGACCCGATAGTGTTGGTGTACTAATGTGGCGCCCCTGAGGGTTCGACCGCCACAGGGATGCTGCACTTCTCTAGTGGAGTGTAGTGTTCCTCCTCTGAGGTAAGAACAGTGTGATGGTCAGGACCCAACCTCCACATCCAACAACACACTTCTCCACCAGAGGGGGCTAGAATGCACTAGGTGCTGCCCTCCTGGTTACAGGGAGATTGGGGAACAAAGAGTTAGGGGAACCAAATAAGTGGGTGAGGGTGGAGGACTCACATTTTAGTGACACTTTAAATTTGATATTTAATAAAAAAGCCATCTTGGTTGGTGAGTTAGTTAGTTAGTAGGTCCTTGGTCCTTGGTTCTCAGTCTCTTGGCATTGTGATCTCCCTCCCTGAGCGTGGATCCTGTGTGGGCCTGCAGAGGACGGAGACATGGCCCTCGGACCTTAGCCTTTGGGTCGAGGGGCAGGTTGCAGACAATGGATGTCTCAACCCGGTCAAGGACCATGACCAAGACGGAGCTTGAGAGTGTAGCTCCACAGCAAATGGATCCCAGGGAGGATGCAGACGGAGCGGTATACGCCACCTGTCCTTGCCAACCTGATATATTCAGAGGGAGTTCGGCTGCAAGAGGGGTACCGGCCCCAGACACCCGACCTTGCTACTCTATGTCCTGGTCGGGGAAGCCCGGTAGGCCCTGAGGATCCCACCGGGTAACGGAAGGAGCGGAGCTGCCACCCGTACCCTTTTTCTGAGATAAGTTCAGAGGGAGACCTGGCCTATCCACACACGCACAGACAGGAAAGGACTCGGTCTGTAGTTTAGGAACACTCTGGTGCGGGGTCCTGATTGAACGCTGGACTTACTCGGAGGTTGTCGGACCCCCGTTCCTGGTGACCGCAGAACTCCGCGAGGAGCAGGGAGTCGCCTTCCTTCTGCCATCTCTTATGTGAGTAAAGCCTTGGAAGTTCACCCCTATGGCCTCCGGACTCGTTATTCTGCGCTACACCGCACTACGCAGCACTAGGTCTCCTCTACTACTACCCCCTCCATCCTGTCTCTCTGCCCTGAGGCCTTGCTCCGCCTGTGAGGAGTAGTAACAA
Source organism: Phyllobates terribilis (assembly GCF_046119375.1). NCBI lineage: Eukaryota > Metazoa > Chordata > Amphibia > Anura > Dendrobatidae > Phyllobates > Phyllobates terribilis. Next base: position 142,461,056 of record NW_027362769.1, on the reverse strand, counting down.
CGACGGCCGCCATACCACCATGCCTCAGGAGAAGCAGCGGCGCTGGTGGCCTTCACCAGGTGCCACAGGTGGCGTAGTCGTAATCAGCCACTCAACCCGGAGAAGCCCATACCATCCTTTTAATTGTGACGGCCCTGGGCATGGAGCGGGTCCGGGCCCTGGCTGCACCCCATCTCTCCAACTTAGGACCCGACTTAGAGTCCCCCATCTCCCAGGGTAAAGAGGGGCTTTCGAGTAGAGGCGTCACACTTACTTTTCCAATCCACGTCAGAATGTCTGTATAATTTTTTAGGAACGTTTACCTCTATCTCCGCCCACGTAACTAGATTGACAGCTCCTCAGGGTCCCTCCTCCCTGCTGAGATTGCACAGTGCTCAGTACAAACTGCAGCTGTCAGTCAAGCCGAGTAGGCAGAGGCTGAATACACTTTATCTGGATTCATATAATGTACACCTTAATTTTAGGACTATACAGCTATTTTGAAAATATTTTTCAAAATAAGTATACCAGTCTCATGAGATCTAAGAGATTTAATCAGTAACATATGCAGTTATTGTGAAATCTCGTGACATATCCATTTTAAGTCTTCTGCCTCAATATTTTTGTTTACACCTAGAAGTGAATGATATCTATTTTTTTTTTTTTATTTTCTGATGAACCGGAATATTTGATACGTTGGTGCTGATAAAGTCAAGGGTTACCTACTATTGGTAAATAACTGGAAATATGTAAAACTAGGGGACTTTTTCTAGTCTGTAAAGAAAAAAAATGTGTCCATAAATTTTATTTTTTTTTGAAGCTGGGGGTATTATTGCAGTGATGGTAATTATAATCATTTATACTTCAAAGTAAACATTGCTAATGAGCTCATATTACCATTCTGAGCTACAGACATACTGTATGTCACAAATAATCTTTAGGATTCATTATGGAATTCTAATTTGCCAGTGAAAAATGTTAACTGAGTTTGTCAGAAAAAAAAACAAACAAACATAAATTGAAGTGAACCTATAAGAACTTGCCACTGCCGTACATGCATCAAAATGCCTGTCCTTACAACCCTTTATACCACCACTTTAGAGCGGCTGACCTCTGAAAAATGGTTTTATAAAAAAAGGTCACGGAAATCTGTGCGGATGGTGCAATTGGTGTCTCGGAGTGCTCTCGGCACCACCTCTCTGCCCACAGTCGCTTTCCCTCTGCTTTTGATCAATGTCTCCAATACACTAAATGGAGATAAATTAAAGGCAGAGTGGCGGCGATTGTAGGTAGAGAGGTGGCGCCAAGCGCTGTCCAGACACACCTATAGGACTGTTTTGCAGCGCGGGACCTTTCTAAAACTATTTTTCAAAAGTTAAGTGCTGCTGGAGGCCATGACCTCTCTACATAGGCCAAAATCTATATATTTTTTTAATTTTTGTTAACAGGGTTTTAGAGGGATTTAAAAATTAAAATACAGCACGTTTTTCACAATTCTATAGCAAAATTTGCTACTTTTTCTGCCCTAGAAAACAGGCGCTAGTCATTAACAAATCTCCCCTAAAATGAGATTCTACAAAACTTCGAGGGATGAGTGAGGGGAAAAAAAAAAGAAACTTTGGAAAAGTTTTCCTTTTAGTTTGCTGGACATCCGCTCATATTTTCAGTTACATATAATCACAAAAAGTTAGTTTAAAAGTTATGCTAATGAAATCTAGGAAAAAAAGCCTGCAGTAAATTAAGGGAGTCTTTGAAATTAGATTTTTTTTTTTCACACGAACAGCGCCCACCATTGTCTATATCTGGAACTGCCACTCATCCCCATTCCAGTGAATAAAAATGAGCTCTAAGGGATAATGTTTCTCATTGTGGAGAGTGACATGACTGACATGCCAGGGTAAGGAGACTTAAAGGCCATGCAATGCTCTTCTGGGTAATTAACTATACAAGTTGTCTCTTCAGAGAGGAAGAGCACTTGAACTGTAATGCCACCTATTAGAAGTAGCAATCCTAAAAGTCAATATTGACCCTTTAACGAGCCTTGCCACCTTACTTCAGATAAAAGCCAAACCAGAATCTCAATTTGAAGACACCTGTTTCGAAGTGTTGCCCCTCCTCAGTGCAAACCATAAAATCTGATTTTGCTGTATGAGAGGCTGTATGACTTGGGTCTAAGGGGTAATGTTTCTCCTCGAGGAGAGCGACATGCCTGGCGTGCCAGGGTAAGGTGACTTATAGGCAGTGCACTCTCCACAAGGAGAAACATTACCCCATCTGAGAGATTCATGGCATATCCTGTGGATTTGCCATAAATGTCCAATACATGCGAGTCCCACCTCATGGACCAGCACCTTTCTTGAGAATAGAGCCGAATCAAGTGCAAATGTGCTGATCTGCTTTTAAGGAGTACTGTTCTCTTTGCAGAGAGTGCCAAGCCGGCATAAGGAGACTTATAGGCCATGAAATGCTCCTCTGGGAATTTAAATCTCTTGAGAAATATTTCACCTTAGAGTCAAAGTCAGGGGCCTCTCATCTAGCCAAATCAGACTTCTTGCTTTGCATTGAGGAGGGGCAACACCCTAAAAAAGGTGTCTGCAAAATCAGGTTCTGGTTTGGCTTTTATCCTAAGTCATGTGGCAAGGCTAGATAAAAGGTCGATATTGACTTTTAGGATTGCTACTTCCAATAGGTGGCGCAAGAGTTCAAGTCCTCTTCCTCTCTGAAGAAAAAATTTGCATGCAAGAATTATGGTAGCTGCAATGCCAGGCATATCCCATTGAGAAGAGTGAGGTTGCTTGTAGGAAAAAAAAGCATCTTTTTCTTCTAATCTCATATATCCCCTTTAAGGATTTATTTTTTCCGATGCATTTCGTTTTCTGAACTGAATAGCTTTTTTTAGTCTTCCAGCTTGAGCTAAGTGATGGCTGGAAGGATGAAATAAATGTAAAATCTGCAGGTGTACGTCCCTACGTGCACTTCCTTGCAACAATATCTTTGTGTGGAGAACAGCTGGCAAGGTGTTCACAGGATTTCAATTTCTTAGTGAGTGTGTTTATTCTCAAGCACTGGAAAGACACTATACATCCCACCGTGTAATTGGAAACTGGCGTGATCCTGGCACGTCTGCCGGAGAGACACAAGAAAGATGATACTGATGTAATGGGAACTACGAGGCCGCATCTGGCACTTAGAATAAATCTTGGAGGTTTTCTTTAACAGACTGAAAAATCTTCTTAGACTCTAGAGATATTCCAGTTTTGTGTTTCTGGAGAGCGGAGATGGGGGAAAAAAAATCTGAGCTTAGCGCCAATACATGGTAAGCGACACACTTGGTCAGTGATTGTCCATCTTCTCACATGATGTAACTAAACAAGGTTTACAAGGCGATAAATGCAGATGTGCAGCTTTATGGTCATCTCAGGCCTATGGTCATCTCAGCTGCAGTTATGCTCAAAAGTTTACACACCCCGGCAGAATTTTTCCTTTCTTGGCCTTGTTTCATAGAATGTGAATGATAACAAAAAAACTGTTTCTCCACTCATGGTTTTTGGTTGGGTGAAGCCATTTATTGTCAAACTACTGAGTTTTCTCTTTTTAAATCTTAATGACAACCAAAAACATCCAAATGACACTGATCAAAAGTTCACATACCCTGGTGATTTTGGCCTGATAACATGCACAGAATTTGGTACAAATGGGTTTGAATGGCTACTAAAGGTAACATCCTCACCTGTGACCTGTTTGCTTATAATCAGTGTGCGTGCATAAAAGTGGAGTGAGTTTCTGGGATCCAGACAGACTCTTGCATCTTTCATCCAGCCACTGATGTTTCTGGATTGTGAGTCATGGGGAAAGCAAAAGAATTGTCAACGGATCTACGGGAAAAGGTAGTTGAACTGTATAACACAGGAATGGGATACAAAAAAAATATCCAAGGAATTGATAATGCCAGTCAGCAGCGTTCAAACTGTGATTAACAAATGGAAAATCAGGGGCTCTGTAAAAACCAAACCACGGTCAGGTAGACCAACAAAAGTTTTGGCCAAAACTGCCAGGAAAATTGTTCAGGATGCAAAGAAAAACCCACAAATAACATCAGCTGAAATTCAGGACTCTCTGAAAACTAGTGGTGTGGCTGTTTCAAGATGCACGATAAGAAGGCACATGACGAAAAATGGGCTGCATGGTCGAGTCGCCAGAAGAAAGCCATTACTGCACAAATGCCACAAAGTATCTTGCCTACAATAGGCCAAACAGCACAGAGACAAGCCTCAAAACTTCTGGAACAAGGTAATTTGGAGTGATGAGACCAAAATTTAACTTTTTGGCCACAACCATAAACGTTACATTTGGAGAGAGGTCAACAAGGCCTATGATGAAAGGAACACCATTCCTACAGTAAAGCATGGAGGTGGATTGCTGATGTTTTGGGGATGTGTGAGCTACAAAGGCACAGGAAAAGTTGAAGGAAAGATGAATGCAGCACGTTATCAGCAAATACTGGAGGCAAATGCACTCATCAGCCCGGAAGCTGCGCATGGGACGTACTTGGATGTTCCAACATGACAACGATTCAAAACACAAGGCCAAGTCGACCTGTCATTGGCTAAAGCAGAACAAAGTAAAGGTTCTGGAGTGGCCATCTCAGTCTCCTGACCTCAATATCATTGAGCCACTCTGGGGAGATCTCAAGCGTGCAGTTCATGCTAGACAGCCCAGGAATTTACAGGAACTGGAGGCTTTTTGCCAAGAAGAATGGGCAGTTTTACCATCTGAGAAAATAAAGAACCTCATCCACAACTGCCACAAAAGACTTCAAGCTGTCATTAATGTTAGAGGGGGCAATACATGGTATTAAGAACTGGGGTATGTGAACTTTTGATCAGGATCATTTGGATGTTTTTGGTTATCACTAAGATTTAAAAAGAGAAAACACAGTAGTTTGACAATAAATTGCTTCACCCAACTAATAACCATGAGTGGAGAAAATTCATTCATATTCTCTGAAACAAGGCCAAGAAATGAAAAATTCTGCCGGGGTGTGTAAACTTTTCAGCATAACTGTACAGTGGGTATGGAAAGTATTCAGACCCCTTTAAATGTTTCACTCTTTGTTTCTTTGCAGCCATTTGGTAAATTCTAAAAAGTTCATTTTTTTTCTCTTTAAAGTACACTCTGCACCCCATCTTGACTGAAAAAAAACAAACAGAAATGTAGAAATTTTTGCAAATTTATTAAAAAAGAAACTGAAATATCACATGGTCATAAGTATTCAGACCCTTTGCTCAGGATTGAGTAGAAGCACCCTTTTGAGCTGGTACAGCCATAAGTCTTCTTGGGAATGAAGCAACAAGTTTTTCACACCTGGATTTGGGGATCCTCTGCCATTCTTCCTTGCAGATCCTCTCCAGTTCTGTCAGGTTGGATGGTGAACGTTGGTGGACAGCCATTTTCAGGTCTCTCCAGAGATGCTCAATTGGGTTTAGGTCAGGGCTCTGGCTGGGCCAGGGAGAATGGTCACAGAGTTGTTCTGAAGCCACTCCTTTGTTATTTTAGCTAAGTGCTTAGGGTCATTGTCTTGTTGGAAGGTGAACCTTCGACCAAGTCTGAGGTCCAGAGCACTCTGGAAGAGGTTTTCATCCAGGATATCTCTGTACTTGGCTGCATTCATGTTTCCTTCAATTGCAACCAGTCGTCCTGCCCCTGTAGCTGAAAAACACCCCCATAGCATGATGCTGCCACCACCATGTTTCACTGTTGAGATTGTATTGGGAAGGTGATGAGCAGTGCCTGGTTTTCTCCACACATACCGCTTAGAATTATCACTAAACAGTTCTATCTTCGTCTCATCAGACAAGAGAATCTTATTTCTCATAGTCTGGGAGTCCTTCATATGTTTTTGAGCAAACTCTATGAGGGCTTTCATATGTGTTGCACTGAGGAGAGGCTTCCGTCGGGCCACTCTGCCATAAAGGGCTGCAGTGAAAGTTGACTTTGTTGAACTTTCTCCCATCTCCCTACTGCATCTCTGGAGCTCAGCCACAGTGATGTTGGGGATCTTCTTTACCTCTCTCACCAAGGCTCTGCTCCCACGACTGCTCAGTTTGGCTGGACGGCCAGGTCTAGGAAGACTTCTGGTGGTCCCAAACTTCTTCCATTTAAGAATTATGGAGGCTACTGTGCTCTTAGGAACCTTGAGTAATGCAGAAATTCTTTTGTAACCTTGGCCAGATTTGTGCTTTGCCACAATTCAGTCTTTGAGCTCCTTGGGCAGTTCCTTTGAGCTCATGATTCTCATTTGGTCTGACATGCACTGTGAGCTGTGAGGTCTTATATAGACAGGTGTGTGCCTTTCCCAATCAAGTCCTATCAGTTTAATTAAACACAGCTGGACTCCAGTGAAGGAGTAGAACCATCTCAAGGAGGATCACAAGGAAATGGACAGCATGTGACTTACATATGAGTGTCTGAGCAAAGGGTCTGAATACTTATGACCATGTGATATTTCAGTTTTTCTTTTTTAATAAATTTGCAAAAATGTCTACATTTCTGTTTTTTTCAGTCGAGTGTACTTTAATAAGAAAAAAAATGAACTTTTTCAAGATTTACCAAATGGCTGCAATGAAACAGAGTGAAAAATTTAAAGGGGTCTGAATACTTTCTGTACCCACTATATATGGCCATCTCAGGTCTATGATCATTTCAGGACTATAGTCATTTCAGGATTATTGTCATCTCAGGTCTATGGTCATCTCAAGTCTATGGTCATCTCCCCTTTCTTATGTACAGCACCATGGAATCAATGGCGCTATATAATTAAATAATAATAATAATATCAGCTATATGGCCATCTCAGCTATATGGCCATCTCAGGTCTATGGTCATTTCAGGATTATGGTCATCTCCCCTTTCTTATATACAGCACCATGGAATCAATGGTGCTATATAAATAAATAATAAAATCAGCTATATGGCCATCTCAGCTATATGGCCATCTCAGGTCCATGGTCATCTCAGGTCCATGGTCATCTCGGCTATATGGCCATCTCAGGTCTATGGTCATCTCAGGTCCATGGTCATCTCAGCTATATGGCCATCTCAGCTATATGGCCATCTCAGGTCCATGGTCATCTCAGGTCTATGGACATTTCAGGTCTATGGTCATTTCAGGTCTATGGTCATTTCAGGTCTATGGTCATTTCAGGATTATGGTCATCTCAGGTCTATGGTCATCTCAGCTATATGGCCATCTCAGCTATATGGCCATCTCAGCTATATGGCCATCTCAGCTATATGGCCATCTCAGGATTATGGTCATCTCCCCTTTCTTATATACAGCACCATGGAATCAATGGTGCTATATAAATAATAATATCAGCTATATGGCCATCTCAGCTATATGGCCATCTCAGCTATATGGCCATCTCAGGTCCATGGTCATCTCAGGTCTATGGTCATTTCAGGTCTATGGTCATTTCAGGTCTATGGTCATTTCAGGATTATGGTCATCTCAGGTCTATGGTCATCTCAGGTCTATGGTCATCTCAGCTATATGGCCATCTCAGCTATATGGCCATCTCAGCTATATGGCCATCTCAGGTCTATGGTCATTTCAGGATTATGGTCATCTCCCCTTTCTTATATACAGCACCATGGAATCAATGGTGCTATATAAATAAATAATAATATCAGCTATATGGCCATCTCAGCTATATGGCCATCTCAGGTCCATGGTCATCTCAGGTCCATGGTCATCTCAGCTATATGGCCATCTCAGGTCTATGGTCATCTCAGGTCCATGGTCATCTCAGCTATATGGCCATCTCAGCTATATGGCCATCTCAGGTCCATGGTCATCTCAGGTCTATGGTCATTTCAGGTCTATGGTCATTTCAGGTCTATGGTCATTTCAGGATTATGGTCATCTCAGGTCTATGGTCATCTCAGCTATATGGCCATCTCAGCTATATGGCCATCTCAGGTATATGGCCATCTCAGGTCTATGGTCATCTCAGGTCTATGGTCATCTCAGGTCGATGGTCAGATTAGCTATATGGTCATCTCAGCTATATGTTCAGCTCAACTATATGGCCATCTCAGGTCTATGGTCGTTTCAGGATTATGGTCACCTCATCTTGTTTGAGCGTTGGGAGAAGAGCCAACAACGTATGGTAAAAGTGAATGATATAGAAGAAAAAGAAATAGAAAGTAAGAAACATATTACACATCCCAACATAAGGAAATTGTTGGTGTTCAGACAAGTTTGACATTTGCTGAGCATACAGGGGATAATTGTTGAAGAGAAGGCAATGGACAGAAAACCCTCTGGAAATCATGTTTACTATAACTGGCTGCTATCCCGAAGTGAAAGACATCGCTAATTACCGTGATACCCAATTATACCGCAAGGTTACAGCAGTAACTTAGGATGTAATTCTCTTGTCTCTTCAGTCACTTAATGTTGAGTCACTTTCTTATTCAGGAATCTTCAATTCCTTTGAAGACAAATAAAATAAGACAGAACGGGGACAGCGTGACCTCATCGATATATGGTAATAAAATATTGTTTTTCTGTAACACTTTGGATTTATAAAAGGGGAAGTATCTATTTATTTATCTACACTCAGTACCACAAAAAAAAGCTAAAATCAATCTTCTTTATTCAGTCTTTCCCTGCTCTTTTTTTTCTCCAGTGCTGAATAGTCTAGGAAAGCGGTGACAGACTTAGGATCACTTTTCTATGGATACAATGAAGACTAAAAAGCCAAAAGCTGCTGCTTTAAGAAATTCTGTCCTTCAGCTGTAATGGGGACAGACACAGACAGAAGGGGGCCCTTGTGCAAAAATAGTATGCGGGCCCTCATTGCACTCTAAGGCCATGGCCCCACTATCAGTATTCGGTCAGTATTTTTTCTCTGGAGTGGGAGCCAAAACCAGGATTGGGTGATAAATGCAGAATTGGTGACTAGTTTCTATTATACCTTTTCTCTGATTGTTCCTCACCTGGTTTTGGTTCCCACTCCTGAGAAAAAATACTGACCAAATACTGACCGAATACTGATAGTGGGGCTGTGGCCGTATAATGGGTCTCTGACAAAAGCCACTTGCTTTGGAGGTGAAAATTGGCCCCTCTGCAACTGCACAGGTTGCACCATTAGTAAGTACATGCCTGAGCTGTACACAGGCCAAGATGGAAGCTAAAAGGTATTTTTCACGGGGTGCTAACAAAAGGACATTACTTAAAGAGATTGTCCCACGAAACAAGTACATATTATTATTCCATCTATTAATTAAAAAGTTCCACAATTGGATGTGTTAAAAATATTCCTGTTCTGAGATACTCTTATAAATGTGCCCCTGCTATTTACTGTGTAATGGCTGTGTCCAACCATGCAGTGCTGCTCCAGTTTATGGTCAGCACATACCACAGCTCCTGGCCAGGGAAAGAAGCATAAGTCATAAATTGCCTGCCTGTTAAAACACAGGAGTGAGTATTTCTGCCACGTCACCAGTCCTGTGAGCTCATCATAAATCAAGTCAGTGGCATATAGGCTCAACTGGAGCTCCTATGTCACTGACTTAACTTATGAAAAGCTCAGAGGGCTGTAGATGTGGCAGAAACACTCACTCCTGTGATAAAACAAGCACGGAAATGTGTTACATTAGAGATCTGCAGCTGTGAGGCTCTGCTGTTTTCTCTTCATGCTCACTTATCATAAGTGACTTATGGTTTTATCCTGATCAGGAGCTGTGGTATGTGCTAACCATAAACTGGAGCAGGTTTGCATGGTCGGACACAGCTATTACACAGTACATAGCAGGGCCACATTTATAAGATTATCTCAGCACAGGAACATTTTTTTAATTCATCCAATTGTGGAACTCATTATTATTCCAAGATCTATTGATTAAAATGTACTTTGTTCGCGGAACAACCTCTTTAAAGACGTGTACAAAACTCTTTCAGGGGTCTGCAGAAAGTCTTGCAGACTGATGAATATTCCCTTTTTTGCTCCGATTAATTTCTACTGTATGTAAAAAGCGGATAGTAAATCTAATACTTTTTATCTGAAGTATAATAATGACCAATTTTATATGAGGGCACGTTGGTACCTGCTCCATTATAATGCTAGCCGGATATTAGGATTTGCAATATTCTAATAAGATAAGAAGAAATAAAATGAAAGTGCGCAAGGTCCTGACACATCAGAGACTATTAAATATGTAGAAACCGTTTCCACAGCCTTTCATGTGCATTTTACATACATGGCTTCCTTTCTCAGCGGGTGCAGGGCTTTATATTTTTTGTGATGTTTGCTATGATGCATTTGTGTTTTATGCTATGTATTATTGCATTGCTTTGTTTTTTTTAAAGCTTCACTGCCAAATGTATTTATATCCATAGGTATCTATTCACCCAGCACATGCTAAAAGGGTATCCATTATGGCATTTTTTTCCTGTAGTGAGTGGCATAGTAAATTACACCATTCTATACAGAGGGATAAGTAAAAAAAAAAACTGACAGTTTTCCCACAATGTATTCACTGCAATGTCATAGGAGTCTAAAAAATGCAGCTGTCAGACACTTCGCGGACCCCCGCTGACAGCCAGATCTGCTCACTATACAAAGGCAGCTGAACCACGGCTATATATCAGATGTAGTCAAAATAAGACAAGCTGGTGTGGGTGGCAAGGAATGGGATCATCTGATCAGTCTGAGATCCCGATGTTCCAGACTGCTCACGGTGATTACATGGTACGCTGGACGTCAGTAACAATCCCTGAAGGAGCGTCCATGGAGGAAGAAAGAAATCTGCGACAAATGCACGCCAAAGTCTGCAAGTGTCACATGGAGATTTGTTGGGGGATTTTGCTACCAATTTGGTACGAAGGATGAAACCTGCAGTGAAAATGAGATACTGGGAATCCTCGCTCATATTTTATATGTAGAGAGCAGATGAGACGGGAAAAATTTGGTAAAATATTATTCACTGTGCTGGATGTGTAATACGCCGTGGACGTTCTGCAGTGTCTCCGCCCCGTGTGGTTTTACCCTAAAGGATCAAAGTGGCTTTCACATCATGCACCAGAACTTTCAGTACCGTATTGTTTTTGAGGTTCATGTTTTAGCAGCTTCTATATCAAAAACATCGACACAAAAGCAGGGAAATGAGAATACCTACTAAGAATTTTTCTTTTGAATCTAGTCAGGATTCAATAGTAGGATATTCTTATTATGGTATCTATAAACATTTTATAGCCGTGGCTGCAGTAAGCAAAGTGGCCCTAAAGGGAATCTGTCAGTAGGATCAACCCTCCTAAGTCTATATGGGTATATAGGTCAAAGAGAAGTTGAATAAAATGATACCTTAATGTCTGCGATCCAATGTCTTATTCCATAGAAATCCACATTTGTCTAAAAATGTAAATGAGCTGTTAAGATCTATGGGCCGGACATAGCTCTCCCTGAGAATCTGCCCTCCTCTTTATTAAGAAAAACAACACAACTAAATTTTGCAAGTTTCATACTTCCTGTCCTTTCAGAAAGAGTTTTCAGTAGCCTCATTATCATCAGAGGCAGGATTATAATGGTAGGATACTGTACAAAGCTGATAACCTATTGTTACTTGTGGATCCTGTGTTATGTCTCATCTGAGCCTGCTACTCCTCCCTTCACAATGGCTCCTGCAAAAAGCTCATTAAACACTACAATACAAAAGATAGGGTTATAATCTGTCCATGTTAGCCAATATACACGTGTTGTTTCTAGAAACAACAGGAAGTTAGAGTCCAAAAAAGCCCCAGTGGACAATGTCAAAAGTGCAAGATTTCTATTTATTTTTTATACAGATTATAATTAGTGATGAGCAATCACTAAAATGCTCGGGTACTCGCTACTCGGGCTGAGCAAATCGTAATGCTCAGGTGCTTGACCGGATTAACGAGTATAATGGAAGTCAAATGGGAAACTTGAGCATTTTTCCGGCATCATCCCCCGGAGGTGGTCTAAAAATTGGTCAAATCAATGTAAACAGCGCTGAAATGGTATGGGAACAGCATGGGAAAGACCCCTGGAAGCATCTCTGAATCCCAGGTCGCTGCTGTGAAACAATGTTGTCAGAGTATTACGCCACTTTTACGGACTGATAATAAAACATACAAAAATGACGATAAAATGGATTTTCCTTGAAAAAATGTTAAGAAACATTCTTTCCAGGATAATGACTTTTTATAAAAGGCAAAATAAATAATAGAAAAAAAATGCTCCTCCACACCTTGGGCTATGTTCACACATAGTGTTTTTGCTGCGCTTTTGCACGTTCGCATTGCTTTCAACGGTGAAAAATACATTCACCAGTAAATGTAATTTTAACATTTTACTACCTTATCTGGTCATGTGGTGGGTTCAATTTATCCAGGAGGGACTCTGAAGGTCACAAAGCCTTTTTTTACAGGGCCATCAGGTGTCCTCACTATTGTTAGAGGGCCAGAAGTCAGCCCTCATTATTGTTAGAGGACCAGCAGTTGGCTATGCTTTGCATAGCTGTATATTGCTACTGCAATATAATTATCCATTTGAGGTGCGCAAATTTTCTTTTTCATATTAATACTGTAAAGTTTGAAACTTGGATGTCCGGCATGCGGCACTCAAAATTTATAAAGTGCCAGCAGGTGACCACCACTATTTTTAGTGTGCCAGCAGGCGTCTTAGGGACGCTTTCATGAATATATGAGTACAGATCACCATTAAAAATTAAGAATCGGTCAATGAGTGCATGGAAAGGATCAATCAAGTTATGGACTGTGGAAGAGATGCATGCAACAACAATGAACACTAATTTCCAGCTGATGATACATAGCACCTGTCCCTATTCTAAATGCTAACAGCAGTATCTATAGGCAATAGATTTTTTTTGTTGTTTGCTTGCAGCAGCAAGGAGTATAAGGTAATAATCCATGTCTGGATGCGTGTAATACGCTATCCATAGTGCGATAGCTTACCCGTACATGAATTACAGATAAGAGAGGTAATATTGTAGAATATGGAATCAATTTGAATAGGCCTTCCCATTATTAAGGAGTGGGTCTCCTATACTGTTAATGCGTATGCAATAAGTGCAAGGGCTGCCAAAAATTAGGACGTACTCCAATACCACTTTGAAGAGATATATTGGAGGGCCTCATTAAAAAAAAAAATCCAATTATTAAGCAGTGGGTCTCCTAGACTAGCAAAGCTTGTGCACTGAGTGCGTGGGCTGAAAAACATTTCTCCTGAGGGGTATACATATATATTTTATAGAATGTTAGAGGTAGACCTCTAAAAATAGTTCCTACGGGCATCATAAACACACTTAAAAAAAAAATATGTAGGTGTTGCATGATGGTCACCCTATTGATATGGTGGTGGAGGATAAGGAGAAGGAGGATGACATAAAATAAACGAAATCCTGAAATATATACCCATGTCTGGGTGTGAAGGGGTGCATGAAAATAGACCAGAAAAACCCCAAAACACTGGATTTGAGTTTATGTTCCACTGCTGTCATCTGGTGGTGTTGAGAAGTCTGGGCCAATCCAGCCCTTGTTCATTTTGATAAGAGCCAGCCTGTCAGCATTTTCAGTTGACAGGCAGATGTGCCTATCAGTTATAATGCCCCCGGCGGCACAAAAAATCCGCTCTGACAAAACGCTAGCAGCAGGTAGGCCAGGACTTCCAAGGCGTAGAAAGACAGTTCGTGCCACCTGTGCAGCTTGGATACCCAATAATTATAAGGAACAGAGGAATCACGGAGGTCGCTGGTATGGTCACCAATGTGCTCCTTCAGCATCTTCCAAAACTCTTCCCTCCTTGTCAGAGTAACCCAAGCATCAGTGCGTGGGCGCTGGGAGGGTCTGAGAAAACCATCTTAGACTTCTGACATTGTTCCCTTGCCTCTGCTGCATCTGGTTTGTGTCTCCCTTGCCTGTAATCATTGGTTGTCCAAGAAATTGTGACCTTAGCTGCCAGCGTTGTCAGATGGGAATTTTTTTTAATAATTCTCCAACAATGGCCTTCTGGTACTGCAACATTTTCTTAGACCTCTCCACCACGGGAAGGAGAGATAGAAAGTTCTCCTTGTAACATGGGTCTAGAAATGTGACAAACCAGTAATTACTGTGGCCCAAAATGTGTACAATGCGAGGGTCACGGGAAAGGCAGCAGAACATAAACTCAGCCATATCAGACTGCCAACATCTAAGACTCCCTGTCCCCACCAGGAGGACGACTGTCCATGTTCTACTCCTCATTGTCCTCCTCCTCACTCTCCCTCTCCTCCCCCTAATCAGGCCATCCATGCTGAACAGACAGGAAGAATGTGGTGTGGGTAGTATCGTCTGTAGCGCAGGAAACCAGATCCTGTTCCTCCTCCTCCTGATCACTCAATCCGCATTGAGATGAGATGAGGCTGGGCTGTGTAGCATCACCCTGTATAGTTCCTTGCTCTAGCTCATCGTGCTCCGCCTGCAATACCTCCTCTTTAATTGTGAGCAGCGAGCGTTTCAGTAGACAGAGAAGCTGGATGGTGACATTAATTATGGCGTCATTGCCGCTCACAATCTTGGTGTAGTCCTCAAAATTTTGGAGGACGACACAGATGTCAGACATCCATGCTCACTTATCAGCTTTTATGTGCGGAGGCTGACCAGAATACCAATGGGTGTGTTGAAACTGGTACTCAAAAACTGCCCTCTGCAGCTCACAAATCCTTGCCAATATATGCAACATTGAGTTCCAATGTATGGTGACATCGCACACCAGTTGGTGAGCTGGAAGCTGCAAATGCTGCTGAAGCACTGCCAGGGCGGCGGAACTTGTAGCAGACTTTCGGAAATGGGTACATAGGCAGCATACTTTCACAGCCAGCTCAGGCAGATCCGGATAGGTCTGGAGAAACCGCTGAACCACTAAGTTGAGCACATGGGCCAGGCATGGTACATGTGCGAGGTTGCCAAGCTTCAAAGCCGCCACCAGGTTCCGGCCATTGTCACACATGACCATTCCTGGTTGGAGGTTAAGCGATGAGAGCCACAGATCTGCCTGCTCTGTTGCAGCTTTGAACAACTCTGCAGCTGTGTGCAGTTTGTCACCTAAGCAGATTAGCTTCAGAAGAGTCTGTTGCCGCTTGGCCGAGGGAGTGCTGCAGTGCTTCCAGCTTGTGACTTGATGTGGTCATTTCGGAGATGGAAGCTGAAGATGAGGAGGAGGAAGTGCAGGAGCTACTGTAAGAGATGGGGGCAACCCTGGTTGAACCAGGACCCGCAATCCTTGGTGTCGGTAGCATGTGTTCCGTCCCAAGATCCGACTGGGTCCCAGCTTCCACAATATTCACCCAGTGTGCAATCAGTCAAATGTACCTTTCCTGGCCACAAGCACTTGTCTACATGTCCGTGGTTAGGTGGAAGTTTCCAGTAACTGCGTTGGTGAGGGCATGGGTAATGTTCTGGGACACGTGCTTGTGTAAGGCGGAGACGGCACACCGGGAGAAATAGTGGCGGCTGGGGACCAAGCACTGAGGGACAGCCACCGCCATGAGGTTAAGGAAAGATTCCGTCTCCAGAAGCCTAAAAGGCAATATTTCCAGTGCAAGCAGTCTGGAAATGTGGCAGTTTAGTATTGTGGCCTGTAGGTGGGTGGCTGCGTATTTGTGCTTGCGTTCCAAGGACTGGGGTAGGAACAATTGAATGCAGCGCTGGGACAAGGACGTGGTTGCTGACAGTGGTGGTTGCAAGTGTGCAACGACAGGTGCAGGGTGGGAGGCATGGCCGCCTGAGTCATGGACAGGGGATTGGCGTGCACGCACAACAGTGGAACAGGCAGAGGTGTCACCTGCAGACACCGTTTCTGGACCCTGGGGTCCGGCCCAACTAGTCGGGTGCATTGCTGTCATGTGCCTGAGTATGCTGGGGGTGGTCGGGCTGGTAGTTTTGCTGCCCCTTCTGATGCTGGCATGGCAGATGTGGCCTATGGCCTTTTTGGGGTTAACTAGACAGTCTTTAAAAAACGGCCAGACTTGGGAAGACCTAAACAATTGGACTTACAACTTCCCTCGTGTTGGTGTTCTGGGGAACAGTTGCCCACCTTGTCTGTGGCCCCCTCACTGCTGTCCTCGCTATGTATGTCACCTTCCCAGGTTGGGTCAGTGGCTTCATCGTCCACCACCTGTGGCCACCCCACTGCTTGTTCCTGCCTGTTGTGGTGCTACGCCTCCCTCGCGCTCTGTGCTGCAATCCTCGCTATGGATGTCACCTTGCCAGGTTGGGTCAGTGACTTCATCGTCCACCACCTCATCTTCCATGTACACACCCTGGTCCTCCTCCTGACTTTCTGGCAATTGTGTCTCATTATCATCCACCTCTTGAGCCAGCAATTACAGTTTCCCACCGTCGCCTTCTTGTGACCGTGGCTGCTCAAATACTTGGGCTTGCGATTGTTAGAATCTATGTTGTTTTACTATTGGCCATCTTGTTGTGGTTTGCTGGCTTCTAGTCTTTTCAACTGGTGCAGGGTTTCTTGGTCACGTGATCTCTGCACCCTTTATTACTCAGCACCTGGCTCTCATTCCCCGCTGGACATCAGTGTTGAATCACTCGTGCTCTGGCTAAGTAGCCTTGTTTAGTTCTATTTGCTTTGGAATATTGTTATCCTGGGACTTCTTGTTCCACCAGTTTTGTTTCCTTTGATTTTCGTTTCTGCAACTAACTTTTCTGTTAGGAGGTCTCCTGCTTTTGCTCCCAGTCCTTAGATCTTTTAGGGACCCTTTTCCCCTTCCTACAGGTCTTAGTTTGAGTTCAGTGCAGGAGTTTCGGTGGGGCTATTCATAAGGAATAGGGCACCCACCCCAGCGTAGGGTAAAGCTGAGTCTCAGTGCAGGGACAGCTTTTTTTCCCGCCTATCCCTTAGTTCTAGGTTGCAGAACATAACAGTATGTCCAGCCGCGTTTAGAAAAAAATAAAAAGTTTTTTTTTTTCCTTCTCCTCTCCTCTTCCTGGATTTTCTTCAGTATGGTTACCATCCAGGAGCTTGCTCAACTGCTCAACGCTTGCAAGGGTTGACTCTGGAGGTTGCCGATCTTCAGCAGTACGTGAGTAAATACCCTGCAGAACGCTATGAAGAACCTAAGGTAGGATTACCTGAGTGTTTCTCGGGGAAACGACAGATTTTTTTTTTCATTTAAAAATGCTTGTTTGTTGTATTTTCGGCTCAGACCTAGATCTTCTGGGAGTGAACTACAGCGTGTAGGAATTATTATGTCTCTATTGCGAAAGGAACCTCAAATCTGGGTGTTTTCCTTGTCTCCTGATGATCTTTGAGGTCTGTGGAGGCATTTTTTGATGCCATGGGTTTGCTATATTATGATCCTGATTGGGTTACATCAGCTGAGGCAGAGCTCAGACATCTTAAACAGGGTTCTCTTGATGCTGAGAGTTATTGCACCCAGTTCAGATGGTCTGCAGAGGTCAGGAGGAACGACCCTGCACTCAAGTTTCAGTTTCTGGCAGGCTTGAGTGAAAGGATTAAAGATTTGCTCATTGCATTCCCTGCACCTGATACTTTGCAAGTTGCCATGCAGTTAGCTATCCATGTGGATAGAAGGTTGAGGGCTAGACAGAATGAGGAGAAGTTTCCTGTATTGCTGGATTCTATTTCTCACGATATTCCTGCCGACACTGGGGAACCTATGCAGGTCGGGGCAATGTCATCCCGCTCCAAGGAGAGGGACAGGAGATTCTCTGAGGGACTTTGCTTGTATTGCGGTAAGGCTGATCATTTTTTAAAGCAATGTGAGGTTCGCTTAAGGAAAGAAAAAAAAATGGTCAGTAGAAATAACACTCCCGTTCGCATTGCGTTTTTAAGTTCTGCTGGGGTGTTTTTTCCTGGCAATACCACCTATCAGAGTCGTTTGATTGAGTTTCAGGTTATGGTGTATTGTGGTTCTGCACTTAATTTGATTGATCAACAATTTCTTGAAAAGTATAAGTTTGATTCTGAACCTTTGTCGTCTCCTTTTCCTGTGGTGGCGATTGATAACACTTCCCTGGAGCATGGGAGCATTCTTCGAAAGGTCACTGGGTTTCCGCTTACTATGAATATGGAACATCAGGAGCAGATTGACTTATTTGTACTTGCTAAGTTGCCTTCCTCGGTCATCCTGGGGTTGCCCTGGTTAAAAGTGCATAATCCTTTGCTGGACTGGTCTTCTGGTTTCATAAGATCCTGGGGTCAGGGGTGTTATGGTAAGTGTTGTAATGTTCACATTGCGGCTGTTGTGAAGGGGGAGTTACCCGAGCCCATTCAGGATTTTTGCAGGGTTTTTTCGGAGGTGGAGTCTAAAGCTTTACCACCTGATAGAGATTACGATTGCGCTATTGACTTCGTCCCTGATGCTAAGCTCCCTAAGAGCCGGTTGTTTAATTCCTTCCCAAGAGGGAGGCTTTGAAGGAGTACCTTCAGACTAGTTTAGCTGCAGGTCATATAAGACCCTCTAAGTCTCCTGTGGCGGTTGGGTTCTTTTTTGTCAAAAAGAAGGATGGGGGTATTAGGCCATGTCTGGATTTTCGGGAGATTAATAAAATCACTCTGCACAATCCTTACCCGTTACCACTTATTCCGGATTTGTTTAACCAATTGACCGGAGCTAAATGGTTTTCTAAGATTGACCTTCGTGTGGCATATAATTTGCTGCAGGTGAAGGACGGAGATGAATGGAAGACAGCTTTTAACACCCCGGAAGGACATTTTGAGTGTTTGGTGATGCCTTTTGGGCTTACTATTGCTCCTGCATTTTTTCAAAATTTCATCAATGACATTCTGAGACCCTTGATCGGTAGGAGTGTTATTGTTTATCTGGATGACATTTTGATTTATTCATCTGATCTTGAGTCTCATTGGCAGAGGGTCCGCGAAGTTCTTCAGATTCTGAGAGATCAACACACTCTTTGCTAAATTGGAGAAGTGTCAGTTTGCTGTCCAGAAAATTAGTTTTTTGGGTTACTTTGTCTCTTGTGATGGTTTTGAGATGGACCTGGTGAAAGTTCAGGCTGTGCTGGAGTGGCCAAGGCCTGATGGTTTGAAGTCCGTCAGAGGTTTTTGGGGTTTGCCAATTATTACAGGAAATTCATAAAGAATTTATCTGTCATCGCTAAACCCATTACTGATCTCACCAAGAAGGGTGCTCAACTATGATGTTGGGAATCACTATGATGTTGGGAATCGTGAGTTGTTGGCTATTAAACTCGCGTTCGAGCATTGGTGACATTTTTTTCGAGGGGGCTCGACATCCTATACAGGTTTTCACTGATCATAAGAATTTGATTCATCTGGACGCAGCTAAACGTTTGAATGCCTGTCAGGCTAGGTGGGCACTGTTTTTTGCCCAGCTCAATTTTTCCGTAACCTTTGTCCCGGGGACAAGGAATGTTAAGGCTGATTCTTTGTCTCGTAGCTTCTCTCCAGCGGTGAACGCTGAGAGGGAGGAGTGTATTTTGCAGAGAGGGTTGGTGGTGGCCGCCTTGGATTCTGAGTTGGAGAATAGCATCCTAGGAGCTCAGAGTGCGGCACCAACTAACACTCCGTGTGGTAAATTGTTTGTGCCCAGAGCCTTGAGGAGAGCGTTGTTTGTTGAATGTCATGAGTCTCGGTTGGCGGGTCACCCAGGGATTTCGGAAACTAGGAAGTCTATCGGTCAGAGTTTCTGGTGGCCAGGGTGGCAAAGGGAAGTCATCAAGTGGGTGCGACAGTGTTCTGTGTGCGCTAGGTCGAAGGCCTCTCACGCTCCGGCTGCGGGGTTGCAATGTCCCTTGGAAGTTCCTAGTTCGCCATGGACGCACCTTGCCATGGATTTTTATCACCGATCTGCCTTTTATCGGAGGGTTTTTCTGTCATCTGGGTTGTTGTGGACCGGTTTAGTAAAATGTGTCATCTGGTTTCGTTCAACAAGACTCTTGCTAAAGCTTTTGTGAAGGAGATTGTTAGGCTCCATGGTGTTCCCACGGACATTGTTTCCAATAGAGGACCACAGTTTGTGGCTCGCTTTTGGCGTGCTTTTTGTGACAGATTGAAAATTCATTTGTCATTCTCGTCGGGGTATCATCCAGAGTCCAATGGACAGACTGAAAAGAAGAACCAGGATGTCGAGCAGTTTTTGAGATGTTTTGTGGCAGACAATCAGGAAATGTGGTCAGAATTTCTACCACTTGCGGAGTTTGCCCTTAATAATCATACTTCTTCCTTGGTTGGTTATTCTCCTTTTTTTTGTTGTACTGGCAGGTATCGATTTTTTGGTCCTTCTTCCAAAGTTGGGGCTGCTGTACCGGAGGAGGACAATTTTTCTGGTGATTTGGAGAGGGTTTGGACCAGTGTACGTCTGAACCTTAAAGAGGCTAACAGGAGATTAAAAAGGTATTTTGACAAAAAAAGAAAGGAGTCCTTGTTTGCTGTTTGAGATTTCTCGCATTTTGGATTCCAGGTGGCATGGAGGAAGATTACAGTATCTTGTGTCCTGGAGAGGTTTCGGCCCTGAGGACAATTCCTGGGTGAAGACCGAGAATGTCTCGGCCTCAAGGCTAATTAAGGCTTTTCACAGGAGATTTCCTGGTAAGGCTCGGCCTAGAGGATCCGGAGGATCCACGTAAAAGGGGAAGTACTGTTAGAATCTATGTTGTTTTACTATCGGCCATCTTGTTGTGGTTTGCTGGCTTCTAGTCTTTTCCTCTGGTGCTGGGTTTCTTGGTCACGTGATCTCTGCACCATTTATTACTCAGCACCTGGCTCTCATTCCCCGCTGGACATCAGTGTTGAATCGCTCGTGCTCTGGCTAAGTAGCCCTGTTTAGTTCTACTTGCTTTGGACTATTGTTATCCTGGGACTTCTTGTTCCACCAGTTTTATTTCCTTTGATTTTCGTTTCTGCAACTAACTTTTCTGTTAGGAGGTCTCCTGCTTTTGCTCCCAGTCCTTAGATCTTTTAGGGACCCTTTTCCCCTTCCTACAGGTCTTAGTTTGAGTTCAGTGCAGGAGTTTCGGTGGGGCTATTCATAAGGAATAGGGCACCCACCCCAGCGTAGGGTAAAGCTGAGTCTCAGTGCAGGGACAGCTTTTTTTCCCTCCTATTCCATAGTTCTAGGTTGCAGAACATAACAGTATGTCCAGCCGCGTTTAGAAAAAAAAAAAAGTGTTTTTTTTTCCTTCTCCTCTCCTCTTCCTGGATTTTCTTCAGTATGGTTACCATCCAGGAGCTTGCTCAACTGCTCAACGCTTGCAAGGGTTGACTCTGGAGGTTGCCGATCTTCAGCAGTACGTGAGTAAATACCCTGCAGAACGCTATGAAGAACCTAAGGTAGGATTACCTGAGTGTTTCTCGGGGAAACGACAGAATTTTTTTTTCATTTAAAAATGCTTGTTTGTTGTATTTTCGGCTCAGACCTAGATCTTCTGGGAGTGAACTACAGCGTGTAGGAATTATTATGTCTCTATTGCGAAAGAAACCTCAAATCTGGGTGTTTTCCTTGTCTCCTGATGATCTTTGTTTGAGGTCTGTGGAGGCATTTTTTGATGCCATGGGTTTGCTATATGATGATCCTGATTGGGTTACATCAGCTGAGGCAGAGCTCAGACATCTTTCGGTGGGGCTATTCATAAGGAATAGGGCACCCACCCAAGCGTAGGGTAAAGCTGAGTCTCAGTGCAGGGACAGCTTTTCCCTCCTATTCCTTAGTTCTAAGCTGCAGAACAGTCCCGCTTGAAGTGGCCAGGGCGAGGGGCCAGAATCTAAAAATGGGAAATGTGAACAGCTCTTTGGAGCTTCCAAGTGTGGGATCACTTGTCTCCGGGCACTCAGAATGGTGGGAGGAAGGAGGATCAGGGTGAGGATTATATGGTCCAGACTCATGGCTACTGAGACTGGACAGTGTGGAAGACAGGGTGGTAGTGGCAAACTGACTGGAAGCATTATTTGTTATACAATCAACAACTTTTTACACTGGTCTGGCTTCAAGAGTGGTGTTCCGTGTGCCCCTAGAAAGTGGGATAGGAACCTAGGTCGGCATGATGTGGGTGTTTGTTGTGCTCTCTCAGCAGGCACAGTTTCACCTTGCCCACGGTCTCGGCCTCTGTGTGCACCATCAGCATTACGTCCATTTCCCCATCCCTTACCAAGCACCTTGCTCATTTTAAATGGAGTATAATATTTGTCAGGTTCTAAAAAATGTCAGGATTATTACCGCAGTAATATTTGATCACCTATGATGACCAAGTTTTTATGCAGTGCCGGTACAGCGTTGCTATTGGTCAGCGGCCAAATGTGGATATGTTTTGAATGCACAACTGGAACACTTGAAATGGAGTATAATATTTGGCAGCTTCCCAAAAAATTCACGATTATTACAGCAGTAATATCTGATCACCTGAGACGGACAAGTTTCTTTACTTGCACTATACAGCAATGCTATTCAAATCAACCAAATCTGGCTGTATGCTGTTAACAAGCAAATGAAGCAGTATGAATGATGTATTATATTTCTTCACAAAAATTATCAGCATTAAGAGCAAAAAGAATATTATTAGCCCTGATATCTAGGGATATTGATATGAGTTCCAGCAGCAGAAAGAACATGCAATGGACCCTATTCTATACTATACTAGCTTGCCACAAACTCTGCCTAACTACTGCTATCAGCAGGATTAATATTCATCAGAATGAGCCCTTACAAGGACTGTTATTGTGGATGAAATTAATAATAGTGGTGTGGAATCTCTGTTTGAAATTAGCGTCGATTCTTTCCCTCGCTCAGCAGCACCTCTACCTACTCTGCCTGTTTGATAGGGTAGACTGTGACGAGCATAGGGTCCCGGGTCTTATATAGACCCGATGACGCTATGCGGCCAGCCAATCACTGTAATGCCACAACCAACATGGCTATGGCATTATAGTGACTGTCATGCAATCCCTGCTTGTTAATTGGCTGCCTAATAAACGCCAAACATGCGGGGCGGGGGCTTCAGCTCCCACCTGAACATTCAAAAAATACTTGCCGAGTAACGAGCATCTCAAGCACTGTGATGCTCGGACGAGCAAAGAGTAATGATGAGCATGCTCACTCATCACTAATTATATGTAAAAAAAATGTCCAAAAAATAAAAATAAAACACAAAAAAACCTATTTAAAACAACAGATCATTTTCTGATGAAAGCTTCACCTTATATCCATGCACAAAACAAAAATTAGACATTAGCATCCCTGGCACTCTACCAACCACTCAAAATAAATACAACAATGTCACTAATGGTAAATGTCCCACTGGTGGATAGCAGATCTAAGTATTAGGTGTTGTTCACATTGAATTTTTTTCAGGAGTTCTTGGAGCACAAACTCTTCAACTCTCCAACCGAAATTAGTTTTTTGGGGAGTTTTTTTTCTACTTTGTCCAGTTTTTGGAGCAATCTGTTCTTTTTTAGTGGCTTGCGCTTTATTCTCTATACATGTTGCGCCAATTTTTAAGTAGTCTTTATTAAGTATTTTTTTTTCCACGACAATCTTTCTTATCCAGATCTTTTAGACAGATTCATTATCAAATGTTGTATTTTTTTTGAGGGTGCATCTCACTCCAGTCCCAGGATGGAATAAGGTTCCTGAAGGAGTTTTCTTTTAGGTACATTTCTGCAATGTTTAAATGGATTTGTGAATTTTGTTGCTGAAAAATTGCAAAAATCAGTTAAGGGCAAAAAAATAAAGAGTATTTTTGATAATGCAATATTCATGAACTGTATGCACCATTTTAAAAACACCGAATACTATAATTTAAAAAAAAAAAAGAAAAGAAATTTTAGCAACTTGCAAATGATGAATTGAGCTGTAGGAACTGAGACCTTCGGTCTCTGCAGTTTGCCTTCAACTAAAAAAAATGCACGCGCCTTTCTAAATCCAGGAATGAATCAGCCCAACACCTGGATAAGACATTTAGGCCATGGCCCCACTATCAGTATTTGGTCTGTATTCAGTCAGTATTTTTTCTCAGGAGTGGGAGCCAAAACCAGGAGTGGGTGATAAATGCAGAATTGGTGACTTGTTTCTATTATACCTTTTCTCTGATTGTTCCTCACCTGGTTTTGGCTCCCACTCCTGAGAAAAAATACTGACGGAATACTGAGCAAATACTGATAATAAGGCCACGACCCCACTATTTGGCAGGCACCCATTTAAATCAGAGGCTGCAGGATGTGGCAGACATTACTGCAACAAACATGCAGCACAGCTCACCAAACTTGCAACAATCTCATCCGGGGTGCTCGGCATCCAGAGCAAGCGTAGAAACAAAAATCGAAGAAAAGCCACCACTCCGTTCTCCTTGAAAGTATTATTTATTGCTTAATCTATGTGCTTAGACATTGTGAAAACGGATAACACTGACGCATTTCAGAAATAGATGCCTTATTAATCTATTTCCGAAAAGCGTTCATGTCATCCGTTTTTACAATGCCTAAGCTCATGGATTAGATGTTACTGCAGATGAGTATAAGGTTGGCCAACCAGTCCTAAACTAAGAACCCCATATGAGTAAAGATAATGGGGTTGAAGGCAAAGAGATGTACATATAATAAATAAGAAAGCCAAGTTTGAGGAAGAAGGATCAGAGGGCAATTAAACAAATTACTGTTTATACTACAGGTTCAGGGAATAGAAGTGAAGGGATGTGTTTGGAAACCCCTGATTTGAGCATAACCATAAAGAGGCAGCAGCTTCTACTTGTTTCTCTGCAGCTCCAACACACAGACTGCTGAGCTTTCCTAGCTGACCCATGCAGTCTCGACTCAGAGAGAGCTTTTGGTATGTCTCTCTTTCAGCTATAGTTCAGATTTTTGCTGGTCACTTACCAGCTTCTGCACATTCAACTCTATTCCATCCAGCAGACTGAGTCCCCTAGTGAACACAGGCCCTGGTTCTTAGTCAAAGAAAGTCAGATGCATCTAATCAAAACCCGCAGTGCTAGGATTTAACCCAGTCCTACTTGGCTTTGCTACAATGCTTTAGCATCTTACAAATGTTCTAAAAATGCTTAGCGAGAGAGGACATTGTTAATTAGACCCCTAAAGTGTATGAGGCTCACCGTGCTCCCCTCCACATGCCACCTCTCTCATTAAGCAGCCTCCAACAGTCACAGGCAGACAAGACGCTGTTGTAGCATGCTGGGAGTTGCAGTTTAACAACAGCTGGACTACTGCAGGTTGCTGATACCTGCCTAAAGGAGTCACTCTACACGGGTCTTTGATCCCCAGATTTTTTAGACATAGTCATTGATATTAGGCATTAGAAGAAAATTGTCACCACATTCAGATGAAGAAATGCACTTATATTTGGAGTGTGGCAAACTTTGAATTTTTGGGGTGCTGGTAACATTTCGTGAGAAGGTACAGCGTTTGGTCACTTGTCTGCCCGTATATTCACCTCCACTTCCATTATATAATGTATGAAAGGTTAAATTGTGAAGTGCAGAGGCTGAAAATAATAATCCCCCAATTATTTATAGTGAATGATGTAAGATAAATGGGAACAATATGGACCCTTATTATCTATGTCCATAGCAGAAATAAACGTGCCGTGTACGGATAGCGTGACCTCCTCTTTCTAATGATTGGATTTACATTGCAGCTTGGCCTCTGTAGCTGCTCATTTTATGAGCATATGGTATAATCACTGCCTGAGGATTAGAGGGAGTAATGGGTAAATATTCCCATTTCTGCAAAGCAGGAGGTGAGAGCGCTGAGCTGTGCTAAAGTGGATGAAATGATAAAACTGCGCAGGGAGCCCAGGGCCAAACCCTTGCAGGACTGAATGTGACATTGACATGTGCTCTGGATGATGTGACTGGTATTACTGCTGAGGGATGACCTGCGATGAAGGACAACGTAATGAGAACACCTGGATTTCATTGGATTATATCAATGGACACTAAAACTAAAGCCTGTGGGATCTGCAAGTGTATTGATTGTCCCAGTATGACTTCACACATGATCACATCCAAGTATGTAGGGCGCTGTGGATGCGACCACATGTTCAATTCATTCTTGCAGGAAAGCACTGTAATGCAGCGCCTTGCTGCATTGCTAAAATGTCCAGGGGGTGTCCATAGATGAACTATGTTATAAGCAGTTTATGACGTGTAATAAACTGCTGGACTTTAGTTTACTGGAAAAAGTGGCTTGTGTGCTTTAATTGACCCGGTGAAGTGAGTGCCCCCCCCCAACATGATCAATACCGCTACCTTACAATTGGTTAGAGAATGCGGGCAACTGCAGCCTGGTTGCTAGGGGTAATGGCACAGGACGACGAACGTGGATACAAGCATCTTGCTGTGGCTTGGTGGGGTCACGAAGATTAAAGCATCTGGCTGTAACTCGGCGGGGTTACGAAAATTGTCGTCGGACTCAAACCTGGTTTGCTGTGGCTCGGCGGGGTCACAAAGATTAAAGCATCTGGCTGTAACTTGGCGGGGCTACGAAAATTGTCATCGCACTCAAACCTGGTTTGCTATGGCTTGGGAGGGCCACGAAAATTTTTCCGGGGAGAGCGGTGTGAGCAGTATCCCCAGACGGAATGGAGAAGGGGTTAGATGACCGGCTGCAAATGCTCTTCAACAAAATAGAGTATCCTGAAGAAATGCAGGAGTTGATAAAGATGACTGTGAAGGGAGCAGCAAATGAGACTGAAGCTGTTGAGCGATTAAAGTGCCTGCAGCAGGTATTTGAAAAACAACAGCAGGTATTTGAGAAACGACAACAGGACTTGGTGCAGGAACGGCAGGAGCTGTTGGCACCTTACAGAATGGTGGCAGCGGACCATTCCTTGAGTTCTCCTGTGGCGCCGGTACTATCCCAGGGAGGTAGTAAGAGATGTTGTGAACTGGGTCCTAAGACTATTGCCTTTTTTTTGTTGTTAAAGTACCCCCTACAGGCGTGGTTGTCCAAAAGGGGGTGGAGTCTCAAAAGGGGGTGGCGCATAGAATACCAAAGTTGGTTACTGGTCATGTGTTGGTACCGCCTAAAAATGACAATTCGACCGTTGATAACTGGGTAGCTCCAGTAGAAGGGGTTGACGTCAAAGTGGGAGGTGACTTGTTAGTCCACAGCACCAGGGGGAGTAACACAGACCCCACAGCTGACGGTGACACTACGAAAGTAGAAAGAGAGATCAGTCAGGAGGAGTTAAATGAGGTGAGAAAGTCCCCATCTCGTCGTCGAAGGCGCAAGGGCCACAAAAAAGTTGCTCCTGTAGCCTTTGCTGAAAGGGCAGATAAAGAAAATGCAATGCTGTGTGCCTTTATTCCCAGTGTGGATCCTCCTTTAGAAGCAGAGGAGATCAGGATCGAAGAGGAGGTGATGTTGCCAGTAGCAACCTCCGCTACAGTATCAGACAACAATGAAGATCAGGTGGAAGAGTTGGATGCAGCTTTGCAGATTCGTTACAAGAAGGACAATCTACTGAGACAAAAGGATCAGGATCTGACAGCCCTGAAAGAGAAAGTGGCCAATCATGACCAAGAACTGGAGGAAAGCTGCGACGAAATCAACCAATGGAAGGAAATGTTCCAGGAAAATAAGGAGGACCTCCGCAAAACCAAGGAGGAGGTTTTGCAGTTGAAGCTTGAGAAGGAGGCACTGAAGGATGAAGTTTCTGGACGTGATCAAGATCTAGACCAACTGCGGAAAAAATTCAATAGGGAATTGCAACAAACTAAGAGAGACTATGAGGATCTCCTCGAAGTTAAGGAAAAACTAGAGGATGATAAGGCGGATGCAGAGCACAGGCGCCAAGTGATTGAGACTACTCTACAGGACACCCGTGATGAGAATGATGATCTTCGTAGAAAGATCTCGCTACTGGAAGCTCAGGTGAAGGAGCTGCAGACGTTCTGTGATGATCTCCAGAGGGCAGAGACGTGCCTTAAGGATAGAATCGGCAGGATGGAAGCTGAGCGGGAAAAGATGGAGGAGTCTATCGAAGAAGGGAGGTATGAAGCAAATGCCTCATCGAATAATGCGAGCTTGGATGATTCGGTGGATGTAAGAGACGAGATCAAGGAGCTCAAAGAGGCATTAAAAGCCCATCTGAAGCAACAGAAGTTTAAGAGACTGGCTGTCGAGAGCCGAGTGGGCGCATTGGAGACAGAGGGTTCTGAGAGATTTCTGCTGATAAAAGAGCAGTTGAAGCAGGAAGAGCTTCAGAGATGGGTTGCTGAGAGGCGAGTAGCTGAGCTAGAGGAAGAAGTTGTCGAGCTCAAAGGTTTCCTGGCAAAGTACCAATCAGTGAACGAGGCCCCCTTGGAGAAGGAGAAGGGCAAACAAATTACGCTTAATCCTTTAAACCATGAGAAGGTGGACCTGAGGAGGGCTGAGAGAGTGTTAAAAGAAGATAAGTATGGAATGGAAGTTGTCAAGATGAGAATTTTTGAGTTCATAGCTGTGAGGCAGCTCAGGGGAAGCATACAGGGTGAAGAAGCTGAAAGTCAGTTGTCCCTGAAACCTGAGCCGGATAATCGTCTGGAAACCACTGGTGAGACAGAAACGTCTCGGTACAAGTGCCTCATAGATGTACCCGAAGATTTGAGAGAAGACTGCACCAGAGAGTCAGTGCATGAAGAGTTTAAGAAGGCCGTGGAAGCCTATAAGGTGTACTCGACCTCAGAAGCTAAACAGCTGGTGGTCCTGTCCACAACCGAAGTCACAGTGAAGAGGGTGGCTATCCTAAGTGACATGCACTGGCGATGTGTTCGCACGAAGCAGTTTGTCCGGTTGAAGACGGAACAAGCCGTTAGACAACTGGAACTCATGAGAAAAGCTCAAAGACTGCGGGAAGAGGTTATCCGGGTGCCTCATGCTCTGGTAAGAAAGCTCATTGGGAGAAATGGCCGAACCATGATGGTAAAGAAGTCTGGTGTGATGAAAGTAAGCAGTCCACATGATCGTCAGGACTGGATACCAGATGAAGACGGCATGGTGTCATTCTCCACTGTCGGAGTGGAAGAAAATCTTGCATATATACGCATGCTGATGGAGTACCAAGTGACCTACCTGCGGGAGTTAGAACAGTTGAATCTAGCCAGACTGCGAGTGGAAAGACAGCATCACCTGAGCAGCAGAAGATGGCAGCCGTCAAGAAATTGTGAGACCAGACAGAGAAAGGGCCCTTCAAATAATAGAACGGCTACAGTAGAAATTAGAGACCTTCCAAGATGTCCTGAGGATAGTGGGCGTGGGTTTAGAGGTAGTGAGACCTCCAGTAACTCAGGTCTGAGAGGCCCATACTAACGACCCAATAGAGTACGGGACAGTACCGAGTCGGACCGGACCTTAGATAGAAGGGCATGTGAGTCACACTGCTGTATTGACCGCTGGGAGCGGAGGAGGTCTGACAAGGTTACGACTGACCGCTGGGAGCGGGGGAGGTCTGACAAGGCTACGACTCGGAAATGTGACTTGACGAAGTTAGTGACAATGACATATGGTAGGTCCCTAAGGAATGGGCTAATGTTGATGACTAATGTTCCAGGGGCTGAGCAGAGCAATTGTCAAGTACATGGTCTCTGTGTGAACCGTGGGTTATAATGTGATTGTGTATATTATGTGTTCAACCCCACAAGTTTGAACAGAGGGGGGGGGGATATGTAATGCAGCGCCTTGCTGCATTGCTAAAATGTCCAAGGGGTGTGTTCTGGCTGACCATGTACCTCCCCTCAGGTGACTGATCACATGACTGTGACATCATCACAGGTCCTGTGTGCACAGAAAGATATATAAATCCGGGTGGTTTTGAAACAGTTAGAGAGAGGCCTGGTGAGGCAAGAGGCCTGATCCCTGTGTTTGGGACGCCAGTAGCCCTGGAAGGCACGTGGCTTGGAGATCACGGCTGGGGAGCCTTAAAGCCACAGCTGTGGCAGAACAGAGCTGAGAGAAGCAGCTAAGACCCGGCAAAGGTAAAAATGGTTCTTTATATGGACATTGATGCTGTACCTTGCTGAAGTCTGTATCTGAAGCCAAGCGGGCATAGCTGCCACTGAAAGGCTCTAGGACATTACGTGTGTAACATTCCTGCGAGCCACTGAGATGAACTATGTTATAAGCAGTTTATGACGTGTAATAAACTGCTGGACTTTAGTTTACTGGAAAACATGGCTTGTGTGCTTTAATTGACCTGGTGAAGTGAGTGCCCCCCCCAACATGATCAATACCACTACCTTACAGCACCCACGGTAAGTAAATTGAGCATGTGGTCACATCCACAGTCATCTACAAACAGAAGTGCTACAGATGTGACCATGTGCTCGCTTTACTTACAGGACGGTGCTTGCTTGTCAGTGCAAAAGCTAAACCAGAATCTCAATTTGGAGACATGTGTTTCAGGGTGTTGCTCCTCTTCAGTGCAAAGCATGTGATCTGATTTGGCTGTATGAGAGGCTTTTGACTGAAGCGTAAGGGGTAACATTTCTCCTTGTGCAGGGTAACATGCCTGACATGATAGGGTAAAGAGGCTTATAGGCCATGTAATACTTCTCTGAGAAATTAAATATTTCCCAGAGGAGCATTGCATGGCCTATAAGTCTCCTTACACTGGCATGTCACTCTCCACAAGGAGAAATGTTACCCCTTAGAGTGCTGGTCACCATTATTGGCAACTCTTCATTTTTTCCATAGCCTGTACAATATGTTCAGAAATAAATGGAAATGTACCAAAGTTATATCCTCAGGATTTTTTAATTAGTGGTCCAAAGTAATACAACAACAAAATATTGAAATTGCAACATGGAAGTTGAAAAACAAAGAATAAACAGAATAACCAGCATGTGCAGTGTTATGTTCTGCTACCAAAGCTAAGGAAAGAGAGGAGATCTGTCCCTACTATAGGACTCAGCTGAATCCCTACGATGTAACAGGGAACCTGATCCTGCGATCAGACCTGCTAAAGTCCTAATCTAGTCTGTACGGAGACCTATAGATTTGGGGAGGGAATCCCTACAAGTACTAAGGACTGGGAGGAATATGGGACACCTCCTAACAGAAATAGTAGCAGACAGACGAACAAACAAAATAGATAGAACCTAGAGGTCCGTAGACCAAGCAAACTAACAGAGTTAGATACAGAGCACAGGCTAGCTAGAAAGTAGATATACAATGAAGTCCAGCAAAGCCAGAAGGGCGGAGCAGGATTAAATAGGCCAACAAGGTCATGTGACCAGCAAAGGAAAAAAAACCTAACAGCAAGGTTCTAACATGCAGCAATAAAGGCACCCCCCTAATTAATACTTAGTTGCACACCCTTTGGCATCACTGGCAGCCTCCAAAAGTTTCTTGTAGCCATCTATAAGCTTCTTGCACTTCTCAGCTGGAATTTTCTCACATTCTTCCTTTGCAGTTTGTTCAAGCTCTTGAATGTTTACAGGGTTCTTATTCCCAATGGCAGATTTCAGCTCACCCCAAAGATTTTCAATGGGATCGAGGTCAAGACTCATTGCTGCCCATTTTAAACCAGTCCATTTTTTCTTTTTCAACCATTTCTGTGTACTTTTGGATGTGTGCTCTGGGTCATTGTCTTGCTGTAAGACCCATGATCTTCGACTCAAACCAAGTTTTCTCACACTGGGTAGGACATTTTGCTCTAAAATCTCTTGATAATTCTCTGATTTAATGATTCCTGTGATACAGTCAAAGCCTCCAATACCAGACACAGCAAAGCAACCCTATAGCATTATGGATCCTCCACCATGCTTAACTAGTGGTAAGGTGTTTTTTTTCCTTATACGCTTCATTGTGCCGTCTGTGAACAAACTGTTGCTTTGTATTGCTGCATTTTTGTTTCGTCTGTCTACAGAACATTTTCCCAGAAGGATTGTGGTTTGTTAAGGTACTCTTTGGCAAAGATCAGCTGTTCCTTTTCATGTCTTTTCTTCAACAATGGTTTCTTCCTTGGCCTTCGCCCATAAAGCACTGCTTGGTTTAGTGTGCAGCGTATGGTACTTGTTGAAACCATGACCCCAGACTGTTCCAGGTTGGCCTTCAAGTCTTTGGATGTTTGATGTGGTGTTTTTTTCAACCACTAGCACCAACCTTCGAAAACATCGCTTGTCAATTTTTCTGCTTCCCCCACGTCCAGGGAGGTTCTTGACGGTTCCATGCTTGGCAAACTTCTATATAACATTGCAAACTGTTAAAACTGGGATACCAAGGTGTTTGGAGATGGCCTTATATCCTTTGGAAGTCTTGTGTTTGCTAATAATAGCAGTTCTGATGTCCTCAGACAGCTCCTTTGTCTTCACTATTGTGACAAAGGAACAGGGACTACCATGTGGCTTTTTAAAACACTGAAGTCATCATTAATTGTCCATTTCAGGTCACATGGGTACCAACAATTAATCACAGGAGAATCTCTTTTGTGATTTACTACAGGCGAGTCAAAATGTGTTTCCATACTATATTAATGTAAAGGGTGTCACTTGCCATTTACTTTTCTGTATTTAACACGAGTGCTCTATACAAAAAAACTGTTTCACTTGATTCATTTTTTTCAGGAGATATTTCACATTATGTACTTAAACTTCATGGGTGCCAATAACGATGAGCAGAGCTGTATATCTGAAAAAGTGATAACGTTTATAGGTGCTTGCATATGTCAGTGCAAAAGCCAAACTAGAATCTCAATTTGCAGACACGTGTTTCGGGGTGTTTCCCCTCTTAAGTGCAAAGCAAGAGATCTGATTTGACTCCAGCCAGAGGTCTCTGGCTGGAGTCTAAGGGGTAACATTTCTCCTTGTGGAATGTGACATGCTCGACATACTAGAGTAAGGAGGCTTATAGGCCATGTCATGCTTATCTGGAAAATTAAATATTGTCCAGAGAATCATTGCATGACCTATAAGTCTCCTTACTCTGGTATGTCACTCTCCACAAGGTGAACTGTTACCCCTTATACCTGAAAAGGTGATAACATTTATAGGTGTTGTCTGGCAACAAATTATTTTTTTTTAAGCCATGGATTGATTAAAAATATTAAACAGAGGCATACTCATTTTCCATCACCCCATTTACAAGGAAGACCACTCCGGACATGTCTGCCTGCTCTGGAAGACGTGTCCGCCTCGCTTGGAAATCCCAGGACCGCTGCAACCAATTACAGGTCTGCTGATTAGAACAGTGCGTCATTGGATGCTGGTCACCTGTAGCGCCTGCTGAACGGGGCAGAGACATCCACAGCAGCCTGCGCTGTATCCGTGGGGGTTATGGAAGGCGAGTATGCTTCAGTTTAATATTTTTAATCAATCCATAGCTAAATTTAAAAAAAAAATCTATTTACTATTGGACAACCCCATTAATGATAGGAATAACCTTTGACACTTCCGATCTGTGGATTTTAATATAGAGTGATATAGTTTTGTGATCCTGGAGGTGGCGCTACTGACTGTCTTATCAGTGTGAGTGTGTGACACAGCTGTCAATCACTGTGAGATCTGTTACTGGACTCCTTATGGGCAATAACTAACAGATGACCTGTGAAAAAGAGAGAAGGCTAGATAAACGAGAAAAGTGAGGAGACCCTCGTACCTTTAATTGGATGCTGGAGGACGCTAATTTCTTGGCTTCGGTTAATGCAAGCAGTTGTTGGTAGTCAACAGGTTTGTATTTTGTACTGCCAAATCCATTCTTCATGCGAACCACTAAATCTCCTGTTCCAAAGAGGAGAGAAAAAATAGGATTTACGTTAAAACGGGATTTCAGGGGTATTCCAGGCTATCACCTATCCAGTGGAACCCACCGATGGCCTATTCCCTCTAGCTGCAGGACTAGGTGCACTCTGAAAGGAGCAGGGGTCGAGTATACCCCCTATGGGGGTCTAATAAATAGATTCCCCCAATCACTAGAACGGGAGACCACTTTTGTCATTGCCATAGACTTTAAAATACGTGGCTTGGGGCGCATACATAACCCCCTCTCCATTTCAACTCTTCCTGGGTGGGTCCTATGATCTGGTAATGATAAAAAAAAATGATGAAATATAGAATCACCCCAAAATGAATATTGCAATATTAAAGCACATGACCGCTGCAGCCAGTCCCTGGTGATGCTGATGTAAAGGGCACGAGTCACTGAACCCAGTGATTGGCTGCAGTCGTTACGAGAGCGGTAATCATTACGTCACTGCTGCAACTGCCAACAAAAACCGGATCAGTGTAGGAGAGGCAGCGCTGGGATGGAGGAAGGGGAGTATAGCGGAGTTTAGTAATTCCAAACACTGCAATCCTATTAATTAAAAAATTAAAACTACCATGGACAACTCCTTTAAATATTTCTGGTTACGTTCCGACACTACAACAATACAAAGGTCTTGGGGTCCATGTTTGAAAAGCTGGCCTATTACCCATCGGGACAGCCGGCAACTCTTCTGACTAGTAGACACCGCTGTACTGCAACCTAGACGCTGAGCTGGGCCTACTAATCAGAAGAGGCACCAGCGATGATGGCCAGTAGGAGGTGGTTCGCGAGGCTCTGGTCAGGCGGACATGGACTGCTGATGTGTAGTTATGATGTAATATTACACAGTGATGTCATGTACTCTATAATTAGCCTTCTTATTTTATAAGGATATGTGTCCCTTTAAAAGTGTTTTACTGCAGTGCAGATCTGGGCCCGGAGCGTTTCTGTGCATATATTGACTGTAAGAACTAATTATTTACTTGTAGAGTAAAGAAGTTTACACAACCGGGGTTGCAAGACGGCCGAGATCATTAGACGGCTTCAATCTGAACCTCGCCAGCAAGGAGCAATAGTCTTTCAAGTCTCCATTTGAAGAAAGTGAGCCGGGGAAGGCGGATTGTGTTCAAATAAAGAGAGAAAAAAAAGTGATGTGATTTTTATAGACCTGTTGCAAAATTTTAATTTTGTTATGAGCCCCAGAGACGGCTCCTCAATAAGCTGCAGCAACCGATCGATAGTATTCAGGTTCACAATGCCAAAAATCGCCAAGTGCAGAAATGGCAACAGCCCCAAGTGTCCTCT
Organism: Phyllobates terribilis; assembly: GCF_046119375.1. NCBI lineage: Eukaryota > Metazoa > Chordata > Amphibia > Anura > Dendrobatidae > Phyllobates > Phyllobates terribilis. The sequence continues at coordinate 142,425,999 of NW_027362769.1, read as the reverse complement.
ACATGAGAGTTCTAAGAGCTCTCCATATGTCAGGGTATGTTCACACGTGGCGTTTTTGCAGCGTTTTTTTTTTTTTTTTTTTCGCAACAAAAAATGCAAAAAATACTTCATGTTTTTTCCCCATTTAATTAGAATGGGTGAAAAATGCTGCAGAAACGCTGAAAGGATGGACATGCTGCAGATTAGGAAAACCGCTCTGAAGCTTCAAATTCGCAAGAAAAACAAACAGCATGAGAGTCCAGAAATCACATTCACTTTACTGGTACTGTAAAACGTCACATGTGAACATACGCTAAAGCAGACCTAGGCAAAGTGTGGCCCGCGGACCGGGACAGCTGAAGGCCTGAAAACAGCGGCTGATGGGCCACCCCATGTGGCCACCCTCCCCGACCCGGAGTCCAGACTTCACCGGTATTTGTGAGACTCAGAAAGAAGATGCAACAAGGTCACCACATCGCATCTGCTGTGCGGCGCCTTAGACTGGAACACATGGCCGGATATATATATATTTTTTTTTAATTGTTAGTCATTGGTGGAGTGAATGTGTGGGAGCATCATACCATTTGGGGGGCTAGGGTGGAAATCATACTGTGTGTAGGGCTGTATGTGGGACATGTGGGGATCATGCGGTGTATAAGGATCTGGGAGGACCATCATACCATGTGTGAGGGGTTGTGGGGGGGAACCATACTGTGTATAGGGGGCTGTGAGGACCATCATAATGTGTGGGGGGCTGTGAGGACCATCATAGCATGTGTGGGTGGCTCTGGGGACCATCATACCGTACCGAGTGGGAGGAGCTGTGAGGTCCCTCACACTGTGTGTGAGGGGCTGTGACGACCATCATACCTTGTGTGGGGTGGTTGTGATGACCATCATACTGTGTGTGGGGGGCTGTGACGACCATCATACCTTGTGTGGGGTGGTTGTGATGACCATCATACCGTGTGTGAGGGGCTGTGACGACCATCATACCTTGCGTGGGGTGGTTGTGATGACCATCATACCGTGTGTGAGGGGCTGTGACGACCATCATACCTTGCGTGGGGTGGTTGTGATGACCATCATACCGTGTGTGGGGGGCTGTGACGACCATCATACCTTGTGTGGGGTGGTTGTGATGACCATCATACCGTGTGTGGGGGGCTGTGACGACCATCATACCATGTGTGGGTAGCTGTGAGGACCATCATACTGTGTATGAGGGGCTGTGATGACCATCATACTGTGTGTGGGTAGCTGTGACGGCCATCATACCATGTGTGGGGGGCTGTGAGGACCATCATACCGTGTGTGGGTACCTGTGAGGACCATAATACCGTGTGTGGGTAGCTGTGAGGACCATCATACCGTGTGTGAGTACCTGTGAAGACCATCACACCATGTGTGGGAGGCTGGGAAGACCATAATACCATGTGTGGGTAGCTGTGAGGACTGTCCTATGGGATGTGGGGATCATCATACCAAGTGTAGCGGGCTGTGAGGACCATCATACCATATGTGGGGGCTGTGATAACCGTCATACTGTCTGTGGGGGGCTCTATCGGGGCCATCGTACAGTGCAGTGGCTGTGGGGCATCATACTGTGGGGGGGGGCTGGGAGTACCATGATACTGTGTAGAGGTGAATAACAGGAGCATATGATTTATAAAAAGGAGTCAATTATATGGTGTTGATGGTAAGAATTCCTTACGATAAACGTAACTTGTATTAGCAGTAGCAGAGAGTCAGCATACTTAACTCTGCTCAATATTAATATTAATATATTAATATTAATATAAAATAAAAATAATTAATATCCTAATATTAAGATTGAGCAGAATTAATTTCAGCTGATTGCTTCAGCCCCTTCACAATAGTTATGGCCTCTCATGTGGCCCCTCGGGAAAATTAATTGCCCACTCCTGCCCTACGGTATAAAACAGAAAAACAGAAGTGTATTTATGGTTGTGTTTCTTGCATTGATAGAACAATAATGGACCATCTCAGACTACTTAATAAATAATTTTCTGACTGCGGTTTGCTAAGCAGCAGACTAAATATGTTTGTCCCACTGATTAGTATCGCCAGATAAAGCCAGTGGGTGAAACGTACTGACGTCCACATCTTATACAACAAGTGCTGGCGGCTCATACTGATCAGCATCACTAAAGGGAATCTTTGCATTTAACTGACGTCTGAATGAGCCCCTATAAAAAGCGTACCTATAGTGCATTAATCCTTACCTTTAGTGCCCAGAAAATGCTGCTTAATCAATATAAAAATTAGGTTTGGTTCACATTTATACGATGCATTTTGCTGGACGTGTACACCTGAATAGCAAAAAGTGTATTTAGTGTATTCAGACATATCTGTCTGTGGATCTCAGACCAAAATGGGCAAGAAAGTAAAAAAAAAAAAAATGTTCTTTTGACTGTTTTCTCAGCTTTAGGGTAGGTTCACACGAGCCTATAAAAAGTGGGAAGATTTTTTTTCTCATTTCTCCGTCTTCAATCCATTTTATATTAATAATTACAAGAACATTTACAGTTTCCTATGTTATAGAATTACAATGTATCTGTAAAAATTGGGTGCTACTCTGTGTCTCCGTACGGCATCTCATTTTTTTTAAGCACCCATAGACTTGATTGGGAGAGTTTCATTCAATTTACGGAAGAATCTAGTGCAGGATTTGCTCAGTGGGAAAAACAAAAAAAAATCGCCTGCCCCATTGAATAACATTGGTTCGACAGCTGTCTGTTTTTTTTTCAGACCTAAAATACGGTTGTGTGAACAAGCCTTTACATCGTATTGCATTTTTTTGGACGTACAGAGAAAGAAAAAAAAACCCATAGTTGACCAGGTTTTTTGGACCAACGAAAAAAAAAAAGAACGTACGGAGAAAATGTAGATGTTTTTTCTCCCCTTTATTCTCACCGGGAGACGTACTGAAATATATAGCATTTTTAAATGGAAAGATGTAAATGGAAAGTATAAGCGACATTCGAAGAGACGCATGGGACGTGCTTACGTTTTTTGACGTACAAGTCATGTCTGCAGTGTACAAATGTGAGCCTACACTTAGGGCGCTCGGTGCACGCTTGGCGTGGCCCAGAGCTCACTGCACCGTTCCACCTCCCAGGATCTTGGCCGACAATGCTTGTCTGGAGCGAGCGCTGCCTGTGCAGAATCCTCCTTTGCTTGCGCGCTCATCAGGAGTAGGCACGTGGCTACACAGACCGGTCCGCTGCGGCTGCTCACTGCTGCTCTCCCGGATGTACACGTGTAGCGAGCAGGTGCAGCAGAGACGTCTGGGTGGCCACGCGTCGGCTCCTGGGCTGTCAGTCTGCGCGCACGCAGGAGGATTGCTCCAGGCAAGAGAGCGCTGTCAATCAAGATACAGGGAGCGGCCGTGTGATGAGAATTCACTAGTAGGAAGATGCATGGAGCTTTGGGTCACGTCACGAGTACAACGAGCACCCTAATTTGCAGAGTTTTCTGGATCCTTTTTATAGGCGCTCTATGAGTCCTAGTGGCTGTGCCTGGTATTGCAGCTTAGCTGGAAGTACTGTTTAAAAAATATAATATTTCTCTAACACAAATCTGTCACAAGAAGGCAAATCAAAGTCAGATGTAAAAGCCATGGAGTTTAAAGGGGGGCTGTTTAAACACATCAATTTTATTCTAGTGGCAGCTTTCTACTGATTAAATGTATATTTTACCATAGAAAGAAACAAAACCTAAACTCTAATTAAAATTGAGGATTAAAAGGGGTTGTCCAGATTTGTGGGGATTCAACAGCTGCTAACCCCACCGATCAGTGTACGAAGCCAGAACACCACAGCACTCCGCACCATGCACTCGGGTACTGCAGCTTGAAGCTAATATATTCTCAGCTGCAATACTTAAAATGGCCACTATAGAGAGCACAGCGCTGTGGTGTCCTGATTCAGTAGACAGCTGATTGTGAAGGTGGGAGAGTTTGGACCCCACTGATTGGCTATTGCTGATTAAAGGCTACATTCACACATCTGTTTCCATTTTTGCATTGGTGAAAAATGTAACTTTTATTTTTTTTTGGGGGGGGTTTCATCCATTTTTACAAACTGAAGGTGGCAAACTATCTGAACTTTATTTTTTCCACTGACACTTAGCAATGGATCAGAAGAAAAACTGATGTAAAATATATCTATTCCAATTTTTCATCCAAGTCTGATCCGCTAAAAATGGATATAAAAACAGATGTGTGAATGTCGCTTTATCCTAAGGAGAGGTTTATATCAAAGTCCTTCAGATCAGCGTAAGACGGGACATTCATGTCAATATTACGGCCAGGAAAACACAGAAGTTACTATACCATTGTCTTTGCTCCTGTTCGTGGTTACGAATGATCGCAGATCTCTTCCAGTCATGTCTGTGGAAGTGAATAAGAGCGGAAATTAATAAAGCGCAAATCTGGGGAGGGATACCTTAGTAGAAGACGTCGTCCCCCCACAAGGCAAGGGTCTCGTTACATCACCCACAGCACCAACCACATCATACATCAGCTATACATCATTTCTATGTCTTAATCTATAGATTATATTCACTCGATTTTAAAGATGTGAAGTTAATTTTGCCGTACCGCGAGGTCGATGTTACCCTCATATTCACAGGGCTCGTCAATTTTATTTATCTGCTGCAAAATCTACATATGTTATAAGAAGATTTTGTCGCTGATTTTTCCCTATGCATTAGTAACATTTTTATCATCAGAAATGCTGGCACTTTTACAAAATTGGACCAGAACTTTTCAAATTGTTTTACAACAGTTTTCTGGCGTATAAGTTTGATGAATCAGCCCCTTTGTGTGGAATTTATCATAGGTATCACCCTTTGCAATGTAGGTGTATGTTCACATGTTGCAGAAAGTTTTGCAATTTTTCCATTCAATACTATTCAAATTCTAAGAACAAATATCCATTGCTGAAATATCTGCAACAAAATCTGCATTGTGGGAATAGACACTAAGGCCATACTCCCACATGCGTAAACACTGCACTTTTCCACATGTTTTCCCGCAATCTGCTCTGTTTATTGTGTTATTTTTGTAAACACATTTTCTCTTTATGCATTTTAGGTGCAGATTTCTTTTATTTTTGATGCATTTTTTTTTTTAGCGCAGAAAAAAGCTATTTCAATTTTACATGTGATTTTTTCAGGCTCCCTATTAAGGTCTATGGGATAAAAAAGTGCACCAAAAACGGCACAGTTCCACATCTGTGCGTGAGTTTTCATGAAATCATGTCCAATTTGTTTATAAAGTCAGAAGCTCCAAATTACCCACACGAAAAAGGCGGAACTGCCCCCCCCCCAGATTTTGTTGCAGACATTTCTGTGCCTGAAAAATCAGTTCCATTCATCCAAATAAGTTGGTTTAGATAAATTGGACAGTTGCAAAACATTCTGTAACATAATCTACAAAAGGTGAAATCTGTGACAAGTCTGCAATAAAATCCACAGCAAAATTTGAATGCAACAAATGCGCATTTTCTTGCAGATAAGCTGCGAAAAAATCTGCAGCAAACCTTCTATGCATCAACGTCCCCTTATTTTTCATGTATTACGGTCGAAACTCTGGATCTTGTATCATAATTGGGCCGTAGATAGGCGGATTCTTCATCTGCGCGATCGGCCGCCATGTGTCGCCGCACCCTAAAAGTTTGTTTCACCATAAAAGTTTAGTTAAGAGTACTGGACTCAGTGCAGATGAAGCAGTTTCTCAGGATACAGCGTATATACGGCCTGTGCCTTCCAGCTGTTGTGAAGACCTCTGACCTGTTAGTGCTTAGATTAATTTCAGGTATTTATGGTCCACAAATCATCACAACCTGAGCTCCTGGAGCCACTACAAGTATAAGCAGGCTCCAGTAATGAGTAGTGTTACTGCTACCGGACCCCATCGCTAATGTGGTTACTCTGTGCAGAATGTGGACTTCCAGATGTTGTGAAACTACAAGTCCCAGCATGCCCCTGAAAGCTGCCGCCTCTGTTCCTGGGACTTAAAAGGTTACAGCAGACGATTATCCATAGGTAGAAGTACAGTGATAAACAGAAACCTAAAATCTATAAATTTGGCTTTTTGCCCTTTTATACAGACCCTACCGTGTTTCTAAAAAGTGTCAGGGGCTTAGAAAAAAGACGAGCACACAACTTTGCGTGAAATCTATGCAGGCTATCAACCCGTTTTCTGGTATCAAAAATTTCCAAAATGTTTGCACGAGACTCACACTGGAGGACGGATGCAGTAGGAAGCTATCGGCCCCGATTTATGAAAGCAATTTCACCAAAATTCTGGAATTGCTTTGAAAAAGTCACAAAACTTTTGCAGAACTAGGAGTACTGCGCAAAAAAAAGTGACTTCTGGCGTTTTTACAACAGTATCTCCTAGCGTCGCCAAAATAGGTGGAGATGGGGCGTGACGCCACAGCTCATCTAATTTATTACTCAGTGACTGGAGTAAGATTTCTGGCATGGCGCACGGAGGTGCTCGCCACTCGTCAGGCGCTCCAGAGTCATTAAGAGACGTATGCCTCTTAAAGTATCAGAAGCGTCTGACTCCTAAAAGCCCCCTAAAGATGGGCGTGTAAATCACCGGTCTTGATGAATCAGGGGCCGTATGACTTTGCATTCGTTCTCCATTCTGTGAGCAGTAAGGCAGGAGCAGGACCTCACGGCTCCAGAGCTGCGAACGTCTCTATTGTCTTTTGGGAGATCGGTGGGGGTCTCAGGACCTGGACCTCACTGATCTTCACGCATGTAAAGTGCTTGCAAAACATAAAAATAAATGTATCTTAGTTTAGTTACTCTTCAGTGTCTCCCATGTAAAAAAAAACAAAAAAAAAAACGTACCTCCATATGGCGACCATATGTCACTGCCAAAGTCACCATGTAGCCCCAGCCATAGAGCTCTAACCTATCGGTTGAATGGGGTCAACTTTTCCCCTGTTCGAACTCCAGAAATGGAGACACGGCACATGGAGGCAGTCCTCTCTATTGTAACTAGAAAGGCGATCGCTGCTCACGGGTATTGTGACCTCAACTACTCCTTTCCCAAGCACCACACAGGGTCAGAAGACCCCCATTCTGCAGAGATAGACACAAGGCACCATTAGCCCTTTCTTTGCTCTTCCTCTGCGCCACACGTCAACCTTCTCTGGTATAAGCAACCACCAATCACAGAGACATCACGTCTCTGACCAGATCTCTGTGGGCCACACAAAATGGCATTGAGGATCACACGTGGCCCCTGGATAGGAAGTTTTGTCCCTCGTCTCCTGAAACAACACAACCTTTCTAGGATGGTACAATAGATCTCCCCTTAGTCTTCTCCATTCTGACCCTCCCTACCCCTCCATTACCGGGAGAGGCTGGTGGAGCCCGTCCTCAATAATGAGCTGTAATGTTGTGATATTTGTCCACAGGGTTTTCAGTTTCACAATCTTCTTTTGTTCTTTTTTTTTTTTTGACAATCATGAAATGATCTGTGCAACTTCCAAAGGATCGGGTGTTCTGAACAAAAACGCTGAATGATGTAGTGGCTGGACAATGGCCGGCATTATCCCTCGGCATACCTCTGGTGTTCTTTTGACGAAACACAATGGCCTCCGGCTTGTCGACATGTCACCATTTAACGCCAGCGAGACTATCATGTTACCCTTTGTCTGCGAGTTTTCTCCTTTTATTTTCTATTACAGGTTATCCATTTGCACGGTTTGCATTTGGCTGCGGCCATTGCTTTTAATTGCCTATTAATCGAAACATCGTCCATAAAGCTGTGTACATCCAATACAGCGGATCATGTAATGGGCTGAGAGCAGCGGTCTAGGGTTTCTGATTGCCTCGGGGATGTGAGCTCAATTACAATAATATATAGGTAAGAGATGGATATGAGAGTCCTTCATAACACATAAGGCACCTGGTCCGCTCCACGCTGCAGCATAGAAAGTACAGAGTGAAATAACTCTTCCGCCTGCAAACCGGATTTCCAAAAGAAAGGTATTTGGGCTGAAGGTGGAATGGAGCGGCCAATTAACACCCTCCTGCCGAACGTCACATATGTGATGGCGCAAAAGCTCATATGATGCCATTTCTGCCCCCAAGCAATCAATGACCATTTGCCTTTTAACGTCTTCTAACATGTCAATGAGATATCAGGATATGTTCCAGGTGGGGGTCTGTGCTCGAATATCGGAGAAGGTTTTCCAGGATGCACATTTCTGGTAAAGGGGATAGATCATCAATCTCAGATCTGATCAGCTGTCGCCTGATCCCACGTCCACAGTGTTCGGAGGCGAAACACCACAGCGCCATACACTGTGTAGTGGCCATTCTTGGGTACTGCAGTCCAGCTCCCATTCATTTCAATAGGAGATAAGCTGCAGTATCCGCCATTCCACTGTGTACAGAGCTGTGGTGTTCGGTTCATTGGTGGGGTCAATGGGTGTAGAGATCTGATATCAGTGACCTAACCTATACTGAGGATGCGTCATCTATACCCAATATTTTAGAGCCCTCTAATTGTTTCCTAGACCACAAATTAGTGGATATTATTGCATATCAGTGCGAGTGAGTAACAACACATAAATTTGGACACTTTATGGTGCCACTGCCATTGGGGATGTCATTGGTCCATATAATGTGTAGATTGGTACATGTCACATCTACACAAATGTCAGGATACAATGTTTCCCGGCAGAACAACCTCCGGATCATACACTGCCTCCTCCTCCAGGTAAGTGATGCACGCGCCCCCCCGTCCATATGCTGGTGAATTATCAGACCAGGTCATCTTCTTCCATTGCTCCATAGTCCAGTTGTGATGTTCACAAGCCCATTATAGGGATCCAGCATGGTCTCTGGTAACGCTGCCCCATACACAATCATTTTTCTTTCTATCACAGCCAGCAACGTGTGATACACCAGCTCTTCTTTGGAGTTGGGCCAAATTGGCTAGTCTTCAGTACCTATGCACAGTACTGAACCTTAGGTGGCCATGATCCAGTGTCTGACTCATTGGCTGCTCTTTTTTGCACCATTTTTGGTAGCTACTAACTACAACATATTGGGAACCCCTCACAAGACCTTAGGATTAGGAAATATTCTGAGCCGGTCGTAAGGTTTGCTTCCAACACAACACCCTCAAGAGCTGACTTCAGCTGATCCATAACATACCCCAGCTCCCACCATAGTCATGGCATAGTCATGTATTAATCAATCTTATTCACCTGTCGTGCTCATATTCCGGTGGAGTATGGTTTCCTTGTACAATGACTGATAGTTTTTCCCCCCCCCCCGATCCACCCCATCACTCGTTTATCTATCTGTCCATGGAAATCTCATGACTAAGTGGCAGCTTAAAGGGTTATTCCCACCCAAGCGGACTATCCTACGCTGCCTCCATAACAAGATTCAAAGTCTAGCAGGTTCCCCCGTTTCCAGGGTCTGGAGTCAGAAAGTCAGACTTCCATCTTCATAAATGGTTCAGGTATAATAACTAGTGGTGATTTACTGTAATATGATGGTATATACAGACCTTATATTATTAGACCACAACATACTTTTACATGATTAACATTTCTAAAGTTTCCTAAATCCCTGTGAAATTATTCAATAACTTCTGTGTGTAATAAATGATACTATATTTTTAATACATTATCATTATAGATGCACTCCCATCAAAATTTTAACCTCTTATTTAGGGATGAGCAGACCCGTGGAAGTTTGGGTTCTGGTACGTGACCTGAACTTTTTTCTAAAGTTCTGTTCGGGTACCAGAACCCAAACTGAAAACAAAGGGGACCCGAATGTTGCTGGAAATCTCTCTTTCTGCAACGGACTACCTTGGAAAGTCCGTGTACAGCGTTTAGCACTGGATAGTAACTGTCTGGTACAAAAGCCAAACTTTTAAGTTCGGGTCCACTTATCCCTACTCATAATATATTGCAGTCATCATATTATACAGCACTGTGTACTTACAATTGCTCATTTTTCCTTTCTACCCAGCTGATTCTTCTCTTTTCCATTAGGTCTAGGACATCATGTGATTAAAAACTGACTAGCCGAATCCTTCTAAGCTCTATGTAGAAACAGGAGGTCAATTTTCCCTGCATGAGTCATCACTGCAAAAGGGAAGAGGGAGCAGCTGGGTCAGGAATTGAAGAGGGGGATGACTCATGCAGAGACAAGAAACCTCTTGTTTCTACATAGAGCAGAGAAAAGAGAAGAATTAACTGAGTAGAAAGACAAAATGAGCAATTGTAAGTACACAGTGCTGTATAATATGATGACTGCAATATATTAAGAGGATGAATACTTTGATGGGAGGAGGAGGAGGAGTGCTTCTTTAAAAGTTCAAATTCTTAAATGGGTAAAATTGCAAAGTGTTTGTAAAAAGAAGCAATTTAATAGTTATTAAAAATTATCTACATTTAAGAACGGAGGGATTTGTTGCCTAGGTTACTTGCCACCTCTGCAATTTATGACGGGTGGTCAGCCTCTTAGGCAAGGAGTGCGTTGCTTACATGCTCTTTGCTTTGCTTTGAAGCTTTAGTGCCCCTGCGCTTTGCTTGCACCATCGGAGAGTGCACAGTTAGTGCCAACAGAGCAAACCATCAATCGCTCTGGAGAACACCAACCCCTGCAGTCCCCCAGAATGGTGGACCTGACGTCCCCTTTTTGAATGGAGTGGAGCCCGTGCTACCACCACTTCTAAGGACAGCGAGCAGAGCAGTGGTCGCACATTCTAGCTACCATGTCACCAACAGGGCACATTGGGGACCCCTGCTCCCGGACCCTCACCTATCAGATATTTTCTTACCAAACCTGTGTATAGGTGATATTTTGTATGATGATTACTAGACAGCCCTTTTAATTATTTTTGTTATCCACATTATTTCCTTAAAATGCGGGTGAGGACAAGCAGCCGTAATAGATAACAAGTTGAGGGACGGGCCAATAGGACCACCACCAATCCTGGAAGCAAATTAATTCTGATTTTCTAAAGAGTATGATTGTAAAATATGAATGCACTTAGACAAATCTAATTCACATTTATGTAACGTCATGCTGCGGTTGCTTCTGAAACACAAAATGTGAACAGGACCTGAGGCTAATCTCCGCTGAGCAGGAGGAAACAAAAAAACCAAGTGAGCAGATGTCCCCAGATCAAGCTGAACAGAGACTATGCCGGCCATGCAGGGGATCAGCACAGAGGAACAGCTTACAACTAGATCTCTGTAATGTTAAAGGGACACCTGACATGTGACTCAGAGTTTGCAGATCCTCTCCGGGAAGGTTGGTGCTGATTCCACCTTGCTGGAGGCACGCCAAGGACAGAGTTTCATTTCCTTGTATTGTGGCATAATAAAGGCGAGACGGCTGTCAGGAACTCTGGAGCCCTGAACACCAAACAGCGGGGGCCATCACCTCCATGTTACCGATGTAGAGCAATGTACAGAATGTCCTACGAGCAGCGCGACAGGAACAGCTTATTCACACGGCCATGTTTGTGGTCAGTGACAGAGACGTATAATTAACACGAAAAAATGGAGTTGTGTACAGTCAGGTAAAGAAATCTTTTGGGGATAAAAAGGTTTGTGTTAGCCCATTATAGGTATAAAATATGATCTCATAAGCCTTGTCTGTCACAGTGCTGCATAACCAGTGCCCCATAATCAGTGCCTGCCACCGTGCCCCATAACGAGTGCCTGACACTGTGCCCCATAATCAGTGCCTGCCACCGTGCCCCATAATCAGTGCCTGCCATTGTGCCCCATAATCAGTGCCTGCCACCATGCCCTATAACGAGTGTCTGCCACTGTGCCCCATAATCAGTGCCTGCCACCGTGCCCCATAATCAGTGCCTGCCACCGTGCCCCATAACGAGTGCCTGCCACTGTGCCCCATAATCAGTGCCTGCCACCGTGCCCCATAATCTGTGCCTGCCATTGTGCCCCATAATGAGTGCCTGCCACCGTGCCCTATAACGAGTGCCTGCCACTGTGCCCCATAATCAGTGCCTGCCACTGTGCCCCATAATCAGTGCCTGCCACTGTGCCCCATAATCAGTGCCTGCCACCGTGCCCCATAACGAGTGTCTGCCACAGTGCCCCATAATCAGTGCCAACTACAGTGCCCTATAACCAGTGCCTGCCACAGGGCCTCAAGCAAAAAGGCCTGCCACTATTCCTCATAACCAGTGCCCCATAATCAGTGCCTGCCATCGTGCCCCATAATTATTGCCTGCTACAGTGCCTCATAACCAGTGCCTTCTACAGTGCCCCATAACCAGTGCCTGCCACAGTGCCTCAAGCAAAAAGGCCTGCCTCTATTCCCCATAACCAGTGCCTGCCATAGTGACTCAAGAAAAAAGGCATGCTACAGTGCTCCATAACCAGTACCTGAAACAGTGTCCCATAATCAGTGCCTAACACAGTAGGCCACAGAAAGTGTGTCACAGTGTCTCATGAAAAATTGCCTGCCACAGTGCCCCAAAAACAGTGCCCGCCACAGTGCCCCGCAAGCAGTGTCAGCAACAGTGTCTCATGTAAAAATGCTACAACAGTGCCTGAACGTTACCTATAACGTACTACAGTACCTACCACAGTACCCCATAATGTGCATGTCACAATTCCCTACCTAAGCAGTGCTTGCCATAGTACCCCACAAGTAGCGCCTGCCAGTGTCCCATTGAGAGTGCATGCCAAAGTTTCCCAATAAGCAGTTCCTGCCACAGTGCCCCACAAGCAGTTCCTGCCAGTGCCCTATTGGAGGTTCCCACTAAAGCACCTCATCAGCAGCTCCTACCAACAATCCTGTTTCTGCTACATGACTTGTCCTGGATTACCCAGAATTTCACAATTTAGCAGGGTAAGAATGAGAGGCGAGTATTTATTCTCACATTGCTGCTGCAATCACTTTTTTGGTGTAATCCCTGAAAGAAATATCTGCAGAACTGGGCAAAAAAACCTGCAGAAATCTAGTTAGGACTGTTCTCTGCCGAACGTCAACCTAGTTCTGTCTATAACTGGGTCAGAACTATATTTACCTTCCCAGGTGTCATTTTAACATTGATTTTTTAGTAAATCAGTATAAATTGCTGACCCCGTGACTGTATGAACTTTTCCCTTTGGTTGCGGACACAAGATATATCCTAATTCCCATAAAAACTCATCATTTTTTATTACACTGATGTTTTTCAAGGGGGCAGATTATATATTTTTAAATGCCTCGAATGGCTTTAAAGAAAAAAAAAAAAATTGTACTCGCCCTCTACTCACCGGAAATAGCCAAAAAATGCCAGCTCAGCCTTGGTGGCAGCAGATTGGATAAGTGGCATTTCTGGCTATTTCGAGTGGGTCGAGAACTGGAGTAGGAAGCCGAGACCACTGATCCATGGACTCGCAGGTGACCACATTTCGATAAGGAGCTTTTAGCTTGTACAAAGTCAGCACAAAGCAACCAACCATGTGTCAATAAAGCCGCGATCAGACCTTCCTCCGCTGTGTTACCGGCACATTACGGTAAGGAGTCAGTGCTGGGACCGGTTACTGTACGTAATAACCTTCTCTATTATTGATGCTCACATGTGAACCATTATCCTGATATTAGCCGTCACATGATACTACAGCCGTCCCTGTGTCAGAAACAAAGAAGTTTTATATGCTCGACCAGCCCACGGGAATATCCGGTGACACCTTAGTATCATGAGACTATCAAATGATGAATGAGAGAAAACTCAGCTGCCTCCTTACCCACACGGGGGGATGTGCCAACTAAACTCTGAAGCCACGGCCATCACTAAACGCCCTGAAATTCTGAGAATAGCTGCTTCAAATTCATTATTTTTTCACCCTTGGTACTCCTGGCTGCCGGCTCTGGATGGAATCAGTCTCCTTCCCCTTCTGGCAGCTGATAATATAGTCCCTCCTTACTTTCCCTGAAGAAGGAGACCTCACAGATATGTTGCCATGACATTGCACTGGCTCTGCTCCTTTCCTGACAAGCTGGGCAGACGGTTACATCTGTTGGTTGCTCTGCAGTGAACAGAGGAGCTCTATGCAGAGACCTGGCTGTAAGGGGAGTTACAGATCATATACAGGTGCGTCTCACAAAATTAGAATATCATCAAAAACGTAATTTATTTCAGTTCTTCAATTCCAAAAGTGAAACTCATATTATATAGAGTCATTACAAACAGAGCGATCTATTTCAAGTGTTTATTTCTGAAAACACAAAAGTCATTATCTCAGTAAATTAGAATAATTAACAAAAAAACACCTGCAAAGGCTCCCTAAGTGTTTAAAAAGGTCCCTTAGTCTGTTTCGGTAGGCGATAGCGCCGCTCACAGGCATTATCAGCAACGTAAGGTAATTACAAAAAATCTTAGGGGCCCCGGAGGGATACATTGCGGAGGTATTATAAAGTAGTGCACAACTTCTTTAATGGGAAGTTGAGTGGAAGGAAAAAGTGTGGTACAAAAAGGTGCACAAGCAACCGGGATAACCGCAGCCTTGAAAGGATTGGTAAGAAAAGGCCATTCAAAAATTTGGGGGAGATTCACAAGGAGTGGACTGCTGCTGGAGTCATTGCTTCAAGAGCCACCACACACAGACGTATCCAGGACATGGGCTACAAGTGTCACATTCCTTGTGTCAAGCCACTCATGACCAATAGACAACGCCAGAAGCATCTTACCTGGGCCAAGGAGAAAAACACCTGGACTGTTCTCAGGGGTCCAAGGTGTTGTTTTCAGATGAAAGTAAATTTTGCATTTCATTTGAAAATCAAGGTCCCAGAGTCTGGAGGAAGAGTGGAGAGGCCACAATCCAAAGCCACCTGGGCTTCCATAACACCTCAGCAGTGCCACAGGCTGATCGCCTCCATGTCACATTGCCGCATTGATGCAGTAATTGATGCAAAAGGAGCCCGACCAAGTATTGAGGGCATTTACTGAACATACATTTCAGTAGGACAACATTTCAGAATTTAAAAACATTTTTCAAGCTGTTGTTATAAAGTATTCTAATTTACTGAGATAATGACTTTTGTGTTTTCATAGGCTGTAAGCCATAATCATCAATATTAACAGAAATAAACACTGGAAATAGATCACTCTGTGTGTAATGACTCAGTATAATAGATGAGTTTCATTTTATGTATTGAAGAACTGAAATAATTACAATTTTGAATATATTATAATTTTATGAGAAGCACCTGTATGTCCACCATGGCTCAGCTCATTAGACGGACACACATATTGCTATAGTCTCTGACCACCACTTGGCGCCATACTATGACATTGGAGATGTCACAACGCTTCGCATGCATAACCGAGACTGAGCTATAATACCAGGGAAAGCCTGCGGGGGCCCATGGATAGCTGAGACTGAGCTGGAATACCAGGCACAGCCTTCGGGGGCCCATGGATAGGCGATATTGAGCTGTAATACCAGGCACAGCCTGCGGGGGCCCATGGATAACTGAGACTGAGCTGTAATACCAGGCACAGCCTTCGGGGGCCCATGGATAGGCGATATTGAGCTGTAATACCAGGCACAGCCTGCGGGGGCCCATGGATAGGCAATATTGAGCTGTAATACTAGGCACAGCCTGCAGGGGCCCATGGATAGCCGAGACTGAGCTGTAATACCAGGGAAAGCCTGCGGGGTCCCATGGATAGGCGATATTGAGCTGTAATACCAGGCACAGCCTTCGGGGGCCCATGGATAGCTGAGACTGAGCTGTAATACCAGGCACAGCCTTCGGGGGCCCATGGATAGCTGAGGCTGAGCTGTAATACCAGGCACAGCCTTCGCGGGCCCATGGATAGCTGAGACTGAGCTGTAATAGTAGGCACAGCCTTCGGGGGCCCATGGATAGGTGATATTGAGCTGTAATACCAGGCACAGCCTTCGTGGGCCCATGGATAGCTGAGACTGAGCTGTAATACCAGACACAGCCTTCGGGGACCCATGGATAGCTAAGACTGAGCTGTAATACTAGGCACAGCCTTCGGGGACCCATGGATAGCTAAGACTGAGCTGTAATACTAGGCACAGCCTTCGGGGGCCCATGTATAGGTGATATTGAACTGTAATACTAGGCACAGCCTTCAGGGGCCCATGGATAGGTGATATTGAGCTGTAATACTAGGCACAGCCTGTGGGGGCCCATGGATAGGTGAGATTGAGCTGTAATACCAGGCACAGCCTGTGGGGGCCCATGGATAAACCATCTAAGTAATTACCTAGAAAACCCTTGTGTTAGTTAATATTGTTACTTTTGTAACTACAGTAAGTGCCACAATTCCTGTGCATTCCCCGTGTGGGTGGGCGGTCACGTGACCCCATGTATGAGATTTGCATGCTTGAGAACACATGCTAACTAGACTTATCTGGCTTCTTACAATTCCCTTCTATTGAGAAAAGCCAGATGAGGATCTAGTCGCCACGTGCCCTCAAGCATGCAATTCTGGTTCCAGTGCAGCCCCAACCATTGGCCAGTTTGGCAGTGAATCAGAGAGCACAAGCCATCCCCTGCGGGGCCCAATATGGGGGGAAACCAAGCACCGGTAGATGATAGAAAGGCCCAGAGCAATCCAAGGACCAAAGATGGAGATCCAACAGCTCCAATAATAATCTGCCCTGGATACATCTGTTAGGCCTCGTTTTAATTACTTATTTTCTGCATGCAAGTCTATGGGCAAGATCCGTCCCCGCAAGAGAAACTGACATGTTGTGGCTTTCTCTTACGCATCGCAGGTCAGTTTACGCTGTATACAAAAAAAGCACAGTGGGCATGAGATTCCTATAAGGCTATGTTCCCATGTTGACTTTTTTGCTTCGTTTTTTTTTCTGCAGCTAAAATATGATCTCTTGGCAGTAAAAAAAAAAAAGCTGCAGCCAAAACTCAGGTATTGCTGCGTTTTTTGTTGCGTTTTTTAGGATCCCAAAGTTCAGCTTTACTTCCACCTTGTAAGCAATATAAGGTGTTAGGTCACCAATGCAAGACGTATGTGAAGCCATAAAACATTTCTGGAAAAAAGGGCGATTTGATCAAATTATTTAGTGGAAAAAGTATTTTTATGTCTGAAAAATAGTGACTATTCTGAAAAAAAAAAAGTTCATATCAGTTCATGGAAAAATACAGGCATTGTTTGCTTTCATACATTTGTAGGGCATTGATTTGGCAGGGTATTATTCACTTTCACACATTGGCAAGGTATTGTTTTGGTAGGGCATTATTCACTTTCACACATACTTGGTAGGGCATTGTTTACTTTCACACATTGGTAGGGCATTGTTTACATTCACACATTGTAGGGCATTGAGTTGGTAGGGCATTGTTTGCTTTCATACATTTGTAGAGCATTGAGTTGGTAAGGTATTATTCACTTGCACACATTGGTAGGGCATTGAGTTGGTAGGGCATTGTTTACTTTCACACATTGTAGGGCATTGAGTTGGTAGGGCATTGTTTGCTTTCATACATTTGTAGAGCATTGAGTTGGTAAGGTATTATTCACTTGCACACATTGGTAGGGCATTGAGTTGGTTGGGCATTGTTTACTTTCACACATTGTAGGGCATTGAGTTGGTAAGGTATTATTCACTTTCACACATTGGTAGGGCATTGAGTTGGTAGGGCATTGTTTACTTTCACACATTGTAGGGCATTGAGTTGGTAGGGCATTGTTTGCTTTCATATATTTGTAGGGCATTGAGTTGGTAAGGTATTATTCACTTTCACACATTGGTAGGGCATTGTTTACTTTCACACATTGGTAGGGCATTGTTTACGTTCACACATTGTAGGGCATTGAGTTGACAGGGCATTGTTTACTTTTTCACATTGGTAGGGCATTGTTTGCTTTTACACATTGGTAGGGCATTGTTTAAGTGTACACATTGTAGGGCATTGAGTTGGTAGGGCATTGTTTACTTTCACAAATTTGTAGGGCATTGAGTTGGTAGGGTATTATTCACTTTCACACATTGGTAGGGCATTGAGTTGGTAGGGCATTGTTTGATTTTACAATTGGTAGGGCATTGTTTACATTTACACATTGTAGGGCATTGAGTTGGTTGGGCATTCTTTACTTTCACAAATTTGTAGGGCATTGAGTTGGTAGGGTATTATTCACTTTCACACATTGGTAGGGCATTGAGTTGGTAGGGCATTGTTTGCTTTTACACATTGGTAGGGCATTATTTACATTTACACATTGTAGGGCATTGAGTTGGTAGGGCATTGTTTACTTTCACAAATTTGTAGGGCATTGAGTTGGCAGGGTATTATTCACTTTCACACATTGGTAGGGCATTGAGTTGGTAGGGCATTGTTTGATTTTACAATTGGTAGGGCATTGTTTACATTTACACATTGTAGGGCATTGAGTTGGTTGGGCATTCTTTACTTTCACAAATTTGTAGGGCATTGAGTTGGTAGGGTATTATTCACTTTCACACATTGGTAGGGCATTGAGTTGGTAGGGCATTGTTTGCTTTTACAATTGGTAGGGCATTGTTTACATTTACACATTGTAGGGCATTGAGTTGGTTGGGCATTCTTTACTTTCACAAATTTGTAGGGCATTGAGTTGGTAGGGTATTATTCACTTTCACACATTGGTAGGGCATTGTTTGCTTTTACACATTGGTAGGGCATTATTTACGTTTACACATTGTAGGGCATTGAGTTGGTAGGGCATTGTTTACTTTCACAAATTTGTAGGGCATTGAGTTGGTAGGGTATTATTCACTTTCACACATTGGTAGGGCATTGAGTTGGTAGGGCATTGTTTGCTTTTACACATTGGTAGGGCATTGTTTACATTTACACATTGTAGGGCATTGAGTTGGTTGGGCATTCTTTACTTTCACAAATTTGTAGGGCATTGAGTTGGTAGGGTATTATTCACTTTCACACATTGGTAGAGCATTGAGTTGGTAGGGCATTGTTTGCTTTTACACATTGGTAGGGCATTGTTTACGTTTACACATTGTAGGGCATTGAGTTGGTAGGGCATTGTTTACTTTCACAAATTTGTAGGGCATTGAGTTGGTAGGGTATTATTCACTTTCACACATTGGTAGGGCATTGAGTTGGTAGGGCATTGTTTGCTTTTACACATTGGTAGGGCATTGTTTGCTTTTACACATTGGTAGGGCATTGTTTACGTTCACACATTGTAGGGCATTGAGTTGGTAGGGCATTGTTTGCTTTTACACATTGGTAGGGCATTGTTTACGTTCACACATTGTAGGGCATTGAGTTGGTTGGGCATTGTTTACGTTCACACATATCACTAATTATTAAATTGTACTGATACTAACAGCCTTGCTCAGGTGAGGACACCACAACATTTTGGTTTAAACTTGGGAAAAAAAAAATCACAAAAAAATGGGTTTCACGTCCTGCTGCACCTGCACTTTTTGTTCTTTGTGCATCCAAAGTATGTAGCGTGAAAAACTCACCAAAAACTCATGGTGGGAACTTCCCCGTACACAGACGAGCACCACGTACCCCTCTATGGGCTGGCCACATGTCCGGTTTTTATTGTGGACCCCCCCAAAAAAAATTAGAGCCACATCCAAGTCACGGATTAAATCGCGCCCGTCCAATTTAATATTTTTATTTTTTGTCACAATGAGGAGACGTCCATGGTAATAACCAAAAAATGGATGTGGATGGGATCTGGCGCACAGGTGAGGGCAGCTGGGTTTTTTCTCTCATGTACGGCCCATCTGGCTCTGGTCTGGTCCTATGTGAGGGCTGCACTCGGTTGTCAGAGCCCATCCCCCGCCCCTCCTGGAATCCGTCACCAGGGGGCGACAAAGAGCTCAGATAACATCAAATCCGCTTCATCCTGATGATGGCAGAAAACGTCCAGTCAGGATAATCATACCTGCAGCTGCGACACTGCAAGTCGTGTCCTAGTCGCGATACACAGACATGATGACACGTACCTGTGACTCAGCGGGAACTCCGGCCTCTGTCGCGATACACTCCGGATAAATGTCCCGTGCTAGCACAGAAGCTCCTCCCACTTCCAGTCAACAGCATCGGTTACTGAGGCAACGGGACCCGGGGTGTCTGATTGGCAGGTTTGGATCTAAGGAGGTTGTCCAATAGGGTGGCAGAGAGGGCGCGTTTTGTCCAATGGGAGGCGGGGAGCAGAGCGGCTGCGCCGTGACGTCACACGGCTGGGAGCCCGGCGCTGCTGCCGCTGCGGTGTGCTCGCTAGTGGGGACTGGGCTCCCGTACCATGGACACGGGGTAAGAGTCCGCCCGAGGAGCGGGGCTGCCGGCGGCTGTGGACACTCATGAAGCTGCGGGATCCGCTGCCCGGGGAGACGCGAGCAGGCAGGTAAGTGCGCGGTTATGTGGACGGGATCACCTGAGTGTGTGGAGCCGGCTCCCGCCCCTCCGCTGCTGCAGAATCCGGGCTCTGCCGCTCCTGCTCTGGAACTTTTGTGTGTGCGGCTCTGGATAACGCGCTGCGACTTATCTGGGATCTCTGCCTGCACTCCCTGCACGTACGGATGATCCTCCTCCCACAGGACCCTGACCTCGGCCCCTGCTCCAGTGCTGGTCCTGCTGCTGGGGCCCCCGGGCAGATGCCCATTACTAGGGCAAGGGTCTACGAGGCATGTGCCCATCACCACTGGGGGGGCAAGGACCTACCGGGCTGGTGCCCACCGCTGAGGGGCAAGGACCTACCGGGCTGGTGCCCACCGCCGCGAGGCAGGGACCTACAGGCCTGGTGGCCACCGCCGAGGGGCAGGGACCTACTGGGCTCGCGGTGGGGCTGGTGCCCACCGCCGAGGGGCAGGGACCTACAGGGCTGGTGCCCACCGCCGAGGGGCAGGGACCTACAGGGCTGGTGCCCACCGCCGAGGGGCAGGGACCTACGAGGTGGGTGCCCACCGCCGAGGGTTGAGGACCTACGAGGCGGGTTCCCACTGCCACTGGGGCATGGACCTACAGGGCAGGTTACCACCGCCAAGTGGACCCACTGCCACTGGGGGACAAGGGCCTACGAGGCGGGAGCCCTTTGCCGAGGGGCAAAGGCTTATGAGGCTGGTCTTCTCCAGGGGTCAAGGGCCTTCAAGGCAGGTGCCCATTACTAGGGCACGAACTTACTGCCGGGGCAAGAACCTATAAGACAGATGCCCTCTTCCACTTGGGGGGTGAGGACCTACAAGGCAGGTGCCCACCCCTGAGGGGCGAGGACCTACTGGACAGATGTCCTTCCAAGGATTTTCTGGGGATACGGTCTACTGCTATGGCAAGGATGTACCAGACAGGTGCCCATTGCTAAGTTAAGGTCCAACTCGGCAGATGTCCACCCCTTGGGTAGGTGCCAACCTCTACATCAAATTCCCTCTGGTCAGGCGCCCAACATTAGGACAAAGACTTACTTAGCACACGCACACTGAAATGGCAAGGATGCAGTGGGCTGGTACCAACTGCTAGGGCATGGACCTTCTGGCCTGGTGCCCACTATTAAGGCAAGGTCCCTCTGCCAGTGCCCACCACTACACTGGGCAGACACCCATCACTAGCCCAAGCATGTTATGGTCTGGAGCCTGTCACTAGGGCAAGACATCCTAACCCAAGTGTGCATCCCTGTAGGGTAGCGTTTCTAGTAGTACCCTTAGCACGAGCATCTGCCTGG
The DNA here is from genome assembly GCF_046119375.1 of Phyllobates terribilis. NCBI lineage: Eukaryota > Metazoa > Chordata > Amphibia > Anura > Dendrobatidae > Phyllobates > Phyllobates terribilis. The sequence continues at coordinate 142,404,299 of NW_027362769.1, read as the reverse complement.
CATCCTGAGCCCACAGGGCCAATGCCTACTTATTCCACTGAATCCAGTACCCGCTGTGCAGGAATGTCTCATTGTACAAGTCTCCCCCAGTGTGTCCCTCTTCAGTCATTGCGCTGGCACTAGTATCACCTGGGCACCTCTGTGATTCCTCGCTCATGGTGGTACCCACTCGTGCCACTCGCTCACATCTCCACTACCCGAGGCTGCTGTACACTGTGATTGTTGTGTGGCCTTGTGCTCCTCCTAATGTCACCCGTGGCTTTGCCATCTTGTGGTTTTGATCGGTTTACTCAAGGAGGATGCATTTTTCTTTTTTTGGTTTCCACTCCAAGGTGGAGCATGAGTTGTGGGCATTGCGCTGGTCATGTTAGATATTTCAGACTTTCCTGATGCTGCTCTTGCATTATGTACAGGACTGTGCCCATGTGATGGCCGCCCACTGTGTGCCACCTTGCCAGTGCATAGGTTGCTCATTTTATGTTGACAGTATATGAAGTTTTACTAGAAGCTGTGTCTGCAGCAGGGGTGCCTGCCTGTGATGATGAAGGTCACCAGCGAATCCTGCACGGTGTCGGATAATTGCAGGTCCAGATGAGATGTGACGGCTCTTGGCTGCCAGTCATTACATTGGTGACTTCCGTGTTGACCCCCGCGCCCCTGCTTCATTGGCTCCTTGAGATTTAAGGATGGGGGGTGATCCTGAAGGTTGTGAGAAAATAAATGCCACTACTGCAGTGTTGCAGACAGGAAGGTGCTGACGACGGGGCAGGTGTGTGCACTTCTGTATGGCTGGAGGAATGCCAGGAATGTAAAGGGGGATCCAGGCTTTGCAGCCCACTGCTTAGGGTATACTACTGCCAAGGGTCCCTATGTTACAGGATCATGGCAGCAGAGATTGCACACAAGCCCTGCCGTGTAAATCATTTATTCACACTGAACCTTTTTTTTTTTTCTGTCGTGGTTGTCTGACATGCAGCAGAGCTGAGTGCGTCTCTGCAGAGTCCGCCTCTGCTACATCAGTGTGTGTGTGTGTGTGTGTGTATGTATATAATATATATTATATATTCTGAAGGTCACACTCTCCTCTGGGTGTCTTAGGGTTAATGAGGCAGCTGTACGATTTCTTAAACTCCCGTCTCCTCCTCTCCGATCAGTCTGATTCATTCTTTGCTGCGTGGCGCTCTGCCAGCGCTTCACATTGATAAAGATTAGAATGTGTTGGGTTTATGGGAGCGTTATAGCAGCGTGCTCTATATACCAACCTCTCCACATCTCCCGCTAACGTATACGGTACGTCCTGCCTCTCCCGCTAACGTATACGGTGCGTCCGACTAGATCATCCATCCATGTTGCACAGTCCATAGTCTGCTGGGGGCTCATACTTTGGGCCTAATTCAAATGTTCATTTTTTTTGTTTGCAAGGAAAAAAAACGGACGATTTGTCATCTGTGTGCTGGATCCAATTTTCATCCATTTTTGGTCCATGTGTTCTGTTTTTTTTTGCATTAAAAAAACGCAAATCCAAGCTTGTCGTATCTATTAAATAATAAAAAATAGTGGTCTTCCACGCTAGCTTTCTGGCTTCTAATGGGCAGTGATGGATTAAAATAATAAAAGCAGTTATTACTCGCCCTCCCCAGGTCCACCATCGCCTCCCTGCCGCTCGTCCGGTGTCTGTTTACTGGCTGCAGCGGGAACATCAAAACTATAGATTGTGATTGTTGCAGCCAATCGCTGGCTGCTGAGCTCAATGATTAGATGCAGTGGTGATGTGCATTATAGTAGTGATAGTAGTGATGTCACCGCTGCAGCTGTTTACAGGCCGCTCTGGACCGTGGGAGAGGGCGAGTAACATCTGATTTTATTATTTTAATCCAGCACTGTCCATCAGAAGCTAGAAAGCTATAAGTGGAAGACCACTTAAAGAAAAAAAATGGCTTTCTGGATAAAGCAGGATTTTCCCCTTGAAGCATTACTTCTAGGGGGACTGTATTCTCAAAGGTACCCTATGTTGGCACACCAGGTGCCTATAGACTGGTAGGATCCCTAAAGCTTAAAGTTCTCTTAAAGGGTTATTAAAAGTTCTCTATCAGTAGGGTCCCCTACGGATCCTGATAATGGGGCTGTGAAATGTCCCATCGGATGTGTGCACCATCGCTCTGTGGGAATGCTGAAGAAATCCTGTTCCTATACTCTATGGCTCCAATTCATCATTTGCTGGATTTTTTTTATTGTTAAATTTTGGCACCAAATTCTTCAAAACGGTTTATGCAGCTAAAGGATTTTGTCCAAAGTCTGAAATTCTTTATTTCTCGAATCCCCTCCACGACAGCACCAACAGAAATTACCCGTGCTGTTGTGGAGGGTCTTAGAAACTGAATTACCGGTAATTCTAATTCTATTTTTTTGTCTAACCCTTTTTGACGCAAAAAAAATCACAAGTGTTGTACAAATTGTTCAAATAATTTCTGACATCCATGAATTCACTTCGGGGGGCCGTGGAGTACATTTATATAAATATTTTAGGCTTTTTGAAAAGTTACAAATGGAGATGACCGGATCGATTCAGGTCAATAGTGTCTGGCCGCCGGACGGGAGGCTCACGAGTCTCTTACCATTTTAAGATCTCTGACTTGGTTTTGATATTGCCGGTTGGCGCGATGTTATCAGTGCGTCATAGGACGTCACACCAGTCCGGTTAAACAAAAATCTGTGCCGGGGATTCCAGAAAGTAAGAGATTCACGAGGCTCACGGCCTGAGAGCGCTCACCTGACCGATGGAGCAGAGTCCTGTGAATCGATTTGCCCATCTTTAATCACAAATGATGGATCTGGAAAGCCTAAACTGCCCACCATGGCGAAAATAAAGGAAAAAAACAGATAAACACATAAAGTGACCATAACATTTAAAAAAGGCACCAATAAATAGATGAATATGGGGCAAAAAAAGATGCAAAAGCAATGATGGATAGTCCCATAGTCCAGCTGTCAATGTTGGGTATAACCCTTTAATGATGATGCCTCGTCGGATAACCGCCTTTACGTTGAATATATGGTGGACATGAATGTCCGTCGGTTCAATGTGTGGACCCCTCCTAGTGGCCCTCGGCTCTGTCTAATAGCTAGGATCCTCACTGGGGCGCGGGGGCGGTGGTTCCTATGAACTTTTATGGTGGCCGTATCTACAGCAGTGGCCCCTTTACAAGGTCCCACAGGAGATTCTTCTGGATGGAAACCTGTATAGATGAGCAGAGACACAGGACCGTGGTGGATATGTCATTCTGTGGTCTAGAAAGGGGGGGAATGGTGATGAAAGGAAGGCTGTGATCCTGGGGTGGTGTCAGGATAAGGAGGGGGCTGAGCCGACTGATCGTCTATAATTGCTGGGTGTGCCACTCACTCCAAAACATTGACCCAGCGGGAGCCAAAAGCCCTGGCAGATGTACAGATCTGAATATACACAGCTGGCTTTTACTTTCCAGCCGACATAGAAATGAGAGCAGGAAGGTTTGAAAATAAGCTTCAGAACGCACGGCCCAGTATTGTCCTTTACTGAAATACCCAAGGACCAGATTTAACAAGAGCATGGTGTTATCTCAGGCTACATGGTGGCCGTTGTCCCTACGGGCTAGCAATGGTCAAGAGAGAGGAGATGGTGGTGAGAAAACTTTATTCTTATTCTAGGGGATTGAGAAGATTGTGTAAGACTTTTTGTAAATCTCCTGAGCATGCATTGCTGAGCAAAACCTGCAAGGCATGCTGGGAGTTGTAGTTCCAGGACTGTGCAGCAGTGCCGTAGGCTGGTCATCGCTGCCCTATAGCAATCAGGAGAAGTCGGCTGTTGTAAAATGACAACTTTAGTTTAGTGTTAGACTCCTCTTACCATCTCCGCCTGCCGAGATCCTGGTATGAATGAATAAAGTGGGTGGCGTTGTCCCCATAAACTCTCCTGTCTGGTGAGATTTCAAGATTTCTGTGCCCATGGGGCTTAATGGTATAAATGGTGCTGTAGATTTTCAGTTTTGGTGGTGCTCATCATTTCTACGGAGCGAGAGGATAGAAGATTGCGTCCTACCGAGTGGCTTCAGAAATTCTGCAAACCCATATGTTGGAGATAAGCCGCGTGCCTGGACACTCGTAGCTGAACTGACGACTCTGTCTCCGAGGGATTACAGCGGATCACGTTCTGCTTTATACTCGGGGAAGATTTAAGCCTCTGCTCTGTTAATTCAGCACTGTCTCTCTCCACCTCTGACCACTATGGAAGCTCGAGTGCTTTGGAGCTGAATAAATTGATAACTTTGCTCCTTTTTTTATGTCCCCCGTTTTTGTTCTCATTCATTTTATAACTGATAAGAAATTAGTATTTAGATAACAAAAAGTGTGACTTTTTTTGGGGCCAGCAATTCTATGAAAATTGTCCATTTGGCCGTGGATCCGTGGAGACACCACACAAATATGAGTGCTGCACTGTCTGGTAAAAGTTGGCCCTTGGGTATGGCGCCCCTCTGTTCTCGTAGTGCGATGATTCCCAACAATGTGAAAAACATTCCCATCTTATCACCTTATTTCTAATTTTTACAGTGGACTTTCTTTCTGGGAACATGACATTCTCTTCTATAGAACTCGCGCCCTTCACATCCACTTTCCTCTCTAGTTGGAGAGCTTTGCCAACTCTTCCTGTCTTGATCTGGGGCCGTCCTGAATGTTTCAGGAGAGTTTGTAAGTATCTAGGACCATGGCTGTCTACTAGAGATGAGCAGACCCGGACTGTAAAGTTCAGGGTTCGTGTCTGTGTTGAACTCCGAACACAGACTTCTCTTGGAAGTCCTTTTTATAGTCTGAGAGTCCGAGAGAGAGAGATTTTTCCAGCTTCAAAGTTCAGATCATCATTGATTTTAATGGGTTCAGGTTTAAGTTCGGGTGCAGCTCTGGTCGAAACTTTTAGAATAAAGTTTGGACGAACCTGAACTTCCACGGGTCCGCTCATCCCTACTGTCTACCGAATGACCAGTCAGTTGATGGCTATCTCTTGTGTATGGCCAGCTTTAGGATTGTAGAGGTCCCAATATGCCGATTACTGCACAAGACTCAGGTTTCTCTTGTTATGAACCTTGCTCTCGGGAAGTCTGGACGTGTACGGGGCGGTCTGCGCTCATTGCGCCATCATTCCGGGTATTTTCCTGAGCCTTCTTGGCACAGTAGATCCCCGACTTTTATAGAACGAGTTTATTCAAAATAATTGTAATTATTTGTATTGGTTGTTCCTCCTCCTCGTCCAAGTTTGGCAGCTGTAATAAAATACTTGGAATATCTTGTTTTTCTTGCCTCCAGTAATTTTGCCTTGTGCCTCATGTCTTATGATCTGGCAGCGATGGGATGTGTGTTTTAATAGGACAGACTGCGAAGACTATCTGAGTAGGATGTTCTTATTCCCACCCCGTATAAGGAAGGTGCACGCATTCAGAAGGGGGTGTTTATGATTTACGATTGTTGGGGGTCCGATCTCTGGGACTCCCACCGATCTTGACAGCGATGGGGCTGCAGCGCCATGACTTTCTTTCCCTGCACGTCGTGCTGATGTCTCCCACTGTGCGGGGGAACTGCAGCGCAGCAGCTTTCATATGTTTCCTGCACAGCCATGTGGCTGCGAGCGCCATTGTGGAAGAAAACAACGTTGAGAAGCTCTCAGGATTGGTGGGTAGGTCCGATAGGTTGAACCTCACGATCATAAGATAATTGCATATCCCAAGATGTCTATCAGCCTAAAAGCAGCCATATTGCTGACAACTGTCCCAAATCCACAATAAACATGCATTAGAATCATAGAATGGTAGAGTTGGAAGGGACCTCCTGGGTCATCTGGTCCAACCCCCTGCTCAAAGCAGGATTCACTAAATCATCTCAGACAGATGTCTGTCCAGCCTCTGTTTGAAGACGTCCATTGAAGGGGAACTCACCACCTCTCGTGGCAGCCTGTTCCACTCATTAATCACCCTAACTGTCAAAAAGTTTTTTCTAATATCTAATCTGTGTCTCCTCCCATTTAGTTTCATCCCATTGCTTCTAGTCTTTCCTTGTGCAAATGAGAATAAAGATGATCCTTCTACAATGTGACAGCCCTTGACATATTTGTAGACAGCTATTAAGTCTCCTCTCAGTCTTCTTTTTTGTAAGCTAAACATTCCCAAATCCTGCAACCGTTCCTCATAGGACATGGTTTGCAGACCAGTCACCATTCTGGTCGCTCTTCTCTGAACTTGCTCCAGTTTGTCTATGTCTTTTTTAAAATGTGGTGCCCAAAACTGTACACAGTATTCCAGATGAGGTCTGACCAAAGAGGAGTAAAGACCGATAATGACTTCACGTGATCTAGACTGTATGCTTCTGTTAATACATCCCAGAATTGTATTTGCCTTTTTTGCTGCTGCATCACACTGTTGACTCATGTTCAGTCTATGATCTATTAGTATACCTAAGTCTTTTTCACATGTACTGTTGCTTAGCTCTACTCCTCCCATTCTGTATATGCTTTTTTCATTTTTATTGCCCAGATGTAGTACTTTGCATTTTTCCCTGTTAAAAACCATTCTGTTGGTTGCTGCCCACTGCTCCAGTTTATTTAGGTCTTTTTGAATCCTCTCTCTCTCTTCTCTAGTATTAGCTATCCCTCCTAGCTTTGTGTCATCAGCAAATTTAATCAGTTTACCCTCAATTCCTTCATCTAAATCATTGATAAAGATGTTGAACTATACAGGTCCCAGGACGGAGCCCTGTGGTACCCCACTTGAGACATTCATCCAGCTGGATGTGAAGCCATTTACAACCACCCTTTGAGTCCGATCACTAAGCCAGTTATGAATCCACCTAACAGTTGCCTGGTCCATTGCATACTTGGTCATTTTTTCAATAAGGATGGTGTGAGATACTTTGTCAAATGCTTTGCTGAAGTCAAGATATACTATATCTACAGCATTTCCCTGATCCACCCAGTCAGTGATTCTGTCATAGAAGGAAATTAAGTTAGTCTGACATGACTTGTTAGTTGCAAACCCATGCTGACTCTGGTTAATCACTTCATTCTTATCCATGTACTTACATACATGTTGTTTAATAATTTGTTCAAAGATCTTTCCTGGTATAGAAGTCAGACTCACCGGCCTATAGTTCCCTGGGTCCACCTTCTTCCCCTTTTTGAAGATAGGAACAACATTTGCTCTTCTCCAGTCTTCTGGGACTTCTCCTGTTCTCCAAGAATTTTCAAAGATTATGGAGAGTGGTTCTAAAATTTCTTCTACGATCTCCTTCAGTCCTCTGGGGTGTAATTCATCTGGACCTGGAGACTTGAACTCATTTATGTTAGCTAAATATTCCCTCACAATCTTTCTGTTTACAGATAACTTGGATTCCTCTATTCCTTTAAAAGGACAGTGAAGATCAGTTGATGTTACATTTTCTTTCTGAGAGAAAACAGATGCAAAATAGGAATTAAAAAGTTCGGCCTTCTCAACATCCTCTCTTACCATTTCTCCATTTTCATCCTGTAAAAATCCTATAGCATCTTTGACTTTTCTTTTACTTTTGACATACCCCCAAAATCCTTTTTTATTGCTTTTGACATCTCTTGCAAGCCTTAATTCATTGTCAGCTTTAGCTAACCTGATACGTGCCCTGCAGGATCTGCAGACTGCATTATAATCTTCTTTAGATATGCCTCCCTCTTTCCATTTAATAAACCTTTCTTTCTTTTTAGCATGTGTTTAAGTTCTGTGTTCATCCATCCTGGTTTCCTTAAATGCTTCCCATTCTTCCTACTTTTCGGGATTGTTAACGATTGTGCTTTGAGAATCTCATTTTTAAAAATTTCCCATCCTTCCTGGACATTTTTGTCCTTAAGGACATCCAGCCATTGGATCCCTCCTATTCTCTTTCTGAGTCTCTTAAAATCTGCCTTTCTAAAATCTAACCTTGAAGTTTGAGTCATCACATGTCTTCCTCCTCTAGTTATCCAAAATTCTATAATAGCATGATCGCTGCCTCCTAGGGTCCCAGCCACCTTTACCTCCTCAACCATTTCCTCCCTGTTTATAAGGATTAGATCCAAAGTAGCAGATCCCCTTGTTTTCTCCCCTACCTTTTGGAAGATAAAGTTGTCAGCAAGAGAGGATAAGAATTTGCTTGACCTGTTAGTTTTACTTGAGAGAGATTCCCAACAAATGTCTGGATAGTTGAAATCTCCCATGACCACTACGTCATATTTTTTGGAGAACTTGGTCATTTGATACATAAAGAGTTCATCCATATCTTCAGCTTGCCCAGGTGGCCTGTAGTAAATGCCTACAATGGTGTCCTTTCCGTTGTTCTCTCCTTGTATTCTTACCCAAACAGTTTCCACAGAACTCCCAGTCTCTGAAGCTTCTATCTCTGTGCAGATATACGCTTTTCTAACATACAATGCAACACCTCCTCCTCGTTTATCAAGTCTGTTTCTTGCAAATAAGTTGTATCCTTTTAGCCTTTTATTCCAATCATGTGTATCGTCCCACCAAGTTTCAGTGATTCCAATGACATCATATTCCTTTTCCTGCATTAGTAGTTCCAATTCTCCTTGTTTGTTGCCCATGCTTTGTGCATTTGTATAAAAACATTTTAGTTTGTGATTGGTTTCTCTTCCTCCCATTCTTTGGGAGTAAGCTGTTGTCATACATCCCTGGTAGCCTAATCCTTCTTAAACAGTTGCCAGTCCATCCAAAATTGGCAAGTTTGACTTTTTATTTACTGTGTATGGCCACCTTTTTAAAAGGAGCCTCTCAGCACAAACATGATTGTTGGTGCACCCTTGGTGTGGCCAAACAGTTTGGCCCACATTCTCATGTATTTATTTTCTGTCGATCTCAACCCTCCTCTTCATTGATTGACAGCCCCTTCTTTTACAGGCACCAGAGGAAGGTGAAGATGGATGAAAAACAAGTAGCTGGGAAGGTGCACTGAACTGCTAAGCCACATCTAGGGTGCACCGAGCACCTGTGCTTGGTCATTTTCTGCTAACAGACTTCCTTTAAAGAGGACCTGCCATCAGAAATTCGCCCTACGGTTCCAGAGATGTGGGGCCTTTTTATTAAGTGTTATTTTTTTTGTTTGTACAAGGGGGCGTGGCTCACAAGGTAACAATGCAAAGCAGTCTAATGACACGCCCCAGAGGATCCTATGAGCCATGCCCACTTGCAAAAAGCATAGCAACTAGCCGTAATAAAAAGGCCCATATCTTTGTAACTGTCTGGCGGATTTCAGCGATTAAAAAAAGATTACTCCAAGGAATAAATAACAACAAAAACTGGACACTCTTGCCCTGCTGACAACGTCCTCTTTAAGTTAGATTTTCACCATGGAGATGTGTCCTTCCATCACTTCTTGGCTTGCTGTATTCCGAGATGTATGACACAAGCTTTGTAAGAAGCAAAAAAAAAAAAAAAAAAATGACACTCTGTTGGGAGATGTTTATGCTAAATGTGGCCGGCGATGTGAATTGCAGTTTGAGTGTTTTTGGTGGCGCGTCGCAAAATTAATGAAAGCGTGGAGACCTCTGTAGCTCCTCGATGTTGCCGTTTACCTGCCCCAGAGTAGGTAGCCATTTCTCATGTTCTTGCTTCCACCTTGATGGATTTGTCCAGTGCCTGTTTGATTAATGGCTGCACGTTGGCTGACACGCCACAAACCATAAAGACGCGTTCATAGGAAGCATGGTACGAGCCTTGTGCAATATGTAGCAATGCAAAAAAAAAATAAAAGGCGAGTAATTGAGACAATAAAGTGTTCCTGATTCGGCTGCTCCACTGCCATGGCGTTCATGATGGGAGCATTAAAAGAACCTAATTTATTTCATTTTCCAATATATTGCTGTTGCCATCTGAGGAATCCCATTTCCCTGCGCCGGGCGAGATGATATTTGCAATAAACGCAAATGGAATGTGTTCTAGGAAATGACACGGCGGCGGTCTGCGTGAAGAATAGCACGGGCTGATCCGCACACGTGACCACTGCCGGGGTTGGCTTTTAAATGTCAATATAAATCCGTATTCCATAGAGTAAGACTTTTCTTTCTTTTTTTCTTTTCTCGGCTAGCTCGGTGTTTGACAGGTGCGATTTCCACTGTTATCAGTAGAACAGTCTTGTTTGTGTCTCGAAATATTTACTTAATGAGCGCGGGAAGAAATCTGGTCCCTGTGTTACTTGTCGAGCAGATCTTCATAAAGGTTGTAGTAAAGCCTAATTGCAATTTACAGTCATTAAAAAATATTTTGTGGTTACCTTATTTTGTAACTAAACCATGCACTCTACCTTTTTTTTTTTTTTTATTCCGAACATTTATAGGGATACTCCAGACAAAATGGAGAGTGGTTCTCCAATGAGACATTTAGGCTAGGGCAGATTGCATCTGAGCTCTGTGTCCAGGAAAAACAGTTGTGTGACTGTAAAACTACATCCGGGACGCATGCTCGATCTTTGCTCCATTCATTGTCTATGGGACTTTCTGAGCACTCTACGCGGCAGTCCCGTAGATGATAAATGGAGAGGATGGGGCGCAAGGGCCCCTATCCTGAGGTAGCTTGGAGGTACCAGCAGTCAGACCTCCAATAAATATAGGATGAGGGATAATTCGACTTTTTGGAATAACCCTTCAAAAAAAGGTTTTCTGGGATTGTACTGGGTACAGGACTGGATTTTGGTACATGACCGCTGAGGCTAGTGTTTGGCTGCAGCAATCATGAACATCATATCATCACTGCATTGAGTAAGCTACAACCGGTGGGGACCACTGGAACATTTCTGTTTTCAGTTGATAGTGAATATACCCTTTCTTCCACATTAGCAATTTTTTTTACATGCTGGAAAACACCTTTTGAGGGGGTTGTAGGCCCTAAATGAATCCTGTTTTTTTTTTACTTTGTTAAGCATAATACAGTAGGGTTCCCCCTATATTAGTGCACTTCTCTTCTTCGAGGACCTGGCGAACCTGTATCTAGACAGTTCATTTGATTTTTATATAGGAGTTGTGTAATGCCTCATTTCACCTGTGGAGGCACTGCAGGAAAATTGAGCAACTCTCAGGAGGTTCTTCTGGCAGTAATGGATTGTCCAATGAAAAAATTGTTTCCCTTTTTTATTCTACCGTTTTCAATGGTATTTTTCTTTTTGTGGCCACATGTTTGTATCTTTTGGCCACCTTATTCCCCTTGCTGGGTCAGGCGTATTTGATAGCAGTGATATTTACTATGATAAGCTGCTGATTTTCTCGGGGGTTCAGTAGACGTAAGCCTCTTGTAGCCACATTTTATGTACAATAAACCTGTTAAATTGAGATGTTCTTCAGCACCCACACCTTTCTGCAGAGTATCACGAGCGCGATCTTGCCCAACCCTCCCAGGCCGAGGCCTTCAGCCTCTTTGCCCAAGGCGTTGTACATGGGCCTCTTGATAAATATTGTGAACACACCCAACATTTCAAAGGAGTCCAGGCTTTTGTTGCTGGGAAGTCGTATGGATGCTCCAGCAGATGGGGTTTGCACTGCCTCACACCTTTTTTTTATTTTCTGTGGAAATTCAGATTACAGGCTGAAAATTAATACCCCGAGAAATGTGCCTTGATACGGCCTCCCCGACCTGACTCTTCTGCTTTCAGCCCAGTCCACCACCAGTCTTCTGATACAAACAATGGCATGTGACCACTGCTGTCAGTCAGTGGATGTTGATCGATGCAGCCTTCGCAGTTACAGCTCAGAAGAACAACAGTGTTGTCTCCTCTAAGATGTGCAAATTGTCTAGGCTTAAAAGTCTCTTCACCTTTCGACAGAAAGGACACGTGATTTTTGTCAATCTTTTTGCAGCCTTTTTTTTGAGAACCATCAGATTTTCATGGTTGGTTGGTCGTGAATGTAGTATGAAAGCCTTTCAGATAAATGGCCAACCATGTAATCCATCCACGTGGAAAAGTCTTGCACGATTTTTAAGATACGTCAACCTGCACGTTTTTTCCAAGAAGTTTTTTTTTATCTTTGACGCAGTCTTTATCCTTGTTTTCAGGAGTGGTTGATCTCTATTGTTTAGAACTTTACTGAATATTACTCTGTCTTGAAGGAACATGTCCTAAAAGTTTGTAAATAAGTGGAAAATCTAGCTTATATAGTGGTCTTTAACGCCCCTCATGAGCTACCATCAGTCCAGGTCCGCGTTCTGTCTTGAGCCAGAAGATTCTCGACGGCTCTGTGCAAATAATTTATTTCCAGCGTTAATTTGTGATCATTGTTTGCAAAGACCATGGAATATCTCAACCTGGCATCCAAGAATGTAATACGTGTGATTATCTACAACCTTCAGAAAACCAAAATAGTCTTGGTGCTAATGTTTCCAGCTTTCGATGGGGGATTGTTGTGTGTTCCCCCTTCCAAGTTCTGGCTCCAGTCATTCTGTTTATTGTTAGTTAGTAATTTATGGGCTCAATTTGGAAAATGAAACTTCTTGGCTTCCTAGAGGCGACCAAAAAACCACGGGATGATCTCATAGTCTTCTTTTGTCTTGATATGTGTTTGTTAATTGCTTGTAGTTCTACTTTTGGGTTTTGGCTGTTCTCCATGTGAATTGGGGCCCAGAACTAGATTATATGGGTGGCAATGAGGTGAGGTATTATAATCTGATGAGATGTTTCTGCTTGGGATGTTATAATTTACGTAGATTTTTACTGAAATATATATAATGGGACGAAGACCACTTTTAAAGTAACAGCACATATTAGAATCATGTTTGCCAAACCTGCCGATTTTGATGGAACCAGCCAATGAAATAAAAAAGGGGCTGTTCCAATCTTCTCCTGAAGACTTATGTCGAGAAAAAGAATGATGGCGCTCTGGGACGGAGGCACGGGGCGGCGCTCTGGGACGGAGGCACGGGGCGGCGCTCTGGGACGGAGGCACTCATTACAGACTTCAGTGGCATGTGCTTTTGGTCTTGATCAGAAGATTAGATTTTTGCTCTCCTAAATGTTGACATTTGACAGCGAGTTTTCCTCTCTGCTTTTGCTGTGCTATGAGCAGCGCTTGAGCCTTCTCTTATCCATGTTCTTCTATTCGCCGCACAATTTGCGATCTATTCCACCAATCTAGGATTTTCCTTTCTGATGACGCACCGTGATCGTCCCAAGAGGAAAATAAAATGCAATATTAATAGAATGGAATATGCGAGGCCCAAATTTCAAGGTAAAATGTACAAAGTGCGGGCGATTCTGTAAACATAATGCCGCGAGCCGATCGGCAGCCAAGCGCTTGAAACCATTGTGTGTTGGCATCTCACTGATGCTATTCCCAGCAGAAGAGAGCAAACTCTGTTTTCTCTGGAAATGCAAACCGTTTACAAGAGACGACTGTGTACTTGTAGCTTTTCGCTTGCCTGCAGGTTTTTTTAGTCTGAGAGTTAAGAAATATTCTCCCGGCACCGTCTTTTTAATGCCTAGAAGATCAACCGCAGGCAGAACGCAGAGAAAAAGGAAAACAAAACAAAAAGCTTTAGATTCCGTCCCCAGAACGTCAGTGAGACTTTTTTTCTTTCTTAAATGCAGTTTGGATATTGCCGGGAGTTCTTGGAGCTGCTCGTCCTAATCTCATAGGAACCTTGGCAAGGGACTGAATGGCTTGTGAGAACTGTGCAGAATTAGATAAAGCCTGGGAAAGAAATCTGTAATATGACAGCGATCGCTTTCCACGGCACGGCCTTACAGCCGGAGAATGTTCTCTTCACTATTGATCCCCACATAATGTATTGTCCAATAATTGACTCTTTTACAGGGTAATGATGGTGAACAGTCTTTATATTTCCATAATTTACCCCGTCTGCAATGTACAAGCTCTTATATTATAACGGCACAGCCTGGGATTTGCCAGTGAAACATTACTCCACATTTTTGTTCTGTAGCAATTCATATTCTTTTTTTTTTTTTTTTGTCTTTTAATTTTCTTCTACTGTGTAGGAAAATTGGATTGTTTTCAACATGCTCGGATAAAAGCGACCATCGAGATACCCAAGTCCTTGTAAATTCCGGGCTGCTCGCAGCCGCAGGGGTCCAGTCCTTCCATGCGGTCGGCTTTTGTTGTAGGAATTTCATGCGAGGTTAGAATCCCGCTCTTCACTTTGGCGAAACTTTTCAAGGCTGAAATTACTGGGAATTTAGATGGTCATTAACTTTAATAAAAGTGGGTCTTATTTTGCAGTCAGATTACTTTTTTCTTAAATTAAAGGACTCTTCTGTTTTATTTTATTAATGCTCTCAAAGGGTTAACACAAAGCTAGCTGTGTAATTGTGGGGGGGCACTGGTATTTTGGATAGATATCAAGGGCTTAATCGAACAACAGATTTTTATGGACCCCCCACGCGACTACTAAAATACTCCCAGTTTACTAGTCAGAGAGATGGTAAGTTTTTGCCAATCTTCTCTATCTGCACAAAATGACTAACGAAACAAAGCCCATGAGTAGTTCAGTGCACCTTCATTCCTTCCCACGTAGATGGGAGGGTGCATTCAACTGCTTGGCCATGCCAAAGGTGCACTGACTATGCTTGGTTTGAACAGTCATTTTGTGCCAACAAATTCTCTTTAATAAAGTCATGAAACTTGACTTAACCACTTTGTCTTTGGTTAGTCTCTAGTGAACAGTAGTAGTTGCACTTTCATAGATTCATAGAGCAGGTGCAAATATGTTGGGTTGATGTTGCACAACGATCAGTAGAGTCTTGTGGTGCTACCAACTTTTTCTCCTATAGGGAAACTTTGTGATTTTCTGTCCTCAATCTTTTATAAGCAAGTTATCGCCAATGGGACCTTCCATTAAAAGTTGTGATGCCAAGTCGTCACAGTAGTTCACTTGCAAGCTCATCTTTGGAGTTTGGTGAAGGACGCTTCTCCGTTGGCTTCCACAAGGCATGGACAAGTTCTTGTAGACTTTAGCAGCCTGAAGACCCATCCCAGAAAAAATGTATTTCATTTTTTTTTTTCCCATAACCTTCATAGTTCTAAGTGGAAAATCGAAACGAAAGCAAGTTAGGACCCAACGAGAATGTATTATGTAGGAATTCTTGGCTTCCATCACTTCACAACTGTTGCCTTCAGGATTTTATTATTAGAGCTCTGTGATGATGGGTGTCAAAGAAGCACCCATTAATTGGGAAGTGTGGTTGGGGTATAACACATCCAGACTATTTGTGTGGGCCGATGATTTCCTAATCTTACCTCCGCAGATCGTGTTTAATATATAGCTGTCCGCAGTCATTACTTCTCCTTGATTCTCTGTGGTCTTGCCAAGGATATCAAACCACTAAGTAACCGCGCTCTTCAATGTCGTTCATTAAAAGTATAAAGATGCGACGCGGTGCCCAGTTTTCCAAAAGAACTTATTTAATTGCATGAGACGGTAGTACAAGGACATGTCCCTTACTGCAGGGACTGATCAAATAAGATCTGTTATATTTGTGTCTTGCGATATTCCCCACTGAACCTAACCGGGAAGATGTCGACTGCATGTAAAATGATGACGCCGGCACCAGTCTGTGTTATTTCCAGTTGCACTCTATCGGAATTGTAAATGATATCAATGAATATTAACTGATTGAATGTTTTATTGTTTTACGGACAAGTTTTGTCACTCGTGTAAGGCTGGGTTCACACATCCATGTTTCGCTGTCTGAGGACGAACTGCGATGCCCGGACCTGCCTCTGGTCTCCTGGCCTCGATTTTGGACCTGGAGACCTGCAGTCACTCCATTTATCACGGCTTGAACTTGGCCCAATAAACATGAATGTGTGTATTCGGCACAAGTAGAATTGTTTGGTGTCCAGTAGAAATGTAAATCCAAGGGATGAAGTCTTCATCTTCAGCGGTTGTTGTTAACAGTGGGCTGATGGCTGCTCCCAATGCGAATGTCTAGAAGGCATCAGGGGTCTCCGTTTTTTGGCGGCCACCCTCTTGGCTATGGAATATGAAGGCTTGTTCTTGATCTAGTGTTCACTTGGGACTGTGTATTACATGGTTGCCTTTTGATGTCGATGGTTTTACGCCACTTTCTGCCACAGATATTGACTCATTGGCGGCGGTTTCCACAACAGAAGGTTTTGTTACAACCCCCTCCTTAACAATAATCGCCATCGAATATGCAAGCCTTCAGATGGAAACCTAATGAAATGTCTGGACCTTCATTGTACTTTGGTATCGTCCCCCTCCCACACGGATGACTTGGTGGTATGCCATGATTTGCGGCATCGACATCAATCCTCAGGAGGGGAGGAGATTACTAAGTTTTGGGTTTAGCTTTTTTGTGGTGCACATGGGAAAATCCTTTTGTAGTTAAAGCCAGTCAGCCCCTTTAATTACCTCTTTGGCATGCTTTAACCAGTGGTATTTCTGTGCCGGTTGTTTGCCGTTTTCTCTACAAAGCCACATAAAGAGCTGTTTGGAGGTTAGCAGCTTATTTTTGCAGTCACAGGACCTGAAACCTCTTGATAATCCTTTAGTGAAGCTTTCCAGGCTTGTATGACAGTATCCAGAACATGGTCGCCTCTGTTGGCCTCTCACTATTTGTACGGTCGGGTAAACCTTTTGTGCAAACGTAGTAATGTGTTGCACCGCTCCTCGGTGAATGGTTGGACTGGGAAGCTTTACTACGGGGCACATGGATCAATAGGTATTATAGAAATATTGGCTAGATCCATGAACCGTGTCAGCTGCGGCCCTCCTATGTGCATCATGGTAATACTGTACTAGCCCTATTGTGCTAGAACGAAGGGGGCTTAGAAACATTAATGCAAATTTGCATAAAGAGAACGGCTCCAAACCTTAAAGGGTTGTCTGGGGATAAAAGTGCTTTGATTTCGTTAAAAAAAAACACCTTAATAAATCATACTAACTTGCTGTAACCCTCCTGGATTGGGAGGAGGCGCTTCGTGGTAAATATCTGGTCAGGAAGCAAGACTGAGCCGCTCAACCTGCCACAGGACCACTGTGTCTAATGATGGGCTGCAGCGGTCAGGCAACCTGAACTGCACATCATTGGATGTTTTTCTAATGACATGCGAATAAAGTCACCTGAACGCTGCTGCCTATCACAAGCCGCAGCTGTCCTGTAGCTGGTTGAGTAGCTCAGTCATTGCTTCTTGTGCCGCTGCAGACCATGGAGCTGCCTGTTCTGGATCCGGGATGGGGGGAGGTGATGGCGGGAGAGTATGATTTATTTTTATAGAATCCATCTGCAAGTTACTGAGCACCTGTTGCCCATACAACCCCTTTGAGGTGGCCATACATTTTAGATGTTTCTCCTAGACCCTCCACCTCCTCCCCATTTACCTGCACTCTTGGGGTGGATTAGTGTGCATGTGTTCTTAATGAGGAAAGTGGTAGTAAGCTTTTGCTGGACACATAATTTCCCACAAGAATAAAAGGAACGGGTATGTTAAAATTCAACGTTCCCGACCTCCAACATCTGCAGCGGGTGTAGAAACAGACAGCGCCATACACATTGGATGGCCGGCCCGTTCCGCAAGAATCGACAGGCTCAGCCGACGTTCACATAATGTGTACAGCTTCCTTTACCCACTACATATTTTAGCAACGATTAAATCAATTAACTTGGATACCACACCTAACAAATAAACCAAAATAAAAATTTCCTCTTTTTGTGGTTTGTTGCTTTTGCTTGTGTCGCACACAATAGGATGTACTGTATTATCTGTGCAGTGCAAGAGGGCTCCCACGGCGGGTATCACCCAGCTTTATCAGAGTTTTGAATGTCTAGACTGACCCTTGCATTATGATTATGTGGGAATTGATTTAAATAATTACCATGTAATGCTTTATTATTCCTGCGGAGGCGCTGCAGGGAAGTGTAAGACTTGCTTCCTGGTTTCCCCACATCTCTGCAGCCTCATCATCAGCTTTCTGCGGGGACTCTTCTAGAAAAAGAAATGTCCCCTTTTATAATAGACTTTTTATAATAGACTTGTTTCCCTTCCACTTCCTTCCTAATACAGAACATTCCATAAATTCTACGTGCCGAATTCTCAATTCCGAGCTTATTTTATTACAGACTTGTGTTCATTTCACCCAAATGTTTCTGAAATGTCTCTGTTGACTCAAGAAATAAAAACATGAATTGGAACAAAGCTGCGAAGGCGAAGGACGTGCGGGAGGAGACTGCGCTCAGGGCACACGGGATATTCCTAATGTCTCATTTCTAATAATCTGATACCAGAATGTGATTTACTCGTGAAATATGGAAGAAACGATCAGTCACTTCACAAGGCTTATTGTCACATGAGCGCCTTGTATTACAGCAGTTTTGTTTTGATTGCATAATTTTTTTTATACCATTGTGTATAGGGCTGGTAAAGCAACATATACAGGTGCTTCTCACTAAATTAGAATATCATCGAAAAGTTAATTTATTTCAGTTCTTCCATACAAAAAGTGAAGCTCATTCATTATATAGTCATTACAGACAGAGGGATTTATTTCATGTGTTTATTTCTGTTAATGTTGATGATTATGGCTTACAGCCAATGAAAACACAAAAGTCATTATCTCAGTAAATTAGAATACTTTATAACAACAGCTTGAAAAATGTTTTTAAAATCCAAAATGTCCTACTGAAATGTATGTTCAGTAAATGCCCTCAATACTTGGTCGGGCTCCTTTTGCATCAATGCGGCAATGTGACATGGAGGCGATCAGCCTGTGGCACTGCTGAGGTGTTATGGAAGCCCAGGTGGCTTTGATAGCAGCCTTCAGCTCGTCTGCATTGTTGGGTCTGGTGTCCCTCATCTTCCTCTTGACAATACCCCATAGATTCTCTATAATAGATTCTCTATGGGGTTAAGGTCAGGCGAGTTTGCTGCCAATCAAGCACAGTGATACTGTTGTGTGTAAACCAGGTATTGGTACTTTTGGCAGTGTGGACAGGGGCCAAGTCCTGCTGGAGAATGACATTTCCATCTCCAAAAAGCTTGTCGGCAGAGGGAAGCATGAAGAGCTCTAAAATGTCCTGGTAGATGACTGCGCTGACTTTGGTCTTGATAAAACACAGTGGACCTACACCAGCAGATCACATGGCTCCCCAAACCATCACTGATTGTGGGAACTTCACACTAGACCTCAAGCAGCTTGGATTGTGGCCTCTCCACTCTTCCTCCAGACTCTGGGACCTTGTGGAGTGCGTCAATGACTGCCTTCTGGACATCTGTCAAGTCAGCAGTCTTCGCCATGATTGTGGAGCCTGCTGAAACAGACTAAGGCTGTGTGCCCACGATGCAGATTTAATGCGTTTCCGCTACGAAAGCGCATAAAAAACGCTTAAGTTGTCTGCCATGTTTCCCAATGATAATCCGCGTGTGCTGTGCAAATTTCCGCTGCGGATTATCATTGCGGAAAAATCTTCAGCACAGCCATTTATTGTGCGTAAATGCTGCCAAATCGCCGCCATTGACTTGCATTGAACCTGCGCTGACGTCATTTAGTCATGTTATGGTCACATGGCCGCTGACGTCAGTGGTCGCGTGACCTGTCAGCTGTCTAAATGACGGCAGCACAGGTCCTTTCAGAACACCGCGGGATGCCGAGGACAGCGGGGGCCACCAGAGAGGTAAGTATAATGTGTTTTTTACGTTTTAATTCTTTTTTTTTTTAACTATTGATGCTGCATTTAAAGCAGCATAAGTTGGTCACACAATATAAATCCATGCGAGTTGCATGGATTTATATTGTGTGACCAACTTGTCAAGCACTTTTCCAAGTGATGCTCAAAATCGCTTGGAAAGCTCTTGAAGAAATGCATGCAAAAACACTTAAAAAAAAACCCTCTTCTCCCTGGCAGAAAAATGCATTTAAAATCCGCATGCGTTTTTTTCTGCCAGGGAGATGCAGAATGCTCAGGAAAATTTCTGCATAATTTCTGCATCGTGGGCACATAGCCTAAGGGACCTTTTTAAGGCTGTGTGCCCACTATGCGTTTTCTAAGCGTTTCCGCAGCGGCAATTCCGATGCAGAAACGCTTAAAAAACTCTTGGTAGAAGGTCTGCCATGTTCCCCAATGATAATCCGCACATGCTGCTGAAGTTTCCACTGCGGATTATCATTGCGGAAAAATCCGCAGCACTACCAATTATTTTGCGGAAGCGCTGCCGCCATTGACTTGCATTGGAACGCATGGAATCCGTATCACTGCATATGTACATGCGGAATCCAAGCGTTTCAATGTGCGGATGGTACCCGGGTTTGGAGAAGAGGAGACTCTCCTCGGGACCCGGGTACCATAGAACGTGTACAAAAAAAAAATAAAAAATTATACTTACCTTCTGATGGCCTCCGGTGTCCTTGTCTCGGCTTGCCGGCAGCTCGCGGTAGACTAAAAGGACCTGCGGTGACATCATTTAGTCATGCATGTACAGTCCGCATGCTTTTTTTCTGCCAGGGAGATACAGAAACGCTCAGGAAAAAATCCAGAGCATTTCTGCATCGTGGGCACATAGCCTAAACTCTTAGGAAGCCTTTACAGGTATTTTTTGTTAATTATTCTAATTTACTGAGATGACTTTTGTGTTTTCATTGGCTATAAGCCATAATCATCAACATTAACAGAAATAAACACTGGAAATAGATCACTCTGTTTGTAATGACTCTATATAATGAGTTACATTTTTTGAATTGAAGAACTGAAATTAACTTTTTGATATTCTAATTTAATGAGAAGCACTTATACATGAGGCTTTAGTCTGAGATTTGGTATTGTGAAGAACTGCACCTCACAGCCCCACCTGAACTTACGCGGTACGATCTCCCCTTTTTCACCAACGTGACGTTCCGTTCCCCTTGGGGATACGTAAGGTCAGCTTGGCACAGTTTTACACAGACTTCCTCTGTCCACACAGGCACCGAGAGTTGTAGAGGGTGGCCCACGCATCTACTGGTGTGACACAGCACTCGCTCACAACCCTGACAGGTTGAGAGACCCCTTTCACTAGGACCAGTGAAACAGGCTTGCCAAGCAGGTAGGACTGCCACCAGTTCCTCGTTAGATATTATCCCGGTTCCAGTAACGAAATTATATTGAAACTAGCCTGGGTAGCATGTGACATTAAACCGAGAACACGGACATGTGGAGTGAGATAAAAGAGCAACCTGAGGTTAAATTTTATATTTAATTGCCTTAAGGGCACACTAGACAAAACACTATATACACCATCGATATACATATACCATGGTCAGATATGCAAATAAGCAGATGAAACAAGTCAGTTACTGGCTTGATGTTAGGCCTTCGAGCTGCACCACATGGGAGGTGTGGGGTGCCAGCTGTTTCCAGTTTCTTCTAAAACTATGCACGTTGTGACCCCTCCCCCCCTTAGAAGTGAGCACAAGGCATCGCGTGAGTACTTAACCCCATAGTTGGTCACTTCCTTACCCACCCAGGATGGCCCCAGCCTCCCTCCTACAGGCTCTGGCAGCTGAAACGCCAAAATTTCTGATGGATCATGACTTCTCAACCGAATGTCATAGGGCGGAGGTTTTGAGGCCATCGGATCCAGCCGGACCCTCGTTACTCTCTGGGACCAAACACTGCTTTTCTACCTGACTTGTACTAGCCATTCTACATATCTCCCACCCCGGCCTGCTAGAATGGGTCGAGACCCTGGCAGGTGTTCATCCTGTTCCCGAGATCTCGAAAATTGAACTTGTTGTCACAGGTATGTCAGATGTGACACAAAGTCACCCTGCGGTTGGTTGCAGGAGATCCTTTCGTTTGGCATTACAGACATCTTCTTAATTGTCTCACTCTAGGAACCAGCGGTTACCTCCCTCCTGCTCTTATTGACAATCAGGCCTGGGTGTTTAAATACTTCATGGTTGCTACACAGGGGTGTCGGTGATATTCACATGACCCCTTGTCAAGGTTTGGAGCAAGTACGGCTCTTACTTCCTCTCTGGTGCTAAGAGGACGTGTGTGCCATCTCTCTGAAGTCGACTCGAGCTAACCTACTTCCCCCGTATCTGTCCCCCTTTGCTGTCTTTAGCTGTCAGTGGGGATCGACTAGCGCTCACCCCCCCCCCCTTTTCCCTATCCAGGGCCAAACGCTAGGAAAATACAGGGATAGGTTCCTGTCCGGCAATTGGTGAGGAACCAATATAGGGTCGGTAAGGGGAGACAGGATGATATAAGGTCAGCCTAGGAGGTCTCCACTTACCTCTTTCCCTTGTGTCTAGGCTCCCTTCCCCTCTTCCCTTTGTGTGCACTTCGTTTTTCACACTCCTTGCGTGACACAGGTATATGGCTAGGACGTACGATAACTCCATAATCTCATGAAATTACGGCTCTCATTTGACTCAGGAGTTTGATTGAAACGGTTACACAGAGTGGACCCCCGGCAGGGGTTTATCCTGCCAGAAAGGTCTTGGTACCAGCTAGGCTTCTGGAGGTGTGAGCTTCTTCACTTGAAGCTGTTGAAGCTGGACCACCTGTCCTGTCTCAGCTTCACAGGGATATGATACAGTCGATTGGTGTGAAATTATATCCCCCACATTCTTCACAGGTATATTCTACTGAAAGTAGAAAGTAGGCAGATCATTGGTGGGTCTAAGTGTGGTGAAGCCCACCCAACAAATTCATCAAAACTTAAGTCACTTTAGTGGTCACTTACATCAAAAATGTCCTCCAGTCCCTGACTAAAGTAACATTTCTGACGCCTTCGTCTCCCAATGTATTAGCCGGATCTTGCTCCTGCATTCCCATCATTGAGACTGGTGTACACAACTCCAATGTTAATGACTCATACCCTTGATGTCAGAAAATACACTTGCATTTTACCCCTTTTTAGGTCGCTGTGGCCAACCAATGGCTGTTTTGATCTGTCCAAAAAAAAAAAAAAAACCACAACAGTCAAAGCTCCATTATAAGCGGAAATTATGAGGCAAGGAAAAAAAAAGAAAAAAGTCTGGTGTTTACAGTGTGCGGTAGGTTTTGCAAGAGCAATATGGCCTCCAGATCTTTGCATTTAATACCCTCTGACAATTTCCATCCCACCTGGCTTCTTAAAATGCAAAGTTAAAACATATAGAAGAAACTTGAGCTCGTTTGGAAGCCGAGCGTGCCGGCCATTGATCTGGAGAGCATCTTTCTGCGGCCTGTCTCTTTTGATCTGACTCCTGCAATCGGTTTTTGTTGACGTGGAGAAAAGGATTTAGCCGTAATGAAAAAAAAAAATCTAGAAAAGAGGAGCAGGGATGTTCCTTTCATATCCATTTTACATCTTACAAATTGATTACAAGGCGATGATTATACCCGCGTGTGGAATTGATTTAACCCGGTAGTGTTAGAGCAGTACCACTACCTGTTGCTTTCCAGCGGCGTTGGCACTACACCTCTCATCATTCCATGACTGTCTCCTGTTTTCAAGACCTTGTAGAACATGTGGTTGTAGCAAAACAACTGGAGATCCGAAGCTTGTCGTCAACTTTGTTAGAGGCCATTTAGATTTACCCTTTAAGAATGGCACGTCGGCCGCCGTCTTTGTGCCTGGCTGCGCCGTACAGATGAGGTTGGCCCAGCAGGGTTCACTCGCACTCCTCACAACTCCGCAAGACTTCCCTGCGTGCGTGACTTCTTGTACATATGAAGCCCATTTCACAGCACACAGAGCTTCACGTCTTGTCCTCCTGCCCTCGTTTTGTAAAATATTTGCAAAGATCACATCGCTCCTTAAAACTCCGGGACTAAAAATACATTTCTTGAAAGAAGGTAAGGCACGAATACTTCTCGTCGTGCAGATCCAAGTTTGCTGTAAAATTATTAGACCGCTCCATCTATAGCCATTCCTAATTCACTGGCAGGCCAAAGATGCCGGTGAGGCTCTCCGCTATGACCCATCATCGATGGTGGTCCCGGAAGTAGGACCTCACTAAAAAGTCCACGTACCCTAATAGGCGACTAAAGCATTAGATCCTGTCATTGTGAAACTGAACTTTTGTTGGTGAGTTTTGATATATTGTGGCCCTTTCAGTAGTGATGATTGGTGGTTGTCCGAGTCCAGAGACCCCACCACCACCAATTGCTCAACCTAAGGGGCAGATGAGCTTAGGTTATCTTCTACTGTTATGCCGACCCGTACACTTTTATTGACCCTGTACACTCCTGTGATCATGGATAAGCTGAGCTAGTGTGAGCGGAGGATCCATCAGGACCCCAATCTTCTCCAATCAACAATGCTGAATTGGGTCGAAATCATAATTGGTTACTTGCCCTTTAAAGGGGTTGTTGCATCAAAAAACACTCCTTTCAAAATGGGGCAGACTGCCGCTGCAACACTTGCAATGGTAGTCAAAGCCAGTTGGCCATTTTCAGGAAGACGGTAGTATATGACCGCCGTTGAGGTGAAAGGCCAACCATGTCATGTAGGACAGGGCGAATCTACCAGAATGAGACCTCGTTCTTACACAAGGCTTATACTCTGGAGTTGTCTTCAGTTGAACAATTCCTTTCCATATTTTTCATGGGCCTATAGAAGTCTTTTTGTGGGCCATAGTGGAGAGACGCTAGAAGGCTTCTGTGGTGGTCTTGGCATAACGTGTGTCATGGTTGCTGTTTGTTTCAGTGGGCTCCATGTTGTACATTTCCCTTGCGAGAGGCAAATCTTAATGCCGAGCAGCTTCACTCAGAGCTGGTTTTCAGTGGGGACAACCCCTTAAAGAGGGCCTTGTTACCACGTCAAAAGTGGCCAGTTTTTGCTCTTCTTTTACTTCATTCCTTCTGTGCCCTGAGTATTTTGTTTTAATCTGCCTTACAGGTCCGGATATGAGAATTATTTTCTGCTAATTGTTGTGGTCTTTACCCTGGGATCCTCTGGGGTGTGTCTCTAGGCATCTCTCTGTTATCTTATGAGTGACGCCCCCTTTGTATGAAAACAAAAGCAACCAAGCACCATATCTCTGGAATCATATGACGAATAAAAACAAAAGAAAAGAAGCTCTGGGGAGCAGTGGGGATTAAATATGGACGCTGACCCGATATCTGTCCTTTTTTAAAGGCGACTTTAGACTTAAAATGACTATTGGACACATGGATGTCAGTCCTGATTCCTTGTTATGCTTATTTGACCAAAGCAGATTTCCACGTTGGGGTGACTTTTTTTATAGAATGTTGGAATATTTCATATAACAATTGTATAAATATCGGAACTTCCGCGTCGGAGCAGAACTTTGCTGTGCAAGAAAAGAAATTATAACTTGTCAGTTCTGGTGCTCGTTCCTTTTGTGTTACTTTACAATTGTGCCCTTAAAAGAACGGAACCTTTCTGTTCCACCGGCGCGTTCTGTCCCACTGGTTGAAGCGCTTCATACTCGCATTGTGTTTTGATTTGCATAAATATTGGTTTGCCTTATGTCTGACGCACCGCACTTCTTCCTAAGGTAGATGAAATTACTGCATTTACTGATGTAGAAAAGTTGCAACTATTTTTTTGTGCTCAGTGTTTCACTTGCAAATCTGCGCATCTGACAGTCTAATGTGTATGGGGGCCTCCCAACTCTACCCTGACACATAATGTCAGAGACGAGGATGTGGCACTTTGAATTTTTACATTGACCCTTTTGTTCTTAAGGGAAAGCTGCCACCAGACCCGTTTGTCACCTTCTTTCTCCTCTTTCTTTTGAAAACACATGAGCCAATTGTTCATACATATGCGAGAGTCGGTAGAGATGGATGTCGGCCTACTGGTATCTAAATGTGTTTACTGTTGCTTGGTATCGGCAGGTTCACCGACTTTAGTCTATTGTTTATGGGGGGCCTTATACATATTGGATGAAGGTGTGATGGAACCTGCTCATTTCCTATAAATCATCTAATATGTGTCCAAAGTATTTTTTGCACAGCTGATATCGGGGATAGAAAGAAGGATTGGGCATGTTGCATTTTCATCATGCTCGATCCTTTGTTCTCATAGGGTGTCAGCAGCAGTTTATATCCCCTCGCTCCCTATTGAGAATATATGCCGAGTGCACGTATGGGGGTCGGGAGGAACGGCTGAGCTTATGGCTCACTTCTATAAGGAGTATGTCCACCGTAGTAAAAAATAAAATAAAATGAGTAATTGATGTCGAGAGTATATTAAGAAATTGTATAACTTATCCAATGAAGAACATTTTCTTGCTCACATTAAAAAATCCCCAAAATATATTTCTTTGAAGTTCTTGCCAGAAAAATGCCTACGTACAAAAATATCCTGTATACTCTGTACCTAGGGAAAAAGAAAGGGTCTTTATTTGTGAAATGTATTTTGCTGGAGTAATTCCTGCTATCATTGCTTTTTGGATTATTTTGGTTAGTGTTTTAGCATGCACTTCTTATACACCATGTTATGTGTTTTGTCGCTTTTGCTTACTGTAGCCCCTAATATAATGTGGCAGATGTGTGGTCCAGGTCAGGTGGTGGCGGTGCCTCTTTATGGAGCTGGGAGCCAGTGACAGTGTTTTTTTTCAGCATTTTTTGATGCAGTTTTTTACAGGGCTGTGGAGTCTGAGTCCATTTTGGTGGAGTTTGAGTCGGTATAAAATGGACTAACTCCTACTCCTAAAATATATAATGAATTGGGTACAGTAGTTCAATGCAGTTTGTGGGGAATATTTTTTCATAAGAATTTGGGAAAGTTCTGAAATGTCCTATAAATGTCTGTCCTATTCCTGATCTCAGGGTCTGGACTTTTAGCTGAGATGAATCTGTGCTACAGTAAATTTATCACTTAAACATGAGCCGTGTATGAGGGAGTCAGAGTCGGAGGTTTGGCTTACCGAATCCACAGCCCTGCCAAAAACCGCATCAAAAAAAGGCCCCAAAACTGCAAGAAAAAATCTGAACAAAATGCCCTTGAAGATCAGGTTTTGCTGCAGAAAATTGGCACAAAAAATAACCATGATGTGTGAATAAAGCCTAAGAGCCACACTACAGGCATGGCCAAAGGTTTTGAGACTACAAAAAACAAATTGTGTCCGTTTGCTGTTTCAGATCTTTTAGTCGGATGTTTCTTTGGTTATAAACATTCCAGAAGTTTTTAAACTTTTTTATTTACAAATCAAGTTTATGCAAAGCCTCTTTTTAGCATTGACCCTTATTTTTCCAGACTTTTGCCCTTCACTCCGGCAGCTGGGTATCAGCTTCTGGGCCAAATCCTGACTGATGACCGCGCATTCTTGCCTGATCAGTGCTTGGACTTTATCACATTTCTGTGTTTTTGTTTGTCTTCCCACTTATTGAGGATTGACCACAGGTTCTCAACGGGATTGAGATCTAAGGAGTTTCCTGGCCATGGACCCAACATGTCAAAGTTTTGTTCACCGAGCCACTTTTCACTTTTGTCTTGTGTCA
Organism: Phyllobates terribilis; assembly: GCF_046119375.1. Lineage (NCBI taxonomy): Eukaryota > Metazoa > Chordata > Amphibia > Anura > Dendrobatidae > Phyllobates > Phyllobates terribilis. Next base: position 142,376,861 of record NW_027362769.1, on the reverse strand, counting down.
TGGTCTCCAAAAAGCAATGAGTATCACCAAATTGGTCCTGGATCGTTGGGAGAAGTTGTTCTTGGAGGAGATTTAGATCCCATTCTTTATTCATGACAGTGATCTTAGGCAAAATTGTAGGTGAGACCCCTCCGTGGATGAGAAGACCCCCACACATGAGTGGTCTGATGATGCTTTGCTGTTGGCAGACACAGGACTCATTGTTGCGCTCAGTTTTTCTTCTCAGGACAATTATTCTTACATATGTCCCAAACAATCTCTTGTTTGTGCAATAGTGATCTGCAATTTTCGGAGCTCCATGGAAATGAATGAAGATGCATGGCCACCCTCATCTGACTTATCGACGCAGAGAGGGACCCTATTCTCAACCCCTTAAATGCTCTGAGCGATGTGTCAAAGCCTTTATTCCAGATGCTATCACTGTGACAGGAGTAATCACATTCTCTGCAAAATGACAGACACCATAATGGATCCCTGGACAGACACTATTGTTAAAAGGGTTGTCTTCAGGAGCACATTGCTTCACTCCTCCCATCTTGGTGCTCTCTTGATGATTGACAGCTCGGGCTTCGCCAGTGGCCTGGACTGTGCGCTCTCTGATGCTTCCTGCATAGGCGGCTTTTCCTCTGCTGCATTGAAAGGGGCACCTGAAAGTGTCCAGACCCAGCGATCGCACGCTCCCTGAGCAGTAAACTATAGAATTAAAAATCCTTCAATTCTTGAACGGAAAAGATGTTTTAATAAGGTGTAAATTGCAAAGTTGCTTTTTTTTTTTTTTTTTTTTTTTGTACAATAACTCTGCAATTTTACCCATTCAATGATGAGACCGCACCTTTTAATTGACAGAGATCTTAGAGCTCTTTTATCAATGATCGAGATCTGAGCAGAGCCAAGTAGAAAGTTTAGCTTCTTCACGGAGAAAGACGAATCGAGGACTTCATGCTTTTTAATTAAAAGGGGTTAAATCCCTTACTGAAGGAAATATCAATATTTGTAAAAATCCCGTCATTTGTCGGCGAGTGATGAATTATGCAACAACTGCTAAACTTTCCGTAAACTATAACATTAGTGAAGCCTGACTGGGAACAATATATATATTTTTTAATTAGCTTATTTCCCAAACGGTAGCTTGTACGAGCCATAAAACAACAGAGCCGAGGAGCGGGCAGGAGCCGTTTTTTCCTAATGCAGCGTTAAAGGTTGAGGGAATGAAATAAATAGGACTTGATATTAAGAGTCCTCCATGCACCGTCTGCGGCGGAGCCTTAACGGAGCGCGGTAATGGGATGTTAGCCATCGTGCCACGGGGAGCAAATCGCAGCGAGTGACTGCTGGAAGCCGGTCAGAACAGAAGACTGCGACTGCAATTTACATAAGTAATAATAAAAATAAGCAGAAAAATCAGTTGGGAAAATTTTAATTTTATATCCAACAATTAATAGTTCTTAGTTTATGGCTTTTCCGTAACTTTTACGTTTACTTTTTGCATCGGAAAAAATTGGAAAATGTTTGAGCAGTCGTATAAGAAAACGCTGCTGAGAACATGTTCTCAGATTCTTTGCTTGAGTGCATCTCGTCTGACACTTAATATATCGTGTTTCCCCAAAAAATAAGACCTACTCCGAAAATAAGCCCTAGCACGATTTTACAGGATTTTTGGGTGTGCTTGAAATAGAAGCCCTACTCCATGATGTCACCAGAGGTCAGGGTATAGAAAAGTAAATTTATCTGTATGGCCCATAGTAGAGGTCTGATTGCAGAGAAATCTGTTTTTTTAAACTCCGTTTTGCACGGGCTTGGCGTTTCCCGAACGCCAAGCAATCCACGCCTATGTGCTTATTATTCCCCTAAATCCCCGCCTATCTGCTTACTTATCATATTCCTCTCCTCCCTTCACGTCACAGGGCCCCGTGACGTGCTCTGTGCTCCCACTTGTGCTGGGCATGCGCAAAGCGCCGCTTACATAGAGCTTACATAGAGCGCGCTCTGCTTCCTCCCGGCCCCGTCTGTCTGTGCACTGCGCAGGGGAGTCACTGTCCCTTCCCGGCGCCTGCACAATAGAACCCTGCAGTGCAGTGCACAGACAGACGGGGCCGAATGAAGCAGAGCGCGCTCTATGTGAGCTCTATGTGAGCGACGCTTTGCGCATGCCCGGGAAGTCAGGGAGCACAGTGCATGTCACAGGGCCCTGTGACATGCAGGGGACGGGGGGAATATGATAATTAAGCATATAGGCGGGGATTTAGGGGAATAATAAGCACATAGGTGGGGATTTCTTGGCATCCAGGAAACGCCAAGCCTGTGAAAAACGGAGTTTATAAAAACAGATTTCTCTGCAATCAGACCTCTACCATGGGCCATACAGGTAAGTATAGATTTACTTTTCTATACCCTGTAAGGCCATAGTAGAGGTCTGATATCTCCAAAGTGGTGACAGATTCCCTTTTAAATTTACAACGAAACAAAAGAGCCTGTTAAAGCCAAACTGTGCAAACATTTTTAAAGAAACCCAACTACAAAAATGATTTTGCCCACATATGCATGCATTTTAAGTAAAATTAAAAAAAAAACCAACAACTGGGCACCCCCTTTAAATTAAGTGTTAACAAATGAATGTCTTATGAAATCTGCATTTGCTTTTCAGTATGATTTGTATGGTTGTAGGCCATTGGGGTGTGCACTGCGGAGTGTTTACACTGTCCTGCATTCTCGTGGTCCCATCTCCCGCAGGGCGCGATATTTGCCTGCAGGGAGTTGTTTGCATTACCAGAACTATGCGAAGTGATAGTTTTCTGAAGCTTTGTGTAAGGAGGCATTGCACTCTCTGCAGGGGATTAGGATATGTACTGGTGTCTCCTTTTTCATGTTTGTTTAGGACTTGTTTTTATTAGAAAATATGCAAAATTGTCTTTTTTTTTTTCTTTTCTTTACAATGGCTTTCGGAGCATGCGTGCCGCTGCAGCTGTTTCTCGAACTGTAGATTTGCAAAGTAAGGAAGATAATGGTCCGACGTCGGGCAGGAACAATGGGGATGTGACGGTGCTTCCTGCACAATGAAAACACAGGCTAATCCAGTAGAAAAACACACGCCAGCACTTTATTTGTTGCACATTGTGCGCAGCGCTTCGCTCTGTTCTGTTAAGCGGTGCTTCTTGTATGTGTGAAGTCCACGTGCCATATTCAGATGTACAGTAAAGGCCTACAAAGGATTAATGGAGATCAGGGATGCACAACCTCTTCTGGTCCGATGGCCGCAATGTCAGACTGAATTAATCCTGAGGGGTGGGGGGGGTGTTGCAAGAAAACTTTTTTTTTTTTAATATATTTCCTTCTGAAAAGTATAGGCTCCAAATGCATGCTAGGTTGCAGTCCTAGATTTTGGAAGAATGCAGTACCTTGTTCCTCTGATTTGCAAAAATGTTGCATGCCTCAAATGAGATCTCATGATTTTTGCTGATGAGGGGTAACATCCTGAAACATGTGTCTGCAAATAAGAGATTCTGGTTTGACTTCTTATCCAAAGTCATGTGGCAAGGCTCATTATAGGTTCAATATTGACTTTTTTTTTATTGCTACTTGCAATAGATGGCGCTAGAGTTCCCGGAGATGGACCCGGGCAGCCTCAAGTTCTTACCTGTTCCTGCTCCCATGTACCCAACCTCCCTTTCTCCTTAACATGGAGATTTTTCGGGGTGGTTTGCCTCCAGACACAGTTAAGCACAGAATGACAGATCGTGCTGAAATTAGCCTCCCCGGCTGAGCTGTGTTCCCCTTTAGTGAAGGAGCTTTTCCAGCTGTGGCCAATACGAGGATTATTGCTGATGATACAAATATTACACCGGTCAGGACGTATCCACTTTTGCCACCAAATAAAACAACTTTTCGAAAGTCAAAAAAAAAAAAAAAAAAGAAAAGGCAATCCTACTGTTTTTTGTGTATAGTCTTTTGGGCATAATACTGTAATGTGTCTCTATGGTGACAGACTACAAAGTAACCCTGTGTAGTCTGATCCTGCTGTCACACCCCCATCGGTCTCCTACTTTATGCTACTGTGTGTGAAAATAGCACAGACTTGAAGGGTGTAACCGTGACCCGGAATACTGTGATCCATTTCTACATATGGACGGTCAGAGACCCCCGCCTGTCACCATCTTCCCAATCCAACTTTTTTTTTTCTTTATAAATAGCATGCGAGTTCAGCAGTTACTGCCAAGACGCAGCAAAAAGTTACCAGTTAAATTCCAATGATGAGAAAGCGCTGATGTCCTTATTGCCTATAGCCTGAGGCTCCTGCCGTCAACTCAGTACCCCAAACGTTCATGGATGAAGCCGCCAATATGGATTCATCCGCCTTGCGGAGCTTTCATTCATGTGACTTTGGCAGAAGCACACCTTTCTCAGGCTTCACCTTAGCGATACATTGCATGCCGGCAGAATTAAGAAACCTCTGAGGCTGCTCAATATATTACGTTCTCCAATTATAGGATTTGGATGTTCTAATTCGGGGGGGTCCCCTTCTCCAGAACCCCTTCTGATCGGGGAGCATCTTTGTACAAGCAGCTCACATCTTGGTGTCCTCGATCTCTTCCGGTATTATTTATCTGATTGGCGCCATATATTAACCCCTAGCCAGCCAAGAAGTGCAGTGCCATGACTAAGGGTAGGGTCGGAAGGTGTGGTCATCCGCATGCAGCTGACACTTCACCCACCATCATGGCCAATTGTTTGATAATTGTGCAGCCATTGGCCCATTCTGGGTGGTCGGAGACTCGGCCGCTCCATCTGGCCTATACCCTAAGACAATAAGGGCAATCGGCTGATTAAAATTGTCATAGGGACACACAAATGGAGTCATTGCAAGCTAAGCAATCTTGCATTCAGTTCCTTTTGAAGGGTTCTTGTCCTCCATTTTTGGGAGCTTCTCACGATTGACGGTTTGGACCAATGTCATGGTAGCCCTGCTGGCCCAAAATGTGTGCTTTCTGATACTACTAGCTTTGCCTCTGTAGGATCGGTGGAGCTCTGATGCTTTTAGAGCAGCGCTTTCAGGCTCTATAGAAAAGAGCTTGTAAGCACTGCGCTCTCTGGGGAGAAAGTGACTGAGGAAACGAGCAATAAACAATGGAATCGAAAATTCCTCTGTTCTTAAGAATGAAGAGCATTTTTAACAAGAAGTAAATTACAAAGTTGCTTGTTTTTTTTCCAAACCCTGTGCAATTTTGCCCGTTCCAGATGTTGAGAAGAACATCTTTAAGAAACTCATTGTGCATTTTGGTTATCTTTTTTATTTTTTATAAGCTTGTACATTATCTATATCACAGTCAAGGTTAATTTACATTCTGCTTTTTAGTCTTTAGTCAGACGTCTCCATCTCAAGCCTTAGTTGCAATTATCAGCCGCCCGTTGAAGGTCTCCAAACATCAGCACCATCTCCATTTATAGCGTCTCTCTTGTGAGGCTGCCATGAAAACACAGAACACGATTGTCTGCAGCTTCTTGTTTTTCTTTCTGCGTCTCGGGAAAGTTCTCGCAAAATGACATTAAACCAGATAGCAAATTATCGACTTTGAAGATAATTGCTTGTAAAGAAAAAACTTTTTCCCCTAATTGCAGCTATTTGTGTATTAGGAATAAATAAGCTGCTTTTTTCCAAGTTGAGCTAATGGAGACTATTTTTTTTTATTTTATATTTTTTTCTCTATTTTTCAGCTCTGGTCCTGCTTACTTTACAATTTAGGCACAGCCAGGCTTTGTTTAATTCACATTTATGTATTATGTTCTGCAAGATTCAGAGACTTCTATTACAGATATCTGGAAATATGTCCTGGGGCAGCCTCCAAAAACGACCAGGCAGAGTAGATTTTAGGCATGTCTGATCCCTTGGTCTATATTTTTTTTTTGTTTGCTTTCTTCTCTTCTGTCCATTTATACAACTGAAGTTTAGTACCGCTCACCTGAATAATGCCAAGCTGCAATACCAGACACTACCACAGAGATGAGTGGCACTCTTTCTGGGGAAAAAAAATCTATTTATTTTCTAATCCAAGACTACATCTTTAAGATCATAGATCTTCAAGACACATCTAATGAAATTTTCCAGAATCTCCTGAGCTGACTACTTTTAACTTTAAGGAATTTGCTATGGTTTATGAACAATGGGAAAAAGCTGGAGACTAGTTAAAGAAAACAGAACACTATCACCTCTCACTCACTGCCGCCCCCTACATACTGCCGCCAGTTGCCCCCACCTGACTCCTAGCTTTCTTTTCGGTGTATGTGTCAGGTGACGTCATCTGCTAAATTGCAGCCAGTGATTGTCTGCAGTGCTGACATTCTGCCGGAGGAAACAGTCCTATCTCATTCTTACAGCTTGGACGGAACGCGACTGCTGCTGACAATCAGTGGCTGCTGATGGGCTGCAGCGGCTAACGGACACACCCAACGAAAGAGGAATTCAGAAGACACTCTCAGCAGCACAGAGGAGCTGCAAAAGTCCCTTTTATTAGTGTTTTAGGACCATCTGGGTCTCTCTTTAAACTAATTAAAATAGTTGACAACCCCTTTAAATGACCACTACAGCAATCAAGTTTCTGAAAACCTCTCTTGAAGCAAATTATTTTAAGATTTTCTCAACCTGCCAACTTCTCTCATCTGTGGTCGACTTTTCTCCAGTTTCCTGCTGTGAAACATTGATGCATTTGTCCCTTTTTGTGCATCTTGACACTTATTTGGAACAAGAGGGCTCTTGCCTCCATTAAGGCATCGTCATCCGCACTAATTCCATCGTTCCTTCTTCCCTGTGGGCTTGTCTATGTTCACTGGTTGGTTATTCCAGGCCGGGTCTTGATAGATCTCCATAAAACATCCCTTTTATCATCGTCTGACTGGTCATAATGTGCTGGTCCTTTTTTATTTTCTTTTTTCCCCACCTAATATCTTGAATTGACTCGCAGCGAATACTTCAATTGTGAAAAGACACAACCTATAAATCATAGATTCTGCTCCTTGGAGAAGCACTTTGGCAATTTCCAGGCTTTCCTATTGTGGTTTTCTTTAAAGGGGTTGTCCAGGATTAGAAAAAGATGGTTTCCATCCCTGTTTTCAATTAAATGGATTTTTGAAATGAGCTCTTAACAAGTTATTCCCGGAACTGCATTATGTTTCACAATGCACAGGAGCTGCACTCTTATTGTTAATATACAGACTAAGCCCACTATAGAGCGTTTCTTTCTGGCACCTTTTTTTCATCTCTATCTGCCCCTCTGAGTAGCCAGCTTCACATAGCTGAATGAGCAGTCCTACTGTTATCTGCTAAACCTACATTTCCCAGCAGCGCTGGCTTCTCAGTGCTGCAGATCCCCCTCCTCTTGTACGCTCCTTAGTATGCCCAGCTCCAAGCTTCAAGCTAATCTAAGTGTAGAATTCACCTATCCTGCAGAATCTGTCCCATCATCTCCTCTATATACAGCGCATCCTGCAGAATCTGTCCCATCATCTCCTCTATATACAGCCCATCCTGCAGAATCTGTCCCATCATCTCCTCTATATACAGCCCATCCTGCAGAATCTGTCCCATCATCCCCTCTATATACAGCCCATCCTGCAGAATCTGTCCCATCATCCCCTCTATATACAGCCCATCCTGCAGAATCTGTCCCATCATCCCCTCTATATACAGCCCATCCTGCAGTATCTCTCCTCTGTCTATATACAGTCCATCCTGCAGTATATCTCTCCTCTCAGCCCCTACACATAGCCTATCCTGCAGTATCTCTCCTCTTAGCCCCTACACACAGCCTATCCTGCAGTATCTCTCCTCTCAGACCCTACACACAGCCTATCCTGCAGTATCTCTCCTCTGTCTATATACAGTCCATCCTGCAGTATATCTCTCCTCTCAGCCCCTATATACAGTACATCCTGCAGTATATCTCTCCTCTCAGCCCCTACACATAGCCTATCCTGCAGTATATCTCTCCTCTCAGACCCTACACATAGCCTATCCTGCAGTATCTCTCCTCTTAGCCCCTACACACAGCCTATCCTCCAGTATCTCTCCTCTCAGCCCCTACACATAGCCTATCCTCCAGTATCTCTCCTCTCAGACCATACACACAGCCTATCCTGCAGTATCTCTCCTCTGTCTATATACAGTCCATCCTGCAGTATATCTCGCCTCTCAGCCCCTATATACAGTACATCCTGCAGTATCTCTCTCCTCTCAGCCCCTACACATAGCCCATCCTGCAGTATCTTTCCTGTCAGACCCTATATATATATATATATATATATATATATATATATATATTTATAGCTCATCATGTAGTATATCTTTCAGATTTAAAAATGGGTTATACTGCCACAAATTAATAAATGTGTTAATTACTGTAAGACTTCATGGTGATTGTGGGAATACCCCTTTGATGAGCTCTTATGGTTCATCTCTCCTGACCCGATGAGTCCTGGACCCGACTCCTGATGCATTTCCCCTCCAGTCCTGATTATTATTAGGTAAGTTCTGCCATAATAGTATTTATTTCTGCAGCTAATTAGCTTTCAGGGTTTCTATTGGGATGGGCTTCTTGACATTAGAGAGGTGGAAGTAAAGTGAACTTCACGGTCAAAGGCAGCGAGTTGCAAGGCTTTTTCTCTTCATGATTTATGTATCAGGTCCCCGTCCTAATCACACTAATTACTGTAACAAGCCTTTACATGTCAGTATTAAGACACGGCGGCCTTCCTGCTCACACTCGTTTAGCTTTTGATTCCAGCACCTCTGCCGGCAGTTACCTAGCGGGGACTGATTTTATGTCGCGCAGTCTGACAGTCCTTGGGGGAACATTCATCATGCAACAGTTCCCGACTAAACCAACAAAACAGCGTTCAATGTGGAATATTGCAAGCAAATAATATTAGCGGGAGCCGTACCGCTGCCCGTACATAGCGCAGAACGTTTCCTCTTCTTTGTAAATAGTAAAGACTAACAGGTCGCACGTGCACCGGGCTAATGTCGTGGGTGGGTCAGTATGGCCCCATTCACATCACGTTCTCAGCCCCCGTTTTATTGTATGTACCAAAAAAAAAAGCCAACATACCCCTCTAATAGATGCTGCAATTTTGCCCCACTATAGGCTAACGGCGGCCTGTGTCGTCTTGTCTATTGGACAAGTCTGTTTTGTTTTTTTGTTACATTTTTTTTTCATAGGATATGTGCAGATGTTTAGTATTTGGTGCAGCGATTTCTGCATCTCTTGGCAGGAAAAACCCAGCATAAAATAGGTGCATTTTTGATGCTTTTTTTTTTTGTTTTGTTTTTTTCATGCATTTTTGGTGCACATTTTTCTCCACTCATTGTTGGCATGAGTGAAATCTGCAGCAAAATCGCTGAAAGAATTGACAAGAATCCGCATCAACAAATAAGCAACGTGTGCTCGAGACTTCATGAATCTCATTCACTTTGCCGACAGCAGGAAATGCTTCAGGTTTTGTGACAATTCTGCGCTGAAAAAACCCCATAAAAAGTGGGACAAATCTGCAACTTGTGCACAGACTCTTCCTTTGTTCCATTGAATAAAATAGGGTAGTTTTTATGCTATTCTATTTTTTTTTTTTGCAGGATATTTGTCTAATTTGAGCTAAACACACAGCCTTACGCGGGAAACTTGCCAGGACAAATTTACTAATCAAACTAGTGGTATGACTATATAGGTCATAGAACAACAATAAAAACCATACCCATCTTGCAGTATTCCTATGTACCAGTGCTGAGAAATCGAGCTTTGAAACATGCAAATTAGCTCAGAAGTGCATTGTGGGCGTGTCAGTGCTGAAAAACCAAGCTTTCAAGCTACATGACATGCAAATTAGCTTAGCAGTGAATTGTGGGCGTGTCATTGTACTGGCCTTCCAATTCACTTACTGAACAATTTGCATTTGGCTTTAAAGATTGATTTCTCAGCTTTGACACGCCCCGGATGCACTTCCAGACTAATTTGCATTTTGCCTTTAAAGCTCGATTTCTCAGCACTGGCACATCAGATTACTACAAGACAGGTATCATTTTTATTGTTGTTCTATGACCTACGCAGCCGTAACATTAGTCTGATTAGTAAAATCCAAACAGGTTCCGTTTATGCCTTATGTATATTTCGGAGCCGTGCGTGCTGGCCATGTAAAGTGGTGCATAGAGGCTTTATGGGTCCCCAGCACTAAGCCCCGCAGCCCCGATATACGTAGCGCCTTTTTTTAGGGCAAGGTGCAGTATTATTTCTGACAGCAGTATTTTTTTTACATATGTCTATGTGAAATCAGCAGCACAATGCAATGCCAGCGCTTGTAATACGGCCTTATGGCGAAGAATTGCAAACTGGCCACTTCCAATGTCCACCTTGGCTTGAGTTGGCGCCGTCCTTTCTAGTCCCGGTTGATATAATCCTCTACAGCCATGCACTTTACCTCCCCACGATGACAATACTGTTTTACGAGCCGTCATGAATAGCTCATTTTTCATGCAACCTCTTACTCCCGATTCACCCGGACCAAACACTTACTTTAAAATGTGATGCGTCCTAGTAATGTGCTTTTATAAAGGAGGGTTGTCACATTGAGCAGCACTTTTCTCCCTGCAGTACGCCATGGGATATTGATGACTATCCATAAAAGCCATAAAGCGCGGAGTACAGCGTCGTGCCGATGTCACGGTGGCCAAGTAACATCCATTGTTGACGAGACGTCATCTTCTGCGAAGTAGCTCACCGCAAGTCTCAGAATTGCTATGGACGACCAGTTGTGAAATTATAGTTATATTTGGTGGCTTCGTCAGGCGTTGGTAAGGAAAAAAAAAGGTGAATTTTACAAGGAGTCGTTTAGCACAGAATTGACTGTTCAAACCAAGCACAGGCGCCCGATGCCCCCTTGTCATAGTCAAGCATCTACTTGTTTCCCGCCTTTCTTTGACAGTCAGAAAAGCGTGGAAAAAGATGGAAAATAAGTAGTTGGGAACCTGCACTGAACTGCTCCGCCACACCAAGGGTGAAATGAACGCTAGTGATTGGTTTGGACAGTCATTTTGTGCTGACAGAGACTTTCACATGGTCCCTTGGGAATTACAGTCAAAACTTAATAAAATTGCAATAAATCCGGTAATTTTGGTAGTAGACCTCATCTTGACCATGTCTATTTGCAGGCTCCACAGTCCAAAGATCTCTCCATTCATCGGACCAGGCGGAACAACATGGAGCGGTCTCCATTGGAGGGCATTGTAGTGTTTGTACTGTATAAGGCTGAGTGCCCACGATGCGGATTTAATGCATTTCTGCAGTGGTATTTCTGTCACAGAAACGCATAAAAAATTCGCAGCACAACCATTTATTGTACGATTTTTGCAGCGAAATCGTAGCCATTGAATTGCATAATATCCGCATATATGCATGCGGATCAATGCGCGGATGGTACCCCGGGTCTGGAGAAGAGGAGACTCTCATCCGACCCGGGTACCATGTTATCTGCAAGTTAAAAAAAAGAATTATAAAGTAAAAAATAAAAAAAAATATTCATACTCACCAGTGGCGTCATCTCTCTTCAGCGTCCCGCGATGTTCTGCCAGGACCTGCGGTGACGTCATTTAGTCAGCTGATTGTTACGCGACCGCTGATGTCAGCGGTCAGGTGATGGTCGCGTGACAATGAGCTGACTAAATGACATCACCGCAGGTCCTGGCAGAACATCGCGGGCCGCCGGAGAGGTGAGTGTGAATATATATATATTTTTTTGTTACTATAGGTGCAGTATTTTAAGCAGAAATCTCGGTCACACAATATAAATCCATGCCGGTTGCACGGATTTATATTGTGTGACCAACTTGTCAAGCACTTTCCAAGTGATGCTCAAAATCGCTTGGAAAAGTGCTTGAAAAAAACGCATGTAAAAACGCTTAAAAAATGCTTCTCCCTGGCAGAAAAACCGCATGCAGATTTTGCATGCGTTTTTTTTCTGCCAGGGAGAGGAAAAAACGCTTAGGAAATTTCTGCTTAAAATCTGCATGGGCACATACCCTAAGGCTATGTTCACACATTGCGTTTTTCTGCAGCAAAACTCTTGGCGGGAGGTTTGTTCAGGATTTTTCTTGCTTTTTGCTGCTTTTTTTTTTCACTGTCCTTTTGTCTCTTTATGCATGTACATGAAGTTCAGTAAAAAAAAAAAAAATCTCATTCTGGTTTTGGCACAAAAAAGCTGAAAAATTTGACACCTGCGTTTTTGGTGCGTTTTTTTTCACCACCCATTACTTCCAGTGGGTGAAAAAACGCTGAAAAAATATTGAAAAGCTGAAAAGTGACATGCTCTGTTTTGCAAAAAAACATGCAAAGCACAAAACCCTGATTTTTTTTTTTTTTTTTTTTTTTTTTTTTCTTTAATAAAAAGTGTGCATGAGATTTCTGGAATCTCATAGACTTTGCTAGTACTGTAAAACAGAGCTGCAAATTTGCATATAAAAAAAAAAAACGCTGAATAAACGCAATGTGTGAACATAGCCTGAAGGGGGAAAAAGTTCCTGTTACTTTTTTTTTATTTTTTTTTTTTAAATAAACCTTTGTTAACCTGTAGGGGTATGTGCACACATTCAGTATTTGCAGCCGAAAAATCGGCTGCAAATAATGTTGTGTTGGTAGGAAAAATGCAGCATAAAATATATGCATTTTTGACTAGTATTTTACATGCATCTTTCCCATTCATTAATATGGGGGAAATCTGCAGCAAAAACGCTGAAAGAATTGACAGGCTGCAAATTTAAATCTGCAAGGAAAAAATAAGCAACGTGCACGAGACTTAAAAGATCCTCAAAGATCATATCTCATTATATAGGAGGTATAATAATATTATCAAATACCTCCAATTAGAAATGTAGTATAGTTCTTCTGATTCGCTAGGTTGCTTACATCATGTGCAGGGCATTGTTGTAGCTTAGTTTTCCATGGTTATTGCCACTAACAGCTAACTGTCACTATATGAGTGGTTGTAACCATGGATACCTAAGCTACTGCAATGCCCTGCACATGGGGTAAGCAACATAGTGAATCAGAAGAACTATACTACATTTCTAATTGGAGGTATTTGCTAATATTAGTATTATTACACCTACTATACATTGGGATAGGATCTTGGAGATGGGAATACCCCTTTAAGGAATCTCATGCTCTTTGCTGTTACTAGGAAATCCTTCGGGTTTTGTGACAAATCTGCGCAGAAAAAACTTGAGTCTGACATCCAGCTTGTTGACCGTTTCCAATGAGAACCAGCAGAACAGTCTTGGGTTACAATATAGGCTGTATGTAACTGAAGAGCTGTACATACATAATGCAAATCTTTACTGTCCAAACTTTTATATTTAGCGGTGCAGGTAAGACAATTGTCCAAATTCAAAACCCCATTTTTTAAAATTTCCTGTTAGGAAGTCTTACTTTATAGAGAGGACGGCACGGTTCAGGATCCTCATCCCAAATGGCATCTCCGGTTCCGGAGACCCGTCCGTTCCTGCATTATGCAGCAAGGCTATTGATGTGAATGGGCACTATGTGATACTTTAATTCTCCTGTGGTGGCGCTGTAGGGAAATGAAAACACTTACCTCTGGGTTTCCCCACAAATGATCGCTGGGATCTCGGCAGGAGGTCACTTTGTGATCCTCTTTTTGTCATCCAAACTGTCCAAAGTGGCCAAACCTTGAAATCCTAAAATAAGAGTACAGTTGAATGAATGTTCCCCGCCCCCCCCCACTCCCCACCCCCATATTTGGGGGAACCAGCACAATGCCATGACACACTTTATTAATGGCAGATTTCCGCACCAATCTATGATCTCACAAGTCAGTCGGTGTTGATTTTAACGCCCTTTTTCTCGGACCGATGCCAATGATGATTTGTAGGGTTGTTCGTTCCCCAATCGTTTTGCTAATTATTGGCGGCACTTCTCTTATTCACACAATCGCCGCTCTTTTGGCGACTGATCGCTGCCATTTTCACAGGCACCAGTTCCCGGAAACGATGGCTGGAAGGGTCTCTCGTCTGGCCACTTTTGACCGGTGTAAAAGGGTCTTTTCTCTGACCAAAATAATGTCCGTAAAAGGCAATCCAGTCCACTGGCAGACTGCGCGTTCTTTCATTAAAAAGTAATCAAAAGGAAAAAAAATCTCATTTTGCCTTGGTGGCAGCGTATTATTATACTCTATTGGCTACGGATGATGTTTGTCGGCGCAGAGTTCTGCACAGAATTGTGGCCACTTTGCATTAGCGGCCGAGTGTAGCAGCCAGCAGAGTTATGAATGCAGCTCTGGCTGTGAGCGTAGGACACGATGTAACTCAAGATCAGTAGAAGATAAGGCGAAGCATCTGTAATGTTACACAACATTAGATGTGAACACTTTGTAATTAATGCAGAACATAAGCAGCGTAGTCACGTCGCCCATAGGAGCCCAGCGGGAGGAATCCCCGAGCCTCGTCCACCGAAATCCTTCCATGCAGATCGTCCGTGCCGCTCTGTGGGTCGCAACGTCGGGGTGAATTGGTTTCTCCCATATATCAACTTTCAGAGCAGTATGATATAGTTCAAAGATAAAACCCCTTTTTTGCTTGGGACCCTTGGGGGTTCCATCTACCGATCACCTTTTTTGGGGGTAGGTAATGACTTTAAATGTTTTAAATACACCTTTAAGGCCGGATCCAGACACAGCAGGTCCTTAGCGCTGCAAATCTTTCAGTGCACAATCTGCATGTGATGGGGTCTGTTCACACCTGTATTTGATTGATTCGGTGGTTTTTCCTGCAGCTTGTTATAGTAGCAACAAAACAAATTCGATTTTCTAAAATCTCATGCCCATGTTGCGTATTTTTTTTTTTCCTTGTGTCAATTATTTCTTACAGCATTTTAGCTGCATTTTTTTACCTATTAAAAAATTCCCTTTTATGTTGTGTTTTTGCCCTTTAAAAATGCAGGTGCATTTTTATGATCGGAGGATATTGCATCATCCAGAGGAGAAAGGAAGACCATGGCTCTTAAAAAATACATTATAAAAACGCATCAGAAAAAGTGCATCATGTATGCAGCGTTTTTCCCCACATGTGTGAACATACCTTTGCATTTGTATTTTTGATGCTTTTGCATGCTATGCGTTGATCTGGTCCAGACCATTTGCACAAAAACTGATTATTTTTAAACCCAATCCACGTGTGGCAGAAAAATTCTGAATGGAAATCAGATTATGCTGCAGATTTTTATTTTTTTTTCCATTTAGTTAGGACATTGCCACAGATTATTACCGTGAACAGTAATCTCTTCACTGCAAATCCACCATATCTGGCATCCCAAGCGGACAGCGGCGGCCACCTGCAGCCGCCAAGGAGTGCATGAGTGTGCGCCAACACTAAGGTGGTACTTCTCATCCGCGCCTCTTTGTGGGCACGGCCGCGCGGCTACCACACGGGTGACTTCTAGATTCTGTATAGCCGCATCAAGTGTAAGTTTTTCTGCAGATTTCACCCTTTTTATTGCAGAAGGTTAGATGCACAGTGAACGTCTGATTCAACAAACTGGCCTAAAATCTGCAGCAGAAAATTCCTCTTTTAAATTGGATTTTTTAATTTTGTGGGTGCAGAATCGGCACCGAAAATCCCAAACAAATCCCACGTGTCTGAATGCACCCATATGGACGGATACCCACAGTGACTTTCAGCTGTATGTAGTGAAACGCGTCAGTCCTGTATCTGCAGACTGCTATATTCTAGGTCTCCAGAGCCGCGTCTTGTAGCCTGCTCAGATTGGTGTCTTCCTGGTCGTGTTCTGTAAACTTTGTTCCTCCCATATTTTTTTTTTTTTTTTGTTCGTCTATAAAGATTATCTCCGTTCTGCTTCCCACCGAGCTGTGCTATGGCGGAGAGAATCTGTCTTTTATGAGCAATTTTTTTTATTTATTGCAATGAGCGAGGCTGGAGGAGCAGCTCACCGCCCGGGGACTAGAGACACCCGTCCTTATTATGTAGCTATGAATGACACACGTGTCTGATCCACACCCTGCAAATAAGGGATTGCCGAAGGGTCAGTAACAAAGAAGAGAAGAAAAGAAAGACGTCTTCCTCTTGCCTTGAAGGTTTTTGAACCTTTCAGCTGTTCCAAAACTAGATCTGTTTTTGAGAAACCTGGAAGACGACCAGAGCAGTCATTATTGAAGCCAATAGACACCACAGTTGTCAGGCGGCAGTGGTGTCCGTCATAGGACCGATCCGGTAAGGGTATGCAGAGTGGAAGACGCGCCTGAATAGTGATCCAACAACTTGACCTAGGAGGACAACTCAGCGACTGTGCCAGCTCGTCGGGCTCGTGACGTCAGTTGCACATGGTGGTACTTTTTCTAAACTGAAAATACAGAGAGGGACAAAATTAAAAAAAACTTGAACAGAGTTGCCGGCCAACCTTGATATTTATTAACAGCCCTCCACACAGTATAATGGGCCCCACATGGTCCTCCACACAGTATAATGGGCCCCACATGGTCCTCCACACAGTATAATGGGCCCCACATGGTCCTCCACACAGTATAATGGGCCCCACATGGTCCTCCACACAGTATAATGGGCCCCACATGGTCCTCCACACAGTATAATGGGCCCCACATGGTCCTCCACACAGTATAATGGGCCCCACATAGTCCTCCATACAGTATAATGGACCCCACATAGTCCTCCATACAGTATAATGGGCCCACATAGTCCTCCATACAGTATAACGGCCCCCACATAGTCCTCCATACAGTATAATGGGCCCCACATAGTCCTCCATACAGTATAATGGGCCCCACATAGTCCTCCATACAGTATAATGGGCTCCACATAGTCCTCCATACAGTATAATGGGCTCCACATAGTCCTCCATACAGTATAACGGGGCCCACATAGTCCTCCATACAGTATAACGGCCCCCACATAGTCCTCCATACAGTATAACGGCCCCCACATAGTCCTCCATACAGTATAACGGCCCCCACATAGTCCTCCATACAGTATAATGGGCCCCACATAGTCCTCCATACAGTATAATGGGCCCCACATAGTCCTCCATACAGTATAATGGGCCCCACATCGTCCTCCATACAGTATAACGGGGCCCACATAGTCCTCCATACAGTATAACGGCCCCCACATAGTCCTCCATACAGTATAACGGGCCCCACATAGTCCTCCATACAGTATAATGGGCCCCACATCGTCCTCCATACAGTATAACGGGGCCCACATAGTCCTCCATACAGTATAATGGGCCCCACATCGTCCTCCATACAGTATAACGGGGCCCACATAGTCCTCCACACAGTATAATGGGCCCCACATAGTCCTCCATACAGAATAACGGCCCCCACATAGTCCTCCATACAGTATAATGGGCCCCACATAGTCCTCCACACAGTATAATGGGCCCCACATCGTCCTCCACACAGTATAACGGGGCCCACATAGTCCTCCACACAGTATAACGGCCCCCACATAGTCCTCCACACAGTATAACGGGCCCCACATAGTCCTCCACACAGTATAATGGGCCCCACATAGTCCTCCACACAGTATAATGGGCCCCACATAGTCCTCCACACAGTATAATGGGCCCCACATAGTCCTCCACACAGTATAATGGGCCCCACATAGTCCTCCACACAGTATAATGGGCCCCACATAGTCCTCCACACAGTATAATGGGCCCCGCATAGTCCTCCATACAGAATAATGGGCCCCACATAGTCCTCCACACAGTATAATGGGCCCCACATAGTCCTCCACACAGTATAATGGGCCCCACATAGTCCTCCATACAGAATAATGGGCCCCACATAGTCCTCCATACAGAATAATGGGCCCCACATAGTCCTCCATACAGAATAATGGGCCCCACATAGTCCTCCATACAGAATAATGGGCCCCACATAGTCCTCCATACAGAATAATGGGCCCCACATAGTCCTCCATACAGAATAATGGGCCCCACATAGTCCTCCATACAGAATAATGGGCCCCACATAGTCCTCCATACAGAATAATGGGCCCCACATAGTCCTCCATACAGAATAATGGGCCCCACATAGTCCTCCATACAGAATAATGGGCCCCACATAGTCCTCCATACAGAATAATGGGCCCCACATAGTCCTCCATACAGAATAATGGGCCCCACATAGTCCTCCATACAGAATAATGGGCCCCACATAGTCCTCCATACAGAATAATGGGCCCCACATAGTCCTCCATACAGTATAATGGGCCCCACATAGTCCTCCATACAGTATAATGGGCCCCACATAGTCCTCCATACAGTATAATGGACCCCACATAGTCCTCCATACAGAATAACAGCCCCCACATAGTCCTCCATACAGTATAATGGACCCCACATAGTCCTCCATACAGAATAACAGCCCCACATAGTCCTCCATACAGTATAATGGGGGGGGCGGGCAGTGCTGACCAGAGTTTGACATGTGGCCTAGAGTGACCGCTGCTGGGAAAACGTCATTAAAAGACCACTAGTCAGCTGAGTGGCCACTCGAGTAGGTGTTACTGTGTCGTTGCTCATGGAGTGGTGGTTTTCCATTTTAAGAGGACTCTATCATTTTCTATCATGTCACATTGCAACCTGCAATGCCTAGTCACAAATAGTTTCCAAATTTGCCGCTAGTCGTAAGTCACACACTACTCACTTGCCATGGTCTTCAATGCGAGTCACTCGTGACTTATCCGCAATTTTTTCGACTCAAAATCTCAGCTGTAAAATAGTGTATTGACAGATGGTGTGGATAAATTGCACAAATGATTTTGCTGTTGCGGCACATGTGAAAGTTTGTGACTGTGATATCCTTCTGGTTATCACGATTCTTACCACTTGGAGTCCAGATTACGGGAATGTTTTGCAGATTTTGAATACATCCCCGTCCGGGGCACAGAGGCATTAATAATAGATCTCTCTCACGCTGCACAGACTTTTTCGATAGAGTTCATTGATCACAGATTCTGCTTTTAGCTGTCAAAATTAGAAAACAGGACGGGAAACCATCAGTTTACCTGCACATAGCTCTGAGCAGATACGCCAGGTCGTGGCCTGTGTGCCCGCCATCCCTACGGTCAGTCTGTGGTTCCCTAGCCATGCCGCCTCTAACAAAATCATTTGCTCCTTAATAGCCTTGTTTGCCCTTGGACCTCGAATTTCAATAAGATTCGAAAGGATTGCAGAAGAGGTTTTAATGGACGGATTCAATAGAATTACAGACACCGTGACGTCACAGTACCCCGGAGATAACGGGCTGGGTGACGTCACAGTACCCCAGAGATAACGAGCTGGGTGACGTCACAGTACCCCGGAGATAACGAGCTGGGTGACGTCACAGTACCCCGGAGATAACGAGCTGGGTGACGTCACAGTACCCCGGAGATAACGGGCTGGGTGACGTCACAGTACCCCGGAGATAACGGGCTGGGTGACGTCACAGTGCACTGTGGATAAAATACACTGAAATTATAGGAAAGCTTTCTAGCATTACGTGGTGTCACTGTCGTTCCAGTGTATGAAAACACAAAGTAAATGTTTAGCGCATGTAATAAAATGGCAGCCTGGCTGGGTAGTCTGGACCTGCACGAATACTAGTATAATCATGCCCCAGGAGCGCCCTCTCTAATACTCTGACCTCCACATATAACAGTGACTGCTCTCTAGCATGCCCCCTATAACCCTTCCTTTACAGGGGGTTCCGCTGTGACTTCCTCCTCGGGGGGAGGGGTTCCGCGGTGACTTCCTCCTGGGGGGAGGGGTTCCGCGGTGACTTCCTCCTGGGGGGAGGGGTTCCGCGGTGACTTCCTCCTGGGGGGAGGGGTTCCGCGGTGACTTCCTCCTGGGGGGAGGGGTTCCGCGGTGACTTCCTCTCGGGGGGAGGGGTTCCGCGGTGACTTCTTCCTGGAGGGAGGGGTTCCGCGGTGATTTCCTCTCGGAGGGGGGGAGGGGTTCCGCGGTGACTTCTTCCTGGGGGGAGGGGTTCCGCGGTGACTTCCTCCTGGGGGGAGGGGTTCCGCGGTGACTTCTTCCTGGGGGGAGGGGTTCCGCGGTGACTTCTTCCTGGGGGGAGGGGTTCCGCGGTGATTTCCTCTCGGGGGGAGGGGTTCCGCGGTGACTTCTTCCTGGAGGGAGGGGTTCCGCGGTGATTTCCTCTGGGGGGGAGGGGTTCCGCGGTGACTTCCTCCTGGGGGGAGGGGTTCCGCGGTGACTTCCTCTCGGGGGGAGGGGTTCCGCGGTGACTTCCTCTCGGGGGGGAGGGGTTCCGTGGTGGCTTCCTCTCGGGGGGGAGGAGTTCCGCGGTGACTTCTTCCTGGGGGGAGGGGTTCCGCGGTGACTTCTTCCTGGGGGGAGGGGTTCCGCGGTGGCTTCCTCTCGGGGGGGAGGGGTTCCGCGGTGACTTCCTCTCGGGGGGAGGGGTTCCGCGGTGACTTCCTCTCGGGGGGGGGGGGTTCCGCGGTGACTTCCTCTCGGGGGGGGGGGGAGGGGTTCCGTGGTGACTTCCTCTCGGGGGGGGAGGGGTTCCGCGGTGACTTCCTCTCGGGGGGGAGGGGTTCCGCGGTGACTTCTTCCTGGGGGGAGGGGTTCCGCGGTGACTACTTCCTGGGGGGAGGGGTTCCGCGGTGACTTCCTCTCGGGGGGGGAGAAGTTCCGCGGTGACTTCCTCTCGGGGGGGAGGGGTTCCGCGGTGACTTCTTCCTGGGGGGAGGGGTTCCGCGGTGACTACTTCCTGGGGGGAGGGGTTCCGCGGTGACTTCCTCCTGGGGGGAGGGGTTCCGCGGTGACTTCCTCCTGGGGGGAGGGGTTCCGCGGTGACTTCCTGTACGACGAGTCCGTGTTAGGATGTAAATATTTTTCTCTCTTCCATCACAGCCGCCAGTCTCGTCCTGCTCTGAGAGGTGTAATGAATGTGTCTGATTGGCGCATTGTAGATGAGATTGCCTGGCTGTGCTAAATTTTCTAAAGTCATTTTGTTTTATTGCATCTGCAAAAGGAATTGGCTGTGAGATTTGCTCTTCTCATGTGTCCGTGAATTGTAATTGTTTGCTTTCACAGCTGAGATGTGACAAATGTTTTCTTAGTAATGTGAGTTGCCGTAGAGGCGGTATCCGGAGCGGTGTGCTCCTCAGTGGCCCGTGAACTCTTGATTTGGTATCTTTTGGTCTTGACATGCCCCGACGGTCTCCGGCTGGTAGTGCATTCTGGGACTTGTAGGCCAGGACATGTTTATACAGCGTCAAACCTGTAGAGTCCAGATGTTACAGCATAGTGGATGGGATCTCTAGAAAACCCATGTCCACTAGAAATCCCATGTCCGCTATGCGTGCATCAGAGGCTGCGAATCACCTGCGGACACTGACATGCAGCGCATCTTTCAGGACCACAGCATGTCAAATTCTCTTGTGGAGTCTCATGTCTCCGCAACAGAAATTTGACCACTAGAATGTATAGAACACATGTGGATTTACCTGCGTTCAATAGAATGCAAATTTTTGGACACAGCAAAAAATATGTGTCCAAAGCGTTGCTATGTCCGGATCGTGGGCACAGAGCTTAAAATTAAAAAAAAAAAATGGCTTGGGCTCCCGTGTCATTTTTTTAACCAGCAGAGGGAAAGCCGACCGCTGGAGCTGATATTAGTAGCCGGGGAAGGAGCCATTAGGTAACAATGTTCCCTGGCTATTAATATCAGCCCACAGCTGTTTGTTTAGCCTTTACTGGCTAGATTACAGGGGGACCCCAGAAAAAAATTGATGTGGGGTCCCCCTATAAAATCTAACCAGCAAAGGCTAAACTAGACAGCTGCGTGCTGATATTAATAGCCAGGGAAGGGGCCATGGATACTGGCCCCCTCCGCGGCTATTTAATATCACCCCTCCACAGTCCCAGAAATGGCGCATCCATAAGATGCGCCAAATCTGGCGCTTAACTTCGCTCTTCCCACTGCCCTGTAGCGGTGGCGAGTGGGGTAATGGGGTTGGGGTTCACGTCAGCCTTGTATTGGTGGCTGATGTGAAGCCCAGGTTAGTAATGGAGGACGTCTATAAAACGCCCCCATTACTAACCATGTAGTAAAATGGTCGCCGCTTTTTCAATAAAAGACACGGCCAGAATAAAGTATTTTAATGAAATAAAAAACACACGGTTCTACAATTTTTTTTTCATTACACTTCGTCCACAAAGCCATCAATCTCCTGAAAAAAAAGTGAAATAACAAACAACCATATCCCTCACCTGTCCACCGTCAACGACACAGTCCACGTAACTCCAACGATTGTCCCACGACGATCCGGGTCACTTGTACATCAGTGACATCAGCAATCACTGATGTCACTGCTGTAGAAGACATCACTGTATACTGACAGGGGTGTAAAATCAGTATATAACTGATCAGCCCCGGTGAGCTTGCCACCCTGGGAAGACTCTTGCAAATGTTTCCAGGGTCAGGTGAGGATCAGCTGATCGCTGATGTAACCGATCAGCTGATGGTCACGAGACCACTCAGCTGATCGGTGACGTCAGCTCAGGTCCTGGGAGCACAGTATACCTCTGGGAGGAGAGGATCGCCGCCAGGGGCCGCCGGACAGGTGAGTATAGCGTTTTATTTTTTTTATTTTTTTTTTACAGTGGGCTCCTCCCATCTACGCCACTCTCACTGTTATCAGCGAGAGCGGCGGTCGGATGAGAGGAGATGTAGTCCTCCTCTCCCGACTTGGGTACCACCCGCAGTGCGTTTCCGGCGCGATTTGCCGCCCATTGAATTTCATTGAAGCACAGCATATCCGCAGGTATAGATATATCTACGGGTTTGCTGAAATTCAGTGCAAGTCAATGGGCCTGATTTCGCGGCGGAAACGCCCAAACAATAGTCTGCTGGGGTTTTTACCGCATGCGAATCCGGAGCTGAAATTTCTGCATCATGTGCTCAGCACATCAGGATTCGCATTTGCTACACCTGGCAGACCTATTAACAAGCGTTTTCGCAGCTTTTCTGCGCCGGGAAAACCGCCATAAAAACGCATCGTGTGAACTAAAGTGGTTTGCAAAGTCTTGTGACTCTACAATATTATTTAAAAAAAAAATAATTAAATTTAGTTACTGTTTAAGAAACAAGTGGAAACAACTTTATTAAATCTAATGGTTGAATTGGTTTAGTAGAAATCTGTGGGATTGGGGGATTTTCACTGAAGATCACTGGAGCCTTTCATACAAGAAGCAGACGGTTATCTCCATAATTATCTACAATCTTCATACGGCTTCATCGCCTGCTTATACTTGCACTCGTTATATATATTTTTTCATTATGAATGGTAATTTTCTTCATTTATGTTTTCTGGGGATTGTTGTGAGCTCTGACCCTGCCGTAATCGCCAGCTTTTTACTAGACAGGTCTACATTGTTTTTCCTATTCGTCTGATGGGGTGAAGGGTTTCTTAAGAACTAAATAACTTGAAATTGGTCAGATTAAGCAGGATTATAACTAACCAGTAATAGCAAAAAATGTGACCTTCTAGTCCCGTGCACAGGACTGTAGTGTGCGCAGGACTGTAGAGCAGCGCGCAGTCGATGCGACTCGCACAGAACTCTGTTATACGCCATCTGACTCCATTTGCAGTCAGACGCATGGAGATATAGTATGAGCCTATTGATTTAGAGGTTTCACACCCCAAAAAATCTTTCATCACCTAGTCACAGGATGCACAATAAATGTCTGCTCTCTGGGGCCCCTATTGATCCCTGTTCTTCCACGCTATGGTCGTGGTTCGGTGGAGCTGCATTTCCCTGCAGGATCACTGCCGTTCAGTTCTTGTGCCTTCCTTCAGCTTCATTGATATCAGAATGTCCTCATTTGGAGTACAGATGATGGCAGTGATCGATCAGCTCAGCACCTATGTCTGGGGAGAAGCTGCTGCAGTAAATTGTTCTGATCAGCGCAACGCTCAGAGGAGGAGACAGGAGCTGACCCATCACTGCCATCATCCGTACTCCAAATGAGGACGTTCTGATATCAATACAGCTGAAGGCAGCAAATACTCGGGAAAAGCATAGATTTGGAAGCCATTTGCATACAATTTTTTTTTTTTTTTACAAGAATGAAGACAAATCTCCTAATAAAGTGATTTGTAAAGTTTCATAACTTTATTTTTTTTTTTTAAGTAATTCTGCCTGCATGGAAACTTTAAATCCTCTTTAACATTGGTCACTATGGGAAAAATTGTCTTTAGTGCCTCAGTCAAAAACATTGACAGTTCTAAAAGTCAATTTTTTTTTTTATAGACTGACCTTTAAGGCGTTGCGTTTCCTTCTTCTCTCCTGCACCTCTCTGCCGCGATATGTCAGGATGGGTGGGATGTGATCTAAAAAGATTCCTCCGAACCACCTAAAAGCTAAAGGCTCCTCTCCTCAGTGCTGTGAGATGTAGAAGACCTGATCGTGTGTGAACGCGGCCGATCCATAAATATGCCAGACATATGGGGCGCTCCCGAGTCATCCGCACCAGGAACCTGCGATAGAGGTGAAGTTCTACTGTGCGATCAGGCGCAACAATTTTTTTATACAATTTATATAAACCCCATTTGACATCTTTTTGGGACTTCCTTCGATGGAGTGTAAGGATTTTTTTTTCTGTAGGATTTGTACAGAATCCAACAAAGAAAGAAAAAAAATCCCTCCCGTGTACTTTGGAGAGCTTCTGCACCTATTATGGCTCCTTACAGAACCGAGCCATAACACGGCCGTGTGTGTGAGCCTTTATACAGCCTCGCAGAGGTTTACAGCTTCCTGCACGCCTAATCATTGGTAATAGTCGTGTGGGTGAGACCGAAGGCTTTCTGCAAACATGAAGGTTATGTAGGGCTGTTTATAGTCAATGGACGGACTGCGCCCCTTTCTGCTACATTGTTCTAATGTCTGAGAGCCGAAGTCGCCGAACACGAGGTCCTGACATGCTGAGCCTGTTGCTGAAAAGGTCGACGTGGTAAAATAACTTAAAATGAATAAATTGCAATGCAGAATAATTAGGGAAGTAATTTGGAAAATGACCGTAAGATTCTACTCCCAAAGTTTCCAAAAGTGATTTTACAGCTGCCCCCTCCGTTCACAATGACCTTTACACACGCTCATTAGATGCCTCAATACAAATAATAGAGTCATTGTCTGTTCATTGCAGCTAATGTTCACGTGGATTTCCTGAAAACCAGAAATTAGAGTCTCAAATAGCCCCAATGGCCGGTGTGAAAAGTGCAAGAGTTCTATTTTAGATGTTTAATAGAGATTGTGATTTTGAGAGAATAAAAAATAGCTGGATTTAAATCGGTCGCTTTCTGATGTCCTGCTCATTTCACGTACAAATAGTTGCTCCACTCCGTGATACAAAATGTGAGCCTGACCTATTATTATTCCGGTGGGTCGCTGTGACCGGACGCGGCGTCTTTGAGAACCGTGACCAATCCCTCAATAAGCGAGACGTGTCGGATGATACATTTGTGACCTCTGCCGCCCTACAGATGTTTCATTTTTGTGCTTTTTAGATAGAATCCTGTGCATTGATTTCCACTTCTCTCTGCTACATTTTGGAGATGCGGATCAATCTATTATCCTTTTATATGAGGAGCTGCATGCGTCCATCTCTTTAGTGGTAAAAATCCTGGTGTGAATTATTCCTTAGTGTTATCGGTTACTAGAATGCTGGATGTTGGACCGGTATTACCGCCACTACAGCTGGCACCGGGGCGGTCGCTCGGCTCTCCCAGTCTCCTATAGGCCTAGATGGGCAGTAACGCTCATACTCATGCC